>NC_092708.1:230137488-231344205 GCF_047496885.1 Scyliorhinus torazame | reverse complement strand
TGGACAATATTAAATCTTACATGTTCATTGAAGGTTCAGATTTTAAAAATCATTTGTAAATCATAAAGCATAAAAATGTTTTAAATCAGAACTAAATGTTCAGCGCAATTCGTGGATTTGTGAGAAGTGACACTGAGGTGGGAGGGGTGGGTGGTGGCAGTGGGTTTATCATTGTTGTGCCATAAGGCTTCACACCCTCAGTTTGTCTCACTCTGCCTGGATGGATCCACCACTGGTTTCTCTGGCAGTTAGGTGAGTGGCTGCAGGCACCCTGCCCATATCAGACTCACCCTCTCAGAAGTTGGGCAATCCTCACTTCCCTTCCCACAGTAATAGTTTACCTTTGCAATGCTATGTTGTACACAGCAAACCGGGACCATCCTGAACACCCGAACTGATGCACAAAGGAGCTCCCAGATCTGTAAAGGAAGTTGAATTACAAGTTCAGCAAACAAACAACTTATCTATGAGCAACTATTGCGCTCATGTAACACGGATTGTATTTTTCCTCTGCGTTAGCGCTAGGGCTACATGATGTAACTTTCCACATCCTTAGAGGGTAAAGTAAGTAAAGTTGCCATAGTCCCAGTTGACCATAGGCTGCTTTCCCCTTTGAGGGGGCGAGCTGACTGGTGGTGATTTACCCTGAGGATCACCATACCTCAGGCAAGGGGCAAGGTTCAGAAGGCGGACCTTCATGACTAACCTCAGCTGGTACGGGAATTGAACCCACACTGTTGGCCTCGCTCTGCGTCTTGAACCAGCTGCCCAGCCAACTGAGCTGAAGGTAGCCCTTGTGCCGAAGGAGCCACCTGCTAACTGTGCTTGCCTGTGTGAAGATCTGTGGCAGATGTGACTGGTTCAGAATGAAGACATCACTGCAACTCCCAGGATATCTTACACAGACATAGATGAAAACATTCCAGTTGTCAAGTATGAGCTGAGCATTGATTACCACATGTGTGCAGTCAATGACTATATTTACAGGAATCCAATCAATCTGAGAGCCCTCACGATATGACTGATCTCATCAGTGGCAAAGTGGATTAAGGGACAGCAGTCGCTGGAACATGCTCTAGTCAGTAGCAGGCTGTGAAATCCTGCAGGAGGTACCGACAGATCCCTGGAAGGAACTGCAGGAGAAGGAATTCACAGCCGTGTGCCCACCTGGGAAGGTGGTCTTGTTTCAGGGAGCTGCAGATGCCAGCAACAATCTGCCGTGAAAAGCTGAGCCTCCTGAGGCACTTGCTCAGTCATGTCGAGAAAGCTGATCCTTTGCCTGTGTAAACCGTGAACTGGGAATACTACCTTCTTCAAGCTGGAGTTCTGTGTTCAACCCCACTTCCCTGTGAATGGAAGGTGACTGAAGAGACAGCTGGTTTTGGTGTTGTTACTCCTCTTGATCTTTTCAGGGATCCGAGGTAGAGCTGTTTAAGATGTTCACATGCTGCTTAGACGGCTGTCAGCTGGGAAATGCCAATCAAGGTGAGTAAAGTCCAAGATTCGGGTTGCCAGCCCTCCGGGGTTGACCTAGCGTCTCCAGGAATTGAAGATCAATCACAAGGATGCTGCTGTGTGCAATCCTGGAAAAATATCATGGGGGCATTAAAAATGCCTGTTTTTGCGATTTAATTTGAGCTTTGTTTCTTTACGAGATATAAAAGTATTGGAAATGGGGGTGGGGGGGTTGGTGGGAAGGCTGGTTGGCAGACAGCCAAACGTCATCCTATTGAGTAACAAATCTTTTTGCTTTCCAATTCGCGTACAAAGGCAGCACGTCACAAGGATGGATGTGTTGGCTGGAGCTTGGGGGCAAATCTCCACGAATGTTCCAGGGATCTCAGTTGGCAACCATATCTAAGATAGGTGAAATGACTTCCCAGAAATTGGAATTAAGCATTGAAAGCACATTCTCAGGGCAAGTACTGTGAGCATAAATCATTTATGCCGACAGATGCTCAGTTTCAACTTTTCAGCCTGTCAATCTCACAGAGAATCCCTAATGTTCTCTCATTTCGTTGGCTCTGATGAGTTTCACAACTTGGGAAACCCATGCACTGGCTGTTAAAGGCAAAATGCAAAGTCAGAACCAATTGCCTCTTTACAGATTTAAATTAGAAACTCAATGGCTGGAAATCTCTGGCCGTTTTATGGGACGGGAGTATCTGGTCCCGCCGGCAGCGGACCACCTCCCGTGGGTTTCCCGGCGACATGGCATCCCACTGCCAGCGAACAGCGCACCGCCTCCCGCCACCGGGAAACACGGGTCTGGGAGGCGGAGAATCCCCCCTGCAACATCTCCATGGTGGAAGGAAGGGTCTCCTTGTGTCTCCAATGCACCCTGATAAAAGCTGGAAATGAATGGAATCCGGCTGTGTTTCTGACACGCCAGCATTTTCGGGATATTTAACACCCAAGGCCTAGACTCAAATCTGCTCATCTGTCTTCCAGTTAAAATTCTGTCCAATATTTCAGATGAGAAAATGTGCCTGCAGGTGGACAAAAGCAACCCGCAAAGCAGCAACAAACATTTTAGAGACTCTTAGAACTATTAAAAGGAAACAGTGGAGAATCGGTGTGGTTAATGTAATAAAATAAGTTCAAATAATTGGAGAAATGTTGACCTGGGTCCCAGGTTCAATTCCCGGCTTCGGTGACTGCCTATGCGGAGTCTGCATGTTCTCCCCGTGTCTGCGTGGGTTTCCTCCGGGCGCTCCAATTTCCTCCCACAAGTCCCGAAAGACGTGTTTGTTAGGTAAATTGGACATTCTGAATTCTCCCTCTGTGTATCTGAATAGGCACCGGACTGTGGCAACTAGGGGATTTTCACAGTAACTTCATTGCCGTGTCAATGTAAGCCTACTTGTGACAATAATAAAGATTATTATTATATGTTTCCCTTATCTTCTCAAGGATAAGATAGCGATAGAATTCTCCATGGTTACTGTCTTTCTGTTTTGTATTTGCCAATTGGTGCGATTCTTCTATTAAATCACTTTCATTCCTGCTGTATGAAATGAAACATTCAGTTATCATGAATGTGTTTCTCCGGTCTCATCCATGGTGGGACCCGCTGCGAGTGAGAATGGAAAATCTGGCATTCCAGCCACAAGTCCATTCACTTTTTTGAAATGTTTGAATTGGTGTTGTCCAGTTTTTACAGAGTTACAGCTCATGTGTATCTGGTATTTACAAACAAGTCTGTGTCTTATTTACTCTGTTTTTACATGAGGTCCCACTCCTCCGCCCCCCCCTCACCCCATTCTCCTCCCCTTCCCTCGTTGGTAGTTTAGCTCCCCTTGCGTATTGCAGTCTGCCCTGGGCGTCCTGTACTGTGCTCCGCTTCTTACTGCTGGGTCTCTTTCTCGTGCATGTGCTATCCCTTGTCTTCCTCCCTCTCTTCCTCCTCCCCCTCTCCCTAGTCGCTGTTAGCCTCGACTTGGGACAGGCTGATGAGTGGCCCCCACGCTTTGTCCGACCCTTGGATGGTGTACTTGATCTTCTCCAGGTGGAGAAATTCTGCCAGGTCTACCAACCAGTCTGCAGCTGTGGGTGGTGCCGCTGATTGCCAGCCGAGCAGGATCCTCCGGCGTGCGACTAGGGAAGCAAAAGCCAGGGCATCGGTCTTCTTCCCCTTATGAAGATCTGGCTGGTCCGATACCACGAAGACTGCCACTCTCAGGCACGGCTCCATCCAAGTCCATTCACTTTCAGCGGCACCAGTAAATCCCAGCCGCGAACGAGGGCGAAAGATTTAGGCCAATGTTACAAGCTGATGATAGCTCTTAATAATAAAATTGCCACTCTGTACTTGCATTATTTACTGTGTATTTCATGTAAAAGTTGAAATTTTGAGACCAATATTTTAAGCCAATGGTCGACTTTTACAGGGGTAATGTTTTCGAGAGGCTGATACTGGTGCTAGATATAGGCCGAAGTGAAATCCAAAAAAAGATCAATGGAAAACAGTAAAAAACCCAAAACACAAATAATTCATGTTAGTTATCATAGAATTTACAGTGCAGAAGGAGGCCATTCGGCCCATCGAGTCTGCACTGGCTCTTGGAAAGAGCATCCTACCCAAGGTCAACACCTCCACCCTATCCCCATAACCCAGTAACCCCACCCAAAACTAAGGGCAATTTTGGACACTAAGGGCAATTTACCATGGCCAATGCACCTAACCTGCACATCTTTGGACTGTGGGAGGAAACGGGAGCACCCGGAAGAAACCCACTCACACAAGGGGAGGATGTGCAGACTCTGCATTAACAGTGACCCAAGCCGGAATTGAACCTGGGACCCTGGAGCTGTGAAGCAATTGTGCTATCCACAATGCTACCGTGCTGCCCCCATCGTTCAGCATCTGATTATTTCAATCATTTGAATAAATAAAAACACAACTTAAACATATACATTTTTAAACATTACTTACCGGTATTTATACCCATCCGTATTTATACATTTGTAGAATCATAGAATCCTACAGTGCAGAAGGAGGCTATTCAGCACATCGAGTCTGCACTGACCCTCCAAAAGAGCACTCTACCTAGGTCCTGTCTCCCACCCTATTCCTACAACCCTACCCTAAGGGGCAATTTAGCATGGCCAAACCACCTAGCCTGCACATCTTTGGACTGTGGGAGGAAACTGGAGCTCCAGAGGAAACCCACGCAGATACAGGGAGAATGTACAAACTCCACACAGACAGTCAGGCGAGGTCAGAATTGAACCCAGGTCCCTGGTGTTATGAGGCTGCAGTGCTAACTACTGTGCCACCGTGCCATCCCCAATTAAACATTGAAACCTTTGAATTTTGATCCCTGAAAAACTAGGTTCAACTTTTACACAAGAAATTAGTTTTTTTAGTTGTTGACTAATAAGTAAGATCTGTTGTTACAAGGGTATATCGTAATGGTAATTGGCTATAATCTATGAAGCACCATAGGCATCTCTTTCCATGAGAGGGAGATTTTATTAAGACCCCCTCCATGTTACCTGTAAGAGTGTCTCAAAACCCCCAATGATAACTTTAAACAGTGGTTCTTCGTGGTGTATACTTGTTTGGAATAATGTGAGGAACAATGTACAACCCAGTGAGGAACCAAACCAGTCATTGTGTCAACAATTAATAAAGAATATTTATTCAAGTAACAAAAAAATGTTTAAAAACATGACAAAAGATATACACTATGGCACTTAAGTATATGAATAACTAAACATACCGTGTTATCTGAAGTTAACCTCTTGTTCTCAAAATAAACCCATGTTTCTGAATTCACTGAGACACCCCGTTCCCAAGCAGCTTCCAATTTTAGTAACTCTAGATGTCAAATCCAATTAATAGTTACCATATAATACCAAGTAGGTGACCAGATCTGGGAAAACATCTTTTCCTGGCCTAGCAAAGGCATGAAACTGTGTCTTTTAAAGGAAAATATATGTAATTTGGCGTGGCTCTAAAAGTTAGGTGGTAGAGACCTCTGTGGCTCAGACCATAGATGGAACTGGCCTGTCTGGCTGTTAGTTTGCGAACTAGACAGCGTTCCCAATGAGGGTGCTAGCAGTTCTACTGATATCCCCCTCTGTGGATTCTGCTGTCTGCCTCGCTCAGATGTCTTCCCTTTAGAAGTTACCATTTGTTACCTGATCTTTGGTAAACAATGTTTCTGATATGGCCATTCACACCTCAATGCCTCAGGACTCCTGATAATCTTATTACTGGGCAAATCACATCTTATTATTCCCCTATGTGCCTGCTAGTGTTGTTACTTTTCTGTTATTTTATTTTCATCTCAAGTTCACTGCTAATCTCGTTAATTTCCCACATCCGTAAGTGCTTTGTAACTTGTTCACAGTGTGTGGGTGCCGTTGGCTAGGCCAACATTTTTATTCCGCATCCTTAATTGCCCTTGGGAAAGTGGTGGTGAGCCACATTTTTGAACCATTGCAGCCCATGTGGTGTAGGCACAACCACAGTGCTGCTAGGGAGGGGGTACCAAAATTTTGACTAAGGACACTGAAGGAATGGAGAAAAAGTTCCAAGTCAGGATGGTGTATGGCCTGGAGGGGAACTTGTAGGTGATGTTCCCATGCACCAGCTGCCCTTGTATCCTCGGTGGTAGAGGCCACAGCTTTGGAGGGTGCTGTCAAAGGAGTCATGGTGACTTGCTGCAGTGCATCTTGTATGTAGGTTGAGGGACACCACTCCACATCAAGCATGGATGAAGGCAAGGAGGCAGGCATCCATGAATAACCACAGCCGGTACATGGATTGAACCACACCATTGGCATAATTCTGTATTACAGTCCAGCGTCTGGTCAACTGAGCAAGCCAACCCCCACAGCACACGAGTATTAAAGATGTCTATTATAGAGGCATCAATATTGAAGAGAAAAATTTTAAATGTGCATAAGAACTCATGAAACAGTCTACTCTTGGCAGATTGTTTTGTTTCTTGAATTCATATAGTGGTAACTGTTCAAGAATATTTGGTTTAAAATTCTCTTTTTGTTGATTCTTTTTTCCTGTCCTCAAACTTGCATCCGTCACTGTATGTTGTAGACCTAATACCCCCTTTTCATTTGCTTGAATGTCAATTTCGTTTCTACTGCTCCTTTGACTTTTTTTTACTTGTGGGCTGCTTCATTTAATCAGTTGGATATTAACATTTTGAGGGATGATTACATTCTTTGCATGCTATAATGTGAGGTCTTTAAGTAAGTCGATAGCTTGAATTAAGTTGTTTTGCGCCGGTGATGGATTGGCATGTGATTTTGTAATCCTAACTTGTAGTTACTCTTGCAGAAAGAGGTTTTAGGGTGAATCTCTATGCAGATATGGGAAGCTTTGTGCATCTGGTTCCTTTCCTGAAGGTTTAAATTATCAGTCTATTCATCACCAATATCACACGCACTTTTCAATGTTGAAAGTGATAGGTAATAAAGTAATGTGTTCTTTCATGTAATTTTATTTAAACTATTAAAACAACATGGTTACAATTGTTATTTAAAGAATTTTAAGTTGATTACACAAGTGACTAATTAATGATCTAATTAATGCTCCCTGGCGTTTATATAGACACTTTTACTATAGGGAGCGCTTTGAAACACGTTTTACTGCAAATTAAAGGTTCTTTTTCATAATTTTCTTTTGCATTTTTACTGCTATATAAACCAATACTGATGGTTTCCATTAAAATGATGTAGATCTGTGTGTAAATGTTTGCTGTGTTATTCTCTTGAGGGACAGTAAAATAGTCATTGTTCAGTTGCAGACTAATGTGAACTCAAGGGAGGACCCATCGGAGCTAATGAAAATTAAGCTGTTTAAAATATTTATCCTATCTCCAAGTAACTTTGATGATTGAAGAAAGGTGCATGTTTTGCAAGATTCCAGTAGATGTTCGAGTGTAGTACTAAATATTTGCCTTAGAATTTAAATATTTCTCAAACAGAAAAGCCAAGAAGGTCCAATATAAAATTGCTAATAACTTTCAAACTGCTGGCATATCGAATTACATCTTACATTAGTGGAACCAATTTGAAGAATGTTATTTTTACTAGTTTTTGTGAATATTTGCCATGTTAACAAGTGGAAGGGAAAGCTATTTAAAGATAAAACCTGTGGCTGGAAGGAACAATGGTGAAATTAGGAGAACAAATAAGAGACAAGAAAGCATAAAATAAATAAAACATAAATGTGCGAGGTAACTATTTTGACCATATTGAATTAATTGTCTTTCTGTGGATCACGTGAAATGTATTTACTGTGGTTCTCAATGAAATTCCAACAAGGAAACAATTTGATGCATTATTTCATGTCATTATATTGAATCAGCGTCTGACATTTATGTAGATATGTTGTTGAGATCAGTAACACAATATTGAATTTCATTGCATTTCAACTGAATGGCACCTTAGTTGTCAGAGAGAGCATGAGTTTAAACAGATACCAACTATTTGAAGTGCATGAATGAAAGGGAAAGTGTGCAGTTCAGATTTTATGTGTCTGTACTTGTTTATGTTATGTGCCTGGAGTCCCTCACTTTTGTAGACTAATGTGGTCCTGATTTCTTACTTTAGCAAGTTTTTAAAAAATTTGTAGAGCTGGGAGTATTTAAATGAGGGTATTGATAACCCTTATTTTAATACTCCGATTTATCCATGCATGTGGGCATGGTTAAATTGCCAAATATCTCCTCCTGGGAAGACTGTAGGTGTTTGAAGGTTACATTAAGCTTGACAAGTGTTGCTGCCATGAATGTTGAAGCACAGGGAAGTCACAGTAATTACAGAGTATTGGCTACTGACTTTGGAACAAGCCCTCAGGGAAACTACAGCCACTAGCAGGTTTACGTGTTGACAGTTTTTTTTCTCTCTTTTCCTCCTAGCTTTGAAGATACAATAAGTTTCTTTGGAGTGAAGCCAAAACCCGGGGAGAAGGAGATTACTCCAAACTACATATTTATGTTGTGGTTTGAATTCTGTACTGATTTTAAGAACACTTGGAAACGTGAGAGCAAAAACATCTCTAAAGAAAGGTAAGAAGGAGATGGAATAACCCATTGAAAATCTTTTCATTTCAAAATTATAACCTTTTAATCTGAACATATTTGATGTACCATTGTATTACACTCTATTTACTTTACTTGTTTTTTTTATTAACTTGGCTTAAAGAGGTTCGAACCCCCTGGGTATTTGAAAAAGTTGCCAACGTCTGTTATACCCACAAGGAAGATAAACACACATAATCTGATAAATTACACTTTCCCAACTCTTTTCAATTACCTGCTAATAAAGTGGAATGAGAGTTGAGCTAATTTGTAACAGATTGCTTCACTAGTGCATTTTTATGTTGAACCAGCCTAAATGAGCTGATATTACTGTCGCAGACAGTACCAACAAATAAAAGCAAATGCTTTTCCAGTTATTAAGCTTCACTTGCATCAAAGAGAAACCCCCCAGACCTAGGCCACACTTAGCACAATGTCAAAGCCCCACACTGAATTTATGGCAGCACATCTGACCCCAGGTACCCTGCTGGGGACATCAAACTGCGTGACACTGCTCTCGCAACAGTCTCCTGATTTTATTGGTTTGAGAAAGAATAACCTTACCCCATATATGCTTTTAGGTAAGGTTTCATGAAAGAAGTTTTTATGTGAGGGCTTCATTACGACTCCAAGATTGGCATTTTCTCAGTTTTATGGCAAGATCACTTTTTGCGTGATTGTATTCTTTACCATGATTCAGCATTTCAATTTTCTATCAAAATGAATAGCGAATATTGAAAATGTTTAAGTTGGAGCCTTTGGATAATATACTCTTTAAGTAACCATGTAGCAAAGTAGATGGTAATTTTCTAAATCTTTGGCCTTTTCCCAGTGGTAAAGCATTTGGTAAATTCTATTCAATTTAGTTGTACGTGTTTAAACATTCATCTACACTTTTAATTATGTGGTGGCTAACTAAGATACTGTTTATAAGGTTACCAAAGTGTTCTACAGAAAATGATATAGAGGAAATTTTCATTGCATCAGTACTCTGGACAACTCATTACAACACCCTGAAATTTTATGTTATTAGTTCAGTGTAGGCAACTGTGTAAGTAAAAACAAATATTATTTCCTTTAAATTCTTTTATTGACTTATATATCTCAATTAGTGCATTTCAAGGAAAACCAGATGGATTTAAACAGTTTAATGTCCAATTTCATAGACACTCTTGGGAAATGTTAAAAAAGGGAAAAAGAAAGTGGAGATGGTATAACACAATGCAATACTGTTAACTCATTAGGTTCAAAATTACTTCACTGCTAGAGCTTATTTATAGAAGTTACGGCATAGTTACCATATCATGTGTATTGCACTGGGTGAAATGGGGGAACTAATCAATCTTGTTCTGTAATAATAATAAGAATCTTAAGTTCAACTGTTACTTTAGGGTTAAAGATGGAATTTATCAAAAATACAGAAGGAATCCATTAGGAAGTATAACTAAAAATGGGAGTTCCTTGAAATGCTGTAAAATGGGACAGTAGAAAAAACATCCACATCTAGAATGTCTTGTAAAGTCATGACCCTTAGCGACACTGTTTTCCTAAGTGTGAAACCGTTGATTTACCACCCAGTTTACTAGAAGTGCATTAGAATCAGATTAAATGGTGTCATTCTGCATTCCCTGTTCAAGCAATTTCTCTCAGCATTCTGGTTTTGTTCTTACAGTTGAATGTTATAAAGTATTATAAGACCAGAGTTACTCAGACATATATCTTCATAATCACATTTACCCTCTAATATAGTTTAAAATGGTGATCTTGTCTGTGTGATGGTGGAAAATGGGTGATAGGGATGGAAAACCAGCTGCTGACTCACTATCTCCCATCGTACGGTATCAAGATCTCCCACAATTAAAGAAAAATTAGCTCTGCTTTAAGTTTCCAGTGTTGGATTTTGTAATCCCAGCAAACGGGGGCTATTAAAATTTTGATCCAGTATTAGATGACATTGAGCTGAGGAATATGGAGCCAATAATTTGATCGCTGTTCAGTTTCCTTCAAAGTACAATGTATTTAAACATCACAGATCATTACAGATGCCTGTGCCTTTAAATCCTTTAAGTTAGAGCCACGGGAACTCTCTTTTCTAACATCTATATATTCAGTTCCTGTTTTGGCATGCAGAGAAGAACTGGAACTGTCTCACACAATCATGCTGAGAAAGCCATTCATTCAAAAGGAGGCAAATTTTGGGGGGCAGCTTTTCCTGCCTGCTGCCCGTATTTGGGTACTGGCTTGTAGTGGTGGGCCCACAGCCTGCCCAGAAGCACAGGCATTTCCAGCCCTCAGCCAATAACCTAGCCCAGAAACATGCTTGGCATGGCCCAGAGGTAGTTGTGTAAGGCCTTTGGCCTCCTTCTGCACGGTAGGGATTCTACGATTCTAGAGATTGAGATTTTCAGGTGAAGATCTACGGCCAGATTGTGTCAATTAAGTATTAAGATCCTTTTGAAAGAGCTGTAACTTGGAAAAAGTATTAACCTTCCATGTCTTTGGCCTGCCACAGGGCTTGAGGGAATTCTCTGGTTGACTGGAGCCTATCGGAAGGCCACATCATATTTTCTGGGCCATCCTCATTCAGGAGTACTCAGAAAATGTTAACTTCACGCTGTCTCATTGGAATGGCCCCCATCATGTTTGCACTTAAATATCACCTCTCCCATAGCCCAGATAGTGCCAGAAATCTCGAAGGAACATAAAAAGATTGGAGATTAAACAATATGGATTTCTGCCACCTTTTCCTGATCTTTACATCTGATGTTTCTCCACCCCTCAAAAACAAACAAAATACTCACACTGATGTGGATGGATATGTCACATATTCATAGAGAGAGACATACAGGCACTACCATTTTAAAAGTAACCCAAAACGCGACACTATCATTAGCTCTGATTCATCAACCCACGTTCTGTATGATAGCAGCTTCAGCTGCTAACGTTTGAACTACATGAGAGGATAAATGTGACAATGAAGATCTATATCAGAGCAACTCTGATGCGCTCATAGAAACACTATCACAATGGTTTCTCGAGGGCTCAATCCAGTAAATAATTGTCAAGTTGCGCGTTAAGCCTTGCCCAAATATTTCAATAGATACATGGTAACATAGTAAATAGGGTAACACTGAACAGTATGGACCTAGGAGGCAGCAAGGTTTGATCCCTGATCTGTATTAAATGGCCAGTCTCCACTAAGATGCGACAACTGGTCTGAGCATTCTGCACTTAGCAGTGGAAAATCAGACATGATCTCACTCCCCTGGTTGCTGGCAAGTTGAGCCTTAATTGGTCATCTTCCAATATGGAAAAAAGAAACCTGTGTATGCTAATCGCAGCAACCAATCATGAATGGACTCATTGCTGTCCCCGACTGTGGCATTTTCTGGGTTTTCCAACCCAGATGGAGGAACATTGGAACATGAGTAGGCCATTCAGCCTGTTGAGCTTACTGCACCATTCAATACGACCATGACTGACCGGACATGTCAATGCCTTTCACACCCACTATGTAAAACAAGCGGGGAGGTGAATTTCTATTTGCCCTGACTAATTTTGGTGCAAAGGTTGCAGAATAGGTGTAGACACTGTTTACAGTTTGTCCTGTTCTCCTAAGATTTCTCATGTTACAATGGAAATTCGAGAGAATCCCTGTTGAAATTGTAAGGGTCCTTTTTGATTATTCCATGATTTCCTCTTTTATTTTGCCGTTATCAGTTTTGATCCATGGATGATTCAATGGACATGTATCTTTAAGTCAAGCTGCAGAGAGAATGTGGAATTCAGAAGTTACAGGCAAGAACACTGTGCTAGTTTGAACAGGAACTTCAGAATTCAGACAGCAACCCAGTGGCAATATGTTTGAATTTTCTAACTAGAGAAGGATTTGGTCTTCTCTCCAAAGAGCTCAATGAAAGCCGAGATAGTAGTTAAATGGACAGCTGGAGATTATATCCCAGTTCCATTGAATAAAGTACTGTTGGAGTATGATTTTGTGTCAGGTAGTTATCGGAGTAGTTAAGAAATTCCCAGTGAACGGTGCCGACTTACTTTTGGGGAATGATTTGGAGGAGTGAAAGTTTTATTACAGAGAATCCGAAGAGAGTACTGCAGATAGCACATGAGATACCAACGGTAGGGCTTGTAGGAATTAGGAAAACTCATTGCATATTAAATGACTCTCAGAAAGAAATGCTGAAAGACGTTGATCACGTATCAAATGACAATGGTAGTGAATCTGATTCTGCCAATACTGATGACATTATCTCTAGAGAATGATTCCTCCCAGAAATCTTTGAAAGATAAAGGGCGGGACTCTCCCGCAGTTGGCAGGGCGGCCCGTACCGGCGGCAAGAGTGGTGCGAACCACTCCGGCGTCTGGCTGCCCGGAAGTTTCAGAATCCTCCATACTTCCGGGGCTAGGCCGGCGGCAGAGGGGTAGGCGTTGCGCCAACCGGCGCCGAAGGGCTCCTGCGGGTCGGCGCGAGTTGGCGCATACGCAGGACTGCCGCCGTGTTCTGGCGCATGCGCAGGGGGTTTCTTCTCCGCGCCGGCCATGGCGGAGCCTTACAGAGGCCGGCACGGAGGGAAAGAGTGCCCCCATGGCACAGGCCAGCCCGCAGATCGGTGGGCCCCGATCGTGGGCCAGGCCACCGTGGCCCCCCACCCCCTCCCCCGGGGAGGAATCCCCCCGCGCCACCCCAAGGACTCCGCTAGTCGCCCTCCAAGCCAGGTCCCGCCGGGATGGACCATGTCTATTTCACGCCGGCGGGACTGGCCGTAAACAGGTGTCCACTCAGCCCATCGGGGCCCGGAGAATTGCTGGGTGGGGCGCTGCCAACGGCCCCCGACCGGCGCGGCATGATCCCCGCCCCCGCCCGAAAACTGGCGCCGGAGAATTCAGCAGCCAGCGGCGGGGCGGGATTCACGCCGCCCCCAGGCAATTCTCCGACCCGGCGGGGGGGTTGGAAAATCTCGCCCAAAATCTAGTAGAGAACCAGGGGCGGGATTCTCCCGCAATTGCCGGGGCGGCCCGTACCGGCGTGAGCCACTCCGGCTTCAGGCCGCCCGGAAGTTGCGGAATCCTCCACACTTCCGGGGGCGAGACCGGAGCTGGAGGGTTGGCGCCGCGTCAACTGGTGCCGAAGGGCCACCGCCGGCCGGCGTGAGTTGGCGTATGCGCAGGACTGCCAGCATGTTCTGGCGCATGCGCAGAACCGCCGGCTTGTTTCCTGCGCATGTGCAGGAAGTTTCTTCTCCGCGCTGGCCATGGTGGAGCCTTACAGAGGAAGGCGCGGAGGGAAAGAGTGCCCCCACGGCACAGGCCCGCCCGCAGATCGGTGGGTCCCGATCGCGGGCCAGGCCACCATGGGGGCCCCCCCCACGCCTCCCTAGGACTCCGCTAGATGGCCAACAAGCCAGGACGCGCCGAGATGCACCATGCTCCTTTCACGCCGGCAGGACTGGCCGAAAGCGGGCGGCCGCTTGTCCCATCGGGGCCGGAGAATTACCGGGGGGAGCCGCTGCCAACGACCCTGACCGGCGCGATTCCCGCCCCCATCCGAAAACCGGCGCTGGAGAATTCGGCACCCGGCGGGGGGTCGGAGAATCCCGCCCCAGATTCTGAGAACTCTAAGACCGAAGGTGTTCCTAAGAAAGAGGAGTCCGAATCTAATAGTAATAACAGTGATGAAGAGTCCGGTGAGAGTTCTGAATCCAATTTTGGTTCTGATTATGAAGGAATGATAAACGACTGTTACCGAATAGACCTGTCACTAACCGATCTTGAAGGGATGGCAAGGAATTCTTCCAAAGCTAGGACAGATAACAATGATAATATTGGATTGGATTGGATTGGATTGGATTTGTTTATTGTCACGTGTACCGAGGTACAGTGAAAAGTATTTTCTGCGAGCAGCTCAACAGATCATTAAATACATGAGAAGAGAAGGGAATAAAAGAAAATACATACTAGGGCAACACAACATATACAATGTAACTACAAAAGCACTGGCATCGGATGAAGCCTACAGGGTGTAGTGTTAATGAAATCAGTCCATAAGAGGGTCATTTAGGAGTCTGGTGACAGTGGGGAAGAAGCTGTTTTTGAGTCTGTTTGTGCGTGTTCTCAGACTTCTGTATCTCCTGCCCGATGGAAGAAGTTGGAAGAGTGAGTAAGCCGGGTGGGAGGGATCTTTGATTATGCTGCCCGCTTTCCCCAGGCAGCGGGAGGTGTAGATGGAGTCAATGGATGGGAGGCAGGTTTGTGTGATGGACTGGGCGGTGTTCACGACTCTCTGAAGTTTCTTGCGGTCCTGGGCTGAGCAGTTGCCATAACCAGGCTGTGATGCAGCCCGATAGGATGCTTTCTATCAGCAAATATGACAGCAAATTGGAAGAAGAAAGTAAAAGAGACTTTCCTAAAAGTTTTTTGTTACAGCCTCTTGCAGCAAACACATTGCCATCTACCTCCGGTGCAAATATTTCCCAGAGCATGCCTGTTTCGAAGGAAACTATTATCATAATAATCTTTATTGTCACAAGTAGGCTTACATTGCAATTAAGTTACTGTGAAAAGCCCCTAATCGCCACATTCCGGTGCCTGTTCGGATACAGAGAGGGAGAATTTAGAATGTCCAAATTACCTACAGCATATCTTTTGGGACTAGTGGGAGAGACCCAGAGCACCCAGAGGAAACTCACGCAGACACGGGGAGACCGTGCAGACTCCGCACAGACAGTGACGCAGACGGGAAACGAACTTGGGACCCTGGTGCTGTGAAGCCACAGTGCTAACCACTGTGTTGCCCTATACATGACAGCATCAATTATTCAGGATGACGACAGCAATGACTGTGATGTGATACTAAGCAAACAGATGATTAACCACATCCTTTTAAAGCGCCTCTTCAAGGTAAAGGAAGCAAATAGCGAAGGAGGTGAAATAATCAGTAATCAATTCCTTTTGAAAATTAAGAGGAGGGTGGATGATAAACCATGTAGCGATTCTGCTGTCACATCTGTTAAAAACAATCAGAAAGTTCATGGAGCCAATAGCGTGTCATCCTTTGATTCTGAAAGTAAAGAAGAACTGTTGAAATCTGTAAAGTACAAATTGTTTCTGTCCGTATTACTAAATGGAGATCAGGGGCGGGATTCTCCCCTACCCGGCGGGGTGGGGGGGTCCCGGCGTGATGGAGTGGCAGGAACCATTCCGGCGTCGGGCCGCCCCAAAGGTGCGGAGCACCTTTAGGGGCCAAACCCTCACCTTGAGGGGCTAGGCCCGCGCCGGAGCGGTTTCTGCTCCACCGGCTGGCGGGAAAGGCCTTTGGCGCCAAGACAGCCGGGGCCGAAAGGTCTTCACCGGGCGACGCGGTTCCGCGCACGCGCGGGAGCGTCAGCAGCTGCTGACGTCATCCCCGTCCATGTGCAGGGGATGTGAAGACCATGGCGAAGGCAGAAGAAAAAGTGTGACCCCATGGCACAGGCCCGCCCGCGGATCGGTGGGCCCCAATCGCGGGCCAGGCTACCGTTCGGGCCCCCCCCCGGGGCCAGATCGCCCCGCCCCCCCCCCCCCCCCCCCCAGGACCCTGGGGCCTGCCCGCACAGCCTTGTCCCGCCGTCCAAAAGGTGGTTTAATCCACGCTGGCGGGACAGGCATTCCAGCAGCGGGCCGGAGAATCGCCGGGGGGTGGGGGGGGGGGGGGCAGCCAACCGGCGTGGCGCAATTCCCGCCTCCGCCGAATCTCTGGTGGTGGAGACTTCGGGACATGGCGGGGGCGGGATTCACGCCAGCCCCCGGCGATTCTCCGACCCATCGGGGGGAGGGGGGGGGGGGTCAGAGAATCTCGCCCAAAGGCTGTGTTTATGAAGACTTCGGTGAGGAGACAAATGCTGTAAAACAACAAACATTGCATACGCAGCCAGCCAACTCTCTGAAGGTTGAACCCACAGCCTTGCCACTGAAAGTAACCATGTGCAGGAAAAGAGAGAATATAAAGCTGGAGGGGTTGATTAAAAATGAACCAAATATTTCCTTCAGGATTGACAATACTGCTTGTAGTTTGGCTGCGGAATATCCTCGAAATTTGGATAAACATTCATTGGACAATCAGAAAAGACTAGCTGTGTTACGTGAGAGACAGAAATGCAGAAGGAGCTCATTTAGGGGATCCTCTCTAATTTGGACAGTCAGGAACCTGACAAAGGGCAGCATATTGTCTTTGATGTTGAGGAAGAAAGTGGAAACAATGCACTGGTTGAAGATATCAGAGAGAGTTATGAATCCAAAGATGCAAACCTGTCAACAGAAGCAGAACAGAGATAAGATATAATAAAGATACTGAAAAAGTACAGACAGAATTGTAGGGAAACACCATCTAATCATGATGTAGACATAAGAAACTCTGAACCAATAAAGCCACATCCATCTCGACTGAAACCATGGAGACTGACTCCGTTAGAGACTCAAATACAGTGCATGTTGGACATGTTGTGGAAATAAGCAAAAATGCTGTGCTCCACAGAATGCCAAGTGGTGTTTGAGAGATTGGAAGCCATGTTAGTGGGTGAATTGGTGCTGGCTGCCCTGGACTTTTCCAGACCATTTAAAATGGCCAAAGATGCCAGTAACCTGGGGGTAGGGACAGTGCTACTACAAGGCAATGCAGGAATACAGAGGCCAGTGGAATATTTTTTGAGAAAACTAAGTCCATGTCAAAGAAAGCATTCCACTATTCAAAAGGAAGCCTTAGCCTTGCTACTAGCCCTACAGCACTTTGAAGTATATGTCCGATGTGGCAATGAACAAAGCTTAGTTTACACAAACCATAATCCACTTGCGTTTACAGAGAAGTTGAAAATCCAGAATGCAAGGTTATTCTGTTGGAGTTTACTATTACAACAGTTCACATTCCTAGAAAGGATAATGTGATTGCGGATGCTTTGTCAGGGGTTTAATGGCTGACTAGTTACTAATGTGGAGACTAGGAAGGGAACTTCTAAAATGGGCATGGATTGGATGGATATGTGTTTGTGATTTTTGGCTTGCATACCTCATAATGAAACGTCCATGACCTGATATTTCATTCTCTTTATAATATAATAATCTTTATTATCACAAGGAGGCTTACATTTACACTGCAATGAAGTTACTGTGAAAAGCCCCTAGTCGCCACATTCTGGCGTCTGTTCGGGTACACAGAGGGAGAATTCAGAATATCCAAATTACCTAACTTAGCTAACAGCACGTCTTTCCGGACTTGTGGGAGGAAACCAGAGCACCCGGAGGAAACCCACGCAGACACAGGAAGAACATGCAGACTCCACACAGGCAGTGACCCAAACGGGGAATCGAACCTGGGACCCTGGAGCTGTGAAGCAACAGTGTTACCTACTGTGCTGCCATGCTGCCCACTGCTTAGGGAGGGAGGTTTGTAAGTGTCCTTCCTGTTTATTTCCATATTTCCCCTTTTATTTTGCCATTATCATTTTTGATCCAAGGATGATTAATGGACATATATCTTTAAGTCAAGCGGCAGGGAGAATGAGGAGTTCAGATGTTACAGGAGAGAACACGCTACTAGTCTCTGCTAGTTTGAAAAGGGGCTTCAGATTTGTCGGCACCACAGAGAGAGATGGGTGGGACTAAGCTTGATTGATTGGCTGGTGGTCAACGAATTGGCCAAAAGGCCGTACTCTGCCTTTTAACAGGTGGTGATTGGATCCTATCGCAGTGGAATCATTTTCAGAGTCCCAGGGAGCTCAGTTTGATTCTGGCAGCACAGGGACAATGTCCTATTCACTCTCGTCCATGTTTTCTCCAGAAGGGTTGTGATCACTGTATTCTTGAAGCCGCAGAGAACCTGAATGAATGAATCTACAGGGGAACCATTACAGACTTCAGACAAAGACAAGGACCTACGCTCTCTTTCTCTTTCTCTCTCTCTCTCTCTCTCTCTCTCTTTCTCTCTCTCTCTCTCTCTCTCTCTCTCTCAACAAAGACTCTTTTTCCCTTATGATTTTTTTACCCCTTTCCCTCCTGTGTTTGTGTGTCTTGTGTGTCGAGGGTGGGGGCAAGTTAAAGTGGGGAATTAAGAATTAGATAATAGTTAACTAGTTGCATATTTCATTATAGTCCCTTTTATTAATAAACAGTAATAGTTTTTACATTTTCAAACCTGGTGACTACTTATTGGGCAGCCAAGGCCAAAGACTTTGGGTGTTTTTCGAATAATTATTGGTTAATTCACTGTGTTGTGACTCCGGGTCAAGTGTGGGTGGGATTGAACGCACACTAGACCGTAACAAAATTCACTCTCTCAGTAATCAGGTAATATTTTAAAATATCAATCAATAGGGGATGGGGTAAGAAGTGCTGTATGAGTAAAATCTGATAGATTAAAGTGATGGTCCCCTTGAAGCAGTAAGATTAAGATCAAAAGACATGACTGAATAGTGTTATTGATTCTGAAAGTAGATACAATCTGCTTCAAAGCTCTTTCATTTTAACTGTGTATGGAAATTCAGTTCACTTGCCTAATGATATCTCCGAGGCCAGCATTCAAATGAAAAATATATTGTGTTAAAAGCTGGGTGCGAAGATTAACCATAACTCTTTGCAACAGTTCTCAAATATTGTAACGATAACAAGATTTTGTCCAAAGTGAAGGAATGTAATTTCAATTTATTTTCCTTCGCAGTTTAGTATGATTTTACATTAATTATTTTCTGTTGAACATTACTGAGATGTTGTACCGATCTCAAGACTAATATGAAGCTTCTTAGCAAACCTATGTGTTCTGGTCAAGACATGTGCTCTTTCAATCCCATCTGTAAGGTCATGGAGTTATTGGAAATAAAAAGACCAAACGGGTTGCACGAACAAAGATGGCATTCAGGTCGGAACAATTTCCAACTCCCTGGGACATTATGCCGAAAATAATTTTAGTTGCTGTTTGCGTCAAGCTGAGCTAAATCACACAATTAAACTACAAGCAAAACAAGCAGCAATAATGGATGAAACAAATAAGGGTTGTCTTAAGGAGACTGCGATGAAAGGTAACCAGTCATTTCAGACATGAGAAAGTAGGCGTCTAGTGGCAGACCTTTCACTTGATTTTATAGAGTCTGAATGAAAAGCAGGCTGCCAAGGACTCTGATTACTTTCTCTCTGGGAAAGTATTCGGAATGTGAAAGGTGAATTGATTCATGTTTGTATTTTCCTGCACTTATGAAGGATTTTTACACAGTGGGAATATGTTAATTTAAAAAGGAAGCAATGCTAAACTGATCTGCAGGACTTGTACAGATGAAAACTTCAAGTTACTACTGCATCCAAACAATTTGGCACTTTGTTTAATTTTACTATCCATTTTAACACTTTCTTTGGGTTTTTTTATTGTACATTGCAGTTTGTTAGGTGCACATGCCAAAGTACTTGGGCGGGACTCTCTGTGAATCGGCGCGATGGCCTGAACCCGGCACCAGGAACGGCGCAAATCACTCCGGCGTCGGGCCCCCCGAAACGTCGCGAAATCTCCGGCCGGGAATGGGCTAGGAGCGGCGTGACACCATTCGCTATGGCGTCACCCGTCACGGTCATGCGTGCATCACTGCACAAAAGACGCCCTCTCCCCCCCCCCCCCCCCCCCCCCCCCCCGGAGACCCCCCACTGCCTGCCCCCCTTTCTCCCTTCCCCATTCCCTTACCCATATCCCCCCCTTCCCCCATATCCCCCTTCCGCCATATCCCACTTCCGCCATGTCCCCCCTTTCCCCATTTCTCCTTCTCCCATATCCCCCCTGTCCCCATATCCCCTTCCCCCATTTCCCCCATATCCCCACTTCCCCCATATCCCCACTTCCCCCATATCCCCACTTCCCCCATATCCCCACTTCCCCCATATCCCCCTTCCCCATTTCTCCCATATCCTTCCTCCCACATATCACCTTCCCCATATTCCCCCTTCCTCCATATCCCTACTTCCCCCATATTCCCCCTTGCCCCCCTATGGGGAATATGGGGGAAGTGGGGACAGACCCGGCCCATCAGGCATACAACGCCCCAGGATGTTCCAGGGCGGCCACGAGCCAGGGACAGACCCGGAGCACCAGGCGGACGCCACCCCCAGGACGTTCCAGGGCGGCCACGAACCAGGGACAGACCCGGAGCATCAGGCGGACGCCGCCCACATCTAGTGCGAGTGTGGCGATTCTGGCGGGCCACCCCCGGCGACGAGGGGGGCAGCCACAGCAACAGGCCCCCGTCGTAGCTGACCCAGGACACTGAGACACAGGACACTGAGACACAGGACACTGAGGCACAGGACACTGAGGCACAGGACACCCGACGCGCAGGACACCCGACGCGCAGGACACCCGACGCGCAGGACACCCGACGCGCAGGACACCCGACGCGCAGGACACCCGACGCGCAGGACACCCGACGCGCAGGACACCCGACGCGCAGGACACCCGACGCGCAGGACACCAGACGCGCAGGACACCCGACGCGCAGGACACCCGACGCGCAGGACACCCGACGCGCAGGACACCCGACGCGCAGGACACCCGACGCGCAGGACACCCGACGCGCAGGACACCCGACGCGCAGGACACCCGACGCGCAGGACACCCGACGCGCAGGACACCCGACGCGCAGGACACCCGACGCGCAGGACACCCGACGCACAGGCCCCCGACGCACAGGCCCCCCGACGCACAGGCCCCCGACGCACAGGCCCCCCGACGCACAGGCCCCCCGACGCACAGGCCCCCGACGCACAGGCCCCCGACGCACCGCACCCCGACGCACCGCACCCCGACGCACCGCACCCCGACGCACCGCACCCCGACGCACCGCACCCCGACGCACCGCACCCCGACGCACCGCACCCCGACGCACCGCACCCCGACACACAGGACACCCACATTCAGGGGAGGGATGGACAGGAATCGTCACTCCAGGGGACCCCGGACTTTGGGTCGTATGAGGAGCACGCCATTACGCCACTGCTATCTCCTTCACCCTCCACCATCGCAGAGACACTCACCTCGGTTGGGCACTTTAGCGATGAAGCACCTGGGACACTAACTGGTGCGCACAACACAGCCATCCCCATACAGCAGGTGGAGGCAGGAGCAGCTGCGGGGCCGGGGGGTCGGAGGGCAGCCCAGCGCAGGCAACCATCTACCGCCCAGACGGGTCCCGGGTTCCTGGATTTACCACACCCACCCACAGGCCCGAAGCAGATGACGGCCGGCTTGTGGCAACTGCAGACGAAGGTGGGGGAGTCCACCCGCGTGCAGGAGCAGGTAGTGGTGTCGGTCACGCATGCCACCCAGGCTGACACCGCATGGGTGGCGTCCGGGGTGGAGCCAATGGGTACGACGGTGTCAGACATGGGTCACAGTATGCAAGGTGTGGGGCTTTCCGTGGCCCAGGACTTGGAAAAAAAAATGAAAATCGCTTATTGTCACAAGTAGGCTTCAAATGAAGTTACTGTGAAAAGCCCCTAGTCGCCACATTCCGGCGCCAGTTCGGGAAGTCAGTTACGGGAATTGAGCCGTGCTGCTGGCCTGCCTTGGTCTGCTTTCAAAGCCAGCGATTTAGCCCTGTGCTAAACAGCCTGTGCTAAACAGCCTCTCACAGGCAGCCTTGAGCCAGAGCCAGCAGCAGATCGCAGAGGCGCTCAACGCCGTGGCCCAGTCTCAGCAGGCAACGGCCCAGTCTCTGCAGGCCATCGCTGAGGGCATCGGCGCCATTGCCCAGGTGCTGGCAGCGTCGCCAAGACACAGACCGCGATGGCCAACTCCCTGAGCTCCATGGCTGCAAACTTGCAGACCCTTGTTGATACCAGGGCGGCCTCCAGGTATGGCAGCGCCAGGTGTTGGGGAGCGTCGAGTGCTCAGTCCGTTCGTATCCCCGACCCATGTAAAGGCCCGGGGGCCATCGGGCATTTGGTGGCAACGGGCAAGAGAGGCTGGCAGCTCGCCATACTAGTTGCCCAAGGCGCAGCCTGGCCCATCTAGGCCGGGCCACCCCAGGAAACGGCCACCAAAGGGGTCCTTCCTCACAGGGCAGGGATCACAGGAGTCCGCCTCCAGTTCTGCTGTACCATCTGGCGAACCACCTAGACGTAGTCATAGGGCCCATAAGGCCAACAAATTAGACACTGAGTAAGTTGACACGGGTGCAGGGCACAGATTAGTTCTGGGGCTAGGGCACGTGTATGAACTGTTTGTTACTAAAATTACATTCACACCCACAGAAGCTGCTTTGTGCTCTGTCCGATGTGTGCGGGGAGGGGTGGTGTGAGGTGAGCGCCAGTGTGTGTGTGAGGGGTGATAGAACATCGGCCTCAGGTGAGTGTGCCCCCTCTCCCCCCGGGTCGCCCTCGCCATCCCCCCGGGCAGACGACGAGACCGTGCGATGCGGTGTCACAGCCGCATGGTCCGGGTGGAGGGTGGTACTGTGGCCATGGGTCAGACATTGTCCAACGATGTAGAGCACAGAGCTCATCGCAGAGCGGGTTGTCATCATCCTCCATGGCCTCAGACTTGTTCCCCAGCAGCTCAGTAACAGAATGAGGCTGCGGGGAGAACCTGAGCTCTTACTCCGCCTTCAGGGCGGAGCCAGAAGTCGGCAGATCCAATCAGGACCCGTGACCTGTCAGCCAATAGCTTCTCGGCTTCACAGGTACCATATTACCCCTAATACATACCACCACAGTGCGGTCTCCTGTGCCAGCCCTGGCTCCAATCCCTGCACTCCTCCTGATCCTCCTCATCGGATGAGGTCTGGGGTCCATCCCCCCTCCTTCAGCACGTCATCCCTCTGCTGCGCGGTGTTGTGGAGGATGCAGCAGGCCACCACGATATGGGGACGCCTAGTGCTATACCGGAGGGCCTCTCCAGAGGGGGCCAGGCACCTGAACTGCATCTTCAGGATGCCAATGCACTGGTCGATCACGCCCCTGGTCGCTGCATGGGCATCGTTGTAGCGGGTCTCCATGTTAGTCCAGATAGGTGCCATCAGCCACGACTGCAGTAATCCCCCCTCTCTCACTGCGTTCACACCTGATTGGGTCTTCGCTTCCTTGGTCCGCCATCCTTAATAAGACGGGGCTTCCAGAGAGCCCTTCTCAATTGACTGCCTCCGAGAAGATGATGACCAGTGTCCTGCCATGGGCACTTCCAGCTTCCAAATCCACAGCTGAGGCCAGGACCATGATGTAGTCAGGAAGTTCCAGCACATTTCCGTCACATCTGTCCACTCAACCTGTGATTTTAAAAAGCTTTATCCGGTCTCCAGTAAGTTTTGCCTTTTCTAAAGTTAAGGGGCTGGATTGTCCTATTTGAACCAAGTGCTGATGCCGGCGTGGGAACAGTGGCGTTTTACGCCAGAAAATCGACGCAAAAGCTGCACTGATCCTCCGTCCGGTGGGGGGGGCTAGCAGGCATGCAGCGTAAAGCCCCCGGCTTTACCTGCGGGTACGGCCGGAGAATTGCCGGGTCTGATGCCCCGCATGCGCACGGCGGTGACCTGCAGTGACAGCGCCGGGTAACATGGTGCCGGGCGTGCGTGGACCAGGCTTGCCACATCCTGTCCCCTGGTAAACCCCTTCCCCCCCCCCCCCGGACGCCCCCCACCAGTGCCCCCAGCCCCTGCCATTGCCCCCCTGCCCGCGGAACGGGTCCCCCCCCCGACTGTGGCGCCGCTGGACTCAGTCCGCAGCCACCATGCCGGGTTCACACAAAAAAATAGCATGAGTGACCTACGCCGTCGGGACCTCGGCGAATCAGGTGAGGAGCATTGGGGGAGGGCCTCAGGTGACATCCTGGGGCCGTCCATACAGCGTGCGGTGTAGACTTTGAGTACAGCGCTTTCGAGGGGGCAGAGCATCGCAAAAGCAGCACCGATTTCAACGCAAATGGGGATTCTCCAGCCGATCGCCGACCGCGATTTCGGCATCGGCAACCGGAGAATCCCGTCGCAGAGCTCCCACCAGTTCAATCGGTCCCAATGATACATAATCTCTATATTCTGGGACCAACCTTGTAAATCCTTTTGTGCTTTCTCCAGTATTTCCATGTCTTTTATACAGTGCGAAGACTCCGGCGGGGCTCAATAAATACAGTGCTCAATAAATATGACTGAACAGGATCTAAAACAAGTTTAGCACAATTTTACCACTTTTGAACTTTAAGCCCCGAGAAATAAGGGGCGGGATTCTCCGCTAATGGGGCTAAGTGTTGACGCTGTCGTAAACGCCGGAGCGCTTTACGACGGCATCATCTGGCCGCCAGGAGCAGCAATCCTGCTCCGCACAGGGGGCCAGCGCGGCACTGCTCCAGCTACTGATACGGGCGCCAGCAGGGGCGGCGCGGGTCCGCGCATGCACCTGGGTTGCCGTCTCTGCGCTGGCCCGTGGACAACATGGCGGAGCTCTACAGGGGCCCTGCGCGGAGGAACATAGGCCCCCCCCGGGATTAGCCCGCCCGCCAATCGGTAGCCTCCGATTGCGGGCCTTGCCACCGTGGATGCCCCCCCGCCGGAGTCGGATCCCCCCCCCCCCACCAGGATGGCCCCCGCAGCCAGAATGCTAAGGTCCACACGCGAACGACGCCGGTGGGACTCAGCCGAACTGGGCGGGCATTTGGCCCATCGAGCGTGGACAATCGCTGCGGTGGCCGCATTGAGCAGCCCCCGACCGGTCAGCAGAGAATTGGCAGCCGAGCGGCGTCGCGGAATTCGCGCCCCCGCCTGGCGATTCTCCAACCCGGCGCGGGATTGGAGAATCCTGCCCAGGGTCTGTCTGTGAAACTGAGAAGACATCAATGAGCTTTCATTTGAAGTATTATGGCAGGTGGCTAGCCCACCACTTTCCCACCCATCCCCAACCGAGTCCTCATAGTATGGAGCAGTTGAGTTTGTTACCAAGACATTTGCCCAAATATTGTGCTACTTATGCCATATAATGGTTGGTGTGGGCAGGCAGGTATGAGTGCATGACTGTTGTTAAGCAAGCTGGAAGGAATGGGGAAGGTACATCCTTGTGGGGTACCCTATGCCCATCAAGGGCCCCTCACCCCCAAGGTGTTGCCATGCCTATTGTTCCTCATACCTGGCCTTCAAAACCTGCCCCCCATCACCCTCACCCCCTCGCTAGGCTCCTCGATTCCTCCCATCCAACAGCGCTGTCCCATTTCACTCCAGGATCTATGTTGCCTACTTCCCAGGGCCCATTTTGCTGTCCCAGCAGTACTCACTACTGAGCTCTGGCACTACCGGAACTGCTGGAGCTGCCAGCTACTCAACAATTGGGTGGCAATTCCTCCCACTGAGGGGTTGAAGTCCCATCTCGCCTCGTTCATGCAGCCCACGGGCTCTCTACTGCTGTGGTGCAGCCTTGTTGAGCGCCTGTCGGAGTGGCACTGACTTTCCTTCTGGGTGTGTGCACACTACTCTCACCCACCCACCCATTACATTCCACCTATAATGTATGTATTTGTTTCAAACATAATTAGCATCAGTGCTAGGTGCCTTATTTCTCTCATTAGTCACACTGATCTTGTATGGTCACACATGGGCTTCACCATGGCTGAGTGATGAAAAATAGAGAAACTCTTCTTTTGAAGAGATACCTATTATAGTCGGTTGGATTTGACACTTCCCCTGATTGAATTCCTAAAGCTTTCCTTTAAAAGTGAACTCTTACTAACTGCTCATATGAAAATTGTATGGTGTATAATATTTGCACCACCCTCACTTCAAAGTATCAGTGGCATTTACCACATTGGCTGTCATTACAGTGAAGAACAAAGGATGGCGGTAAATACAAGAGGCGACTTGATTAAAACCTTTAAGGGGTATTGACAGGGTGGATGTGGAGAGGATGTTTCCTCTTGTGGAAGAATCTAGAACTCGGGGTCACTGTTTAAAATTAAGGGGTCACCCATTTAAGACAGAGGTGAGGAGAAATTATTTGTCAGAGAGCTGTGAGTCTTTGAAGAACTCTCTTCATCAAAAGGCAGTGGAAGCAGAATCTTTGAAGATTTTTAAGGATGAGCTTGATCGATTCTTGGTTAACAAGGGGGTGAAAGGTTATCAGGGATAGGCAGGAATGTGGGGTTGAGGTTACAATCAGATCAGCCACCATCTTATTGAGTGGCAGAGCAAGCTTGAGGGGCCGAGTGGCCTACTGCTGCTCCTAATTCATATGCTCATGTAGACTTTACCAACTGCTAGTAAACATAGGCCAGCAATCCGAGTTTCTTTAAGCTGTAAAGGACCATTCGTTGTAAAAGGTGTTGTAACACATGAAGCACAAACTGGATTTTCGTAATGAAAATGGAGGTGATCTGTTATCACCCCTGTAATGATATGTATAATCTAAGGAGTATAAAGGGTTAACAAGATGATGTTCATGTATCTCAACACTAGATGGCATCACTGAGTACTCTTATAAAAGGCTGCATCTCTAAGCATTCTGGGAGAAGGTTAAGGAGAAGGAAAGTGAGTGTTTCAGATAGTGTTAGTTGTATTAGAAAGACATTATAGATTACTGTAGCATAGATTTAATACTGTTGCTTTATTAGCTATTACTTAGTAGAGTGTGCAAACCATTTAAAGTAGTGTAAATAAACCAGCTTTGTTTTAAACACAGCTTGATGTTCTTTGACAACACTACGACTTTTAGCCATCTTGGAGAACTATACAAGGTACATCACGCACCCCCATGAGATCCACAGGGGCAACCTGATCGATTTCCCCGTGGGGCTCGTGGAATACGATCTTCCCCGCTGAGGGGTGGAGGCCCAACAGTGGGATTAGTTAACGCCTCGAGATTTAAGCCGGCCCAAGAAGGAGCCGGCATCTCAGGATGGTCCTGGCTGGGACATGGAATGTTTCTTAGTTGCTGTATTTCCCACCCATGAGTAGGAAATACACTACTGTTGACTTACCTTTTCAGGGCTCCTCATTGACTACAATATAGTCATTTTTAATCAGTCTATATCTACCAAAATAATAGAAACAAAATAAGTCACAATAGCAAAGTAATCCAGATTACTGTCTAAAAGCAAAATACTGAGGATGCTGGGTATTGAGTTAACAACAGAAAATGCTGCAAATACTCAGTAGATCTGGCAGCATCTGTGGATTTCAGGTCTAAAACCTTTCATCAAAGCTGGGAAACATGAGAGCAGTAATGAATTTTGAGCAAGGGTCGAGTGGGAAAAGGACAGGAGGAAGGTATGTGATAGGGTGGTGGACAGGAGACATTGAATGGCAGAAGCATCAGCTTTCCAGAGCCAATGGCAATGATGAAGGGCAAGAAAGAAACCAAAGATGTGCCTGGACCAGATGTGCTGCTAATGAAAGCAAAAATTAAGAGAAAAACCAAAACACACAAAGAGAAGGAAACAAAATGGAGCAGAGGCCATGATCTGAAAATGTTGAACTCAATGTTAAGTTCAGAAAGGCTGTACAGTGTCGAATTGAAAGATGAGTTGCTGTTCCTCAAGCTTGCGTTCAGCTTTACAGGAAAAAGACAGCAAGCCGAGGACAGAGGTGTCAGCATGAGAGCAAGTGGAAATTTAAAATGACAGGCCACGCGAAACCCAGGGTCATGCTTGCGGACTGAACAGCGGTTATTTTTTAATTATTTCATGGTATGTAGGTATCACTGGCTGGGCCAGCATTTATTATCCATCCATAATTGCCCTTGGAAAGGTGTGGTGAGCTGCCTTCTTGAACCGCTGCAATCCATGTGCAGCACGGTAGCATAGTGGTTAGCACAGTTGCTTCACAGCTCTAGGGTCCCAGGTTCGATTCCCAGCTGGGTCACTTTCAGTGCGGAGTCTGCACGTTCTCCCCGTGTCTGCGTGGGTTTCCTCCGGGTGCTCTGGTTTCCTCCCACAGTCCAAACATGTGCGGGTTAGGTGGATTGTTAAATTGCCCTTGGTGTCCAAAAAATGTTAAGTGGGGCTTCTGGGTTATGGGGATAGGTTAGATACGTAGGCTTCAGTAGCGTGCTCTTTGTAAGGGCCGGTGCAGACTTGATGGCCTCCTTCTGTACTATAAATTCTATGTAGGTATACCCACAATGTTATTAGGAACGGTGTTCCAGGATTTTAACTTGGAGCTAGTGAAAGAACAGTAATATAGTTAACGAGTCAGGATGGTGAGTAGCATGGAGGAGAACATCTAGATGTTCCCATGCATCTGCTGCCATTGTTCATCTCAGTGATAGAGATCTGGGGCGGGATTCTCCAATGGCGAGTCAGAGTGCTAACGGGCTGCCAGCAGCATCGATTCAGGCCTCAAAAAGGGGCAAGCAGCGGGGCCGCTAGAAACGCGATGGGGTGGCACCAGAGCAGCGCTGTCATCGCGCTACGCCCGGATGACGCGGTGCTGCGTCATTTTATGTGCGCGATCAGCGCACAGGCCCCGACATAGAAAGATGGCTGCGCCCCGCCGTGCCGCTCCCAGATACCGGGACATTGATCTGGAGACACTGCTGGTCGTAGTCGAAGAGCGAAAGGCGGTCCTGTGCCCAAGACGTGGCCACTGGCACCCGGCCAGCACAGTCAGGCGCAGCTGGCATGATGTGGGCATCGCCGCTAGCGCTGTGGGCACACCCCACGCTAGGGAGAGTGTAACGCACAAAGACTCCGTGAGACGAATAGAGTGAAGTCGATGAGGCTTTATTAAGCGTGTCTGTTCCCCCGCAGCTCGATAGTAAACTGGCCCGTGGGGGAAGACTCCGGCTTCTTATACTCCGCCTTCAGGGCGGAGCTATAGGTCAACGGCCAACCAGGACCCGGGATCTGTCAGCCAATGACATTAGGGCTTCCAGTCCCACATGACCCCCAATACATACTACCACATTCACCACTTGTCAAAAATGAACCCGGCGGGGTGATGCTTCGTATGGTGGTAAGGGTTTACAGGGCTGGTCCTGGGAGGAAAGAAAAAAAAAACATTCGCAAGGCAATACAGTATTGTACAATTTTGTCCTGTTGCAACTATTTACAGAGGGTATGGGAAGAAAAGCAAAATGTTCTTGTGAAAGTCCATATTTAGTTTTAGATCGACGCCACGAGTCGGTCGGGTGGTCTGGTCGTCCGTGTCGATCGCCTCGGCCCCGGTGGTGGTGGTGCTTGTACCGTTGTCGTCACCTCCAGGAGCCTTACGGTTTCAGCTTGGGCTTTATTCTTGGTCGGTGCTGAGGGGAGGGGGACCGATCCTCCTGGGAAGGGGGCGGTCGCTGGGTGCAGCGGTGGCAGGAAGGGGGGGGGGTTGGGTTGATGATGTCGGGGGGGTGTGCGTGTTGCCGGCAGGCGCCAGTTCCCGTAGGGAGACCGTGTCCTGTCGGCCGTCGGGGTACTCCACGTAGGCGTACTGGGGATTTGCATGGAGGAGGTGAACCCTTTCGACCAACGTGTCCGCCTTATGTGCCCGCACATGCTTTCGGAGCAGGATGGGTCCTGGGGCCGCCAGCCAGGTCGGCAGGGACGTTCCAGAGGAGGACCTCCTAGGGAAAACAAGGAGACGCTCATGAGGCGTTTGATTAGTGCTCGTACATAATAACGACCGGATGGAGTGGAGAGCGTCTGGGAGGACCTCCTGCCACCGTGAAACTGGGAGGTCCCTGGACCGTAGGGCCAGTAGAACGGCCTTCCAGACCGTGCCGTTCTCCCTCTCTACTTGCCCGTTCCCCCGGGGGTTGTAGCTGGTCGTCCTGCTTGAGGCTATGCCCTTGCTGAGCAGGAACTGGCGCAGCTCGTCACTCATGAAAGAGGACCCCCTGTCGCTGTGGACGTAAGCGGGGTAACCGAACAGTGTGAAGATGCTGTTCAGGGCTTTAATGACTGTGGCCGCGGTCATGTCAGAACAGGGAATTGCAAAAGGGAAGCGGGAGTATTCGTCCACCACATTAAGAAAATATGCGTTGCGGTCGGTGGAGGGGAGGGGCCCTTTGAAATCGAGACTGAGGCGTTCAAAGGGGCGGGAAGCCTTAATCAGGTGCGCTCCATCTGGCCTGAAAAAATGCGGCTTGCATTCCACGCAGATGTGGCAGTCCCTTGTGACTGTACGGACCTCCTCTAAAGAGTATGGGAGATTGCGGGACTTGATGAAGTGGTAAAACCGAGTGACCCCCAGGTGGCAGAGGTCTTCGTGGAGGGTTTGGAGGCGGTTAATTTGTGCGTTGGCACATGTGCCGCGGGATAGGGCATCGGACGGCTCGTTCAGCTTTCCGGACGATACAAAATCTCATAGTTGAAGGTGGAGAGCTCGATCCTCCACCTTAAGATCTTGTCGTTTTTGATTTTGCCCCGCTGTGCATTATCGAACATGAAGGCTACCGACCGTTGGTCCGTGAGGAGAGTGAATCTCCTGCCGGCCAGGTAATGCCTCCAATGTCGCACAGCTTCCACTATGGCTTAGGCTTCCTTTTCTACTGAAGAGTGGCGGATTTCTGAGGCGTGGAGGGTCCAGGAGAAAAAGGCCACGGGTCTGCCCGCTTGGTTAAGGGTGGCCGCTAGAGCTACGTCGGAGGCGTCGCTCTCGACCTGGAAGGGGAGGGACCCGTCGATGGCGCGCATCGTGGCCTTTGTGATATCCGCTTTGATGCGGCTGAAGGCCTGGCAAGCCTCTGTCGACAGAGGGAAGGTCGTGGTCTGTATTAGGGGGCGGGCCTTGTCTGCGTACTGGGGGACCCACTGGGCGTAGTATGAAAAGAACCCCAAGCAGCGTTTCAGGGCTTTTGGGCAGTGCGGGAGGGGAAATTCCATGAGTGCGCGCATACGTTCGGGGTCGGGGCCTATTATCCCATTGCGCACTACGTAGCCCAGAATGGCTAGCCGATCGGTGCTAAAAACGCACTTGTCCTCGTTGTACGTGAGGTTCAGGGCTTTGGCAGTCTGGAGGAATTTTTGGAGGTTGGCGTCGTGGTCCTGCTGATCGTGGCCGCAGATGGTTACATTGTCGAGATACGGGAATGTGGTCTGCAACCCATGTTGATCAACCATTCGGTCCATCTCCCGTTGGAAGACCGAGACCCCGTTTGTGACGCCAAAAGGGACCCGTAGGAAATGGTATAATCGCCCGTCTGCCTCGAAGGCTGTGTACTTGCGGTCACTTGGGCGGATGGGGAGCTGATGGTAGGCGGACTTGAGGTCCACGGTGGAGAAGACTTTATATTGGGCAATCCGGTTGACCATGTCGGATATGCGGGGGAGAGGGTACGCGTCTAGTTGTGTGTACCTGTTGATGGTCTGGCTATAGTCAATGACCATCCTTTGTTTCTCCCCTGTCTTCACTACTACCACCTGCGCTCTCCAGGGACTATTGCTGGCCTGGATTATGCCCTCCTTTAGTAGCCGCTGGACTTCGGACCGAATGAAGGTCCGGTCCTGGGCGCTGTACCGTCTGCTCCTATTGGCGACGGGTTTGCAATCCGGGGTGAGGTTCGCAAACAAGGACGGGGGTTGCACCTTGAGGGTTGCGAGGGCGCAGATAGTGAGTGGGGGTATTGGGCCGCCAAATTTGAACGTAAGGCTCTGTAGATTGCATTGGAAATCTAATCCCAGCAAGGTGGGGGCACAGAGTTGGGGAAGGACGTTTAGTTTGTAGTTTTTGAACTCCCTCCCCTGCACCGTTAGGGTAACTATGCAGAATCCCTGGATCTGTACGGAGTGGGATTCTGCAGCTAGGGAAATCTTTTGTGCGCTGGGATAGGTGGTCAAGGAACAGCGTCTTACCGTGTCGGGGTGTATAAAGCTCTCCGTGCTCCCGGAGTCGACTAGGCATGGCGTCTCGTGGCCGTTTATTAGCACCGTTGTCGTCGTCGTCTGGAGTGTCCGGGGCCGAGCTTGATCGAGCGTGATTGAAGCGAGACGTGGTTGTAGTGGTGGAGTGGGGTCCGTTGTTGCCGTCCAAGATGGCGTCGGGGATGGACAAAATGGCCGCCCCCATACATCGCACGTGGCTGGGGGGTCACAAGATGGCGGCGGGGGTGGACAAAATTGCCGCCCCCACGCGTTGTACAGGTCTGGGGCTGTCCAAGATGGCGGCGCCCCGCCTCCCCTCGTGGTGGCCGGGACCCAAAATGGCGGCGCCTGCGGGTCGTACATGGCGTGCTGGGGGGGTTGGGGCGCGTAAACTGCTTGCAGGGCTCCCTGTGCTCCCGGGACAGCGGCGACCTCGCGGGACCGGCACACAACCGCATAATGGCCCTTTTTCCCGCAGCTTGTGCAGATAGCTGCGCGGGCCGGGCAGCGCTGTCGGAGGTGTTTCGCCTGGCCGCAGAAATAACAGCGGGCGCCCCCAGTGCGACTCGGCGTTTGGACGCGCAAGCCTGTGGGGTGTCCGGGGAGGGGGGGTAGGGGGTTTGCCGCGACGGGTACGTACGGGGCCCAATGGGTCGCCGTGCGGTCGGGGCCGTAGGCGCGGGTATTACGCGCGGCCACGTCTAGGGAAGCTGCTAGGGCCCGGGCCTCTGAGAGTCCTAGCGACTCTTTTTCTAGAAGTCTTTGGCGGATTTGGGAGGATTGCATACCTGCCACAAAAGCGTCGCGCATTAACATGTCCGTGTGTTCGTTTGCGTTCACCGACGGGCAGCTGCAGGCTCGTCCCAAAATCAGCAGCGCGGCGTAGAACTCGTCCATCGATTCTCCGGGAGCTTGCCGTCTCGTCGCGAGCTGGTAGCGAGCGTAGATTTGGTTAACTGGGCGAACGTAGAGACTTCTGAGTGCTGCGAACGCCGTCTGGAAATCGTCGGTGTCTTCAATGAGGGTGAAAATCTCCGTGCTCACCCTCGAGTGCAGGACCTGCAGTTTTTGTTCGTCTGAGACCCGGCCGGTGGTCGTTCTGAGGTAGGCCTCGAAGCAAGTCTGCCAGTGCTTGAAGGCTGCTGCCGCGTTCACTGCGTGGGGGCTGATCCTCAGGCATTCCGAAATGATCCTGAGCTCCATAGTCCTTTTTAGGCACGCTTAATAAATTGTAGCGCACAAAGACTCCGTGAGACGAATAGAGTGAAGTCGATGAGGCTTTATCAAGCGTGTCTGTTCCCCCGCAGCTCGATAGTAAACTGGCCTGCGGGGGAAGACTCCGGCTTCTTATACTCCGCCTTCAGGGCGGAGCTAGAGGTCAACGGCCAACCAGGACCCGGGATCTGTCAGCCAATGACATTAGGGCTTCCAGTCCCACATGACCCCCAATACATACTACCACAGAGAGCAATGCCGCAAGAAGCTCCACGATCTCACAAGGGCAGCCAGAGTAAGTACCCCAAGAGTTCCCCCGGGCCCCCCCCTCTTTCCCCCCCCCCCCCACCACGTGCCGCGCACCCCCCCTGCCCATGCAGGAGGGGGGCACCACATACCACACGACCCACATTGGCACCACACCGCCCTTGCAAGCTGCCTTGGCGTGGTGCCCCGTGCCCCCCCCCCCCCGTCATAATGTTGCCAACATCTGCGCGTCTTGCTGCTGACCGCCTAACTCTGATGCTTCCCACCCCCCCACCCCCCCCCCCCCACACACCCCCCATCCCCGCAGGATAAGATCGCCCACAACCATCGTGAGTGTGCTAGAACCGGAGGGGGATCACCTGTTCTGCTCCCCCTCACCATCCATGAGCAGAGGGCTCTGGACCTCGTTGGGGGAGCCGCCACCCGGGAGGTAGCGCCATGCCAGATCGGAGGCGCAGCACCAAGTGAGACTCCCCTGCCTGGCTACTCTCCCTCAGCCCCTCACCTCCCCCCCTTACACTGCCCCCTCCACCCCCAAACCCCCCCTCACACTCGACCTGCTCACACTGACTCCGCCACCCCCTAACCCCCCCTCACACTGCCCCTTCCACCCCCTAACCCCCCCTCACACTCCACCCCCTCACACTGCCCCCTTCCACCCCCTAACCCGCCCCTCACACTCCACCTCCTCACACTGCCCCCTTCCACCCACTAACCCCCCCCTCACACTCCACCTCCTCACGCTGCCCCCTTCCACCCCCTAACCCCCCCCTCACACTCCACCTCCTCACACTGCCCAACCACACCCGACTCCGCGTGCCTAACGATACATGCTTTATTGTGTATTCCTGGGCCAGCCGCCGATCGTCCTGGCACGTCTCAGACAAGCCACCGCCGTCCAGGTCCACACCATCTGCCCACAGGGACGCACGCCAGGGAGGGGAAGGAAGACGGACAGGAGGGCCCTCTTCCGAAGTCGGGCCACAGGTGACGGATGCACAGAGGACCGACACAAAGAACAGTGACGAACACAGGACGGACAGTCAGGATACTGACGGCCATGAAACAGAGAAAGAGAGGACGGAGAGCCAGGACAGTGTCGCATAGAGGACGGCCAAACAGATGATGGACAGACCGGACACGGCCTCTCACATGGGCCAGGGACGAGGTCCATCGGTCCAAGGCTCGACCCAGGAGACCCCAGACCTGGGTCCGATGAGGACATGGACCTTGCGTCACTGCGGTCACCCACACCCTCTACCATCGCAGATACCCTCACCTCGGTTGGGCACATTAGTGATGAGGCTTTTGGGACACTGACTGGTGCGCACCACACAGTCGAACCGGTCCAGCAGGTGGAGGTAGGAACAGCCGAGGGGCTGGACGGTCCAAAGGGCCACCTGCAGGGCAGCGGCTCCCACCACGGCGGCAAACATCGCTGGCTGGTGCCAAACATTACGATCTGCAGGGGGGGGGTGGGGAGATACAACATGTTTAACGATGGCGCATTGTCACCTCAACAGCCAGGTGCCATGGGATACATGTGTGCCCCGGTTGGCTGGTGTCGCTGCAGACACGCAGGCACCCTGACCCCTGCCCACAGTATCCGTCCACCGCCCAGTTTTGCCCGTCCCTCCTCATTGCGCCACCGTGGGCTGGCCATGCCCTCACGGAGGCTGGCATGTGTGTTGCCTTGACCCTTCCCAGAGATGGTCTCCGAAAGCTGGGTGTTGCGGCACCTGTATGGGTGGGGTGGGGGGCTGGGCACACCCAAGGTCAAGGCGTGTGGCGGGATGGTGGCGCCAGTGGCCTTTGCCCATCAGCATGACCTCAACTTGCAGGCGTGGCTTCGCCACCGTCCTGCCATGGCGGACCGACTGGCATGTCGCACCCACGGAAAACCCTCCCCTACCCCACAGAACTTTGAGGCCCCCTGCCCCAAATCCCCCTCCCCCAAACATGACTGCACCCTCCCCCCTCCTCCATCTCCCCTCCTCCTTCTCCCCTCCTCCTTCCCCCCTCCTCGCCCCTCCTCCTTCCTCCCTCCTTCGCCCCTCCTCCTTCGCCCCTCCTCCTTCCCCCCTCCTCCTTCCCCCTCCTCCCTTCCTCCCCCCTCTCCTCCTTCCCCTCTCCTCCTTTCCTCCTTCCCCCCTCCTCCTCCCCCTCCTCCTCCCCCGCTCCTCCTCCCCTCCCTCCTCCCCCTTCCCCCCTCCTCCTCCCCCCCCCCCTTCCCCCCCCCCCCAATCCTCTTCCCCCCCCCCCCCCTCCTCCTCCTCAAAACAAGGGGCAGGATTCTCCGACCCCCCGCTGGGCCGGAGAATCGCCGAGGGGCGGATTCTCCGCCACCGTTTTATCGTCGCGGGCGACAATCGCGCCGTGCCAATCGGGGGCCGTTGGCAGTGGCCCCCCCCCCCAGCGATTCTCCAGCCCGCGATGGGCCGAGTGGCCGCCCGTTTTCGGTGGCTCACGGCGGCATGAAATACACCAGGTCCTTACTGGCGGGACCTAGCTCTGCAGGCGGCCTGCAGAGTCCTCGGGGGGGGGGGGGGGGGGGGTGCGGGGGGATCTGGCCTTGGGGGGTGCCCCCACAGTAGCCTGGCCCGCGATCGGGGCCCACCGTCCGCAGGTGGGCCTGTGCCGTAGAGGCACTCTTTCCCTCCGCACCGGCTGGTATAACGGTCCGCCATGGCCGGCGCGGAGTTGAACCCCCCCCCCCCCTCTGCGCATGCGCTGGGATGACGGCAGCACAAGCTGGCGCTCCCGCGCATGCGGCAACTCGCGCCGGCCGGCGGAGGCCCTTCGGTGCCGGCTGGCGCACCGCCAACCCCCCGGCGCCGGCCTAGCTCCTGAAGGTGCGGAGGATTCCACACCTTCCGGGCAGCTCGACGCCGGAGTGGTTCACGCCATTCCTCGGCACCGGTATGGCCCGCCCCGCCGGATAGCGGAGAATCCCGCCCAAGAATTCTAAAAGCAAGTACCTAATACATCAAATGAACAATCGAATAGAGGGAGAAGTATCCACGTGATACAAAAAGGGCATGAGAAAGGACCAGAGTCATAGTCAGATAACGAACTGTCGTTGAGCATACTGGCCATTACTGGTGAATCAACCGTTACTGGGTCATTCCTTTACTGGCCCGACTCCAATGAAAATGGAGCTGGACACCTGCACAGCCGTTTCAATGGTTCCAGAAACTGTTTACCAAGAGAAACTGTGATATATTCCCTTAAAACCCTAAAAGATAATACTCAAAACCTATGCTGGAGAAGTGCTGATGTAAATGTGCAACTAAACGGCCAGACTGCAGACTTGTCCCTGCACAGATAACTGTGCAGCTCGAATGGGGAGAACCTGGCTGGAGAGAATCAAACAAACTGGACCGAGGTGAATCTCATATTGGAGTCCGAACCAGGCCCAAGCAAAAGCCTAAAGGAACAGAAGGTAGCAGCTGCTGATAAAGCTCTAAAAGCAGCTGCGGCCAAGGCTCAGGATAGCAGAGCTGGGCCCAAGATGACCAGGCTCAGCATACCCTAACAAATGTGGTTCAGGATTGAGAAACAAAGGATTAAGACCTTTCGGAAGATGCTTCTGAATGCTTTGGAAAAAATGAAAGCCAAAAGTGTACTGAGAAATTTGGCGAGGATGTCTGGAATGCATTTATGTGCTCCCTTTGTAAATAAGAACCACAGTGGAACAAGAAATTGAAGTGCATCTTGAAACGCCTGACCATCGAAAAACTCTCGAGTTCGATGGAAATAAAATTCAGTTTGGGAAGAGAGCTGCTGACTCCCTTCACACATCAAGGGTCAACATGAGTAAAAAGATTGCTGATTGTAAACGGCAACAAAAGAAGCAAAACGAGCCAGCACAGAAACTCATGAAGGATGTTTGGATGGGAGTTGCTCCAGATGACCAAACAAAAAGACTTGCAGCTGCTCAAAGTGCAGTCTGCAACACCAATATTCCTTCCCTATTCCACTCAGCATGAAGAATTCCCGGAACCTGATTTAGCTTAACAACCCATCCCTAAAGGCCAAATTTGATATGTTCATAAAGGGTGAAAACCATTTTGGAAATCCTCAGGAGCAACAGCTTCCAACTGGAGAGATTAGAAATTGCATTCCAGAGGCAAGACCTAAAACGTGAGGGTGAATGCAGCAAGAATGAAACCTCGAGGGGAGAGATGCAGGGTCTGACAGAGGCACACCACAATCTGGAGAAGGCATTGCAAAGGCTGTGCCATGAGATTTAGGTAAATAAGGCCTTAGTATGTGTGATGAACGGTTACTGCCTTATCATCATGTAAGGTGATATCCCCGTTAAGACCGGGCTTGGAATCCTGGGGACTCCGCCTCTGGCTCCGCCCATCTGGGAGCCATACATAAAGGGCTGCCTCATGGTCTGTGTAACAGTCAGCTCTCGTCTCTAGCTGTAGTATAGTTATTAGTCTAATAAAGCCTTCTTTACAGTTTAATCTCTGAGCGTCATTATTGAGGGTACCTCAGTATGCAGGCTGGAGGAGCAGCGATTGGCAACAAAATTTAGCTCAGCAGCTTGGGACAAGAACTAAATAGGTAGAAACAGAGCTTGAGCGAAGGAGGAGAACCCCAATACCCATGGAACGCCAGAGTTTGTAATCTCTAAAGTGAAAGCTCTGAAAAATTAGCCGAATCAGGTTTTGTGACATGACAACAGAGCTAAATGCAGTAATTTTAGAAAGGTCAGGAAGTATCGGAAAGTAACTATATCGCAGATGCCATGTGGATACCTCCCCGCCCTCGTCTGAGCCATGGGGCTGGATTCTCCACACCCCTTTGCCAAAATCGCACCCAGCGCCGGGGTGGAGTATCCATTTCCACACATGGAATTGGGACCGGTGCCGGATCCTCAGTTCTCCAGCCCCCGAAAAGCAGTGTACTCGGGGAGTACGCCACGCCGCGTATCCCCCACCTGCGGCCATTGCTCGAGGCACGCCCCGCTATTCTCCGCCCTCGACTGGCTGAAGTCCCAAAGGCGTATTTCTAATATGGTCCCAGCCGTTCGGGAAACTCGCAAGGCGGGGCTGCGGACCAGTCCGCTGACGCCATGGCGGGGGCAGGATGATCGGAGGGCAGGGGGCGCCTCGTACGGGACGGTGCCTTTACGCGGGCGGTCAGGGTCGGGCGTATGGTCGATCGGGGGTTATCTCCGCGGTCCAGCTCCGCGGTCTGAGTCCGTCATGGAGCACGGCGTGGCCGCTGGAGGCCACCGCCATGCGCATGCGGGGCCTCTGACCCGGAAGTGCGGGGGCTGTATCTGCAGCTGGAGCTGAGAGCTTCATGACAGCTGCCTGCTGGCGCCCTGCAGGGCTATGAATATGTGGCCTTTTGATGCCAGTTTTTCTGGCGTAAAAAAGCACAGCTTTCACGACGGGTGGGGACATAGTCCCAAAAACAGAGGATTCAGCCCATGGTCTTGATGCCCTAAGCTACAGCGCATTGAGACTGGGACATATCCCTCGGAGAGTGAGACATGTCCCTCACTGCCTCTGTCATGCCCCTCTGTGACTGGCCACAATCATTCAGCGTCCGGCCAATGCTCTCGAACTTTCATATTTCTCTCTTCATAGTTTGAAATAAAGTTCTTGGCCGAAATTCTCCTCTAAACTTATGAAATTCTAACAGGACTAGACAGGGTAGATGTAGGAAAGATATTCCCGATGGTGGGCATTTCCAGAACCAGGGATCACAGTCTGAGGATATGGGATAGACAATTTAGGACAGAGATGAGAAGAAATTTCTTCACCCAAAGAGTGGTTGGCCTGTGGAATTCATTACCATAGGGAGTAGTTGAGGCCAAAATATAGTATGTTTTCAAGAAGCAGTTAGAGCGAATGGGATCAAAGGATATTGTGGGAAAGCGGGAATAAGTTATAGAGTTGGATGATCAGCCAGGATCATAACGAATGGCAAAGCAGGCTCGAAGGGCCAAATGGCCTCCTCCTGCTCCTATTTTCTATGTTTCTATCCGTTCACTGGCGACGGGATTATCTGATCCCGCCGGCAGTGCACCCCTGCCAGTAGCTTTCCCAACGGCGTGGGGTGGCTTAGTCAAAAAAATGGTTTTGAAAAAGAAATCTGACTACCTATCCCCAAACAACCTCCGGCAAACCTTTTAAGAATGGCTGTGATTGTTGACTCTACAAGCAAAGCACTGAGGGTGCAGGCCCCATACATTGGATTCTCAGGGGGCTTGACAGGGTAAATACCACAGGGTTGTTTCCCCTTGTGAGAGAGCCTAGGACCAGAGGGTATAATCTTAGAGTAAGGGGCTAATCCACCTAACATGCACGTCTTTTGGACTGTGGGAGGAAACCGGAGTATTCGGAGTAAACCCATGCAGACACGAGGAAAACGTGCAGACTCCGCACAGACAGTGACTGTCGTGGAAATCATAATAAAGACAAATTCACCCATTTAAGACAGAGAAGAGGAGGAATTTCTTCTCTCAGCTGGCAGTGAATCTGTGGAATTATTTACCGCAAAGAGTTGTAGAGGCTCGGTCATTGAATATGTTCAAAGCTGAGATAGACAGATTTTTAATCAGTAAAGGAATCAAGGGTTATGGGGATAAGGTGGGAAAGTAGAGTTGAGGATTATGTCAGATCAATCATGTTGTCACTGAATGAAGGGGCAGACTCAATGGGCCGAGTGGCCTACTTTTGCTTCTACATCTTATGATCTTACATGTGCACATACAGTGTCAGCTACCTGCATTAAAGATGACATAGACTAAGCAAACTCAGGAGAGGGATTACCCCACCCACTCCCTACTGACATCACTGCATACTTACGCCAATATGGATATACTGGCGTAAGTACGCAGACACGAGGAAAACGTGCAGACTCCGCACAGACAGTGACCCAAGCTGGGAATCGAACCTGGGACCCTGGAGCTGTGAAGCGACAGTGCTAACCACTGTGCTACCATGCCACACCTGTATATTAAAAGAGCATTAACATATTCAAAAATGGTTCACACCCGAATTCCTCTAGCTCCCACTATTCTCCCACCCATCAGCGCAACATGAAGCTGGCGGGAATCACTACTAGTCTCCACCACCGGAGACCAGACATGGGCCAGAATTCTCCGGCCGTTGGGATTCTCTATTCCCATTGGCAGTGCACCCCGCAACCACAGGTTTCCCGGCAGTGTGGGGTGGCTTTCATGGGAAATCCCATTGATAAGCAGCGGGAAGATAGAATCCCGCCACTAACAAACAGCATGCTTTCGAGAAACATGTGACTGTGGAACCAGAAAATCCCACCATGATGACCATGCCACGGTGCTCAGAGGGCATAGTAGCCCCCGGATGGTCTGGGACATGGTGGGGCAGTGCCACGGCACTTCCAAGGAGCGAGGCATGAAAGTGGGCAGAGCACGAAGGAAGGGCATTTGGTGACCCAATGGCAGGGTGCCACAAAACTGATGGAGGACTGCTTTTACCGGCTCCTCCTGGGAGGAGGCCTGATACCAGCAACAAGGAGAGGGTCTTTGTTGGCAAAAAGGTGGCGGGGCCTAAAGCCTAAATGCCAGCCTTCCTGGGGCGCCAGGGGAGGGGGGGGGTGGCTGTGGGGGGAGGGGGTTGCCAGCAAGAATGGTGGTGAGGGGGCCCTAATGCCGGCAAAATTGAGGTGAAGTCCTTTGCTTTCACTTTGAATCGGGGCATCCTAATCTCTGTGAAGCCTTGCTTGCCAGCATGTTTAGGCCCCACCCCTCTCATTGGTGCAAATCACGCCCCCTTACAAAAAAATGACTGAAGTGCGGGAATCGTGCCAGAAGGATTTTCGCGCCCGAAATTACACTTAGTCATTTTCGGTAAAATTCCGCCCCATATTAAATCATTCGTCATCGATTGTTCAAATTAAAAAATGTGGAGCTTCCGGGTGCGGCGATGACCAGCTGAGTCGCACGTTTCGACAGCTCCCGGTGAAACGGACCTTTGGGCTCTTGATAGGAGCCCCAACGGCAATTTTGACGGCTAAAAACACTGCGGTAAACCAGAAGGGAATCCCCCCTGGATACGGATGGAAAAAGGAGGAGAAAGTGGCCGGATTGCAGTGGATCCTTTAGAACAGCGGCAAGGAAGGCAAGCAAAAACCAAGATGGCGTCGGAAGGTGGCAGTTTAACATGGGGCCCTGAACAACAAGACTTCTTGAATGCTGTGTGGAAGAGATCAAAAAGGAAATGAAGAAAGAGCTGTTGGCCCCGATACTACAGGCGATCGAAGGGCTAAAGGAGGAACAAAAGACCCAGGAGCGGGAGCTTCGGGTCGTGAAGGCAAAGGCAGCCGAGAATGAGGACGACATACAGGGCCTGGTGGTGAAGACGGAGACGCAGGAGGCACATCAGAAACGATGTGTGGAAAGGTTGGAGGCACTGGAAAATAAGGCAAGGAGGAACAACCTGAGGATTCTTGGTCTTCCTGAAGGTGTGGAGGGAGCGGACGTCGGGGCATATGTGAGCACGATGCTGCACTCGTTAATGGGAGTGGAGGCCCCGGCGGGGTCCGTTGGAGGTGGAGGGAGCATACCGAGTGATGGCGCGAGGACCGAGAGCAGGAGAAATTCCCAGAGCCATAGTGGTGAGATTCCTCCGTTTTAAGGATAGAGAAATGGTCCTTAGATGGGCGAAGAAAACTCGGAGCAGTAAATGGGAGAACGCGGTGATCCGCGTTTATCAAGACTGGAGTGCGGAGGTGGCGAGAAGGAGGGCGAGCTTTAATCGGGCCAAGGCGGTGCTTCATAAAAAGAAGATAAAATTTGGAATGCTGCAACCGGCAAGACTGTGGGTCACATATCGAGGGAGGCACCACTACTTTGAGACGGCGGATGAAGCGTGGACTTTTATTGTGGAAGAAAAACTGGAATGAGTGGGTTATTAAAAAGAACGTTTGAACAAAGTGGTGGGGCGAATGTGGGGGGCAAAGAGGGGGGTTAAAAAGGGGGGAAAGAGGAGTTTTATGTACTAATCCTGCGATGTGGTAACTTTTCTCTCTCCCACAGGTGGTGATGGGGGGAGGAGGGGAGGTGGAGGAGATGGGGCGTTGGCCATTGGGGGCGGGGCCAAGGGAGAAGCGCGGGCTTGGTTCCCGCGCTATGATAATCATGGCGGGAATAGAGAAGCAGGAAGGAGGGGGCGTCGCACGGTGTGAGCCGAGGTCACGGGGGGAAGCCGAGGTCGGCCAGAGTTTGCTGACTTCTGGGAGCAACATGGGGGGAGTAATTACGCTAGCGGGGGATCTAGCGGGGGAGGTGGGAGGGGGGAATTACTGGGTTGCTGCTGCTGGGGAGAGGGGGGAGCTGGTATGGGAGAGGATGAGCGGGGGGGCACCGCCTGGGGGAGATACAGCTGCGTGGGAACCGGGTGAGGAGCTGGAAAAAGGTGATGGATAATCGACAAGGGGGGGGGTAGGAAGCCCCCCAACTCGGCTGATCACGTGGAACGTGAGAGGGCTGAACGGGCCTATAAAGAGGGCACGGGTACTCGCACACCTTAAGAAACTTAAGGCAGATGTGGTTATGTTACAGGAAACGCACCTGAAACTGATAGACCAGGTTAGGCTACGCAAAGGATGGGTGGGGCAGGTGTTCCATTCGGGGCTAGATGCGAAAAACAGGGGGGTGGCTATATTAGTGGGGAAGCGGGTAATGTTCGAGGCAAAGACTATAGTGGCGGATAACGGGGGCAGATACGTGATGGTGAGTGGCAAACTACAGGGGGAGACGGTGGTTTTGGTAAACGTATATGCCCCGAACTGGGATGATGCCAATTTTATGAGGCGGATGCATTCCGGACCTAGAGATGGGAAAGCTGATAATGGGGGGAGATTTTAATATGGTGTTGGAACCAGGGCTGGATAGGTCGAAGTCCAGGACTGGAAGGAGGCCGGCAGCAGCCAAGGTACTTAAAGATTTTATGGAGCAGATGGGAGGTGTAGACCCGTGGAGATTTAGCAGACCTAGGAGTAAGGAGTTCTCGTTTTTCTCCTATGTCCATAAAGTCTACTCGCGAATAGACTTTTTTGTGCTGGGTAGGGCATTGATCCCGAAGGTGAGGGGAACGGAGTATACGGCTATAGCCATTTCAGATCACGCTCCACACTGGGTGGACTTGGAGATAGGGGAGGAAACAGGAGGGCGCCCACCCTGGAGAATGGACATGGGACTAATGGCAGATGAGGGGGTGTGTCTAAGGGTGAGGGGGTGCATTGAAAAGTACTTGGAACTCAATGATAATGGGGAGGTCCAGGTGGGAGTGGTCTGGGAGGCGTTGAAGGCAGTGGTTAGAGGGGAGCTGATATCAATAAGGGCACATAAAGGGAAACAAGAGAGTAAGGAACGGGAGCGGTTGCTGCAAGAACTTTTGAGGGTGGACAGACAATATGCGGAAGCACCGGAGGAGGGACTGTACAGGGAAAGGCAAAGGCTACATGTAGAATTTGACTTGCTGACTACGGGCACTGCAGAGGCACAATGGAGGAAGGCACAGGGTGTACAGTACGAATATGGGGAGAAGGCGAGCAGGTTGCTGGCACACCAATTGAGGAAAAGGGGAGCAGCGAGGGAAATAGGGGGAGTGAGGGATGAGGAAGGAGAGATGGAGCGGGGAGCGAAGAGAGTGAATGGAGTGTTCAAGACATTTTATAAAAAATTATATGAAGCTCAACCCCCGGATGGGAGGGAGAGAATGATGGGCTTCTTGGATCGTCTGGAATTTCCCAAGGTGGAAGAGCAGGAAAGGGTGGGACTGGGAGCACAGATCGAGGTAGAAGAAGTGGTGAAAGGAATTAGGAGCATGCAGGCGGGAAAGGCCCCGGGACCGGATGGATTCCCAGTCGAATTCTATAGAAAATATGTGGACTTGCTCGCCCCGGTACTGACGAGGACCTTTAATGAGGCAAAGGAAAGGGGACAACTGCCCCCGACTATGTCTGAAGCAACGATATCGCTTCTCTTAAAGAAGGAAAAGGACCCGCTACAATGTGGGTCCTATAGATCTATTTCCCTCCTAAATGTAGATGCCAAGATCCTGGCCAAGGTAATGGCAATGAGAATAGAGGAATGTGTCCCGGGGGTGGTCCACGAGGACCAAACTGGGTTTGTGAAGGGGAGACAGCTGAACACGAATATACGGAGGTTGTTAGGGGTAATGATGATGGCCCCACCAGAGGGAGAAACGGAGATAGTAGTGGCGATGGATGCCGAGAAAGCAAATTTAAAAATGTGGATGCACGAAGAATTATTCAAGCAAATAGGATTTAAGCTAGAATTAAATGTTTAAAGCTTAAGTAATTGCAAGGCTTTCTGTATATCTGTGTTTTTGTAATAATATAGGTCCATTAAATATAAGATCATACGAAGAAAGAAAAGATGATCGGAATAACTAAAGATTTGATGCTCAACATTGTACTATGGTATTCAGTAAAACAAACAGTATGGTGACCAATGCAGCCAAACCTGTTGGGTAGAAGCCAGAGGGCCTAATGCACAAACAATGAACATCTAAAGACAAATCATACCTGGTGTACTCGGTCAATTTCTGGTCAACAAAACGCAAGGAGACATCCAAGCAGTGGAGAAAGTTTAGAAAACAGCCACAAGACTGATCCTTGCTTGTCAGAGATCTGAGTCACAAAGAAGATCAAATTTTGGAGTTCTATATCTCAAAAGGCGATGACAGTATTGAAACAAAAAACTTACTTCATGCAAAAAAATGATAAGAGTAGAGAAAGGATTCAGATGTTTAAGCTGATAAAAGGAAAATGAAGGTCTAATTCAGGGAAGAATTCATACAAATAGTGGCCAATGCATAAATCCATATAAATGTCGAGTAAAAGAGGCAGAAATTCTGGAATTATTTAAGAACCAGAGAATTGTTGGACTGTATTTGTTGGCAAACTGTAATGTAATGGATGACTGGCCTAAAATGGGATGAAAGGCTTCCTCGATTTATTTATTTTGTGATCCTTTTGTGGATATTCTCAAACTAGAATTATGGACATGGAACTTGTTATGGAACTGTGATTCAGAACAAAAACATACATGCACTGTTAAGTTTAAATAAATATAAAAGATTGGAAAACAGCCAATGTTCAAAAAGAGAGAAGTGCAGAAGGCAGGGAACTATAGGCCAGTTAGTTTAACATCTATTATTGGCAAGATCCTGGAATCAATAATCAAAGAGGAAATAACTAATCATTTTGGAAAGCTGTATATAATCAAACCTAGTCAACATGGTTTAATGAAAGATAAATTGTATTTGACAAATGTGTGTGAATTCTTTGAGGATGTAACAGTGACAGTAGATAGAGGGGAACCTGTAGATATAGTGTATCTAGATTACAAAAAGGCATTTGACAAGGTGCCTCAGAAGAGGCTGGTGTATAAAATAAAAGCCCATGGAATTGGAGGGAGGGTGTTAGCATGGATTGAAAACTGGCTGTCACATAGAAATGAAAAGAAGTAACTAGCGGAGTACCGCAGGAATCAGTTCTTAGCCAGCAATCGTGCACTATTTACATTAATGACCTGGAAGAAGGAACAGAATGTAAGGTTTCCAAGTTTGCCGATGATACGAAAATAGGTGGAAGGGCATGTTGTCATGAGGATATTGTGATTCTACAATGGGGTACAGATAGATTGGATGACTGGGTGGAAACCTGGCAAATGGAGTTTAATGTGGGCAAGTGTACGGTCATGCACTGGGAGGAATCAAAAGGCAGATTATTGTCTAAATGGAAAGAAACTGCAGGTAAGTGAAGTGTAGAGGAATCTAGGTGTTCTATGCATGAATCACAAAAATCTAGCAGGCTGGTCCAACAAGTAGTTAAGAAGGCAAACAGAGGGGCAGCATGGTGGTACAGTGGTTAGCATTGCTGCCTTATGCCGCCGAGGACCCGGGTTCGATCCCGGCCCGGGTCACTGTCAGTGTGGAGTTTACACATTCTCCCCGTGTCTGCTTGGTCTCACCCCCACAATCCAAAGATGTGCACGATAGATGGATTGAAACATAGGAACATTAGAATTAGGAGCACAAAAAGACAATTCAGCCTTTCGAGCCTGCTCCGCCATTCAATATCTCTTCCTGGTCTCAATGCCACTTCCCTGCCTGATCCCATATCCCTTTAACACTTTTTAAAAAAAAAATCTTTATACTGCCATTTGCAAACATTATAAACAATTATGTACATTGCTGGCCATGTTCACTGTACAATGTTTTTTCCTTCGCTCACGTTCTCCAATATACAGTCTGCCACCATCTGGCTCGGCATGTGGTCTGCCCTGCCCCCTCCCTGCCCCCCTCCCACCCACTCCCCCTTGTGTCCCCCCCTGGTTGATTTGAGGGGGGGGGGGGGGGTCATCGTCCCCTCCCCCCCCACCCTCTTTCTTTTCTCCCCCCGTCAGCTTTGGCCGTTTTTCTCCTGTGGCTGGGGGGGGGGGGGGGGGGGGGGGGATTGCCCCCTCCCTCCTGCGTTGTCTCCTTTATGTCTCTCCAGCCCTTTCTTATCTTCCCCTCCCCTTCCTCCTGGGTTGCACGTTCCTATGGTTCCCCCTGTCTTTCTTTTCTTTTTCATCTCCCTTTTGTTTCTGATTTTCCCGTTTCCCTATCTATTCATTATTGCTGGCCTCGAACAGGTTCTGGAACAGGCCGACGAACTGCCCCCAAGCATTTAGGAAGTCTTTTTCTGAGCCTCGGATGGCGTACTTAATCTCCTCCGGTGGAGAAATTCCGAGAGGGCAGCAAGCCAGTCTGCAGCCGTGGGTGGTGCTGCTGATCGCCACCCGAGCAGGATTCTCTGGCGTGCGACTAGGGAAGCGAAAGCTAGGGCATCGGTCCTCTTCCCCATGTATAGCTCTGGCTGCTCCGATACCCAGAAGATTGCCATGTTTGGGCATGGCTTCACCCTCACCCCCACTTGGACATTGCCTCGGAGAAGGGTGTTTTAACCCATTTTTTATCAGAAATATATCTGTCTCCCTCTTGAATCATTTAATGATTCGGACTCCACCACACTATGGTGCAGCAAGTTCCACAAAATCACCACTCTCTGCAAGAAGTTGTGCTTCCTCATCTCAGTTTTAAATCTGCCGCCTCTCAGCCTATATCTGTGACCTCTTGTTCCAGTTTGCCCCACATGGGGGAACATTTGGTTGACATTCACTTTATCAATCCCTTTTAGTATTTTATACACCTCGGTCAGTTCCCCTCTCACCCTTCTAAACTCCAGCGAGCATAAGCCCAAACTGTTTAATCTCTCCTCATACGTCAACCCCTTCATCCCCGGAATCAATCTGGTGAACCTCCTCTGAACTGCTTCTAATCCCACCAGATACTTCCTCAAATAAGGAGACCAAAACTGGACACAGTACTCCAGATGTGGTCTCACCAACACCCCATACAATTGGAACAATACTTCTCTACTTTTATACTTTATTGCAATAAACGCTAACATTCCATTTGCCTTTCTTATTACATTTTGTACCTACATACCGACTTTCTGTAATGCATGAATAAAGGCACCCAGATCCATCTGCCCAGACACATATTAAATCTGCTTTCCATTTAGATAATAATTTGCCTGATTATTTTTCAGCCAAAATGGATAACCTCACACTTATCCACATTAAACTCTATCTGCCAAACTTTGGCCCAATCTCCTAGCCTATTTATATCCGTCTGTAAAACCTGTATTTCCTCCTCACCGCCTGCTTTCCCACCTATTTTAGTATCATCTGCAAATTCTGCTATGTTACACTCTGCCCCTGCTCGCAGATCATTTATATAGGTTGTAAACAGTTGAGGTCGAGGGCTGACCCCTGCAGCACCCCACTAGTTACAGTTCACCAGCCAGAGAAGGACCCAATTAAATCTTGGTTCCATGCCTCCCCCAGCTCTGTGTTCCCCATTATTACCTCACCAGTATCGTTTTCTAAAGGGCCAACATTTACTTTAGCTATTCTGGTCCTCTTTATATACTTATAGAAGCTCTTGGAATCAGTGTTTATGTTTTCTGCTAGTTTCCTTTTGCAGTTCACCTTAGCTATTTTGATTCTATTTTTAGTTGCTGTTTACTTCCTGTGATGGTATGTATTAGGGGTATTAAGGTACCCTGTGATGCCGAGAGGCTATGGGTGGATAGACACTGGGTCCCAATTGGATCAGCCGCCTGCTCGCTCCACCCAGTAAGGCGGAGTATAAGAGCCCGGGTTCTCCAGCAGCCGCATTCTGTAACTGTGCTGCTGGGGAACAAGTCTGCGTAATAAAGCCATCGTTCGACTCCTCATCTCATCTCATCTCATCTCGTCTCGTGAGTGATTGATTGTGCTACACTCCCCTAATTTTCTCACTCCTATGCCATTGGATTGGCCACACCAAATTGACCCTTAATTGGAAAAAAAGAATTGGGTCCTCTAAATTTATTTTAAAAATAGGGCGGTTTTGTTGCAATTATACAAGGTGTTGGTGAGGCCTCACCTGGAATACTGTGCACAGTTTTGGTGCCCTTACCTAAAAATGGATATAAGTCGCGATTCAACCAGGAAAAACCTATGTCCAAATTTGGGCGTGTTTAACAGGGTGTTTCTCAGTTGCTGCAGTGCCGAGAATCACCTCGTTAGTCAATGGCACTTTGCCTTGGTAGTACTGCCAGGGAGTCAGGCTGGCAGTGCCAAGGGATCCAGGTGCCAGGGTGCCACCCTGCTCTGTCCCCAACCACCCAGAGGTCTCTAATAGCCTGGAGAACCGGCCCCCGCTCCTCGCAGTGCCATTACAACTGGTCTATGTTTGTGTGGACCAGTATTAATTGGCACCCTGTTAAAGTCTCCCTGGTGTGGACATTAGGTCCCAGGCTCCAGGAGAATCCTGCAAACGCATATTTAAATGAACCTAATGGCTCATTTCAATATGCAGATCTGGATCACGGCCAGTGAGGGTGAGATCCAGATCGTGACGTCTCATTAGAGTCCGTTAAATCTCGCGAGATGTTTCGAGAGTCGCAAATCTGACGAGAGGCCGCTCGCGAGATTCAGTGGCCTCGTCCCGACACCAAGACAGGTGCGATGAGGTCACTGAATCACGCCCATAGTAACAATGAAGGCAGTCCAAAGGGGATTCACGAGGTTAATTCCTGGGATGAGATGGTTGTCCTGTCAAGCGAGACTAAGTAGGCTGGGCCTGTATTCCTTGGAGTTTAGAAGAATGAGGGTTGACTTTAGACAAATGTGTAAGATTCTGAGAGGGATTGACAGTTTAGATGGTGAGATGTTTTCACTGGCGGGAGAGTCCCGAACAACGGGACATAGCTACACAATAAAGGGCCAGACATTTAAAACTGAGTTGCATAGACAGTTCTTCCCGCAGTGGGGGGTGAAACTCTGGAATTCTCTGCCCAGGAGGGTGGTGGAGGGTGGATCATTAGAAGTATTTAAAGTGGAGGTGGATAAACATTTGATAGATCGAGGAATAGAGGGCTCTGAGTAAATGGCATAGAAAAAGAATTGAGGCCGGCATAGATCAGCCATGATCATATTGAATGACGGGGCAGGCTTGAAGGGCCTGGTGGCCCACTCCTGCTTCTCATTCTTGTGTGTGTGTACTACTGAGAGTGTGAATGCCAATTTATTCCAGATTTCATGTTGAGAGTAACTGTAAGGCTAACAGGGCTCATCTTTATTCAGGTGCAAATTGGACAATTACTTCCAGAGTCCACACACAGACATTTAAACAGGGAGTTCAGGAAGCTGCAGTCCAATTTACCAGTGCCTCCACAAGCTTCACTACACTAGTACTTGGCAGATGCTCAGCAGTGAAATTCATGTGAGAAAGTAAAATTACTTTACTCACATATTAACTATCCACCATAAAAAGTTACAGACGGAGCATCCAGGTTTATGTGAATTATAAGTTATCTGACAAATCTTAAATACTCCGAATCAATCTCTCTGAAACTGAAAACTTAATTTTACAAATATGGGGTAGCACTCCTTGAAAATAATTATTGTTAGGAATTGTTTCTTTTTACTTTCTGTATGTTTCTGTATCTCTCGTTGTCAATTGAATCTTTCTTCCTTCTTCGTACTTTACCTTCCGTATATGATTTTATAATGAATTAAACATTCTAATTTATCCTTCTTGTTTAGACTGGGTAGACTGAATTTTAACACCAAAAATTGAATAGATTGAAGTCAGCTCAGATGTCAGATATTTAACAGTCACAAAATCATCTCAAACCCATTGAACTCTATATTTAATGGAGATCAAACAAAGGTCTGGCAAGCAACTCCCTCCCAGAAGGCAGAGTCACAACTTATAATAATAATAAACTTTATTAGTGTCACAAGTAGGTTTACATTAATACCACAATGAAGTTACTGTGAAAAATCCTTAGTCGCCACACTCCGGTGCCTGTTCGGGTACACTGAGGAAGAATTTAGAATGTCCAATTCACCTAACAAACACGGGCGCGATTCTCCGCACCCGCGCCGGTTGGGAGAATCGCCTGGGTCGCCAAATTTTCCTGCGACACCGGTCCGACGCCCTCCCGCGATTCTCCCAAGTGGCGAGAATGGCCCCGTCGAGTTCCGCGCGGCGCAGGCCGGAGAATTGCCCGACAACCAAAATGGTGATTCTCCGGCGCCCCTGCTATTCTCAGGCCCGGACGGGCCGAGCGGCCAGCCCAAAACGGCGGGTTCCCCCCTGCGCCATCCACACCTGGTCGCTGCCGGCGGGAACGCTGGAGGGGCCGCCTGCGGGGGGGAGGGGGGATCCTGCACCGGGGGGGGGGCCTGAAATGGGGTGTGGCCCGCGATCGGTGCCCACCGATCGTCGGGCCGTCCTCTCTGAAGGAGGACCTCCTTTCTTCCGCAGCCCCGCAAGATCCGTCTGACATCTTCTTGCGGGGCGGACTCGGAGAGGACGGCAACCACGCATGCGCAGGTGATGCCTGTTATGCGGCGCCGGCCGCATCATGTATGTGGCGCCGCGTAACCTGGCGCGCGTAAATGACGCGGCGCCGCTCCTAGCCCATTATCGGGCCCTGAATCGGTCGGGATAGGGGCCGTTTCGCGCCGTCATGAACCTCGACGGCGTTCACGACGGCACAAACACTCTGCCTCCATTTCGGAGAATCCCGCCCCATGTCTTTCGGGACTTGTGGGAGGAAACCGGAGCACAGGGAGGAAACCCACGCAGACACGGGGAGAACGTGCAGACAGTGACCCAAGCCGGGAATCGAACCCGAGTCCCTGCCGCTGTGAAGCAACAGACCTAACCACTGTGCTACCGTGCCGCCCATTTTAACCTGCTTTACAGCTTTAAGCTGTCCTTGGGAAATCCAGCAGCTGATGGAGTGGCAAGGGCAGCTTGAGGGAGAAGTTACAGAGCCATGAAGAGAAGGGGCCTTCCCTCCCACTTCTATCACAGCCTCCCAAGCTCTTCCCCATTAACCCATTAATGTGAGTATAACATCTTAATGGTGTTACCTCCGATGCACAAAGGGCACACCCTGAATTTAGTACCTCCTTCCCTCCTGCCAATGTAAAACTCTTCTAAAGAATAGGCTGTCAACACACTCCCCTGCCCATGCCAACCATATTATGGCATGGACAGCATATTATTGGGGTCAATTAGCTTGTTAACAAGCTCAATTTACCCATGTATTTACATTTGGTGGATGGGCTGCCGATTTCAGTGCTCTCCCACCTACCAGGTGAGATTTTCCGGCTGTTCACGTGGACGGGATATTCATGTGCCGCCGAGCACCCCCACTGCAGGTTTCCCAGCGGCAAGAAGTGCATTCGCCCAGAAACCCTGTTGACAACGGTGGGACCAAAAGATCCAGCCCCCAGCCAATAACGGGCCACCTCCTGCCGTTGTGCAGCATGCAGCAGCAACTTGCTCGGTAACTCCCACTCATCGTGTTATGGGGGTGAGGTTTGGGGTGGGTAGGAAGATGGTAGGCTGGACACCCACTTTAATTTTAAGTGGCCTCCTCCCCTCTGCTGAAAATACACCCAGCAGGGGTCTGTAAAATCCAGCCCCTGGACTCTCATAGAATCATAGAATTTACAGTGCAGAAGGAGGCCATTTGGCCCATCGCGTCTGCACCAGCCCTTACAAAGATCACCCCACTGAAGCCCACGTATGTACCCTATCCCCGTAACCCAGTAACCCCCACTTAACATTTTTTGGACACTATGGGCAATTTAGCATGGCCAATCCACCTAACTCGCACATCTTTGGACTGTGGGAGGAAACCGCCCTCTGTGCCGTGCCGTGCTCTCATGTTTGCCCTCTGACTCTCTGCTCCCCTACCTCAATATCCAGGCCTGTGTATTTTTATTGTGATTGGTTGAAGAGCCATGTTGTTAGTTCCCCTGCTTCCTCATGGATCAGATTCACTGTAGCGGCCGTAACGCTGTTAATTGTCTCTAAGACTGATATATTGGTACTTTGGTTTGTGGGCAGTTATAAATGTGATAAACAACTCCTGTGCTACTGACTACAAAGTCTGTTTCATTTTTTCACTATTACTTGTACTGTACTGGAACAGTTTTGGTAGTTCATTTTATTTCAGAGATTAAAAGATGATGAGGATAAATACATTTTGTTTTTAGACTAATAAGTGCCCTTTGGACTGATTCGTAGTGGTGTTTCGTGAACACATCTTACCATACAGTTAGAATTACAACATTTTGAATGTGTAAAGCACTGAGTATACCTTTATAGCGAGGTGCCGTTGCCTGTGACCCCTGTGCAAAAGAAATTGTTCACTGGAGATGTGTTAATGTGATGGTTTGCAGTCACTCTCAGTTTTATAAAGCTGCCTGTGGTGCACATTGTGTCCCCCTGCCCTGACTGTCATTCTCCATCACACGCGCTGCTGTTCTGGTGGAGGCAAATACAATTGATTGAGTGTGTTTTGTGGTTTTTATACTGAATTCTTTATATTAGAGTTTCCTCGGGCATGGTTGGCCAAGGGCACAATGTTAAGAGATTTGTACCTAGAGTAAATTATATGTCTTATATCTAGAGTCTTACAGATCAACTTTGCAGATCTATGGCTTGCTTGGATTTCATATTAATAATTTTTCCCAAAGTCTTTATCGAATGGTTAAAAGGTGTTTTTTTTGCACTTATCCTCATCATTTTTCAGAACTGATCAAAGAAAATCATTCAGGCAGAGGCACTTAATTTGATTATATTCATTTGCAGGAAATTTGGCTTTTCAGTAGCAAAAGTTACCAATTTAACTGAAGCTAAATAAATGCCAGAACTGCACATCTGCTGTTTGTACAATATGCTCTCATCATGTTTCTTCCAACTTTTTATATGTTTCTGCACCTCTGTCCCAGAGCATTCACATATCAATGCTGATGCTACTTGAATGTCTCAGCAGCCTGTCGTTAAAATAACTACAGCTCAGCAGGTGAGCTCAGCATGCACTGATCATATTCATACCAACCAGCTGAAAACAGCACAACTTACAACTGGCAGGTCATTAAAATGGCCTTAATTGGCCTTAGCAATCAACCACAGGCCTTTTCTACCAAATTTTGTTGAGTGCTTCACTCTTTCTTTAATTGGCATAAAACAACAGGTAGTGCTGAAGCTGACAAAATTATCCATGCATTTTACTTTGTTTCTTGGTTATCTGCTGGTTTTAACGTACGACCATGGAGTTACTGCTGTTCATTAACAGCAGATAACACACACTATCGAAACAATTTAGGAAATAGCACAGGATGCAATAAATTGTACAAAGCCACCAAGTCAGCCAGACTACATAGGTAAGTTATATCTGTGGCATTATGTGATTTGATTCCATAATTTGCCACTGTTCTGATGAGTATTACCAGCTTATCCCGTGGTTGCGTCGCTAAGCGTATGCCGTGGCATGCATACAACCTGAACAATATTTGTTCTTTGTATTTAATGAACAGAATGCACTCACTGCTACTCACCAACAGTTGTCTTTTATTTGTACTGAAGAAAATCCCACGTTAAACATTGAACAACCAAACTGCCACCAATGAGCAGGAGGCTGAAGCTAACTATTTTAATCACTGCTTAATTCCCGGACATGACAGAAATGACAATTCCTTCTCACTCTTTTGAGAACTGGCCATAACCTCTCTGACATGCCACATCAGCTCAGATTATATCTAACACATCACTATTTTCTTTTTTACCCAAGATTGTGACTACTGTAGTCATCTATCTTTGATCATACTGAAACATATAAGATCCTGAGGGGAATTGGCAGGGTGGATGCCATGAGCATGTTTTCACTTGTGGGCAAGTTCAGAACCAGGGACACAGTTGGTCTCCCACTTAAGATTTAGGTGAAGATCATTTTTTCTTCTCTCTGATGGTCCTTTTCTGCAGAATTCCCTTCCGCAGAGAGCAGTGTAGGCTTGTATGTACAAGGCTGAGTTAGATTGATTTTTGGCCAGCAAGAGAGCCAAAGTTTGGGAGGGCAGATAAGAAAGTGCAGTTGAGGCCACAATTAGACCAGCCCTGATCTTACTGAATGAATGAGCAGGCCTGAGGGGCCAAATGGCCTCGTCCTGCTCCTAATTATTGTGTTCTTGGGTTGTGTTCTTGTGTGTTCTAAGTGCAATGCACAGTTGATAGACTCATGTTATTCTGCAACTGGAACTTACCACTGAGGTCAGTTGCAAAGGGGCTATGTGTACACATTCTTTATGGGTGGTTAATTTCTACGGTATGAGAATTCCCGTTGCTTTCTCTTAACATTAAGAACATACAAATACAAGTTTTGAAAGTTATCAATAGAGTACAGGAACTTTAAAATGTGACTCCACACTGTGCTGAATATAGACGGTGTAAACTTGAATGATTTCAATGCACTGATGGGTTCAGGTTGGACCTGATACTGCTATAAAGTGACCTGAAAACATTTCACATTGCTGTAGTTTTATTTACATTTATTTATATTTGAATCCACTACATCAGTAGAAAAACATCAAAAGCTCATAGCACCCAACAGTTACCTAACATGCAAATCAAACTTCATAATAGAAGGGCCGAATTTTTCCGGTTGGTCCCACCGATGGTGGCACGCCACCGATGGGTTGCCTGACGGCAGATGGTGTGAACAATGGGAAAATCCGGTGACAGCGGTGGGACCGGAAGATCCTGCCACCAGCCAATGAAGAGCAGCACCACAAAACATGCTGTGGGGGAGCAGAAAATTCCCCCCCCCCGCAATCTGTAAACTGGTAAAGTCGTCGTGAAAAGAGAGAGACAGAGATTGGTCATCAGCAGGGATACATGTGAATGTTCTGAAGTAGCTTCAACAGTAACACCAAAGACCTATAACCCGATGCTAGTAAAATAAACCCAAGTGTACAATATAAAATAAATCATTCCTTTATTTATAAATAGCTGATTAGGTAAGCCAGTAGTAAGTATATTTTTCATTATTATTGCATTAAAATATATTTTGCACATACATTCATTATATATATATATATATATATATAAACATCGAGTGGGAGAGAAGCAACTCATCAAGTTAAAACTGATTTTTATGGAGGATAATATTGTGTTTCGTCCTCAAGAAATGGTTCATTGGTTGTGCTTGTAAATACAAGGCACATATGGTACCTATCTATAAATCACATTCTGTTTTTAAGAGCCTGGGTATGTTAGATCTACATAGAAGTCATTCTGAAATATAAGCCATATCTCATACCTTAAATGATTATTGTGACTTCACACAAAACCAATGCAGTAAATACTTCAGAATTATTTATTTATTAAAATTAATTTACGGGAGGTGGGCATCGCTGGTTGGGCCAACATTTATTGCCCATCCCTAGTTGCCCTTCAGAAGGTGTGGTGATTTGCCGCCTTGAACTGCTGAAGTCGTGGAGATGTAGGTACACCCACTGAGCTGTTAGGGAGGGTGTTCCAGGATGTTGCGTCAATGACAGATTTATATTTCCAAGTGATATATTTCCAAGTTGGGGTGGTGAGTGACTTGGAGGGGAACCTCCAGGTGGTGGGGTTCCCAGGTATCTGCTGCTCTTGTCCTTCCAGATGGTAGAGTTCCTGGGTTTGGAAGGTGCTGTCTAAGGAACCTTGGGGAGTTACTGTAGTGCATCTTGTAGATGGTACACACGGCTGCCACTGTTCATCCGTGGTGGAGGGTTTGAATGTTTGTGGAAGGGGGAGCAATCAAGCAGGCTGCTTTGTCCTGGATGGTGTTGAGCTTCTTGAATGTTGTTGGAACTGCACTCATCCAGGCAAGTGGAGAGTATTCCATTACACTCCTGACTCGTGCCTGGTAGATGGTGGACAGGCTTTGGGAGGTCAGGAGGTGACTTACCCGCCTTAGGATACCTAACCTTAGACCAGCCCTGGTAGCCACAGTATTAATATGGTTAGTCCAGTTCAGTTTCTGATAAATGGTAAGTCCCCAGGATGTTGATTGTGGGGGATTCAGTGATGGTAATGCCATTGAATGTCATGTGGTGGTGGTTAGAACCTCTTTTGTAGGGGATGGTCATTGCCTGGCACTTGTGTGGTGCAAATGTAACTTGCCACTTGCCAGGCCAAGCCTGGATATTGTTCAGGTCTTGCTGCATTTGGACATGGACTGCTTCATTGTCTGAGGAGTCGCGAATGGTGTTGAACATTGTGCAGTCACTCGCAAATATCCCCACTTCTGACCTTATGATGGAAGGGAGGTCATTGATGAAGCAGCTGAAGCTGGTTGGGCCTTCAGTAAGTTTGAGATATTTCTTATTGGTTGATGTTAAAGTGTAACAAAAGGCTACTTCTGCCTTTAATCATCATTATGATTCATCATAAATTAGTAATACAGGGTACATATCATAATTCATTAATGGAACGTTCCTGGTTGTAGTACAAAATGCACATCTGAGCTTACATTGGATTCTAAATGCTATATTAATTGTAGCTACTTAAAGCTATATTAATTGGGAGCAATCTCACGCGATTAACGTGTTTATCTTTCCATTAAACTAATAGCCAGTATTCCCCTAGCCTGGATTCGAAAGTACAACTTCCTATTTATTTTGTAAGTGCACTTTCTGGCAATTTAGGGCTGATTTGCACGTTGGGTCGCGGAAAAATGTTTAGAAGGGTTTGATTGGAAAATCATGGAGCATAGCCATTCCACCCTTCTGCTCTTGCCTTGCCATTTCCAAAAGCTAATAATGGCCTTCACACAATGAAACTGTAATCTGAGTTTTGATACTATCGCGTCGATTTGTGCATGATGTCTGTTTGACCACTGGTGAAGTCATGTGCTGACAGAGGCTATCTATATGCAAAAGTAAGTACCCAATTGGGCCCTTCGCATTGGAATTTAGTTGTCTAATCTTTTTGTAGACTTCACCTAAATTTGAATATGTATTTTGGACCTGCAGGTACAGCCAGTAGCTATTTTAGGGAAAGAAATGTCGTCACAACTGGTTCAAAATTATCATTTCAACCAATTTCTTTGAAGTATGGCACATAAACTTCATGAGTTTAACAAGGGTTTCAAACAACTTTCATATGTCACTTTATGCTTTTTGCAATGCTTGTTTTTAACTGCAGTTATACATAAAAATAGTGTCTTAAAACGGACAATCAGTAATGCTCAAACTATCCGTTTTACACAGATTCTGTGCAATTGAGGTGATTATTGCTTCAGATGTATTACAATCTGGAGGGGAGTAGTTAAGTGTGCTGATCCATGTAACTTTTCTTTCAGAAGCGATGCTAATATAAAACTAGTCAGTTTGACTCATAGTTTCTTTCTTCATCTAAGTGTAAAACATTGACCGTAAGTTTAAGTATTTCCTTATAGAAGGTAACAGAAATATATTGCCCTTTTATCAGAACTGGATAACAGAGATAATGTAAGCCAATTGAATATTTACACTTAAAAAAACAATGAATTGAGGTACAAAAACCAACACTGTAATCTTTCTGGAGCCTCAAACATTTATATTCCATTATAGTGCAAAGAAATTAATACTGAACCTAGTAATTCCGTGAAAATATCTTATATCTCACAATGAACATTATCTGTGCAATTAACATCAGATAGAATATGACAAATGAAGAGTGCTCCTATCCATAGCCATGTTCTGATTTGTTAAGAAACAAACCAGGCCAAGATTTTCCAGTAGAGAAAGTTTTGTTGCAATTCATCTCGGGTCTATTTTAACCCTTTCCACCCGATTTATTCCATTTGGTGAGACACCAATTGGGCTTTGTATTATTGCTTAACTTTTGTCGTGCGAGTATACCAGAAGGAGCAGTTTATTAAATACGTTACAAAGTTCATTCTTTCTAGTAAGTGGTTAAAACCAACTGAATCAGTTATACTTGTTTTAGCAAGATATGGAACAATCTGCCATTTATTTGCATGTTTTATTAGTTTTCATTTTCTTTGCTTGTAAGAAAAGATGCCTCAGTAATTAGAGACGCAAGGGAGTAAAACTTTATTATGGGGTTTTGTTTCGTGGCCATAGATCGAAAAATGACCAAGTTAAAGTTTTTACTTTAAGATGCCTTTGCTTTCAGCCACTGCTGATTATAGAGTTAAGAGTCAAAAAGCTATAAAATTGTTACTATTTCTCAAATACGCAAGTAGAAAATAAGTGACTTTCAATATTAAGAAATTTAAGGATCAATGTGTAAATTAAGGGACGCATAAATTTGAAAACCACCTTCCAATAATACTTCATATAGTTGAAGTGCAATTTTAGAAAGAATATACACACAATGGGTGAGATCATCCAGCTGGACATGCTGGCGGGATCTTCCAGTCCTGCCGAAGGCGCACCCCTGCTGCAGGTTTCCCAGAGGCATGGGGTGGATTCAGTGGTAAATAGCATTGATAGTGGCGGGACCAGAAGATCCAGCCATCAGAGGACCGCCTCCTGCCGTGAGAAACACGCCACGGGGAGACCAGTGTCTCACCCATTGGCCCAGATCCCCTTGATGGAAGTGGCAGCAAGTTTTGATACGTTTAGTAGTGTTGCGTATGGGGACACAGGAGTTGTCAGTTTAAGAAGGGCTTTTCACCTCTTATTGTCCTGGAGGGGCAAGACTGTCGACCACTGCCCTCATAAAAGCCTTTGGCTTCCCATCTGTAGATCGTATACTCACTTATTTCCTAATGCTACTATTGACGACCTCTCTTCTATTCCCTCACTCCCTTCCTCCTGTACTGGTCTCTCTCTCCCACCTTAGCTCTAATATCACACTCCCGTTCTCCTGATTGTCGCTCTTTATATCCTCCTGCCCCTCCTCCAAGTCCAAGCTATTGCGTCGTCCTTCCGAACCGCCACTCTCTTTTCCCTCCCCACTATGCCCTGATCTCTAATTTCTTCGCTCCCAGTTATTGCAGATTATACCCAAGTTGCAGAGGGCATCATCCGGTGCAGGATTAGCAAACCGCTGGAATTCCACATGGCAGACATACAGCACAGAATTGAATTTATGTGGTGGGGGTCTTTCAATCCCACATCACCTCTTTTACGGAGGGCCGGCTGAGTTAAGTGTCAATCAATGCCAGGATCAAGAAACCCGGGCAGAAATCCCGTGCCCCAAGTGCAGCCAGCCAATCAGACGTTCAAGCTGTGCATTTTTGGCAGCGCCACGAAGTGAGTGCTTCTGGTAATGTGCACACCCGAAGCTCAGGATCACCAAGGGGTGAGGGTGGTCACTGGAGAGGTGTGTTGGCAACAAGCTCTCAGAGGGCCCACCCCACCTTCTGCTAATGGGCCCCCAATCAGGCCTTAAGCCCACAACCAACCCAAACAGAGTTTTAATTATGATGTGTTAAATTGTTGCTATAATTCTGAACACAGGTTACCAGCAGTAATATTTCAAAAATTGACACAAAATCAGAGTTTTCTTTTTTATATGGGAATAAATCAAATTGCAAAGAGTGTCCATAATATAAATGTAGCCATAGTGGTTCTGAAATTTTTTAAAATGCTAACCAAATTTGCTCTTAAATTCAAAAGCAATGCAGATGCTGGAAATCTGGGGCGAAATTCTCCGTTATCGGCGGAAAGTCCGCCGATCGGCGCAAAAAACGGCGCAAATCCCACTTGCGTCACGTCATAAAAATGGGCCGATAGTCTCCGGCCCGAAATGGGCTAGCAGCGACGTGACGGGATCCGCGCTTGCGCAATGGTTCACGCCGTGCAGCGTCATATGCGCTGCACGGCGTGACGGCTCATAAGGCCGCGCAGCTCCCCCCCACCCGACCGGAACACCCGACCGCAACACCCGACTGGATGGCTAGCCGTCGCTCAGCCCCGAGGTTCGAGTCACGCGATGTGGAGGCGCTCCTGGACGCGGTGGAGCAGAGGAGGGACGCCCTGTATCCCGGGCACGGCCGCAGAGTTGCCCCACGCCACAGCCGGCGTCTGTGGAGGGAAGTGGCAGAGGCCGTCACCGCTGTGGCCCTAACACCACGGACAGGCACCCAGTGCCACAAGAAGGTGAACGACCTCGTCAGAGCAGGCAGGGTGAGCCTCCCCATATCCCCCATATCCCTCCCTCCCCATATCCCCCCTCCCCATATCCCCCCTCCCCCATATCCCCCCTCCCCATATCCCCCCTCCCCCACATCCCCCCTCCCCCACATCCCCCCTCCCCCATATCCCCCATATCCCCCCTCCCCCATATCCCCCCTCCCCCATATCCCCCCTCCCCCATATCCCCCCTCCCCCATATCCCCCCTCCCCCATATCCCCCCTCCCCCATATCCCCCCTCCCCCATATCCCCCCTCCCCCATATCCCCCCTCCCCCATATCCCCCCCTCCCCCATATCCCCCCCTCCCCCATATCCCCCCTCCCCCATATCCCCCCTCCCCCATATCCCCCCTCCCCCATATCCCCCTTCCCCCATATCCCCCTCCCCCATATCCCCCCTCCCCCATATCCCCCCTCCCCCATATCCCCCCTCCCCCATATCCCCCCTCCTCCATATCCTCCCTCCCCCATATCCCCCCCTCCCCCATATCCCCCCGCCCCCATTCCCCCATATCCCCCCTCCCCCATATCCCCCATATCCCCCTCCCCATATCCCCCCCTCCCCCATATCCCCCTCCCCCGTATCACCTGATCACTGCCTGATGTCTAACCATGCATGCTTCATTGTGTATCGCAGGACCAAACGTCCAGGCACCCATCCCCGCAGATGCACACCGCCCGCAGGATGCCCCTCGGAGACCACAGGAGGCGGAGAGACCCGCACCCTCCAGCATGCGACGCCCGCAGGATGCCCCTCGGAGACCACAGGAGACGGAGAGACCCGCACCCTCCAGCATGCGACGCCCGCAGGATGCCCCTCGGAGACCACAGGAGACGGAGAGACCCGCACCCTCCAGCATGCGACGCCCGCAGGATGCCCCTCGGAGACCACAGGAGACGGAGAGACCCGCACCCTCCAGCATGCGACGCCCGCAGGATGCCCCTCGGAGACCACAGGAGACGGAGAGACCCGCACCCTCCAGCATGCGACGCCCGCAGGATGCCCCTCGGAGACCACGGGAGACGGAGAGACCCGGACCCTACAGCATGCAACGCCCGCAGGATGCCCCTCGCACACCACGGGAGACGGAGAGACCCGGACCCTCCAGCATGCGACGCCCGCAGGATGCCCCTCGCACACCACGGGAGACAGAGAGACCTGGAGCAACAGGGAGACGACACCCCCGTCACGTGCGGGAGCGACCACCCAGCGATGAGGGGGGCAGCCACAGGCCCCCGTCACATCCGTGCCAGGACACCACTACCCAGGACACCACTATCCAGGACACCCCTACCCGGGACACCACTACCCGGGACACCACTACCCGGGACACCACTACCCGGGACAGCACTACCCGGGACAGCACTACCCGGGACAGCACTACCCGGGACAGCACTACCCGGGACAGCACTACCCGGGACAGCACTACCCGGGACAGCACTACCCGGGACAGCACTACCCGGGACAGCACTACCCAGGACACCCCTACCCGGGAAGACGAAATACCGGACAGTGACTCAGAGTGGATGGGTGGAGACGAACCCCCACCCCAAAGTGCCATGGACTCAGAGTGGGACGAAGAGCACGACACAACGCCGCTGCTGTCACCAACACCCTCCACCATCGCAGAAACACTCACCACGGTTGGGCACTTTAGTGATGAGGCGTCTGGTACACTCACTGGTGCGCACAACACAGCCGTCCCGGTACAGCAGGTGGAGGTAGGAGCAGCAGAGGGACCGGGCGGTCGGAGGGCAGCCCAGGCCAAGCGAACATCTGCCGCCCAGATGGATCCCGGGTTCCTGCAGTTACCACACCCACACATAGATCCGATGCAACCACCGACACGGAGACGAGCGAATAGGGTGACGGGTGGCTTGCGGCGGCTGCGGTCGCAGGTGGAGGAGTCCAGCCGCGTCCAGGAGCTGGGAGTGGTCCCGGTCATGCGTGCCACCCAGGCTGACACCGCACGGGTGGCGTCCGCGGTGGAGGCAATGGGTGCGACGGTGTCAGACATGGGGAACGGTTTGCAAGGCCTGGGGCCTTCCGTGCAGGCGGCGTCTGTGGCCCAGGAAATGGCTGCCCTCTCACAGGAGGCCATGAGCCAGCGCCAGATGGCAGAGGCGCTCAACGCCATAGCCCAGTCTCAGCAGGCCATGGCCCAGTCTCAGCAGGCCATGGCCCAGTCTCAGCAGGCCATAGCCCAGTCTCTGCAGGCCATGGCCCAGTCTCTGCAGGCCATGGCCCAGTCTCAGCAGGCCATCGCTGAGGGCATCGGCGCCAGTGGCCATGTGCGAGCCGGCGTCGCACTGTCGCAGACAGGGTTCGACAACCCCCTGGGCTCCATGGCTGCAAACCTGCAGACCCCTGTCGATACCAGCACGGGCCTCCAGGACTGGCAGCGCCAGATGTCGGGGGCGCATCGGATGGCCAGTCCGTTCGCATCTCCCACCCATGTAGAGGCCTGGGGGCCATCGGGCACCCCGAGGGAGGAGGAGGTGGTGTGGTCCGTCCCGGCTCCCTCTGTAGGGGAGGTCCCGGTACACCGCGACACCTCGGACTCCCCCCCCTTCCGTCCCAGGTGCATCGGGTGGGCAACGGGCAGGACAGGCTGGCAGCTCGCCATCCCAGTCGCCCGGGCCGCAGCCTGGCCCACCTAGGCCAGGACGCCCCAGGAAACGGCCGCCAAAGGGATCCAGTGTCAGAGGGCAGGAATCACAGGAGTCCACCTCCAGTTCTGCTGTACCGTCTGGGGAACCACGTAGACGTAGTCAAAGGGCCCGTAAGGCCAAACAATTAGACACTGAGTAAGTTGGCACGGGTGCAGGGCACAGATGAGTTTTAGGGGCTAGGGCACGTGCATGAACTCCTTTGGTTATTAAAGCCAATGTTACACCTACCGAAGCTGCCTTTGTGCTCTGTCCAAAGTGTGCGGGCGTGTCATGTACGTTGAGCGCAAGTGTGTGTGTGACGGGTGGTCTTACCTCAGCCCCAGGTGAGTCTGCCCCCTTCCCCCTGGGCCGCCATCAACATCCCCCGGGCAGAGGACGGGACCGTGCGCTGCAGTGTCACAGCCGCATGCAGGGATGGTCCGGGTGGATGGTGGTACTGTGGCCATGGGTCAGACATAGTCCAACGATGTAGAGCCAGGAGCTCATCGGAGGCGGGTTGTCATCATCCTCCATGGCCTGCGATAGACACGCGTCCACCCGCAACTGGGTGAGCCCGGCCCGTTGTGCCGCCGGTGGATCGGCAATTGGGGGGGGCGGTGGTGTGCATGCGGGTGGGGTGTGTGGGATTGGGGAGGGGGGTGAGGGTGCTGGGTGGGTGGATGGGTGGGGGGTGTGGGTGGTCGGCTGTTGTCATGGTGTGCGGTCTGTGGCCATACTACCCGATTCCCACGCCCATCTAGTCAGTGAAGCGGGCGTCTATCAGTCTGTCCCGTGCCCGCTGGGCCAGCCGGTAACGGTGGACAGCCACCCGCCTGTGTCTACCCCGTCTGCCCTGACCATTGCCCCCATCCCCCTCATCTGGGGAGGACTGGGCCTCTTCCTGCTGCTCCTCCACTCCGCCCTCCTCTGCCTGCGGCACATCGCCCCTCTGCTGGGCTATGTTGTGCAGGACGCAGCACATCACAATGATGCGGCCGACCCTATCTGACCGATACTGGAGGGCGCCCCCAGAGAGGTCCAGGCACCTGAAACGCATCTTCAGCACGCCAAAGCACCTCTCGATCACTCCCCTTGTCGCTACATGGGCATCATTGTAGCGGTTCTCCGCCTCATTGCGTGGCCTCCGTATAGGCGTCATCAGCCACGATCGCAATGGGTAGCCCCTGTCGCCCAGCAACCAGCCCCTCAGCCGGGGATGGCGTCCCTCGTACATGCCGGGGATGGATGACCGCGACAACACGAATGAGTCGTGTACACTGCCTGGGTGACGGGCGCAGACGTGCAGGATCATCATGCGGTGGTCGCAGACCACCTGTACGTTCATTGAATAGGTCCCCTTCCTATTAGTGAACACGGCCCTGTTCTCTGCAGGTGGCCGCACGGCGACGTGCATCCCATCGATCGCGCCCTGGACCATGGGGAACCCGGCAACGGCAGAGAAGCCCACGGCCCGGGCATCTTGGCTGGCCCGGTCCACGGGGAAGCGGATGTAGCGGTGCGCCATGGCATATAGGGCATCTGTCACTGCCCGGATGCACCGATGCACCGATGTCTGCGATATGCCGGACAGGTCCCCACTCGGTGCCTGGAATGACCCCGTTGCATAAACGTTCAGGGCCACCGTAACCTTGACGGACACGGGGAGAGGGTGTCCCCTGCCAGTGCCACGCGGTGACAGGTGTGCCAGCAGGTGGCAGATGTGTGCCACGGTTTCCCGGCTCATCCGGAGTCTCCTCCTGCATTCCCGGTCCGTGAGGTCCTGGTATGACTGCTGGGGCCGGTACACACGGGGCGCCCTCGGGTGCCTCCGTTGCCGTGGGGCCGCGACGTCCTCCTCCCCCTCCTCGTCCTATCGGTCAGGTGTCCCTGCAGCCTGGGCGGCTGCCGCCTGCCCCTCTGCGGCAGCCTGCGCCGCCTCTCTGGCACGCTCCTCCTCCTCATCCAGGGCAACATAGACATGAGCGGCTGCCACCACGGCGGCCAACATCGCTGGATGGTCTGAAAACATGACGGCCTGGTGGGGGGGGAGGGGAACGACGACATGTCATCATTGCCCATATCCCCTCCTCCCCCCAGCCAGGTGGCATGGACCGCATGGGTCCAACTGTTGGAGGCTGGCACCTGGCCAGGTGGACCAACTCATTTGCCCTCCCATCACCCACCCCGGCACGGACCCCCCCCAACCCCCAACCTCCACCCCGGCATGGACCCCCCCCCCCCAACCTCCACCCCGGCACGGACCCCCTCCCCAACCTCCACCCCAGCACGGACCCCCCCCCCAACCCCCAACCTCCACCCCAGCACGGACCCCCCCCCAACCTCCACCCCGGCACGGACCCCCTCCCCAACCTCCACCCCAGCACGGACCCCCCCCAACCCCCAACCTCCCCCCCAGCACGGACCCCCCCCCCCCAACCTCCACCCCGGCACGGACCCCCCCCCCCCCCAACCTCCACCCCGGCACGGACCCCCTCCCCAACCTCCAGCCCAGCACGGACCCCCCCCCCCAACCTCCACCCCAGCACGGACCCCCCTCCCAACCTCCACCCCGGCACGGACCCCCCCTCCCAACCTCCACCCCGGCACGGACCCCCCCCCCCAACCTCCACCCCAGCACGGACCCCCCCCAACCTCCACCCCAGCACGGACCCCCCCCCCAACCTCCACCCCGGCACGGACCCCCCCTCCCAACCTCCACCCCGGCACGGACCCCCCCCAACCTCCACCCCAGCACGGACCCCCCCCCCAACCTCCACCCCGGCACGGACCCCCTCCCGGCACTCCCCCGGAGCCCAGCCTACTCTAACCACCCCCCCCCCCACCCGTCGCACACACACACAACCCGAGACACACCTCTCCTCACGCAATCAGTCTGCGGCCACGCCATTTCCTGCCCAGAGCCAACCCCCCAGGCCGTCACTCACCTCCTCGCTGGTCGGCGTGAGCCTGGAGCACCGGGTCAAGCCGATGAAAAGGAGGTTTGATTCACGTCGACGTGAACGGTCATCACGTCGACGGGACTTCGGCCCATCCAGAAGGGAGAATATCGGCAGGCCGAAAATCGGCTGCCTTGCGCAGACCCGTGACATTCTCCGCGGCAGCGGCGCCATTAACGCCCCGCCGACTTTTCTCCCTTTGGAGACTTCGGCGGGGGCGGGATTCACGGCGGCCAACAGCCATTCTCCGACCCGGCGGGGGGTCGGAGAATGACGCCCCTGAAGTAAAAACAAAATGTGCTGAGACAATTCAGCAGGTCTGGCAGCACCCAGGGAGTGAGACCGCGGCCGGCATTCTCCGGTTGTTGCGATTCACATTTCCCACCAGCAGCACACCTCAGCATGGGGGTTTCCCGGCGGCGTGTGGTGGTTTCAAGGGAAAATCCCATTGATACATAGTGGGAAGAAGAATCCCACAGCCAGCGAAAAGCGCGCCACCAAGAAACACACAGTTGGGGTACAGGAGAATCCAGAGGCTGGGATTTCCGATTTCTCCACAGCTCTTTATAGGAGTCTCTTGGGAACAAAGAGAGATCCTCTTTGAAAAAAACTGCAGTTAGAAAACCAGCTGCTCCGCTAAGTTAATGGATCCCTGCAGAGATATATCAATAAACAATCTTAATCCCCCTTCGAAACTGCCTCAATCTGTCAATCAAAAAGCTTTTAAGACACAATGGTTCATGAAACTGAAAGTAAACAAAGCAGTTCAAAGCTTTTAGCCTTCAAGGCATACAAATAGGCTTCAGTACTTTAAAGACAATGAAATTGACTGTGAGAAAACCATTTGAAATGTTTCCACAACATTAGAGGGATTGATTTTACTTTATCTCACAGACTTTTCAACGGGTTTAGGGGTAAAAATGGGAACACTTTCACTTTATTATCAGAGAACTGTATTTTTGAGATACTAACTGGCTGTTTAAGGGCTGCAGATGGGAAGAACAACCAAGCGACCCCCATCCCAGGAAAGTCCCCTGCTTTGAACCCATCCAGCACAAGCCCCCCCTGACCCCCACCGCCAATGAAGGACCCACTAAGCACCCTGGAGGTATTTTTAGGGAGGGTACACACCCCCTTGCCTCTCCTCGGACTGCAAGCCATCAGGTCCATGTTTCTCAGGACTTGCACCAACCCACGCTAGCAGGACGCCCGTTTTTGGGGTGGGGGAAGGAGCAGCTAGAGCATCCTAGGATGCAGAGGAATGGGGTGCCTTCCCATCAATTACATCCAAAACAGCCCCAAGAGCAATTTGCATGTTCCCGCCAGGTTAGGGACATGGGGAAACCCATTATGGTTGTCAGGTCGGGTCGGGGTGCTCGCACCAGGTTTGATGCCAGGCATGAATGCCGATGTTTGCCTGATGCGGATTCAGCGGGCCATTGTGAATCCCACACTAGCGGGCGACCATGGAGAGTCCCAGCCAACATTTCAGATCAATATGACACTTTCCCCTGCAGTGTAAATAATGAGATTTTTAACATGGTGGACATTGCCTGATGACCTTAAAATGCTTTGTGGCCCACTTTTAGTGTGTTTCTCGTCTTAGGATAAGCTAAAAAATTATTTCCTACTTTATTTTTATGTGTAGAACTACTACTCCAGCCTTCAGAGTAAATTGACATTTGACTGCTTATATTCTATTATAATTATTTCCCATTGACTTTGAATTGACCAAACATAAATACACCATTGATATTTTTGCATGTTTTCTTTAATTGAAAGCTAAGCTGAAGAGCTAAGTAACAATGTGAAACACCATAAAAATTGAAGAAAGTAGAAGGAATGACATGACAAATGACAATTCCACCATTAGCTGAGATCAACATTGGGTTTTAAAAAGCTGTAGATTGAAAGAGGCGAGGAAGATTCAAGATCAAGGGCTGGATTCTCCAGTCCTCCAGCCGCCTGATTCTCAGCGGCGATGGGATTCTCTACTCCTGCCACTTGTCAATTAGATTTCCCATTGAAGCCACCCCACACTGCCGGGAAACCTGCGGTCTGGGGGGGGGAGGGGGAGCTGCCAGCTGCAGCAGTGAACCGCAACGGCCGGACAATTCTGGCCAAAATATTCAAGAGAAGAACTGGGGTGGGGAGGATTTTCCAACCCCTCCTGCCACTAGGATGGAACTATTAGCTGGCCATCTGCATCGCCCATGACAGGTCCCACCACGGCAAGGCCGGAAATTTCCGAGTCTGATTCTTGGGAAAAGAGCAAGATTTCTTCATAATAAACACAAATTAATAAATATTCTTCAAGCAGGTATAATTTTATTGACATCATGTCAAATTTTCTATTTATAGGAAAAATTGGTTCAAATCTTTAAAATAATTTCATTATGCTGATTTAAATAATTTTTACGGTGTATCTAAAGAGAATCACATTTCATAATTAGTTTCAAGACACAAATGCAATTATGAATAATTATAAAAACAAACGGAATAAATAGAATGGGTCAACCATCAAGTATCAATATTTCTCTCAGCCACCGATGCTATTTGGACAAGTGTGGGGTAAGTGAATACTACCAGAAGGGACCCTCCCTCGAAAGATGTCAGAGAACTAGGATTACTATGTTGAATCCCTCTCTTCAACCCCTGTTCCCGCTGAGATCATCTTCCCAACTGGCAGTGTGGGAGCACTGAATTTACCAGCATCGTCAGCTAGCTCTCCAACCTTATATCAATAGGATTCTACAAATCTTATTAGCATGACAAGCGGTAAATTTTTGAAACCAATATTCTACTGCCCTCACTTAGCATCCTCTTCCATCATTGGAGAGGTTTTTAACACACCTGACTGGGTTGGGTTTGTTCCTAGATCTCCAAATGTTCTAACACACTTTACTAACTAACCCTGGCATATATTAGTTCCATTAGAAATAGCATTAAATTTGTGAATTTCTATTTCTTGACAACTGGTGATTTTAATATTTTAGAAATCAAGCTGTTCCCTGGTGATGGGATCTTCAATTTGGTTTCTTTTTGCGTTTAGTTTCAGGCTAGCGTAGATAACTACCACGGGCTGGGGTGGGGGTGGGGGGGGGGGGGGGGCGGCTCCCGCCATCATCAAAGGGATTTCCCATTAAATCCAATCCTGCCGCCAGGAAGTCCACGGCGAAGGTTCGACGTCAGCAGGACAATAAGATCCCACTGGCTAAAACGGCTGGAAATTTCCACCCCCTGCCATGGGTTTGTCTTAGCAACAAATCATAGTTTTCAACAAAATCCATGTTGTTAATTTAAATTACTGCTTGTCAGAAATTCATCTTGATTGTTGTTGACCAAATTAATTCTTTTTAAGTCACTTGTTTTAATGTCGAGTAATCTGCAAAACTGAGTACAGAACACTATTCATTTTGCAAACAAAGCAAGCATATATCAGGTGATTGGCAAGCATCTCACTGGGGAAATGCTGGGCAGAACAATATACACCATTGAAGTAAAATAGCACATCAGTTTATTCTCACCTTTATGACTCAGCTATTAACACATTCTGGGAATATTGCTTCATGGTTAATATTTAATGGGTGATTAATTGTGCCAAACTACAGTACAAAATGGTGAAAGGGCAGCTCATATGAGTGGAGTGTTTTGTAACTGAAATGAATCGATTATACTTATAATTGGTTAGAACTTTACTAAATCCAGCAAATGTATGGCACTCACTGTTCATTTGACTTGCTCTTGCCCATTTAATTGCTATGACCTTTTGCACTGGGAATTGCTGTAAGCTGTTGATCCAAACAGCGTGGTACTCTCCAAAGGGCATCTGGGATCTATGCTGTTTTGGCAATGTGAAGAGGGGTAATAATGACTCACTATCCTACCACTCCAACTCTGACAGTAACAGGATTTATTTATGAAATTAATGATGATGAACGTATTTGCTCAATGTCTGTGCTTAACATTTACGTGCTGATTGGAAAGAGACTAGTCTGGCAGGCTTTCTTGAGTTTAAAACAAAAAGGGGTTCATTTTTACTGTGTTACAAATGCACCCAAGTAAAGGGATAAAAACATTTTAAAAGGCCCATGCCCGACCTTCATAATCGACTCTCTCACACACATGCACACATAACACACACACATGCAGAATTGCAAGCTATAAAGTAGGTAGTTACTTTCTCAGCCAAATTAAGTTCAATGTTAAAAGGTTTAAAAAGGGAATTCACTATTATGAGTCCTTTACTGGTATCTGTGGCTGCAGCAGATTTTCTGCCACAATGATCTTGATGTTCCAGGGATGGAAGCCCATATATAACTGCACTTGCCAGAGACAATTTCTTTTTAAAAATGTAACCCGTCTTTTCCAGAAGTTGATGATTTTTGCACCTGAGGTTCCTTTCAATGGAAATCCTCCATCTCTGCGCTGGACTTTTAACTTTAATAGATGTGGGGCCTGAACTTGGGTGCGAAGAGAAGGAAGCTCATTACTGCTTCATTGGCAGCTTCTCCAGACTACTGAATCAACTTGTGTACTGTTTAAAATATATTTCAAATATGGTTATTTCAGTCACATGACCATTCTCCCCATGTGATTTCAGAAAGTGTTTGACTGATATCTGGACGGACTGTAGCTTTTGTTTCATGGCCAAGGCGATTAGATTCTGTAATGTTCCAGCCACTAACTCCTGAATATCTATTATCCATTATGTTGAGGAGGAGCATGTTTCCAAGTAATTATTGTCATGGTAGACTTCCTGTCTCTGATTGAGAGGTTGTCTTGTGGAAATGCAAATGTGAGGACTGATAAGTAATTCTTCACATTCGGTGTGAATTTCCATGACGTGGAGTATCTGAATTGTAATTCACATTGGAACTTTCCAGAAACTGGTCAACTTGCAACACCAGACATCATGAGACTTGTGGCAGCTATGTTAAATCAGTGTGTTTTCTTCCTTTTAAAAAGTACTTTTTAAACAGTTCAATATACATTTGATCAGCTGATGATATTACAGCTTAGTATCACTCATGCACAAGTCATACCATCGTGACACTGTGAACAACAGCTGCATATCTCCTTTCAGGTGAAACAGCGATTTATTCATACTTCCTGAAATTTACTATACTATATTCACTGCTCACGATGCAGTCTGCTCTACATTGGGGAAGCCAAACCCAGATTGACTGATCACTTTATGGAACGCCTCCATTCAGTCTGCACGTGTAAATTCAAGCTTCCTGACACCTGCCATTTTAATTCTCCAACTTGCTCCCACTCTGATCTCTTGGTCCATGGCTTCCAATGTTGCAGTGAAGTTCAAGGAAGAGCACCGCATCTTTCAATTATAGCCTTATAGACTCAACATTGAGTTCAACAATTTCTGATCAAAACATCTGATCCAATTTTGTTTATTTTTCTTTGTTGGTTTTGTTTCTTTTATCTCTCTTATATTTCTGCTTTTGGACAGAATGATGCTGCCATTCCATATCCTCCAGATATATTTTTTTCCTTTACTTTCCCTGGCACCATCAACTCTTCTTTCATTTAATTTTTTCTGCCTTCCACCCTCCCTCTTTCACTTCTGAAAACCTATTACATCTCTAATGTTTCCAGGTTCTGATGTAAGGTCATCAACCTGAAAATGTGGGCAGTGTTTGCGTTCCTGAGACCCGATCCTGACGGCAGGATGAAATGTGATTCAGGAACCACAAATTCCAGGGAAGGACCCAGAGGAAGATTAAGGATGATGGATGGGTTTCCAAGTCTGGAGGGCCAATAGGAGGCCATCCATTACTGGATGATTGACAGCCCCAGAGGGTGACTGAAGATGCGCCCTCTGAAGACATTTCAATATTGATAAATAAAATACTCTCACAGCTGCCAGCATTGTGGAACAGGAGAACCACTTCGCAACGTGGCCTGTGGCTGCAACTGAAGCCCTATGCTGCTGGGTGACTGCTTCTACCCAACTAACAGTTTTCATCTTCAGTGGGTGGCCATAGGTGAAGAGTGCCCTGAATAGGCACTTCTATTGGCCTAATTGGCTATCCGCCACTGGTGGACACATGTGCTGTCACCACCCCCAGAAGCGTCCTCTCTCAAAATAGGTCTGAAACTAAGCCAAAGCACACCGTTAAAAAGGGTTCCATGGACAAGCCCTACAAGTTTGATTTGTAAGTGTGTCAGCAGGACTGAAACTGCAATATATTTGATACTGCTTTTGTGCAGTTTACAGAGGAGGGATGTTGGGCGTGATTTTGCGGGTTCGTTGGCGTGGGTGCAAATCCCGTTACGGCCACTAAATCTTGTGAGGGGACAATAATGGGATTTGCGTCAGCGAGATCTTGTTTTTCGATCTTCCCTGTCCCCCGCCAGTGATGCAATCTGGTTCACGCCCAGAAAGGACCCAGAGAAGCACACCACTGTTCAGACAGAACCAGACACTTTGGCATTTTCTTTGGAAAATTCCACTCGTGAGCTCAGTCAGCAACTTCAGGAAATTTGTGTTTAACTGCACATACACATTTACCTGAAGGTTCTGTCCAATAATATATTCAAATACAGTGAGCATTTATAATAAATTCTAACCCACTGGTCTCATTCTATCAGAAGCATGATAGAAATATATGAATCAAGTGTGCTCCTGGATAAAACCATTTCATATCTGACTTCAGTGCAGTACTCTCTCTTTGCAAGCTTATAACCATTGTAAAAACAAGACATATTGCCACACAAACTCCTCGCTCTGTTGCCCTAATTATTTTTTGACTGCCCAGTGAGTCTTTTGATCTGTCGGTTCCGCGTATTGAGTGCTCAATTTAACACTTGACTAACAAGTAAGATCAAATAACAAGATTAAGTGGATAATTTTAGTAAACCTGTACTTGTATTTAGTTCGCCATTACTCATAAGTGCACCGGAATACTAATGTTAATCAACTTAAATTGAATTCAAAGCACATATTTATACATTTTTTTAACTACCTCGGTCATTGTGCTTATTCAACAAAATCAAGTTGTACAAGGTTTTATCTGGCCTGTGTTTTCACAGCAGAGAGTTCTATATCCCACACCTGCCTTCAATCAACCAAAACAGATTACATCAGCTAGCTGTATTAACACGCACAAACCAAAGACCAAAGTGGTTGTTGATAAAAGCAAACCACTGACACAGTATGGCAAATAAATGAAGAAAGCTATGATTTTATGAAATATAATGCTGTACCACTAGAAGCTTGCAATTTTAAATTTGTGAATTTGACATAAGCATTTAATCTTGTCTCTTCCTGAAGAGCAATGTATTGCATCGATTATATATCCCACCTGTTTTAAATTTAGCTGCTCTTTTGGTAAGTTATTTGAATCTCAGGTCTAAGTTTATTATGTTTTTTGCTGCATCTTCCTTTCCAGAATTATGAACATGATCTTGAGCAGTACATTTAGACATCAAGAGAACACTTTCTTGACAGCTTCTGAATTCTATATGACACTGTCCCCTAAAACATTATCCAGAGTGTGCACTCTACCAATTTGCATACTCCTTGGGAAAAGGAGATGCATACGGTATGAAGAATGCCCACACAACCTTGGAATAGTGAACAGCAACTTCTTGGTATCTTTGCCTGTGCTTTTGACACACACAAATGCATTGACTTGGATGTATCCAGCCCCTTGTATTCATACTCTGTTTTCTTCTCATTTGAAATAGCTGAATTGATAGATGTTGCCATAGCAGCACTGGAGAAGCATCATTTCCTAAGGACAGCTGATTAAATTAATAGGCCTTAAACTGGCACCAGTTATGTTCTTCGAGGTGACCTTAGGCATATTGATGCAATTAAAGTTGTGGTCATTCTAGAAGCCAAATATTGCAATTTTGGACAGAAAGTGTTGGAAACAATCAGTCCGTTAGGCAGTATCAGCGGAGAGAGAAAGTAAGTTAACATTTCAGTTCAATGAACCTTTGCCAGAACTGGCAAACATTTGAGATGTTATCTGTTTTAAGCAAGTGGAGAGAGAGGTAAGGAAAAAAAGAGAGGGAGGTAACAACAAAAAGGAAGATCTATGATATTTTGGAAGGCAGGAAAGTTTAGATGAAGGGTGATATTTTCCCTTTTATTTTCTTGAGTCCCATCATCCAAACACTCCTTCAAGTTGTAACAGCATCGTCATTATACTAGACTCAATTTGGCATACTGCACTCGCTGCTCACAACATGGTCTATTCTGCATCAGTGTCACCAAACGGAAATTGGGTGACCGCTCTGCAGAACCACCTTCATTCAGTCTGCAAGTAGGACCCCAAGCTTCCAGCCTCCTGTTATTTTAATTCTCTGCCTCATTCCTAATCTGACCTCTCTGTCCTTGGCCTCGGACAATGTTTCAAAGAAAGTCAATATAAGCTCGGGAAACTCAATATAAACCGAGTTCTACAAATTCAAACATATTCATAACCATTTTTGGGTTGCAATTGTTAGTGATGATTCTGCTATTACTATTTACACCTCCTCTAGGCCAATCTTTTGTTTCATTGCTTGTCCCAATGCCATCTCCTTTTTCCTTTCACCATCAAATGCTTTGTTGTTAACCATTCCTGCCTTCCAACTGATCACCTACCTCCTCCTTTGTTCTTCCACTGCCTCCACTTCCGTGCATCTGTACTTGCTTGAAACCTGTTGCATCTCAAACTTTTTTGCACTTCTGATAAAAGCTAATAAAGACCTAAATCTTTGGGGACGATTTTGCTGCAGCTAGAATCAGAAAACAGGATTCTCGCCAGCAAGATCTCGTTTTCTGATTTTTTTCGTCCCTTCGCCAGTGATGTAACACTGGGTGTTCCCCCCAGGTAAGAAATTCCCCCCCTTTCCAAAGCAACAGCAGCTATTGCAAAATGGGAAGCAGTCAATTGGGACCTACCAGGGACGCAAAGATACGTTTAGCCCCTGGGGATAGAGAAACTAACCATGGCATTTCCCCCAGCCAGCTGGCAATGCAAGCCTGACAGTTCCAGGTGGCACTGTCAGGGAGGTGTGCCAAGGGTGGGTCCACTGAGGAGCCCTATTGGGGGTTTCCCCTTATGTGTTGGGGGGGGATGCATTGGCTTGTGCATATGGGGGAGGAGGGTAGGGTAGGTTGCCCTGTTGCTTATGTGGGAGGAAGGGGGAGTTGCCCTGATGCTTGCTTGGGTGTGTGTGTGTGTTGGGGGGTGGGGGGGGTGGGGGGGAGTGAATTGCCCTGATGCTTGTGGGGGGGGGGGGTGAATTGTCCTGATGTGTGTGTGTATGTGGGGGGGGTTCTTTTCAACGCAGATCAGACATCCTTGGAGATGGCATTGCAGGCTCTACCAGGCCCTGCCAGAGCGATGGTGAAAATCACCCCCCCCCAAATTCACAGAAGATCTGAAGTAAACTTGGTAGTGTAGCTGGAGAGCTACAGGCCGGTTTTGTCGCTGAAACCGACATTCTGAAAAAATATCAGAACCTTCTGCCCTTTCTGTCTCTCTCCACAGATGCCTTCTGAAGCGCTGAGTATTGGCAGGATTTCTAGCGTCAACAATATTTTGCTTTTGTATTCCAATGCTGGACCTAACTTTTACAAAAACAAATTATTGCAGTACCACAAAGCTAAAGATGTTATAGCAGAGACAGAGGTTATTTAGCCTATTGGGCTCAGGGGTTGTATCAGTCAAATCAAGTGCAAAGCCATATTTAAAAAGTGCCCGTGCTTTACAAACCTATTTCCCGAATGAAAGGCATATTATTCATGCCTGCACGCACATTACATTGACGGTGTTCCATCACTACGTGGATATGCCTGCTTCTCTGTTAATGGGCTAAGTGGATATTATATAAATAACAGTCTCAGTATCTGTTGTACAAATGCAGTGAGATATAGGGACAGGGAAGGCTGTCTCTAGTGAGCTTACCATTTGGTAAATTAAAGTATCTTATTCATTTAAAACCGCAACTAAGTAACAGGCCACATAATCCCACTGGAAGTCCAAAGAAGAGATGTTGATTTTCACCTTATAGCAACAACTTTCCTTTGCATCTGAGGGAACATTTGGACAAATTGTTTCGGCAGATTTCACCTTTCCTTTATACTGATGTAATTAAACTTACAGGGAGGATGAACACCCAAATATTGCCATTCCGGTTTTAATTCTTCTATGTCTTTATATGTCGTACTTTCTCATTTGGAGCAGGAAATGCTTCTCCTGCTCACATTCTATGTACACAATCATAACTTTCATATTCTGTGTCATTCCTTTTAATTCCAGGTTGATTTCTAATTTCATCCCAGCTGTGGCTCCCAAAAAAACGAAGAATATATTTTCACTGCAATTCAGCATTTAGTCCTTGATATACTTAACAAGAGCACACAATCACTAAGGGAGACATGAGACATACTAACATTTTCTGAATAATCTAGTGAAGCATTCTGGCGGGGTGTTGAAAACATCATGCTGGTGTACTGCGGGCTAATGCCAGACAACAATTCCATCTCAAACCCACTTGAACTTGCATTCTAAATGTTAGTTCTATCAGAAAACCTTTCTTAAGTAGGGGAAATCAGGAGCAAAATCTATTGATTTTGTTCTAAACTCAACCACTTCGCGTATTCTGTTGCATCATCTGGACATTTGCTGGCACAGCAGTTTTATATCAAAACTATAAATCCTTTACACAGTTTGAGCCAGTCTTCCAATTCTATTATACTGCTCTTATATTGACAGCATATATCCATCTTCAGCATTATCAACCACTGGGTTTTATATTAAATGTTCTCTGCTAAGGTTTGCTCAACCTAGCATGGATTGCCAAATAGTGTGAATAAGTACTGTAAATATCCTCCTGAGTTCTAACCCCAAAAAGATTATTTCTTGTTCAATAAATTATAAATCAGAATCTGAGAACTTTTACGGTACTAACCTGTACTTACACACCTTCTCAAGGACAATTAGGAATGTGCAATAACTGCTTGCCTAGCCAGTCGTGTCCTTATCCCATGAAGATATAAATAAATGTAATAATTGACCAGAAATTGAACTGGGTCTGTCAGATAAAGAGTGTGGCTGCAAGAGCAGGTCAAATGCTAGGAATTCTGCAGTAAGTAACTCGCCTCCTGACTCCCCAAAGCCTGTCCACCATCTACAAGGCACAAGTCAGGGATGCGATGGAATATTCTCCACTTGCTTGGATGAGTGCAGCTCCAATGACATGCAAGAAGATTGACACCATCCAGGAAAAAGCAACCCACTTGATTGACACCCCATTCAAAAATGTTCATTCTTTCCACCAGCGATGCACAATGGTAGCAGTGTGTGCCATTTACAAGATGCTCTGCAGCAACTCACCAAGGTTCCTTAGGCAGCGCCTTCCAAACCCACAACCACTACCATTCGGAAGGAGAAGGACAACACATACATGGGAACACCACCACTTGGAAAGTTCCGTCCAAACCATTCACCATCCTGACTTGGAGCTATATCACCAGCCCCCCACCCCCACCCCCCCGCCCATCCATCGTGCCCCATTTTCAGAGAATTCCGCCCTGGAACCTGAGCGAGACAGCTTTGTCATACTCTAGGGTGCAGTTGATGATTAACCAAGAAATCAAACTTACTGTTGGGATCTCGAGATCTAAATCCGTTATTGATAGTTGCAATTATTTTCACTCTGCTTGAGCTAATAGGGCAAACCGGTACTCTGATGGGTGTTGTTGTTACACTTCCCACATCTAGTGGTGCACAAGGCAAACCTCCATCTTTCCAAAGTAAAATTTTTCCTGGAACAGTCTGCCGCCAGAGACGTAATAGCTTAAGGGCCGCCACTTCACATCAAGTGACTGACCAGGAGTCTTTCCTGCTCTTACCAACAGCCATTGGTGTATTGGAAGGACTTTACTGGTTGATATTCAACCTGCTTGGGCACATTCTGAGCGTGCCTTCCTTGGCCATCAAGTCCTGGGGTGGGATGTGAACCGGGAACTTCAGGTTCAATGGCAAGGTCGCCACCCGCTGCGCGAGAAGACCTCCTATGCTAAACAAACAAGTGGAAGCTTAGCACTGCTCTATGTTTGTTCAGCTGTGGAGTTTTAGTTAGTTATATTTCTGAAATAGCCCTGCCCATACTTTGGGTTCTCTAAACCTTAGCTCACAATGTCTATCTAAATTCCCTGGGTCTGTCAACACTTGCTGTTATTATAGGGTAAAAGTGACGTTAACTGCAACATCTGCACATGTGCAGTTGTACACTGAAATGCATACTTTATTGTCAGTGATACTTTGCCCCTCCTTAGTCTGCACTGGTGTGGTCGTTGTCAATGGTATCAACATAGTTAATCATTAGCCATAATCCACAAAGGGCCAGAGGCATTTCTTGCCATTGGAGAGAGACAATTGGTTATATAGCTTGAGAGGCACCACTCCACAAGACCAGGATGCACGCCTCAATGGACTACCATTGAGATCACTGTAATGGTATGAAGTGCTCACTAGTCCCAAACAAAAAAACAGCTGAAAAAGTTAGAGCTGGAGTAATTTAGTTTTTAACATCTAAGTGATTATTACTGCTGAACAACATCTCTGGACCTGAAAATTGATTTTTCTGATTGCGGAGTCTGGTTCCTTCAGAAGAAAATGATTTTTTTTTTAAACATTAGGGTTTTTTTTGTAAAGCACCCTTTTTCTTCTTTTTCTTTTCCTTGATCACATATTGGCTCAAAGATCTCTTTCCCCCCACACCGGTTGTCGTGACAGATAGTGCCCTACAGTGGTTTAGTAGCATCTCATTTTTACCTCACACTCCCTACAATCCTACAGCTTGCTCCGCACTTGGCTAAACAAAAACAATAATGGAACCTGGCCGATTGTTCATGCACACCTGCTTATTGGAAGACACCAGCTGAATCTCCTTATATTCCATCAGCAGTTTAATATACACTTTATCAAAAGAAGACATAGCCTATAAACATACAGTGGCACAGTGGTTAGCACTGCTGCTTAACAGCGTCAGGGTCCTGGGTTCGATTCCGACCTTGGGTCACTGTCTGTGTGGAGTTTGCACGTTCTCCCCATGTCTGCATGGGCTTTGTCCGGATGCTCCGGTTTCCTCCCACAGTCCAAAGATGTGCAGGTTAGGTGGATTGGCCATGGTCCATGTGGGGGGTAACAGGAATAGGGCAGGGGAGTAGGCCTAGGTAAAGTTCTCTTTCAGAGGGCCGGTGCAGACTCGATGGGCCGAATTGTCTCCTTCTGCACTGTAGGGGCTCTTTGGATTTATATTCTCTTGTTATGCCTCTCTCTTACACGCATGTATATTTTCCAATACGCATCTCACCTTGCAGAGGCAAAATACTGCAGCTGCCGGAAACCTGAAATGCACAGCAGGTCACGCAGCATTTGTGGTGAGAAAAGAGTTAAACTTTCAGGTCGATGACCTTTCATCCGAATTATTTTGCTTCCTGTGCAATCATTTCAGTGTAATTTGTATTTCCTGAATTTTTTTAACTTCCTGCTCTGCCATCTTAACTTGTTGAGAATTCTTCAGTCTGATTGTTTGAAAAATTCTCTGTTTGCGCTATTTACTGACTGCCTACAGCTCCGCGATAGAGGACACTGGACTAGATGGGGAACTCGATAACTAGAAACCCCAGTGTGAAGCCCGTGACAAATCTCTGGGCAAATGTACACAAGATGAATTTTCACATTGTTCACCACACAGGAAAATTCAGGACGATAAGTTTCACACCACTGACTGATGAAAATATACTTTCATCTGTCAAACATAGTTTTAATCTGAACATTTACATCTGTTTTCAGTTTTGAATCAACTTTGGAGATTTATACTGTAGGTCAAATGCATTCAAGTGATATTGGAACCAGTAACAGCGAATCATTCCAGTACGCACATCAGGAGGGGGTTTATAATCCACCTAAACATTGTGTATAATTGGAAGAAGGTGGGATTTGCTGATTTGCTTTAATAAAATTGGATGAGCTTCTGAAATTTGGCTATGAATGCTTAATTGCTCTCTTTTTTTTTTATATTACGATACTCTTGGGGGATTTTGGTGTAAGGTGTGTCAGACAGCATAGTGGTGGTGCTGGTAATGTATACTCAGTGGACAGATCATGATATCTATCAGCCAGTTTGATTCCTGAAATGAAATGAAAATGAAATGAAAATCGCTTATTGTCACAAGTAGGCTTCAAATGAAGTTACTGTGAAAAGCCCCTTGTCGCCACATTCCGGCACCTGTTCGGGGAGGCTGTTACGGGAATTGAACCGTGCTGCTGGCCTGCCTTGATCTGCTTTCAAAGCCAGCGATTTAGCCCAGTGCTAAACAGCCCTGTGACACCATTTTGGAATTTCATACTCCAGCTGATGTTCTCTCTTGATCACAGTTGATTATATGCGTTCAGATGCAGGAATAGTGCTATTTATAAGGACCATCCACTGCTTTCAAATTAGTTACTGATTGATTTCAATGTGTTTTTTGCTACTATTATTCAAGAATTTGGTGTTTTCCAGAGCTGTCTAAAGTTAATAAAGTCCACAGAACGTGGTGTGACTTTAAGACTTCTGCTCAAACCAGCTGTTCCCAGCCATAGGTGTGCCAGTAGCCATGTATCAGAAGGAATGCAGAATGACAGGGGAAATGAACAGAGGCAACATAGAGCAGAATAAGCTGCCAGAAGTGGGAGGAGGAGAGGCAGAAGGGCTCTCAACCGGTGGCTGCATCCATCCAGGATGATCAGGAAACAGAGGTCCGATCTGAACTTGAGCGCAGAACATTATGTGCAATGTCTGTGTTTCAGTAAGGACTTCCTCACTGAGGCCTATCGCTTGCTACTAATGCAAACTCAGAGCAGAGCAAGGACTATATTGCCAGAGACTATAAATATGATCATGGCGATTAACTTCTATGTAACAAACTCCTTCCTGGAGCAAATGATATGTTCATCCTGCTGTCCAGTTTACTATCTACTATTGCATCTGGGATATCTCTGATGGTCTCTATTCAAGGACAGCTAAATAAATGTAATTCTTGCCAGAGAGCAGTATATAGAGCGAGCATGCAACCTTTGCAACCTTAGAACAATTGCAGGATTCTGCATGATGCAAAGTGCCTCTGTTGCCTGAATGGTGCTTTGCAGGCTTCGAATCTCAGCCTTAGGAAGTGACAAAGCCTGGAGTTATTACATTCCCTCAATGTCCACCTGATGTGGGACCATAGACTGCAAAGTGTGCAGGTCAATCACCAGTATTCTGGTAGCAGTCATTCTGTGCCAGTCCACTGTACCATCTCCATTCAAGCCATACGCCAAACCACAATGTAGTTATTGGACTACTAGAGCTATCCACTGATTGCATGCTTCATAACTCTGGTGCACAGCACATGTGAGCAACAGGAATGCAATGAAGACATGCTGCCAAGCAAAATGTGATAAAGCAGACCATTGGCACACTGGAATAATGTTTCTGCTGCCTCGACTATCTAAGTAGCACTGTAATAGTTGGCAGAGCACATGTTACATTTTGCTATGGTCTGCTGGTTGCTGTACAGCCTTACCATTATGAGGGCACAGCCCTTGCTCACAGTTATGTGACGTTCAGGTGATGAAGAGGAGAATTAGAGGGAGAGAAGGGGAGTAAACCACCTATAGACAGCACGTATATACTTAGTCGTCTGTTGAAAGAGAGATTGTCAGACTGCTGGCACACCCTGCAAACCCCTTCAACTATTAGTGTACCCCGTCTTGATGGCAGAAGTATGACCTTGCAAAATAAAAAGCTGGCCTTAGACATTGGATGGCTTCTGCTTGTTTACAATGGAAACAGAAATAATGACTATGAGACACTCCATTATGGTTGGTCCACAAGCATGCTCATGGAATTGACTGCCACCTCCATGCCAGAAAGGATTGGCGCCCAATTCTGTGCAGAGCCCTATGCCAAGTTAGTGCTGGACTCCTCCATGACATTGCACGCACATTTTCTGGCAGGGCCGTTATTCCTTCAAACATTTCATTGCGCATAATAAAACACTGCAGTGCTGTAAATCTAAAAATACTAGAAATACGCAGCACAGCAGTGGAGAGCTAAACAAAGTTAAAATTCCAGATCAATAATCTTTTAGTGGAAAAGAAAAAAGTTAGGGGTTTTAAGCAACTTTATAGAGGCAGGGATAGGAGAGCAGGAAGGGAAGAATAAAAGGGAAGGTCCGTGATAGTTTAGAAGAAAGTAGAGATTAAATTATAACAGGGATGATAGTGCAAGGCAAAAGGAGATGATAATGGGGCAAATAAAAAGGAGATGATAATGGGGCAAGTAAAGAAACAAAAGATATGCCCAGAACAAGTGTAAATGAGAATAACAGAATCTTCACCAACGGCTGTCTCAGAAAGAATAGGCCACAAGTTGTGATCTGAAATTGTTGATCTCTGAAGGCTTAATTGAAAGATGAAGTTCTGTTCCTTCAGCGTATGGTGAGCTTCATTGGAACAGTTTAAGAAGCTAAGAACCGAGAAAGCAGAATGGGACGAGAGTGGAAAATTAAAATGCTGAAGGTGGCAGGAATGGCAGAGGATGATCTACTGAATAAGCAGGCTGATGGGGTTGAAGCCGAGGACAAGAGGAACCTTATCATAGTTCTGAGAGGGATAAAACGGGGTGAGAGCAGAAGTGCAAGAAATGGAATTGACACAGTCGAGGGCCCTGTGAGCCAGGATAGTGGAGAATTTTGGTTAAAGATAAAGGAAGACTTGTCAGAAGCACTGATACGGAAGGTAGCATTGCCGCAAAATATACGACGGAGAAGAAGAGACTGAGAGAATGAATGGAAACGGGGTTGAGGAAGTGGAGTTGTGTTATCTGTGGGAGTCACTCGTTTATAATGGGTATTGGTCGATACCCAACCCCGGGAATCGTGACAAAGAAGTGAGGGAGGGAAGGGAAGAGTCTGAGATGGATCAGGTGAAGACGAGGGAAGGATGGGAATTGAAAGCAAAAATTATGACATTTTCAGTCCATGTCGAATTTCATGAACACGTTTTAGTTGCACATTGTTCTTTCATGAGTAAGTGTCAAATTCATTAGGTTTGCTTTGCGAACTCTTTGCTTTGCAAGGCTTTCACTGCAAATTTTCTTATTTGTCCTTTTTAACTAATTTCACAGAGGCACTGGATGTGTCCAGTTTGATCAGGTTTTATTTAACATATGGGGACGCTGCAACAGTTTTAAGGAGACTTAGTTGCGCATTTTCTTTTAATTTGTCTGTCATTTGTCGATTGATGAATGATGCAGTTAATAATATGTATTCTGTTTTTAATATGCATTCAGCTAGCATTGCATCGTGGAATTTATATTTTTCAGTATTTGGGGGCTCAATTTTTTGAATATTTTATGGTTTCCGTACTGCTTATCATAGAAACTTAAAATTTATGGTGCAGAAGGAAACCATTCAGCCCATCGAGTCTACACCGGCCCCTGATAGAACACCCTACCTAAACCCACACCTCCACCCTATCGACATAACCCAACAAACCCACCTAACGTTTGGACACTATGGGGCAATTTAGCGTGACCTAACCCGCACATCTTTGGACTGTGGGAGTAAACCGGAGCACCCGGGGGCAACCCACACAGACATGGGAAGAACATGCAGACAGTGACCCAAGCCGGGAATCAAACTTGGCTCCCTAGCGCTGTGAAGTAATAGTGCGAACCACTGTGCTACTATGCTGCCATGATTATCATGATCTGATAATCATTGTTGAATGTTTTGAATCATTTTTATATTGGAATTTAGTAAATTGTTATTAATATCCTGGAATGTAAGGAGAGTCAGCTGGTGAGATCCGCCACCTGCCATGGCGTGGTTTGCGGCAGCGGAGGTGGCCCGCCATTGGCCAGCAACCGGATCTTCCAGTCCCGCCGCTGTCAACAGATTTTCCCATTGTTTGCACTCTCCACCACCTGGGAACCCCTGCCAGGGGGCACCATTGGCGAGCCTGGCTGGAAATTTTCAGCCAACATTTCCATTTCACAAGACAAAGCTTGGCCAAATTCAATCGGATATTATTTGTTCAATCTGATGTGATCTCTTATCTAATTCTGATGTGTCAAATTAAATTAAGGATTGATTTCATTGTAGCTGTGGTGAATGTTGGATGCTATAGACAGTATCCAGCAATTGAAGCAAAACATTTTGAAGTCCGTAATATATTAAAACACAAATAGTGCGTCGACAGGTAGATTAGATAACATCTTCTGCCTGGGACTGCAACTATTCTGCATATAATATCATCAACCTTGTGAGAGCCACATGGTATGAATCAATTGTAAAATGACAAAGATTGGTAAGTTTATACTTTATAAACCATAAAATGAGAAGCAATAGATGTACAAGTCCCAATGTACCTTTTCTCTCAGTGTGATCTTTGCTAGTTAAACTTAAATTCCCCTAAGTTTGATTGAATAATGATTAGTGAAGAGTTGAGCTTTGAATCTAGCCTGTATTGGGGCAGATTGAGATTCTGTAAATTAGTTTTATAGCCTTTAGTGTCAGGTTTGCAAGCAACGCTTCACATTCTAAGTACGTTTCACTGTGATGATTTTGGAGAAAGATGTACATTATTTACAGCAAAATGATAAACTTATTTGTGTGTGCATTTACAATATGGCTATAAATCATGAATTAAAGATTTTCACCGTGGTTCATTAAAATACAGACAATATTTAATAAATGACAAGTTCCTTCTAAACATGTTTCAGGTTGAAGGAGGCTCAGCAATCTGTAAAGAAGATAACTTCAGAAAAGAGAGTCGAAACGAAGAAAACAAATCCCAACAGCTTGGTAAGATTATTATTACCAATGATCTATATTTCTGGCCCTGAATCTATTTAATGAGGATTATGGCACTCTGATTTTGAATTTGAATAATCTTTATTGTCACAAGTAGGCTTACATTAACACTGCAATGAAGTTACTGTGAAAAGCCCCTAGTCGCCACATTCTGGCGCCTGTTCGGGTACACTGAGGGAGAATTCACAATGTCCAAAATATAGGGTACTAAAAATCCGAAGAATTTTTTAAAAACAATATCCGATATATATATTTGATATATCAAGACTTTGATGATGACTTTGTAAAAAAAAATATAATGCAGTCTGAGTTCTTCCTCTGGAAAATATATTAGAGCGTTGGAAAGGATGCAATGAAAATTCCAAAGAATGAGACCAGAAATGTGATATTGTAACCTGAAGAAAAATGTAAAAGTTTCAGGCTTTTTAACTGGAACAGAAAAGTTTAACAGAAGCTATGATGGAGATTTTCAGTAATGGAAAAATTGCTTAACAATTCATAAGAGCATAAGATGCAGAGCAGTAATAGACCACACAAGCTATTGATCTTCCTCCACCATTTAGTACATTCATGGCCGATCCTTAGCCTCAATTCCACCTCCCTATTTGCTCCTCCTGATTCCCTCAAAAGCTAATAATCATTCTCAGCCTTAAATATATTCCAAAATGAACATCTAGAATTCCAAAGATTCACAGTCCTCTGAATGAAGAAATTAATTTTCATCTCAGTCCTAAGTTTCTTCAGGGTACCTGCCATTTACCCTGCCCTTGAGCTCAGCCCTAGTCACCCAGTCACCTAGATTGGGGGCGGATGTTTGAGGGTAAATCAACATCTGACATGTGGGAGGCTTTCAAGTGTCAGTTGAAAGGAATTCAGGACCGGCATGTTCCTGTGAGGAAGAAGGGTAAATACGGCAATTTTCGGGAACCTTGGATAACGAGAGCTATTGTAGGCCTCGTCAAAAAGAAAAAGGAGGCATTTGTCAGGGCTAAAAGGCTGGGAACAGATGAAGCCTGTGTGGAATATAAGGAAAGTAGGAATGAGCTTAAGCAAGGAGTCAGGCGGGCTAGAAGGGGTCACGAAAAATCATTGGCAAATAGGGTTAAGGAAAATCCCAAGGCTTTTTACCCGTACATAAAAAGCAAGAGGGTAGCCAGGGAAAGAGTTGGCCCACTGTAGGATAGGCAAAGGAATCTATGTGTGGAGCCAGGGGAGATGAGACAGGTACTAAATGAATACTTTGCATCAGTATTCACCAAAGAGAAGGAATTGGTAAATGTTGAGTCTGGAGAAGGCTGTGTAGATAGCCTGGGTCACATTGAGATCCAAAAAGACGAGGTGTTGAGCGTCTTGAAAAATATTAAGGTAGATAAGTCCCCAGGGCCTGATGGGATCTACCCCAGAATACTGAAGGAGGCTAGAGAGGAAATTGCTGAGGACTTGACAGAAATCTTTGGATCCTCACTGTCTTCAGGTGATGTCCTGGGGGACTGGAGAATAGCCAATGTTGTTCCTCTGTTTAAGAAGGGCAGCAAGGATAATCCAGGGAACTACAGGCCGGTGAGCCTTACGTCAGTGGTAGGGAAATTACTGGAGAGAATTTTCGAGACAGGATCTACTCCCATTTGGAAGCAAATGGATGTACTAGTGAGAGGCAGCATGGTTTTGTGAAGGGGAGGTCATGTCTCACTAACTTGATAGAGTTTTTCGAGGAGGTCACAAAGATGATTGATGCAGGTAGGGCAGTGGATGTTGGACTTCAGTAAGGCCTTTGACAAGGTCCCTCATGGTAGACTAGTACAAAAGGTGAAGTCACGCGGGATCAGGGGTGAGCTAGCAAGGTGGATACAGAACTGGCTAGGTTATAGAAGGCAGAGAGTAGCAATGGAAGGATGCTTTTCTAATTGGAGGGTTCTGACTAGTGGTGTTCCGCAGGGATCAGTGCTGAGACCTTTGCTGTTTGTAGTATATATAAATGATTTGGAGGAAAATGTAACTGGTCTGATTAGTAAGTTTGCAGACGACACAAATGTTGGTGGAATTGCGGATAGCGATGAGGACTGTCAGAGGATACAGCAGGATTTAGATTGTCTGGAGACTTGGGCGGAGAGATGGCAGATGGAGTTTAATCCGGACAAATGTGAGGTAATGCATTTTGGAAGGTCTAATGCAGGTAGGGAATATACAGTGAATGGTAGAACCCTCAAGAGTATTGAAAGTCAGAGATCTAGGTGTACAGGTCCACAGGTCACTGAAAGGGGCAACACAGGTGGAGAAGGTAGTCAAGAAGGCATACGGCATGCTTGCCTTCATTGGCCGGGGCATTGAGTATAAGAATTGACAAGTCATGTTGCAGCTGTATCGAACCTTAGTTAGGCCACACTTGGAGTATAGTGTTCAATTCTGGTCGCCACACTACCAGGAGGATGTGGAGGCTTTAGAGAGGGTGCAGAAGAGATTTACCAGCATGTTATAAACTGGAACGACGGAGGTTGAGGGGCGACCTGATGGAGGTCTACAAAATTATGAGGGGCATAGACAGAGTGGATAGTCAGAGGCTTTTCCCCAGGGTAGAGGGGTCAATTACTAGGGGGCATAGGTTTAAGGTGCGAGGGGCAAGGTTTAGAGTAGATGTACGAGGCAAGTTTTTTTTTTTTTACACAGAGGGTAGTGGATGCCTGGAACTCGCTACCGGAGGAGGCGGTGGAAGCAGGGACGATAGTGACATTTAAGGGACATCTTGACAAATACATGAATAGGATGGGAATAGAGGGATACGGACCCAGGATGTGCAGAAGATTGTAGTTTAGTCGGGCAGCATGGTCGGCATGGGCTTGGAGGGCCGAAGGGCCTGTTCCTGTGCTGTACTTTTCTTTGTTCTTTTTTCAAGATATTACAACAGTGACTACAATTCAAGAAAATACTTAATTGACAGTACTTTGGGACATTCTGATGTTGCAAAATGCACAATATAAATTCTCGTCTTTATAACCTTTTCTTTCTTGATGCAAGCAATTTTCCAGGGTAGCCCTGATAGATGCAGTTGTTACCTGACAAAAATGTTACTTCTTATTTAGCTATGTTGGATACCTGTCTGGTTGCAAACAATTATTTTGGCCTATTGATGCAACAGGATTATATACTTTATCCAATATTTTTGAATTAACTACTTGCCTAATTGTAATGTTTTGTGCGCGAGACAGTTTTGGGAATATAAGCAAATGTTATGGAACTGATTTTCTTTGGTTACAGAATGTTCTAGTTAATTATAGCCCTGTTTGGATAATCGAGGTAATCTGTTAAACTTTGGAATTTTTAATTGTTATGTACTGGTAACTACGTCCTTCAGCATTTGAACATGTGATTGATAATGGACAGTCTGTACCACAAATGATTTAGAGCATAGCATGGAGCCTGGATTCAGCCTACTAATTGGAAGAGTTAAAATTGACCTGCCAATTATACCATAAAGTCACCTTATTTTGTAAGATGTGCAATAAATGGGTCGATTTTAACCCAACTGGCTGGTGAGAGTGGGATTTGGGTGTCACTGGTTCGGCCAGCATTCATTGCCCATCGCTAATTGCCCTTGAGAAGGTGGTGATGAGCCACCTTCTTGAATCCTTGCAGTCCCTGTGTTAGATACGCCCACAGTGCTGTTTGGAAGGGAGCTTCAAGAAGAAGATTTTGAGCCAGCAACTTGGAAGGGGTATCTTTAAAATCAAGCAGTTTCGCTTATCACCCTGCTGTAGCCACTCTATAATGTCAACATCTGAGGTGCCACTGGAAGCAAGAAGTACTTCATGAATGTATTGTAAATCAAGCTTCTATTATGTAATTATGACTCCGTCTCGGTTTTAACTGGGTGAGTCAGAAGCACAACCCAAAAGCCAATCGACTGATTAAAACCTTGCTGAATTGACCTCAAGCACTGACTGGTACTACTTAAAGCGGTTCAGAAATATGAAGCATAAAGGGACTGAGGAGTCCTAGTTCAGGATTCTGTTAAGGTTAACATGCAGGTTCAGATGGCAGTTAGGAAGGCAAATTCAATGTTAGCATTCATTTCAAGAGGGCTGGAATACAAGAGCAGGGATGTACTGCTGAGGCTGTATAAGGTTCTGGTCAGACCCCATTTGGAATATTGTGAGCAGTTTTGGGCTCCGTATCTAAGGAAGGATGGGCTGGCCTTGGAAAGGGTCCGGAGAAGGTTCACAAGAATGATCCCCGAAATGAAGGGTTTGTCGTATGAGGAACGGTTGAGGACTCTGGGTCTGTACTCGATGGAGTTTAGAAGGATGAGGAGGGATCTCATTGAAATTTACACGATACTGAGAGGCCTGGATAGAGTGAATGTGGAGACTATGTTTCCACTAGTAGGGAAGACTAGAACCCAATGGCACTGCCTCAGACTGAAGGGACAATCCTTCACTTGGCACTTGTGTGGAGCGAATGTTACTATCCACTTACCATCCCAAGCCTGAATTTTGTCCAGGTCTTGCTTCTTGCGGGCACCAACTGCTTCATTTTTAAAAAAATATTTTTATTCAAGGGTTTTTACATATATACACAAAAATATCAGAAAACTAAACATTAATCTGAACAAAGAACGACAAATCCCCAACATCCCCTGCGACAAACATCCCACCTCCCCAATTTTCACTCTCTTACCACCACCCAACCTCCCCCTACTGCACTACCCCTCCCCCTCTGCCACCCCCCCCCCCCCCCCTCACCCACTGACCCCTCAATCCTCCTTGAAGAAATCAGTGAATGGTTTCCACCTCTGGGTGAACCCGACCCCCGCAAAGCAAACTTAATCTTCTCCAACCGCAGGAATTCTGCCAGGGTGACTCGCCCATACCCCCGTCTTTGGTGGCTCAGAGTCCTGCCAACGCAACAAAATCCATCTCCGGGCTATCAGAGACTCCCAGATGTTCCGACACACCAAATATCACCACCTCCGGACTCGGGGCCACCCCAACACCCAAAACCTTGGGCATAACATCCGAGAACCCCTGCCAGAACCTTCTCAGTTTTGGACACTGCCAAAATATGTGGCCGTGATTCGCGCTCTGCCCCCACCCCCGCACACTGCCCACACCTGTCTTCCACTCCCGAAAATAACCTGCTCATCGTCGCCACCATCATGAGGGCCTATGCGCCACCTTAAATATGATGTGGCTCAACCTTGCACCCGACGAGGAAGCATTCACCCACCACAAAGCTTCTACCCACATCCCGGCCCACACCGCCCCTCCAAACTGAATGGCGCATAATCTCCTCCACCGGAGCACCCTCGCTGTCCATTAATTCCTTGTAAATATCCGACATCCTCCCCTCCTCTATATCATCTTCTGACAATAACTTGTCCCGCAACACCGGAGGCGGCAGCCCCAGGAAGGACAGTATCTCTCTCTTCACAAAATCTCTCACCTGCAGGTACCTAAAGCCGTTCGCAGACAATTCCTCCAGCTCCGCAAACATGTCCCCTATAAATAAGTCCCTAAGTACTCTCTCTGCACCTGCTGCCAGCCCTGGAACCTTGCATCCAGCCCCACCAGCACAATCCTCGGGTTGTCGCATATTGGCGCCCACAATGACATGCCCTCCATCCCAAAACGCTGCCTGCACTAGCTCCACACCCGCACGCCAAAAACACCACTGGACTCTCAGAGTACCTGACAGGCACGAATGGAAGAGGTGCCAACAACAGTGCCCTCAAATTCGTCCCCCTACACGACGCCGCCTCCAACCGCCCCCAAACCGATCTCTCCCCCACCGCCCATTTCCTCACCGGAGTAATGTTCGCCACCGAATAATAATTTATCAAAATCAGCAATGCCAGCTTCCCCCACCCCTCCTCGTCTCCTCTCCAAGAACACCCACCTCGCCCACAGGGTCTTCCCCGCCTACACAAACCCTGCAATCATCCCGTTAACCGTCTTAAAAAAGGACGTGGAGGGGCAGCATGTGGCGCAGTGGTTAGCACTGGGACTGCGGCGTTGAGGACCCGGGTTCGAATTCCCGCCCTGGGTCACTGTCCGTGTGGAGTTTGCACATTCTCCCCATGGCTGCGTGGGTTTCACCCCCACAACCCAAAGATGTGCAGGTTAGGTGGATTGACCATGCTAAATTGCCCCTTAATTGGAAAAAAAATAATTGGGTACTCTAAATTTTTTTTTAAAAAAGGACTTGGGAAAACGAACAAGAACCTGGGCAACACTGTCATTTTCACCATCTGCACGTGCCCAGCTAGTGACAGCGGTAACACACCCCACCTCTTAAAATCCGCATTCATTCACTCTACCAATCGTGCCAAGTTCAATTTATGTAGCTGGGCCCAGCTCCATACCACTTAGATTCCTAAATACCCTAAAACTCGCCCCCGCCACCCTGGAGGCAATTCTTCTAACCTCCTCTCTTGCCCTCTAACATTGATTGGGAACAACTCACTCTTCCCCATTTGTACCGCGACAGCCTGCCAAATTCCCTCAAAATTTCCATAATCCTGCCAATGCTGCCCACCGGATCCAGGATATAGATCATAGAACATACAGTGCAGAAGGAAGCCATTCGGCCCATCGAGTCTGCACCGACCCACTTAAGCCCTCACTTCCACCCTATCCCAATAACCCCTCCTAACCTTTTGGACACTGAGGGGCAATTTATCATGGCCAATCCACCTAACCTGCACTTCTTTGGACTGTGGGAGGAAACCGGAACACCGGGAGGAAACCCACGCAGACACGAGGAGAAGGTGCAGACTCCGCACAGACAGTGACCCAGCGGAGAATCGAACCTGGAACCTTGGTGCTGTGAAGCCACAGTGCTAGCCACGTGTGCTACTGTGCTGCCCAACTATAACAACAAATTGTCTGCATATAGTGAAATTCTATGCTCAGCAAACCCCCCCCCGCTCAATCCCTTGACACCCTAAGCAGCATTGCAAACAGCTCTATCGCCAAGGCGAAAAGCAATGGGGAGAGCGGGCACCCCTGTCTTGTCCTTCAATGTAATCCAAAGTACCCCAAACTCATCCGATTTATCCAAACACTTGCCACCGGCACCCTGTACAACAGCTAAACCCAATCCACAAACCCTAACTGCCCAGCACCTCCAACAAATATGCCCACTCCACCCAATCAAAGGCCTTCTCCATGTCCATAGCCACCACTACCTCTATATCCTGTCCCTCCGAGGGCATCATAATTACATTAAGCATCCTGCGCACATTCACCGACAACTGCCTTCCCCTCACAAATCCAGTCTGGTCCTTTCCTATCACCCCTGGCACACAGTCCTCAATTTGCGATGCTAACACCTTCGCCAACAACTTCGCATCAACGTTCAGCAGCGATATAGGGCAGTATGACCCACACTGCTCCGGGTCCTTATCTTTCTTTAAGATCAGGGGATGGACACCTGTGACAATGTGAGGGGAAGCTCCCCCTATCGCTTGATTCACTGTATGTCCTCACCAACAACGGCCCCAGCTTCGCATCAAACATCTTATAAACCCGTTTGGTCCCGGGGCCCTCCTCGCCTGCATCGCACCCATACCGTCCATCACCTCCCTCAACCAAATTGGGGCCCCCAGACCTTGAACCCTCTCCCCTCCACCTTGGGGAACTCCAACCTATCCATTAACTGCCGCATCCCCTCCTCTGCAGCTGGGGGCTCCGACTCGTACAGCCTTCTATGGAAGGTCATAAATGCCCCATCACCCCTTCCGGGCCCATCACCACTCTATCTTTCTCATTCTTCACCCTCCCAATCTCCTTCGCCGCTGTCTGCTTCCTCAGCTGGTGGGCCAGCATCCTGCTCGCCTTTTCCCCGTAGTCTTACTCTGCTCCTCTGACCGTCCACAACTGCCCCATCGCCTTTCCCATGGACACCAACCCAAACTACATCTGGAGCCTCTCCCTCTCCTTCAACAACCGCTCCTCAGGCGCCACCGAGTACCTCCGATCTACCCTTAGAAATTCCTGTACCAGCCTCGCCCTCTCCTCACACCCCACCCTCTCTCTGTGCACCCGGATCTAAATAAATAGGGCCTTAAGTGCCTCCCACTGCATGGCGGCTGTGACATCCCCCGTATCGTGAGACTTCACATACCCCTGAATGGCAGCCCTCATCCGCTCACACACACCCTCATCTGCCAGCAGCCCGACATCCAACCTATACTGTGGCCACTGGGCCTCCCACTGCACCACCCACAAATCCACCCAGTAAGGCACGTGGTCGTAAACCACAGTCGCCGAGTACTCCGAGTTAGCCACCCCTGCCAGCAGCACCTTGTCCATAACAAAAAAGTCAAACCGGGAATTCACCGTATGCACATGGGAGAAGTACGCGGGCTCCTTCGCCCAGGGCCTCCCACATCTCCACGGTCCCCCCACCCCCACTCCATGTGCTTCATGAATCCCCTCAACTACCTCGCCACTGCCGACACCCTCGATGACCTAGGATTCAACCTGTCCAAACTCAGATCTCGGACTGTATTGAAATCATGAACCATGAACAGCTGATGCATGTCCAGTCCGGGATCCTCCATAACACCCACCTCATAAAGTCCATGTCATCTCAATTCAGGGCATAAACATTCGTCAGGACCACCGGCGTCCCCTTAAGCTTCCCATTGACTATCACATATCTAGTCCCTGGATCAACACGGTAGCCTTGTGGATAGCACAATTGCTTCACAGCTCCAGGGTCCCAGGTTCGATTCCGGCTTGGATCACTGTCTGTGCGGAGTCTGCACATCCTCCCCGTGTGTGCGTGGGTTTCCTCCGGGTGCTCCGGTTTCCTCCCACAGTCCAAAGATGTGCAGGTTAGGTGGATTGACCATGCTAAATTGCCCTTAGTGTCCAAAATTGCCCTTAGTGTTGGGTGAGGTTACTGGGTTATGGGGCTAGGGCGGAGGTGTTGACCTTGGGTAGGGTGCTCTTTCCAAGAGCCGGTGCAGACTCGATGGGCCGAATGGCCTCCTGCTCTGTAAATTCTATGATAATCAGCCACAATGCTCTCCACCTACAAAGCAACTCTCTTATTGACCAACACCACCACTCTCCTCAGCTTCATGTCTAACCCCGAGTGGAAAACCTGCCCCACCCATCCCTTCCTCAGCCTCGTCTGATTCCCCCAACTTCAGATGCGTCTCCTGCAAGAACACAACGTCCATCTTCGGGCTCCTCAGATGCATAAAAACACGCGACCGTTTAACCGTCGGTTCACCCTCGTACATGCCACATAACAAGCCTGGTCAGGGACTTCCTATCCCCCTCCCCTGCCGATCAGCCATATCCCTTTTTAAGCCAGCCACCCGACCTGCATCACGCACCTCTCCAGGCCCGTCCTCAGATGTCCGCCGCCATCTCTCCCTTCCCAACTGCACCACACCAACCACGCCCATGTCAGCAACCCCTAGCCCACCGCCCCACAACCAAACAAAGAACCAATCCAATCCCCCTCATGCCTTCCTCCTGGCAACCACCCACTTCACTCCTGTTTAGTAGCCCGTCCAGCTAGCATGGTGGCCCCTCCTCAAGGCCTCTGACTTCCCTTCACCCTTCCAGTCCACTCCCTTCCCCCCCGCCCCCCCCCCCCCACCAATCCTCTTAATCACCAACAAACAAAGAGAAACAAAAGGTACACTCACCATCACCGCTCCCCTGACGAAACCTGCCCCAATTTACCCTCCCAATGTGCGTCACAATTTACATAAAACCCCTCTCCAAAGTTCAATGTCCTCACACTCCTCCCAGCCCATGGTCTCCAGTGAATCAAAAATAAAATTCCTGTTTTTGATGCGTCACCCACAACCAGTCAGGGTACTAAACCCTGAACTTCACCCCTTCTTGTAGAGGGCCACCTTTATCTGATTGTACCTGACCCTCCATTTGGCCAGGTCCTGGTAAATCGGCAGCTCACTCCCCTCCCAGGTGCATTTCCTGGCCCACCTCAGGATCCTTTCTTTATCCAGGAACCAATGCAGCCTAGCCACCATCATCCTCGGCGGTTTCTCCACTGCGGTCTTCTCCTCAGCACCCAGTGCACCCGTACCACCTCGAGGGGCCGATCAAAGGCCCCCTCCCCCATCAGCTCCTGCAGCATGCTCGCCACAAACTTGGTGGCCTCCGCTCCCTCAATGCCTTCAAGCTTCCAAACAGTCTGCAAAGCCTGCTTCCTGGAGCGGTTCTCGAGGTCCTCCGATTTCTCTCTCAGCCTTTTCTGGCTGCTCATCACCATCCCCATCTTCACCTCTAGCGAGGTTAGCTGATCATCACCGACTCCTTCACCTTCTGGATCACCTGGCCCTGAGCCTCCTGCCTCTGCTTCACTTGCTCAATCGCTGCCCTAAGCGCTCCACCACCTTGGCCAAATCCTCCAAGGCCCTTTTCCTCTGCTGCTGGAATTTGCCATTGAGGAATTCCACCAGCTGCTCCATGGACCACTGGCTGGGCAGCCTGCCCCCTTGCCCTCCTCCATCTTCACCTGTGCCGCACCACAAAAACTTTCCTGCTCCAGCTGCTCTCTCTCGTGGCACTTCTAGTCTGCTGATCCACACATCAGAGGAATATTAGCCACCCTGGGCACTCGCTCACCTTTTGCCCTCTAACAACACACCATTCAGTTGGGGAAGGGCCGAAAAAATCTACCATGAGCGGGAGCCACCAAATGTGCGACCACTCACCCCATGGCTGCCAGCAGAAGTCCCACAAACTGCTTCATTATATGAGGAGTTGCAAATGGACTAAAGACTGTGCAATCATCAGGTCATTGATAAAGCAACTGGAGATGATTGAGTTAAAGGCACTTCCCTGAGGAACTCCTGTAGCAATGTCCTGGGACTGGAATGATTATTCTCCACAACCACATTCCTTTGTGCTTGGTATCACTCTAACCATAATTTGGTACTTTGAAGACAAAAATTGTATTCTGTTAAGTCCCCAATGTGAATAGTCTCTCGAAACCACTGATATCGAGACTTGGATCATAATGCTGGGCGTTCCTTCCCTGGTCTAAGTACAAGAATAATATGTAAAAGACAAACAATAGCTGAGTAATAAAATGCGATGTGATTTCTTTGACAAAATTCCAACTTTGAGTTGAGATCCAATTTTCTAGTCTTGAATTTTAAATGTAATATTTTCAAAACAGACCAAATAACCTTGTTAATTAAATTCATGTGAATTTTGGAATTCATAGAGAGTTGAAGACTCAGAGCTGTAAATCACAACAAGCTTTTTTTTGTGTCATAAATAGAAAGAAAGACTACGTCAAAGGGAGGCAAATGTTACCACCAACTGAAGGAAACCTAGAAGAACAATAATCCTATGACCTGGTCCTTTCACGCAGTCAAAATTTAAGGATGTTCCTCATCTTCACGTTGCTTACATGCCAATGCCAATCCTCCAATGAGGTTTTTGATTCCATGAGGACATTCATTCCAAAAGGCAGTAATAGGTTTGTGGTTATAGATGTCACAGGATGTATATGTTCTGCCCTCACATGAGTGAGATTTGGATGCTTAAGTTAAAGTTGTGTCTAATTATTGTACATCCCATGAAAATCCAGCAAAGAAATCCTGGAATCTAAAGTTCAATATGCTGTTCCTTCAGAAAGCTATTGGGCAGCATTTTACTGCCTCGCCCATCGGTGGGATTTTCCAATCCCGCCAAATTTCGTGGACCTTTGAAGGGCTTGTCGCATATTACGGCCCCTACCCCCTCCTCAATGGAGTCAGAAAATTCTGCCCATTCTCTCTTGATGCTTCAGCTTATTCCAAAACTGCACTGCAAGACGACCATTAGGATTAATAGAAAGGTCTTGAAAATGTAATCAAATGGTGAAATATCACAGCTGTAATTGCTCAAAAATTCAATAATGATTTCGTCTGTTTTTCAATTGTATATTCTGTTCAATACCTCCTACAGTATAAAGTGCCACACTATGTTAAACCAAATTAACAAACCAAATTGATAACATGACCGTCAGTACAATGCACATCGACTTCCAAAAAATGAAGTGTTTAGTGCGCATACCCATCTATTAGAAAAACAAGGCAAAGGCAAACTTGGTAAAAGATTCAGGACAAAAAAAAATGTGACTTGGAACTGAAACACAACAATGCCCAGTGGGTGTTTTTTTTTCTTCTTTCTTTCATCTCTGCCAAGAGATCATGCAACTTCAAAAAGTACGTCAGAATTGATATTCGTTTTGGTAATATTGAGGAGTAGTCATTGCCAACAGTTACATGATACTGAGCAGACGTGAACATTCATTTGCACTTTGAACAGCCACAATATACAGCAAGTTGTAAGGTCTGATTGGTTGCCAGGGATTGTCCCTCTTGTCCCACAACCAAGTTGCCTGTTGTTTCTCCACCTGAGGGAAACTTTTGCCCAACTCTCTCATAAAAGTTTGCTCCATGACTGTTAGCCTGGGTGTGTCCTATTCTCAGCAGGACAGGACTCCAATGTGTACCCTGGCAACAGTGAAAGATAATGACAACTTGTCGGATCTAAAGTCTGGCAAGTGTAAATTAGGATTGTTCCATCTATGTTAGCACTCATGAGGAGAAAGCTGGGACATTTGGAGAGACAAAATTTGCAGCTGGCAAAGGTTTGTGTTAAATCCACAACTGCTGCTCAAACATACTCCTTTACGTGCAGCATTTCTTCATGTTCTCCCTATCTTCCTTTTACTCTTAAAATTGTTATTTTCAGTACCATTCTCTGTTTCATGGAGACCTTGAATTCACTTGGGACCTCGATCTTCTGCATTTGCGAGAAGCTAATAACTTGTCAGACTATCCAGCATCCCATAACCTGATGTCACCAGTATTGTATACCTACCCTAACCTGTATAAGATCCACAATATTTTTGAAATAGCCCTTTTACAATTCACTGTCTATATTCTGGGATTTGACTATGAGGAATTCGTAAAGCTCCATCACCCGTAGGTTTTGCAGTAATTCTTATAGAATGTTCAGAAGGCCATCATTTGAATGCCTATTCAAATATTTCAAATATTATTTTAAAACATTTTGAAAGATTACTTTCAGTAATACTTTATTTTCTGTATAGCTACAGTTCTGGCCAAAATTAATTAATATTAATGTTTGACTCAGTTCTTCGAAAGGCAGGAGTTGTTTATAATTCTACTAAGTACCGATAAAATGATGAAAGTACAAAGTGAATTCTGAATATGGAGGTAAAAAGCAATAAGTACATTCAATTCATTACACTTTGTATTTTACAATCTCAAAATGGAGTTATGTGCAATTTTTTAAAAATTATTTTGGCATACATTTTTGATCTTAGCAAGATACTTGAGAGGAGATGCCACTTTAATTTTGGGGAGAAACACATTTTTTATCTTTCGCACATTATGGTAAAATCCAATTAACAAATTCCAAATCTGAAGTTTACTCCCAATGCATAGAAATAGTGATCTATTAAAGAGCTGACATATATTGCATGACAAATTAATGTATGCAAATAAGCATATGAAAGGAGAAGTATCTATCTTTCCTTAATTGGATTGAAAAATATGCAGAGCATATTACTTGGTTGCATTGTGCTCAGCAGAAACTATTGCTGAACATTAACTTCTAATATATTTTTGTATAGAATGTGTGTCATGTGGGTGACATGACAGCTTGATTCATTTACCAGAATTAAAACAAGTTGATAACATGATATTTACTATATCTTTAGAGTTAACACTGTACTTTATAGAAATATCAATTTAGACACTTGCCTATATTTAAATATTTTTTAATCATAGTTGTTGAAAATAGAATTATTTTATCAAAACAATGTAATATATGTAGGATTATAGTTGTGAAGGTTTTTACTATATTGCCTTTATAGATCAAGCCAAAATCTTTGAACTTCCTTTATGGTTTGGTGTCATGATAACCATAAAGAACATGAGGGCCCCAGATTCAATCCTTGGTTTGGGTTAAGTTCACTGATCGCAGACATGGTAACATAAGGAGTACTGCAGTTGTCTTCAAATGCCCTTGAGCTGGCAAGGGGAGCATTAGCCTGAGCTGCCACTGAGGATTGCTAAATGGTGACCCCTTCTGGAATGTGAGAGCAGGGCTGAGCTCAGCTATGATGTCGCTCATTGACCTCTTGTTTACTGCCTGGGCTAGCACTTCAAAAATGACCAACTGAACAACACACCGGTCCGGTGATGACTTGCAGAGCCCAAGAAACATGAAGGAAAAATTGTGAATGAAGTGTGATTAAAAACTCACCAAAATTTCTTGGTTATTTCCTTTAGTAGATTTAAGTTCAGTGAACAGTGATGAATGCCATTCATAAATTAAGCAAAGAGGCAATGAACAGTTTCCTTTCATCAATTTAATTGTGTTTTTCCTTTTTATCTGTTATAACAGTTATTTATTAATTCAATATATGGAACATATAGATTGTTGGTGAAAAGATGTTATTTTATTCATTCGTAGAACTAAAATTTTAACCATGAGGTACAATTAACATTATGTTGCAAAGGATGTTTCATTAAACTTAATTAAAACCGAAAACAACTGCAAAAAGTAATTTAATTAAAACTGTATACAATTGCAAAAATGTTGCAGTTCTTAATTAGAGCGTGAAAGTTTAGTTCAAATTTCCTGAAAATAATATCAACTGCAAGAGATAATAGAGCATCTATTTCATTACCAAAGAAAGTGGGACAAAGTTCTAGATCTTTGCAAGTGCTAATTCATTTTGCATTGTTTTAAAGGATTCTTGACGTTGAAATGCAGTATACTAATAATTCAAGTGCATAATCACTATAATCTGTGCGAATTAGTGAACATTGGACAATGGTTTCTTCTATGTGCCATGTGTGGCAAAATTAAGAACCAGTTTTTATAAACAATTTCATGACTTTAATCCATAAGGCACACAGAGAAAATAATTGTCTATTGTGTTCTGTTCAATAATACTCCTCTGTATTGCTGCTATTGCTTTTAATCATTTAATGCAAATTCGTAGAATGTTTATGAAACTAGTGTGACATGTTTCAGCAGGATAAAGCCTCTAAAATTCACAGAATCGTGATCTTGATTTAACTGTCGGGAAGACCTACACCTTCCTTGTCTTATGTACAAGAATTGTACTGGTATCCGTAAACAATGTAGCAAGCTGTATTTTGTCTTACAAGAAATTATCTCGGACTTATGACAGTCACAAAGTTTTCCTACCAGAGTTTATTCCTTTCCATCAAAAACATTGTCTGTAGATGTTTCTTATTGCACTTTAAAATAAAACGATCCATTTGTTATTATCAATGTTTATCGATTTATGCTTCGTATGGTTGACAAAGGAATATGGATTTCAAGTTCTAAGTAAAAATCTTAATAAGTTTGATTATTACGAACCTTTATTATAATATGCATAAAGGTTAAACGTGAAAGTGCCTGATCAAAATAGCAATTTTTCTCGATCAAAGTAGACAATCAGATCTTTCAAGCATCCGTTGATCAGATTTACACGGTGCTGTTTAATACAAAAAATATGAAAATGTTTTGGAAATAAACCCTAACCCTACTCATGTTTTTTGTTCTTCCATGCCGTTTTGCTGGTCCATAAAGATTAAATGCAATTCATAAAATTGGAATGAATGGGGATTGACGGCAATATGATGACAGTTTGGGTGTTATGCTTGAACATATTGTAATCCCAGCTAAAGAATAGTTTATTAAAAATCATTGACTTTTTTTTAGTGCGTTAGACATTGTGAATATTATTTTTAACACAATTTTTTTTCACATAATTAGTTCTGGATGATGTTGCAGATCAATATGTTAAACTTGGTTTCCTGTAAAGCCCTAATAAGAGCGAGTTCAAGCTTTAGGAACATGATGAATATAAACAGAAATACAACTACTTTCTTCACAAAATACAAGCAAAATCATTGTCATAGAATTTACAGAGCAGAAGGAGGCCATTCAGCCCATCGAGTCTGCACCGGCTCTTGGAAAGAGCACCCTACCCAAGGTCAACACCGCCACCCTATCCCCATAACCCAGTAACCCCACCCAACACTAAGGGCAATTTTGGACACTAAGGGAAATTTATCATGGCCAATCCACCTAACCCGCACATCTTTGGACTGTGGGAGGAAACCGGAGCACCCGGAGGAAACCCACGCACACACGGGGAGGATGTGCAGACTCCGCACAGACAGTGACCCAAGCCAGAATCGAACCTGGGACCCTGGAGCTGTGAAGCAATTGTGCTATCCACAAGGCTACCGTGCTGCCCCTTGTGGCAAATTATTTTGCGGTACGTCCAGGTAGGTCAAAGGACATAGTGAGTGTATGATATATGGGGCGTCATTCTCCGACCCCCGGCCGGGTTGGAGAATCGCCGGGGGCTGCCGTGAATTCCGCCCCCGCCGGTTGCCGAAGTCTCTGGCACTGGATATTCGGCGGGGCGGGAATCGGGCTGCGCCGGTTGGCGGGCCCCCCCGTTGGATTCTCCGGCCCGGATGGGCCGAATTCCCGCCGATAAATTGCCTGTCCCGCCGGCGTGGATTAAACCACCTTTTGAATGGCGGGACAAGGCGGCGTGGCCGGGCTCCGGGGTCCTGGGGGGGCGCGGGGCGATCTGGCCCCGGGGGGTGCCCCCACAGTGGCCTGGCCCGCGATCGGGGCCCACCGATCCACGGGCGGGCCTGGGCCATGGGGGCACTCTTTCCTACCAGAGTTTATTCCTTTCCATCAAAAACATTGTCTGTAGATGTTTTTATTGCACTTTAAAATAAAATGATCCATTTGTTATTATCAATGTTTATCGATTTATGCTTCTGTACGGTTGACTAAAATTGCAAAAAATGTGTTTGAAGTTCCAAGTAAAAATCTTAATAAAATTGATTATTATAGGGGCAGCACTACTGCTTCACGGCACTGAGGACCTGGGTTCGATCCCGGGCACGGGTCACAGTCCGTGTGGAGTTTGCACATTCTCCCTGTTTCTGCGTGGGTCTCACCCCCACAACCCAAAATAGATGTGCAGGGTAGGTGGATTAGCCACACTATGATGACAGTTTGAGTGTGTTATGCTTGAACATATTGTAATCCCAGCTAAAGAACAGTTTATTAAAAATCATTAACTGTTTTGTAGTGCGTTAGACATTGTGAATATTATTTTTAAAACAATATTTTTTCAAGTAATTAGTTCTGGATGATTTTGCAGATTAATATGTTAAACTTGGTTTCCTGTAAAGCCCTAATGAGAGTAAGATACCCTCAATTACGACTCGAGAGAGAAGATTGATAATTCAAAGGCTTTAATTACCAGAGAACCAGACAGCGGCCGAGAAGTGTGCTCGCTGCCCACTGAACGTAACCTTATATACAGTTCCTTGGGGATGGAGCCGGAGGTGGAGTCCCCCAGGGTTCCAAACCCAGTCTTAAAGAGGACGACGCATTAAAGGTACATGTGTATACAGATATCATTCATCACAGAGAGCAAGTTCAATGCTTTAGTAACATGATGAATATAAATAGAAATACAACTACTTCCTTCACAAAATACGAGCAAAGTCATTGTGTTAAATTATTTTGTGGTACACCCAGGAAGGTGAGAAGGACATAGTGAGTGTATGATAAATGGTTTGAATTGGAAAATGGACTTGTGTAAAGCTTTTTGATTTTGATTGGTTTCAGTAAGTAATTAGAAAGTGGCTGATCTAAGATTGCCGCTAAGAGCCTGTATCATTAGATCATCCGGTGTGTGCAAGTATCTTCTGTGACTTCAAAAAGACTTGTCAACATTAGCAATACAAATTAGAGGCCCACAACGGGCCACTGAACTTGTAAGTGACCTGGGAGCTTATAGGTTGGACTAAGTGTTTAAGCATTCAGCTTGGAGAAGTTCTAATATTTGAAACCTAGTGTTAAGCAGAATAGATGCATAAAATGAAATCAGGTCAACATGTAGACTGGGCAAAACTTCAAAAGCTTGCCAACCAACTCTACATTTTTGTTTAATGCACGATACTAGCATAAATGCTTCAGTTGAGACATGTTGACGTCAGCAGCAGAATTCTCTGTCGGCGAGATCCTCTGGTCCGCCAGCAGCACACCCATGCCCGCAGGTTTCCTGAAGCCGTGAGGTGGCCATAATGGGGAACCCCGTGCTGGATTCTCCTGCCGTGAAAGGACCACTAATTCCTAGTCCTGCAGGGGGCTACAGGGACCTGACGTAGATCTAGCAGTTTTTGCTGCAGATACAGCCCCCGCACTTCCGGGTCAGAGCCCGCGCATCCGGCCTCCAGCGGCTGCGCTGTGCTCCATGGGGGACCCGGACCGCGGAGCTGGACCCTGAAAATAAACCCCCCGATCGGCCGTGTGCCTGACCCTCAATGCCCGCACAAACATTTCCCGGCCGCGGACTGAGTCCGCAGCCGCCACACTAGTTTCCCGACTGGCTGGACTTCATTAGATCCACGCCGTCGGGACTTCGGCCGGTTGGGAGCGGAGAATGGCGGAGCAAGCCTCCATCAATGGCCCCATGAAGGTACTGGGCAGCGCGGCATACTCGGATAGTATGGGGCCCGCAGAATCGGCGAACCGGCGCCGGCCGCAATTTCGGCGTTGGCGTGCGGAGAATCCAACCACCCCCCCCCCCCCCCATTGGCCGGCTGTGGGAACGGAGAATTCCGTTTCTGGTGGATGTGGGGGGGTGCACCGCACCAGAAAACACGTCTGGCGGACTGGAGAATCCCATCCCAGGTCTTTTGAATTCCAAAGAGTTAAAATTAATGTCAGCCATTCTGTCCTATTTGATGATATGAGAGCATTTTTAAATCATAAGCTCAGATTTGCTTTTGCTACTTTCATCCAAACCGTTTTTCTGTGTTCTGTTTATTGTGTTTCAAGTAAGTAAAATCTAATCCTGATAAATTAAGAGTATTACATGGTTATTTCACTTGCTGGAGAATGTGTTCCACTACGAATGATGACTTTATTGGAATCTAATAAAACCTGTCAGCAATTTTGTAAGTACTGTAATGATGTGAGGGGTGAGTCTGTGCCACTCAGAATATCATTTATTAAGGAGAACCTTTTAAGTAAATGTTCTAAGATAGTCTAATTTATTTAAATTTTAATGTCTTTATATTTTTCAATAAAGCTACTGTTGCGATTATATTGAGTTTCATTGAGAGTTTTGTAACGCAGACTGCAAGAACTCTTAATTTTCATGAACAAATTGACTATTGACATGTAAAAATATTTGATTTAATTACCAAAAAGTGCATGTACCAGCAACACTTGATTCATAGACAGTTATAAGACGTGTTTTGAAGTACCCTCAGTGAATGATTAGTTTGAACCCTTTATTCATAAATTAAATATATTTTATGACGAAGAGAAGCCACAGGAGTGAGCAATGTATTAAAATCACAGCAAGGAGCAAATTTCTGGTGAGAATAAAATGGAACACGGTACTTAGGAAGGTAGTTTTTAGTTTTTATTTGTGTACTAAGGGTTAACATGGCATATAAAACGCTTGGAATGAAATCTGATTCTGTTCAATTACAAAATCTTTATGACTTCTTGGTTTTGCTCACTATAATTGGATGAGGCTCTGAAGATAAACTAGCTCATCAAAACCTGCAGTACATGCCATAAAATGAGTACAGTCATTACAATGCACAAGTAAGCATAAATACATGCAGTGCTCATTGTTTAATATTGTTGACTCAAACTAATTAATTACTACGCATGATGCCTGGCTATACCAAGCAGAACTGCTTATACTATAGGGGAGAGTAGCATTACCAACTGGCTGCATGTGTTCTCATTGTGTATAACTCCACAGTTGTATATGCCTTCCAAAACAGTGCAATCAATTAAGAATGCAATTATTCTTTCCACCTCCTTTAACAGTTTAAGATTGTGGACAATAAAGACCTTTGCACTGATGTGAATAGCTTTTATTTTGCAATGGAACATGGGCAACTTGAATGCTTTTATTCTAAAATAAAGCTCAATCTACCAGAATAAACATCCCAGTTCTTCACCACCAACTCTTGTTTTTACTTTGTTTTTGTCAGTCATCATCATGCACGTTCAGCCTGAAGGCAGGTTGTTGGCTCCAGTAGTCTTTCCGTGTCTCTCTATCCTGTGCCAGTCTTTTCATTTTCCGATAACTTCCTTCAGTTTGCAAGCCATCCAACATTGATATTCTCCTTCCCTATCCTCTGTTCTCCACAAAATCGTCCCTCCATAATGTTACTTATTAATCCATTTTCAGTTAAGGTGTGCCTCACCCAAACTCTGTTTCTAATTACCTTCAGCAAATTTCTTTACTTAATAATATAATCATAATCGCTTATTGTCACAAGTAGGCTTCAATGAAGTTACTGTGAAAAGCCCCTTGTTGCCACATTCCGGCACCTGTTCGGGGAGGCCGGTACGGGAATTGAACCCACGCTGCTGGCCTTGTTGTACATTACAAGCCAACTGTTTAGCCCACTGTACTAAACCAGCCCCATCACCCTCCATGGCACTTCATCGTTTGTCATTGTTTCCTGCCCAACTGAACAGTTCTATTCTCTCCCAAAACCTACATGTCAAAGCTATTTAGCACATTAGTCTCCCCTTCTCTCAAGTCTCACATCCCTACAAAGCGACCCTCCAAAAAAAGTTCTTTATAAGTCGTTCCTTGAGTTGTTGATTCAGTTTTCTGGTTCCCAGCCGTCTCTTCTGACCAATATGTGCCTTTTCCATTGCAATCCTTGTTCTTATTTCTTTGATATTATTTCTGTCTGCAGAAATGCTGCATAAATATTTGAATTGCTGTACCTGTTCTAGTCCTCTTCTATGAGTATATGAATATTTCTTGGTGATCTTGCAATGTGCATTACCTTTGCTAATGTTCACTTACGTTCCAAAGTTCATACCCGCTGCTACAAGTCCGTCTATTAATTCTTGTGATCCGTCTTCTGTGCTTGCTACAAGTGCTTTATCACCTGTGAATCTAACTTTTGTCATTCACCAAGGTGTATTATGTTTCTCAGTTCTTTCCACAGAGACCCCAGGTGCTATGCTGAGTATATATGAGAGAACAAGTGGGATGCTCTGAGGTGTGCTTTTCAGCATGAAAGAAGCCTAAAGATGACTCTCATTCCCACCACGAGGAAGCTGCTGGGTTCTATTCCCCATCTACTCGCACTAACTGGTTAAGATGAGGATTTCAATAACGTGGAGCTTTACAGATAGTAATTCACATCCTACAGATTTGTGTTATTGTGCATTGGTGCTCTAGTGCATTGTACCCACCACTGTGCTAGCTGTTCACCCCAGAATTTTAATATTTAACAGGAGTAAATGAAAAAATAATATTTTTTACAGTGGAAAACAAGTATAATATATACTTCTACTAAGGGCATTGAATAAAAAGCCAAAATACAGTTGCATTTTATTATTGTGGCAGTAGTCACCACATTTTGCTCTTTATTTGTTCTGTGTCAGGACATATTTCAAGTATCTCAAAATAGTTGAAATAAAACACACCCAAAGGGAGAATGTAGACATTTAAGGATAACCTGATAATCGGGGCAGATTTATGTCCTTTCAACCTGTGAAGTAATGTACAGTAGGAGAGGATCACATAATGTTTATAGAACCTATCTGATACTCATTGCATTGATTAAAACAAAATGAAAATCAGGCAAGTTGTATAAAGGATGTATGACCAGCCCCCCGCCACCATAAATTACAATAAATGTGAAACTCTTTCCCATAGTTTCACTTTTCAGTGAGGTTTATATGCAGAAGAGCTTTTGCAATCTGCACATTAAAGCTGGCTGTTGATTAGTGATGTTTTTATAACAGATTGGGTTGAATATTTAGTGGTGCAAAGTGGTTTGTCAATTATGCTGTTTTTCATTTTTGAGTCTAGAGCTACTGTACACATTCAGTGGTCAGTTTCAGATCATACTTAAAATGCAGCCATCTCCTAAAGTCAAAACAGCCAAATATGAATGCAATGGTTCTTCCCAGAAGCAGGGAGCAGAAGATGTGTTAGAATGTGATCCTTGCCTGGGCTGGTTAGTTTTCCTCCACCTTATCACTCCGAATGCAAATCAATGAAAGGACATGTGAGGACACGCTGCAAATTCCTAAACAAACTTCTAGATATTTTTGTCAGTTCATATACCTTTTCATTTCAGGCTGCTAGAGATATCTAGTGTAGAATGATTTCAATTAACATCGGTAAATTTTATCAATGTCAGAATTACCCACCTTTTGGTCAACCATGTAATATTATGGGCAGAATTATGATGAACACAAACTCTCTCAATGTAACCAAAATTAATTATTAAATACCCAAACTTTTTGAACAAAAGCTTTGAAATAATTATTTAAATATTCATATCCTTCTCTCTGACTATTCACATTCCACACAGTGGAAATTATCTACCAGGGGGCTTGGATTTCAATCCAATTCCTTGAACTAATAAAGACAATGGAGGATACAAACATGTATAACTGCATGTCCCAGTATTTTTGCCTATGGATTATTACGTGGTACGTTGCTGAGTTATGTTAGTAGCGGTATTGTTGCATTAGTTGAGGTCTATTGAAATGCAGCGACACTGTTTAACTCTCTGGATTCTTTTCTTCTTAATTGATGGCTGCAGGTCAGGACAATTGAGGGTGACTGTCATGGTGGTGAATCTTTTGGGCTTACAGAAAGAGCAGGACTGGAAGGAGCCTGCCTCCTTGCGGACATGCCTTGGTATGTAGAAAGAATTACATTGGCCGTAACAGAACCTATTTATGATGGTGCGGCTGTTGCAGCCTTCTTCATGGATTGTTTGCTTGAGCGGCTGTGTTTTGCACCAGTCCCGTTTCAGATACTTCCTCTCAGTGACGTGCAGCGCCTCGTGACTTGACTCCAAGACCTCGTCCACATTACTCCGGTTCCCAGATTGCTCGGAGTTGTTTGGTTGTCCTTTGTCTGGTGAGGGGATAACCCCTTGAGAGCTACGATTTCTCTTCTTCCCAGCTCCCTCAGTGGTACCCAACAGAAAGCCCCACAGGAACAGAAAAATACACAGGGCGCACAGAGTTCGGGTCATCCTGCGGAAAGAGCACAGAATGTATTTAATTGTAACCATTGAGTGTATTTTGTTATGTTGACTATATTTGTGTCATATTTGAGTGCACATTGTTCTTGACGGAAATATGTAATTTATGGATCAATCCTTTTTCTTCAAAACCCAATCTATACATTTATGATTGTAAACAATATTGCCCTACCTCAGCTCAATTTGCCCAACTGATGATTTTCAAATGTAATCACAAATGGAAAGCAAGATAATTCATCATTGAGATCACTAATATTAAAAGTGCAGCCTTTTATCACAATAGTCTCACACGGTTTCGCTAGACTGTTGTTTTTGAATTACTGGCTTTAGCTGCACTCAAATATATATTAGCCTTTCACCGAAACAAAACATTATTGCACAAATAATACAAATTCCATTTGAAACAAAGATAATTGGTGTTTAACCATATCAAATTGAAAGATATAATCTTTATTATTATTGCCACAAGTAGGCTTACATTAACACTGCAATGAAGTTACTGTGAAAAGCCCCGAGTCGCCACATTCCGGCGCCTGTTCGGGTACGCAGAGGGAGAATTCAGAATGTCCAATTCACCTAACAGCACGTCTTTCGGTTTTTTGTTTTATTTTGTAATAAAACTTTGTCTTTCTGTAATAAGCCCAAGATTTAGGGTAGCAATTGTCTACTGACACTAAACTGGCAATGGTATACATGGTGCTGGAGGAGTACTTCTGCTCTTCCAGGCTCCACGCGAACATTTTTTTCCCCTTTCTCAAAAACAAATTAACCTTTAGTTGGCAGGTATTGCTTAGCCTACAGTGGTTGCTGGAGATTCCCAATTGGAGCAAGCCCAACAAGTTCTGCGATGACCAAACATGTGTTTCATGTGGCCGACAAGGGCACATGAAAACTGGCGCAACCCAGTGTCAGGATGGGCATCTTTATGATCTTTCAGCATGGGACAATGATCTCCAAAATTGACTCTTGTTTTGCCTACGTAAAACAGAAGCAGTGGAGTCCAATTCTCAGCGGGCTACAGTGGATCAATTCAACTGGGACTGCTACAAAACAAAGATTTTTAAATAATTGTACAGGTAATAAAAAAAAAGAAAATTAAGTGTGCTATGGGCATGGGCCAATATGTTTGCAAAGCATATTTATTCTGTAGACTTCAACATATCAATTTTGGCATTTATACACAAGTGCTGTGTATTTAAATAATGTATGTCATCTTTATTCTAAGTTGCATTTTATTGCATCTGCCTGGTTCTTTTAAAATATACCCCATGTTGCTTTTAGAATGCGTAAATAATCCATGATGCTTTATTAAAACAATAGGAACTTGGGAGAAACATAGGAACAGGAGTAGGCCATTCAGCCCCTTAGGCGTGTTCCGCCATTCAATGAGATCATAAAATCATAGAATCTACAATGCAGATGGAGGCCATTCGGCCCATCGAGTGTGCATCGGCCCTTGGAAAGAGCACCCTACCCAAGCCCACACCTCCACCCTATCCCCATAACCCCACCCAACCTTTTTGGACACTAAGGACAATTTAGCATGGCCAATCCACCTCACCTGCACATCTTTGGACTGTGGGAGGAAACCAGAGCACCCGGAAGAAACCCACGCAGGCACGGGGAGAAAGTGCAAACTCCGCACAACAGTGTCCCAAGCCGGGAATCGAACCTGGGACCCTGGAGCTGTGAAGCAACTGTGCTAACCACTGTGCTACCATGCTCATGGTTGATCTGTGGCCTAACTCCATATACCTGCCTTTGGGTCATATCCTTTAATATCTTTGCTTAACAAAAATCTATTAATCTGAGATTTAAAATTAACAACTGACCGAGCTTCAACTGCTGTTTTGGGAGAGAGTTCCAAACCTCTACCATCCTTTGAGCAAAGAAATTCTTCCTAACATCTCTCCTGAACGGTCCAGCCCTAATTTTTAGACCATGCTCCCTAGTTTTAGAATCTCCAATCAGTGGAAATATTTTATCTTTATCTAACCTGGGCTCCGCCGGCGGGATGCTCCGTTTTGCCGGCAGCCCGGGGGTTTCCCGACAGTGTGGAGCTGCCCCACAATGGGAAAGCCCATTGATCAGCCAGCGTAATTGAGCATCCCGCCGCCGGGATGAAACTGAAATGTGGCACGGCGGGGTGGAGAATCTAGCCCCCTGTCGTTCCCTGCTAATATCTTGAATACTTTGATCAGATCACCCCTTAACCCTCTAAATTCTCACAAAATACTAAATTAAATACCAAAAATACAAAACTGAAGCTGCCCATTGCTGAAGAAAAACATGAGTTAATTTTGTGAACTGAGTACCACAAAGAAATACATTGATAACATATTTCCTCGTACCCTACTAATATAATTTGTTTATTTAGTTATGTATCTGTGAAATAGATCTTATAGTCGCTTTGTAGTACAGAACTTGAGTATTGCTGAAAAAAAAGAGACAGGCTGTTGAACCTTTTCATCTTGCACTGATCAGGAGAGATGCAAGAATATAACATTTCAAAGCAAACAACAATTTATACTGCATGAGAAAAAGGGTACTGATTAGTTGGCAAATACCTTTGATTGGTCGAGACATTGCCGTGTCAAATGCACCAATGAGCTTTCCCTTATACTTTTGTTTATTAAAAAAAGATGCAACATCTGGACATATTCCTTTTGCCTGCAGAGGGCAGGTCCTGCATATGAATATATTTTAAATATATATATTAAATGCTTTTTCTTTTTTTCACTTGACTTTTTTTCTTGTGGTCCTTTTAATAACTTTCCATTTTACCTGTCTATAATTAGTTATTTTGTTTTACTTATTATCGTTACTTCTCTTATTTTATTCGATTCTATTATTTTTTAATCTCCCCTATCCATACAGCGAGTTTTTTCAGTTTTTATATTCTTTGGGTTTTTTTTAATCATTTTCTCCAACTAGTTTTCCATTCTTTTCATTCAATATGCAAATCCGCGATCTGATTACAATGTACAATACACCCATGTGCATCCCCTCAACTATTTTTTTAAATTCTAGGGCAGCATGGTGGCGCAGTGGTAGCACTGCAGCCTCACGGCGCCAAGGTGCCATGTTTGATCCCGGCTCTGGGTCCAAAAGATGTGTAAGGTAGGTGGATTGAACACGCTAAATTGCCCCTTAATTGGAAAAAATGAATTGGGTACTCTAAATTTAAAACAAAAACTATTTTAAAAATCCTGAAGTATGCAATACAAAATAAAGCTCTCATCAAGCAAAACAATGCATTTACACGATAGGTTTAGATTCTATTTCAAGTAACACTAAACTAGACACTGTTCCCGAATTGGCTCCAGAGTAAAGTGGAATGAGATTCTCTGGAGGGGTAGTCTCGTATTGCCTTGATTTGACGCTACATGGAATATAAACTTGGTTTACAAAGTGCTGAGGGTGTCGGCAATCTAAATGATGGGAAAGTAGTGATTCCCTCTTCCGTGCTTCCTAAATGTTTGCATATCAATTGTTGGAGACAGGATTATGTCATCCCCGATATCCAGGCATACTCACGGCTCTGTTATGAACAAAACTGTGACAGTCAGGCAGGATCCTATCAATCTAAACACAGTTCGGTCTGTCTGGAACTGAAATTGTTGCTGTCAGTCACAATCAACTGAGCCTTAAACAATTGGAAGAAAATTGTTGCTTTCAGAAGAGGGTGTTTAATATATATGTACTAATTTTCCCAAGTTAAAATTATCTCCAACTAAATTGAAAAATATTTTTCTCATACATCGTATATAACAGAATTCAAAAGACTTCCTTCAAAAGTGTGGTTCCGATATGGTTAAACATGAGGAAATCTGATGAGGAAAGATCATGGATGATCTTTTTGTGGACTCAGCTCCACTTACTAGCCCACTCACTGTAACCTTTATTCCTTTATTAAAGGAGACAATTATTTATTCAAAGAATAATCAATATAGGTAATGGATCATTTTGAGAAAATGGGGGCAAAAACTCTTACACTGTTCAAGGTGCAGTTAGATACTTGAAAAGTTGTTGGAAGCCAGTCTTCTATGGAAAGGTGATTTTGAGTTTCCAAACGGCCTACATTATCTACATTTATCTTCATGATTGTTCAGTTTCTTATGGGATCAGCCATCTGTTATGTGGGAATGTTTTTTTCAGGAACATAATTGACAGTTTTAACTAGGCTAAATAATATATCAAGAATAAAAAGTTCCCAAATATAATGATGATTATACCAAACACCATGCCAGATATGAAAATATTTTCCACTGTTGTCCCTGTTCTTTTTATGTTCATCAACAATCCGATAGCTCATGTTCATTTTAAAGTTATTGTCTGGTGTTCATCCTGGGACTATGATCATTTGTCAAAGAGTAATTATGTACTCAATCAAGTCACCCATTTAAGAATCCAGTTAATTAAAAGTTCTTATAGTAAATTAAGGATTAAATCTACTTTTCAAATGCTTCAAAGCATTGTTCACAACATTACTGTGGTGATTACTGATGTATAGATGATCCCAGTTGGAATTGTGGTTTTGAGTTACAGTTATTGTTTTGTTCCCTGGATGGGGTGAGGAGGGACGTGACTATTGCTAATCATTGCTGGTTTATCTGTGGGAAGGAGAGAAGATTAACTCCCAAGTCCTCTTCTATACCTTCCTTAGACTTAGAAATGTCTGAAGATTTCCAATGGCAGAAATCTTGGACTGTTTTTCCAAGAAAATATATTGCCTCCTTTATCAGGAATGGGATTTATTTCAAACGGATGCTATGGTTTGTCACTGTGTACTAGATCAACATATGTGGTTTGAAATCATGCCTGTTTTTATTCAGAAATCATATGTTTTAGTGAAAGTGTTTTGTAAGAAAACGGCACATTGAACTCAGTTAGAGAGACCTACGTGTGCAAAACATGTATTGCCCAGGGCAGTGCATGTATTTATGGCCCCCTTGTGCTCTGATTGACTTCAATGGAAGACACATTCCAGATGTGTTAGAAATAAATTTATTACCCTCTTAAACTACTTATTGTTTTCAATGACATCATTTCAACTGGGTCTATGCAGTGACTGAATGGAGTGTATTGCTAGTCCACATTACACCTTCCAATGCAAGCAAATGCAGGATAATATACTGAAATATATTTTCTGACTTCTGACAGGTCATACTGCTTTCTAGTTTGCTAAATGTTGTAAATCCTTAACCTGTTTAAAACTCTTTTTGATTATTAGCTTTTCATTCAGTTTCAAAAGATTGAAAGTGACATTGCACATGAAAGGTAACCAGATTCAGGGGATTAGTATTAATATTTGTAGAAAAATATATCACCTGTTTGTATGCCAGCTCTAGATTATAAATAGTTGCTTAATTTTAAACCAATGGCTTAAACTAGCTGACTTATGGGCTTATTATACTTATTACCCTTATGAATGGGTCTCGTTTATGGGTATGAAACTTATGCAAATTTCACCCCCTTTTTATATGGGTACTTGTCACACCCATAAACACAATATGTCAGTGTTAAAGACAGAATTTTCCAATTTCATCATTAAAAGACCAATTTCATCAGGAACAGCATAGCCAAAAATAGAGCAAAGCACTCTTTAGACGTATCCCAAATATACTTTTATACTTTTCCACCTCCCATACTAATTAGTTATATGGCCTCTCTCACTGAAATTGTCAACGATTGTTGAATTGGAAATCTAGGAACTGGAATCAGGTCTAAAAAGGTTAACATATGAAGTTCAAAGATGACCTGCCTTCAATTCCCTTGATTTTAAAAGATTAAAGAGTGATCTATTTGAAGTGTTTAAGCTAACTAAAAGAGGTCCAACCCATAGCACCGCCATCTCCAATCAAGGTGGCATCAATCTGATTCACATCAGCCGTCAGCAACTGTCCAACCAGCGACCCCACACCCACCCCAGTCAAGAAGGGTCTGAGTTGCTGTGGCAACAGACACTTTCACATGCATATTGTAGCCTGGAGCTATGGATAACAATGTGAGAGGCTTCAATTTCTTTCCATCACATGACTGACCAGAAATCTCCCCCGCTCTTACCACCTGCCATTGGCAGGATTTGATAATCAACCTGTTTGGTTGCATTAAGAACGGATCTTCCTTGGCCATCTAGTCCTGGAGTGGCACTCGAACCTGCAGCATCTGTCTCAAAGGCAGGGACACTGCCCACTCCGTAACGCCCTTATGAACATCAGAAAAGAGATATTCCAATTTTTAAACCATCTATTTTAAAGAAAAATAAGCCACTTTTGCATTTAAAAAGCAACTTTCAACATCTGAAAGCATCCTAAAGTGGTTTGCAGTCAAATGAGTACTTTGGAAGTGTCACCACTATTGTCACCTAGGAAACATGTCAGACAATTTTCAGTGAGTCTGACAGTAAGTCTGCAACCCACTGAACCAAGGTTGACACATTATAACTGCTAACTTCATGATATATAGTTGGTAATGAAAATCAGAAGATTCCTTCAAGGAATTGGGTATTGCAGTGGGTTAAGAACGACCTTTCATCTTTTGGAACCGAGTTCAATTTTAACCCCGACTATTGTGGTAGATGAAGGTTTTCTGACTGCTGGCTGCAAACATCATAGAATATATTTCAGCATGAGCCCATAGCCCAAAATGTTCATATTTAGCCCTAGTTTCACTCCAAGAACACACAGGATGGCTGGCATGAGAAACATAACCATGGTATGGGAGGCTGATCAAGTTGAAACCAAATAGAAAGCGCTCTACCCAGCCACCTACATATTTCTGACCCGAGAGCAATGATACTGACAGTGGGTTGCTGACATGGAAGTGTGTTCCAATTCCTTCACTGCCATGAACGTTCAAAAGAAAATGACACTGTTATCCAAAAAGAAAGAATGTACAGGATTACGGGGAGAAGGAGGCTCAATTTCACAGATGAGTTGTCCATTTGGAGAGCTACTGCACGCACAATGGGCCTAATGGCCTCTTGTCTGCACCATACCAATTCTGCGATTAAAATTCACAAATAAAAGTCCAAAAAGAAAGGATTTTCGATTTTAAATTTAGGTCATGAATGATGGAATAAGTAATATTCCACGGATGGAATTTTGAATTTAGAGAGATTAGCTGCCTGTTATATAAATCACTTAATTTCCCCCCCCCCCCCCATCCTTGGAGCTCCCAACAACACCCATTATTGACAGGTAGATTTTGCTTAGGCTTCTGCCAATAACCAGTGAAGTTGGTGAGTAGGAGGCTTGTGATAAACCTTTGCTTATGATATGACTATGTTTGGGAACTGTGTAAGAAATCTTGACTGAAACATATTATACAGCTTCTCCTTATAGCAGAATCTGCCCACTATTCGGCTGAGCAGAAATTATTCTGGTTAAATAAAACCATTTCTCAAACAGCTGGTTGGCAAAGAGAAAAATGTTGCTCGCTTTAAATGAACATTATCAGTAATTTTATGTACCAGGGTGATCTGCTAATAAATGTTAACAAACAGATGTGTAACTTGTGTTAAGTGTAATCGTGTTAAAGAACATGATGAGTATTAAAACTTTGAGCAACAAAATTGGACACTTGATTAGATAGTCATTTTCAGCATTTGTGTATACTGGCAAATGGGATTTTGGCATTTGACCAAGTATTTTTCATTTAATCCTCAAAGCAAACAGAATTAAGCATTTTATCCTTATATTAATTTACTTCCATTTTCCATCTTATTACACATTTAAAAGACATTTGATATATTATTTCATGTTCTAATAATCTAGTACTCAAAAGAAAAAGTATGGGCACAGTATATGTATTTACTCTTCAGCTACAATTATTAGTGAATGCCCTTTGGGTCACAAATTGGTGATGGCTCCTTTTGCTGCTTCAGTATGCTGTACCAGAAAATCTAATTTTTCAATTGGCAATAAAGTATTCCTAGAGATGGTGTATGTTTTGAAAAATATATTGTCAATAAAAATGTCAATGCGCAAGGAACATATAAAGTAAAAATGTTTCACTCAAGTGATCTACGTACAAGGGAATGTATCACATTATAAATGTTTGATATGTATTAGATTTATCTTCCTTTACTTTTCACTTCTCTTTGACTTATTCTCGTCAGCTATTTGCACTATTTATTTGTGTTTACCTCTATTTTAATGTTCTTTTTCCTTTTTCATGGTTTTCTGTTACTGCTGTTTTATCTTTCTCTTAACACTTTGTCTTCAAGATCTGTTCCGCACATGACATGTGAATAATAATTATGGATGCCTACGTTCAATGGGAACCCTATGGACAATTTTAAAACAAAGCAAGGGAAGAATCTTTTGGAATTAATAGGGATTAGCATTTTCCTGCTCCTATTGATAAGAAAATCCCCCGCAGATATGGGTTCTCAAATTCCCCACAATGTGAATTACTACCATAATATGCATCATGAGGTAGCGAGTGGAGATGAGGTGAGTCTCTGTGAAAGTCAGAGGCCAAATGTCCAGCGCTGCTCATCCCCACCTCCTAGTGGGAAACTTCTGAACAGTAATTGCAGAAATACTGACGAAAGACCATCTGCTTATCCTGGTAGCCAGGGAATGCCGCACGGAGTGGAGAGAACTAAAAAAAATTAAAATGATAACCACAAGCATTGGAGAAAACATTTTGCTATGGAAAGGAAATAGGCTCTACCTATATTGCTGTTTGAAGTGACCAAAGACAATAGTCCACTGACAGTTAATACTGAAATTATCATCCTCAAATACTATTGCAAGTAAATGAATAAATTGAGTATGACTTCATTAGGGTGGCACGGTAGCAGAGTTGTAACGCTGTCATTTTACAGCGCCAGGGTCCCAGGTTCGATTCCCAGCTTGGGTCACTATCTGTGCGGAGCCTGCACGTTCTCCCTGTGTCTGCGTGGGTTTCCTCCGGGTGCTCCGGTTTCCTCCCACAAGTCCCCAAAGACATGTTGCTGGGTTATTTGGACATTCTGAATTCTCCCTCTGTGTACCCAAACAGGGGCCGGAATGTGGCGACCAGGGGCTTTTCACAGTAACTTCATTGCAGTGTTAATGTAAACCTACTTGTGACAATAAAGATTATTTAAAAAAGGAAGCTATTTGTAAGATGATTCAAATAATATTTTTGCTACTCCAATGCTACATATAAAAAAACTGTGGAGTAGAAATTGGCACTTGTTTTTTTGGCATAAAATAGGCATAACACATACTACTTTAACAGCAGGAAGGCCTGCACCTGATCTGCCCGGGGCACTAGCCTATAGTTAAATTCAGAGGACCCATTTTTTAGGAGACTATTTAAAGCAGGCATTTGTAAATAAAAGACTGAACACCAGGGAAGGACATTTTGCTGAAATTAGTTTAAGAAGAATGAAGGAGCAGACCAGGTATAAAACTATATCCAGAATCGGCTAGTATTTCAATTGCCTTGGGATGTTATTCCAACTTGTGGAATCCACTATATTTTATTTCTTTGAATTGTGTCACAATTCTCAAATATATTTGTATACATAATAAGTTACTACATTTCAGACGTACTCCATGTGTGAAATACTTGGAGAAGGTTTGAAGCTCCGCTAAGTCTCTATAGCTATAATTATTGTCTTATTTTTGTCTTCTAGAAACAACTTCAGGTTTAAATGTTTTTAGGTTATAAATGTAACAGAAAACAGGTAGCAATAATCAATAAACATTGATTATTGACAGGTATCAATAATCAACGGCATTGCAGATCAACCACCCGATCTAAAAACAACACTAGGTTCAAACAGGCAATAATAATTATTAACATATTTTAATAAGCATATGTTTTAATTAACACATTTTAATGGCAGGGAAAATTGGGGTGTTTTCTTCATGAGCAGCCAGTTGTATACATAGGTAGAACGTTGAAAATCTATGCCCTCATTTCTTTAAAGCAAACAGCCATAGGAATAGTTTAAAACAGCCCCACTTTGCACAAAAAAATTTGAACCTTTTCCTCTAGTAGCTGCTAAGGCGCAATAAGAATTGGGATAGTGGCAGAACTGGGAACTGATTTTTGGCAGATGATACCAAATATATATACTTCAATGTCCTGGCCTTACAGTAAAATAAAGCAACAACATTAAACATAACCATGCACTTTAAAGTTTGGCATCTTCAGTGGTCAGAGCTAGAGGTGTTTTACTTTTCAAACCTAGAAATACTAAAACACCACTTTGTCTACATAATAGACGTGTAATGAAATCCCCATTGTTTAGATTATATATGTAAAATAATGGATACCTAAAATTTAATTTTAAAGCAAAGAGGATAAACTAATAAGTCATGAGAACAATGTTTGAGTGATCAATTAACCACAATATTTTCAAGCTACTTCCACACATCATTTTGTTTGGTATGTACTTAATCTAAAATACAAAATGAAATCAATTTAAACAGGCGGTCAACTTTTTGCTGTGCAGTCTAGCTGAGGTTAGTGGGATTGTGTAATTTACAGAAGAGATTCCCTAGTGCATCACTGGGGTATCCCCGAAATGCGAAGCTGGGGAACCAGGAAGTTATTATTTTGCACAGGACTATTCAGTGCTCACTATACTGTATAACTAATCCCAGCCCAATGTCACATTCAACTTGAGAGGACATTCTACCCCTTGAGTCAACAGTTAGCACTGTAACTATGCCCTCCTAATACATTTGAGTCCACAGTAGTATGTATACTTAAGTCAATCGTGCAATAACAAAATGTAAAGTTCTTGATGGTATTCACCAAGCACAATCATAATAATGAAATAATACCAAAATGTATTATTTGAAAAGTTACCAAATCATGACCTATTGATAGGAACAGCACTAATAGTCCATTAATAACATTATCTTCAATATTGCAAATAGAGCTATACAAGATAATGTTGCTCCAAACATTCTAATGAATGATAATGTTTCACACAAATTCATAACACACAATTATCAAATTCTTCTCTTCATTTTCTTTAACAATAATGTAAATCCATTTGAAAGAAATTACTTCCTAGCTCTACCCAAACTAAAGGGATGAGAAATCTGATGTGTGTGTGTGGGTGGGTGCCAATGCTTTCATACAGCAAAACTGTGCACAGTATTTTTGGGGGCTACACGAGTAGGGTGTGAAGATTGTTTGAGAATGTGCAGCAAGATTAAAAATATCTTTAAAGTTACTCAGACGAGGAAAGAGCAATACAACAAGGTTGGAAAGGGGGAAAACGAAATTCCTCCGACCAATAATTGAGGAAATTATGCCAGTGACTTGAAATGTGACTTTTCTTTTGGTATTTGACTTTGTGACAGTGTGACCACCACAGAAGAACAAAAGAACTTCAGGATTGTTCTGAAGAGCTTGATAGTAATAAATAATTGAGACATTGGTGGTTAGTAACTTTGTTCCTTTCAGAGATGTACGGTCCGGTGGTCATGAAATAACATGTTAGCAGGTAGTAAGTAGTTCCTCCAGTACCGGCTTTTGGTTAAAAGTTTGCAAGCACAGATTCAGGTTAAAATACTGACTTTGAATTTAGAGCTGTGTTATTCATTTCGATCTCAAATACGAGCAGCATTTTCAGTAGTTTTGGTTGTTATTTTAACGAGTTACATATTACGGAACGTTGCAGATGTAAACACTTATTAAAGCATTTGATGGCATTAACTTAAAGTTTGCAGAACTAGATTGGAATCAACATTTTAATTTAACTATTGTGTAACCGCATAAACAGAAACGATGGCAAACTACATTCTGATCATTCGGACTCCTTAACGATCGCGTCAAGAACTTGTGTTAAGACATTCCTGTCGCGGATTTTTTGCCATTATTTCGTGCAGCAGGCGATTGCTGTAACAAAGCCAATTGTCTCCCAGAATTGTTCCCACTGATTACAGAGAGGTGCTGCGAGAGGATCCTGAGCTGTCGAGGACCAAGGCTGTTGGCATTCTGGTAGCCGAATCTGGGCTGTAATCTCCTCAATCTAGTGGGGGAGATGGTTAACTTTATATTGACCATCTGCAGGCAAGTATTCCACAATGACGTTGTGAATGAATGCAGAGTAGTGAGATGGAGCTGAGTCTTCTTGACATTAAAGACTAGGATTTGGCCGCCTGTGGGAGAGGCTGAGAACAGTAAATCGCTTAACTCTTAAACTCTGATACTTTTTTATTGGGGGGGGGGAATGCTACACATCAATTGAGAAATGTAACAACAAGTTCTAAAGTATTCCATCACTATTTACTAGAATTAAAGACGAATTAAAACTGATCAGTGATTAACGAGTAAAATATCGGTAAGTATCTGAAAGATTGTTCGTTTAAAGAGAAGGGAAGTCTAGCAGGATGTTTTGATTTTTAAATATATATATATATATATATTTTAACTGAGTCTTAAACTCTCTGCCTGACTCGGAGTTGTACCAACAGGATTTCTGTCCCTCTGTGTGTCATTTACTTGTGAGAGCCCGCATCCTTCCCTGGATTGCCACATGAGGCACCTCGTCCTGATTTATTTACATCCTCTAAACATTAAGCACTCTCCCTGCCATTTCTCCCTCCCTCAAAATGAGACATGGATAAAACTTTTATTCTTTTTCAAAAAAGGTACAAGCAGAATAACTCATCCGTATTGTACCTTTGCGTCATTCTCACAGCGTCTTGCAATCTCATCATATTTATTCTGTGTCTCCTCACCACGATCAGTAAAGCTGGGTATTGTTGCCAATAAGGTCCCGTTAGCAGCGAAGGTAAAGCCGACTGTGAAGGAGGGAGAGAAGAGAGAACAAATCCCAGTTTTAAGGTAGTGTAGCAACGCGAGAAAACGAGGTGGGAAAGGACATTTAAAAGAGAGAAAGTTGGGGTGACAAAGCGCTCAGGAACTGGGGAAGTGTATTAGAGGAAGCAATAAACTTTAGAAAGAACGTGAGAATAAATTAAACGTGTAACTGTTCAGACTACTGCAAGTGAAAACAAAATAGGCTTTAGTAAAGGACAGATCATTTTAAAACAGACTAGAATAGAAGTTGGAAAGAAAGGAAAAGTCGAGTTACAAAAAGAGAGCGCGGCCCTCACCGACCACTGGCAATTGTGAATTGTCGAGATGTGGCTGCAGATTACATTGGGATTCAGAGAGAAGAGAGGAAATACTCCAACCCTTTCCCAGAGGGAGAGAGCGGGAATCCTCCAACCCTTTCCCAGAGGGAGAGCGGGAATCCTCCAGTCCTTTCCCAGAGGCAGATATATAGAGAGGGGAATCCTCCAGCCCTTTCTCAGAGGGAGGGAGAGTGGGAATCCTCCAGCCCTTTCCCAGAGGGAGAGCGGGAATCCTCCAGCCCTTTCCCAGAGGGAGAGAGAGCGGGAATCATCCAGCCCCTTTCCCAGAGGGAGAGAGAGCGGGAATCCTCCAGCCCTTTCCCAGAGGGAGAGAGAGGGAATCCTCCAGCCCTTTCCCAGAGGGACAGAGGGGAAATGCTTCAGCCCTCTCCCAGAGGGAGAGAGAGCGGGAATCCTCCAGCCCCTTTCCCAGAGGGAGAGAGAGCGGGAATCCTCCAGTCCTTTCCCAGAGGGAGAGAGAGAGTGGGAATCCTCTAGCCCTTTCCCAGAGGGAGAGAGAGAGTGGGAATCCTCCAGCCCCTTTCCCAGAGGGAGAGAGAGCGGGAATCCTCCAGCCCTTTCCCAGAGGGAGAGAGAGAGTGGGAATCCTCTAGCCCTTTCCCAGAGGGAGAGAGAGAGTGGGAATCCTCTAGCCCTTTCCCAGAAGGAGAGAGAGAGTGGGAATCCTCCAGCCCCTTTCCCAGAAGGAGCGAGAGAGGGGAATTCTCCAGCCCTCTCACAGAGGGAGAGAGAGCGGGAATCCTCCAGCCCTTTCCCAGAGGGAGAGAGAGCGGGAATCCAGCAGCCCTTTCCCAGAGGGAGAGAGAGCAGGAATCCTCCAGCCCTTTCCCAGAGGGAGAGAGGGAATCCTCCAGCCCTTTCCCAGAGGGAGAGAGAGGGAATCCTCCAGCCCTTTCCCAGAGGGAGAGAGAGGGAATCCTCCAGCCCTTTCCCAGAGGGAGAGAGAGTGAATCCTCCAGCCCTTTCCCAGAGGGAGAGAGAGCAGGAATCCTTCAGCCCTTTCCCAGAGGGAGAGAGAGCAGGAATCCTCCAGCCCTTTCCCAGAGGGAGAGAGAGGGAATCCTCCAGCCCTTTCCCAGAGGGAGATGGGAGAGGGAATCCTCCAGCCCTTTCCCAGTGGGAGAGACAGCGGGAATCCTCCTGCCCTTTCCCAGAGAGAGAGAGCGGGAATCCTCCTGCCCTTTCCCAGAGGGAGAGAGAGAGGGGAATCCTCCAGCCCTTTCCCAGAGGGAGAGAGAGCGAGGGGGAGTGAACAGAACTGTCGCCACCTGCCAGCTCAGTACCACCGCATCCTGAGCGGAGACCAATGGACAGCAGGGAGGTTTCCTCCCACACAATTCATCTTGTGTCACCTCCCTGGAGGAGTGAGATGGAGAGCCGACTGTCCGCACTGACACACTGACTGCTGCCAACCCGCTCTGTGCACCAACACCAGCCAAAACCAAAGCAGAACGGCTCATGTCCTCTGAATTTGCTACAAAGCCCACACCCCGGGAGCTGCGCTGCCCCCACACCCCGGGAGCTGGACTGCCCTCACACCCCGGGAGCTGGACTGCCCCCATACCCCGGGAGCTGGACTGCCCCCATACCCCGGGAGCTGCGCTGCCCCCACACCCCGGGAGCTGGACTGCCCCCACACCCCGGGAGCTGGACTGCCCCCATACCCCGGGAGCTGCGCTGCCCCCACACCCCGGGAGCTGGACTGCCCTCACACCCCGGGAGCTGCGCTGCCCCCACACCCCGGGAGCTGGACTGCCCCCATACCCCGGGAGCTGCGCTGCCCCCACACCCCGGGAGCTGGACTGCCCTCACACCCCGGGAGCTGGACTGCCCCCACACCCCGGGAGCTGGACTGCCCTCACACCCCGGGAGCTGGACTGCCCCCACACCCCGGGAGCTGGACTGCCCCCACACCCCGGGAGCTGCGCTGCCCCCACACCCCGGGAGCTGCGCTGCCCCCACACCCCGGGAGCTGGACTGCCCCCACACCCCGGGAGCTGCGCTGCCCCCACACCCCGGGAGCTGCGATGCCCCCACACCCCGGGAGCTGCGCTGCCCCCACACCCCGGGAGCTGCGCTGCCCCCACACCCCGGGAGCTGGACTGCCCCCACACCCCGGGAGCTGCGCTGCCCCCACACCCCGGGAGCTGCGCTGCCCCCACACCCCGGGAGCTGGACTGCCCCCACACCCCGGGAGCTGCGCTGCCCCCACACCCCGGGAGCTCCGCTGCCCACACACCCCGGGAGCTGGACTGCCCCCACACCCCGGGAGCTGCGCTGCCCCCACACCCCGGGAGCTACGCTGCCCCCAAACCCCGGGAGCTGGACTGCCCCCACACCCCGGGAGCTGCGCTGCCCCCACACCCCGGGAGCTGCGCTGCCCACACACCCCGGGAGCTGGACTGCCCCCACACCCCGGGAGCTGCGCTGCCCCCACACCCCGGGAGCTGAGCTGAGCTGCCCCCACCACCCCCCCCCCAGCACAGGAGAGCCGCTCCGACATTCCAGCTAAGGGGCAATGGGCAGCGATCAGAATGAAGAAAGGTGAAGCGAGGAAGGATACAGAGCGAACAGGGAGGGTGAAAGGCAGCTTGCGGTTTAGTGGGAGCTGTCAGCTACCTGCCTCGGCATGTTTTCCTACTGAAGATCTGCAGCTTCCACCTCAATGTAAACTCACCTCACCCTGCGTCCCCCGCCACCCGGCCGCTCACAGTCGCTGCAATCTCCGCATTCAGGCAACAACCCGGCTCAGGGAAAAGGCTCCGGCTGCTGGCGGCTCCATAGAACGGGCAGGTCCGAATTCTTCCCCAATCTGGGCAGCCACATTTAAGAGAGAGAGAGGGAGTCTCCAAACCCCCTCGCCACCATTGGCTGGAAAAGTTGGAATCACATCATATCAATCCGCCCACAAACAGCTCGGAATGGGAAGCCACTTGGATTTTCCCAACCCGCTCATTTACCAATGGGGACAGCCCAGTAAATGCCCGCGATCTCCCTCCATCTCTGCTCTGAAGCAGAATGTGAAAAGATCTGACAGAATTCATGTCATTTCTTGCTGCAGACTCTGTTGGTGTTGATGAAATTGTGCATGGCTGCATCTTCATTATCTATTCATTATCCAGGTATTAATTAGTTCCCTATTGAAATCTAGTAGTCTAAATGTCACAGACCGTGTCCTAAAAACATGCATCTGAACATTTCCCCCGCATCAAATCTTGTAATATCAGTTATGATTAATTGTCAACAGTCGCTTCCTCCTCAATATTTGTTCGTTTTATCGTTTCCGGACAGTGAATAATGTTGATATCATTACTAAACTGAATAGGTGCGAATTGAAGTGTGTGGAATCTGTGTTACTGTTACTAGCATCGCCATCCAAGGTTTATTTTGTTCAGACCCCTCACCTGTCCCTCTCGTACATTCCAACTGACATGTTAATGTCATGTTTGTTACATACTAATCTGGTGTACATTTTGACATTGAAGTTACAGGTAACCCTTCACCGTTAAAAGTAGTTAGGTTTGAGTGCTGGTGTGTGTGAATGGTAAAATGTAGGGCAACTCTTTACATCGTTGTTTGTATTGCAAAGATGAAATAAATGCACGAATGGAATAAGCAGGTAACAAAACCCTTTAATTCCACCTGATCCTCGAGTGAATTGAACTTTTACTGGCGTGCTGCCAATTGGAGGAAGGCGTTTCCTCAGGGCCTTGATTTTCTGCAGTGGGTCTTCATGTGACTGAACAGGCCGATTCTGGAGCAGCGGGTCTGTGGGCACATTGGTGCAGGATGTCCCCTCAGATAGTGGGATCAGGATTGCAGGATCGGCTTCCTTTCCTTTCCTTGCTGCTGCTCTGCCCCATCATTCAGACTTTGGGACCGGAACGATGCACCTTGATGGACAAGTTGTCAACATTCTGAACAACTGGTCGCAGGCTCCTCCCAGCTATTAATATCAATGCTGCCATCGCCAAGGGGATTTTAATAATTCATTAATAATAATCTTTATTGTCACAAGTAGGCTTACATTAACACTACAATGAGGTTACTGTGAAAAGCCCTGAGTCGCCACATTCCGGCGCCTGTTTGGGTACACTGAGGGAGAATTCAGAATGTCCAAATTACCTAACAGCACGCTTGTGGGAGGAAACCGGAGCACCCGGAGGAAGCCCACGCAGACACGGGGAGAAGGTGCAGACTTCACACAGACGGTGATCCAAGTCGGGAATCGAACCTCGGACCTTGGAGCTGTGAAACAACAATGCTAACCACTGTGCTACCGTGCTGCCCTGAGGACCTTCGAAACTTTTTCTTTGCCCTCCCCTGGAACGTTGGTCATTTGAGTTGAGAAAATAGGACCTGGTGGGGTGACACTTTTCAGCCACTCAGACAGTGGTCCAGTGACCAGGTTTTGAAGGCGCCTGTTTCAGAATTCCCACATAAGACAGTTGCAGTCATGTCATCATGAGGCAACTGCAGGATTGTAATAAAGTTTCTTGGACATCCAAATCTTTGTGCACAATTCACAGAGCCTCATGGTTTACTGAGCCAAATGCTTTGGTCACGTTGATGAATACAATGAGGAGTTCCTGGTGTCGCTCTCAGCACTTTTCATGAATTTGTCTGGCAACAACGACCAGGGGGCAGGATTCTCCGATCCCCCAGATATGTGTTTCCCAGTGGCGCAGTGCTCGCTGGAGGTGGGATTCTATCTTCCTGCCACCTGTCAATAGGATTTCCCATTGTAACCACCCCACGCTGCCAGGAAACGCGCTGACGGGGGTGCACTGCTGGTGGGAAAAGTGAATCACAACAACCGGAGAATTCCAATCCATGTCAGAGTTTTCTCTGGAAGGACTTAAGCCACCCAATGTCACTGATGGTATTTCCTCAGCTACAGGAAATGGGTGATCCAGAAGAATGTGTGTTTGGATTTTCCCTCCTCTTGACAAGAGGAATTTCTCAATAGTTTCCACAGCGAGATTTATTTCCCCTCTTTAAGATAGGTATAGGAGTCACATCAAGAGAGAGGGGGAAGAGTTCATTTTCCTCTCAAATCTGTAGGATGAGTGTATTGATGTTAGCAAAAGCTCACAAGCTTTGAAGGCCTCTGTGAGGAAATTTTTGAGGCCGCAAATTTGTTGTTTTTCGTCCAGCACAGGGCTAAATCGCTGGCTTTGGAAGCAGACCAAGGCAGGCCAGCAGCACGGTTCGATTCCCGTAACAGCCTCCCCGAACAGGCGCCGGAATGTGGCGACTAGGAGCTTTTCACAGTAACTTCATTTGAAGCCTACTTGTGACAATAAGCAATTTTCATTTCATTTCATTTAATTTGATTGCTTGTTGCAACTCTCCTGTTGATAGCAGTTCATCCATGAATCCCACCACAGGGTACTGGGGGATAGCCTGGATAGTATCAGCTGGCACTGCAGATTCACAGTTGGGAATTGTTCAAAATATTCTCTCCTGCGTTGATGGGTGGCATTAAGGAGATAAACGCCAACCTGAGAGTGAAGGAGATTCTGTCCAATCGTCCCTGATCTATATTTGGCCCTGGCGGCTTAAAAAAACTTTGCATGTCTTGGTGGTCAGAATGTTGCTGCATTTCTCAGGCATTCTCTTCCCACCACATGTTTTTTATCTTCTAGATTTGTCTTTGGGCATCAACCTTGAGTTGTTGAAATGCTGATTGCTTGCTTTAACCCCTCAGTTGTTTTACCAATGAAGACTTTTCATTTTTATTCTAGGAGGTCACATATTTCAGCATTGTTTTCATTGCACCGGTGCTGGCGACGACAGTGCTTGAACCAATTGCCTGGACACAGGAGTCTAGTACAACTGATTTTATTTGATCTCGCTGTTGTGGAATTGAGTTGGATGTATGAAGATTTTCCAGAATAGCTGTGAGCTGTATTTGGAATCCTTCTCTTCAGTTGGACTGCTTTAGGGCTTAGATATTGATCTTCTTCATCTTGGATTATTGGGTCTTTCAATGTCTTTGTGTTGGGTGAATATTCATCACTGATTGAACAAATCATTGATCTGTCCAGCAACCATCGGTCTCCAGCATGGATCATGTGGTAATGACATAATTTAAACCTTTGACTCAAGCAATTATATAATCCAGGAGGTGCTGATGCTTTGATCTAGGATGTCTCCACATGCTTTTGTATTTGTCCTGGAGCAGAAGGTGTTTATTATAACGAGGCCATGCTGAGCACACTTTGCCAGGAGGAGGACGCCATTTGGCTTTTCCTATACCATTTTTCCCAATGGTTCCACTCCAGACATTAGAGTCATGGCCACCCATGCCATTGAAGTTCCCCAGAAGGATGTTTTTCTTTGGAATGGCAGTGGGGAATTCATCAAGTCAGAATAGAACTTTAACATCACATTTTCATTGGAGTCGAGGTTCGGGGCGTAAGCGCTAGTTATGGTGGCAGGTGGGTTACAGCTGAGCTTTAGGTGATGTGTCATAGGTCTTGTTCTGGCTGTGCATCCAATTGGCAAAGCCAACTCCATGAACATGAGGATTGTTGTCGGCTGTTCCTTTCCAATTGAAGGTTTACCCCCACCCACCCCAAAGCGTGTCCCTTCTTTATTGACAGCCACTCTTGAGATTGTCCATGAGTGTTCCAACATTCCAAGTTGCAAATTAATATTTTCTTTCTTTGAGCACAAAGGTAGTGATCCCACAAGTTGTGGTTCCAGGCAGGAGAAAATGGGACAGCCTATTTTTAGGACACCGTTTCTAGCCAGCTCGCTTTTTGGGGGTGGGCAGCGGATATCCTGATGAAGGACTGCTCAGTCACAGATGCTGCATGCCCGACCCAACAACCTTCCTGCATCTGTCGCCTGTCTGCAGATTCTTGACTAATGGCTTACAGGTTAACAACCCTGCACCATCGCCACAGGACTTGGCAAACCGACCCTGGGAGAAGCTTGTGCTACTTTGTTTAACGCAGGACCTTGGGGCGCCATAAGTGTCCACATGATCTTGGTGGGCTGGCGGTCAGATTTTGGTGACGTGTAGAACCACGATGACCAGCATCAACCTTCCCCCTGTCTGCAGCTGGTGAGACACTCAGCCTTCATTTGCCTAATATAGACTAAAAACAGAACATGCAAGATCAGTCCTGAAGAACCCACGCATGTTAACTCTGTTTCTCCCCTCCACAGATGCTGCCAGACCTGCTGAGTTTTTCCAGCACTTTGTTTTTATTTCAGATTTCCAGCATCCGCAGTATTTTGCTTTTGTTTGAGTCTTCATTGGTCTTTTTGGACCGCCCCTTGCCTGGCATCTCGCCCTGGAGGGTACTCCTGATGGCATGGCTCCAGGAATGGTTGGTGTGCACAAGCACTTCAAGGTGGGCGATTCACTGAAGGGATTGGACTGTTGAACAATTATTTTGTTATTTCAGAAGTACGAGGGAAATGGAAGCCACCATTTCGGTATCATCCCGCATTAACTTTAGAAAGACGCAGAGAAATGCAGCTTCTTCAACTTTTACTTCTTATTCAGCTCTCGGAAAGTGCAGAGTTCAAGTAGGACCACAGTATTTAACTTCAAAATGTTTCCGAGAATTTCCACGTGGACCCTGTTCTGACATTTCCTTTAATGTCACATTAGAAACTGCAAGCCCAGAGAGCCCAGAGCGCAACTTCGATTTCTCCAGATTCCTTGTTAGTTTCAAACTGCCCCTGAACCGTTCTGAGTCACTTTGAGCCTCTGATTAAGGAAATCGGTTAATGTAAAGCAGCATTCTGACATAAAGAAATGCTGGAAGGAAATGCATTTCCCCCAAGGCCTGAACATATTCGATTCAATGAATCTATTAAAATGTTTGCTGCTGAAACGTGAAGGACATTGTGTGCTACTCGCACGCTTCAGTTACCAGTTGCCGCAGTGATCTGAATTTCACCAGCTTCACACACAAGAAACGAGAATAACTCCTTTCAAAAGTACTTCCAGCAAGACGGTTCCATTGATCTCTTGACTTTTGGTCGGTATTTATCATAGAATTCGAAATTTATTTCAAGGCGAAAAATGACAATGCAATTAAGTTTGTTTCAGAAACTCTTTATTTCAGGATGATAAGAATTTGCAATCCATTTATCGCCGAAACCCAAATGGACCTTCAATCGTTTCCTGTCTCACTTACTCGAACAAATAGTTACAGTTTGAGGATTTAAAAATCCGAGACATTTCTTGAACTTTCAGACCTATTCGGTGAAGTTCAGGTGGCTGTTGCTGCAGCCACACGCAGTGATGTGCGTTTATACCAAGTACATCTAGAACATTCAAATACTTCAGTTTGAAAAAAAAAGAATCAATGCATGCAATATAAACGACAGTAAATTGGAAATGATCGAAAAAGAATAAATTACCCCTAAAAAAAAGTGAATCGTCCATTTGCATTTGTAATGTTTTTTCTAAAACATCGGCGCTGGGTGACTGAACGTGCTTGAACTGAGTGTATCCAGTTATTGATGCCTGAAATCTTTAACGCGTTTTCTATTTGCACGGCTGCTGTCTGCTTTGATTTCAAATTTCAAGCACCCGGGATAATTTTGCGTTTGGTCTATCGCGCTGGTGTTTGGCTTCCTTGGTAAATTTAGCACTGGGGCTAACAAAGCTTCTCTGATGCACAAATGTTACCAATTTGCGTTTGTGCAGATGCAGCCTGAAATTTGTCCGACTGAATTCGCGCTTCTTAATAGAGACACATCTGATAAAGACGCAGCTGTGTTTTAAATGTGGGTCGCAATCTTTCATCCTTGAATCTTGTTGGACTGCGGGAACATTCTATCGCCTGGATCCTGGTGAATTCGGGGTACATGGCTAATAGACTGATTCTCCCGCTCATTCATCACCAGCCGAATGAGGTCGATGTGTTTAGTGTGGGGGGCTTTTAGAACTCTGGCCATATTTCCAATTCAGATCAGCAAGTTTGATTTTTAAACAATTTTAATAAACCTAAATGAAACTTCACTTCTTTTTCGGTCCAACGCAATTCTCACGTATTCTATTTGATCTAATTTTGCTAAATTACTTGTTCAATTTGAGAATGTTAAAAACATTTTAAATAATTCTTTCACGGGCAATGCCAACATTTATTGAGCATCCCTAATTGAGGTTTCTTTACCCCTTTATCAATTTAATCAGTTATTTTGGCGGCTTAAAAAACAAGAATTAAATGGGTTGCTGGATTTCTACTGCTGACTTTAAATTTACGATGAAATCCAGTTAAGGTGCCCCATGTGTCTCGGAGACGTGGAGGTTCTTACAATTGTTCAGCTTGTTGCCTGTCGCTAGCAATACGCCGGCTGGCCATCTCATTTGTGATTTGAACACATATTCTACCCAAAAGCGTTATCAATCATTCACTGTCTTGGCTACAGCCTCCAATGTTTGGGTCGATTTGACATTTTTATTGTTCTCAAAATATACCGAGTGTTGCAGATCCCGATGCAAAAGTATTTCACCCGTTGGAGCCTCGGAATGTAAGGGAGGTGGTGTAACTTCATGGCTTGTGTAGGAGCCCCAAACGTGAGTTTCTTCCGACCACCGAACATTTGAATTACATTTAATCAACTTTCAGATCAATTAGCACGGAGAATTTTGTTTCAAACGCCAACGTTTACCATGTATGAAGCAGTAGAGATTTGTCAGATACTTTAATCAAACTACCTCCTTATTATCTCTGAAATCTGCAGCTTGTTTTTTTATTTTTTGAACAGTTAATTACATTTGATTTTAGGGTAGTTAATAAACATTTATCCATTTCTAAATCCCATATCAAACGTACAATAGGTACATCAATGTACAAAACTGAGCTTTCAAACCAATGTGAAATATGAGGATGGTGTACATGAGATTGTAGATTCCCACATTAATTTCACCATTTAAAGGAACAGGTCACACAAAATGGGCCAGGACTTTAGGGACGAGATAAATAAAACCGCCATCAATTTCTAATGCATTTTGATATTTATACTATATATGCCTTTCAATTTCCAATTGGCTGATTTTTGTTGCAATGTGATGTACAGGGTAAGGTTTGTAGTCCAGTGTACCAATTTCAAGCAGGGCATCTGGAGGCATGCCCTATTAGTTAAACATTACGTGCAGGTTAGGTGCATTGGCCATGCTAAATTGCCCCTTAGTTTCCAAAGGTTAGGTGGGGTTACAGGTTACAGGGATAGGGTGGGGTAGTGGGCCTGGTAAGATGCTCTTTCAGGGGTCAGTGCAGACCCAATGGGCCAAATGGTTGTCTTCCGCACTGTAGGGTTTCAATGATATTCCCTCACCAATAAGCTGCAAAATAATAATATTGCAAGTACCAAACACTCACAAAGAGCCTCTGGTACCTGAGTACATAAAGGAACCAACAGTCTATTGCCTTAACAAATCAGATTTAAGGATAGAAAAATAAAGAGTGAAGGAAATAAGCTGAATTTGAGTCAAATTAGTCACAGAAAGAGAAGTTTAAGTGAAGGAAAAAGAGAGAAAGAGACAGATCGAATAAGTAAGAAAAATTATAAAAAATTCTAATTTAATAAAAAATCTCAGGGAGCACGGTGATGCAGTGGGTAACAGAGCCACTGAGAAAAAAGTTTTCTCACATCACATTTGCTTTTCTGTTTAAATCTGTGCCCTCTCATTCTTTTTTACATGGGAATAATTTCTCCCTATCTACTCTGTCTAGCACCCTCATGATTTTGAGCATTTCTATCCAATCTCCCTTTAGCATTCTTCTCTCCAAGGAGAATCGTCCTAACTTCTCCAATTTATCCTCATAACTGGAGTTTCTCACCCCTGGAACCATTCTTGTAAACCTCTTCTGCACTCTCTCCAGTCCATTCACATCCTTCCTATAGGGTGGCACCCAGGACTGTACACTGAGGTCTAACTGGTCTTGTATAATTTCAGCATAGCCTCCTTGCTCTTGTAGTCTATGGCCCTACTAATAAAGCCAAGAATACTATATACTTAATTGACTGCTTTCTCAACCTATCCTGCCACCTTAAATGAATTGTGCACCCATGTCCCTTTGCTCCTTTACCCCATCCCTGAAGAATTTTACCCTTTTTTATATTGTCTCTCCATGTTCTTCCTGCCAAAATGCATCACCTCACACCTCTGTGGGCGTGACTATTGTGCAGCAACACACAAAGATTTTTAAAAATGATTATTTAAATTGTCATATTGTCAGACGGATGGCGGTCTAGTGGCAATATCAATTGATGAATAACCAGGAGCCCAGGCTAATGCTCTGGATACATGGGTTCGATTCCCACCACGGCAGTTCGTGGAATTTGAATTCAAGTAATAAAAATCTGGAATTGAAAGCTAGTATCAGTAATGGTGAACATGAAACTATCATTGATTGTTGTAAAAGAAAATCTGGTTCACTAATGCCCCGTTTAGGGAAGGAAATCTGTCACCCATACCTGGTCTGGCCTACATGTGACTCCAGATCCACAGTGCGGGTGACTCTTGCCGTCTGAGATGGCACAGCGAGTCACTCAGTTCAAGGGCAATCAGGGATAGGCAAGAAATGCTGCCAGTGCTGCCCAGAAGAGGAAAAAATACTTTATGGGAGGTCTTTGAATTTTCTGTTGTCCCCTCTGAACCTGCTTCAGCTTTTGTTTCTGGTCCTATTTGAAACTTTGTCTATTTGTTCAAGCTCTGAGCAGAATTCTCCAAGCCTCTATCGATGTGGTTAATGGTGGGAGTGGGGAGAATATAGCGAGAGATCCAGAAATTGGATTTGCAGAAGGACCTTGTGCTGGTGCCTGCCATGGTGGGTCAGAAAACCCACCAGATGCCAGCCCATTCAAATAATGGGATGCAGATGAAAGCTTGACCCCCATGCCAGGTTCTTGTGATGCCAGCAGGAAAACATGTTTGTACAAAGTGGTGTTGCAGATCCTGGGACTCATCTGAACAATGGCCAGGGCTGCCTCTGGAGTTCAGGGTGGAGGCTGCCCACAACCCTGGACCCTAGAACACAGCAGTGGGTCAGGCGTGCATGTGGGTCTTCCAGATTTGGTGTCCAGGGGGCCCCATCTTCCAGCCTTAGAATGTTCCTGGAGATCCATCTTCTTTTTCAGGGTGTCCATCTTCTTTCTTCATTAGTGGACAGTGATGTTGACCACTTTTTCAATATGGTGGCTAGACAAGACAGGGGACTATATGCCATCCAGATCTGCTCCATCACGAAATACCACACCCTGGTGCATAATTAATTAGGTTGGGGCCAGAAGATCTGGCGTGTCTTCCCACCGGTCCTCCACAGCGGGAAGCACTCCACGTTCATGCCCGCCACTTCAGGATGTTTTCTCAAAATGGGAGAATTCCACACTATGGGCGCGATTCTCCGAGCCCCACGCCGGGCCAGAGATTCGCCGCAACCGCGCCACGGTGCCCCAACGCCGCGAGCGATTCTCCGAGGTGCGGGGAGTCGGCGCCATTTGCGCCGGCGCGCTTGACGTGGCTTGGCTAAGGGCCGCTGGAATCGGCGGGACCGCCGATTCTCCAGCCCGCATGGGCCGGGCAGCCGCGCGGAAAAAGCAGAGTCCCGCCGGTGCTGTTCACCCTGGTTGCTGCCGGCGGGAACTCTGCGCGAAGGGTCGGGGGCGGCCTGTGGGGCGGGGGAAAGCGCTCCTTCACCGAGGGGGGCCTCCGATGGGGTCCGGCCCGCGATCGGGATCCACCAATCGGCAGGCCGGCCTTTCCCCCCCCGGGCTTACTTTGTTGCGTGGCCAGCCCCTGAACCCCTATGCCATGTTGCTTAGGGGCCGGCGCACTGAAGAATCCCCCACGCATGCGCAGGTTGGTACGGCCCAACTGCACTTGCGCGGGTTGGCGCGGCGCCCATTTGGCCCCGGGAAGGGTGGCTGGAGCAGCGTGAACTGCTACAGCGCCGTGCTGGCCCCCTGTGGGGGACAGAATTGGTCGTCCCCGTGCCCGTTTCGCGCCGTCGTGAAACACGACGTTGTTCACGACGGCGTGGACACTTGCCGAGAATCGCCCCCTATCTCTTTAAGGAAAGCAAGAATGGTATGGCACTTCACACTACTCTGATATTCATGGCACTGGAGTACCTTAGATAAATGAGAGTGATCATGAATGCCAAGTAGTGTCCGCTATTAGCTACTGTTGATTTGCTGAGCTATCCTGAGAGGTACAACTTCTGGTGTAACTGCTGTTGCTCAAACTGATTGGAAATGTTCTGTGGGCATTGGAAATGTGTTTGAAGGAACTGAGTGAGGAACAATGGAGTACACTGCAGCCCAGCCGCCAGCAATCCGATAATCGGTGAGAACCCAGGAAATTAAATGGGGCTGCAGAGTCGTGACGGCCCCGAATCTGCCGCAGGAGGCCATTTCACGGTGAATGGCGTGAATTGGAATATTTACCTCGCCTCTCAGGTCACATTTCTTTTGTGCCACAAATTGATGGAAGTGTAAGTTGTTAACGAGGCATCTGGGACCAATGAAATTAAGGGATAAAGAACCAGAGGAATGATGGAGAAGGAAATTGGGCAATGTGGAATGTAAGTAGAAACAGAAAGAGAAATAGTGAAGGGAAAATAAAATTTGGATTGCGAGGAAGAGACAGAAATATAAAAAATAAACATGAAACAATTTTAAAAATGTTTAGGAACAATATACTACCTGCAGGAGTGAGACTCCATTTTCAGTTGCTTACTTCTTGTGCTCTAGTTAGAACCATCCTATAAATAGGGCCCTTAAAACATGAAATGCCAGTTCTAATGACGTCAGTAAGATTCTTTCTTTCTCATATATGGTGCAAATGCAACAGTTTCTTGTTAATAATGGGGAGGCTGATGATGAGCTGTTGTTTTTGCAAGGTTAATGCTGACGTGCAGCAATTTGTGGTAATAATACAGACCTGAGGAAAGAGTTGTCCCAAAGAGCTGAACACAAATAATTGGGGGTAGGACAGTTGAGGAACAATGGCGGATCATAGAATAGAATCCCTTCAGTGCAGTAGGAGGCCAGTCGGCCCATCGAGTCTGCACCGAGCCTCTGAAAGAGCACCCAGGCACACTCCCCCGCCCTATCTCCATAACCCTGTAACCCCATCTAACCTTTTTACACTGAGGGGAAATTTAGCATGGCCAATCCACCAAACCTGCACATCTTTGGACTGTGGGTGGAAACTCACACAGCCACAGAGAGAATGTGCAAACACCACACAGACAATCACCCAATGCCGGAATTGAATGCGTGTCCCTGGTGCTGTGAGGCAGCAGTGCTAGCCACTGTGCCACCGTGGCACCCAAAGTGTTCAGGAAGATATTAAACAACTCTCAATTAAAGTTTATTCCTGAGAGGAAGAGGAATTGTAAAAGGGAGAAAAATGTTCCATGGCTAAACAATGAAGTCAAGGAAGACATAAAGGCAAAAACGAGGGAATACCATAAAGCAAAAGATAGTGGTAAGCTGGAGGGCTGGGAGAATCTTAGGGGCCGGCAAAAAAATACTAAAATAGAATCAAAAATGCTACTACTAAAGGAAATTAGCAGAAAACATAAACACTGATACCAAGAGTTTCTATAAGTGTATAAAGAGGAAGAGAATAGCTAAAGTAAATGTTGGTCCTTTAGAAGACAATATTTGTGAGGTAATAATGGGGAACAACGAGATGGCAGAGGCTCTTGACCAATATTGTGCCTCTGTCTTCATGGTCAGATAATAAAAGTTTTCCTCGAACTGCAGTTAATGTCGAGGAACTTAGTGTCGTAACCATCACCATGGAGAAGAAATTGAATAGACTAAAGGCAGATAAGTCTCCAGGATCTGATGGCCTGCATCCTAGGATATTAAAGGAAGTGGCAGCAGAGATGGTGGATTCATTGGTTATGATATTTCAAAATTCCCTGCATTCTGGAAAGATCCTAGTGGATTGGAAACACGCTAATGTAACTCCCCTATTGAAAAAGGGAGAGAGGCAAAAAGTAAGAAACTATAGACCGGCTAGCTTGACCTCTGTGGTGGGGAAGTTGCTGGAATCAATCATTAAGGAGGAGATGACTGAACATTTGGAAAGACAAAGCTCAACCCACAGTTGTCAGCATAGTTTTATGAAGGTTAAGGCATACTTGACAAACTTGTTTCAGTTCTTTGAGAACGTAACCAGCAAGGTGGATAATGGGGAACCTGTGGATGTGGTATATCCAGACTTTCAGAAGGCGTATGACAAGATGCCGCATAAAAGATTGATGCAGAAGGTGAGATTGCAGGGGGTTGGGGGTAGATTACTAGATTGGATTGAGGATTGACTGACAGAAGACAGAGGGTTGGGATGAATAGGTCCTTCTCTGGCTGGCGAACTGTAGCTAGTGGGGCGCCGCAGGGTTCAGTCTTCAGACCTCAACTGTTTACAATCATACAAATGATCTGCAAGCAGGGACAGAGTGTAACATAGCAAAATTTGCGGATGATACTAAAATAGGTGGGAAAGCAGGCAGTGAAGAGGAGATTTTACAGATGTCTATAGATAGGCTAAGAGATGGGGCCAAAATTTGGCATATGGAGTTCAATGTGGACAAGTTATCCATTTTGGCTGAAAAATAGTCAAGCAAATTATTATTATTATTTTTAAAAAAATAAACTTAGAGTACCCAATTCTTTTTATCCAATTAAGGGGCAATTTAGCGTGGCCAATCCACCTAACCTGCACATCTTTGGCTTGTGGGGATGAGACCCACGCAGACATGGAGAGAATGTGAGTCAGGCACATTGTTATCTAAATGGAAAGCAGATTCAAAATGCATTTGGGCAGAGGGGTCTGGGTGTTCATGAATCACAGGAAGTCTGTATGCAGGTACAAAATGTAATAAGAAAGGCAAATGGAGTGTTAGTGTTTATTGCAGAAGGACTGGAGTACAAAAGTAGAGAAGTATTGTTGCAATTGTATAGGGTGTTGGTGAGACCACATTTGAAGTATTCTGTCCAGTTTTGTTCTCTTTTTTAGAGGAAGGATGTGGTAGCATTGGAAGTAGTTCAAAGGAGGTTCACCAGATTGATTCCGGGGATGAAGGGGTTGACGTATGAGGAGAGGTTAGACAGTTTGGGCTTACTCGCTGGAGTTTAGAAGGGTGAGAGGGGATCTGACCGAGGTGTATAAAATACTGAAAGGGATTGATAAAGTAAATGTAAACCAAATGTTCCCCCATGCGGGGAAAACTAGAACAAGAGGTCACAGATATAGATTGAGAGGCGGTAGATTTAAAACTGAGATGAGGAGGCACAACTTCTCGCAGAGGACGGTGAATTTGTGGAACGTGCTGCACCATAGTGCAGTGGAGTCCGAATCATTAAATGGTTTCAAGAGGGAGATAGGTATATTTCTGGGTTAAAGGGGTATGGGGAACAGGTAGGGAGATGGATTTGAGACCAGGAAGAGATCAGCCATGATCTGATTGAATGGCAGAGCAGGCTTGAGGGGCTGAATTGCCAACTTCTGCTCCTAATTCCTATGTTCCTATGTACTCCTGGTGTATCTGTTCCACGCACAAATTGCCATTGTTATTCTGGGCCATGATAATTAATTTCCCATTGTTTTTAGCAATGGTAATGGTGGAGTACAAAAGTCCCAGGAATATGTGATGCAGGATATGCAATGTCATAGGTTTCTGCAAAATGGCCTCTTTTATGTTGGTCAAGACCCTTAAGATATGCCCTACAATAATGATGCCGGTTCCCTAAAATATCTGGGCCGTTTCATTTAATTCATGGATAAAATGGCCAGAATTCTCCGGTCATTGGGATTGACTTTTCCAGTTGAAGCGCACGGCCATCAGGGAGTGGCAATGGAAAATCCCATTGACAATCGGGAAGATAGCAACCCGCCGCCAGCGAACGTCGCAGGGCTGAGAAACAAGCAGCTGGGGGACTGGATAATCCCGTCCAATATGGCTTACCTTTTCATAATGAAATCTTGCGCCATGGAGCTGGTCCATTTTCTCGACCACAGAATACCGTCACAATCATTTGGAGTCACACGAAAGAGAAAATATCTACCTGGGAAGGTCATACATCTGATGGGAAAAAAGTCTTTGCAATTTTGCTGCTGTTATTGGAATGGCAAGTCAGGACATGAACAGCCAACACAAGGAGGTTTGATAATAACACAAGCAGTCGCACTGTGACAGCATATCTTGCTTGAGGTACCAAAGTTTCAAGATCAACAAGACTTATTAAACATTTCTCTGGTAGCTTGTTACTTTATGCACCAAACAGAGAGTATTTGTTTCTGTATATACGTACTGCATCAGTCACAGTTCCTGGATTATGCTGAAAGTAGTACACTTTACACTGGGAGAGATTCTCCATCCCGGCAGGCGACCAATGGAGTTTCCTATTGTGGGCACCCCCACACTGTCGGGAAAGCCGCGGGTGTGAGTGCACTGCCGGCGAAACGGAGGATCCCGCCGATGGAGAATCCAACCCCATGTTGGGGGAGAATTGCCAATAATTTACGTTCCCCCTAGGAGCGCAAATCAGGAGGCAATTCAGTATTCCTCGCCATCTGTAAATTTACACATGGCGAGGGATAGGTGGGATTCTTGAGGGAATCTCGCCATTGGTCCGCTATTTTGAATGGGCGGCACAATAGCGAAGTCCCGTAGCCGACCACTCCCACCCTCCGCACTGCAATTCAGCCCCCCACCCCCAGACTTTCTGGGGCCTCCATTTCCCCCAAGTAAGTGTCCATTCCTGAAAAGAGACTAGCTGTGACCTGTGTTTTAACACCTCAGTTCCATTAGCTGCAAACCATTCATTCATTTCTAGTAGTGGGCTGCGATTGACAGCTTCCCCAATGGACACATGGGGCGGGATTCTCCGATCCTCGGGCTAAGTGTTGACACCGTCGTAAACGGTAAAGGGGCTGGTTTAGCACACTAGGCTAAATTGCTGGCTTTTAAAGCAGACCAAGGCAGGCCAGCAGCACGGTTCAATTCCCGTAACAGCCTCGCCGAACAGGCGCCGGAATGTGGCAACTAGGGGCTTTTCACAGTAACTTCATTTGAAGCCTACTTGTGACAATAAGCAATTTTCATTTCATTTTTCATTTCATTTTCATTTTCAAACGCCGGAGCGTTTTACGACGCCGTCATCTGGCCCCTAGGATCAGCAATCCTGTGCCGCATGGGGGCCAGCATGGCACTGGAGAGCCTCACGCTGCTCCAGCTGCCGATATGGGCTTCAGCACGGGCACCGCGGGTCTGCGCCTGCGTGCCACAGCCGGCGCGAGGTCGCGCATGCAAGCCACGGCCGGCGCAAGTTCGCGCATGCGTGTGGGTTGCCTTCTCCTCACCGACGGAGACCTACAGGGGCCCGGCATGGAGGAATATAGGCCCCCACCGGGATAGGCCCGCCCGCCGATCGGTAGGCACCAATCGTGGGCCAGGCCACCGTGCAGGGCCCCCCGGAGTCGGATCTCCCCACCCCCCACCAGGCTGCGCCCCCCCTCCCTCCCCCTCGCAGCATGAACGGCGAGGTCCTGCCAGGTAGGACCACACGAGAACGACGCCGGCGGGACTCGGCGGGCACTCAGCCCATCGTGCGGGGAGAATCGCCGGGGGGGCCGCGTTGAGCGGCGCCTAACTGGCGCCGTGCCAATGGTGCCGATTCTCCAGTCGCCGGAGAATCGGTGGACTGGTGTCAGAGCGGCGTCGCGTGATTTGAGCCCCCCCCCACCCCGGCGATTCTCTGACCCGGCCCGGGGTCGGAGAATCCCATCCATGGTGCCTCCAGGTTAGTGTTAAAACTGCATTTTCTGTCACTTCCCCTGTCTGGACTGCTGTCTAGCTTCCAGACAGGGATCTTTTTTCTGGGGAGTCTGGGGTGGGGGACCCTCTAATTAGGGATCTCTGGGGGGGTGGGAGACCCCTCTAGTTAGGGGGTTACTGTGGGGGTTCCTTTAGTTAGGGGATCTCTGAGGGGAGTCCCTGTGGGGGTCCCCCTAATAAGAGAGTCCTTGGAGGGAGTCCTCCTATTTAAGGGGTCTCTTGGAGGGGAGTCTCCCATTTTAAGACATCTCTGTGGGGGACATTTGGAGGAGTGGTCTAGTAGGAGGAATGGGCAAGTTGTGCATCGTGGGTGGGGGGGGGGGGGCGGGGAGGTTGGACCTTGGATGAGCTTTGGAGGCAACCCCTCAAGGCCCTTTGGCCCACCATGAGGGCAACCATGTCACACTCACATTTGGTGAGACCTGTAGTAATTCTCGCCACGCGATTCCCGGCCCAGAGGGCCGGAGTATAGGGTGCTGGGCCAGCTAAGTTCATGCAAATGGGTCATTAAGACCCATTTGCGCCGGGGGTGGCACAGTGGTGCTGTGGTTAGCACTGCTGCCTCACGATGCCAACGACCCAGGTTTGATCCTGCCCCGGCCACTGTCCATTTGGAGTTTGCACATTCTCCCCGTGTCTGCACAACCCAAAGATGTGCAGGGTAGGTGAATTGGCCATGCTAAATTGCCCCTAAATCGGGGAAAAAAAACAATTGGGCACTTTAAATTTAAAAGCAAACAAAAAAAAGATCCAGTTACATCCACTCGCAGGTTGGCTCGAACCCCGATTCCGTTGCCAGCGGGGGGAAGTGGGGGGGGGGGGGGGGGCGGTAGGGCATTGCGATTGGACTGAGCTGATCCTGATTTTTCATTCTCCGCCACATCGTGGACCCCACTACCAATGGCGGGCGGAGGAGAATCCACACCACTGTTACAAACCTCAAATTTATAAAATTGCAACAGGTCACAATAATGCTCAGTAGCAGTTCTACCAAATAGAAAGTTCTTCAATTTAGGAAGTCCTAGTCTCCATTTACACTTGCTAGAAGCAATACGTTTTCATAAGCAAGGATCTGTACTCCGCAGGAATAGGGAACATGACCAGGCATAGCAGCTTTTTTTGAATTGAACAAAAGCGTGGGAGACAATAATTGCCTGGTACATTCACCATGGCATTTCCTCAACCAGAGTCGACTTGCCTGCACCCTTTTCTCATGCAGTATAAACTATTGTTCCCTTTGAAATTGACGTTCTTGTGTCTGACCTGATGAGTGCAAGATGAAAAGCTTTGGCAACCTGATTCTTTTTTTCAGCATTACAAAGCCCTAGAAATGTGAGTTTAACAGGTATAGTCAGCAAAATTTAGCAATGAAAGAAAGAAGGAAAATTAATCATTTTGCTCCAAACACTTGCTTGAAAATTCTTTTGGTCATCATCCTGTACTTTTCCTCTAAACTGTGCAGTTGACAATTGGGTTATAAAGGAGACATTAAAATGGGTACATTTACAACACAATTATTAAACCTAACTGGTCAATACTAGTTTCTGTGTTTGAAATATTTCTAATGTTTCTTGTATTTGTGCAGGTTTTCAAACCACTATTATTAATGAATGAGACGCAGAGCAGCATGGTGGTGCAGTGGTTAGCATCATGGCGTCGAGGACCTTGGTTTGATCCCAGCCCCGAGTCTCTGTCCGTGTGGTGTTTGCACATTCTCCCCGTGTCTGTGTGGGTCTCACCCCCACAACGCAACGATGTGCAGGGTAAGTGGATTGGGCATGCTAAATAGCCCCTTAATTGGAAAAAAATAATTGGATACTCTAGATTTAAAAAAAAGAAAAATAATTAATGAATGAGAGGCAAAACTATATGGGTAAAGCTCTCAACACACATCAACTTTACGATTCTGGTAAGCCAAGCCTCTTCCTATTCTGTATTAATGGAAAGTATACTGAGAACAAAATACTCTGAGAAACCAGTTTTAGGAAAATGAGAGTTCCAAGGATTTTTTTTGGTATAAACATGTGCTCACCCATGCAACAGCAGAAAATTTTCATTTCTCATCAGGGAATTTTCCAATATTCAATAAATTTTTATGGCAATTTATGTGTATCACAAATGATATTTTAAGCAACGCCAGATATCAAAGCAGCATCTTTTAATTTTGTAATGCTTAAACATATGGTTCATGTATAAAGGTAGCAAATGCTGGGAGGACTGCATCATTACTTAAGCTTGGAGGGAGATTTTGTGTAATAATTGCTACTTTAAAAAATATTTTCCTAAAGGATTCTATACAAATTCACTAAAAGCTTTTGCAGAGCTCTTTGATAAGAAAAATGTAATTCAGAAATGGAGATTATGTTTCCTATTTGGCCTCTTTTATATAAAGCAATGCTCCAAACAGATTTGCCAAGAGCATATGGTAATTTGTTTATTTATGGAACTATTGCTTGCGAGGAAACAGATGATGTCATGATCCACGCTGATGGTACCTGCAAGGGTATCCCAACTAAGAACATTGGTTTGTGGTGGTGAATAGTGTTAATTTTCTTTGATATAGTGTGAGGAATCAAGTGAATCCTCAGTGAGAATAACCAACTCAGTTGTTATGTAACAATTATTAGACTGTTTATTAAATTAAAGAAAAGACAAATACACACAAACAGGACTACATTATTTTAAAACTATTAAGATTATGAATCACTAGGGCGGCATGGTGGTACAGTGGTTAACACTGCTGCCTACGGCGCTGAGGACTCGGTTTCAATCCCGGCCCTGGATCACTGTCCGTGTGGAATTTGCATATTCTCCCGTGTCTGCCTTACCTTCACCCCCACAACCCAAAGATGTGCAGGGAAGGTAGATTGGCCACACTAAAATTGCCACTTAATTGGAAAAAAATAATTGGGTACTCTAAATTTAAAAATTTAATTAAAAAAAGATAATGAATCACTAAACATAGTTACAGTTTATTTAGAATGTACCCCTTATTCCAAGATTACAATCCCTGAACCCCCTAAGACTTCCCTTTTCCCAAACAACATCCAAATTAAATACATTTATGAGGCAAATCCAGCTTATAGTTACTCCACAATACAGTACGGATATTCAAGACTGGGAAATGTATTTTTCCTGGTCCAACGAAGATATTGAAATTGCCTTTTTGAAGGTTTTGCACGATCTTTGCTTTAAGGCTTAGATGATAACCTAGGGTCCTGACTGTTAGATTCCAGCCTTTCTGGCTGTTAGGGGAACTGTTCTCTACTTCTGATGGTGCTGGCAATTATATATCATTTGTCTGGACACCTGCATCTCATTACATTTAAAACGCATCTCATTATGCCTTTTCTTTATAAAATCTTTTTATTGCCATTTTTCATATTTATAAACAATTGTATATACACATCACAATTTTCTTAACCGCATTAATTTACTTTATTGTACAGAAAGGTTTATCCTGTCCTTCCTTTAATTGACCCTATTTTCAATCTGCCACTCTCTGGTTTGGCCTATGGTCCCTACAGTCTCCCCCCCCCCCCCCTCCCCCTATCTTGCATACTTCCCCTGTCCCTCCCCCCTCCCCTTTTCTTCCCCCACCCCTGGTTTGCTTCGGCTGCGCCTTGCTTTTGTGTTCAGGGAGCGGGTGAGGGGGGGGGGGGGGCGTGGTTACCTACCTCTCTCCCTCCTCTTCTCCTATTTTGTGGCTTTCCCATCTTCCTTCCATCTTCTCCTCCCCTCTCCCCTCCTTCCTCCTGGGTAGCGCAGTCCTTTAGTTTCTCATCTATCTTGTTTTTTTCTCTATTCCCCCACTTTTTCTTCCTCTCCTTCCCGTATTCTTATCCTACACATGTTGCTGGCCTCGAACAGGCCGACAAACTGCCCCCATGTAGTTAGGAAGCCTTCCTCTGACCCTCAGGTAGAGTACTTATTCTTCTCCAGGTGGAGAAATTCCGAAAGGTCTGCAAGCCAGTCTGCAGCTGTGGGTAATGCTGCTAATCACCAGCCGCGCAGGATTCTCCGGCGTGCGATTAGGGAAGCGAAAGCAAGGGCGTTGGCCCCCTTCCCCATGTGTAGCTCTGGCTGCTCCGATACCCCGAAGATTGGCACAATTGGGCATGGCTTCACCCTCACCCCCACAACCTTGGACATTGCCTCAGAGTAGGCTGTCCAGAATCCAGCAAGTTTGGGGCATGCCCAGAACATGTGGGTGTGGTAGGCCAGGCCCCTCTGGCACCGTTCACATTTGTCCTCCACCTCTGGGAAGAACCTGCTCATTACGGTTCTGTACAGGTGCGTTCTGTACACCACTTTGCACTGCATTAGGCTGAGCCTTACGCAGGAAGAGGTGGAGTTAGCCCTGTTCAGTGCTTCGCTCCAGAGTCCCCATTCTACCTCTGTCCCCAGCTCGTCCTCCCATTTTTGTCTGATCTCGTCCAGTGGTGTCCGAGCTCTGTCCAGTAGCTGTCCGTATATTTTCCCACCATAATAGCAGTACCAAAGAAGAACAAGGTAGCCTGTCTCAATGACTACCGACCGGTGGCCCTGACATCTGTTATCATGAAATGCTTCGAGCGGCTAGTCATAAGACAGATCAACGCCAGCCTCCCAGACGGCCCTGATCCACTGCAGTTTGCCTATCACCGCAACGGGTCCACAGCAGATGCTATCTCCCTGGCTGTACAATCAACACTCTAACACCTCGACAACAAGGACACCTATGTAAGATTGCTGTTCATAGACTAAAGCTCCGCCTTCAACACCATTATCCCGACAAGACTAATAACCAAACTCTGCAATCTTGGACTTGACCCCTCCCTGTGCAGCTGGATACTCGACTTCCTCACCAGCAGACCGCAATCTGTCAGGATAGGTAACAGCACCTCCTCCACAATAGTCCTCAACACCAGCAAGGATGTGTGCTCACTCCTCTACTGTACTCACCATATACACATGACTGTGTGGCAAGATTTAACCACAACTCAATCGAAAAGTTTGCGGATGACACGACTGTGGTGGGCCATATCTCAAACAACGACGAATCAGACTACAGAAGGGAGATAAATCATTTGTGTATAGGAATGTCCCTTTAAGAAATGTGTGTTTATCAAATAGCTTCAGTGATGTCATTGTGTGGGTCGAGCTGGACTGTGGTTCTGTCTTTTACTTTCGTTTTGAGCTGGGAGCTGTTTGTGGCTCTGTGTTTTACTTTCATTTTATACAGCTGCATTCAGACAAAGAAGGTTGATTTTGGTATCTCTCTCTATATATGTTAAAAGGTGTCCAGTTCACTTGATAATTTAAAAGTGATACCTGTTTTCTGTAAAGAATTCAAACCTACTGTTTTGTGGAAAAAGGGATTGTCTGATTTATGGATGTTGTTACTTGAGTGAATCAGTAAAAGGGAAGTTATTAAGGGTTAAATATAGCGTACTGTAGCTGTGTGGAGGATGTATGTTTGTCGTTGATAAAAATGGTTATTATGTATGTTTATAAAACGTTAACTGAATTTGTAGAATAAACGTTGTTTTTGATCTAAAGTGCTTAAGGCCTCTGTTGCATAACACTTGTGCTCCTCATAAACAAAATCTATAAACAGCTGTAGGTCAGGTGAACTCCATGATATACTTTGGAGTTCTCTAAACCCTGGCCCATAACACTTGGTTGCATGGTGTACCAAAAACAACCTCTCTCTAAATGTCGGAAAGACCAAGGAACTGATCATCGACTTCAGGAAGCACAGCACGACTCACACTTCTGCATCAATGGCTTCGAAGTGGAGATGGTCGACAGATTTATGTTCCTGGGGGTCACCATCACCAACAGTCTGTACTGGTCCACTCATGCTGATGCAACAGGCAAGAAAGCCCAACGTCTCTACTTCCTACGGAAGCGAAAGAAATTCGGCATGTCTGCATTGACTGTCACAAACTTCAACTGATGTGCGAAAGAGAGCATCCTATCCGGCTAAATCACAGCTTGGTATGGCAACTACTCGATCCAAGATCACAAGAAACTGCAGAGTGTGGTGAACTCAGCCCAACGTATCACACAAGCTTACCCTCACATTGATTCTGTATACACCTCCCGCTGCCTCAGGAAGGCAGACAGCATTATCAGAGACCCTTCCCACCCAGGCATTGCCTTCTTCCAGATCCTTCCATCAGGCAGAAGGTACAGAAGTCTGAAGAACCGCACATCCAGACAGAGGAATAGCTTCTTCCCCATAGCTACTAGACTCCTCAATGGCTCCCCCTTGGACTGAACTGTTCCCTGTAAGAACACTATTCACGATGCCCTATGTTGCTCTTGCTCATGCATTTGCTTTGTTTGGCCCCTTGTTCCACACTGTAACCAATCACTGTTTGTCGATGTACCATTTGTCAATGTTCTCTGTTGATTATTCTTTTTGTCTGCTATGTACGTACTGTGTACATTCCCTTGGCCACAGAAAAATACTTTTCACTGTACTTCGGTACATGTGATAAAATCAAAATCAAAAATCAAATCACATAGTCCCCCTCCTTGCTGCTTGTGCCTATCAGTTCCTCTAGTAGTGTGTTTTCTGGGGCCCTGGGGTACCCTACTGTCTCTTTGCGTAGGAAGTGTTTTATTTGGAGGTGTCTCATTTCCTGTCCTTTTGTTAGTTTCCACTTCTTCGTCAGTTCGTCCAGTGTCGCCAGTCTGTGCCCTACGTAAAAGTCGCTGACAGTAAGTGTACCCCTGTCCCGCCTCCATCTTCTGAAGGTGGTGTCTGGCATTGCTGTGCGGAATTTGTGATTGCCGCAGATGGGGGCCATGGGGGACATCTTAGTTAGCCCAAAGTGTTGGCTCAATTGGGCCCATGTTCTCAGTATGGCCGCTATCACTGGGCTCGATGTGTATGTTGTTGAGGGGGATGGGAGTGCTGCTGTAGCCAAGGCCTGGAGGTATGTTCCTTTACAGGAGGTCTCCTCCATCTGTACCCACTCTGTGCTGGTTTCGTGTACCCCTCTCCTCACTCTTTCTGCCATTGCTGCCCAGTGGTAGTATTGTAGGTTCAATAAAGCCAAGCCCCCTTTGATTTTCCTTCTTTGCAGTGTCGGTTTGGGAATTCTCGGGTTCTTACCCCCCACACACAAGTGCCATGATTAGACTGTCTACATTTTGGAAAAGGCCTTGGGGATGAAGATCGGTATGGATCTAAACAGGAGGCGTAACCACGACAGTACGTTCATCTTGATCGTCTGCACTCTCCCCGCCATGGAGAGTGGGAGTGAGCCCCACCTCTGTAGGTCCTTTTTTACTTCCTCCACCAGGCTGGTCAGGTTCCACTTGTGGATCTGTGTCCAGTCTCTGGCTATCTGGATCCCCAGGTAACGGAATCTGTTCTGGGCCGTTTTAAACGGGAGCCCCTCCAGCTCTGTCAGTGAGAATGCCTCACTTTTACCCAGGTTAAGTCTGTACCCGAAAAGGTTCCAACTCTTTCAGGATCTGCAGTATTGCCTTCAGTCCCTCCTGTGGCTTTGAGACATAGAGAAGCAGGTCATCTGCATAGAGTGAGACTCTGTGCTCTCTGTCTCCTCTCCAGATGCCCTTCCAGCTTCTTGCATCCCGTAAAGTTATCGCCAGGTGTTCGATCGCTCATATGAACAAGAGTGGGGACAGGGGGGGCAGCCCTGTCTTGTTCCTCTCTGTAGCTGGAAGTATTCAGAGATGGTGGTGTTAGTTCGGACTCTCGCCTTGGGAGGGTTGTACAGGAATCTCACCCAGGTGGTGAACCCCGCTCCTAGCCCAAACCGTTCCAGTACCTCAAGGAAGTACTGGCATTCGACTCTGTCAAAGGCCTTTTCTGCATCCAGGGAGACAATCACCTCTGGTGCTCTCTTCCTGGGGGTGGGGGGGAGGAGTGGGGGGGGGTTATTTTTTTTTAATAAACATTTTATTGAGGTATTTTTGGTATTGCGACAACAACAAAATAAACAATATACATGAAACCATAAACATAGTGCAAAAGCCATTTACCTCTCGTACAGGTCCCACCCTTATTGACCCCCTACTCTAATCCCCCCCCCCCCCACCTCCCGTCTGCTGACGATTAATTTCCCGCAAAGAATTCGACGAACAGTTGCCACCTCCGGGTGAACCCTAACATTGACCCTCTCAAGGCGAACTTGATTTTCTCCAAATAGAGAAAGCTAGCCATGTCAGATAGTCAGGTCTCCGACTTCGGGGGCTTTGAGTATCTAATAGTACTCCGTCTCCAGGCTACCAGGGAAGCAAAGGCCAGAACATCTGCCTCTTTCTCCTCCTGGATTCCATGGTCTTCTGACACCCCGGAAATCGCCACCTCTGGACTCAGCACCACCCTTGTTTTTAACACCGTGGACATGTCGTCTGCAAAGCCCTGCCAAAATCCTCTAAGCTTCGGACATATCCAGAACATATGGACATAGTTCGCCGGTCCTCCCGCACATTTTGCGCACCTGTCCGCCACCCCAAAGAATCTGCTCATCCGGGCCACTGTCATGTGTCCGGTGAACAACCTTAAATTGTATCAGACTGAGCCTGGCACATGTTGCGGATATGTTGATTCTACTCAATGCGTCTGCCCAGAGACCATCCTCTATTTCACCTCCCAGCTCTTCATCCCACTTGCGTTTCAGCTCCTCGGTCTGCGTCTCCTTTGCTCCTTATAAATGGCTGAGACACTCCCTTCTCCTGCTCACCCTCTGGAAACTACCCTGTCCTGAATCCCCCCTTAGCGGTAGGAGCGGGAAGGTTGACACCTGTTTACGAAGGAAGTCCCGCACCTGCAGATACCTGAATTTGCTTCCCTTCGCCAGCCCAAACTTTTCCTCTAATGCCCTCATACTCGGAAAACTCCCCTCTATGAACATATCACCCATCCTCTCAATCCCCGCTCTCCGCCATAACCGGAACCCCCCGTCCATACTCCCCAGGGCAAACCGGTGATTATCACAAATTGGGGCCCAGACCGATGCTCCCACTGCTCCCACATGCCGCCTCCATTGGCCCTAGACTCTCAGGGCCGCCACCACCACAGGGCTGGTGGAGTACTGCGCCGGCGTGAGCGGCAGAGGCGCAGTTACCAATGCCCCCAGGTGCCCTTACATGAAGCCGCCTCCATACGCACCCATGCCGACCCCGACCCCACCACCCACCTCCTGATCATGGCTATATTAGCCGTCCAGTAACAGTTGCTAAAATTTGGCAGCCCTCCCTCTCCCCGACTCCGCTCAAGCATTACCTTCCTTACTCGCGGGTCTTGCCCGCCCAGACGAAGCCCGTGATCACTCTGTTGACCCGCTTAAAAAAGGTCCGCAGAGTAAAGATGGGGAGACACTGAAATACAAATAGGAATCTCAGGTGGACCGTCATCTTCACCGTTTGTACCCTCTCAGCCAGAGACAACGGAAGCGTGTCCCATCTCCGAAAATCGTCCTTCATTTGGTCCACCAGCTGGGCCAGATTCAATTTATGCAGCCGGTTCCATTCCCGCGCCACTTGGATGCCTAGGTACCTAAAGCTTCCCTTTACTAACCTAAATGGCAGCTCTCCCAGTCGCCTCTCTTGTCCCCTCGCCTGGACCACAAACATCTCACTCTTTCCCATATTAAGCTTATACCCCGAAAACCGGCCAAATTCCCCAAGAGTCCTCATGATTTCTACCATCCCCTCTACAGGGGAAATGTACAGAAGCAGGTCATCCGCATAGAGCGGAACCCTGTGCTCCACCCCCCCCCCCCTCCCCCACCCCAACCCCCCACCCCCGGACCAGTCCTCTCCAGCCCCTCGGGGCTCTCAGAGCAATTGCCAACGGTTCTATAGCCAACGCAAACAACAGTGGGGAGAGGGGGCATCCCTGTCACGTCCCCCGATGCAGTCTAAAATAGTCCGATGTTGTCCTATTCGTCCGTACACTTGCCACAGGAGCCTGATACAGTAACCTGACCCAGTCAACAAAGCCCCGCCTGAATCTGAACCGTCTCAGTATCTCCCACAGATAGTCCCATTCTACCCGATCAAAAGCCTTTTCTGCATCCATTGCGATCACTACCTCCACCTCCCTACCTTCCGGGGGCATCATGATCACATTTAACAGCCTTCTTACATTGGCCACCAACTGCCTGCCCTTAACAATCCCCGTCTGGTCCTCCCCAATAACGTCCGGAACACAATCCTCGATCCTGGAGGACAAGATTTTGGCCAGCAACTTGGCATCTACATTCAACAGGGAGATCGGCCTGTAGGACCCACACAGCTCCGGGTTCTTGTCCTGCTTAAGAATCAGCTAAATCGTTGCCAATGACGTCGTCGGGGGGAACACCCCTCTTTCCCTTCCTCAACAACACCGGCCCTAATATCCCAAATAACTTTTTATAAAACTCCACTGGGTAGCCGTCCGGACCCGGGGCCTTACCCGCCTAAATGGCCTTCAAGCCCTCCACTATCTCCTCCAGCCCGATTGGGGCACCCAGCCCTTCTACCCACTTTGGGAAATTCAGCCCCGCCAAGAAGTGCCTTACCCCTCCGGCCCCGTAGGGGGTTCCGACCTGTTCAGCCTGCTGTAGAAATCCCTAAATGCCTTATTCACCCCTACTGAATCACCAACCAGGTTCCCATCTCCGTCCTTCACTTTCCCTATCTCCCTAGCTGCTTCCCTCTTCCTAAGCTGCTGTGCAAGCATTCTGCTGGCTTTCTCTCCATGTTCATAGATCGCCCCCCTCGCCTTTCCCAGCTGCTCCACCGCCCTCTCTGTGGTCAGCAAGCTAAATTCCGCCTGTAACCTCCGCCGTTCCCTTAAAAGCCCTGCCTCTGGGGTTTCCGCATACCTCCTATCAATCTGTGGTAACTCCTTTACCAGTCGGTCCGTCTCCGCCCTGTCCACCTTCTCCCTATCGGATCGAGATCAGCTCCCCCCTGACCACCGCCTTCAGTGCTTCCCACACCACTGCTGCTGAAATTTCCCCCGTGTCGTTGACTTGCAGGTAGTTCTGAATACATTTCCTCAGCCGCTCGCACACCCCTTCATCCGCCAAAAGTCCCACATCCAACCTCCAGTGCGGGCGCTGGTTACTGTCTTTACTAACCTGCAGGTCAACCCAGTGTGGTGCATGGTCTGAGATTGTGATCGCCGAGTACCCCGTGTCCACCGCCCCAGCCAGCAAGGCCCAGCTCAAAATAAAGAAATCGATCCGGGAATACACTTTATGCACGTGTGAGTAGAAGGAGAACTCCTTATCCCTCGGCTGCCCAAATCTACATGGATCCACCCCCCCCCCCCCCAATCGGCTGCATGAACCCTTTTTGTTCCTTTGCCATTGCTGGCACCCTGCCCATTTTCGAGCTTGACCGGTCCAAGCCAGGATCCATAACTGTGTTGAAGTCCCCTCCCATGACCAACCTGTGTGAGTCCAGGTCCGGTATCTTCCACAGTATCCTCTTTATAAACTCCATATCATCCCAATTTGGCGCATACACATTTACTAATACCACCTGCACCCCCTCCAGTTTCCCACTGACCACAATATACCAACCTCCCACATCTGAGACTATTCTACCCGCCTCAAACATCACCCGCTTATTGATCAGGATCGCAACCCCTCTAGTCTTTGAATCCAGTCCCGAGTGAAAGACCTGACTGACCCAGCCTTTCCTCAGTCTAACCTGGTCCGTAACTCTTGTGACATTACCACATCCGCCTTAAATCCCCTAAGATGCGTGAACACACGTGCCCTTTTGACCGGCCCATTTAACCCTCGAACATTCCAGGTGATCGTAGTAGTGGCCGAGTGGTTAAGGCGATGGACTAGAAATCCATTGTGGTCTCCCCGCGGAGGTGATGACATGTACAAATCATGATGACAGTGATGATTATACGATACCAAATAATATGTATGAGCCCAAAGTTCATGAATTTATATGGTCGAGTGGCTTTCTTGTGCTGTTATGGAAGTATCGATGTTGATGCTGTCATTTCCTTGTGAACGCCGTTAGTGTCCCTGTGTGTATGGAACCAAGAAGTCATCAAGATGTCTGCAAATAGTCAAATCACTTCGTTGTCTGATTTCGACTTTTTTCTTCTTTCGGTGCTTGTAGTAGCGATTCAGTATGTCATCTGTGTTGTCTGACCTGGACTGTTTCTTGTGATTGCGATATTGGTGCAGTATGTCATCTGCCTTGAAAGCTGGTTTGCTTGTTTGTAGTGGAGCAAACTTGAATTGGTGAGATTTGCTGTCATGCCATGGTATATCTGTACACTTGCCAGTGTTAGGAGCTGTGCTGTTACATTGTCCTGCATCTGCAGAGTTGTACCATGTCATACCAGTCATTGCTCCAGTGTTGTTGTTTTTGTCGTGCTTGTTGTTAACGTTGGTGCCTTTGGTTCGCTTCTTGTTGTTGTCTTTGTTGTTGTTTTCGTAGGTTTTGTTGTTGAGTTTGTTGCGCTCAATGACCACACTGAGTGGAGAATTCGAGTCCTTCACAAAGTTACTTGTGTCAGTGGTTTTTGTGGCATCTGCTGTTTCATTGAGCGTGCCGTCTCTGATTCCTCGGCGCTCCCCGTCTGGAGTCATGTCCGGTTCACTTGAATCATTTTTGGCTTGTCGATGCTCCCCGTCTGGAGTCCTTTCTGGTTCACCTGAATCAGCTTTGGTTTCTTGACACTCCCCGTCCGGAGTCATCTGAGGTGTCACTTGAATCATCTGAGGTGTCACTTGAATCATCTGAGGTGTCTTGATGCTCCCCGTCCGGAGTCAAAACGTTCAGGAATGCATTTTCTTGTGGAGAGGCTCGAGTGGATGAGGTTTGGATTAACGTGGTGTCACTGGAGTCACAAGTAGCCCCACTTTGATTGTCGAGTGCCTCTGTACATACTAGCTGAGGTCTGTCAGTCGGGCTGAGATGTCGCACATCTTGTATGGGAATTGTGAAACCTTTGTCACTTGTCGCACATACAGTGGCTAGACCTTCAGTGTCTTCTTGTCGGTTAGATGAGCTGGGTAGACTGTCAGAGTCTTCTTCTGATGGCTCAAATAATCTGGATAGACTGTCATAGTCTTTTTGTTGTTCACGTGAGAGTGGTAGACTGTCATAGTCGTCTTGCTGTGCACTTGAGCGTGGCAGACTTCCATCGTTTGCTGCTGGTTGCTCAGATAAGGTTGCTAGACCTTCATGGTCTTGTTCATGCAAGGACTGCGCTCTGGAGTCTTGCGTTGCTTCCACCGTGGAGTCTGTCAACGAGCTCGCTGTGGAGGCTTGTATCGCTCTCTCTGTGGAGTCTGGCATCGTTCCCTGTGTAGAGTCACGCAGTGGTCTCGCTGTGGAGTTGATCTGTGTGTTCTCAACGGAGTCGTGCAGTGGTCTCGCTGTGGAGTTTTTCTGTGTTCTCTGTGTGGAGACGTGCAGTGATCTCGCTTTGGAGTCTGTCATCACTTTCTGTGCGGAGTCGGGGACGTTTCGTGGTACGTGGAGCATTGTTCGTGGTGCGTGGACCTCTGGCGTCAGGCCGCTCTCTGTGGGCTTGTACCGCTCTCTGTCTCTTGGCGTCAAGCCGCAACAGAATCCTGTACTCACGGGTCAGGATGTCGTCTATGCTGGGCTGAGGATCCTCAAATCCGAAGAACTCGTCCATGTCTGTGTCGGATTCTTCACAGTACAACACATCTCGTTGCGGTTCGGATTTGGTACTGAGGTCGCCAGGTCAAATGATGAAATCATCTTCCGAGTCGTAGTCTTCAAGGACCATATCATCACTTTTTGTGTCGGAGCGGTCATTGTGCTCGCTATGTCCAAGGAAGAAATGAACGTCTGAGTCGTAGTCTTCAAGGACTAAATCATCTCATAGCGCGGTGCTAACTGCTTGTTGCAGGGTTCTGCGGAGGTTACTTTCAGCTACTGGTCGAAGTTCAGGCATTGTGCTGTCGTTCCAGGTGAAAGAATTGTGTTTTCTGGCTTTAAATTTTTTTTCCACTATTTTCGGGCGATTCCCCTTGAAGTGGACGTGGTCTGGGGCCTCTGACGTCATGACGCTCGCGACATAGAGCCCAGAAATGGATTGCGCATGCTTTTCCTGTACTGTGCGCTTTGCGCAACTGCGCATGTGCGGCTTCGCGCGCATGCGCAGAACACTGTTTTGCCGGTTCACGTCTTCTGGGGAACTGCGCATGTGCGGCTCCTTTCTCAAGATGGCTGCCAATCAAAACTGCTGTTTGCTTCTGCTGTAACCCGACCTTTGCCTCGTGGTGAGTATAGGTGCCAGTTTTACCCAGTAGTTTTCAAACTTGTCCAGGACTGTCTGGAAGTCTCTCTTGTCCTGCCCTTTGGAATACTTGAAGGAGTGGAAGATTTCTGTTGCATTTTCACCCGCAATGGTGAGTAGTAACTTTATCTTCTCAGCATCGACCACGCCATCTAGGTCGGATGCTACCATGTAAATCTCAAATCTCTGTTTAAATGCACGCCAGTTGGCACTGAGATTGCCGTGGTACCTGAGCTGCTGAAGAACCGGAATCTCAAACATGTTGCCTGGGTGCTGTTGTTGGTAGTCACGGATCTTGCTGAGTTGAACTATATAGATTCAACAGGCACTCACTGGTACCATGTTGTGTTATGCTTCTTCATGTAGCATAAGCTGCTCCCATGATGTATGCTCTGACAAAGGAAGGTTCAGACTTGGAGATAGGTTTAACACATTTATTGAACAGTTAACAACTCTCCTACTTGAGTTCGGCTCTCCTGCTAATCTTGCTATAGTAACTCAGTCTAACTAACCAGTCTGCTCTAAGCCATGCGGTGGGTGTGATGCTTCTGATCTGCCCCTGTCCTTCTCTCTATGTGTCGCCTGTGGAAAGAGAAAGAACATGTGTGCCCTGTACTTTTATATGGGTTGCCCTCTTGTGATAGTGTCACCTCTGGGTGACATTGGCCGTGTCCTATTCTAAGTGTTCATTAGCTGTATGTCTGCATGTCATGATGTCTCTGGTGCTCCCTCTAGTATTTACTTAGTCTTAGTGTATTTACATTAACCCATTGTGTATTTACAGTGATGCATATCACCACAACCCCCATCCCCGGCGCCAGATAGTCTCCCACCTATTGTTCCCCCCGACCCTCCCCCCTGCTCATACAAACAAACTCCAACATCAAACAATCCCCACACAATTGCCCAACAGAAAAATGTCAAGATCAAAACAAGCATACCTCCATCCCCCAACAGTGCAAATGAAAACCTTAACTCACTCAGCTCTACCGCTGGTTCCAAATCAATGCAAACGGCATCACAAACATCTTCCATGAAACGCAAAACAAGAAACTTAGTACAAAAACAGAGAAACAAAAAGAAAAAACAAAAACATGAACGTTGCAGCCAAGTTCAAAAGTTCTCAATCCATCTCTAGCCCTTTCTTTTTCGCAAAGTCCAACATGTCCTCAGGTGACTTGAAGTAGAAGTGCTGTTCCTCATGCATTACCCAGAGACAGGTTGGGTATAACAGTCCAAACTTCATCTTTTTCTTGAAAAGGATCGACCTGATCTGGTTGAAGCCTGCTCTCCTCCTGGCCACCTTTACACTCAGGTCCTGGTAAACCCGCAGGATGCTATTGTCCCATTTACAGCTCCATGTCTGCTTGGTCGGTTGTAGAATGTGCTCCTTATCCGAGAACCTGTGGAATCTCACCACAATTGCCCTCGGGGGGGTCTCCCATTCGTAGCTTCCTCACGAGTGCTCTTTGAGCCTTATCCACCTCCAAGGGCCGGGAGAATGCCCCATCCCTCAGCAGCTTCACAAACATGTCTTCGATGTATGCCCCAGCGTCCGTTCCTTCGGACCCCTCCGGGAGCCCGACGATTCTTAGGTTCTGCCGGCGGGACCTATTATCTAGGTCCTCCACCTTCTCCAGAGGCTTCTTCTGCTGGTCCCTCAGAATCCCCACTGTAGTCTGATGTTCCTCCTGCTCAACCAGCGCCTTCTCCACCTTCTGGATCGCCCGATCCTGGGCATCCAATCTATGCTCCAACCGTTCAAGCGACTCTTTTATCGGGTCCAAGCAGTCCCGTTTCTGCGTAGCAAAGCCTTCCTGAATGACTTGCATCAGCTGCTCTATAGACTGCTGGGCCGATAAGCCAGAGGTCCGAACCTCCGCCATGCTGTCTTCTGTTGCAGCTACAGCCCAAGCCTTCTCTATCTTTTTGTTTCTGGCCTTACGAACACTTCTAGTTCTTCTCTCCATGCACTGAAGAGGGAATTCAGTAAACAATTGCCACTCATATCCGTTTTACAATTCAAGTCTGGTAGAAAAACGAGGGAAAGGTCCAAAAGTCCGACCAGAGTGGGAGCCACCAAATGTGCGACTTACTCCTTCATAGCCACCACCGGAAGCTCGGGGAGGTCATTATTACGTTCAGCAGCCACCAGACATTCGCGGTGAGTTGCCTACTCCTGACAAAGTCCGTTTGGTCCTCTGCGACCACCTCCGGTACGCAGCCCTCCAGCCTTTTGGCTAGGACCTTTGAGAGGATTTTCACGTCCACATTCAGCAGTGAAATGGGTCTATATGATCCACATTCCATCGTGTCTTTATGTTTTTTGGGTAGCAGTGAATTTGTGGCCTGCGCTAGCGTGTGGGGAGGAGGGGGGTAAGTGCCCCTTGCCTGCGAACATGTCCCTTAGGTGTGGGGCCAGGACTGGCGCAAATGTTTTTTTGAAGTCTGCCGGAAACCCGTTGGGTCCCGGTGCCTTCCCCGCCTGCATGGAACTGATGCTCACCATGATTTCTCCCAGATCTGTGGTGCTTCCAGCTCCCCCCTTCTTTCTTCCCGCACCGCTGGTAGTTCCAGTCCGTCTAGGAACGGTTTCATCCCCACGCCCCTGTAATGGGACTCGGAGGTGCATAGTCCCCAGTAGGTCTCAAATGCCTGATTGACCTCTTTGGTTCTGTTACCAGTCTGCCTCTGCTATCCTTTACCTGCGCTATTTCCCTCTAGGCTGCCTGCTTTCTCAGCTTGTGAGCCAATAGGCGGGCAGCCTTGTCTTCATGTTTGTAGAAGGTCCCCTGTGTCTGGTGGAGTTGGTACACTGCTTTCCTGGTGGATAGAAGTTTAAAGTCCATTCGTAGCTTTTTTCTCTCCACCAGCAGCTCTACCATTGGGGCCTCGGAATACTTTCTGTCGACTTCCAGAATGGAGTCCACTAGTTGCTGCCTGGCCACCCTCTCTTCCCTACCTCTGCTTGCCTTGTAGGCTATGATCTGTCCTCTAATCACGGCCTTCAGTGCCTCCCAAAATGTGGAGGGTGAGACCTCCCCGTTTTGGTTGTTGCTAACGTAATCGCCTATGGCCCGCGATGTTTTTTGGCAGAAGGCATAGTCGGCCAGGAGGTCCATGTCCAGCCTCCATGTGGGGCGCTAGGCACGGCCTGTCTCCAACCTCACATCCATGTAATGTGGAGCATGGTCGGAGATAACGATCACAGAGTATTCCGCTCCCGTGATCCCTGGAAGCACCAATTTCCCCACTGCAAAGAAGTCGATGCGGGCGTATACCTTGTGCACTTGTGAAAAGTATGAGAATTCCTTTTCTCCTGGGTGCATGAACACCGCTGACCATGACATACCATCCCCCTGGGTCCGTAACTGTCTTGGTTTCTGTAAACATCGTCCTCATGTTGATTAGTATTGCTACTCCCCTAGCCATCGTCCTGTAACATAAGTGGTATGTCTGTCCCACCCACCCTTTCTTACCAGGAGTCGGTCCTTCTCCCTCAGGTGCGTCTCTTGTAGGTGAATTATGTCGGCTTTTAGGCTTAAATGGGTGCAGATTCTGGATCTTTTCACTGGACTGTTGAGTCCCCTTACGTTCCAGGTAACAATCCTGGTGGGGGGGTCCCTAACACCCCCGGACCTGCGGGATCAACCATACTTACCTGGTGATGAGCCCCTGCACTCCACCCCGGAGTGTTGGGAAGCCGTCCAAAATGGCCACTGTCGCTGCTCTCACCATATGGTCAGGCCCCAGCGCTCCTTGGTTTCCCGTTGTCCAGGGGGCACCCAACATGGCCACCAACTATGTGTACGCCACATGTATGCGTCCCTGCACTCCGAGGTCTCCCTTCCCCCTGATCATTATGCCTTTTGAGTGCTGGCTACTGCTGTCACTGGGCAGATTTCTATCTGAACACACAAATTGCTGAACACACCCATGACTCCTGTGGCTGGGCAGATCGCATCTCATCATGCCTTGTTACATTTGTGTTACTGCTATTAGTAGGCAGATTTTTACCTGTTGCTGGGCAGATCCTGACAACGTATGTATTCACCAGTTGGCAAGACAAATGCAACCTATTTATTTTTTGTAAATCTGTGGCCGGTTTAGCTCAGTGGGCTAGAAAGCTGGTTTGTAATTCAGAACAAGGCCAGCAAGCGCGGGTTCAATTCCCGTACCAGCTTACCCGAACAGGCGCCGGAATACGGTGACTAGGGACTTTTCACAGTAACTTCATACTTGTGACAATAAAAGATTATTATTATTAATTAAAGGTTTCAAAACCTCATTCCAGATTCATTAAAAGGAGATGTGCTTTCACCACTCCCCACCCCACTCATAAAAGCTCAAAGATGGCACCATGGCAGACTGGATCAGCTCCTAATTTCAGTGGTGAAGCCGCTGGTTCTGATCCCTGGCTATTGATGGGCAAGTTTCCAGGATACAAAAATGCATTGCTAAACTTGCAAAATGAGCACCTAACTGGCAGATGAATTTCAATACATTCATACAGATATGAAGAATACCAAAGTGACGAGTTTGGACAATAAGTCTAAATCGGGTAGAGGGGGGAGAGCGACTTGGGGATATACACTTTTGGGTAAGACACCTGCAAATTCCTTTTACAGTCCTGGTCTCGTTCTTATAAAAGGCACCAGAAGCACTGGAGAGAGTGCAGAAAAGATTTCCAAGATGATATCAGAACCAAGAGGATATACCCACTGGGAAAGATTAAAACAGTTCAAGACTCTTTTCTCTTAAAAAGAGAGGCAATCTATTACAGGGGAGGCCAAACCTAGGGGTCATAAATATAAGATTTCAATTTATCTTCCTGCACCTAGTGGTGCATTAAGGCTTCCATAGCTAGTTATTCCCGGAACAGGTCGCGAGTCTGTCACCAGTGCTTATAACTTGAGGGGCGCCACTCCACATTAAACATAGCTAACCAGGACTCTCCCGCTCTTACTTTTGATTTGATTTGATTTATTGTCACATGTATTAGTATACAGTGAAAGATATTGTTTCTTGCATGCTGTACAAACTGCATATCGTACATAGGGAAGGAAGGAGAGACTACAAAATATAATGTTACAGTTATAGCAAGATCAATTTAATACGAGATAGGTCCATTCAAAAGTCTGATGGCAGTAGGGAAGAAGCTGCTCTTGAGCCGGATGGTACGTGACCTCAAACTTTGTTATCTTTTTCCTGACGGAAGAAGGTGGAAGAGAGTATGTCCGGGGTGCGTGGGGTCCTTAATTATGCTGGCTGCCTCTCTGAGGCAGTGGGAATTATAGATAGAGTCAATGGATGGGAGGTTGGTTTGCGTGATGGACTGGGCTACATTCACAACCTTTTGTAGTTTCCTGCAGTCTTGGGCGGAGCAGGCTCCATACCAAGCTGTGATACAACCAGAAAGAATGCTTTCTATGGTGCATCTGTAGAAGTTGGTGTGGGTCATAGTTGACATGTCAAATTTCCTTAGTCTTCTGAGAAAGTAGAGTCGCTGGTGGGCTTTCTTAACTATAGTATCGGCATGGGGGGGCCAGGACAGGCTGTTAGTGATCTGTACACCTAAAAACTTGAAGCTTTCAACCCTTTCTACTTCGTTCCCATTGATGTAGACAGGGGCATGTTCTCCACTAGTCTTCCTGGTCACACAGTCATAGGTGTACAAGGAGTATAGTAGGTGGCTGAGGAAACAGCCTTGTGGGGCACTTGTGTTGAGGATGATCGTGGAGGAGGTGTTGTTGCCTATCTTTACTGATTGTGGCCTGTGGGTTAGAAAGTTCAGGATCCAGTCGCAGAGGGAGGAGCCGAGGCCAAGGAGATGAGTTTTGTAGGAATGATGGTGTTGAAGGCTGAGCTGTAGTCGATAAATAGGAGTCTGACATAAGGGTCTTTGTTATCTAGGTGTTCCAGGGTAGAGTGCAGGGCCATGGAGATGGTGTCTGCTGTGGACCTGTTGCAGCGGTAGGCAAACTGTAGTGGATCAAGGCAATCCAGGAGGCTGGAGTTGATTCGGGCCATGACTAACCTTTCGAAGCACTTCATGATGATGGATATCAGAGCCACTGGACGATAGTCGTTAAGGCACGCTTCTTGGCCTTTTTTTGGTACAGGGATGATGGTCGTCTTCTTGAAGCAGATAGGGACCTCAGATTGTTGTAAAGAGAGGTTGAAGATGTCTGCGAATACCCCCGCCGGCTGATCCGCGCAAGACCCGAGTGCTCGTCCGGGTACCCCATCCGGGCCAGCGGCTTTCCGTGGGTTGACCTTCAAGAAGGCTGCTCTGACGTCTTCAGTGGTGATCTCAGATACCAGTTCACCCACAGCTTCTGGGGTCGAGGGCTCGCTCTCGCTGACCTCTTGCTCAAAGCGGGAGGGGTGCGTTGGAGCCGTCGATTTTACATGCCTTCATCTTGTAGCCCGTTATGTCTTGCAGACCTTGCCATAGGCGGCGGGGATCCATGTGGCTAGCCTGGGCCGCTAGCTTGGCCCGGTACTGTCTTTTGGCATCTTTGATGGATTTCTTTAGATCATATCTGGCTTTCTTATAGAGGTCAGGGTCGTCTGACTTGAACGCCTCAGACCTAGACTTCAGCAAGCAGTGGATATCCCTGTTCATCCAGGGTTTCCGGTTTGCTTCTTTGGCACACAGTCTTCTACACACTTATTAATGAAGTCAGTTACTGTAGTGGCGTACTCGTTCAGGCTGGTCGCAGAGTTTTTAAGTACTGATCAGTCCACTGACTCTAAGCAGCCCCGTAAGAGATCATCCAATTCCTCAGACCAACAATGCACGACTTTCTTTGACTGATTCTCCTGCTTCAGTTTCTGCTTATAAGCCGGGAGCAGGAGCACAGCCTTGTGGTCACAAAATGTGGGAGGGCGATAAGAGCGGTAGGCATGTTTGATATTTGTGTAGCAGTGGTCCAGGATGTTTGGGCCTCTGGTGGAACAGGTGACGATGTGGGTGGTAACTTGGTAGTATGCTCTTGAGCTTGGCCTGATTGGAGTCCCCAGCTACAATGAACAAGGCCTCGGGATGTTTAGTTTCAAGGCTATTTGTGGTGGTGAATATTTCATCCAGTGCGATTTTCACATTCGCATGGAGTGGGATGTAAACTGCCGTCAGGATAACTGAGCTGAACTTCCACGGAAGGTAGAAGGGGTGGCATTTTAGCGTCAGGTATTCTAGGTCCGGGGAGTAGAAACTCACCAGTGTTGCTACATCTAGGCACCAGGAGGTGTTGATTAGGAGGCAGACCCCACCTCCCCTTTCCTTGCCTGAGGCGGTCCAAGTACGGTCCATTTGGTGGATTGAGAAGCCCTCTGGTTGTAGGGCACAGTCTGGTGAAGCAGGAGTGAGCCATGTCTCCGTGAAACAGAGCACACAGCAGTCCCTTAGTTCTCTTTGAAAAGTGAGTCTGGCTTTAAGTTCGTCTAGCTTGTTTTCTAGAGATTGGACATTAGCTAGGAGTAAGCTTGGCAGAGGGCCTTTGGGGCCGCGTTGTTTCACTCTCACCCGCAGGCCTGCACGTTTTCCACGCCTCCTGGAGTGACTGCTTCTTTTCGCGCCTGGGAGGCGGTGAGAGTATGCAGTGTTAAGGGAATAGTTGTGTCCAATGAGGTTATTGACTCTGGTCGATGTGTGGATGGAGGATTTGTTGCCTTGCTTGTGGTTCCTGCGTCGGTAGATGGGTCTGCATGGTCGAGCGTCCCGGGTCGCTGTCGGGCTGCAGTTTGTCTTCACAGGTTGGTAGATGTCTAGCCTATGCTCCGGCGTGGATGACCACCAGCCATTGAAGTTTGGAAGGATTTACAAGTTGCTACTCAACCTGTTTGGTGGCATTATGGCCATCAAGACCTGGGGTGGGACTTGAACTCAGAGCTTCTGGCTCAGAGGCAGGGACGCTATCCATGGCGCCATAAGGCTTCCATAAAAATAAGATAGCCACCTATAGATCCAATATGGAATTTGGATGGAATCCCAAAGATTAGTAAGAATTGGGGAATGTCATGGATTAAAAACAAAATCATCATAAATCATGTACCCCATTAAATTAGTCATGGGTCTCCACCTGCTCAGACTGCACACAGGCTGTTCCGCTGCTAAGTAGGAATGATTTATGCCTGAAAATGGGCAGACCAATTTCTGCTCCAGATATACAGTAAAGACCATTAGAATCTTACTGTTAGATCTTTGGGATACGCTATCTTATAGTAAGATATTGGTAGCATGGCAAACACTTAAATGCAAGAAATTTAGATTGGAAGTAACCTGTTGCTATTGTGCCAAAGAGAATACCTCATTTGAAATTGGCAACATAAACCTTTAATTACATTGTGGTATGGCACGCTAGTATAGTTATCGCAGGGAGTTTTAAAAAAATAAATGAGTTATGCAGAAATAGGTGGGGAATTATTTAGAGAATCAATATTTTACTGTCTGAATATGCTATTTTATTTATTAATGACAATAACATCTTATATTTAAAGCTTTACAGCTAGCCTGCTCTTTGTTGACATGAATCTTCTTTGTGGTAGTTAGTGCACAAATTTCTTATATTTTTAAAAATTGCAACAGACCCACTTGAGAAATCCTTGTAAAAACCTGGTATTTTTACACAAATAAGCATGGCATAATCTGAAGTTTTTAAAATCTAGTCCACATTTAACAACAAAGGATTTATCAATTTATGTTTATAGCTGTTTATTTGCATTTAACCGATCAAAATATCTCATTTTTTAATTGATTATTGCTATAATTAAATTATTAATATAAAATTCTATGTAGGTATGGTTGGATATTGTGCTCTTTATCATACCCGCGATAATATTAGCAAACAAGTATTCTTTTTTAGCTCAATCAGAGCCAGAGGCTGGGAGTTCTTCATTGCCGGGGAGTGGTGTTGCCAAAATGTACCCACCAGAGGACCAAGATATGTGAGGGACCTGTGCCTCAGGTGAAGGTAGAATGTGTCATGGGGAGGGGATTGCTGCCTAAGGAACAATGGGGTCATACCCCCCCCACCCCCCATTTCCCAGGAGCCTGCAAGCAAACTTGACAGGATTTGCTTTTCTGGCTCCCTGAGTAGTGACTGCCTAAGGATGTCACTATACAAGATGAGAGCAGGGTGTAAGTGGCAGGGTGAGGCCACTTAAGGGCCTCAATTGGTATCGGGATGGAAAGGCCATCCGTGACCCTTCCCAACCCAGACTTTTATTAGGTCAGAGATGGGAAGGCAATGTGGTCCCTATCTGCCACCCTCCCACTCAATTAAATGCCCCCCATCTCCAAACTCACCTCCAGGTGGGATGGGACATTAGGTTCTGCCCACTGTTTCTCTTCTTTCCTGGGTTGATGTTTCTTTAAAATAAACTGATCTTCATCAAGATGACTAAAATAATTGGCGATTGATTTTAAACTGATTAAAGTTGACATCTGTTACCAAGAGCTTGAAAATTGCAGCTATGAGGAGAGATTGGATAGACCAGGTTGTTTTCCTGAGAACAGAGGAGTCTAAGGAGTGACCTAATTGAGGTCTACACAATTGAGAGGCGTAGACAGGACAGGCTGGTCTTCACTAGCTGAGGGGTCAGTTACTGGGGGCATAGATTGAAGGTAATTGGTTGAAGGATTAGAGGGGACAAGAAGAAAAACCTCTTCATCCAGAGGATGGCGAGCATCTGAAATTCACTGCTTAAGTTGGTGGTTGAGGCTGAAACACTCAATTCATTTAAAAGGTACCTGGATCCGCATCTGAAGTGCTGAAGCCTGCAAAGCTACAGACCAGGTGCTGGAAAACAGGATTAAAATGAGCGGCCAGTTTCTTTTTTTCTGTTTTGACTGTCACAGACATGATGGGCTGAATGGCCTCTTTCTGCACTGTAACCTCTCTATGGTTCTATTTCAATGGAAAATGTTCAATTTCAATAAGTTTTTATAATGCAACAGTACTAATTTCACCAATCATTTTAATAACTTAGTCAATTGCAAACTTTTAATTTGATGAGGTATATTTACAAGAGAAATAACACAGCTCCTCAATAGTAGATACTTAATTTGTTAATTTAAATGACTTCTGCCCTGTATCGAAGTATTGATACTGAGATGCCAACATTAGCCTTGATATGATAAAAGTTTGTTCACATTTGATAACATTTAAATTACTTTGTTTTAATATTTTGCCTACATCTTGTCGTAGTTATGTCACTTCAACCAGTAGCCTCGAGTCATAGTTGCTGCCTCCTGGTGGTTTTTAGTTTAATTGCAGGGACTGATAATGGTAAACTAGATTTTGATGAGATGTTTTTACATAACATTTTGAGTCATCCAGTTAGCTTCATCATAGCAACATGGAATAGCACAGCACCATATTCACCATGTTAGGTGTTCACTTGAAGGAAAAAATAATTGTAATGGTCCAGGAGAAAAAAAAACAATAACTGAGTGGCTCTCAAGGCAATGTAAAGATGTTTATCAGAGATCCACTTTACTTATATCAACTCTTGCAGTCAAATTAAAATCCATATGGGGCAGTAGCTGTGACTATAGTCTGCTGGTTTAAGTGACAGCATTGGAAGAAATAGTAAAAGTAAAGTTGCCATAGTCCCAGATGACGACAGGCTGCTTTCTCCTTTGAGGGGAGAGTTGACTGGTGGGGATTTAACCTGAGGATCACCTGCCCCCTCCCCCGGGGTGATCATGAATAACCTCAGCCGGGGGTTATATCGGGAACTGAACCCATGCTGTTGGCCTACCCTCTGCATCACACCCTCCATTTCTCAGTCACGACATATAGCACGTGACTGCCCATGTCACTTTTACAACATGATACACAACTAACTCATGAGCATAATGATTCCATTAACTTATTATATACAGTATCCCTGTAGTAGCCTACTTGCTTCACCTTTCACTTACACTTACACTGTGCTGAGGCCAACCACAATTTCTGCAGTTTCATCATGCATTTCTTTTCTCTAATTGATCCTATCCTCCATGGACTGTTGGTCCAAATGACCTGTTGCTGTGCTGCTTATGCTGTGTAATACCAAGGGTCTGATTTTAACTGTGTGTAAGAGGGTGGGTTTTGACTGAGCTGAAACCCACCAATATAGCACTAACCATCTTTGAAACATTACCTGGTCAAATATAGTGCCAAATTCTTGTCACATTTGTACTGAAGATTCACTTACACATTTCCTTCACTCTGAATTGACATTGGCAAAATATTTTCACCCGTCATGAAATACCAGAAAGAAGGAAATTTCATTTTATTAATCTTGGATGGAATTAAAATGATTTCCAAAGAGGTTGTATTAATTCACAATGCCAATTCGGCACCATTATTGATATAATTGGAAATGTGAAGGAAATAATCACAGACTGTTTCATTGCCAATTGGTAGAATAGGAACATACTGGGGAACACTTTGATGACTATTGAATGGTTGCCAGCTCTTCTCTGAGACAAACCATTTGCAGACATGATGAAAACCATGAGCAGGAATCCACTTGTTCCAATTTGATGGCAAGGATTAGAAAATCCTCATCTTAGAAACCTGAAAGTAACCAAAATATGTCATATCATTGTTGATCACCTGAGTGAAATAACATCTGTAAGATGACATGAAGGACAGCTGCGAAGAACCTCTCTAGATATTTGGTGAAATCATGGAAGGGATTTTAAATCTCTTGCCCATACCAACCCCTTCCCCTCACTGCCGACAACTGTGCGAAAACCTCTACATGTAGAAGATCAGGAGAAATATTTGCCGTGCATCTCTTGTATGATAGATGGGAACAAGTTAAAATGCAAACATGACTACGAAACATTGATGGGTGCAAAAAAATAAGGGAAACATTTAGTTGAAAACTGTAGTGTTGGTGAAGAATCAGCCAGATTTTTGAAAAACGCATTAGTATGAAACGAAATGAAATGAAAATCGCCCCCCGGGGATTCTCCGACCCGGCGGGGGGGGGGTCAGAGAATCCCGCTGTTTGTCTGGCAAAAGTTTCCTTAGTTGTTTTTATAACAGATTTGAAATGAAAATGAAAATCGCTTATTGTCACAAGTTGGCTTAAAATGAAGGTACTGTGAAAAGCCCCTAGTCGCCACATTCCGGCGCCTGTTCGGGGAGGCTGTTACGGGAATTGAACCGTGCTGCTGGCCTGCTTTCAAAGCCAGCAATTTAGCCCTGTGCTAAACAGCCCCTTATAAAGGGTATCCAAGAGTTACCCACCTTCAGAGCCTTCATGCATACAAAATTGTCCTCGCAGAAGTATCTCAGTTGCATTTGTGTTTGAGGAGGAGCAGGAGTTTCTCCGACGATGTGTGGAGGAGCTTAAGAAAGAGGTGCTGGTGCCGATGCTACTGGCAATCGAGGGACTGAAGGAAACACAAAAGGTCCAGGCGATGGAGCTCCGTGGAGTGAAGGCAAAGGCAGCCGAGAATGAAGGTGAGATACAGGGCCTGGTGGTAAAAACGGAGACACACGAGGCACTACACAAGAGGTGCATAGAAAGGCTGGAAGCCCTGGAGAACAGCTCGAGGAGGAAAAACCTACGGATTCTAGGTCTCCCCGAAGGAGCAGAGGGAGCTGATGTTGGGGCTTATGTGAGCATGCTGCTCCACACGCTAATGGGAGCTGAGGCCCCAATGGGCCCCCTGGACGTGGAGAGCGCGTACCGGGTCCTCGTGAGAAGACCAAAGGCAGGTGAAACACCAAGAGCAATAGTGGTGAAGTTCCATCGTTACATGGACAGAGAGATGGTCCTGAGCTGGGCCAAGAAGGCACGGAGTAGCAAATGGGAGAATGCGGTGATACGGGTGTATCAGGACTGGAGTGCGGAGGTGGCGAGAAGGAGGACGAGCTTTAACCGGGCCAAGGCGGTGCTCCATAGGAAGAAAATAAAATTTGGGATGCTGCAGCCGGCGCGATTGTGGGTCACGCATCAGGGCAAGCACCACTACTTCGAGACGGCGGATGAGGCATGGACATTCATCCAAGGGGAGAAACTGGACTAGATTTGAGAGTTTGATGTTTGGAGAGAAGCAGCGAGGTGGCGGTACAGGAATGTAAAGTGGGGAAAGGGGAGGGCTATTGTACAGCAACGTTGGACGGGGAATTTCTCTCCCCCGATGGGGGACACGCGAAGAAATGTGGGCGCCTTGGAAAAAGGGACAGGGAAGGGTAATGAGGGAACTGCGCCATAGAGGGCGGGGCCGAGAGGAAAGCGCGGGTATTTTCCCACACTATGGAAATTATAGCGGGAAAACGGGCGCAGGAAGGAAGGGAGCCCCACACGCAGGGAGGTCAAAGAGTGAACGGGGGAAGCCGAGGTCAGCCAGAGTTAGCTGTCTTCCGGAAGCAATATGGGGGGGGAGTAACCAAGCTAGAGGGGGATCTAGCGGGGAGGCGGGGGGGGATTAACTGGGTTGCTGCTGCTGAGTGCAAGGGGGAGCTGGTAAGAGATGAGGTGACCGGGGCGGGAAGGCGCTGCCTGGGGGACAGACGGGTGCGCGGGACCTGGATGGGGAGATGGCCTAAAAAAGGGGATGGCTAGTCGACGAGGGGGGGGGGGGGGGGGGGGTGAATGGCCCCCCAATCCGGCTGATCACGTGGAATGTGAGAGGCTTAAACGGGCCGATTAAGAGGGCACGGGTGTTTGTGCACTTAAAGAGACTGAAGGCGGACGTAGTCATGCTCCAGGAGACGCACCTGAAGGTGGCAGATCAGGCTAGACTAAGAAAAGGATGGGTGGGACAGGTATTCCACTCAGGGTTGGACGCGAAAAACAGAGGGGTGGCAATATTGGTGGGGAAACGTGTATCATTCGAGGCTAGAATATAGTGGTGGACAGTGGGGGCAGATATGTGATGGCGAGTGGCAGACTGCAGGGAGAGGCGGTTGTGCTGGTGAATGTATATGCTCCGAGCTGGGATGACGCGGGATTCATGAAGCGAATGCTGGGACGTATCCCGGACCTGGAGGTGGGAAATTTGGTAATGGGGGCGGGGGGGGGATTTTAACACAGTGCTGGATCCAGGGCTAGACCGGTCCAGATCCAGGACCGAGAGAAGGCCGGCAGCGGCCAAGGTGCTGAAGGGATTTATGGAACAAATGGGGGGTGGGGAGTGGATCCGTGGAGATTCGCCAGGCCGATGGCTAAAGAGTTCTCTTTCTTCTCCCACGTCCATAAGGTATACTCCCGGATAGACGTCTTCGTTTTGGGAAGGGCACTGATCCCGAAAGTGGCAGGAACGGAGTACTCGGCCATAGCCGTTTCAGACCGCGCCCCGCATTGGGTGGATTTGGAACTAGGAGAGGAAAGGGAGCAGCGCCCACTCTGGCAGCTAGATATGGGACTACTGGCGGACGAGGGGGTCTGCGGAAGGGTGAGGGGGTGTATTGAGCGATACCTGGAGGTCAACGACGATGGGGAGGTTCAGGTGGGGGTATGGGAAGCGCTGAAGGCGGTGGTTAGAGGAGAGCTGATCTCCATCAGAGCCCACAAGGGGAAACAAGAGGGTAAAGAAAGAGAGAGATTAGTGGGGGAAATTTTGAGGGTGGATAAAAAATATGCGGAGGCTTCAGACGAAGGGCTATACAGAGAAAGACGAAGACTACAGACGGAGTTTGACCTGCTGACCATGGGAAAGGCAGAGGCACAGTGGAGGAAGACATAGGGGATGCAATATGAGTATGGGGAAAAGGCGAGCAGGCAGTTGGCCCACCAACTTCAGAAGAGGATGGCAGCGAGAGAGATCAGGGGAGTTAGGGACGAAATGGGAAATATGGAGCAGAGAGCAGGGAAAGTGAACGAGGCGTTCAAGACCTTTTATGAGAGGCTATATAAGTCCCAACCCACGGGAGGAAAAGAAGGAATGTTACACTTTCTGGACCAGCTAAGGTTCCCGAAGGTGAAGGGGCAGGAGGTGGCAGGTCTGGGGGCGCCAATCGAGGTGGATGAGGTGATTAAAGGGCTGGGGAACATGCAGGCAAGGAAGGCCCCGGGACCAGACGGGTTTCCGGTGGAATTTTACAGGAAGTATATGGATCTGTTGGCCCCGCTCTTGGCGAGAACCTTTAATGAGGCTAAGGAAAGGGGGATGCTACCCCCGACAATGTCGGAGGCGACGATATCGCTAATCCTGAAACGAGATAAAGACCCGCTGCAATGCAGGTCATACAGGCCTATCTCACTCCTAAATGTAGATACCAAACTGCTGGCAAAAGTGATGGCGACAAGGATAAAGGATTGCGTCCCAGGGGTGGTGCATGACGACCAGACCGGGTTTGTAAAGGGGAGACAACTGAATGTTAATGTACGAAGGTTGCTGGGGATGATGATGACGTCCCCACTGGAGGGGGAGGCAGAGATAGCGGCGGCGATGGATGCAGAGAAGGCATTCGATAGGGTGGAGTGGGACTATCTGTGGGAGGCGCTGAAGAGGTTTGGGTTCGGTGAGGGGTTTATTAGATGGGTCAGACTCTTATATGGGGCCCCGGTGGCAAGTGTAGTCACAAACCGGCAAAGATCGGGGTATTTTCGGCTACATAGGGGTACAAGACAAGGGTGTCCCCTGTCCCCGTTACTGTTCGCGTTGGCAATTGAACCACTGGCCATTGCGCTGAGGGATTCTAATAAGTGGAGGGGGGTGCTTAGAGGGGGAGAAGAGCACAGAGTGTCGCTCTACGCAGATGATCTACTGCTATATGTTGCGGACCCGGTAGAGGGGATGCCAGAAGTATTGCAGATACTTAGGGAGTTTGGAGAGTTCTTGGGATACAAACTAAATATGGGGAAGAGTGAGCTTTTTGTAATGCACCCCGGGGAACAGGGAAGGGGGATAGATGCTCTGCCGCTGAGGAGAGTGGAAAGGAACTTCCGATACCTGGGGATCCAGGTGGCCAGGAACTGGGGAACCCTGCATAGACTTAACCTGACGCGACTGGTGGAGCAGATGGAGGAGGACTTTAAGAGGTGGGATATGGTGCCGCTATCGCTGGCGGGCAGAGTGCAGGCAGTTAAAATGCTGGTCCTCCCGAGGTTTCTTTTCGTGTTTCAGTGCCTCCCCATTCTGATCACAAAGGCCTTTTTTAAAAAAATAAACAGGAGCATTCCGAGCTTTGTGTGGGCAGGAAAGACCACGAGAGTAAAGAGGGGGTTCCTGCAGCGCAGTCGGGACAGAGGGGGACTGGCGCTGCCGAGTTTGAGCGACTACTACTGGGCCGCCAATGTGTCAATGGTCTGTAAGTGGATGAGGGAGGAAGAGGGAGCAGCGTTAAAGAAGCTGGAGATGGCGTCCTGTAAGGGAACGAACCTAAGAGCGCTGGTGACGGCGCCGCTGCCGTTATCCCCGAAAAGGTACACCACAAACCCAGTAGTGGTGGCAACCTTGAGGATCTGGGGGCAGTGGAGGCGACACAGGGGAGTGACGGGTGCCTCGGTGTGGTCCCCGATAAGGAATAACCACAGGTTTGTCCCAGGGAGGATGGATGGGGGGGTTCCAGTGTTGGCAACGAGCAGGAATTAGGAAGCTGAGACACCTGTTTATAGACGGGACGTTTGCAAGTCTGGGAGCGCTAGAAGAAAAATACAAGTTGCCCCTGGGGAACGCCTTCCGGTATATGCAAGTGAGGGCATTTGCGAGGCAACAGGTGAGGGAATTTCCACAGCTCCCGACGCAGGGGATCCAAGATAGAGTGATTTCTGGGGTATGGGTCGGAGAGGGCAAAGTGTCCGAAATATACCGGGAGATGAGGGACGAGGGAGAGGTGATGATAGAGGAGCTGAAGGGAAAATGGGAAGAAGAGCTGGGGGAAGAGATTGAGGAGGGGCTATGGGCTGATGCCCTAAGTAGGGTAGATTCCTCGTCCTCGTGTGCCAGGCTTAGCCTGATTCAATTTAAGGTCCTACATAGAGCACATATGACGGGAGCAAGACTGAGCAGGTTTTTCGGGGTGGAGGACAGGTGTGGGAGGTGCTCGGGAAGCTCGGCGAACCACACACACATGTTCTGGTCGTGTCCGGCATTGCACGAGTTCTGGAGGGGCTTGGCAAGGGTAATCTCAAAGGTGGTGAAGGTCCGGGTCAAGCCAGGCTGAGGGTTAGCTATATTTGGGGTTACGGAGGAGCCGGGAGTGCAGGAGGCGAAAGAGGCCGATATTTTGGCCTTTGCGTCCCTAGTAGCCCGGCGTAGGATTCTACTCATGTGGAAGGAAGCAAAAGCCCCAGGCGTGGAGGCCTGGATAAACAACATGGCAGGGTTCATAAGATTGGAACGAATAAAATTTGCGTTGAGAGGATCGGCTCAGGGGTTCTCCAGGCGGTGGCAACCGTTCCTTGACTATCTCGCGGAACGATAATGGAAAGATAGAAATGACAGCGGCAGCAACCCAGGGGGGAGGGGCACTATTTTGTGTTTTTGCTATTTAAAAAAATTTTTTTTTTTATAGTTGTTGTTGTTCGCTCACTATATTATTTAAATAATGTTATTTATCAGTCAATGTATAATCCCTTGTTGAGTTGTAAAAACAGAAAAATTGTTTGAAAAATTTTAATAAAATATATATTTTTTAAAAGAAACAGCAAGGGGCAAAATACATTCATGGGAGTGATATACAGACTACCAAGCTGTAGCGGTAATGTTGTGAATAGCATTAGACAGGAAATCAGAGATGCAGGTGATAAAGTAACATTGTCATTATGGGTGACTTTAATCTGCATATAGATTGGGTGAGTCAAATTAGTCACAGTACAGTAGAGGAGGAATTTTTCTACTGTATTGTTGAGGATGAACCAACTAGGGAACAGGTCATCTTGGACTAGGTATTGTGCAATGAGATGGGTCAGTTGGCAATCTAGTTGTGAGAGAACCCTTGGGGATGAGTACCATAATATGATAGAATTTGTTATCAAGGTGGATAGTGAGGTAGTTGATTCTGAGACCATGGTCTTGAATCTCAATGAAGGTAACAATGATGATATGGGGCATGGGTTGGCTATGATGGACTGGGAAACATTACTGTACTGAAAGGAAGGACAGTGGATAGGCAATGGGAGGCATTCAAGGAATTAATAGGTGAATTTCAAAAGTTGTTTATTCCTATTTGGCACAAGAGGCCAAACCATGGTTTACATGGGAAATTATAAATAATATTAGATTCAAAGAAGCATATAAATTAGCAAGAAAAAGCAATAGACCTGAGGACTGGGAACAGTTTAAAATTCCGCAAAGGCAGACTAAGGGATTGATTAATTGAGAAAATACAATATGAAAGTAAGCTAGCGAGGAACATAAAAACTGACTGTAAAAGGTTCTACAGGTATGCAAAGAGAAAAAGATTGACAAAAATACATGTAGGCCCCTTACAGTCAGTGTAGCCACCTGGGTTGGCCACTTCCCGACTTAAAATGGAGATCCGCAAAGAATGAAGGGAAATTCAGTCAAGCCAGGAAAAACTAGCAAGTGCAAAGTCTCCTGTGTATTAGAACTTGCAGAAGCCCAGACAGCACTGAAACTCACAGCCATCTGCATACTAATGAGCGATCCCCAGGGACAATTGAAACATTTAAGGTGAATAAGGCCAAGCCAGACTCCTCGGCGCCAGCAGGAGCCAAGACAAAGGGTGGCCAACGGACACTCAGGAACCGCCCAGCGATCAGGGAACGGCTCCAGTATTGGAGAAATTGATCCAAGTGATCAGAACGTAGTCCAATCACTTGGAAACAGATACAGGGTCCGCCCCGAACGGTGCGAAGCCCCTGGGGACTATAAAGTAGAGTCCCCAAGTTCAAATCGGTCTTCTTGGCAGGGTCACTCAGCAGCTCGAACCAACCCTCAACAGTGACCTGCCTAGCTGCCGCAACAATCAAGTAAGTCTCCAGTCAACGCACGCTACGAGATAGGCACTCCTAGCTACCAGTCCATACCAGTTTTTGAATCCTGCACTCAGAATCGAACGAAAGGCACAACGGTACACATTGTATTCTTCTCTTTGAAGTTTTAGTGTGTCAACCTAAAATCTGTATAAAAGACAGACAGAAAGCGCACATTAGTAAGCATTGCGCAGGTCAAGGAGACACAGCCTGAGTGAGTGAGACACAGACCGAGTGAGAATTTGGTAATTTGGTGCAGTGAGGTAACCAGGAAAGGTAAGTGGTTAATCTAATTTTGTTGTTTTTCAGTTAAAATTGCAGTGTAAATTAGTGTCTTATTGGCTGAAGCTGCCCCCACCCTAATTGCTGAGAGGCAGTTATCTGGCAGTCACCTGAGGCCTGTTAAGGGGCACAAAGTTACACACTAAAACTTCAAAGAGAAGAATGCAGTGTGAGTCATCCTAAAGTCTATATAAAAGACAGACAGAAAGCGCACTTAGTAAGCATTGCGCTGGTCAAGGAGACACAGCCTGAGTGAGTGAGACACAGACAGAGAGAGAATTTGGTAATTTGGTGCAGTGAGGTAATTCGGTGAAGAGTGGGAGAAGGTGCTTTTTCCCTACTGTTTTGTTCTCTCGTTTTCTTCGGGCCTAATTTCGGGAGCCGTTCGGAGGAGGAGCAGTCTCTGAGTATAAAAACCTAACGGTAACTTCCTGTTTTCCAGTTTTTTTTTTCTTCCAAAAGTGACGTCAGAGGGAAGCTGTGATCTGATTGGTTGATAGCAAATCTGCCCCAAATTTTAAAAAAACACAGCTAAACTCGTAAACTTAAATTAAACCAATTAATTAATTAGTGATGGCTGGTCAGGTGATGTGCTTGAGCTGCTTGATGTGGGAGCTGGCAGATCCCATTGCGAGCTGCAGCGACCACATCTGCAGTAAGTGTTGGCTGCTCGAAGAGCTCCGGCTCCGAGTTGATGAGCTGGAGTCTGAGCTTCAAACACTGAGGCACATCCGGGAGGGGGAGACTTACCTGGACACTATGTTTCAGGAGGCAGTCACACCTGTCAGAGTAAGTAGTTTAAATCCTGCCAGTGGCCAGGGACAGCAGGGTGTGACTGCAAGTCAGGCAGGTAAAGGGAACCAGCAGTCAGGAACTCAGGAGCCTCAGCCCTTGACCCTGTCCAACAGGTATGAGGCACTTGCTCCCTGTGTGGATGGCGAACAGGGCTGCAGGAAGGATGAGTCAGCTGACCAACGCACCATGGTTCAGCACACCATTCAAGGGGAGGGAGTAAATAGGCAATTTGTAGTTGTAGGGGATTCTATTATCAGGGGGATAGATAGTATCCTTTGTGAGCAGGATAAAGAGTCCCGCATGGTATGTTGCCTGCCCGGTGCTAGGGTGCGGGACATCTCTGACCGGCTTGAAAGGATACTGGAGAGGGAGCGGGAGGATCCAGTTGTTGTGATCCATGTCGGTACCAACAACATAGGCAAGTCTAGGGAAGAGGACCTGTTTAGAGATTATAAAGAGCTAGGATTCAAATTAAAAAACAGGTCCTCAAGGGTCATAATCTCCGGATTACTGCCCGAGCCACGTGCAAATTGGCACAGGGAGGCAAGAATAAGGGAAGTTAACACGTGGCTGAAAGAGTGGTGTGGGAAAGAAGGGTTCCTTTTCATGAGACACTGGCATCAGTTTTGGGACGGGACGGGGACCTATATCGTTGGGATGGTCTCCACCTGAACCGAGCTGGGACCAGTGTTCTGGCGAAAAGAGTAAATAGGGTGGTCAATAGGACTTTAAACTAGAGATTGGGGGGCGGGAAGGGAAAGTCAGGGAACCAAGAGGTGACGTAATCAGTGGGAAGCGTAGCTGCTTAGGAATACAAAAAAAGCACAAAAAGATAAAACTCAGGAGAGGTTACGATAGTCCCCATCCCACAAAATATGACACAGTGTATGAAAGGAGTAAACCAAGATCCACCACACTAAGAAAACAAAAAGGGACGGTCAATAGAGAGGTAAAGGTGCTATATTTAAATGTGCGCAGTGTACGGAACAAGGTAGATGAGCTTGTGGCCCAGATTGTGATGGCAGGTATGATGTGGTAGGCATCACAGAGACGTGGTTGCAGGGGGTTCAGGACAGGCATTTAAACATCCAGGGATTCACAATCTATCGAAAAGACAGAGGTGGGCAGAGTTGCTTTGTTAATTAGGAATGAAATTAAATCAATAGCACTAAACGACATAAGGTCGGATGATGTGGAGTCTGTGTGGGTAGAGTTGAGGAACCACAAAGGCAAAAAAAACATAATGGAAGTTATGTACAGGCCTCCTAACAGTGGTCAGGACCGGGGGCACAAAATGCACCACGAAATAGAAAGTGCATGTCAGAAAGGCAAGGTCACAGTGATCATGGGGGACTTCAATATGCAGGTGGACTGGGTAAATAATGTTGCCAGTGGACCCAAGGAAAGGGAATTCATTGAATGTTTACAGGAGGGCTTTTTGGAACAGTTTGTGATGGAGCCCACGAGGGAACAGGCCATTCTGGACTTAGTGTTATGTAATGAGTCAGACTTGATTAAAGATCTTAAAGTAAGGGAACACTTAGGAGGCAGTGATCATAATATGGTAGAATTCAATTTGCAATTTGAAAGAAAGAAGGTAGAATCAGATGTAAAGGTGTTACAGTTAAATAAAGGTAACGACAGGGGCATGAGGGAGGAACTGACAAAAATCGACTGGGAGCAGAGCCTAGTGGGAAAGACAGTAGAACAGCAATGGCAGGAGTTTCTGGGAGGAATTGAGGACACAGTACAGAGGTTCATCCCAAAGAAAAGAAAGGTTATCAGAGGGGGGATTAGGCAGCCATGGCTGACAAAGGAAGTTAGGGAATGCATCAAAGCAAAAGAGAAAGCGTATAATGTGGTAAAGAGTAGTGGGAAGTCAGAAGATTGGGAAGGCTACAAAAACAAACAGAGGATAACAAAGAGAGAAATAAGGAGAGAGGATCAAATATGAAGGTAGGCTAGCCAGTAACATTAGGAATGATAGTAAAAGTTTCTTTAAATACATTAAAAACAAACGGGAGGCAAAAGTTGACATTGGGCCGCTCCAAAATGACGCTGGTAATCTAATGATGGGAGACAAGGAAATAGCTGAGGAACTAAATAAGTACTTTGCGTCAGTCTTCACAGTAAAGACATGAGTAATATCCCAACAATTCAGGAGAGTCAGGGGGCAGAGTTGAATATGGTAGCCATCACAAAGGAGAAAGTGCTAGAGAAACTAAGAGGTCTAAAAATTGATAAATACCCGGGCCCAGGTGGGCTACATCCTAGAGTTCTAAAGGTGTTAGCTGAAGAAATAGTGGAGGCGTTAGTTATGATCTTTCAAAAGTCACTGGAGTCAGGGAAAGTCCCAGAGGATTGGAAAATCGCTGTTGTAATCCCCGTTCAAGAAGGGAACAAGGGAAAAGATGGAAAATTATAGGCCAATTAGCCTAACCTCGGTTGTTGGCAAGATTCTAGAATCCATTGGTAAGGATGAGATTTCTAAATTCTTGGAAGTGCAGGGTCGGTTTAGGACAAGTCAGCATGGATTTAGTAAGGGGAGGTTGTGCCTGACAAACCTGTTAGAGTTCTTTGACGAGATAACAAATAGGTTAGACCAAGGAGAGCCAATGGATGTTATCTATCTTGACTTCCAAAAGGCCTTTGATAAGGTGCCTCACGGGAGACTGCTGAGTAAAATAAGGGCCCATGGTATTCGAGGCAAGGTACTAACATGGATTGACGATTGGCTGTCAGGCAGAAGGCAGAGAGTTGGGATAAAAGGCTCTTTTTCGGAATGGCAACCGGTGACGAATGGTGTCCCGCAGGGTTCAGAGTTGGGGCCACAGCTGTTCTCTTTATATATTAACAATCTAGATGACGGGATTGGGGGCATTCTGGCTAAGTTTGCCGATGATACAAAGATAGGTGGAGGGGCAGGTAGTATGGAGGAGGTGGGGAGGCTGCAGAAAGATTTAGACAGTTTAGGAGAGTGGTCTAAGAAATGGCTGATGAAATTCAACATGGGCAAGTGCGTTATCTTGCACTTTGGATAAAAGAATAGAGGCATGGACTATTTTCTAAACGGTGACAAAATTCATAATGCTGAAGTGCAAAGGGACTTGGGAGTCCTAGTCCAGGATTCTCTAAAGGTAAACTTGCAGGTTGAGTCCGTAATTAAGAAAGCAAATGCAATGTTGTCATTCATCTCAAGAGGCTTGGAATATAAAAGCAGGGATGTACTTCTGAAGCTTTATAAAGCATTAGTTAGGCCCCATTTAGAATACTGTGACCAATTTTGGGCCCCACACCTCAGGAAGGACATACTGGCACTGGAGCGGGTCCAGCGGAGATTCACACGGATGATAACAGGAATGGTAGGCCTAACATACGATGAACGTCTGAGGATCCTGGGATTATATTCATTGGAGTTTAGGAGGTTGAGGGGAGATCTAATAGAAACTTACAAGATAATGAATGGCTTAGATAGGGTGGATGTAGGGAAGTTGTTTCCATTAGCAGGGGAGACTAGGACCCGGGGGCACAGCCTTAGAATAAAAGGGAGTCACTTTAGAACAGAGATGAGGAGAAATTTCTTCAGCCAGAGAGTGGTGGGTCTGTGGAATTCATTGCCACAGAGGGCGGTGGAGGCCGGGACGTTGAGTGTCTTTAAGACAGAAGTTGATAAATTCTTGATTTCTCGAGGAATTAAGGGCTATGGAGAGAGAGCGGGTAAATGGAGTTGAAATCAGCCATGATTGAATGGTGGAGTGGACTCGATGGGCCGAATGGCCTTACTTCCGCTCCTATGTCTTATGGTCTTATGGTTCATAGCACAGCATTTGGAAAACAGTGGTATAATCAAACAAAGTCAGCATGGACTTACAAAAGGGAAATCATGCTTGCCAAATCTACTGACATTCTTTGAATATGTATTTATAGAATTGACCAGGGAGAACTGGTGGATGTGGTTTATTTACTTTTAGAAGGCTTTCGAGAAGGTCTCATGTAACAGATTACTATATTAACTTAAAACGGATGGGATTGCGGTTGACGTCCTGAGATGGATAGAAAACTGGTTAGCAGCCAGGAAACAGAGAAACATACAGAGAGTTGGAATAAATGGGTCTTTTTCTGATTGGCAGGCAGAGACTAATGGGGTAGCGCAGGGACTTGTGCTAAGACTCCAACTGCTCACATTATATAATGGTTTGGACGAGAAAACTAAATGTATTATCTCCAAATCTGCAGATGATGCAAGGTTTGGTGGGAGGGTGAGCTGGGAGGAGGATGCAGAGATGCTTCAATGTGATTTGGATAGGTTGAGTGAGTGGGCATATGCAGTAGCAGGTGGATAACGGTGAAGCTATCCACTTTGGTAGCAAAAATAGGAAGGCATATTATTATTTGAATGGGTGTAAATTGAGAGGTGGATACTCAGCGAGACCTTGGTGTCCTCGTGCATCAATCGCTGAAAGTAATCGCAGATACAGCAGGCAGTCAAGAAGACAAATGGTACGTTGGCCTTCATCGCGAGAGAATTTGATAGGAATAGGGATGTTTGACTGCAATTGTATAGGGCATTGGTGAGGCCACACCAATTATGTGCAGTTTTGGTGTCCTTATCTGTTCTTGCTATGGATGGAGTACAGCAAACGTTTACTAGGATGGTGGGATTGTTATATGAGGAGAGACTAAATTGGTTAGGATTATATTCTTTGAAGTTTAGAAGAGTGATAGGGGATCTCATAGAAACATATAAAATTCCAACTGGATTAGACAGGGTAGATTCAGAAAGAATGTTCCCGATGGCGGGGAGTCCAGACTCGGGGTCATAGTTTGAAGATAAGGGGTAAACCTTTTAGGACTGAGGTGAGGAAAAATGTCTTCACCCAGAGAGTAGTGAATCAGTGGAATTCACTACCACAGAAATAGCTGAGGCCAAAACATTGTGATTTCAACAAGGAATTAGATGTGGCCCTTGGGGCTAAAAGGATATTTGGGAAAGGGGGGGGGGGGGGGAAAGGAGAGAGAGGCCGGATCAGGGTATTGAATGTGATCAGCCATGATCGTAATGAATGATGGAGCAGGCTTGAAGGGATGAATGGCCTATTTCTGCTTCTATTTTCCTAAGTATGTTTCTATGTATAAAAATCTCACTAGATGTTAAATCAGATTGATTTACAGCACAGAAGGAATCATTTTCTACTATGGCAATTTAGGAGAAAATAGATAGCGATCAGAATTAATCTGGAGTGGCGCATAACAGGCAGTATGTCACCCCTTATACACCGTGCCCAATATATAATTTCTTTGCAGTCAATGGAACTAACGATCAGTGCTGTGTAGAATGGGCAGTCAATCGAGGTAAATTTCTACCCCATAAACTCTACTTCTCTTAAATTCTTTTTAAAATGCTCACATTTGGACTGTCTCAAGAGAGTACCTAATACTTGCACTAAACTTGGACAGCACAGTTGGCACACTTTAAAAAAATTGAACAAAATAACAAACATATGTTTTTGACTTCAAGTATTCTTGAAACATTATAAAACTTTTAATAACCCTTTCCTTCTCATTGCACTATTGTCTAACTTCACCCTCCACCCTCAATTATTATATATAGAAGGAAAACCTTAAGCCAGCCACATGAGGCATCTTAATCAAAATAATGCTTTCATATATAATTGACCTTAAGAAAAGTGCCTTTCACAACCTCATTGTCCCAAAGTCCATGATAGCTATTGAAGCACTTTTGAAGTGTTGCCACTGCATTCACAGAATCTTCACAATGCAGAAGACTAATCGGCTTTCATATAGGAAATGCGACAGCCAATGAGGACACACCAAGGTCTCACACACAATGTGATAAATAACTAGCTCGTGCTTGTGTGAAGTTGGTTGCTGCGTGAGAGTTGGTCAGGACACTGGGGACAACTCCCCTATTCTTCTTCAAAATATTGCTGCAGGATCTATTTATTATGCAGCCCCCCCCCCCCCCAAGGTGGCAGACACCTCCAACTGTGCAGCACTCCCTCAGTTCTGCACTGGAGTCAGCCTATCCAGAAATGGCCATTTCATACCCTCTACTGATTGTACACAGTACAAAGTTTATTCATCAACTTACTTTATCACCTTGCACCTAATTATAAATTTAGTCGCATAAAACCAGAAGACTTTCTTTAGCACCTTATTTCGATCTTGTTTCCTGTAATTTTTCTGTGGACATAAGAGATATTCATAAACATTTCCTCATGCACACTCGCCTGGTTGTTTCGCAAAGTTTTCCCACCACTGAGGTTGAACTGACTGACCTGTCATTATCCTTAACATTTGCAATTCTCCAGTCCTTTGGCACCACCCCTTGATCCAAGCAAGCTTAGAAGGTTGTGGTCAGTGCTTCTGCAATTTCTACTGTTACTTTCCCTAGTATCAATGGACTCATCTCTTCTGGGTCTGGTGACTTATCAACTTAATACAGCCAGCTTTCTAATACCTCATCTTTGGGTATTGCTGAAAAAAGACATCAAAGTGTTTTGTCTTGCACTCGCCAGGATATTTACATGAATACCAAATGTAAAGAAACAACAATTTATACTTCATAAGAAAGTGCTGATTGGTTGACAAGTGGACTCTGATTGGTTGAAGCATTGTCATGGAAAATGAACCAGTTAATGGATGACTGACAGTGAACTACTAAACTTTGTTTAAAATCAAACAAAAGGCAGGTTGATTTGGATTGGTCAAAGCATTGCCCGAGCCAAAGAATGGCTGTCACCTATTTTGTTCAGTTGAAATAGGCGTCATGCGTGTATGTGTTTGTTTTTTGCAATTTTTAGCTCATCTAGTGTCTCAATTACCTTCTCTTTCACAATGACTTGGGCAGCATATTTTTCCTTTGTAAATACAGACGGAAAGTTTTCATTTAGTACCTCAGCATGCCCACTGCCTCCATGTGAAAATTAACTCTTTGGCCCGTAATCGGTCCCACTCCTCGTTTACTATTTATGTGCTAAAGATGACATTTGGCTTCACTTTTATGTTAACTGCCCGTCTCTTTTCATACACAAGGGTGAAAAAAAGAGTATGTTCTATAATTCGGGTGGTTCACACTTGTATTATCAACTAGACATCTTTGTGGGAAAATCAAATTTATATTTGATTTTAAATGGTGAATCTTTAGCTCTGGATTAAATTGTTGACTAAAAACACCATTTACTGGAAATTGGTCACGCTGCCTTAAAATAATGACTTGTGTAACCACAAAGACAGATTGAACTGATCTGTAACTGACAGAATGTATAAATCGCATCATCTTGGTAAAGGCCAGGATTAACTTAATCCCATCAAGTAGACTCGGGCACTGGAAGCTGTATAGAAGGACTGAGCCAAAGACTGTAATCACAGCGACGGAGACCAAGCGTTAACCTGAGAGAAGCGTGAAAGATATGATAAACAAGGGAAGACCATGTGACAATCCATGGCATGCTCTGCTGTCCATGGTTAAAACTATGGGAAGTAAAGCTGGTAAATTACTGCCTAGTTTTATTAAAGTTTTATTCTTAATAAATCTTTCTGACTTGTTACAAGTTGACCAGTCTCGCTGTCTATTCCTTTGTCAAGTTCAACATCAAATTCCTTAAATCTGCCATTCGCACCCTTCTTCGGTTTCATCTTACCTACTAATTCCTTTGTCATCCAGTAAGCTCTGGCTTTGTTTATCCTACATTCTCCTCAACTGCACTGCAAACCAGCACAATATTTTAAAAACAATTGGACTGCAAATAGAAGGGAATAGTTTATTTCAATTTCTGCTCCGCTGAAGTCAAATGCTGTAAACATACACACATATGCTCAAATACATTTCAGAGAATGCGTGAACAATTTCTTAACGTTTACATTTATGCTCAAATCAACCGACAATGATTTTGTTGGAACACGTAGTATTAAATTAAACCCAACCCTATAGGATTGGTAGTAACAAGTTGAGACAGTCAACTTTACATGTGTATTTCATAATAAGCACATTAATCTTAATTTATAGAGTACAACTTAAAATATTCTGTTCATTTTAAATGAATATAAACTACAGTACAATATACTGCATTAAAAATTACAGTACAATAAACTAAAGGTGCTTAATGGGATTTCTGGAAGAAGAAGAGATTTCAATGTACAGTGAGAAATCTTTTTAAACAGAATCAGCATGAGAAAACAAAAATCCAGCCTAGCTAGTCAACCTGCCATACACATTAGCACAATTTTGGACACTATTGGGAAGCAGGTGAATTTTTACAATGATTCGTTACTTTAAAATCTTTACATTTAAGTTGCAAAATGATTTTCAATTCTCCATCATTCCACTAAGTTAAATATTAACAAGCCTTAGAGATTTACTCAGTAGTGAATTTTAAAAAAGCATTAAGAAAATAAAAAACAAACTTTAGTTATAAGAAAACTGCCGCCACAAAATATGACAATTATTAGTTGCCTGATACCATTCAAAGCAAAGGGCATGAACTCAGTTATGGCATACACCACAGCACAACACTGAAATGCATACTTTTACAAAATAGTTACTTAATTTAGTTTTTATCAATTTCCAGCATTCCAAGTACTTATAACCTGAATATCAATGTTGAAGCTAATTTTAGGAGCTCAACTTGTGCAATTAGAGACATCAAACAGCAGCAATGAATAACAAAACTATCTCATCCCACACACATTTATAGGTCTATGGCTTTAGTTGAGAGTTTTGCTGATGATATGGGACACTTTGGTGAACCTTTGTAACGATGTTTCTCTTTTTCTGCAACTTTATGCAACATGGAGTTACAAATGGATTTTTCTGGAGTTACACAAGACGCTTTTTCAATAATTACACTATGATTTGGCAGCACGCAATCAACTTGATGGATTCTTGACATTTTTCCATTAGTCAAATCTTCAAAAACTGACTGGCTAATATTCTGATCAAATGAATTCTTCTGCTGTCTAACTAAATACTCTTGCTGAAAGGCAGCAGAATGTTGGGTTTGTGATGCTGGTTTGGTTTTGCAAAATCCTTCAACAGGTAAATTATTTTGGTGTACATCAGTTCGGTGTTTACCCTGCTTTACATCTGTATTTTGTGTGAACAAAAATGAATTTGGATTAAATGACGGAGCACTTTTATGACTTACTGACTTAACCATTGTAGAGCCAACTGCAATTTTACATGATCTGGTCCCTGTTGCTGATTTGTCATTTCCATACAATAATGAATTCATCCTTTTAATAGACTGACGAACTGGGATACGCTTGAACTTTAAAGGTGATTGGACAGTTTTGTGTCTTGGATTCTGATCATTTAATGAAAGACTATTGAACCACTGAATATGTTCAACCACTTTGTGACGATCACATTCAGTCTCCTTCACAACTTCATCTGAAACCTTCCTCAAAGGAACATCCAAAGTATGTATCTTTGAAGGGAATTCTAATGCTCGAGTTCCATCTCTAGACAGTGAGCTGTCATCTATCTTATCTAAAGTAGGTTCCAATTTATTATGTAAGAGCACAGGCTGGTGCAATTCAGAGGGATGGTGATTATCACTGGGGCCACCAGAATTTGGCACAGTTACCTTTTCTACAGGAATAGTATTTTCCTTTTGTTCTTTCAATTTTTTATCATTTGATGGCAGCTGATCAGGAGATGGCTGTCCGGTAAATGAAAATACTGTAACACACTTAAAGGATTTTGGGGTTTTGTTTAGGTTACTATGATCGGCATCTAAAGGCACGTTTTTGTCTTGTAGAACTGCAGCTCCATTAACATCTTGCTGATCCAAATTACTAATGCAATCTCGATTACTGTTCATGCCATGTGTTATGATCATGTCTGTTGAGCAGGAAGCTATTTTGGCATTTTGATGCTTTATTTCAGAAACTTGTTGGGATGGCAATTCTGAGCAGGAACATTTTTGATCTGACAGATCTCTAAATGTGTTATCAGGTTTCTGAGGGGCAGCCACATTTTGAATCTGCTGGAAAAGCAAGTCACTTTTACACAAATTATTCAAAGTTGATGGTTGATGTTCTCCAATAATTGAACACATGTCACTCCCTGATTCAGAACATGTGCTTTTAATTTTCAACACAGTTTCTCCAGTTCCAATGTTTGCACCCTCACCTAAAGAATCTCCACTATTTCTGCTACCATTTTTGTGAGCTGCACATTGATTCTGGAAATCCCCTGGTATGGTGGGTGGTTTTCCAATGACGAGTGTAGGCTCTGACTGATAACTTCCAGAATTTAGGTAACACTCTAATGGAGTTTCCATATTGGAATGGCTACAAATTACTTGCGACTCTGTAGGACTGGCACCATTCCACGACATTCTGTGAATATCTTTAGTGCACTTTGGAGTGAGAAGATTTTCTTCTGATTTACTTATGCGCTTTGAGGCTGAAAGGAAACAAAGAGTGATCATGAAACCCAGTTTTAAATTGGATGCACCAGCACAAGGAGGAATGGAAAAGAACACGGAACCTCGAAGATGCATCTCACATATTATGTAGCCAGGAATCATGAGCAGTTTAAAAGACCTACCATACTGGAAGCATGGTATCATATTTAGCACAGCAATCTTCATTTCTATCTTTGAATGTTAATGAGTAATGGTGCACCATTATGCAAATAAAACTAAGTTAATTATGAGACCAGAAGGAACCTTTTGGGTTGAGTATTTTAAATATTTTTTACTGCTGAAAGAAAATTCACATTTGCTAATAGGATATCCCCTCTTAAAAGGCAGTTAAACCTGCAAAGTAGGTAAAATCGGAGGTCTCCAGCCTCACTAACATATTTGAATTGCCAACCTACCATCTGGGAACACATCAGGTGCCTGCCCTATTCCTAACTCAACAACACCTGGACGTTGGCGGGTTGAAGCCGGCCTTGCTGATGCACCTGAACTATAACCTCCACAGCTTCAATTTCACCCCCCCCCCCCATGTCAAAACCCTCCCTCCACCTCCTAGTGTCAACATTAAACACTTGCAGATCAAGAGTCTGCTGCACATGGAGTAAAGTTCCCTCAAATGTCCAAACCTCAAAATGTTTATTTTTCCAGTGTACCTGACCAAATAGCAATAAAGCGCAAAATATGAAAAGCTATCGACAATGGTGTGTGCCAAATCCACACCTACTGTGCAGAAAGTTAAAAGGCCTTAAATTCTTTTCACTTAAGATTCTTGTGGAAGAGACTTCCATTTAATTAGTCTGAGCTGGATTGGATTCCATCCCCAAAACAAAAGAACAGTTGTACTTAACAACAACATTGTAGCCGTAAAAAGGTCCAACTCAAGGAGTAACAATTTTTCAACCGGGGATAAATAAAACTCCCCAAAAAATAAAGATCTGGGGTCTTACACAATAAGGAAACTACTTGCAACACCACCTTATCTACATTTTTGTGCTCAGCACATGACTTTCCCAAACCCATCGTGCTAGGTATTGGAGGTGCATGATGAAATAAGTGGGGAATTTTACCAACATTTACCCTTTGTATCTCTGTGTCTTACAACTGGGGCAAATGGGAGATCTTCCGCTGAGAACCAATTGTAGTTGTGAACGTCACGCTGATTTGCAAGTCGCCAGCCAATGTTTTCTGATCCATTTGGAACTGGGCCTCCAGATGGCAAGGTATTCTGTGCAAAATTAAAATATTCATATAACATTTAACTTGAAACAATGCACTGTATATAACCCAAGGTTAAAATACTGGCTTGTGTACCAGCAGAACTATTTCTAAATAACTTCTGTCAAAGAGTAATGGAACATTCTGGGATATTACACAAATTTTGTGTAAGCCAGAAGTATACTTTGGCCCAGACTTTGCAGTAATAATACCAATGAGACTAACAGTGCTCAGAGCCATATGCAGTTAATTGGACACCAGCTTCAGGCATCTACGCAAGCATATTTAAATATCAAAGTCTGGGTGTAGTCAGAGACACCCCATTCTTCCCCCACTCCATACAGATTCAGCATTTAAAGAATACAATGACATGAACTTTAAGTATCTATCCATTAGTTTCCCACTACAGAGACCATAAAAATTTAGGCAGGTGCATAGAAGAGTGAATGATTTTTTAATGGTGTGATCACTGGTAACGATCACTGCCAAATAATGGCTTTGGCCCTGAAAATTGAAAAAATGTGCAGTCTCATTCCTTCGGAGGTTAGTGATGGAGATTATTTTCTGTTAATCTTTTACCCCTCTTAATACGCACATTTCGTTCATAATCTTTGTTTTGCTTTCTGTACATGATTTAAACCTAATTTATGTTTTCTGGTTTAGACTCTGGATGTTTCAGTGAAGGATTCTTCCATCTGATTAGCTAAAGAACATTGCTGTTTCTTGCCCAGCTCATACATACTGTAGTGTCCTAGAGGGTGACGCACTAGATTAGATGCCAGATTAGAGAAAGGTGCTGCTGAAAAACCCACCAAACGTTGTGCACAGCAGTCTGTGAAATGAACAGCAAGAACTTTTGCCTGCAAAAGTTGGGCCTGTGTATAAATAAGATCCTTTGCTTTTTGAATTCTTTGTATATTCTAAAAATTATAGCCTTGTAATCTATAGATCCAGAAATGTACCGATTAATTTGTCAGCATTGAACTTCAACATTTAGCAACACAAGCAAATGTAAATTGCACATCAAAAATTAAGATGCAAGGGCCATTAGCACTTTGATAGCAAGAGGGTTTTTTTGCAATAAAACAAAAATCTGGAGCTTTAAAGATGCATCAAAGCCTCAATCAATCTCAACTGAATTAAGCTACATTTTCACACTAACGAGGTTGCGCATTTTAAAATGCCAGAAGTGCAATTGTACTGCCCAGTCGAGTTTTTAAAAAATTTAAAAAAAATTTGCTTGAATATAATGAGCACAATTCTAAAAATGTTTTCAGTATACTTCTAGGTATTAAAAGTATGTGCCCATCTCTCTTTCCCCTCCCCACTCCCTTAATGTGCAGGCAGCAGAGTCAGGCCAAAAGACATGCATTTGCTATGTTATAAAATAAATTTCCCTCAAACTAGACAAAAAACCACAATGATTTGGCAACAGCATTTCCCTCAAAAATTAAATTCTGGGATCCATTAGTCTTTTAATGCCATACAAGGAAATGTCATCCATCTTACAGCAATCTATTTGTACATCAAATACTTATTGAACGTCACCAATAACCTTTAACTTTCCAATCTTGATACTTGCCAGCCTAATTTAATGTAGAATACTACCAACCAGATCAAGAGATCCAGATATACCCATTTTAACTGAGCAATCTGTTTTCAATCAAGAGCACAGATCTTAACACTAAAGCAAAGCGATATACCAAAAACATTTGGAAGCAAGGGGAACACAAATTGGACTTTGGCTGATCACAAATATATTGAAAATGAGGCATTAGCAGGGGAACTAACATCAAACGGGTCTGTATAATATTATCTTAGTATAACAAATAGATACGGTATAATCAATTTGGCACAACAAACCCTTGATTAGCAATAGGCAACATTGTAAATCAGTTTTTTTTAAAAACATGGACTTTTACTTTATGATGGATAGTGAGAGGAGCATTTCGGCATTAATCATAGAGCAGGCTCCAATTAGGCTTCTCATTTAAATCAAAACAATTTTCAACAATGTGTTTTTTCAACAATATAGCTTGCATTGGAGAGAGATATGTAAATCCTGATGGCACATGGAGCATCCGAATTGAACAGACATACCAATAGGTTACCAATTTAAAATGGTTAATACATAACTACTTACTGAGTCTCTGTTTTTTCCAAGGCTAAACCTTAAGCGTAAGGATTTGCGAACCATTCCTTTTCGATTAAGCTTGGGAGAAAAGCAATTAGCTTTTCCAGACTCCATCCTACAAGACATAAATTCTAAATGTTTATGGAATTTTGTCAATGTTGGGAAATAATTATTCCAGATTTCTATTGTCAACAGCTTTTTTTGTTCTTTTCTGGTCAGCTTTCTCTCTTTTTTTTATTCATTTACAGGATGTGGGTGTCATTGGCTGGGCCAGCATTTATTGCCCATCTCTAGTTCCCCTTCAGAAGCTGCTAGTGAGCTGCCTTCTTGAACTGCTGTAATGCCCGATCTGTTGGTACACCCAATGTGCAGTTAGAGATGGAGTTCCCTGATATTGACCCAGAAAAAGGGAAGGATCAGTGATATATTTCCAAATCAGAATGGTGAGTGGCGTGGGGGAGAACCTCCAGGTGGTGGTGTTCCCAGGTATCTGCTGTTCCTGTCCTTCTAACTGATAGCGGTCATGGGTTTGGAAGGTGCTGCTATGTTATAAAATAGAGTTACTGCAGTGCATCTGTCCATCGGTGGTGGAGGGATTGAATGTTTGTGGAAGGGGTAGCAACCAAGTGGGCTGCTTTGTCCTGGATGGTGTCGAGCTAGAGTGCTGTTAGAGCTGCTAGATCTCCAATGTAGGGCAACTAGTACAATTCAAATAGTCCCATTACTAACCAGATGAAATGAGTGAAGAGATTTGCTTGGTTAATATGGCTAAAATACTTGCTAACGATTTCATTTAGGGAAAAGCAAGTTCTGAGTACACTCAATGGGATAAAACAAAATCCTACCTGGTGAATATACTGACGTGCAACAAATTCACAGGCTGGCTAAATAGGTCTAAGTTAGTAGAAATGAAGGGTGCGATTTAACAGGATAAAAGACAGAATCCTGTTTTGGCACGTTTAGCGGGATGTTTCTCAGCACCTGTAGCACTGAGTACTACACGCCATCAAACGGGACTGTTTTTTTTGGCCTTGGCAAGCAACGCCCCACCAAGGTCGCACCTACCTTCATTTCGTGCAATGGACGGAAGAGATTGGGGTGCCATTTTTAAATGCCACCCCAATCTCTGCCCCCCCCCCCCAATTTACCCGTTGGGGTTCCTGAAGCACCCAACCGGGCCCCAAACCTTGGCAGTCAACCTGGCAGTGCCCCTGCCAGCGCCACAATGTCATGATGGCAACGGGATAGCCAGGGTACCACCCTGCCCAGAGCCCGATCACTTGGGGGCCTCCGATGACCTAGGGGAGCACCCCAGGTGCTGTTACGTCTGGTCCACATTAGTGTGGACCAGTGTTAAACGGAGCCATGCGAGGTCTCCCAGGCAAGGGTGTTCGATCCTGTGTAGGATCAAAAGTAGTAGGTGGTGGGATAATCTGGACATATTTAAGTGGGCCTAACTGCTCAAGTAAGTATTCAAATCTGGATCCCGCCCAGTGAGGACGAGATCCAGATCTCGTTAGATTTCGTTAGGCACTCCAAGCGCCGCAAATCTTGCGAGAGGCCTCTCGAGAGATTTAACGGCCATGTCGCGTCCAGAGTCGGGCCTGGAGAGGCCATTCAATCACGCCGAAGAACATTGTCATCTTAAAAACATCTTCCAATTGTAACAGCGATAACCTTGCAAGGTCCAAGTACAGCAGTATCAAAACAAACGCTCTGCAATTTTCACTGGTTAAATAATTAACAGACTCAAAGCAATTTCTAAATTACAATACGAAACACCAGTAAAAGCATCCACAATCATTTCCACTATCAAAACATTAGACTTGATTTTAATAAGTGTAAGGGATCGATTAATAATTGCATGGCATCTTGGCATTAATGTTTTAAAAAAAGACCCAAGGCAACTCTCAGATAGGCATAAAGAAAACAAACACCAAACTGATAAAAAAAAAGAGGCGAATATAAGCTTGGTTGAAGAGAGGTATTGAGGCAACTTTTTAAAAAATGCTTCTTAAGACTTATTGGGAGCGAGAGAGCCGTAGAGCACAAGGACAGTTTTGGGAAAGTGGGAATTATGTATGTAATCAGCAGGTACGTACAACCCAAGAACATGTTGGGTGTGGAAAGGGATCAAAAGTAGGAGGTGGGTTTAATGGAAAAAGTGAGCTTGAAAAGAGTAAAGGGAGATACTTCAAAAAGCATGAGAGCTCGGGGAGTGAGTGGTTGGGAAGCTAAGGCCAGGAGGAAGGCAGAGTGGAGGCACTTGCACCAATGGTCTTAAACTTAATGGGGAATAGTTTAGAAAACTAAAGTTACTGCACTGACGTGTGATACGTGATTTTTCCACTTGGCTTTCTCACAGGAAACTTATAAATTCGATAAACCATGTGCTATATTTGAATGAGTACGTTAGTGAGACAGACTGATGAACACACAATCAGTGAATTAGATGGGGGGAGGAGGAGCTTGCAAGAGAGGTTAGTTTCAAATGCATCTTCATTTGCTCCTAACCGGCTCCCACGCTGGCTGTATTTACCTTCAATTTGCAGTAATAAGCAAAAACTTACTTAATGTCAGCAGGAACAAATGGCAGTGCAGCATGGGAGGCCTGGTAGCAGGGTTGGAGGTTAGGGGAAAGACAACAGCTGGGCAAACTAAGAAGTGTGTACAGTGCAGAATACCTGGAAGTGGCTATGGAGATTGAAGCAGACCCAACAATAAATTTAAAACCTAAAAATGAAAATGTAAAAACTGTAAAAAAGTACAAATTGCCCATTGCAAATGTGGATACAAGAATTTATAATAGGAAAAGCTGATGGGGAGCCCACATAGACTAAAATTTTAAATATGAAGAGATAAAGATAGATACACATTGCGTTGTCAAAAGACTTGATTTAAAGTATCAAAAAGCGAACCTTACGTATTTTAATATTATGCAATTATATTTCTTATGCAATTGTTCTTCCTATTGCTCATGTCTAATGCCAAAGTGAAGAAGAAGATCTGTTATTGTGCTACTGCCCGGTTTTTCCATGATTTAAGCGGACACTCAGAGAATGGTGGGCAGTGTCCCCAATCTTAAACTAAATTAGTGGATAGAAAATCAGGGTTGCAGGTTCAGAATTTCAGCAAGTGAGATTAGTGAACATTTGTGCAATTTGGCAATCATATATCTACTTTAAGATTGAATTCCGGGTGCGGCGATGACCAGCTGAGTCGCACGTTTCGGCAGCTCCCGGTGAAACGGACTTTTGGGCTCTTGATAGGAGCCCCAACGGCAATTTTGACGGCTAAAAACACTGTGCGGTAAACCAGAAGGGAATCCCCCCTGGATACGGATGAAAAAAGGAGGAGAAAGTTGCCGGATTTCAGTGGATCCTTTAGAACAGCGGCAAGGAAGGCAAGCAAAAACCAAGATGGCGTCGGAAGGTGGCAGTTTAACATGGGGCCCTGAACAACAAGAGTTCTTGAAATGCTGTGTGGAAGAGCTCAAAAAGGAAATGAAGAAAGAGCTGTTGGCCCCGATACTACAGGCGATCGAAGGGCTAAAGGAGGAACAAAAGACCCAGGAGCGGGAGCTTCGGGTCGTGAAGGCAAAGGCAGCCGAGAATGAGGACGACATACAGGGCCTGGTGGTGAAGACGGAGACGCAGGAGGCACATCAGAAACGATGTGTGGAAAGGTTGGAGGCACTGGAGAACAACGCAAGGAGGAACAACCTGAGGATTCTTGGTCTTCCTGAAGGTGCGGAGGGAGCGGACGTCGGGGCATATGTGAGCACGATGCTGCACTCGTTAATGGGAGCGGAGGCCCCGGCGGGTCCGTTGGAGGTGGAGGGAGCATACCAAGTGATGGCGCGAGGACCGAGAGCAGGAGAAATTCCCAGAGCCATAGTGGTGAGATTCCTCCGTTTTAAGGATAGAGAAATGGTCCTTAGATGGGCGAAGAAAACTCGGAGCAGTAAATGGGAGAACGCGGTGATCCGCGTTTATCAAGACTGGAATGCGGAGGTGGCGAGAAGGAGGGCAAGCTTTAATCGGGCCAAGGCGGTGCTTCATAAAAAGAAGATAAAATTTGGAATGCTGCAACCGGCAAGACTGTGGGTCACATATCGAGGGAGGCACCACTACTTTGAGACGGCGGATGAAGCGTGGACTTTTATTGTGGAAGAAAAACTGGAATGAGCGGGTTATTAAAAAGAACGTTTGAACAAAGTGGTGGGGCGAATGTGGGGGGCGAAGAGGGGGGTTAAAAAGGGGGGAAAGAGGAGTTTTATGTACTAATCCTGCGATGTGGTAACTTTTCTCTCTTCCACAGGTGGTGATGGGGGGAGGAGGAGAGGTGGAGGAGATGGGGCGTTGGCAATTGGGGGCGGGGCCAAGGGAGAAGCGCGGGCTTGGTTCCCGCGCTATGATAATCATGGCGGGAATAGAGAAGCAGGAAGGAGGGGGCGTCGCACGGTGCGAGCCGAGGTCACGGGGGGGGAAGCCGAGGTCGGCCAGAGTTTGCTGACTTCTGGGAGCAACATGGGGGGAGTAATTACGCTAGCGGGGGATCTAGCGGGGCGGGTGGGAGGGGGGAATTACTGGGTTGCTGCTGCTGGGGAGAGGGGGGAGCTGGTATGAGAGGGGATGGGCGGGGGGGGGGCACCGCCTGGGGGAAGATACAGCTGCGTGGGAACCGGGTGAGGAGCTGGAAAAAGGGGATGGCTAATCGACAAGGGGGGGGGGGGGGGGGTAGGAAGCCCCCCAACCCGGCTGATCACGTGGAACGTGAGAGGGCTGAACGGGCCGATAAAGGAGGGCACGGGTACTCGCACACCTTAAGAAACTTAAGGCAGATGTGGTTATGTTACAGGAACGCACCTGAAACTGATAGACCAGGTTAGGCTACGCAAAGGATGGGTGGGGCAGGTGTTCCATTCGGGGCTAGATGCGAAAAACAGGGGGGTGGCTATATTAGTGGGGAAGCGGGTAATGTTCGAGGCAAAAACTATAGTGGCGGATAACGGGGGCAGATACGTGATGGTGAGTGGCAAACTACAGGGGGAGACGGTGGTTTTGGTAAACGTATATGCCCCGAACTGGGATGATGCCAATTTTATGAGGCGGATGCTAGGACGCATTCCGGACCTAGAGATGGGAAAGCTGATAATGGGGGGAGATTTTAATACAGTGTTGGAACCAGGGCTGGATAGGTCGAAGTCCAGGACTGGAAGGAGGCCGGCAGCAGCCAAGGTACTTAAAGATTTTATGGAGCAGATGGGAGGTGTAGACCAGTGGAGATTTAGCAGACCTAGGAGTAAGGAGTACTCGTTTTTCTCCTATGTCCATAAAGTCTACTCGCGAATAGACTTTTTTGTGCTGGGAAGGGCGTTGATCCCGAAGGTGAGGGGAACGGAGTATACGGCTATAGCCATTTCGGATCACGCTCCACACTGGGTAGACTTGGAGATAGGGGAGGAAACAGGAGGGCGCCCACCCTGGAGAATGGACATGGGACTAATGGCAGATGAGGGGGTGTGTCTAAGGGTGAGGGGGTGCATTGAAAAGTACTTGGAACTCAATGATAATGGGGAGGTCCAGGTGGGAGTGGTCTGGGAGGCGTTGAAGGCGGTGGTTAGAGGGGAGCTGATATCAATAAGGGTACATAAAGGGAAGCAGGAGAGTAAGGAACGGGAGCGGTTGCTGCAAGAACTTTTGAGGGTGGACAGACAATATGCGGAAGTACCGGAGGAGGGACTGTACAGGGAAAGGCAAAGGCTACATGTAGAATTTGACTTGCTGACTACGGGCACTGCAGAGGCACAATGGAGGAAGGCACAGGGTGTACAGTACGAATATGGGGAGAAGGCGAGCAGGTTGCTGGCACACCAATTGAGGAAAAGGGGAGCAGCGAGGGAAATAGGGAGAGTGAGGGATGAGGAAGGAGAGATGGAGCGGAGAGAGTGAATGGAGTGTTCAAGACATTTTATAAAAAATTATATGAAGCTCAACCCCCGGATGGGAGGGAGAGAATGATGGGCTTCTTGGATCGGCGGGAATTTCCCAAGGTGGAAGAGCAGGAAAGGGTGGGACTGGGAGCACAGATTGAGGTAGAAGAAGTGGTGAAAGGAATTAGGAGCATGCAGGCGGGAAAGGCCCCGGGACCGGATGGATTCCCAGTCGAATTCTATAGAAAATATGTGGACTTGCTCGCCCCGGTATTGACGAGGACCTTTAATGAGGCAAAGGAAAGGGGACAACTGCACCCGAGTATGTCTGAAGCAACGATATCGCTTCTCTTAAAGAAGGAAAAGGACCCGCTACAATGCGGGTCCTATAGACCTATTTCCCTCCTAAATGTAGATGCCAAGATCCTGGCCAAGGTAATGGCAATGAGAATAGAGGAATGTGTCCCGGGGGTGGTCCACGAGGACCAAACTGGGTTTGTGAAGGGGAGACAGCTGAACACGAATATACGGAGGCTGTTAGGGGTAATGATGATGGCCCCACCAGAGGGGGAAACTGAGATAGTAGTGGCGATGGATGCCGAGAAAGCATTTGATAGAGTGGAGTGGGATTATTTGTGGGAGGCGTTGAGGAGATTTGGTTTTGGAGAGGGGTATGTTAGATGGGTGCAGCTGTTGTATAGGGCCCCGATGGCGAGCGTGGTCACGAATGGACGGGGATCTGCATATTTTCGGCTCCATAGAGGGACAAGGCAGGGATGCCCTCTGTCCCCATTATTGTTTGCACTGGCGATTGAGCCCCTGGCGATAGCGTTGAGGGGTTCCAAGAAGTGGAGGGGAGTACTTAGAGGAGGAGAAGAGCACCGGGTATCTTTGTATGCGGACGATTTGCTACTATACGTGGCAGACCCGGCGGAGGGGATGCCAGAAATAATGCGGATACTTGGGGAGTTTGGGGATTTTTCAGGGTATAAATTGAACATGGGGAAAAGTGAGTTGTTTGTGGTGCATCCAGGGGAGCAGAGTAGAGAAATAGAGGACCTACCGTTGAGGAAGGTAACAAGGGACTTTCGTTACCTGGGGATCCAGATAGCCAAGAATTGGGGCACATTGCATAGGTTAAATTTAACGCGGTTGGTGGAACAAATGGAGGAGGATTTCAAGAGATGGGATATGGTATCCCTGTCACTGGCAGGGAGGGTGCAGGCGGTTAAGATAGTGGTCCTCCCGAGATTCCTCTTTGTGTTTCAGTGCCTCCCGGTGGTGATCACGAAGGCTTTTTTTAAAAAAAGGATTGAAAAGAGCATCATGGGTTTTGTGTGGGCCGGGAAGACCCCGAGAGTGAGGAAGGGATTCTTACAGCGTAGCAGGGATAGGGGGGGGGCTGGCACTACCGAGCCTAAGTGAGTATTATTGGGCCGCTAATATTTCAATGGTGAGTAAGTGGATGGGAGAGGAGGAGGGAGCGGCGTGGAAGAGATTAGAGAGGGCGTCCTGTAGGGGGACTAGCCTACAGGCTATGGTGACAGCCCCATTGCCGTTCTCACCGAGGAACTACACCACAAGCCCGGTGGTGGTGGCTACACTGAAGATTTGGGGACAGTGGAGACGGCATAGGGGAAAGACTGGAGCCTTGGGGGGGTCCCCGATAAGAAACAACCATAGGTTTGCCCCGGGGGGAATGGATGGAGGATATGGAATGTGGCAAAGAGCAGGAATAACGCAACTGAAAGATCTGTTTGTGGATGGGAAGTTCGCGAGTCTGGGAGCGCTGACCGAGAAATATGGGTTGCCCCAAGGGAATGTATTCAGGTATATGCAACTGAGGGCTTTTGCGAGGCAGCAGGTGAGGGAATTCCCGCAGCTCCCGACACAAGAGGTGCAGGACAGAGTGATCTCAAAGACATGGGTGGGGGATGGTAAGGTGTCAGATATATATAGGGAAATGAGGGACGAAGGGGAGACTATGGTAGATGAACTAAAAGGGAAATGGGAAGAAGAGCTGGGGGAGGAGATCGAGGAGGGGCTGTGGGCAGATGCCCTAAGCAGGGTAAACTCGTCGTCCTCGTGTGCCAGGCTAAGCCTGATTCAGTTTAAGGTATTACACAGGGCGCATATGACTGGAGCACGGCTCAGTAAATTAGGTGTGCGAGGTGCTCGAGAAGCCCAGCAAATCATACCCATATGTTTTGGTCATGCCCGGCACTACAGGGGTTTTGGATGGGGGTGACAAAGGTGCTTTCAAAAGTAGTGGGGGTAGTGGTCGAACCAAGCTGGGGGTTGGCTATATTTGGGGTTGCACAAGAGCCGGGAGTGCAGGAGGCGAGAGAGGCCGATGTTTTGGCCTTTGCGTCCCTAGTAGCCCGGCGCAGGATATTGTTAATGTGGAAAGAAGCCAAGCCCCCGGGGGTGGAGACCTGGATAAATGACATGGCAGGGTTTATAAAGCTAGAGCGGATTAAGTTCGTTCTAAGGGGGTCGGCTCAAGGGTTCACCAGGCGGTGGCAACCGTTCGTCGAATACCTCGCAGAAAGATAGATGGAATGGGAAAAAGAAGGCAGCAGCAGCAGCCCAGGATCGGAGGTGGGGTGGGGGGGGGGTGGGAGGAGGAACCAGAAGGACTCTCAGGGTTGTTAATATATACTGTATAATATGTATAGGTCGTTGCGACAGATAATTATATATTGGACTGTTAAATTATATTTTTGGAGAGTGTTACTTGTGATCAGGCAGTTGCCAATTAGGGTTAGTTTTCATTTTTGTTATTTATTATTTATTCATTTTTTGTTTATAAAATAGGTCATTGTTATTTGTGTTGTTATAATATTGTGTGAAGGATGCACAATGTACTGTGTTGGTTGACCAAAAATTTTCAATAAAATATTTATTAAAAAAAATATATATATCTACTTTAATGGTGTACTAAATTTTTTTGCTACACTGTGTACACATATCTACCGACTGCAGAAGTATATACCTAACTGAAAGTTACAGAATATTTGCTGTTGTTAATTTCCTTGCAATTTAAAATCTGTCTTATTGATACAAGTGTTTTAGGGATAAACCAGTTGTGCATTGATCTGATTTATAAGTAAACTAAATTCCAAAAATTAAAAAATCATTTTGGTGGTTACTCCTTCCCAAAATCAAGTATATACAAAATAAAAGCTATTAATATTCATTAAACACCAGCAACATTAATTTAATTTGCTAACATATTTGACAAAGTACCTCTCAACCCCTTTGTTTTCTAGTCTTTTACTTTTCCGCCGATTAGCTGATGCAGCCGACTGAAACGTAACACTTCCAGCAGAGAACAATAGAGGACCCTGCAATGACTCCAGTGATACTTGAGGACTACCTTCAGCACATTGTGCCTGGTAATAAACTAAGAAAAAAAACACGTCATCACAAAATCATTCGAACTAATCCTACAACCATTTCAAAATTTTATTAACCCAAATGATTTGGCTTTTCAAGTTCACAAGGTTAAAAGTAGCTCCTCAAGTAGACAAAACCATAACAAAAGCTTACAGAATACTGGGTATCATGATGAAAGATACAGAATGTAACATCAACAAGCAACAGTGGGTGGAATTCTCCCATCCTGAGTGTAAGTCCTGTGGCAGCGTGGGAACATGGACTGTTTCCTACTGTGGAGGCCGGTGGGAAAACACACCAAATGTGGCTGGAAAACACACCAAATGCTCCAGACCCAACAGCAATAAGTATGCATTCAGGTTCTTTGCATCATATTTCATGGCAGGGCAGGTCCAATGGCAAGTAGTCCTCTGTCCTATCCAGGCAACTTACTGAAAAGGAGCCCATCATCACTGACCCAGTATCGAAGAAAGAAGGTGGACCTCTGGGGACATAAAGGTACATTCTGAGGCTGGAAGATGGACCCACTTGAGGACACCAAATCTGGGAGGTCCACCTGCAGACACTCCCCCCACCCACTGCTGGGGGTGTTCCAGGGTCCAGGTTTCCCAGTGGCCTCCATCCCAAACTCTGATGGCAGCCACAGGCATTGTTCAGGGAGACCTGACAAATGCACACCACGTTGTTCCAGGTGTTTCGCACTGGTGCAAGGGCCCCATCCTATTGATTCCCTTATTTCCTATTTCTTTTACTTTGCTGTTATCATTTCGGTCCATGGATCAATAATGGACATATACCTTTTAAGTTGAGCAGGTGAACTGAGGAACTCAAAAGTTGCAAAATAGTATACTGTGCTATGAAGATTTATATTTTGAACAGAAGAACTCATACTTTATGGAACCCGCGAATTTGGAGGGATTCAGTTCAATTGGTTGGCTGGTTGCCAATAGATTGGCCAAGGACATTAACCTACCTACAACAGACAGCGATTGGGTTCTGCCAGGTTGGGGTTTACAGAGGACCCAGCAGAGAAAGTTCCTGGACGCTTAGAAGAAAGGCTGTGTTGCTCTCTCCCCTGCAAATGTTTCTTGCCTGCTGTTTCTGAGTCTGGAGAGAAGTCTCGAGACTCTGATGAATCTACAGTGAAAACCATTACAGACTGAAAGCAGTCATCCAACTGGAAGACGTGATTAAAAGATTCTAACTGGAAGAAGTCCATCTGAAATGGGGACTCTAATCCTTTTACTTTCATACTTTTCTTACACCTCTCTTTCCCCTCTGTTTGTCTGTCTTGTGTGTATATATGTGTGTGTATATATATATATATATATATATAATAAAAAAGGGTGGGACGGGTTAGGAGGGGTGGGTAGAAATTAGATAGTAGTTAACCAGTTGTATTTGTTGCCTATTTATTAATAGTTATTGTTATTAATAAAAATAAATTAAGTTTAAATTTACAAACCTGGTGACTGTAGTTATTGGGCAGCCGAAGACTAAAGACTTCGGATATTTTTAAAATTAAGAGTTAATTTCAATTGTGTTGGTATTCCGGGTCAAGTGAGGTTGGAACTGACCATGCACTAGCCCAGGGGGCCATATTACCAGTGTTTTCCCACTGGCACCACGGAAAATCAGACATTGGTGTTCAGGCCTTCATCTGCATCTCAATAGTGGGATGCAGATGGAGTTCAAACTGGCCTCCAGCAGGTTTCCTGATCTTCCATGGCAAGCCCTAGCAGAAGATACTGTGGGAAATTTACGCTGGAGTGCAATCAATTTTTGGACTCGTTATTGAAACCCCCAGTGGGACTTTGGGAGAATTCCACCCAGTGAACCTATGCCTCACGCTACAATTCTATGATTTAGCCATTACCTCCAATCAGAGATTACAAAGTTAAATCTATAATCTAAATATTTGTCTAATATTGTGCAGAATCATCTTTAACTTTCAATAGTATAACCACTATTTTTCCATAACTTCTCACATTCACCACCTTTTAGCATTGTAGAAGGGGATGAAATATGCAGGCGTTCATCTATATAACTTTTTAAATTCATGGTCTAGCAATGGAAATTCAAATGTTCATTTAAAATAGGTGTGGGACAGTTTATAATTCCCCATTTGCAGGTTGCGAGGGGGGGGGGGGGTCAAAATTCATTAATTACATATTTAAAAGTAGTAAACAGCTTCTTCACAGCGTCACAACTTTTCACATATATTAAGTATTGCATTACTATAGAAGTTGCATAAACTTGTATGGTTTACTTTCGATGTAAAGTACTCCTATTCTGCTTTCCCTTTTTCCATAAAAGATTAAGTTTTTAAACATTTAAAAATGGCTTTCTATCTTTTGTGCAACTTTTAACCTTAAGTAAACATAGTGATGTCGACAACATAGTTGATTGCAATGGAACTTTTCCTCCATAATGAAGTAATTCAGGTCCAGACAGTGAGTCCTCCGTTCCTGAGGCTAAGTGCCGATGCCAACGGAGGATCCGTGGTGTTTCACGCTGGGAAAATCAGTGTGAAACCCTCACCGGTTCCAATTGGCTCCCGGGCCGCACATGCGCAGGGCTGACAAACTGCAGCCGTGCACGCCTACAACCCCCCACACATGCACCGGAAAACATGGTGTCGGCCGTGCTGGACTGCGTACCCGCCCATCCCAGCCCACAGTCTGGCCACCCCCACCACTTCTCCCAACCCTAGCAGTCGCCCCCCCAGGCCAGCAGCACGGAACTCGGCCAAGTGTGGCGGCGCTGGACACTGTCCGCAGCCGGTATGCCAGACTCCCGACTGTTGGGACCACACGTGGTCCGCGCCATCGGGAACTTCGCTCATCAGTGGCGGAGCATGTCGGGGGGGTGTAGAAATCTTTAATTTATGGGATCTTAACCTGTCGAACTACGCCAAGTTTGGGGGAAGCTTAGTTGATGAATCAAGTCCTGGCGCAATACGACAAGTTGTAAGATTTGTACTATTTCTGGACTTTGCCAAGTTGTTCGATTCCTTGTATTATTCGACTGTGTATAGTTGAAGGAATTTAATCTTTTAAATTTGCTAATCTTTTAGCTGGCTTGGCGAATGTAACAGTTGAGACTTCATATCGAGAATATATATATAATTCAATGCTCTTACAAACTGCATTGGACTCTTGCCACCTAGTTGCCATGGAACTCAGTCCTTGGCCTTGACAATTAGCACAAGCAGTGTCAAATTGTCTTGCAACTGTGCTGCTATAATCTTATAATGGAATTTTATGCTGTTTCATGTATCATATTGAAGTCCTGAATTTATGTGTGCTGAAATTCTCATTTTTAAAAATGAGTACTAAAAACAGCTATCTTTTACCTATACTAGTTGTATTTGAAATACCTGGCTTCTACAGTGGGCCGGCTGATGGCGCATTGACGGGGTTGTGACTGCATGTGGCCCGATGACGTCGATTTGGAGGGGGCGGAGCATCGCAAACCAGCGTCTGCTCCGATTTCGGTGTCGTGATCTATTCTCCACCCGATCACTGTTCTCGATTTTGACGTCGGGCTATAGACAATCCCGACCCATATCTTCACATGTCTGAATCTTGTTCATTTATTTATGGTCTGCAGAATTTTCTGACATGCTGGAACCGTTACACCAGTTGTTGCAGATCATCACATTGCCTCAGTGGTTTAGGAAAAAAGCCTTGATCTGAGAAATCTTTCACCAAGTTTGGGAATGAAACAGCATAGACATATTTCTTATCTCCTGCTGTTGTGGAGCATATCCCTTTGGTTTGGTGGCAGATCACTTTCTGGGAATCTGTTAGGATTTATTTTGTGTTCAGAGCATGGGAGAGAAGAGTTACTGTCTATATTTTTGATGAGCAGAACAGGTCAGAGGTGGCATTATTAATTGTTTTCTTTACCAGAGTTACCTATTGACAGAGAAAGATTTCTGAATTGACAAACTGAAATAAATAGTGGGTCTTTGGGGAATGGGAATTTCATCTAATTTTAAATTAACAATATCTTGTCTTGCTGAAATCAGTCTTGAAAAGGTAAGGCACGTGAAGTTCCATCACAGAATTTTATCAAAACAAAAACACCAAAATTCAAATCTTTTCAGTTCTAAAATCTCTGCAATTCTTGGGATGTAAAGTGAAAGATTTGGAGTAGCAGTAACATAAGTTATATAGCGTGAATGCAAGGCAACTATGTTATCAGCGATCGGAAAATAGAAAGAATAAGAAAATTGATGGTAAAACAGAAAATGCTGAAAATTGTCAAGATTATCAGGAAGCATTGTTTTTTAAAAATTAATTTCCAGGATGTGGGCTTCGTTGGCTAGGCCAGCATTTGTCACCCATCCCTAATTGCCCTTCAGTAGGCAGTGGTGACCAGCCTTCTTGAACTGCTGCAGTCCATGTTGTGTAGGTGCACGCTCTGTGCTAATAGAGAGCAAGTTCCAGGATTTTGACCCAGTGACAGTGAAGGAACGGCGATGTATTTCCAAGTCAGGGTGGTGAGTGGCTTGGAGGGGAACTTCCAAGTGGTGGTATTCTAATGTATCTGCTGCCCCTGTCCTTCTTGATGCAGTGGTCGTGGGTTTCGAAGGTGCTGCCTAAGGAGCCTTGGTGAGTTCTTGCAGTGCAACTTGTAGATGGTACATACGGCAGCTATTGTGCGTTGGTGGTGGAGGGAGTGAATGTTTGTGCAAGGGGTGCCAATCAAGCTTTGTCTTGGACGGTGTCGAGCGTTTTGAGTGTTGTTGGAGCTGCACTCATCCAGGCAAGTGGGGAGTATTCCATCACAGTCCTGGATCGTAGGTGTTGGACAGGTTTTGAGGAGTCAGAAGGCGAGTTACTCGCCACAGGATTCCCATCCTTTGACTTATTCTTGTAGCCAAAGTATTTATATGGTTAGTCCAGTTCAGTTTCTGATCAATGATAACCCCCAGGATGTTGATAGTGGGGGATTCAGTGATGGTAATGCCATTGAATGTCAAGGAGCAATGGTTTGATTCTCTTATTGGAGATGGTCATTGTCTGGCACTTCTGTGACGCGAATATTACTTGTCACTCGTCAGCCCAAGCCTGGATATTGTCCAGGTCTTGCTAATTTTGCACGTGGACTGCTTCAGTGTCTGAGGAATCGTGAAGAGTGCTGAACATTCATCCCCACTTCTGACCTTAAGGGAGGTCATTGATGAAGCAGAAGATGGTTTGGTCTAGGTCTGTATGGGGAGAGACCAATACTTCATTTAAATATAAATTTAGAGTACCCAATTCATTTTTTCCAATTGAGGGGCAATTTAGTGTGGCCAAACCGCCTACCCTGCACATCTTTGACTTGTGGGGGCGGAACCCACGCAGACACGGGGAGAATGTACAAACTCCACACGGACAGTGTCGCAGAGCCGGGATCGAACCTGGGACCTCAGCGCCGTGAGGCAGCAGTGCTATCCACTGTGCCGCCCTGAGAGAGACTAATTCTGATGAAAGGTCACGAATGTTAACTTGTTTCTCTCCCCACAGATGCTGCCTGACCTGTTGAGTATTTCCAGCATTTTCGGTTTATATTTCAGGTTTCCAACATCTGCAGCATTTCCGTTAGTTTGTCACAAATTGAGGCCACAATGCACCAAAGTTAATTAAATCAGTAAAACCATTTTTAGAAGTAACTTTCCCAATGGTGTCAAGGGTATTTCTATTTGTACATAGAAATCAAACAAATCAGGACGAATAACTTGCATTTATAAAGCGTCTTCAATGCAGTAAAATGTCCCTTCACAGGAGCAGTATGTGTTATCAAGCCGCATAAGGGCATGTTAGGATGAATATCTAGTCAGAGCTATATGTTGGGGAACACCTTAAAAGGTGAGAGAGAGATAGAGGGGTTTAGGAAGGGAAATACAGAGCTTAGAGTTAAGGCAGCTAAAGGCATAGGCATCAATGATGGGCAAATGGTGCATGCCCAAAATGCCTGAATTGAGTATTATAATATTCCCTACAAATAAGAGGTTTGACTGTTTCATCATCCTGCAGTTTCATCCCCTACATTTTCTCTTTCTTTAATGAAAAGCAAGACTTTACACTAGGTGCTAAGTGCAGAAGCACATTTTCCATAAAAGGAGTTGAATATTCTATGCATACCATCATCCTTCTTGACACCATCTGATGTTGGTGTCGAATTCTGGCTCAGAAAACCACTGGGTAACAATTCCAATGCTATGTTGTGTCTGAGTGATCGTCTGTGAACAAGAATTCATGTTTCAATTTATGTTCAACAAGTCCTATATTCCAAAGAGCAAAACAAAACACAACAGTGAGCTTAACGGGAGACAATAAAACTGCCAGTATGCAATGTTATTTGCAAAATAGTTTTCCATATTATATGTATGTAGTCTTTCATTAAGCACCAACTCTCAAAAGTCCAGGAAATTCTTATATTTTATTTGGGAGGAGGGGCAGGTTAAGGGAGGCAGGAATGGGGGAAGCATGCAAAATGTGCACAACTCTGCAGCAAAGTTACCAACTTTGTGAAAGAATTCAATATTTAATAGTTGTAATTCAACAGCATGGAAGGCTACTTTCCTGTTGCAGCATATGGTTTTACTCGACAGATAACACAACATTTTGAAATGGTTAATCCAATGTGTTGCATGGAAATACTTTTGTGTCAAAATTCACACGTAATATGGGTAAAGTTTTTTTTTAAACAAACATTTTATTAGGGTATTTGTAGTCTTTAAAATAATAACAGCAACATAAACATGGTACATAAAACATTTCCATCCCTATCACACTCTTCACACTCCCAATTGATGAAACAATAGCTACCCCTCCTAGATTTCTGCCTCTGCTGACATTTTAAGTTTCTCTGAGAAAGTCGACAAAAGGCTGCCACCTCCGGATGAACCCTAATATTGACCCTCTTAGGGCGATCTTTATTTTCTCGAGACTGAGAAACCCAGCCATGTCGCTAACCCAGGTCTCTGATTTCAGGGGCTTCGAGTCCCCCCACATTAATATCCGTCGCCGGGCTACCAGGGAGGCAAAGGCCAAAACGTCAGCCTCTCTCGCCCCCTGGACTCCCGGGTCTTCCAGCACTTCGAAGATTGCCACCTCTGGAGTTGGTATCACTTGTGATTTAAGTATTGTGGACATAGCCTTAGCAAAAGCCTGCCAAAACCCTCCAAGCTTCGGGCATGCCCAAAACATATGGACATGGTTTGCTGGACCTCCCGCGCACCTTGCACACCTGTCCTCTACCCCAAAGAACTTGCTTATCCGGGCCACCGTCATGTCTGCCCGGTGAATTACCTTAAATTGTATCAGACTAAGCCTGGCACATGAGGATGTGTTAACCCGCCTCCAGCTCTCCCCCAAGCTCCTCTTCCCACTTGCCCTTTAGTTCCTCAATCTGGGTTTCCTCCGACTCCCTAAGTTCTTTGTAGATATCTGATACCTTCCCCTCTCCCACCCATGTTCTGGAAACTACCCTATCCTGTATTCCCCGTGGTGGCAGGAGCGGGAAGGTTGGATCCTGCCTTCTCAGAAAATCCCGTACCTGCAAATATCTAAACCCATTCCCTGTTGGCAGTTCAAATTTCTCCTCCAAATCCTTCAAGCTAGGGAAGCTCCAGTCTATAAACAGATCTCCCATCCTCTCAATTCCTACTCTCTGCCATCTCCAAAACCCTCCACCCAGCCTTCACGGCACAAACCGATGGTTGTTGGAAATCGGGGCACAGACCGATGCTCCCTCCACTCTCCTATATTTCCTCCACGGCCCCCAGACTCGCCGAGCCGCCACTACCACCGGGCTTGTGGAGTACCAGGCCGGTGAGAACGGCAGAGGTGCCGTTATCAGTGCCCCCAAACTGGTGTTCTTACACGATGCCGCCTCTACTCGCTCCCACACCGATTCGCTCTCCCCCCCCACCCCCAATCATGGCTATATTAGCCGTCCAACAGTAGTACAAAAGTTCAGCAGCGCCAACCCACCTCCCCCCCCCCCCCCCCCCCCCCCCCCCCGCCAAACTACCCTCCAATAACACTTTTTCACTCGCGGGGTTTTACCCGCCCACACAAAGCCCACAATCACTTTATTCACCCATTTAAAAAGACACTCGGGATAAAATGGGGAGACACTAAAAGACAAATAGAAATCTGGGGGGAACCGTCATTTTCACGGTCTGTACCCTCCCCACCAGTGACAGTGGGAGCATGTCCCATCTCTTAAAGTCCTCCTTCATTTGTTCTACAAGCCGGGACAAGTTTAACTTGTGCAATGTCTCCCATTCCCGTGCCACCTGGATTCCCAGATAGCGAAAGCCCCTTCCCACCATTCTAAACGGCAGCACTCCCAGTCTCCTCTGCTGCCCCCTCGCCTGAATTCCCCCAAGATCCACATAATCTCCCCCATCTCCTCGAACGGGTCCGAAACGTACAGGAGGTCATCCGCACAAAGCGAAACCCGATGCTCCAACCGCACGCCCCCTCCCCCCTCCTTATCAGCCTTTCCAGGTCCTGGAAGCTCTTAACGCCATAGCCAATGGCCACAGCAAACAACAGCAGAGAGAAGGGACACCCTTGCCTTGCTCCTTGGTGCAATTTAAAATAGCCTGGCAACCGCCGATTCGTATGCACAGTTGCTACTGGTGCCTGATACAGCAACAGTACCCAATCAATGCAGCCCTGACCAAACCCAAACCTTCCTAAAATCTGCCATGAATAATTCCACTCCACCCGGTCAAAGACCTTCTCCGCATCCATCGCAACACCCACCCCCCCCTTAGAATTCCACCGGGTAGCCATCCGGCCCTGGGGCCTTGTCCGACTGCATGACCTCCAGCCCTTCCATTATTTCTTCAATTTCAATTGGAGCTCCCAGCCCTTCCACCAGTTCTTCCTTCACCCTCGGGAACCTCAGCTGACCCAGGAACTGCCTCATCTCCTCCACCCCAGCCAGGGGTTCCGACTCATATAACTTGCTATAAAAGGCCTTAAACACCTCATTCACCCCCACTGGGTCCAGGACCATATTCCCACCTCTGTCCTTTACTCTTGCTTTCTCCCTGGCCGCCTCCCTTTTCCTCAGTTGGTGTGCTAGCATTCTACGTACCTTTTCCCCATACTCATACACCGCTCCACTTGCTTTCCTCAGTTGTTCCATCGCCTTCCATGTAGTCAACAGCCCAAACTCGACCTGTAACCTCCGCTGCTCCTTCAGTAGCCCCGCATCCGGGGCTTCCGAATATCTCCTATCCACCTGGAGTATATCCCCAACCAACCTATCCCTCTCTGCCCGCTCCACTTTTTCTCTATGGCCCCATATCAAAATTAACTCCCCTCTAACCACTGCCTTCAGAGCTTTCCACACTGTTGTTGCCGAAACTTCCCCCGTATCATTTATTTCCAAATAGTTCTGATGGACTTGCTCACCTGCCACACACTGCCTCATCTGCTAATAGTCCCACATCCAATCTCCATGACGGGCACAGCCCTCTCCATACTAATCCGTAGATCCACCCAATGTAGGACATGATCCGACACCACGATTGCCGAGTACTCAGTATCCACCACCCCTGGCAGCAGAGCCTTGCTCAGAATTTTTTAAAAATCGATCAGAGAATATACTTTGTGGACATGGGAGAAAAAAAAAACTCCTTCACTCTTGGCTATCCGAACCTCCATGAGTCTACTCCCTCCAATTGCTCCATAATCCCCCTTTAATTCCTTTGCGACGCTGGCACCCTCCCTGCCCTAGATTTTGACCGGTCCAATCCTGGATCTCCCCTCATGATCAGATTATGTGACTCTAGGTCTGGGATCTTACCTAACACCCGCCTCAAATTCCACATCATCACAGTTTGGTGCATATACATTCGCGGGTACCACCCGCATCCCCTCAAGCTTCCCACTCACCATAATGTACCTGCCCCCAATGTCTGATACGATTCTCCCTGCCACAAATGCCACCCGTTTGTTAATCAGGATCGCGACACCCCCTGGTCTTAAGAGTCCAGCCCTGAATGGAATACCTGGCCGACCCACCCCTTCCTCAATCTGGTATGGTCTATAACCTTTAGGTGTGTCTCTTGTAACGTTGCCACGTCCGCCTTCAATAAATCCCCTCAAATGTGCGAACACGCGAGCCATCTTAACCGGTCCATTTAGCCCTCTGACGTTCTAAGTAATCAGCCTAGTCAGGGGGCATCCCGCACCCCCCCCCGCTGATTAGCCATCACCCTTCTTAGGCCAGCCGCCAGCTCGCGTCAATCGCCTCCGCGGGCCCACCCTTGGTCCTCCGCCATCCTCGATCGCCCTTTTGTCCCCTAGCAACAGTTCCTCCCATCAGCAGAGCAGCTCTCCTGCACCCCCACCCCCTAGTAACAGCACCAGAAACTCAACCTCCCATATCAAACTTATCACCTGCTCACCCCCACTGTGCTTCAGTGAGCTAGCTAACCGAGCCAGCCTAGTAGCTCCCGCCCATGGCACCAGACATCCTATCTCCCCATTGTTCTCCCCCCCCCCCCCCCCCTAGATATTCAAAGCAGCACAGTCCCCAGTAAACAAACAGTAGGAAAAAAATCCCTCCACCCACCTTCCAATGGAACAGAGTTAACGTACATTTCTGAGCAGCTGCTCAAACATCTTATCACAACGAAAACAAAAGAAAAAAGGAAGGGGGCAAATAAAAATAACCCCTTGTTACAGAGAGCACTGCATATTCAAAACAACACAGAAGTGATTTTAACCAAATCGTCACCGCAATGCCCTCCCCCGGGGTTCAGTGACCTTAATCCCCTGCTAGCCTTTTGTCCTTGAAAAAAGTTCATAACTTCGTCCGGTGATTCAAAATAAAGTTCCTGGCCCTCAAATGTGACCCAAAGATGTGCTGGATACAACCTCCTGAACTTCATCCCCTTCTTGAAGAGGGCCGATTTTGCCGTTAAATCCAGTTCGCGTTCTGGCCAGTTCTGCACCCAGGTCCTGGTAGATGCGCAACTCACAGTTCTCCCACACGCAACTGTTTGGCCCACCGCAAAATCACCGATCCAGGGACCAGTGCATTCACACCACCATCGCCCTCAGCGGTTCATTCACTCCGACTTCCTTGCGAGAAATCTATGTGCTCTGTCCACTTCCAAGGGCTGCGTAAACACCCCCATCTCTTCCAGCATACTTGCCACATATGCCCTCGCGTCCGAACCCTCACTGCCCTCAGGGAGGCCAACGATCCTCAGGTTCTCTCTCGTGGACCTGTTCTCCAAGCCCTCCAACTTTTCCTGCAACCTTTTCTGGTGGTCCTTCATCAGCCCCACCTCTACCTCCAAAGCGGTTAAATACGCAGACACCTTTTCCTCCACCCTGAATCGCCCGTCCATGGGTTTCTAGACCCTGTTCCACCAGATAGATCGATGCTTTAATCGGTTCCAGCGTATCTTTCTTTAGCTTGGCGAAGCTCGCCTCAAAGAACTTCACCAGCTGTACCGTCGACCACTGTGCCACCGCACTGGGATCCTGCGACTCCGCTTTCCTGCGATACCGGCTCTGCACGCATCTTCCTTGCTTGACTAGGTCTCCTTACACGGCCACTTCTAGTTCACTGCTCCATACACTGGTGGGGATCTCTCCTCACTGTCTCTCTCTCCACCGATTTATCAAGTGAAATTCCGGAAAAAACGGGAGAAAAGCTCCAAAAGTTTCATCACAAGCGGGAGCTACCAAATGTGCGACCTCCTACTCCATGGCCGCCACCGGAAGTCCGTAATATGGATAAAGTTAATAACACATATTTCAAAGAAATAAGACTACACATCCCAATCCAAGAATGAATATAATTTAGACAGCGACTTATCGTATCACAAGGATATCCAAACCTACTTACAGCCAGTGAGCTACTTATGTGCTAGAGTTGTTGCTACAGTTGCAAAAAGACTGCAAAAATCTCTAATTCTATCATTCCAAGAATAGATCAGGTCTGAGTAACCTATTTAATTCGGCCTCAAATTGAGCAGATTCTCAAATGTGAAGCATACAAAATCCCCTGTACTCGTTTTCAGAGAGCAAAATGTGGATCCCACTATAATCAAACAGTAGGCTGATGTCAAATAAGTGCATACGATCAAAACACAGAATTGATCTTCACTTCTAGTCTTCCCATAGAATTCCAATCAAAGCCACAGCAACATATTTTACAATGCTGAACATGTGTAAAATATTTGTTTTTATTGCATTTCACCCATTTTTGTTCAAAATGAATTGCTTCATTTTTCTTTTAATTTTTTTTAAAATTTAGAGTACCCAATTCATTTTTTCCAATTGAAAAATGAAATGAAATGAAAAGAAAATCGCTTGTCACAAGTAGGCTTCAAATGAAGTTACTGTGAGAAGCCCCTAGTCGCCACATTCCGGCGCCTGTTCGGGGACTGGTACGGGAATTGAACCGTGCTGCTGGCCTGCTTTCAAAGCCAGCGATTTAGCCTGTGCTAAACCAGCCCCCAAGGGGCTGTTTAGTGTGGCCAATCCACCCATCATATCATAGACAGTAGCCAACACATCTTTGGGTTGTGGGGGTGAAACCCACGCAAACACGGGGAGAATGTACAAACTCCACATGGACAGTGACCCAGAGCCGGGATCGAACCTGGGACCTCGGCGCCGTGAGGCAGCAGGGCTAACCCACTGCGCCACCGTGCTGCCCCAAAATGAATTGCTTCAAATATTCATATCAGCAGTCAATATAAATTCATATCCAAACTTTTATCAAATATATTATACATTTGCTTAAAATCTATGCTGAACATTTGCTGTTGTGCTTCTGTTAATATGACTACTACACTTCAGCTCTTGCCGCAAGACCTACATTCAAAGTGCACAAAATGAAACCAATTATTTTTGAAATACTTCTCCTGGGTATATAAAATTTTCCTCCTCCCAAAGTGCTGGAAAATATGGTGGGAGTAGCCTGCACCCGAGCCAGCACTTGAAAAATTCTGTCCCTACACTCAAATCTCCCCCAGTCAAGGTCAGCAAGCATATGCAATGGAAAAACATACCTTTTTTTGTTTGAAAACCCAAGGCTTTGTGAAGAATCTGCTAGTGTTTTCCGCTTCCATGTTGGAGTCATAATTATTGGAGTTCCTGAAGATGTTCCTAATCAAGTTTTTTAAAAAAAGGATATTGGTGTTTAATGATAATCACAAATATGAAATACTTAAAATATCTTGAAAGCTTTGCCATTGTATTTAATTTCTTTCCTTAGGTTATGAATGGTACAAAGGAAAAGTATGATGATGTGTTGTTCCATACACTTAAAAGTTATGGAAAATCATGTCAGGAGTATATTATCCAAAGTGCACTCCCACTTAAAAATGAAAAAATATTCATTAAAGTATCTGGTCAAACTGGTCAAGTTAGGTGTTCCTCAGTTCCAGGACACTACTGATGGGAAGACATCCAAGAAAGCTCCATTTAATACAACAGGAGCCTGCAACTTTGGTTTTGTCCCGTCCCTGCAGTGCAATGCAGCTGCCCTCTTGAGGCTATCCATCACTGATTTCCCCAGCTGTGAAGAGACTATCAAACCTAATTGGTTTCCATCCAACTAGAAGTTAGACATTTAAAAATTGGGAAGAGGAGCAACAAGTATATGGAATGAAACATTACCCCACCCAGCCCTTCCTTTATATTTAATATTTCCGGTACACCATCTTTAATACTTTTGAATTTTACTATAGATATTTCCCTTGAATTCAATCACGGATCTCTCCAATAATCTAAACTTGTACTTCCTTTGAAACCAGAGTGTGGCTTTAGCAGCAATATTCACGCAAATGTCAAGGGTACCATCATTGTGGTTTGTCTTGCTGGACACAATGCTGCTCCTACATGATACCCTTAACATTGGTACGCACAAGTATAAACATCATCAGACCATAATTGAGACTATAAACTACAAGACAGGTTTATTGAACATTTAAGTGGTAGAAAAGTTATTGAACATTTAAGTGATAGGTACAGTTGGTCCACAAGGCAGCTATATTCTGTAAGGTAAGAGGGGATGGAGGCTAGGCCAGTTGCATGCTCCTCCTGTAGGAGGTGGGTGGTGAGGGATACCACCAGTGTCCCCGCTGACTATACCTGCGGGAAGTGCACCCAACTCCAGCTCCTCAGAAACCGTGTTAGGGAACTGGAGCTGGGTGAGCTTCGGATCATCCGGGAGGCAGAGGGGGTTATAGAGAAGAGTTACAGGGAGGTAACCACACCCAAGGTACAGGACAAGAGTAGCTGGGTTACAGTCAGGGGAAAGTAAAAAAACAGGCAGACAGTGCAGGGATCCCTCGTGGCCGTTCCCCTTCAAAACAAGTATACCGTTTTGGATGCTGTTGGGGGGGGGGGGGGGGGGGGAAATGACCTACCGGGGGAAGGCCCTAGCGGCCAGGTCTCTGGCACGGAGTCTGGCTCTGGGGCTCTGAAGGGAAGGGGGGGGGGGGGGGAGAATAGAAAAGCAATAGTAATAGGAGATTCAATGGTTAGGGGAATAATAGGAGATTCTGTGGTCGCGAGTGAGACTCCCGGAAGGTATGTTGCCTCCCGGGTGCCAGGGCCAGGGATGTCTCGGATCGTGTCTTCAGGATCCTTAAGGGGGAGGGGGAGCAGCCAGAAGTCGTGGTGCACATTGGTACCAACGACATAGGTAGGAAAAGGGGTGTGGAGGTAATAAACAAATTTAGGCTGGAAGTTAAAAGCCAGGACAGACAGGAGTTGTCATCTCTGGTTTGTTGCCGGTGCCACGTGATAGCGAGGCTAGGAATAGGGAGAGAGTGAAGTTGAACACGTGGCTGCAGGAATGTTGTAGGAGGGAGGGCTTCAGGTATTTGGATAATTGGAGGGCATTCTGGGGAAGGTGGGACCTGTACAAGCAGGACGGGTTGCATCTGAACCAGAGGGGCACCAATATCCTGGGAGGGAGGTTTTCTAGTACTCTACGGGAGGGTTTAAACTAATTTGGCAGGGGAATGGGAACCGGATTTGTAGTCCAGCAACTAAGGTAGCCGATATTCAGGACGCCAAAGCGTGTAGTGAGACAGTGCGGAAGGGAACACTGACAAAGGAGAGTACTTGGCAGGCACGGAGATGGGTTGAAATGTGTATACTTCAACGCAAGAAGCATCAGGAATAAGGTGGGTGAACCTAAGGCATGGATCGGTACTTGGGACTACGATGTGGTGGCCATCACGGAAACATGGATAGAAGAGGGGCAGAAATGGTTGTTGGAGGTCCCTGGTTATAGATGTTTCATTAAGATTAGGGAGGGTGGTAAAAGAGGTGGGGGGTGGCATTGTTAATTAGAGATAGTATAACAGCTGCAGAAAGGCAGTTCGAGGAGTGTCTGCCGACTGAGTAGTATGGGTTGAAGTCAGAAATAGGAAAGGAGCAGTCACCTTGTTGTGAGTTTTCTATAGGCCCCCCAATAGTAGCAGAGATGTGGAGGAACAGATTGGGAAACAGATTTTGGAAAGATGCAGAAGTCATAGGGTAGTAGTCATGGACGACTTTAACTTCCCAAATATTGAGTGGAAACTCTTTAGATCAAATAGTTTGGATGGGGTGGTGTTTGTGCAGTGTGTCCAGGAAGCTTTTCTAACGCAGTATGTAGATTGTCCAACCAGAGGAGGGGCAATATTGGATTTAGTACTGGGTAATGAACCAGGGCAAGTGATAGATTTGTTAGTGGGGGAGCATTTTGGAGATAGTGACCACAATTCTGTGACTTTCACTTTAGTAATGGAGAGGGATAGGTACGTGCAACAGGGCAAGGTTTACAATTGGGGGAAGGGTAAATACGATGTTGTCAGACAAGAATTGAAGTGCATAAGTTGGGAACATAGACTGGCAGGGAAGGACACAAGTGAAATGTGGAACTTGTTCAAGGAACAGGTGCTACGTGTCCTTGATATGTATGTCCCTGTCAGGCAGGGAAGAGATGGTCGAGTGAGGGAACCATGGTTGACAAGAGAGGTTGAATGTCTTGTTAAGAGGAAAAAGGTGACTTATGTAAGGCTGAGGAAACAAGGTTCAGACAGGGCATTGGAGGGATACAAGATAGCCAGGAGGGAACTGAAGAAAGGGATTAGGAGAGCTAAGAGAGGGCATGAACAATCTGGATTTGGTACTGGTAATGAACCAGGGCAAGCGATAGATTTGTTAGTGGGGAAGCATTTTGGAGATAGTGACCACAATTCTGTGACTTTCACTTTAGTAATGGAGAGGGATAGGTGCGTGCAACAGGGCAAGGTTTACAATTGGGGGAAGGGTACATACGATGTGTCAGACAAGAATTGAAGTTCCGGTTGCGGTGATGCACTGCTAAGCCGCACGTTTCGGCAGCTCCCGTTCTAACGGACTTTTGGGCTCTTATCGGGAGCCCCAACGGAATTTTTTTTCGACCTAACCCAGTGTGGGGTGACGAAGGAAGGAGTCCCCCCGGGTGTGTATGGAAAGGAGCGGCGGTAGTGGCCAGATTACGAAGGATCCTTTGGAGCAGCGGCAGAGAAGAGAAGGGAGAAGCAAGATGGCGGCGGATGGAGCCCAGATGGTATGGGGCCCGGACCAGCAGGAGTTTCTTCGACTATGTGTGGAGGAGCTCAAGAAAGAGGTGCTGGCGCCGATGCTACTGGCAATCGAGGGACTGAAGGAAACACAAAAGGTCCAGGCGATGGAGCTCCGTGGAGTGAAGGCAAAGGCAGCCAAGAATGAAGATGAGATACAGGGCCTGGTGGTAAAAACGGAGACACACGAGGCACTACACAAGAGGTCATAGAAAGGCTGGAAGCCCTGGAGAACAACTAGAGGAGGAAAAACCTACGGATTCTAGGTCTCCCCGAAGGAGCAGAGGGAGCTGATGTTGGGGCTTATGTGAGCACGATGCTCCACACGCTAATGGGAGCTGAGGCCCAACGGGCCCCCTGGAAGTGGAGGGAGCGTACCGGGTCCTCGTGAGAAGACCAAAGGCAGGTGAAACACCAAGAGCAATAGTGGTGAAGTTCCATCGCTACATGGACAGAGAGATGGTCCTGAGCTGGGCCAAGAAGGCACGGAGTAGCAAATGGGAGAATGCGGTGATACGTGTGTATCAGGACTGGAGTGCGGAGGTGGCGAGAAGGGGGGCGAGCTTTAACCGGGCCAAGGCGGTGCTCCATAGGAAGAAAATAAAATTTGGGATGCTGCAGCCGGCGCGATTGTGGGTCACGCATCAGGGCAGGCACCACTACTTCGAGACGGCGGATGAGGCATGGACATTCATCCAAGAGGAGAAACTGGACTAGATTTGAGAGTTTGATGTTTGGAGAGAAGCAGCGAGGTGGTGGTACAGGAATGTAAAGTAGGGAAAGGGGAGGGCTATTGTACAGCAATGTTGGACGGGGAATTTCTCTCCCCCCGATGGAGGACACACGAAGAAATATGGGCGCTGGTGTAAAAAGGGACAGGGAAGGGGAATGAGGAAACTGCGCCATAGGGGGCAGGGCCGAGAGGAAAGTGCGGGTATTTTCCCGCGCTATGGAAATTATAGCGGGAAAACGGGCGCAGGAAGGAAGGGATCTCCACGCGCAGGGAGGTCAAAGGGTGAATGGGGGAAGCCGAGGTCAGCCAGAGTTAGCTGACTTCCGGAAGCAATATGGGGGGAGTAACCAAGCTAGAGGGCGATCTGGGGGGGGGGGGGATTAACTGGGTTGCTGCTGCTGAGTGCAAGGGGGAGCTGGTAAGAGATGAGGTGATCGGGGCGGGAAGGCGCTGCCTGGGGGACAGACGGGTGCGCGGGACCTGGATGAGGAGATGGCCTAAAAAAGGGGATGGCTAGTCGACGAGGGGGGGGGGGCGGGGAAAGAGTGTGAATGGCCCCCCAATCCGGCTGATCACGTGGAATGTGAGAGGCTTAAACGGGCCGATTAAGAGGGCACGGGTGTTTGCGCATTTAAAGAGACTGAAGGCGGACGTAGTCATGCTCCAGGAGACGGACCTGAAGGTGGCGGATCAGGTTAGACTAAGAAAAGGATGGGTGGGACAGGTATTCCACTCTGGGTTGGACGCGAAAAACAGAGGGGTGGCAATATTGGTGGGGAAACGTGTATCATTCGAGGCTAAGAATATAGTGGTGGACAGTGGGGGCAGATATGTGATGGCGAGTGGCAGACTGGGGGGGGGGGGATTTTAACACAGTGTTGGATCCAGGGCTAGACCAGTCCAGATCCAGGACCAGGAGAAGGCCGGCAGTGGCCAAGGTGCTTAAGGGATTTATGGAACAAATGGGGGGAGTGGATCCGTGGAAATTCGCCAGGCCGATGGCTAAAGAGTTCTCTTTCTTCTCCCACGTCCATAAGGTATACTCCCGGATAGACGTTTTCGTTTTGGGAAGGGCACTGATCCCGAAAGTGGCAGGAACGGAGTACTCGGCCATAGCCGTTTCAGACCACGCCCCGCATTGGGTGGATTTGGAACTAGGAGAGGAAAGGGAACAGCACCCACTCTGGCGACTAGATATGGGACTACTGGCGGACGAGGGAGTCTGCGGCAGGGTGAGGGGGTGTATTGAGCAATACCTGGAGGTCAACGACGATGGGGAGGTTCAGGTGGGGGTAGTATGGGAAGCGCTGAAGGCGGTGGTTAGAGGCGAGCTGTTCTCCATCAGAGCCCACAAGGGGAAACAAGAGGGCAAAGAAAGAGAGAGATTAGTGGGGGAAATTCTGAGGGTGGATAAAAAATATGCGGAGGCCCCAGACGAAGGGCTATACAGAGAAAGACGAAGACTACAGACGGAGTTTGACCTGCTGACCACGGGAAAGGCAGAGGCACAGTGGAGGAAGGCACAGGGGATGCAATATGAGTATGGGGAAAAGGCGAGCCGGCAGTTGGCCCACCAACTTCGGAAGAGGATGGCGGCGAGAGAGATCGGGGGAGTTAGGGACGAAACGGGAAATATGGAGCAGACAGCAGGGAAAGTGAACGAGGTGTTCAAGACCTTCTATGAGGCGCTATATAAGTCCCACCCCCCGGGGGGGAAAAAGAAGGAACGTTACACTTTCTGGACCAGCTAAGGTTCCCAAAGGTGAAGGGGCAGGAGGTGGCAGGTCTGGGGGCGCCAATCGAGGTGGATGAGGTGATTAAAGGACTGGGGAACATGCAGGCAGGGAAGGCCCCGGGACCAGACGGGTTTCCGGTGGAATTCTACAGGAAGTATATGGCTCTGTTGGCCCCGCTCTTGGCGAGAACCTTTAATGAGGCTAAGGAAAGGGGGATGCTACCCCCGACAATGTCGGAGGCGACGATATCGCTAATCCTGAAACGAGATAAAGACCCGCTGCAATGCGGGTCATCCAGGCCTATCTCACTCCTAAATGTAGATGCCAAACTGCTGGCAAAAGTGATGGCGACAAGAATAGAGGATTGCGTCCCAGGGGTGGTACATGACGATCAGACAGGGTTTGTAAAGGGGAGACAACTGAATGTTAATGTACGAAGGCTGCTGGGGGTGATGATGACGCCCCCACCGGAGGGGGAGGCAGAGATAGTGGCGGCAATAGATGCAGAGAAGGCATTCGATAGGGTGGAGTGGGACTACCTGTGGGAGGTGAAGAGGTTTGGGTTCGGTGAGGAGTTTATTAGATGGGTCAGACTCTTATATGGGGTCCCGGTGGCAAGCGTAGTCACAAACCGGCAAAGATCAGGGTATTTTCGGCTACATAGGGGTACAAGACAAGGGTGTCCACTGGCCCCGTTACTGTACGCGTTGGTAATTGAACCACTGGCCATAGCGCTGAGGGATTCTAAGAAATGGAGGGGGGTGCTTAGAGGGGGAGGGGAACACCGAGTGTCGCTCTATGCAGATGATCTACTGCTATACGTTGCGGACCCGGTAGAGGGGATGCCAGAAGTAATGCAGATACTTAGGGAGTTTGGAGAGTTCTCGGGATACAAACTAAATATGGGGAAGAGCGAGCTTTTTGTAATGCACCCCGGGGAATAGGGAAGGGGGATAGATGCTCTGCCGCTGAGGAAAGTGGAAAGGAACTTCTGATACCTGGGGATCCAGGTGGCCAGGAACTGGGGAACCCTGCATAGACTTAACCTGACGCGACTGGTGGAACAGATGGAGGAGGACTTTAAGAGGTGGGATATGGTGCTGCTGTCGGGCAGAGTGCAGGCAGTTAAAATGGTGGTTCTCCAGAGGTTTCTTTTCGTGTTTCAGTGCCTCCCCATTCTGATCACAAAGGCCTTTTTTTAAAAAATAGACAGGAGCATTACGAGCTTTGTGTGGGCAGGAAAGACCCCGAGAGTAAAGAGGGGGGTTCCTGCAGCGCAGTAGGGACAGAGGGGGACTGGCGCTGCCGAGTTTGAACGACTACTATTGGGCCGCCAATGTGTCGATGGTCTGTAAGTGGATGAGGGAGGAAGAAGGAGCAGCGTGGAAGAAGCTGGAGATGACGTCCTGTAAGGGAACAAGCCTAAAAGCGCTGGTGACGGCACCGCTGCCGTTCTCCCCGAAAAGGAACACCACAAACCCAGTGGTGGTGGCAACCTTGAGGATCTGGGGGCAGTGGAGGCGACACATGGGAGTGACGGGTGCCTCTGTGTGGTCCCCGATAAGGAATAACCACAGGTTTGTCCCAGGGAGGATGGATGGGGGGTTCCAGTGTTGGCAACGAGCAGGAATTAGGAAGCTGAGACACCCGTTTATAGACGGGACGTTTGCAAGTCTGGGAGCGCTAGAAGAAAAATATAAGTTGCCCCGGGGAACGCCTTCCGGTATATGCAAGTGAGGGCATTTGCGAGGCAACAGGTGAGGGAATTTCCGCAGCTCCCGACGCAGGGGATCCAAGATAGAGTGATTTCGGGGGCATGGGTTTTAGAGGGCAAAGTGTCCGAAATATACCTGGAGATGAGGGACGAGGGGGAGGCGATGATAGAGGAGCTGAAGGGAAAATGGGAAGAAGAGCTGGGGGAAGAGATTGAGGAGGGGCTATGGGCTGATGCCCTAAGTAGGGTAGATTCCTCGTCCTCGTGTGCCAGGCTTAGCCTGATTCAATTTAAGGTCCCACATAGAGCACATATCATAGAATTTACAGTTCAGAAGGAGGCTATTCAGCCCATCGGGTCTGCACCGGCTCTTGGAAAGAGCACCCTATCTAAGGTCAACACCTCCAACCTATCCCCATAACCCAGTAACCCCACCCAACACTAAGGGCAATTTTGGACACTAAGGGCAATTTATCATGGCCAATCCATCTAACTTGCACATCTTTGGACTGTGGGAGGAAACCGGAGCACCCGGAGGAAACCCACGCACAAACGGGGAGGATGTGCAGACACGGCACAGACAGTGACTCAAGCCGGAATTGAACCTGGGACCCTGGAGCTGTGAAGCAATTGTGCTATCCACAATGCTACCGTGCTGCCCTTATGACGGGAGCAAGACTGAGCAGGTTTTTCGGGGTGGAGGACAGGTGTGGGAGGTGCTCGGGAAGCTCGGCAAACCACACACACATGTTCTGGTCGTGTCCGGCACTGCATGAGTTCTGGAGGGGCTTGGCAAGGGTAATCTCAAAGGTGGTGAAGGTCCGGGTCAAGCCAGGCTGAGGGTTAGCTATATTTGGGGTTACGGAAGAGCCAGGAGTGCAGGAGGCGAAAGAAGCCGATATTTTGGCCTTTGCGTCCCTAGTAGCCCGGCGTAGGATTCTACTCATGTGGAAGGAAGCGAAACCCCCAGGCGTGGAGGCCTGGATAAACGACATGGCAGGGTTCATAAGATTGGAACGAATAAAATTTGCGTTGAGAGGATCGGCTATGGGGTTCTCCAGGCGGTGGCAACCGTTCCTTGACTATCTCGCGGAACGATAATGGAAAGATAGAAATGACAGCAGCAGCAACCCAGGGCGGAGAGCACTATTCTGTGTTTTTGCTATTTGTTTTTCTTTTTAGTTTTTGTTGTTAGTTCACTATATTATTTAAATAATGTTATTTACCAGTTAATGTATAATCCCTTGTTGAGTTGTAAAAACGGGAAAAAATTGTGTTTGAAAATTTTTAATCAAATATATTTTTAAAAAAAGACCAGGGGCGAAATTCTCCCCCAACGGCGGGATGCCCGCCGACTGGCGCCAAAGCCGGCGCCAATCAGACGGGCATCGCGCCGGCCCAAAGATGCGGAAGGCTCCGCATCTTTGGCGGCCTAGCCCCAACATTGAGGGGCTAGGCCGACGCCGAAGGGATTTCCGCCCCGCCAGCTGGCGGAAATGGCGTTTGTTTCCCCGCCAGCTGGCGCGGAAATGCGGCGCATGCGCGGGAGCGTCAGCGGCCGCTGTCAGTTTCCCGCGCATGCGCAGTGGGGAGAGTCTCTTCCGCCTCCGCCATGGTGGAGGCCGTAGCGGAGGCGGAAGGGAAAGAGTGCCCCCACAGCACAGGCCCGCCCGCGGATCGGTGGACCCCGATCGCGGGCCAGGCCACCGTGGGGGCACCCCCCGGGGTCAGATCGCCCCGCGCCCCCCCCAGGACCCCGGAGCCCACCCACGCCGCCTGATCCCGCCGGTAAATACCAGGTTTGATTTACGTCGGCGGGACAGGCAATTCCTGGGCGGGACTTCGGCCCATCCGGGCCGGAGAATCCAGCGGGGGGTCCCGCCAACCGGCGTGGCCGGATTCCCGCACCCGCCCAATCTCCGGGAGCGGAGACTTCGGCGGGGGCGGGATTCACGGCAGCCAACGGCCATCCTCCGACCCGGCGGGGGGTCGGAGAATGACGCCCCAGAATTGAAGTGCATAAGTTGGGAACATAGGCTGTCAGGGAAGGACACAAGTGAAATGTGGAACTTGTTCAAGGAACAGGTACTACGTGCCCTTGATATGTATGTCCCTGTCAGGCAGGGAAGAGATGGTCGAGTGAGGGAACCATGGTTGACAAGAGAGGTTGAATGTCTTGTTAAGAGGAAGAAGGAGACTTATGTAAGGCTGAGGAAACAAGGTTCAGACAGGGCGCTGGAGGGATACAAGATAGCCAGGAGGGAACTGAAGAAAGGGATTAGGAGAGCTAAGAGAGGGCATGAACAATCTTTGGCGGGTAGGATCAAGGAAAACTCCAAGGCCTTTTACACATGTGAGAAATAGGAGAATGACTAGAGCGAGGGTAGGTCCGATCAAGGACAGTAGAGGGAGACTGTGTATCGAGTCTGAAGAAATTGGAGGTCTTGAACGAGTACTTTTCTTCAGTATTTACAAATGAGAGGGGCCATATTATTGGAGAGGACAGTGTGAAACAGACTGGTAAGCTCGAGGAAATACTTGTTGGGAAGGAAGATGTGTTGGGCATTTTGAAAAACTTGAGGTTAGACAAGTCCCCGGGCCTGACGGGATATATCCAAGGGTTCTATGGGAAGCAAGAGATGAAATTGCAGAGCTGTTGGCAATGATCTTTTCATCCTCAGTCAACAGGGGTGGTACCAGGGGATTGGAGAGTGGTGAATGTCATGCCACTGTTCAAAAAAGGAAATAGGGATAACCCTGTGAATTACAGGCCAGTTAGTCTTACTTCAGTGGTAGGCAAAGTAATGGAAAGGGTACTGAGGGATAGGATTTCTGAGCATCTGGAAAGGCACTGCTTGATTAGGGATAGTCAGCACAGATTTGTGAGGGGGAGTTCTTACCTTACAAGTCTTATTGAATTCTTTGAGGAGGTAATCAAGGATGTGGATGAAGGTAAAGCAGTGGATGTAGTGTACATGGATTTTAGTAAGGCATTTGATAAGGTTCCCCATGGTAGGCTTCTGCAGAAAGTAAGGAGGCATGGGATAGTGGGAAATTTGGCCAGTTGGATAACGAACTGGCTAACCGATAGAAGTCAGAGAGTGGTGGTGGATGGCAAATATTCAGCCTGGATCCCAGTTACCAGTGACATACCGCAGAGATCAGTTCTGGGTCCTCTGCTGGTTGTGATTTTCATTAATGACTTGGATGAGGGAGTTGAAGGGTGGGTCAGTAAATTTGCAGACGATACGAAGATTGGTGGAGTTGTGGATAGTGAATAGGGCTGTTGTCGGCTGCAAAGAGACATAGATAGGATGCAGAGCTGGGCTGAGAAGTGGCAGATGGAGTTTAACCCTGAAAAGTGTGAGGTTGTCCATTTTGGAAGGACAAATTTGAATGCGGAATACAGGGTTAACGGCAGGGTTCTTGACAATGTGGAGGAGCAGAGAGATCTTGGGGTCTATGTTCATACATCTTTGAAAGTTGCCACTCAAGTGGATAGAACTGTGAAGAAGGCCTATGGTGTGCTAGCGTTCATTAATAGAGGGATTGAATTTAAGAGCTGTGAGGTGATGATGCAGCTGTATAAAATCTTGGTAAGGCCACATTTGGAGTACTGTGTACAGTTCTGGTCGCCTCATTTTAGGAAGGATGTGGAAACTTTGGAAAAGGTGCAAAGGAGATTTACCAGGAGGTTGCCTGGAATGGAGAGTAGGTCTTACGAGGAAAGGTTGAGGGTGCTGGGCCTTTTCTCATTAGAACGGAGAAGGATGAGGGGCGACTTGATAGAGGTTTATAAGATGATCAGGGGAATAGATAGAGTAGACAGTCAGAGACTTTTCCCCGGGTGGAATAAACCATTACAAGGGGACATAAATTTAAGGTGAATGGTGGAAAATATAGGGGGGGGGGGGGGGGGGGGGGGATGTCAGAGGTAGGTTCTTTATCCAGAGAGTAGTGAGGGCATGGAATGCACTGCCTGTGGAAGTAGTCGGAAACATTAGGGACCTTTAAACAGTTATTGGATAGGTACATGGATTACGGTAGAATTATATATAGTGTAGATTAATTTGTTCTTAAGGACAGCACGGTAGCATTGTGCATAGCACAATTGCTTCACAGCTCCAGGGTCCCAGGTTCGATTCCGGCTTGGGTCACTGTCTGTGCGGAGTCTGCACATCCTCCCAGTGTGCGCGTGGGTTTCCTCCGGGTGCTCCAGTTTCCTCCCACAGTCCAAAGATGTGTTAGGTGGATTGGCCATGATAAATTGCCCTTAGTGTCCAAAATTGCCCTTAGTGTTGGGTGGGGTTACTGGGTTATGGGGATAGGGTGGAGGTGTTGACCTTGGGTAGGGTGCTCTTTCCAAGAGCCGGTGCAGACTCGATGGGCCGAATGGTCTCCTTCTGCACTGTAAATTCTGTGATAATCTATGATTAATCCAGGACAAAGGTTCGGCACAACATCGTGGGCCGAAGGGCCTGTTCTGTGCTGTATTTTTCTTTGTTCTAAAAACAGCAATCAGTATAAACAATACATTCACAGTACTAACAAACGACACTATTCTCCTCAAACTGTCAATTGTTGACATAAAAACTCTCAACATGAAAATAACTTTTGAAACACAGCTTTCTGCTGCTGTTGGCCTCAACACCCAACTACCTTAGATTAATACAATATTTCTCATGATTACATTTAGGCAGTCAGCCATTCTCAAACTTCCAGGCAATGAAGATGTTTGCCCATGATTATAGGACATCCATATTTATACCAGATAGCTATCAGTGACACTGCTGGAAATGAAGGCACTAATTTAAGTATTAAATTATAGATTGGGAGATTTATGATCCCAGGTTTGGTTAGAACGGGCTATGAATTTACAACAGTTTAGTAGGCCTGCAAACAAAAATCCCATTATGATATTTCCAAACATTTGCTTCATTTTTTGTATAAATAACATGAACAGTAGACATTTCTTGTCTACATACCTGATGTGTCAGGTTGAGGAGTAGCAGTAGGTGTTCGATTTGCTTTAAGTTTACTTAATGCACCACTAACTATATCTGAAATGCGAGATACAAAATAAATGTTAATAGCCATATCAATCTTTCAACAATACTTAAACTCTATGCCATTCTGCCCATTTGTCATAAATATGGAACATAAACATGAAATATTTAAAAAACATGCTCATTAGTTATAGCATAGGCAACATAAGCTTCAGAATCCAATTGCAATACTGTAAAAAAATGACCAAAGGAACAGAATTCTAACCGAACAGAATTCTAACCTCCAACACTACGTCGCCTTCGCCTCTTGCACCCCTCCGTTGTTGAGCCATCGCCATGTTCAAAATTTTCTAATGAAGGTGTGCTAGATTCTACACAAAAACCAATCATTGCTGGAATCTTTTCCAAGACAAATCTTGGAACATGACCTTAAATCAATGAGAATGATTATTAATAACGTACTGAACCCTAAATTATTAGCCAGTACACAAATGCATTATAGATGCCGGCATTGCTGCCTACATCAGAGTTAAATTTCAACATAAAATGAATACACGATGCAGCCCCAATTAGATTACTACATTGAGCTATATTGAGTTATTGCTGATAGAATTGTTACTGCATTGGCATGCAGACAGTCATTGTATTTCAAAATAACTTCATTCTGCGAAGCACTTTCAAATATTTCAATACGCTATGAGCTGTACAAGGTAACATTTTAATATCACTTTCCAATGTATATTTATATTGCACCAGAAAATGTAGGAAAATGTCCGCACACATTTTGTAGAAGGGCAAACAGGCAAAAAGAATCATTACCGAGGCAGGAAGGGTGGCTAAAAACTTAAGTCAAAGAGGTGAGTTTAAGGAGGAGCATACAGGAGGTACAACAGTGGAACTGCAGAACTTGATGGGTTAGTACACGTCAATTCTAGTTCACTTCTTATAGAACATAGTGCAGAAGGAGGCCATTCAGCCCATCGAGCCTACACCGGCCCACTTTAAACCATCCCCGTATCCCATCCCTGTAACCCACTAACCCCTCCTAAACCTTTTGGGTCACTAAGGGCAATTTAGCATGCCCAATCCACCTAACCTGCACGTCTTTGGACTATGGGAGGAAACCGGAACACCTGGAGGAAATCTACACAGACACGGGGAGAACGTGCAGACTCCGCAGACAGTGACCCAAGCCGGGAATCGAACCTGGGACCCTGGTGCTGTGAAGCCACAGTGCTAACCACTGTGCTACCGTTAGTGGAGATGTGTTATTTTGAGATGTGTCAGAGGCTAGTATTGGAGGCACAAAGTTTTTAAGGGAGTTGTAAGGTTGAAGAAAGTTATAGACTTAAGAAGTGTGAGGTGATAAAGGACTTTGACTACAAGGATGAGAATTTTAAAGTTGAGGTGTTAGGGGACTTGAAAGCCGATGTAGGTCAACAAACATGATAGTGACCAGCAGAACGGTGGCACAGTGATTAGCATTGCTGCCTCACAATGCCAGGAAGCCAGATTTGATTCTGGCCTTGGGTGACAGTGTGGAGTTTGCACTTTCTCCCCGCTGCTGCATGGGTTTCCTCCGGGTGTTCCGGTTTCTTCCCACAGCCTAAAGATGTGCAGGTTAGGTGGATTGGCCATGCTAAATTGCTCCTTAGTGTCCAAGGATGTGCAGGTTAGGTGGGGTTACGGAGATAGGGCGGGGTAGGTGCACTTTCAGAGGGTCGAGTCGGGCTTGATGGGCCGAATGGCCTCCTTCTGCACTGTAGGAATTCTATGGTTCTATTCTAATGGGGGATAGGATGATGGCAGCGGAGCTTTGGATGAGCTGTTTTGTGGATGGTGCAGCAAGAGACAATAGGACTAGTTAGTTCTGGAGGGGACAGTGACATGGATTGGGATTTAAGCAGAATTGGGGTCAGAAACAGAGCTTGGACTGAAATTGGTTATGAACGGTTCAACCTGAGACTGAGGCACAATCCTGCAGTTGCCTGATTAGTTGATAACCCAGTAACATTTCTAAGGCTTTAACTATGTGAAAATAGGAACCGCTGAAATAGGGCAGGGATTAAGAGTTAGAAGTTTCTCCCATTTAAAAGATCATGTCTGGGATTCCACCCGCAGCATCTTTTCTAGGTCAGGAGGCAGTTCACCATAAGCTCCTGTCAGGATCTTCCGGTCCCGCCGAGGTCAAAGACATTTTGTATGGCTTGCCTGTCCTGTCGCTGGGGAACCGCCACAGGGGGAGAAAGGTCTCCTTTGGCAGGGCCGGAAGATCCAGCGGTGGGAATGGCTGGAAAATCCCACCCCTCGTGTCTACAAGAATCTGTTTTTGCATGAGGTTTTTCAATATTTTATCAGAACAAAACTTAAGACTTTCATTGTAAAACTTTAAAATCCATTTAAAAGGATTCCAACTTCCAACTCCTGACTAACACCACTATTTTAAATGACGTTCCTGAAATGGTAGAATATTCATAAGATAATCAATAGACAGAGCGCATCTGAGAATGACAAATTTCCAGAACTATAAAAAGGGAAAAAACCAACTATTTTATGTTACAATTCAGATCCTGGGACAGTAATTTCATATGCAGATTTACATTTCATTCAGCTCTACAGAAGCTGGGTATTTCTTTTCGTTCCGGAGGTCAGAAAAAGGAGATATAACCTCATTTGTTAAATAAACCCTAGTAAGAGGTATTAGTCAATCAGCAAGAGCTGAATTTATTTCAATACAATTAGTTCATGGTAATGGTTTCAAAGTAACTTGACAACTATTGTAGTTATCCAATAGTATCCATTAGTAACAAGGTACTTTGGTCATGATTGGGCAATTTTGACATAGATCAAAAGGATGGTATTGTATTTCCGTCATCCAAAGAGCATCATCATTCCACGTTTCCCACTAAAGAGGGAGGCACTATTAATATAATGCAGATGTTAGAGATGTACGAGGCAAGTTTTTTTTTAAAACAGAGTAGTGGATGCCTGGAACTCACTGCCGGAGGAGGTGGTGGAAGCAGGGACGATAGTGACGTTTAAGGGGCATCTTGACAAATAAATGAATAGGATGGGAATAGAGAGATACGGACCCCGGAAGTGTAGAAGACTTTAGTTTAGACGGGCAGCATGGTCGGCACAGGCTTGGAGGGCCGAAAGGTCTGTTCCTGTGCTGTACTTTTCTTTGTTCTTTGTTTGTTTGCATTGGGTGGATGTCTGTTATGGGAATTTTCCATTTTCCGAACATTAAATAGTTTGTTGGTAGATCAAGCTGTGTGAAGAAACAGTGTATTTATCTAATTCCTTTCGACATCTCAGGTTGTCCCAAAGTGTTGTACAGCCAATGGTGTACTTTCAAAATGGTGTTAATGCATAATGGGTGGTATCCAGTTTGCACAGAGCAAGCGCCCACGAACAGAAATTTAATAATGACCACTTAATCTGTTTTAGTGACATTGAGTAGAGATAAATATTGATTCATGACTCCCTCTCCCCCACAAGCTCGCAAAGTCTACCTGAGAGCGCAACTGGGGTCTTGTTTAACCTCTCTGATAATATCATTCATTATTATTTTCCAATTCAGCAGGTTTGTGATGAAATCGGGGTATAATAAAATTAATGATCTAGTTATTAGCTGTGACACTATCGCTGTAACAGATCTCCATGTGGGGAAACGTTGGTTAGCCAAGAAATGGACACTGGAAATTTAATGTTAGCTCCTGATTTCAGAGACTAATTTTACAAAACTGCTTTAGGATTCAGAAAATATTAACTGGTCAACTCTATTAGGCAGGGAAATTAGTGAGGGAGAGAAATAGATTGGGCGGGATTCTCCGGCCCCGTGCCAGGTTCGAGAATCAGCGGGGAGGGGGGCATGAATCCCGCGATGCCGAGCCACCGATTCTCCGGCGACCGGACAATCGGCACCAATGGCGCCGCTCAACGTGGCCGCCCCTGGAGATTCACCGCGCCGAATGCCCACCGAGTTCGGTCGAGTCCCGAGAGCGTTGTTCGCGTTTGCTCCTACCCAGCGGGACCTTGACGTTCTGGCTGCGGGGGCCGTCCTGGCATGGGGGAGGGAGGATCCGACTCCGGAGGGAGGGCCTCCACGGTGGCCAGGCCCGTGATCGGGGCCTACCGATCGGTGGGCAGGCTAATCTTGGGGGGGGGGGGGGGGGGGGGGGTAGGGCATGTTCCTCCGCGCCGGCCCCCTGGAGGGCTCAGTCATGTTGCCCAGGGGCAGGCGCGGAGAAGGCAACTCACGCACATGTGCGGTCCCGCACCGGCCGTGGCGTGCCTGCGCAGACCCCCGCCGCCCGCGCTGGCATTGCGTGAAGTACTCCAGTGCCGTGCTGGCCCCCTGTGCGGCGCTCCTAGGGGCCAGATGACCCCGTCGTAAAACGCACCAGCGTTTACGACGGCGTCACCACTTAGCCCCATTATCGGAGAATCCTGCCCATTGTCTTTGAAAATATTCCAAGAGAAAAAAGTCATCTATGTCTTAGGGCTAAGAGGACTCATGGTAAAATTTAAAACGGCAAAACATACTTTTGCAGATTAAAGGAATATAACCCACAACAAAATTATTTATCGAGTCAGCTAAGAGATTAATGGATTAGGCAGTAGACAATGATGATAGTAATTGCAAACTTCTGTTTTTAGCTACATAAGGAGTTAAGAGGACCATTAGAGATTATAGTGCACTGAAAGACACCTTAGACAGATTCAAATCAACTCTCACGGTGTGGCAGTAATGCTAACTTTGAAACAGTTTTTAGTCTTATGGGCAACACTCAATTTTCACCTATGTAAGATAGATCGTGCTGCTGGTCCAGGTGACCTCTACCAAGACACAACCTGTGCTTTGAGCCCCTTTGCCAAATCTATGGCAGCTCATCGATGTCTGGGACTGCCATAGATTGGAAAAATGCCATGCAGTTCTGATTTTCGAAAGGGATGACAAGGGAACAATAGTCTGATGTCAGTTACAGATAAGGTGCTTGAAGAGAAGATATGAGATGTCGTTTATGATCAACTGGATAGAGAAGACTTTTAAATGCTCCACAAAGCTTCTGGAAAAAGAAATTCTCTCTGCTGGAATTTTTTTGAAACCTAGGCAAGTATTATAAATGGGAAATTTGCCACAGATCGTGATATGAAGTTAGCGTCACCACAACATTCAGTAACTTTAGGCCAATTTGCCAAGGTTTCAACTACTTAAAAAAAATAACTTTGGAAAATTCTTGTCAAATAGCTCATGTTTGGGCCCAAAATTGCAAGGTTTGAGCAGAGATTGATTGTACTGTCAAAGATGACTTATGGGGTTTCCATTAAAAATGTACAATGTTGTTCTTAGCTTCACCCCAGGTTTGAGTTAAACCCTGTTCAATCATTCATAAGGTTATAATTTGCATGGAGAGCCGAGCCACTTGTTGCTGTGCCCTTCAATTGGCAAACTGCTGATGGGCTAAATGATCTCCTTCTGTGCTGCAAGTATTCTATGATTCAACGAACTGGAGCTCATAACCAATTTCATTTTGAATATAAAACCGGGGAGGCAAAATATTATAGATTAATTACAGCATACGAAAGATGCTTATCAAAAGTAAAATGGAATTCAGGTGCAATATTCAACTTTTAAACATCAAAACCACGTTTCATGGGCAGCACGATGGCACAGTGGTTAGCACTGGGACTAGGCGCTGAGGACCCAAGTTCGTATCCCGGCCCTGGGTCACTATTCGTGTGGCGTTTTCACATTCTCCCCTGGTCTGCGTGGGTTTCACCCCCACAACCCAAAAGATGCGACTAGTTGGATTGGCCAAGCTAAACTGCCCCTTAATTGGAAAAAATAATAATTGGGTACTCTAAATGTACAAAAAAACCCACATTTCATACAGTGTTGTGCTTTGACATCCACTTGTAATACTCATAAAATGTCAGTTATACTGCTCAAAACGATCAAGGGTTCGATCTTCCTGCTGCGTCCCACCTGAAATGGGGACGCCACACGGCCAGTAGATCCCGGAAGAGGGATCTACTGGCCGTGACAAATTTACTTTATCATCCGTGTGAATCTTACTATAATCCAAATTTTCCGCGCTGAATAACTTTTTTTTCACAATCTGCGACGCTGTTCCTCCAAGTTAAATTTTTTTGGGGGGGGGGGGGGGGGGGGATGAACGGGGCAGGCCGCTAAATATATGCTGATGTATTATAATGTGGTTCCGATCCTTGCATGGCAGGAACCCTATTATATCATTGATGGGGGGCAGGGATAACTGAGTGGAGAAATCTCGTCAGCATGAAAGACGTTTTGGTACTCCTCTATTCTCTGCCCCCATTGCCATTCCAGCTGCCAAAAATGTGTTTTTTTTGGGAAGGGGAGGGGGGGGGGGGGGCAATCCCCCACCACCATTATCTCCATTTAATTTGAGCTTTTTTCCTTTGTTGCCCTTTCTTTTAATATAATCTTTCTGTCCTCTATATTTCTCTTTCTGTACCTGACTGGACAACGAGTTCAACTACCCTAGCTCATAGGTCTTTTTGAGATCTACTTCTCAATCATCAAATCACACTGTTTAAGGAGGGGCATTGTCCTGGTGCTCACCAAGGTCCCAGATGCTCTGTTTCTCTGGCTACCATTACTAGCTTGCACGTCTAGCAAACATATGGGCAAAATGTTTAAAACCCAAACATGGGCAAGTCTCCAGAGGAGAGACACACAGCACCCAGCAGAATTTGGACCTTAATCAATTAATGGACGGAGGGCTAGGCTTTGCCAAATATACTTAACTGCCCTATTTATTAACTTAATGTTATTGTGCTTGAGGCAAGTACATCAGAAATGTAGAAAAGAGGACATGAATACGAATAAATTGACAGATTTTGAAACATCTTTACACAGCAAACAATTCAAGGAACGTAATAGAGCCAAAATATTGCAATTCAAAAATGTCATAATTTCAATAAAATTTCAATTAAAAAATGGTCTTGTGCTCATATTATTTTCCTCCTTTTTAAATGGAATGAAAAAAATATTTGAAATTTTGTAATGCTAAACAGGAATTTTAAAATGCAGTGAGAAACTGAGTAGGTTAAACTTACGCTAAATAACCAACTTTGAAAAGGAGACCAATGCACAAGAGACAGTGGAAAATCTAGAGGGAGCCAGGGGAACCTTTGAGCCCAAAACTATAAAACCCAATCCTCGTGTCAAAAAACGGTTTGCTGAAGTGATTTCTGATCAAGCAAACCCGGCAGTAATTTTTTTCCTCAAGGGAAATATGTAACTAAAACAATATGATGCAGGTTATTTCCAGTAATTCAAGAGTATCTATCATAACAGCAACTTATGATAAATAGAGATAATCACGATTATTAAAAAATCTCTCCATTGGCTAGTCTAGTTGGTCATTTATCTTGCAAGCTTAGATGCTGAAAAGTATTTGACCATCAGGATATAGGAGTGGTTGGGCAGCATGGTGGTGCAGTGGGTTAGCCCTGCAGCCTCACGGCGCCGAGGTCCCAGGTTTGATCCCGGCTCTGGGTCACTGTCCGTATGGAGTTTGCACATTCTCCTCGTGTTTGCGTGGGTTTTGCCCCCCACAACCCAAAGATGTGCAGGCTAGGTGTATTGGCCCCGCTAAATTGTCCCTTAATTGGAAAAAATGAATTGGTACACTAAAATTTTTTTAAAAAAGGATCCAGGAGTGGAAGGAAAGAAAACCAGTCAAGCATCATTCTTCCCTCAACTGATTTTTGCACACGTGGACGGCACAGCAGTTAGCACAGTTGCTTCACAGCGCCAGGGACCCGGGTTTGATTCCCAGCGTGGGCCACTGTCTGTTCAGCGATGAGGGAATGGGATTTTCCGGGACAATAACATTTTGCTTATACAGTAGGGAAAGCCAGAAAAGCAGCTTTCTCGGTGGTGCGCTCATTGCTGGTGGCGGGATTCTTTCTTCCTGCCGCTTGTCTGCACGTTCTCCCATGTCTGCGTGGATTTCCTTCGGGTGCTCCGGTTTTCTCCCACAAGTCCCGAAAGACGTGCTTGTTAGGTGAATTGAACATTCCGAGTTCTCCCTCAGTGCACCCAAACTGGAGCCGTAGTGTGGCGACTCTGGGATTTTCACAGTAACTTAATTGCAGTGTTAATGTAAGCCTACTTGTGACACTAATAAAGGTTATGATTATTATGTATTGTTCAGACCACAATCATGTGGTTCCCCGCTCTATTCTTTCCCCTCTCTAACCAGAACACAAGAGGTCATTGGTACAAACAACTCCACAACTAACGTCAAATAAATCAACACAGGTCAGCAATTCAACATTCCTGGTATTAATGGCTACTAGTGTACATGGCAGAGTTACTTACCTACTGATCTTGTAGGGAACAAAAATTGATATATGTTTGGTATTGTTATGTTAAAAGCTGTTGCTCTACGTCCTGTAAATATTGCATCACGGCACCAAGGACCCAGGTTCAATCCCAGCCTCGGGTCACTGTCCGTGTGTAGTTTGCACATTCTCCCCGTGTCTGCGTGGGTCTAAGCTCCACAACCCAAAGATGTGCAGGGTAGATGGATTGGCCATGCTTTGCCCCATAATTGGGTACTCTAAATTTTAAAAAGTGAATAATTTGATACAGTTGCTGCCCAATGGGATTTCCCAATCTAGAAGCCATGTAATGCTCAGAGAATAGCAGACAGCAGGATTCATAAAGTTCTTGGTAGGTAGTTGCAAGTTATATTTTTTAACAAGCTGCACTCTGCATTATTATTCTTTGTAAAAACACTGAGCATTCTAGAGGAGAGATGTTTAAATTCTGCCAATAACTCGGCCAGACCATCTAAAAGGCTGGCACAGATCCAAAATTTCTTTCTTGCGTGCTAAGAAGTACCTGACCTTTAAAAATTGTGGAACTGGAAGAAGTTTAAAAGAGTTTAAAAATCTGCTTAATGGGAAAAAAAGCCATTTTGAATTTATAATAGAATATGATCTACATGTAAAAGATTATTGCATTGGTAATTAGTTTTTAAAATATTCAGGTATGGATTATTTTTCCTTATAAAACTACAGTACAGCTTTGCTCCAATGAATCACTTAATATTCTACAGTTTATAAGTAGTCATTGTGTTTATATCACACAAAGTTCATCAGCAAAGGCACAGGAATCCAAAGGTTGATGAAATATGGTTAACAACAACTAACACGAAGTTGAAAAGAACTTGCCACATGAACAAACGGATTGTACAAAATTGGCGCTAGTCAGATCACGCTGCAACCGTACCCCAACAATAACAAAAGACAAGACAACAAATGATGGTGTGATTGTGCTTTAAAGTCCTCAGCAAGCTAAATCATTAGTTTTTTCTTTGGTTAATGAATAGAGGTGTACAAATTTGAACTGGCGAGTCTATATGATCAGGTCACACTCAAAAACCCAGCATTGACTGGCAGTAAAAATTTTGCATTTATTTCCCTGGCCCTTAAGATGGATTTTTAACAGAAGGGATCCCTCCCAGGTCCAAAAAATGTGAGGTGTAAAAGAAGTAGCATTTTTACAGTTGAATAGACAATTGCCGTAGGCAATTGAAGTGATATCATGAAGTGATATGATGCCAGCTACTTTGCCGACTCTTTGACCTCACATTTTACCCTGGGGAAAAGAGCAAACATCGTCCTTCAAACACCAACATAGCACAGTGGTTAGCACTGTTGCTTCACAGCACCAGAGTCCCAGATTCGATTCCCGCTTGGGTCACTGTCTGTGCGGAGTCTGCACATTCTCCCCACGTCTGCATTGGTTTACGCCGGGTTTCCTCCCACAAACGACATGCTTGTTGGTTGAATTGGACATTCCGAATTCTCCCTCTATGTACCCGAAAAGGCGCTGGGGTGTGGCGACTGGGGGCTTTTCATAGTAACTTCATTCCAATGTTAATGAAGCCTACTTGTGACAATAATAAAGATGAAGAAAATAGAAGCAAAATACTGCAAATGCTGAAAATCTGTAAAACAAATTCAACAAGTGCCGGAAATACTCAGGTCTGGCAACATCTATAGAGAGAGAAACAAGAGATTTCTGCCAGACCTGCAGAGTATTTTCAGTACTTTGATTTTACACCACCCTTCAAACCTTCAATTTAGAATGGTAATGGTGGCAGGAAGAAAAAAGTAGCGAAGAAACAGGAAAAAACCCACACACGCACACAATACATACCAATGCGTTCAAAATTGTCAATCAGTGTGTGCACAGCTGCAGCTTGAAGGTGGAGCTGCTTCTCGGTGAGAGTAGTTATTTTTTCATTTCCATCACCTGAATGGAACAAATTTGGTGCAATCACTACAGCAAGGTTACTGGCATCCATTTTGTTATCTTCTGACCTATATGGGGAATAAAAAGTTCACCAAATAGATTTTAAACAATCCTCAGAACCATCTTATTTCTCTACCCTTCTCCGTATGTTTTCAGCTTGCCTTCAAAAGGCTTTACACAGCTGCATTCCCTGATTGAGGGGCTAAATTCACGTGACACTTCAGTAGTGCTCAATAACTATTCACCAGAAAAACTTGCCCAGGGTTTCATAGTTTCATAGAATTTACAGTGCAGAAGGAGGCCATTCGGCCCATCGAGTCTGCACCGGCTCTTGGAAAGAGCACCCTACCCAAGGTCCACACCTCCACCCTATCTCCATAACCCAGTAACCCCACCCAACACCAAGGGCAATTTTGGACACTAAGGGCAATTTATCATGGCCAATCCACCTAACCTGCACATCTTTGGACTGTGGGAGGAAACCGGAGCACCCGGAGGAAACTCACACGCACACGGGAAGGATGTGCAGACTCCGCACAGACAGTGACCCAAGCCGGAATCGAACCTGGGACCCTGGAGCTGTGAAGCGATTGTGCTATCCACAATGCTACCGTGCTGCCCATGTTGTGCCCATGGGTGATGCATTCAAATTTGCCTTCCCTCCTTATACAGTCCAGTCCCTCTGCTACATAGAAATCAGGATTACTGTTGTGGCCTGCAGCATGGTGGCGCAGTGGATAGCACTGCTGCCTCACAGCGCCGAGGTCCCAGGTTCGATCCCGGATCTGGGTCACTGTGTGTGGAGTATGCACATTCTCCCCATGTTTGCGTGGGTTTCGCCCCCACAACCCAAAGATGTGCAGGACGGGTGGATTGGCCATGCTAAATTGCCCCTTATTGGAAAAATTTAATTGGACACTCTAAATTTATTTTTAAAAGGATTACTGTTGTGACTTGTGGATGTCAACTGCCTGCTTAATATATGTTGCGGAACTTCAATGCTACAACATATTTGAAGTTTGTTGCATATTGGGCTCTCTTCCTGTTAAGCAGAGAAAGAAAGAAAGTGAACAAGCGAAGAGTTTAAAAATCAAGTTCCATCTTCTTCTGTAAACATGAAGAAGGACCCACATATGAGCAGTTTTTAATGCCAGCAGTCTTCACTTTCTGTGCTTTAAAATGTTATGTCTTCAGTCCTCAGTTTAGAGGAGGAAGACAGTGAAAATAGAATGAATGGATATCCACATTTGGATTGGTTTGATCACATCACAATATTTCTCTCAAAATAACCCAGCACATTTTTATATTGTACATGAATGTGCAACTGATCCATGTGTTTTGGCGAGCGCCTAAAGTAAGAATCCCATTCTTCAATATTAAATATTTCTCAAATAAAATTATAGCAACTGGTCTAGCATTAACACATACAGCTTAGAAATAGGACAGAGTAAAGAGATAAAAGTGATAGCTACCAGACTGGGCAAAATGCAGAGAAATACATGTTTGCAGCAAACTAATTCACACTAAAATGCAATTCAATTCTTTATACATTGGCAGCCATCTTGATTCATGGATACGACATAGTATTTCTAGAAGATGTACCTGAGGGACACGTTTTTAAGAAAATTCAGGAAGTAGTGCAGTGTATCTGCAGTTCTCTCAGGCAATAAACAGGATAGAAGAATTGTAGCAGTAATGTTCTCATCATTTTGTAGTTGTTGTGCCTTGAAGAAGGCTTCATGTAATTCTGTTGGAAGCATAGGCTCAGGTAGCTCCCTGAAAAACTGTTTTACCAGTCCTGCAACATCACAAGGGGGCGCCATTGTAATACATTTTTCACCGTGGTCCACTTTAGCCTGGTTAGACAAACAAACAATTACATACATGTACCATTACAATATAGAAAAGGAAGGCAATTGGATAATATCACATGACCAACCCCCACCGTACTTTCTTTGCATTAAAATATTTTTTAAAGTACAAGCATACTAGTTACCGTGGGGGATTTTAAATAAGCAACATTTTTCTTAAATGCCAATTTCCTTTAACCTGAACACACAGGGAAATATCCAGCAAAAGAAAACATAGTGCACACCTTTTATTTCACAAAAGCACCATTTCTTCATTACCAAACAGCAGAGTATCAATATGACAAGTGAGGGAAAATGTTATAGAAATAGAAAGGAACATCGTACATGCATTTTAATGACTCAAAACTTACAAATGCACTTTGCAACAACTTGCATTTTTTTGATTGGATTTATTATTGTCACATATATTAGTGTACAGTGAAAAGTATTGTTTCTTGCATGCTGTACAAACTGCATACCGTACATAAGGAAGGAAGGAGAGACTGCAGAATATGTTACAGTTATAGCAAGGTGTAGAGAAAAGATCAACTTAATACGAGGTAGGTCCATTCAAAAGTCTGATGGCAGTAGGGAAGCGGTTGGTACGTGACCTCAAACTTTGGTATCTTTTTCCTGACAGAAGATATAAGAGAGAATGTCCGGGGTGCGTGGGGTCCTTAATTATGCTGGCTGCCTTTCCGAGGCAGCGGGAATTGTAGACAGAGTCGATGGATGGGAGGCTGGTTTGTGTGATGGATTGGGCTACATTCACGACCTTTTGTAATTTCCTGCGGTCTTGGGCAGAGCAGGCTCCATACCAAACTGTGATACAACCAGAAAGAATGCTTTCTATGGTGCATCTGTAGAAGTTGGTGAGGGTCGTAGGTGACATGCCGAATTTCCTTAGTCTTCTGAGAAAGTAGAGTCGCTGGTGGGCTTTCTTAACTATAGTGTCAGCATGGGGGACCAGGACAGGTTGTTGGTGATCTGGACACCTAAGAACTTGAAGCTCTCGACCCTTTCTACTTCGTTCCCATTGATGTAGACAGGGGCATGTTCTCCACTATGCTTCCTGAAGTCGATGACAATCTCCTTCGTTTTGTTGACATTGAGGGAGAGATTATTGTCGTCGTAGCAGTTCACCAGATTCTCCATCTCATTCCTGTACTCTGTCTCGTAATTGTTTGAAATCCGACCCACTACAGTGGTGTCATCAGCAAATTTGAAAATCGAGTTGGAAGGGAATTTGGCCACACAGTCATAGGTGTATGAGGAATATAGTAGGGGGCTGAGGACAGAGCCTTGTGGGGCACCAGTGTTGAGGATGATCGTGGAGGAGGTGTTGTTGCCTATCCTTACTGATTGTGGCTTGTGGGTTAGAATGTTCAGGATCAAGTCGCATAGGGCGGAGCCGAGGCCAAGGCCACGGAGTTTGGAGATGAGTTTCGTAGGAATGGTGTTGTTGAAGGCTGAGCTGTAGTCGATAAATAGGAGTCTGACATAGGTGTCTTTGTTATCTAGGTGTTCCAGGGTAGAGTGCAGGGCCATGGAGTTGGCATCTGCTGTGGACCTGTTGCAGAGGTAGGCGAACTGTAGTGGATCAAGGCAATCCGGGAGGCTGGAGTTGATTCGTGACATGACTAACCTTTCGAAGCATTTCATGATGATGGATATCAGAGCCACTGGACGATAGTCATTAAGGCACGTTGCTTGGCTTTTTTTTGGTACAGGGACGGTCGTCTTCTTGAAGCAGATAGAGACCTCAGATTGTTGTAAAGAGAGGTTGAAGATGTCTGCGAATACCCCCACCGGCTGATCCGCGCAAGACCAGAGTACCCGTCCGGGTACCCCACCCGGGCCAGTGGCTTTCCGAGGATTGACCTTCAAGAAGGCTGCTCTGACGTCTGCAATGGTGATCTCAGATACAAGTTCATCCAAGGCTTCTGGGGTGGAGGGTTTGCTCTCACTGATCTCGTGTTCCAAGTGTGCATCGAATGCGTTGAGCTCATCAGGGAGGGGTGCATTGGAGCCGGTGATATTACATGCCTTCATCTTGTAGCCCGTTATGTCTTGCAGACCTTGCCATAGTCGGCGGGGGTCCGTGTGGGACTCGAGCTTGGTCCGGTACAGTCTTTTGGCATCTTTGATTTTAGCATCTTTGATTTATACACCGCCTTTAGTGAGGTAAACTGGTCCTCATAACTATCAAACAAAATGTGACACCAAGGGTGCTATTTTCCCAAAATTGCAGAATGTTGAATCAGGCGAGAGCAGCAGTGTGAAACTCGCCAGCTTCAGGTGTATTTTCTCACCAGATTTGACAGCACTCAGTGCAATTCCAACATGCTGGCGAGGATCACACAGCCAGCTGGAAGGGCAAGGCCTAAATACACCAGAAACGCTGGAATTCTGAGATCGCCACCCTCTCCCATCAGTGGCACCACCCTCTCTCCTTCCCCCCCCCCCCTCATCGCTGGCACCGTCGGCCCTCCCTCCCCGGTTACTAGCACCGCCCTCCCTCCCTTGTCACTGACACCGCCCTCCCTCCCACCTCGACATTGACACAGCCCTCCCTCCCTTGTCACTGACACCGCCCTCCCTCCCACCTCGACACTGGCACAGCCCTCCCTCACATTGAATGACACCACCCTCCCTCCTCGTCACTGGCACTGTCCTCCCTCCTCGTTACTGGCGACTCACCCCCTTCCTTCTCGTCACTGGTACTGTCTCCGCCCACACCTACCCCCCTCTTTACAGGCACTGAGTTCACCCCACCCCCGTCCCAATACAGGCACCACTAGCCGTTCCACCCCCACCCCGTACCTTCAGGGATCTTCCTCATGGTGCTCTCCAGAGGGCCCATCCTTGGCACTGTCCCCTGGTAATTCCACCTTGGCACTGCCAGGTTAGTGCCAAAGGCAGTGCTTGGCCATGTGCTGCACGACCCGGGGGCTGTACCTCACAGCAGGTCCCCGACATTCTCATCACAAATGGCTTTAATTTTTAATAGGAAGTAGTGATGTCACGCCAGGTGGATGGGAATTTACGTAGTGAGGGTGGAAGTAGCAGTGTTTCACCCACTAATCATAAATTCAATTTATTAAATATGCTAATCACATTTGCTCCCTTCATGGGCATGAACCGAATAGCATAATCGGTGGGGGTTGAGAAAGATCGTGCCAGGGATTCTTGTGAGATTTAGCGGCCATTATAGGGTTTGCGCCCATGGTTAGTGCCATTCAGATGGATGACCAAATGCACGGTCAAAGAAGGAGGTATTAAAAAGTGTATTAAAGTGGAGGAGAGAGGTAGCTAGGCAGAAAGTAGTGGGGAGAGAATTCTAGAATTTTATGCCTAGACAGCTGTGATATGGTTGCTGATGGTCAAACAAGCATAATTGGAGAAATGCAAGAGGCTAGAATCATAGGTACTTTGAGATTTCAAAAGGGTTGTGGGTCTGGAGGTTAGATATAGTAGGAGGCGATGCCATGAAGGGAGTTGGAAACAAGGATGAGGATTTTAAAATTGAAATGTTGCTGAACCAGGAGATTAACATGTAATCTACAGGCTATATAAACAATTTAATATAAATTGATAAACAAAGTTATCACTGTTTACTCTAGCACCCCTAGCTGGACAGATTCTTCGGAGAGTCTCCTAAGTGACTACTGTACACTACAAAAAGAGACACAGGGTGCAATTCTCCCATTTTGAGACATAGTGCCGTGGCAGGAACGTGGGGTGTTTCCCACTGTGGTGGCCGGCGGAAAACAAGCCAAATCTTCTGGCCCTAACCTCATTACCGAGGCGGGCACAGTAGCACAGTGGTTAGTACAGTTGCTTCACAGCTCCAGGGTTCCAGGTTCGATTCCCGGCTTGGGCCACTGTCTGTGCGGAGTCTGCACATTCGCCCCCTGTCTGCGTGGAGTTCCGCCGGGTGCTCCAGTTTCCTCCCACAGTCTAAAGATGTGCAGGTTAGGTGGATTGCCTATGCTAAATTGCCCTTAGTGTCCAAAAAGGTTAGGTGGGGTTACTGTTTTATGGGGATGGGGTGGAAGTGTGGGCTTAAGTAGGGTGCTCTTTCCAAGGGCTGATGCAGACTTGATGGGCCAAATGGCCTACTTCTGCAATGTATATTCTATTGAAGAAACTAGGTGGACCCCCTGAGAAAGAATATGGAACATTCAAACAGAAAAATTATAGAATTTACAGTGCAGAAGGAGGCCATTCGGCCCATCGATTCTGCACCGGCTCCTGGAAAGAGCACCCCACCCAAGGTCTACACCTCCACCCTATCCCCATAGCCCAGTAACCCCACCCAACACTAAGGGCAATTTTGACACTAAGGGCAATTTAGCATGGCCAATCCACCTAACCTGCACATCTTTGGACTGTGGGAGGAAACCGGAGCACCCGGAGGAAACCCACGCACACACGGGGGAGAATGTGCAGACTCCGCATAGACAGTGACCCAAGCCGGGAATCGAACCTGGGACCCTGGAGCTGTGAAGCAGTTGTGCTAACCACAATGCTACCGTGCTGCCCCAAATGGATACCTCCAGGACATCTAATTTGGATGCTTCCTCGACCCACTGCGGTGATGTTCCAGCATAGAGGACAGCCTCCACCACGAACTCTGGAGGCATTGTTCACATGAATCCAGACATCTGCATGCCACATTGTGGCAATGCGAATGGAACGCAAATGAGATTCGCCCCAGCCTCTGGCGGGCTTTCTGACCCGCCATGGCAGGCACCTGCAGAATATCCCGCTGTAAATTCAAGTCAGCGTAAAATCGATTTCTGGCCCTCCCATCATGTCTGCCATCAAACACACCAGAGGGGGCTTGGGAGAATTCTGCCCACAAGTTTATTGGAATCTCAATATTCCATAATAATGGAGGTGCCCCTGAAGGACTGAGAAAAACTAAATTTGAATGCAATTCAGGTGTAATGTTAGCTTTAGACCTTAAAGCAGTATTTTTCTTTAATCTTCATTACCTTTAAAGCTTTAAGGCGAATCACAGATCCTGATTTTCTGAAGAGTCCCTCTGTGTGAATGTGCTTTTCTAAATAGCCACAGGCATCAACTAAAAACCTGAAAGTCAGATCATGACTGATCATTACAAAACCATAACTGTTAAGATTCACTACCTTTGATATCTCTTTAATATCTTAGAATATTTTAAAGTTATACATTTTTCAGCTAACACAAAAACCACACTTTATTTAAATGAGCTTCAGAACAGTGATAATGGCCTAACAAAGCAATTTTCATTGAAATGCTCCCATTTCATACATAAAAAATTGAAATAAAATGGGCTATCAAATGCACCATGGAAGCTTTAAATTCTGGAGCAAGATTTCAATTGCGGGTCAAAGGTCTAATGTTGCGATGACTTCTGAGTCCCAACCTCGTGTAATGTGGAAAGGCTGGCACACTACGATTTTGCGGTGCAGATGTGCTTAATTGATCAAGAATTGTGTTCGCCACTGACCCCACTTTTCAACAACTCAAAATCCAACCACTGGTGGCATGCTACAAGCAATTTATTCGAACTGTATTCAAATACACCAATGGGTAAAAGCACCCAAAGTTACATTTGGTGTTACAATCCCAGTTAAATTGGACAGGAAGATCCATGATTGTAACCCTGACTCAAAAGACAGTGGGTGGGATTCTCCATTGGCAGGATCCTTCGCTTCACCGGCAGCGCACTCAGGCCTGGGGATTTCTCGACGGCCACAATGTGAAACCCCATTGACCGGCTGCCAGGATGGAGGATCCTGCTGCTGGCGCGGGGGGGTCCAGAAAACAGGTCTAGCGAGATGGAGAATCCAGTAATGTTTACTTTTTTTCCCAAAATGTGGAGGAACAGAGTCACAGGATGAGTAATTAGTTTTAACAGGGAAAAAAATATTTATTAAACATGAAAAAATTGGATTATGATAGAGTACACCGTTACTCCCTCCTTAGCTGAACAGTTACACACAGATTTTAAGATGAACCAGGATTACAAAGTACATCTAAAACTATAATGGTCTCATTGACACATGGTCTCTTTAACACAAAGTCCTTTTAAGTGCAGATTGCCCATAGTCAAATACACACATCCGCTCTGAACCAAAGTTAGTGTGTGGATTTCGCCTCAAATTCCCCCTGATCATTGTCACACGAGTTTCCAAACTCCACTCCCCAAAAAACCGCTATAAAATCTTCTATCACTACTTCGGTGGCGGCCATGGAGTGAGTAGCCGCACATTTGGTGGCTCCCGCTCAAGGTGGTTTTTGTTGGTCCTTCCTCACCCATATCGGGATCTTTTTGAGGATGAGGTGTGCGAGTGCCCAGGGAAGGTAATACTCCTCTGGTAAGTCTGGTGATTCTCTGGGATCAGAGAATGAGAATTGCTACGGAAAAGAGAGCGCAGCTGGAGCAGGGCACTTTCCGTGGCGAGCCACAGGTCAAGATGGCGGAGGGCAAGGGGGCAGTGCTGCCTACCCAGTGGTCGATGGAGCAACTGGTGGAGTTTTAAAATAACAAGTTCCAGCAGCAGAGGAAGGAGGCCTCGGAGGACCTGGCCGGACGGACGATCCGTCCGTCCGTCCTTGGCGAGTGAGAAAGTGGGACAAAGGTTGGAGGCTCAGAGCTTGACAATTCAGAAGGTGGAGGAGGCGGTGGGGAAACATGAGCAGCAGATGGCCTCATTGGCAGCAGAGTTGGGGATGGTGGTGGACAGACAGAAGAGGCCAAGAAAGAAGTTGGAGTACCTGGAGAACCGCTCTAGGCAAAAAAATTTGAGGATAGTCGGCATGCCTGAGGGGAGCGAGGGAGCAGATGCCGCCAAGTATGTGGTGAGGATGTTGGAGCAGTTGATGGGGGAGGAGGCCTTTGATTGGCCCTTCGAGGTGGATCAATAGGGCGCTGAGAAGGAGATCGCGGGGAGGCAGCCGCCGAGTGCGATGGTGGTGCGGCTGTATAGTTTGTTGGACAAGGAAAAGATTTTGCAGTGGATGAGGCAGACCAGGAAGGGAGTAAGCAGCGGGTCTACCAGGACCTGGGTGCGGAGTGGGAAAGAGAGCTGGGTTCAACTGGGTAACAGCTGCCCTCTTCAAGAAGGGAGTGAAGTCTGGGGTTCTGTACCGAGCCTGTCTGTGGATGACTCATCAGAAGCAGGGGTTTATTATATCTCGCTGGAGGATGCGATGAACTTTATGAGGGTCTATAAACTAGGAGGAGTGAGGGCACTGAACTTTGGAGAGGAGATTTGTATGCATGGTAAAATGTCTGGGGTGGGTATTGATGGGGGAGCAGAGGTGGCTCCCGGAGTGTGCTTTTTGTTATTCTTTGTTGGCGGTTGGGAGGATGGCGAGGGTGCTTGGAGGCTACAGACCTTGGACAGGGAGCCACCATGCTAGCTGGCCGAGCTAATTAACGGAAATGAAGCGGAGGGTGATGAGGAGGCAGGTATGTGGGATGTGGGGGGGGGTTGGTTTTCTGTTTGGGGTTGGAGGGAGGGCTGCTGACATGGTGTGGCCCAGTTGGGAAGAGATAGGGGTGGACATCCGAGGGTGGGCGTGATGCTGGCTGGCCGAAGGGGTATGGCTGATCGGCATGGGGAGCCACCCCGACCAGGCTGGTTACGTGGAATGTGCGAGGGTTGAATGGGCCAGTTAAACGGTCTTGAAAGCGGACATGGTGTTTCTGCAGGAGATGCACCTGAATTCTCCCACTGTGTACCTGAACAGGCGCCGGAGTGTGGCAACTAGGGGATTTTCACAGTAACTTAATTAAAGTGTTAATGTAAGCCTACTTGTAACACTAATCAAGATTATTGTTAGCTGGGGTGGGGGGGGTGGGGGGGAGAGAGAGAGAGAAGCAGATGAGGGAGGGATGGGTGGGGCAGATGTTCCACTCGAGGCTGGATATGAAGACAAGGTGGCTGTGGTGGTCAATAGGAGGTTGGCTGTTGAGGTGGAGTGCATTGTGGCCGATCCGGAGGGGAGGTTGGGGGGCGGGGATGGATGGAGGGGGGGGGGGGGGGGGGAGAGGTATGTTTGGTTAGTGGGAAGCTGGAGGGGATGCCAGTGGTCCTGGTTAATGTTTATACTCCGAATTGGGATGTTGCGGATTTTATGAGGCGGGTGTTGGGAAAGATTCCGCATTTAGATATGCAACGGCTGATTTGGGGGTGGTTCGGGAAGTTTCATACTACTCCCATGTGCATATTCCCCAATCGCAATAAACAAGACACCGCTGGCAGGAGTGGACGACTTGGGATATACGCCGATTGTAGTCTCGGACTACACACCGCACTGGGTGGATTTGCGGGTGGTTCGGGAAAAGGCTACGCGAGGTGAATGATATGGGGGGAGGTCACAGCTGCCACGTTGTGGGAGGCACTCAAGGCTATAATTAGATGGAGTTTATTTCAGTTTGGGTGCACAAGGAGAGTGCGCAGCAGGAGGATAGGACAAGGCCAGTCGATGAGGGTGGATCAGAGGTACTCGGTGGTGCCGGAGGAGGGGTAGTTGAAGGAGACAGAGACTCCAGATGGACTGTGGGTTAGTGCCGACAGGGAAGGCGGTGGGGCAGTTGCGGATGGCCAGTGTCGGAATACGGGGAAAAGGCAAGTAGGATATTGGCCCATCAGTTGAGGAAGCAGGCAGCGGCAAGGGAGATCGGTAGAGTGCGGGATAAAGGGGATACATAGAGATGGATCCGGAGGGGGTGAATGGGGACATTTGAAGCCTTCTATAGGAGGCTTTATGAGTCGGAGGAGGGCGGGGGTGGATGAGGCGTTTTCTGGATGGGTTGGAGTTTCCCAAGATGGAGGAGGGACGGGTGGGTGCAGGGTCTGGAGGCCCCGATTGGGCTGCTGGAGGTGATGGTGGTGGATGCGGAGGCTTTTGATCGGGTGGAGTGGGCGTATTTGTTCCGAGGTGTTGGGAAGGTTCGGACAGACGTTTGTGGATTGTTGCTGTGTAAGGCGGCAGTTGCTGTAGAAGGCGCTAGTGGCTAGTGTGCGTACGAACCAAGTGAGCTTGGGATACTTTGGGTTACACCGTGAGATGAGACAGGGATGCCTGCTCTCCCAGTTACTTTTTTGTCATGGGTTTGAGCATAGGGTTTCATGTACGCAGATGATGTTTTATATTTCAGACCCGTTTGGCTGCGTTGGGGGGGTTATGTGGATTCTGGGGGAATTTGGCCAGTTTGAGACATAAATTGAATATGGGAAGGTGTGAGGTATTTCCGATCAATGCTAGGGAGTAGGAAAGGAGGTATGGGGAGTTGCCATTTAGGTGATGGGAACGAGCTTTAGATACCTCAGTACCCAGCTGGCACGGGGCTGGGCCCAGCTGCACAGGTTGAAGATAGATTTTAAGAGGCGGGATGTTTTGCCGTTGTCACTGGTTGAGCGGCTGCAGACAGTAAAAATGATGGTGCTGCCTACGTTTCTGTTAGTGTTTTAGAACCTCCCTAGCTTTGTCCCCAAGTCATTTTCCAGGAAAGTTAATGGGCTGATCTCTAGGTTTGCGTGGGCGGGGAAGGCCCCGCAGATGTGGTGGGCTTTTCTGGAGTGGGAGGTGATGGGGAGCTGGCGTTGCCAATTTGATAAATTATTATTGGGCGGCAAACATTGCGATGGTGAGGAAATGGGTCGGTAAGGAGTGGTCTGTTTGGGGACAGGTGGAGGCAGCATCGTGTAGCGGGACAAGCTGGAGGGCTTTGTTGTTGCCGCCTTTGCCGTTCTCGCCAGCCAGGTATTCCGTTAGTCCAGTGGTGGTGTTGGCTTTGAGGGTGTGTGGCCAGTGTAGGCAGCACTTGGGGCTAGAGGGCATGTCATTGTGGGCGCCTATTTGTGATAACCATAGGTTTGTGCCAGCGAGACTGGATGCAAGGTTCACAGGGTAGTGGCAGGCGGGGATGGAGTACTTCAGGGACTTGTTTATAGGGGGCAAATTTGTAGGGCTGGGGAAAGTTGCCTAAGGGGAATGGGTTTAGGTATCTGCAGGTTCGGGACTTTGAGAGGAGAGAGGTGTCGTCTTTCCCGGGGTTGCCACCTCCGGTGCTGCAAGATAAGCTTCTGTCGGAGGATGAAATAAGGAAGGGGAAGGTGTTGGATATTTACACGGCACTGGTGTAGTGAGAGTGCGCCCTGGTGGATGATGTTAAGCGTAAATGGGAGGATAAGTTGGAAGAGGAGGTGGGGGCTGGGACATGGGCTAACGCTTTGCAAAGGGTGAATGCGTCATCGTCATGTATGAGGTTAAGCCTCATCCAGTTTAAAGTGTTGCATAGGGCCCACATGACGGTGGCGAGAATGAGCAGGTTTTTTTGAGAGGGTGGAGGATATGTTTGGTCGGTCCGCGGGGGGCTGAAAGCCAGGAGATGGATTTTGTTATTTGGAGGGTCTCAGAGCCACCCAAAGTGGGAGTGTGGGTGAGCGACCTGGCAGAATTCCCACGGTGAGAGAAGATCAAGTTTGCTCTGCGGGGGTCCGTTTCACTCAGAGGTGGAAACCGTTCATCGATTTCTTCAGGAAGGAATGAGGGGTCAGCGAGGGGGGGGGGGGGGGGGTTTCAGGAGAGGGGGTAATGGGAGTTAAAAGGGGGAAGACGGGATTGGTTGGAGGTCGGTGTTAGATGTGTTGCGGTTGTTGGTTGGGTTGTTGTGATGTTCTTCTGATGCTCTTTGGTTGTTCCTTTGATATTTTCTATATTTATATTTTGTTGAAAAGCCTTGAATAAAAATATTTTTAAAAAATAAAATGAAATCCTCTTTCACAATAATGCTTATCATTAGTGTTTTGCATTTAGATGTCCAGCCGAGGTTTCCCAAATGACTTTTAAACAAGGCTTCCGCTCCATTTTTAACAGTGGATCCAGCATACAGGCTTTACATCACCCCCTTTAGGATTTCATTGTCTTGATTCAGTACAAACTATTCACAATTGCTATAACTCTCGATTCTCACCTCTATTAAAATGGCATCAAGCTTTTGATATATCACTGAAGTCTGCTTTCCCACTTTAAATCGGATTACTGCAATTGTCTCTTTAACTCAGAACACTATTGTTTACTCTTACTTGAATTCTTCTGAACAATACCCTGCTCTCTTAATTTCAGTCACCTTAAGACATTTTTGTGCCCCAATTCCCTAGTTATCTGAACAGTAACTAGTTATTTGAGAAGCCTGCCTCTTTGCAGCTCCCGTCCTGACCAGTCTTTCTCCTGGCAGAGTTGAGAGATGTTCACTCCTTGGCGTCTCTCTTCAACTGCAATATATCCAGCTAAAACTGAAACTTAAAAGCTTTTCTACCTTACAAGGCCCCCAAGTTGCTAGGCAACCACTGCTAAGGTGGTTAAAATGAATGTTTTGCCGAGGTTCCTGTTTGTAATCCAGACCCTTCCGATCTTCATCCCAAAGGCCTTTTTCAGGAAACAGGACGCAGACATTTCGGAGTTTATATGAGCGGGGAAGGTACTTCGGGTAAAGAGGGCCTTGTTACAGAAGCAGAAAGGGGGGCTGACACTACCAAACCTGCTGTATTACTGTGAATGTGGAGGTGAAACGGGGGTAGGAATGGGGTTAGAGTGGGTTAGGATGGAGGAAGAGAGGATTCAGGCGCTGGAGGAACCGCTAGGACTGAAAGAGGTGATGGATAGCATAAGGGGGGTGAAGTCGGGGAAGGCCTTAGGGCCAGACGGCTACCTGGCGGAGTTCTATGTAGAATTTCTGATGGAGTTGGCACATATAGGTCCATAGGCCCATTTCACTGTTGAACACAGATGTTGGCCAAGTTAGTGACCTAGGAAGGGTGGAAGGATGCATTCCAGGGGGCGTTCGCAGAGGAACCACGGATTTAAGTGGGAGGAGATGTTGGCATGTATAGGAAGTGGAGGGAGGTGAAGCTGGTGAGGGCGAGGGGTTCGTACCTGGAGGAGAGGTTTGCAGGTCTGGAAGAGCTGCGGGAGAGGGTGGAGCTGCCAAAGGGAAGCGAGTTCAGGTATATGCAAGTGAGGGGCTGTGTGTGAAAGGAATGGAGAGGGTTTCCCAAGCTGCCAGTTGCTGCTCCATAATTTGGAAGGGGAGGGCAGGATTGATGGAAAATATGGATGGCTGGGGGAGCACGGGGGAAGCGCAGGTGGTGAAGATTAAGACTAAATGGGAGGAGGAGCTGGGGGGGATGGAGATAGGATGGAGAGTGTGGAGTGATGCGATGCATAGGGTAAATTCGACCTCCTCGTGTGCGATGGCGAGTTTGATTCAATTTAAGAGGGTGTTGGGGGGGGGGGGGGGGGTAGCAGGTGAGCGTGAGAAGTGCGAGCAAGGACCAGCAAATCACATGCATATGTTCTGGGGCTGTGAGACATTGGAGAGATACTGGGAGGGGGTATTCGGGATGCTATCGAAAATTGTGGGGGTAGAGGCCGGGCCGGACCGTATGGTGGCGATTCTTGGGGTATCGGAAATGCCGGAGCTGATGGAGGGGAGGAGGGCCGATGTTGTGGCCTTTGCCTCTCTTTTGCTCAGTGAAGGTTATTATTGGATTGGCAACACCACCGGGGGTGGCAGCCTGGCTGGGGAACCTGTACGATTTCCTCTGGATGGAAAATATCAAGTTTGAGTTGAGGGGATCAGCGGAGGGCTTTGAGACATGGTGGGGACTGTTCATGACGATGTTTGAGGAACTGTTTGTCGCTGGGGGTGGGGGGGTGAAAAGGGGGAAATATTTGCACAATGTGAACTGTTTGATATTGTTTTTTGATTCATGTTTTGTACTTTTGAATATGTTCGGAATAAAATACATTAAAATATTAAAGCAGTGTCTCCCGACATTGAACCACACTGACTTTCAATTGCAACGTGGCCGGTAGATTGCGCCCTCAGCCTTTTAACCATGTGAAAAATCAATTCAACCTCTTTTCCTACTCACTGTGGAACGGTGGCATGTTCAAGAGCAGTGCATTGTGGCAGAGCATGCAGAGGGGTGCCAAACACTTCATTGTATGTTATCTTCTTGTCCTAAAAAAATTTGCAGAGTGCACAATTACATCAAGTTAGATATTATTATTATTACTTATGTTACCAAAATAACCCAAAGAAAATGGAAAAACATTCTCTTTTAATAGAGAGAAATTACATATCTGGTTAAATTGCAGCAAAATCCCTCCATACACTCGACTTGATTTTCTGCACCTGGGCAAGAATCCACTCTATGATCCAACTCACAGGGAGGTGAAGACTTCTTACTGGTTTGATTCAAAGACTAAAACATGCTTCCCAAAGTTTTATTTTATTGCAGTTAAAAGGCTTCACGGCCTTTTGGCTCAGATCTGGTATGTCTCTCTTGTGGGGACCATGAATTGGATTCAATTTGAAATTGAATTGGTTTTTGGAGCAGGCAAGGAGCTGGTTTAGGGATTCGCCCCTGTCCACACTGAGCCCTGGCTTTGTAGAAAAAGGTTATTGACAGGAAGTTCAAGAACAAGTTTTCCTCTTGAAATTTGATTAACAAACCAAAATTCTTTCAAAGCAAAACCATTTGAAATATTACCCGTATTTTTCTTCTCATGCAGTATTAATTGTCGTTCCCTTTGAGATTTGGTATTCTTGGTTTCTGCCCCGATGGGTGCAAGTGAGTCAATATTCAAGTTCTGTACAATCAAGCAACTATTTGTATACTTTACTTTTTTTTTAAATCAATGTGCTGAATCATTCAAACTTCATTCTGATTTGACAGTTATATGCTTTCCACTGTGTTTTATACTACATACCAAATTTTTTATAATGCGCTCAAAGGCAAAAGATGCAAAATAACTTCACAGTTCTCTTACAAAAGTGAGAGGAAACTGCAGTCACCCACTGCCCCAAATAAAATGACCAGGCTTTCAGATTATTCAGTAAACACAAGAATGCAATAAATCTGCCAGTTGTAATCACATTATTGAATTTGGAGTAACATTTCACTTCTTGAAATCAGGCTATTCTTTTTCAAAGTGTAGCAAGGTCAATACAAATACTAAAAAATGTTTGTAATTGGGGTTCACAACTTTCATGTTACATATTTCAGTTTGCACGATTAGTTTAAAGGTTTCATAGCCAGAGTGTTTGGGGAGGCAACCAAGGAAAGGCTGACGTAACACGACAAATGTAGACAAAAGTACAATGAGACAACATACAAACATAGATCACGAGAAACATTTACAACTACTTCTTGGCCCGTATCGAAATTAGCTCCCCCCTAACCACTGCCTTCAGCGCTTCCCACACCGTTGCTGCCGAGACTTCTCCCGTATCGTTTATTTCCAAGAGATGGCCTCCCTCACACGCCCTCATCCGCTAACAGTCCTACATCCAATCTAGCCCCCATCTGCTCCATAAACCCATTTAGTTCCTACACCCCGGCTGGAACCCTCCCTGTCTTCAAACTCAACCGATCCAACCTCGGATCAATGACTGTATTGAAATCCATCTCTCTCTCCCCCCCCCCCCCAAATGATCAGCTTATGAGAGTCCAGGTCCGAAATCTTCCCTAACACCCACCTCATAAACTCTGCATCGTACCAATTTGAGGCGTAAATATTTACTAACATAACCGGCATCCCCTACGAGTATATCATGCGAGTCTGCAAATATATTACCTGTCTCAAATGACACCCGCTTATTGATCAGGATCGCGACCCACCCCTTCCTCAGTCTAGTCTGATCCCCAACCCTCAGATGTGTCTCTTGTAGCATTACCATGCCTGCCTTCAACCTCCTCAAATGACGGTGGAGCAGCTGAGCAAGGCTAGGGGGGCGATATACGAGTATTGGGAGAAGGCCAGCAGGATGCTTGCACACCAGCTAAGGAAAAGGGAGGCAACCAGGGAGATAGGAAGAGTGAAGGACGGAGGAGAGAATATGGTCTTGGACTCAGCAGGGGCGAACGGGGTGTTTACGGAGTTTTATAGTTGGCTGTATGAGTTGGAACCCCCAGCTGGGGTGGAGGGGATGAGGCAATTCTTGGAGAGTTTGGAGTTTCCGAAGGTGGAGGAAGGGTTGGGAGACCCAATCAGGACTGCAAAAGTAGTAGAGGGATTGGAGGTCATGCAGTCGGGCAAGGTCCGACAGTGTGGAATTTTATAAGAATTTTTCTGGAATGCTGGAACCGCTGCTGGTGAGGGTATTTAACGAGGCCAGGGAACGGGGTGTCCTTCCCCCAACAATGTCACAGGCTTCAATATGATTTATCCTAAAGCAGGAGAAGGACCCAGAGCTATGCAGGTCATACAGGCCGATCTCCCGACTGAATGTTGAAGCCAAACTGCTGGCCAAAAACTTGGCCTCAAGGATAGAAGATTTTGTCCCGGAGGTGATAGGGGAAGACTAGACGGGGTTTGTTAAAGGCAGGCAGCTAACGGCCAACGTTAGGAGGCTCTTAATTGTGATCATAGTGCCCTCCAAGGGGAGGGAGATGGAGGTAGTGGTCGCTATGGATGTGGAAAAGGCCTTAGACCGGGGTGGAGTGGAATTATTTGTGGGAGGTGTTGGGATGGTTCGGGTTTGGGCAGGGCTTTGTTGACTGGGTTCAGTTGCTGTATCAGGCACCGGTGCCGAGCGTACGGATGAATCGGCTGAATTCGGACTACTTTAAACTGCACCGAGGGACAAGGCAAGGATGTCCTCTCTCCCCACTGTTGTTTGCTTCAGTCATAGAGCCACTGGTGATGGCACTAAGAACATCAAAGGAATTGGAGAAAATAGTCCAGGAGGTGGGACGGTGAGTGGAACATAGGGTCTCGCTATACACAGTTGCCCTGCTCCTATATATTTCCGACCCGTTAGGGGGATGGGGAGATTATGCGGATCTGAGCGGACTTCAGCCGGTTTCCGGGGTACAAATTGAATATGGGTAAAAGTGGTGGTTTTGATTCAGACGAGCGAACAGGATAGCAGATTGGGAGAGTTGCGTTCAGTGGTGGGAGGGAATTTCCGGTATTTAGGAATTCAGGTGGCACAGGGATGGGAGCAGCTACATAAGTTAAATTTGACCCGGCTAGTTGAACAAATGAAGGAGGACTTCCGCAGATGGGACTTGCTCCCGCTGTCATTGGCAGGGAGGGTACAGACCTTCTGAGATTTTTATTTGTTTGCCAGTGCCTCCCCATTTTTATACCAAAGGCCTTTATTAACGGGTGAATAGGGTGATCTCTGGTTGTGTGTGGACAGGTAAAACCCCACGAGTAAAGAATGTCCTGCTGGAGCAGAGTCGAGGGGTAGGTGGGCTGGTAATGCTGAACTTTAGGAACTACTACTGGGCAGCAAATATAGCCATGATCAGAAAGTGGGTGGTTGGGAGGGGGTGGGGTTGGTGTGGGAGCGAGTCGAGGAGGCACTGTGTAGGGCACAAGTTTGGGGGCATTGGTAACAGCTTCTCTGCCGTTCTTGCCAGCCCGCTCCACAAACCCTGTGGTAGTGCCAGCCCCAAGAGTCTGGGGGCAGTGGAGGAAGCATATGAGAGAGGACAAAGCATCAGTGTGGGCTCGAATTTGTGATCATCACCGGTTTGTTCCGGGGAGGTTAGATGGGGGGTTTTGGAGATGGCTGAGAGCAGGGATTGAGAGGATGGGAGATCTATTTCTTGATGGGAGCTTTCCCTCTTTGGAGGATTTGGAGGAAATGGGTTTTGATATCTGCAGATAAGGGATTTTTTGCGAAGGCAGGTTTCGACCTTTCCACTCCTACTGCCGCAGGGGATACAGGACAGGGTAGTTTCTAGAACGGGGGTAGGGGGAGGTTTCGGATATCTACAAAGAGCTTAAGGAGTGGGAGGAAACCCAGATAGATGAGCTAAAGGGGAAGATGAGCTTGGGGGGGGGGGGGGGGGGGGGGGGAATAAAGAGAGATAGAAGCTGGTCTGTGGGCGGATGCCTTGAGCAGTCAACATGTTCTATCATGTGCCAGGCTCAGCCTGATAATTCAAGGTGGTTCACCGGGCACATATGATGGTGGCCCGGATGAGCAACTTTTTTGGGATATAGGACAAGTGTGTGAGGTGTGCGGGAGGGCCAACAAACCATGTCCATATGTTTTGGGCATGCCCAAAGCTTAGGGGATACTGGCAGGGATTTGCGGATGTCATGTCCACTGTACTTAAAACAAGGGTGGCGCCGAGTCCAGAGGTGGCGATCTTTGGAGTGTCGGAAGATCCGGGAGTCCAGGGGGCGAGAGAGGCTGAAGTTTTGGCCTTTGCCTCCTTGGTAGCCCAGAGACGGATATTGTTAGCATGGAGGGACTCGAAGCCCCCAAAATCAGAGGTTTGGGTTAGCGACATGGCTGGGTTTCTCAGACTTGAGAAAATTAAGTTTGCCCTGAGAGGGTCAACGTTGGGGTTCGTCCAGAGGTGGCAGCCGTTTATCGACTTCTTCGGGGAAAGCTGAACTGTCAGCAGAGGCAATAAAGGGGAGGGGGGAGTCATCCGCATAGAGTGAGATCCTATGCTGTCTGCGCCCCGCCCCCCCCCACGATACCCTTCCAGCCATTTGCCGATCTAAGGGTGATCGGCAATGGCTCGATTGCCAGGGCGAATAGCAGCTGAGACCATGGGCATCCTCGTCTCGCGCCTCTGTGCAATTGGAAGTATTTAGAGCTGGTGGTGTTAGCCCGTGACTGTGTGGAGTTTGCACGTTCTCCCAGTGTCTCTGTGGGTTTCCTCCCACAGTTCAAAGATGTGCAGGTTAGGTGGATTGGCCAAGCTAAAATTGCCCTTTCATGTTCAAATCTGTGCAGGTTAGGTGTGGTTACGGGGATAGGCAGGGGAGTGGGCCTGGGTAGGGTGCCCTTTCGGAGAGTTGTGTTAGCTCGATGGGTCGAATAGCCTCCTTCTGCACTGGAGGGATTCTTTAAAGCATGGCGTTTTTAAATACCAATCCTGCAGCCTTCTTTAAGATTCTCAGGAAGCCAATTCAGGAGCAGAAACAAATCAATGTGGTACAATCATGTTTAAACAGAAAAAGCACCGTTACATACACAAAGCAAAGATGCAAATTTGAACTGAGGGGATGGATGGAGGGATTCTACAATTCATGGGCTTTATTCATTATGCACTTTCGAGAATTGGATCACATCGAACATTAGGGGGTTGGGAGGGGGACTGTATGTGTTGATGGTGACTATGGGCGATTCCTGATTCCTCTTTGTCATTTGTTTATGTTAGCATGCGGGCTAATGTCTGGGGGTTTGGTGGGAGGATCGGATCATCGTTATTGATATGGGGATTGACATTATATTCGTTACTGATTATTGTTGGGTGTAAATGTGGGAGAAAATGTGAAAAAGGAGAAGAATAAAAAAATATTTTTAAAAAATAAAAGCAAAGATGAATGTTGGAAATCTGAAATAAGGTTTAAAACAGGATGCACAAAATATTAAACCATTTTCGAACAGAGATTAAGGTCAATCAAAATACCATTGTAAACTTAATACTAAGCTACAGACAATCTGTGCACAAGCAGTATTATGCAATGAGGCTTTATAATAGTCATTACGACATTTCAGCACACTCAACTGCTGTGAACATGTGCGCCCTTCCTTACAGAAACAGCCACCCTAGAGTATCAACAGAGCACGACAACTATAAACTACAGTATGCGATCGCTACAAATACATATCACATTCCAAATATCCCTTTAAGGGCCCTACTTTTGCAATGGGAACAACAGCAAAATTGTTCGCATTAGTCATCACTATGCCACTGAAACTGACAGTAACCTCTGGAGTCTGCATTTGCGCAACTAAACACAGGCATCCGGATGGTGTTAACTGCGATTCTACTGTTCTCCAAATACAGGGGACGGGATTCCCCATTGGCCGACGCCAAAATCGCGGCAGCCAATCGGGTGGAGAATAGCCTCTGACGCCGGAATCGCGGCAGGCGGCGGTTTGACGCCAAATCGTGATGCTCCGCCTTCCCGAAAACAGCGACAATGCGATGCACGCCATGCGTAGTTGAAACACCGTTTGCATATCATTAGTGGGCCCACCCCCAATTCTCTGCCTCCGATGGGCCGAGTTACCGACGGTGTGGTCCACGTGTGCTCTCACAAATTGTGGCATGGTGGTAGCTGAGAAAGAGAGAGAGAGCACTGCCATACTTCGCCAACAGTCGTGGGGGCTTCGGTCAGGGCTGGAGGGAGTAGTAGGGGGTGGGCTGTGGGGTCAGGGAGGACAGGAACGCAATACCATTACCGCAGCCGGCAAGGCAGCCATGCAGCTGCACATGCCGCTGACAGTCCACTTTAAACCTGGTGCCCTGGATCGTGTAGGTGACCCCCCATCCCCGGGGCAACCCCCTGGGTGCCCTCTGGCCAGCCGCCCCATCAGCTGTATTGGCGCTCCAGCATAACCTGCCCACACCCACTAACGCTGCACAGCCTGCATTCATCATAGGAGAGCACGATAAACTTCCCACATCATGATCGGGTGCACACCAACATACACCCCTCTCAAATCCGGCGGTGCTAATGGCACCAATGACCGAACACAGCCTTCTCTTTCCAGATTTCAGATAACCTGCACCAATGTAGGAGCCAGGGATGGATGTGTCATTAACATCCTTGAAAAACAAAAGGAAAATGCACGGAGATCCCAGATCGGTGGCAGAGTGGTTAGCACTGCTGCTCACAGTGCCAGGGACCCGGGTTCAATTTCGGCCTTGGATGACTGTCTGTGTGGAGTTTGCACATTCTCCCAGTGTTTCCTGAGTGCTCTGGTTTCCTTCCACAGTCCGAAGATGTGCAGGTTAGGTGGATTGGCCATGCTAAATTGCTGCTTAGTTTCCTAAGATGTGCAGATGAGGTGGGGTTACAGGCATCGGGCGGGAGAGTGGGCGTAGTAGGTAGGGTGCTCTTTCAGAGGGTCGGTGCAGACTTGATGGGTCAAATGGCCTAATTCTGCACTGTAGGGATTCTATGGATCGAGGGGAGGGGGGGGGGGGGGGCTCGGAGAGTTACAGACAACAACAGAACATAACAATAGTATGGGCTGAGGTTAGAAACAGGAAAGGAAAGGCCACCCTGTTGGGAGTTTTCTATAGGCCTACAAATAGTTCTAGGGATGTAGAGGAAAGGATGGCGAGGATGATCCTGGATAAGAGCGAAAGTAACAGGGTAGTTATTATGGGAGACTTTAACTTTCCAAATATTGACTGGAAAAGAAATAGTTCGAGTACATTAGATGGGTCGTTTTTTGTACAATGTGTGCAGGAGGGTTTCCTGACACAATATGTTGACAGGCCAACAAGAGGCGAGGCCACGTTGGATTTGGTTTTGGGTAATGAACCAGGCCAGGTGTTGGATTTGGAGGTAGGAGAGCACTTTGGGGACAATGACCACAATTCGGTGACGTTTACGTTAGTGATGGAAAGGGATAAGTATACACCGCAGGGCAAGAGTTATAGCTGGGGGAAGGGCGATTATGATGCCATTAGACGTGAGTTGGGGGGGATAGGTTGGAGAAGTAGGCTGCAAGTGTTGGGCACACTGGATAAGTGGAGCTTGTTCAAGGAACAGCTACTGCGTGTTCTTGATAAGTACGTACCGGTCAGGCAGGGAGGAAGGCGTAGAGCGAGGGAACCGTGGTTTACCAAAGAAGTGGAATCTCTTGTTAAGAGGAAGAAGGAGGCCTATGTGAAGATGAGGTGTGAAGTTTCAATTGGTGCGATGGATAGTTACAAGGTAGCGAGGCAGGATCTAAAGAGAGAGCTAAGACGAGCAAGGAGGGGACATGAGAAGTATTTGGCAGGTAGGATCAAGGAAAACCCAAAAGCTTTCTATAGGTATGTCAGGAATAAGCGAATGACTAGGGTAAGAGTAGGGCCAGTCAAGGACAGGGATGGGAAGTTGGGTGTGGAGTCTGAAGAGATAGGCAAGATACTAAATGAATATTTTTCGTCAGTATTCACCCAGGAAAAAGATAATGTTGTGGAGGAGAATGCTGAGACCCAGGCTATTAGAATAGATGGCATTGAGGTACATAGGTATATACATAGATCACAGTATAAAAGTGATCCACTACAGTGCAGACTTTGTTTGCACTGAGTGCTGAATTTGGTGCATTTGAGTGCGATAGTGAGAGTTTGGTGACCGAGGGAGTATAAGGCTTCATTTTTATCTAAAGTTTAGTCTTTCTTTTATTTAGTTAATTAACTTAAAAGTTGCTGTTTGGTTTAGAAGAAGGTGAATTTTCAATAAGCTTTAAACCGGCTTCTACTTGTAGGCACTTGCAGCTGGAGCTTGTTAATTAGTTAATTGGATTAGGCCAGGTTTTCAGAGGCTAGATTCACAGTATAAAAGTGATCCCCTACAGTGCAGACTTTGTTTGCACGGAGTGCTGAATTTGGTGCATTTGAGTGCGATAGAGAGAGTTTGGTGACCGAGGGAGTGCTGAATTTGGTGCATTTGAGTGCGATAGTGAGAGTTTGGTGACCGAGGGAGTGCTGAATTTGGTGCATTTGAGTGCGATAGTGAGAGTTTGGTAACCGAGGGAGTGCTGAATTTGGTGCATTTGAGTGCGATAGTGAGAATTTGGTGACCGAGGGAGTTAGGTGAGGAGGGAGTAAGGCGCTCCTTTCATTTTGTTTCCGACATTTCCGCAAAGAGTGCGAAGAGAGCCAGGAGTTTACAGAAAGTGTAGCTGACTGGGAGCAGGGTCGGTGGGCGGAGATCTAGTTAGTCCACAGGGCAGCTATATTCTGTCAGGTAAGAGGGGATGGAGGCTAGGCCAGTTACATGCTCCTCCTGTAGGATGTGGGTGGTGAGGGATACCACCGGTGTCCCCACTGACTATACCTGCGGGAAGTGCACCCAACTTCAGCTCCTCAAAGACCGTGTTAGGGAACTGGAGCTGAAGCTGGATGAACTTCGGATCATCCGGGAGGCAGAGGGGGTGATTGAGAAGAGTTACAAGGAGGTAACCACACCCAAGGTACAGGACAAGAATAGCTGGGTTACAGTCAGGGGGAAAAAAACAAACAGGCAGAAAGTGCAGGGATCCCTCGTGGCCGTTCCCCTTCAAAACAAGTATACCGTTTTGGATGCTGTTGGGGGGGGATGACCTACCGGGGGAAGGCCCTAGCGGCCAGGTCGCTGGCACTGAGTCTGGCTCTGGGGCTCAGAAGGGAAGGGGGGAGAATAGTAAAGCAATAGTTGTAGGAGATTCAATGGTTAGGGGAATAGATAGGAGATTCTGTGGTCGCGAGCGAGACTCCCGGAAGGTATGTTGCCTCCCGGGTGCCAGGGCCAGGGATGTCTCGGATCGTGTCTTCAGGATCCTTAAGGGGGAGGGTGAGCAGCCAGAAGTCGTGGTGCACATTGGTACCAACGACATAGGTAGGAAAAGGGGTGTGGAGGTAATAAACAAGTTTAGGGAGTTAGGCTGGAAGTTAAAAGCCAGGACAGACAGAGTTGTCATCTCTGGTTTGTTGCCGGTGCCACGTGATAGCGAGGCTAGGAATAGGGAGAGAGTGCAGTTGAACACGTGGCTGCAGGAATGGTGTAGGAGGGAGGGCTTCAGGTATTTGGATAATTGGAGCGCATTCTGGGGAAGGTGGGACCTGTACAAGCAGGACGGGTTGCATCTGAACCAGAGGGGCACCAATATCCTGGGAGGGAGGTTTTCTAGTACTCTTCGGGAGGGTTTAAACTAATTTGGCAGGGGAATGGGAACCGGATTTGTAGTCCAGCAACTAAGGTAGCCGATATTCAGGACGCCAAAGCGTGTAATGAGGCAGTGGAGAAGGGAACACTGACAAAGGAGAGTACTTGCAGGCACGGAGAGGGGTTGAAGTGTGTATATTTCAACGCAAGAAGCATCAGGAATAAGGTGGGTGAACTTAAGGCATGGATCGGTACTTGGGACTACGATGTGGTGGCCATCACGGAAACTTGGATAGAAGAGGGGCAGAAATGGTTGTTGGAGGTCCCTGGTTATAGATGTTTCAATAAGATTAGGGAGGGTGGTAAAAGAGGTGGGGGGGTGGCATTATTAATTAGAGATAGTATAACAGCTGCAGAAAGGCAGTTCGAGGAGTATCAGCCTACTGAGGTAGTATGGGTTGAAGTCAGAAATAGGAAAGGAGCAGTCACCTTGTTAGGAGTTTTCTATAGGCCCCCCAATAGTAGCAGAGATGTGGAGGAACAGATTGGGAAACAGATTTTGGAAAGGTGCAGAAGTCATAGGGTAGTAGTCATGGGCGACTTTAACTTCCCAAATATTGAGTGGAAACTCTTTAGATCAAATAGTTTGGATGGGGTGGTGTTTGTGCAGTGTGTCCAGGAAGCTTTTCTAACGCAGTATGTAGATTGTCCGACCAGAGGAGGGGCAATATTGGATTTAGTACTGGGTAATGAGCCAGGGCAAGTGATAGATTTGTTAGTGGGGGAGCATTTTGGAGATAGTGACCACAATTCTGTGACTTTCACTTTAGTAATGGAGAGGGATAGGTACGTGCAACAGGGCAAGGTTTACAATTGGGGGAAGGGTAAATACGATGTTGTCAGACAAGAATTGAAGTGCATAAGTTGGGAACATAGGCTGGCAGGGAAGGACACTAATGAAATGTGGAACTTGTTCAAGGAACAGGTGCTACGTGTTCTTGATATGTATGTCCCTGTCAGGCAGGGAAGAGATGGTCGAGTGAGGGAACCATGGTTGACAAGAGAGGTTGAATATCTTGTTAAGAGGAAAAAGGTGACTTATGTAAGGCTGAGGAAACAAGGTTCAGACAGGGCATTGGAGGGATACAAGATAGCCAGGAGGGAACTGAAGAAAGGGATTAGGAGAGCTAAGAGAGGGCATGAACAATCTTTGGCGGGTAGGATCAAGGAAAACCCCAAGGCCTTTTACACATATGTGAGAAATATGAGAATGACTAGAGCGAGGGTAGGTCCGATCAAGGACAGTAGCGGGAGATTGTGTATTGAGTCTGAAGAGATAGGAGAGGTCTTGAACGAGTACTTTTCTTCTGTATTTACAAATGAGAGGGGCGATATTGTTGGAGAGGACAGTGTGAAACAGATTGGTAAGCTCGAGGAAATACTTGTTAGGAAGGAAGATGTGTTGGGCATTTTGGAAAAACTTGAGGATAGACAAGTCCCCCAGGCCTGACGGGATATATCCAAGGATTCTATGGGAAGCAAGAGATGAAATTGCAGAGCCGTTGGCAATGATCTTTTCGTCCTCACTGTCAACAGGGGTGGTACCAGGGGATTGGAGAGTGGCGAATGTCGTGCCCCTGTTCAAAAAAGGGACTAGGGATAACCCTGGGAATTACAGGCCAGTTAGTCTTACTTCGGTGGTAGGCAAAGTAATGGAAAGGGTACTGAAGGATAGGATTTCTGAGCATCTGGAAAGACACTGCTTGATCAGGGATAGTCAGCACGGATTTGTGAGGGGTAGGTCTTGCCTTACAAATCTTATTGAATTCTTTGAGGAGGTGACCAAGCATGTGGATGAAGGTAAAGCAGTGGATGTAGTGTACATGGATTTTAGTAAGGCATTTGATAAAGTTCCCCATGGTAGGCTTATGCAGAAAGTAAGGAGGCATGGGATAGTGGGAAATTTGGCCAGTTGGATAACGAACTGGCTAACCGATAGAAGTCAGAGTGGTGGTGGATGGCAAATATTCAGCCTGGATCCCAGTTACCAGTGGCGTACCGCAGGGATCAGTTCTGGGTCCTCTGCTGTTTGTGATTTTCATTAATGACTTGGATGAGGGAGTTGAAGGGTGGGTCAGTAAATTTGCAGATGATACGAAGATTGGTGGAGTTGTGGATAGTAAGGAGGGCTGTTGTCGGCTGCAAAGAGACATAGATAGGATGCAGAGCTGGGCTGAGAAGTGGCAGATGGAGTTTAACCCTGAAAAGTGTGAGGTTGTCCATTTTGGAAGGACAAATATGAATGCGGAATACAGGGTTAACGGTAGAGTTCTTGGCAATGTGGAGGAGCAGAGAGTTCTTGGGGTCTATGTTCATACATCTTTGAAAGTTGCCACTCAAGTGGATAGAGCTGTGAAGAAGGCCTATGGTGTGCTCGCGTTCATTAACAGAGGGATTGAATTTAAGAGCCGTGAGGTGATGATGCAGCTGTACAAAACTTTGGTAAGGCCACATTTGGAGTACTGTGTACAGTTCTGGTCGCCTCATTTTAGGAAGGATGTGGAAGCTTTGGAAAAGGTGCAAAGAAGATTTACCAGGATGTTGCCTGGAATGGAGAGTAGGTCTTACGAGGAAAGGTTGAGGGTGCTAGGCCTTTTCTCATTAGAACGGAGAAGGATGAGGGGCGACTTGATAGAGGTTTATAAGATGATCAGGGGAATAGATAGAGTAGACAGTCAGAGACTTTTTCCCCGGGTGGAACAAACCATTACAAGGGGACATAAATTTAAGGTGAAAGGTGGAAGATATAGGAGGGATATCAGAGGTAGGTTCTTTACCCAGAGAGTAGTGGGGGCATGGAATGCACTGCCTGTGGAAGTAGTTGAGTCGGAAACATTAGGGACCTTCAAGCAGCTATTGGATAGGTACATGGATTACGGTTAAATGATATAGTGTAGATTTATTTGTTCTCAAGGACAGCACGGTAGCATTGTGGATAGCACAATTGCTTCACAGCTCCAGGGTCCCAGGTTCGATTCCGGCTTGGGTCACTGACTGTGCGGAGTCTGCACGTCCTCCCCGTGTCTGCGTGGGTTTCCTCCGGGTGCTCCGGTTTCCTCCCATAATCCAAAGATGTGCAGGTTAGGTGAATTGGCCAATGATAAATTGCCCTTAATGTCCAAATTGCCCTTGGTGTTGGGTGAAGGTGTTGAGTTTGGGTAGGGTGCTCTTTCCAAGAGCCGGTGCAGACTCAAAGGGCCGAATGGCCTCCTTCTGTACTGTAAATTCAATGATAATCTATGATTAATCTAGGACAAAGGTTCGGCACAACATCGTGGGCCGAAGGGCCTGTTCTGTGCTGTATGTTCTATGTTCTATAGGGAAGAGGTGTTGGCAATTCTGGACAGGCTGAAAATAGATAAGTCCCCGGGGCCTGATTTATCCTAGGATTCTCTGGGAGGCCAGGGAAGAGATTGCTGGGTCTTTGGCTTTGATTTTTATGTCATCATTGGCTACAGGAATAGTGCCAGAGGACTGGAGGATAGCAAATGTGGTCCCTTTGTTCAAAAAGGGGAGTAGAGACAACCCCGGCAACTATAGACCGGTGAGCCTCACGTCTGTAGTGGGTAAAGTCTTGGAGGGGATTATAAGAGACAAGATTTATAATCATCTAGATAGGAATAATATGATCAGGGATAGTCAGCATGGCTTTGTGAAGGGTAGGTCATGCCTCACAAACCTTATCGAGTTCTTTGAGGTGACTGAACAGGTAGACTAGGTTAGAGCAGTTGATGTGGTGTATATGGATTTCAGTAAAGCATTTGATAAGGTTCCCCATGGTAGGCTATTGCAGAAAATACGGAGGCTGGGGATTGAGGGTGATTTAGAGATGTGGATCAGAAATTGGCTAGCTGAAAGAAGACAGAGGGTGGTGGTTGATGGGAAATGTTCAGAATGGAGTTCAGTTACAAGTGGCGTACCACAAGGATCTGTTCTGGGGCCATTGCTGTTTGTCATTTTTATCAATGACCTAGAGGAGGGCGCAGAAGGGTGGGTAAGTAAATTTGCAGACGACACTAAAGTCGGTGGTGTTGTCGACAGGTGTGGAAGGATGTAGCAGGTTACAGAGGGACATAGATAAGCTGCAGAGCTGGGCTGAGAGGTGGCAAATGGAGTTTAATGTAGAGAAGTGTGAGGTGATTCACTTTGGAAGGAATAACAGGAATGCGGAATATTTGGCTAATGGTAAAGTTCTTGGAAGTGTGGATGAGCAGAGGGATCTAGGTGTCCATGTACATAGATCCCTGAAAGTTGCCACCCAGGTTGATAGGGTTGTGAAGAAGGCCTATGGAGTGTTGGCCTTTATTGGTAGAGGGATTGAGTTCCGGAGTCACGAGGTCATGTTGCAGCTGTACAAAACTCTGGTACGGCCGCATTTGGAGTATTGCGTACAGTTCTGGTCACCGCATTAGAGGAAGGACGTGGAGGCTTTGGAGCAGGTGCAGAGGAGATTTACCAGGATGTTGCCTGGTATGGAGGGAAAATCTTATGAGGAAAGGCTGATGGACTTGAGGTTGTTTTCGTTAGCGAGAAGGTTAAGAGGAGACTTAATAGAGGCATACAAAATGATCAGGAGGTTAGATAAGGTGGACAGTGAGAGCCTTCTCCCGAGGATTGAAATGGCTGACACGAGGGGACATAGCTTTAAACTGAGGGGTAATAGATATAGGACAGAGGTAGGTTCTTTACACAAAGAGTGGTGAGGCCGTGGAATGCCCTACCTGCAACAGTAGTGAACTCACCAACATTGAGGGCATTTAAAAGTTTATTGGATAAGCATATGGATGATAATGGCATAGTGTAGGTTAGATGGCTTTTGTTTCGGTGCAACATCGTGGGCCGAAGGGCCTGTACTGCGCTGTATTGTTCTATGTTCTATAACTAAACTCCAAACACAGGACCAAGTCAGAACCACAATTATATAGAAAGGAGAGGACTGGTGACAGTAACAACATTTTCAGTCTATGATCAAGCCTGCAGGGCCGCCCAATGTAGAAAAGAAGTGCAAAAACAACAGACCTACCAGAACTAGCCCACCAAATGACAACACACACCAGTGAAGAGAACAGGCTACTCAATCAACAATAGGGCATCCCACCCTCCCAGGGGGAGCAACAGGATATCCAAGGCACAGAACCCTGCCGGAGAGAGAAGGAATAATTAGGTGCCCTGAAAAGAAAGGCCGAATCGCCCCGGCACAAAAACAGAAACCCCTCCAAACCACCGGGCCTGATCAGGATAAGAAACAACACAAACTAAAAATCCAAAACTGATAGCTCTAACTGGGAGGCTCTCCTCAATCTCAGTGGGAACTGAACTGACTACCAATCATAACATTGGGCTCAGGGAGACATTCCGCCTGGTCCCCATTCTCAAACCTGTCGGGGTAAACGTGACACCATGCAGCAGGATATCGATGACATGAAGGCAGTCCCTATCCAGGGATAGTGCTCTTACGAGTGCAAGAACCCTCTTGTGTGCCTCCACCTCTCTTCGAAAGGTACCCTTCAGGGCAGCACAGTGGCATAGTGGTTAGCACTGCTGCCTCATGGCATTGAGGACCTGGTTCGATTCCGGCCCCGTGTCAAGTTTGCACATTCTCCCCGTGTCTGCGTAGGTTTCACCCCCACAACGCAAAAAGATGTGCAGGGTAGGTGAATTGGCCACACTAAATTGTCCCTTAATTTGAGAGAAAAAAAAGTTGGGTACTCTAAAAAATAAAAATAAATAAAAGGTACCTTGCAATCCCTCCAAGTGAGCTCTAACGATCTGCACCCACAGTCGAAAATCTCAGTCAAGGTAACATCTTCGACGGCGGCCATCATCCAATGCACACCATACTCCCAAGGCGAGAGCCGCACAGCAACAACCGCACCTCTACAAGCTGGGCCCTACCCCAGCCCACTCCCACGAGCAAACAAGGATTTTACCATTTCATCTTGGCTTTCCTTCCAAAACAGTATAGGGATATGGCAAACTCATATAGCCCCAGACCCAGAAAAAAACAAGTATGAAATGTGCATTAGGATCAAATAGCAGATTAAAAGACAAGCAAAACCGGTGCTCGTAGAAATGCAACTGCTCCCATGCTCGCCATAGAATCTCTACAGTGCAGGAGGCCATTCGGCCCATTGAGTCTGCACCGACCCCCTGAAAGAGCCATGCTATCCAGGCCCACAGCCCCGCCCTAACCCTGTAAACCCACCCAAACCTGCAGATCTTTGGACTGTGGGAAGAAACCAACCCATGCAGACACGGAGAGAAAGTGAAAACTCCACAAAAAGCCACCAAAGGTTGGAATTGAACCAGAGTCCCTGGCGCTGTGAGGCAATAATGCTAACCACTGTGCCGCTCACATCATGTAATCCCGATGGATTTAGGCTTGCTTGCTGATTGCAAAATTCCATAATGTAAGAACACTATTCACGACACCCTATGCTGCTCTTGCTCATGTATTTGCTTTGCTTGGTTAATTGTTCCACACTGTAACCACCGTTCTCTGGACCGCCTCCAATGCCTTTCCTTCGATACGGAGATCAAAACCTGTTCTCAGTATACCAGGTGTGGTCTACCTAGTGAGCAATGTTTACAATCGGCTCGGGGGGGGGGGGGGGGGGGGGGGGTTAGTGAAGTACCCAACCCGCCCTCACTGAACCAAAAAGAAACAAGAGCAAAGAACCCCCCCCCCCTCAAAATGTAACACACCAACAGCAATCCCCGACCACCCATCCCGACCCTCAGTTTGTGTCCAGCTTCTCGGCCTGAACAAAGGCCCACGCCTCCTCCAGAGACTCAAAATAATGGTGCCGGTCCTTGTAGGTGACCCACAGTTGCGCCGGCTGCAGCATGCCAAACTTCACCCCCTTCCACTGCAGCACCGCCTTCGCCCGGTTGTACCTGGCCCTCTTCTTCGCCACCTCCGCACTCCAGCCCTGGTATATTCAAACCTCCGCGTTCTCCCACCTGCTGCTCCTCTCTTTCTTGGCCCACCTGAGCACGCACTCCCGATCAGCGAACCGATGAAACCGCACCAGCACTACCCGCGGAGGCTCGTTAGCCATGGGCCTCCTCGCCAGCCCCTTCCAGCTCCAGGGGCCCCTGGAAGGACCCCGCTCCCATCAGCGAGTTTAACATGGTGACCACAGAGGCCCCCACGTCCGACCCCTCCAGCCCCTACGGGAGACCCAGAATCCACGATATTTTCCGCCTCGAACGATTCTCCATCTCCTCGAACTGTTCCTGCCATTTCTTGTGGTGCGTCTCGTGCGCCTCCACCTTTACTGCAAGGCCTAAGATCTCGTCCTCGTTGTCGGAGATCTTTTGTCGGACCTCGCGGATCGCCACCCCCTGGGCCGTTTTGATCTCCCTGAAGCAGCGCTGGATAACCTCCTGCTGCTCCTGCACCCACTGCATCCACGCTGCCTGGTCCCCGTCCGCCGCCATTTTGCTCTTCTTCCCTCACACTTTCTTTGGGTTCACCGCCACATTTTTTTAGTCGCCCCGCTCCTGGCCCAAGCCATACACTGTCGGGGGAATACTGCAATCTTCTTCCCACACCGGGAAACGTCGAAAAAATGCTTTTGGAGGCCTGAAAAGAGCCCAAAAGTCCATTTTTAGCAGGAGCTGCCGAACGTGCGACTTAGCGCCGCATAGCCGCAACCGGAAGTCCTTGTTTCACCATTCTCAAAGAACAAAGAAAAATTACAGCACAGGAACAGGCCCTTCGGCCCTCCAAGCCTGCACCAATCCAGACCTCTATCTAAAACTGTCACCTATTTTCTAAGGACGTGTGTCCCACTGCTCCCTGCCCATTCATGTATCTGTCTAGATACATCTTAAATGACACTATCGTGCCCACCTCTACCACCTCCGCAGGCACTGCCCTACCTGCATCAATCATCTTTGTGACCTCCTCGAAAAACTCTATCAAGTTAGTGAGACACGACCTCCCCTTCACAAAACCATGCTGCTTCTCACTAATACATCCATTTGCTTCCAAATGGGAGTAGATCCTGTCTCGAAGAATTGTCTCCTGTAATTTCCCTACCACTGACTTTAGGCTCACCGGCCTGTAGTTCCCTGGATTATCCTTACTACCCTTCTTAAACAGGGGAACAACATTAGCTATTCTCCAGTCCTCCAGGACATCATCTGAAGACAGTGAGGATCCAAAGATTTCTGTCAAGGCCTCAGCAATTTCCTCTCTAGCCTCCCTCAGTGTTCTGGGGTAGATCCCATTAGGCCCTGGGGACTTATCTACCGTACTATTTTTCAAGACGCCCAACACCTCGTCTTTTTGGATCTCAATGTGACCCAGGCTATCTACACACCCTTCTCCAGACTCAACATCCACCAATTCCTTCTGTTTGGTGAATACTGATGCAAAGTATTCATTTAGTACCTCGCCCATTTCCTCTGGCTCCACACATAGATTCCCTTGCCTATCCTTCAGTGGGCCAACCCTTTTCCTGGCTACCCTCTTGCTTTGGAGGGTTAGTGAACAATGTTTATAATAGATTAGAGAAGTTACCTCCAGTCTGTTGTAAACATTGCCATTCACTAACACCCCCCCACCCGTAAACATTGTGTAACAGTCCATCCTCTCTCTCAGTGCAAACACTAATTCCCTCCCTGGCCCTGATCGCTTACCCGGCCCTGTGCCCGGTTGTTGCCGTTGATCCTGTTCCAGTTTTTCACTTTGATCCCATACGATCGGAGCTGCTGCACGGCAGCCAGTCTCAGCATATTCCTGTCGGCCTTCATGTCGGCTGCGAGTCCGATTAAGGGAAGATCCCTTCAGCTCTTCAATCGGGCCCGTTTTCCCCCTCCCCCTGCCTCCGCGCTCGGGCCCCTCTATATCCCCCCCCCCCAACCCACCCACCCTCAGCCTCCGCGCTCGGGGCCCTCTATATCCCCCTCCCTCCCTACCTCCTCCCTCAGCCTCCGCGCTCGGGCCCCTCTGTATCCCCCCCTCCCTCCCTCCCTCCCCCCCCTCCCCCTCCTCCTCAGCCTCCGCGCTCGGGCCCCTCTATATCCCCCTCAGCCTCCGCGCTCGGGCCCCTCTAGATCCCCTCCCTCCGCCTCCGCGCTCGGGCTCCTCTATATCCCCTCCCTCAGCCTCCACGCTCGGGCCCCTCTATATCCCCCTCCCTCAGCCTCCACGCTCGGGCCCCTCTATATCCCCCTCCCTCCCTCAGCCTCCGCGCTCGGGTTCCAGCTCTCGCCACTCAAACTGTGGCGCTCCTGACGTTCTAGCTTTTGATTGGTCCAATCCATTTGAAATGCGGGCTGCGCGCAGAGTCTAACGGTCAGCGGGGCCGGGGCAGAGAGGGGCGGGGCCGGGGCAGAGGGAGGCGGGGCGGGGCCGGGGCAGAGAGAGGCGGGGCCGGGCTGGGGCAGAGAGGGGCGGGGCGGGGGCGGGGCCGGGGCAGAGAGACACTGACAACCCAGGAGGGATTTCATCAGTGAATCTTCACCAAAACCCGAATTGGCAATCTTTCCGAGGGGCGGGGGATAGGCTAAAGTGGAAGACATTTAAATGAACAGCGAATCAAACTCGATATCCACTCTTCCGGGGGTTATACAGACTTGAAACGCTAAAACCGTTGTACTCTCCGCAGATACTACCAGATTTGCCGAGTTTATCCAATAATTTCTGGTTTTATTTCCAATGTCCTTTAATCATTTTACATGTGTGGACCAGGTGTCACGTAGATGCCTGGGCGGCGCAACGATGTAAGGGGTCACCTATGGACAGCACGGGAGTCTCCCTGGTGCGTGGGCAGAGTTAGAGCATCCAGAGTACTTCATAAACTTCTTGTCACAAGTCCTTGGTCACCAGTCATTGGAACCCAGTACTTATATATGGTGTCAGGAGTTGGCGGAATGGCAACAGAGACTTCGCTGGATCGAGCAACTTGGTGTTCGATTAAAACACTGCGACACCTGGGCAATGTTTGAAAAAGAGTGGTGCATCTACTGCGGTGCCGGTTTGTCATGCAAATCCGAAAGGCATACATTTTACTACATTCAGCGTACCCCGAGGAAGATGAGAAATTTGAATCTTTCGTTTTCCAAATGGAGGAGGAGAAAGAATCCCTTAAAAGAAGTTTGAGAATATTTGCATGCCAGTGAAGAACATCACACTCGATAGACACACGTTTAACACTACCAACCAAAGATTTGATGAATGGAGACAGTCCTACACCGTGACTCTTATTCGCAAAAATCATGTGTTTGGCACCTGTACCAATTAGTCAGGGTTTGTGTTGTATGTGGGGTCCATAGTGATCTAGCCTGCAAGCAGCTTCTTTGTGAGAAAGATCTAATATTGCAATAAACCATATGTGGAATGAACGGTCAGAAAAAAGTAGACAGGTGTTAAGGTAGGAAACTAAAATTTTCATGGTACAGGCATGTCCTCGCCAACTGTGGTGGCCATTACCCACAACAGAACTGCATGTTCTGCGTTTGGTAAACCGCTGCGATAAATGGCAAATGAAACCATTTTGCAAAATGCTGCAGGTCTAAACCACAACAGCCTTCCGATGACACCAGTCAAATTGCAGCTGGTCATTCCTCCAAGGTCCAGAGCACTAACAAGTTAAACAAACTAGAGCTCAATCGGACCAACCAAACTACTGAGCCTCCAATAACACGTGTGGAGTGTCGACACCGTCACAGAGAAGAGCAAGATCTTCTCCACCTTGAACATTGTCTGCGGCAGCGCTAAACTCAAAGTAAAGATTGATACCAGAGCAAATGTAACATACTGCGCGGCAAGTGCTGCGGGAACTAGACCCATATGCAGCCCCAGCCATCCAGCCTACAATCCAGGCTCCCTACATGAATGGAAATAGAGGCTCCTCCAGAGGCTTACATAGCAACTCCTGCAGCCACTGGGAACACTGAAAGGTCAACTGATGCCGTCCACACTGAAGACACCAACCTGAAAGCATCTCCAGCAAAGCCAATTGGCACAATCACATGCTCAGGCATTTGACTAAACCAAATAAGTGGATCCAGGACTATATCATGAACTAGAGGGGGGGCGGGGGGTGGAGGATGTGCTGTGCAGCAGCCTACGGTGTGTTTCACACAATGTAAATAGATATGTGTTGTTAGCCTGTTCAATGTTTATCCAAATGGTTTGCATCCAATGACTGTTCTGGCAGACTGTTAGATTTCAGTACTACCGGTTGGTCCAACCTAAACTGAGAAGACCATGGATTGGCATTTATCATCAGAAGCAAATTTGAATGCAACTTGGACAAGAAAGGTATTTAACTTATTTTGGGAATGGATAGCCTGTCAACTATGTTAAGCACATTTTAAATCCTGTATTTAGACTTGCAAAACAGAGTTCCATTCAATATCTGTAGATTCAGGATGAAAACAGATGAGATTCAGTTGATAAGTAAAGATTTAGAGGGGGAGCTAATGATGTAGTGGTAATTTCACTGGAATATTAATCCAGAGGACCAATCTAATTCTCTGGTGACATGGCAGCTGGTGGAATTTAAATTCAATTAATTAATAAATTTGGAATTGAGAGCAAATCTCAGTAACAGTGGCCATGACAACTGATAGTCATAAAAGCTCCTCTGGTTTACTCAAGCCTTTTCGGGAAAGAAATCTGCCGTACATATGACCCCATGTGGCCAAGTCTGGCATCAAGAAGCCCTAGCAAAACTCTGGGAATAGGGAAGAAAACTCCATTTGTTGGAGTCACATCTAGCATAAAGGAAGATGATTGTATTTGTTGGAGGTCAGTCATTCCAGCTCCAGGAAATCACTGCAGGAGTTCCCTCAGGATAGTGACCTAGGCCCAACCACTTTCAGCTACTTCAATGACCTTCCATCCATCGTATTGCCATAAGTTTGGATATTCACTGATTTTTTAAGAAATCTTTTATTCAAGGCATTTTCATATAAGCAACAAAAGCAGAACAACCTTGCAACATTATAAACGCTGTAAGCATTCTCCAAGGCGGCCTTCAGGACGCGCGGCAACGCAGAATCGCCGAGCAGAAACTTATAGCAAAGTTCCGCACACATGAGTGCGGCCTCAACTGGGACCTGGGATTTATGTCGCATTACATTCATCCCCCACCATCTGGCCTGCAAAATCCTACCAACTGTCCTGGCTTGACACAATCACCTGCTAATGCTCGCATTCCAAGCATTGACTGGCATCTTTGAATCTGTCTATATATATGTGTCTGGAACATACCTCTTCATTCACCTGAGGAAGGAGCAGCGCTCCGAAAGCTAGTGATATCGAAACAAACCTGTTGGACTTTAACCTGGTGTTGTAAGACTTCTTACTGTGCTCACCCCAGTCCAACGCCGGCATCTCCACAACATTATAAACAACCAACACCCACTCTGCCCCAGCTCCGCAGCTGGTGCACAGCAGATCCCCACCACTGCCGCCCCTCAACGTTCTTTTCTAAAAAACAACGCAGACATTATATTGCATGATATAATCCTGGAACCTTGTATTTGGTTTCTTCAAATGCTGTAGCATGTGATTGTGCCAAATGGCCCGTCTCCCATCCTGCCTTACCCATTTTAACCCCCTTATCCCCCCCCCCCCCATTTGTTGACTCCACAAACTTCCTTAAAGAAATAAATGAACATCTTCCACCTCCGAGTGAACCCATTGACCGACCGCCCTCAAGACAAACTTGATCTTCTCCAGCCTCAGGAATACCACCAGTTCGCTCACCCACACCCCCGCTTTTGGCGGCTCCGAATCCCTCCACCCAAGTAAAATCCGTCTCCGGGCTATCAGGGAGGCAAAGGCCAAAATATCGGCCTCTCTCGCCCCCTGAACTCCAGGGTCTTCCGACACTCCGAATATCGTCACCTCTGGACTCGGGGCCACCTTCACCCCCAGCGCCTCAGACATTATGTCCACGACCCCATGCCAGAACCTCTTCAGCTTCGAACATGCCCAAAACATGTGGACATGGTTCGTGGGCCCCCTGTGTACCGCCTGCACCTATCCTCTACCCCATCAAAAAACCTACTCATAGTGCTACCGTCATATGTGCTCTGAACTACTTTAAATTGAATGAGGCTTAACCTCACACAACGAAGAGGACGCATTCACCCTCCGAAGGGCCTCAGCCTACGTACCAGCCTCCACCTTCCCTCCCAGCTCCTCCCACTTACTCTTTATGTCCCCCACCAGGAACCCTCCCAGACCTCGGACCCTGGGCAGCTCGTACACTTCCTCCAGGACCTCCAACCTTGTAAACCTGCCCCCTATAAACAGGTCACCAAATCGCTCTATCCCCGCTCGCTGCCACCCACAAAACCTCGCGTCCAACCTCCCCGGCGCAAACCTATGATTGTCGCACATCAGTGCCCACACAGAGGCACCCTCCAGTCCCAAATGCCGCCTCCACTGCCCCACACCCTTACGGCTGACACCACCACTGCAGTACCTGGCCGGCGAGAACGGCAGAGGTGCTGACAACAAAGCCGTTAAACCTGTTCACCTACCCAATGCCGCCTCCAATCGACCTCACACCGACCCGTCCCCCACGATCCATTTCCTAACCATGGCAATGTTCACCGCGCAATTGGAGTTCATAATACTCGGCAATACTAGCTCCCCCCATCACTCATCACCCCCGCTCCAAGAAAGCCCTCCTAACCCGGTGTCACCCCCGACCACAAACCCAGAGATCAGCGCATTAACCTTTTTGAAGAATGACTTTGGGACGAAGATTGGGAGGTTCTGAAACACGAACAGAAACTTTGGCAGCACCCTCGTTTTTATTGTCTGCACCTAGTGACAGCACATTCCACCTCTTAAAGTCTCCCTTCATCTGCTCCACCAGCCGAATCCGGTTCAGCTTGTGCAGCTGTGCCCAGCCCCGAGTCACCTGGATGCCCAGATATCTAAAACTCGCTCCCACTACCTTGGCTGGTAGTTCCCCTAATGGCTGGTACCTCCCCTAATCTCCTCTTCCCTCTAGTCTCGATCGGGAACACCCCGCACTTTTCCATATTCAACCTGTGCGTGGAGAACCGGCCAAATTCCTCCAAAATCCCCATAATGTCCCCAATACTACCCAATTGGCCTGAAATATATAGCAGCAGATTGTCCGCATACAGCATGACCCTGTGCTCACCTCCCCCCCCGCCCCCCCCACAACCGCAACCACTCTCCAGTCCTTCAGCACCCTAAGCGCCATTGCCAGAAGCGCTATTGCCAAAGAAAAGAGCAACAGGGAGAACGGACACCCCTGCCTCATCCCCAGATGCAGCCCAAAATATTCCGAACTCACTTGGTTCGTCCGCACACTTGCAATCGGTGCCTTCTATAGCAACCGGACCCAGTCCATGTAATGTTCTTTGATTATGCTGATGTTGATTCTTGATGTGGTACTGTTAACAAAGAACATTAGACTTTGTTTTACAACAAAACAATTTATTACTAACATTACTCTAAAGGATAATTATAAGGTCTAAGACTAATACAGTTGGAAATAACACTAACTTACACTGAGATACTACAGAGCTACTCTAATATGCGACTGCTATCAACTCCTTACTAAGACCTTCTTCTGGAACACATTGTGCACCTGGGTCACGTGTCTGCATACTCACCATACCACCTGCTGGTTGGATGTTAGAACTACAACAGTAAAACATGTAACTTATAATACACATACAGATGATGATGATCTACTCACATTATATCCAGATGATAGGCGACCTATCAACACCATCCAAAAACACACCATTCCACCCGATTAAACATTTTTTCCGCGTCCATCGCCACCACTACCTCCACCTCCTGCCAATCCAAAAGCATCATAATTACATTGAGCAGCCACCTCACATTTGCCGGCAACTGCTTCCCATTCGCAAAACCCTCGCCTATTACCCCTAGGGCGCAGTCCTCGATTTGCGAGGTCAGTACCTTTACCAACAACTTGGTATCTACATTCAATAACAATATCGGACGCTACGACCAACACTGCTCTGGATCCTTGTCCTTTTTCAATATCAAGGAGATGGAAGCCTGCGACAATGTAGGGGGAAGTTCTCCCCTCTCCCTTGCCTTATTATATGCCCTCACCAACAGTGACCCCAGGACCCCCCCCCAAACATTTTATAAAACTCCACTGGGAACCCATTTGGACCCGGGGCCTTCCCTGCATCGCCCCCGTATTGTCCATCACCATCCACTACCCAATTGGGGCCCCAATTACTGAATCAACTCCTCCTCTACCTTAGGAAACCCCAGCCCGTCCAAAAACCGCCGCATCTCCTCGCCCCTGGCCAGGGGCTCCAACTCATATAATCTCCGATAAAATGCCTCAAACACGCCATCACCCCCTCCAGGTCCAACACCACCCTGCGCTTATCGTCCTTTAGTCTGCCAATCTTCCATGCCACCTCTTGCGCCCTCAGCTGGTGGGCCAGCATCCTGCTCGCCTTCTCCCCATACTCATTCACTGCCCCTCTGGCCCTCTGTAACTGCCCTACTGCCTTCCCCGTGGGCACAGTAGCACAGTGGTTAGCACTGTCACTTCACAGCTCCAGGGTCCCAGGTTCGATTCCCAGCTTGGGTCACTATCTGTGCAGAGTCTGTACGTACTCCCAGTGTCTGCGTGGCTTTCCTCCGGGTGCTCCGGTTTCCTCCCACAGTCCAAAGATGTGCAGATTAGGTGGATTGGCCATGCTAAATTGCCCTTAGCGTCCAAAAAAGGTTAGCTGGGGTTACTGGCTTATGGCGATAGGGTGGAGGCGTGGGCTTAAGTAGGGTGCTCTTTCCAAGGGCCGTTGCAGACTCGATGGGCCGAATCGCCTCCTGCACTGTATGATTCTAAAATTCTATGAAACTCTGCATTTCCTTCAACAGCCCTGTCTCCGAATACCTCCTATCCACCCTCAAGGTCTCATCTACCAGCCTTGTTCAGCTTTCTCTATATACGCCAGGAATGAACTAAACTCCCCACTAACCATCGCCTTGAGTGCCTCCCACAGCATGGTGGCCGTAACCTCCCCCGTGTCGTTGAACTTCACGTACCCCCAAATGGCAACCTTCACCCGCTCACACTACTCATCTACCAACAGACCCACAACCATCTCCACTGCAGACGCTGCCCCCCCCCAGTCAATTTGCACATCCACCCAATGAGGCGTGTGGTCGATCGCCAAATACTCCGAGTCAACCACCCCCGCCAGCAACGCCTTGTCCAACACAAAAAAGTCAATCCGGAAGTACACCTGATGCACGTGGGAGAAGTATGAAAATTCCTTCTCCTTCGGTCTCCTGAAACCCCCCCCCCCCTCTCCTGAACCTCCACGAGACCCCACCTCCCCTACGTGCTCCATGAACCCCTTCAGCTCCTTAGCCACTGCCGACACCTTCACCGAGCTCGTTCTTGACCGGTCCAAGCTCGGCTCTATAACCGTATTAAACATTCTCCCCCCATGATTAACCGGTGCGAGTCCAAGTCAGGAATCTTCCCCAGCACCCACCTCAGGAAATCTACATCATCCCTATTTGGGGCATAAACGTTTACCAGGACAACCGGCAACTCCTCCAGCTTCCCACTCACCATCATGGACCTCCCCCCTGCCACAATATTCCTCACCTTGAACGTCACCCACTTATTCACCAACACCGCCACCTCCTTCGTCTTCATATCCAATCTCGAGTGGACCCACTCTCCTTTTGTCAACCTTATCTGGTCCCCTATCTTTAAGTGTGCCTCCTGCAAAAAGGCCACGTCCGCCTTCAGATTACTCGGGTGCGCAAACACACGTGACCATTGACCGGCTCATTCAGCCCTCTCACATTCCATGTAACCAGCCAGCCTGGTCGGGGGGGCTCCCCACTCCGCTCCCCTGCCGATCAACCATATCCCTTTTTGGGCCAGCCCGCGTCACCCCTCGGAAGTCCACCGTCATCAGTCCTTTTCCAACTGCACCACATCAACCACACCCTTGTCATCAGCGCTTCCCCACCCTGGAACAAAACATCAGCCCCATCCCTCCCCGCTGCACCTACCTCCAGACAAACCCCCACTTCGCTCACGTTAACCAGACTGTCCAGCTAGCATGATGGCCCCTGCCTAAGGCCTCCAACTTCCCTGCCACCCCCAATTCCCCTTCCCTCCCCTATCCAAACCCCCCTAAAGAGCAACTAAAGGTACACTCATCCTCGATGTTCCCCCATGGAACCCCACCATCAAAAACCCTTTAAAGAAAAAACTTTGCAAAAACGAAATAAACGCACAAACCCTTCCAAAGTTCAATGTCCTCACTCTCCTCCCAGTCCATTGTCCCTCATGAACTCCATCGCCTCTTCTGGCGTGCCAAAATAATACTCATGCTTCTGGAAAGTCACTCAGAGCTGGGCTGGGTACAGTACTCTGAACTTCACCCCCTTCTTAAAGAGGGCAGCCTTGACCCGGTTAAACCTGGCCCTCGCCTTCGCTAGTTCTGCTCCCAGGTCCTGGTGCACCCGCAGCACATTCCGTTCGCAGGTGCATTTCCTAGTCTGCCTCGGCCATCGGAGGATCTTCTCTTTATCCAGAAAATGGTGCAACCGCACCACCATAGCCCTTGGCAGCTCATCCGTCTGCAGCTTCCTCATCAGCGCCCTGTGGGCTTGGTCGACCTCTAGGGTCTGGTTCGAGGCCTCCATCAGCTTCTCTAAAATTTTTGCCACATGTACGTGCTGGCCTCCACACCTTCGATATCTTCGGGCATCCCCACAATACTTAGATTTAGCCTTCTGGAGCGAATTCTCCAGATCCTCCACCTTCTCCTTCAGCCTCTTTTGGGTCTCCCACATCACCTCCACCTTGGCCACCAATGAGGCCAACTGCTCCTCGTGCTCCCCCACTGCCTCCTCCACTTCTTGGATCGCACGGCTCTGGGACTCCAGCCTCTGTTCCACTCTCTCGATCCCCGACTTAATCGGTTCCACCTCCTTGGCCAGGTCTTCCAGGGCCTCCTTCCTCTGCTGACAGAAAATTTCATTTAGGAACTCTACTAGCTGCTCCATTGACCACTGGCGGGCAGGGCAACTCCCTTGCCCTCCGCCATCTTATCCTGTGGCACAGCACAAAGACTCTCCTGTTCCAGCAGCTCTTCTTGCCCCACTCCTAGTTCGTGGATCCATCCACCAGCCACTCCAGAGGAATAAAACATTTCACAGACACTCCTGCATCTCTTGCACACAAATACTTCACCCTTCGGGCAGGAAAAAGACCAAAACGTCCGCCTTGAGTGTGAGCTACCAAATGTGCGACTGCTCACTCCATGGGGGGGGAACGGTAGCACAGTGGTTAGCATAGTTGCTTCCCAGCTCCAGTGTCCCATGTTTGATTCCCGGCTTGGGTCACTGTCTTTGCGGAGTTTGCATTTTCTCCCATGTCTGCGAGGGTTTCCTCCAGGTGCTCCGGTTTCCTCCCACAGTTAGGTGTAGGTTAGGTGGATTGACCATGCTAAATTCCGCAAAAATGTTGGGTTGGGTGGGGTTACAGGGATAGGGTGGGGGTGTGGACTTAGGTAGGGTGCTCTTTCCAAGGGCCGGTGCAGACTCGATGTGCTGAATGGCCTCCTTCTGCACTGTAAATTCTATGATTCTATGGCCGCCACCGGAAGTCGTGGATATTCACTGATTATGGCACAATGTTCAGCAATATTTGCGACTCCAAATGAAGCCAGACCTGGACCATATCCAGGCCTTTGCTGACAAGTGGCAAAAAGCAAGAAGGATTGATGAGGGTAGTACAATGGATATTGTCTTAATGGATTTCTGTAAAGCATTTAACAAGGTCCCACATGGCAGACTGGTCTGAAAAGTGAGATCTCATGGGATACGGGGAAGATGGCAGTTGGATTCAAAACTGTCTCAGTGACAGGAAACAAAGGGATGGATGTTTTTGAAAATAGAAAACAGTTTCCACTGGTGTTTCACAAGGCTCAGTGCTTTTGCCTTTGCTGTTTGTTGTACATATTAATGATTTAAACTTAAATATTGGTGGCGCAGGTGACAGAAAATTAGCAGTGTAGTCGGTAGTGAAGTTGATAGCTGTTGACGCCAGCTGTTGACACGCAGAGAAGTGGCAAATCAAATTCAATTCAGAAAAGTGTGGGAGAATGCATTTGGGGAAGGCAAATAAAGTAAGGGAATACTCAATGAACGGGAAGATATTGAGGGGTTGAGGAAGTGAAAGATTTTGCAGTGCATATGCGTAAGTCCTTAAAGGTGGCAGAGCAAGTGGACAAGATGGGTGGCATGGCGACACAGTGGATTGCACTACTGCCTCATAGTGTCAGCAACTTGGGTTCAATTATGGCCTTGGGTGACTGTGTGTGGAGTTTACACACTCTCCCGGTGTCTCCATGGGTTTCCTCTGAGCGCTTTGGTTTTCTCCCACAGTCCAAAGATGTGCAGGTTAGGTGGATTGGCCATGCTAAATTTCCTCTTAGTGCCCAAACCTGTGCATGTTATGTGGATTGGCCATGATCAATACGCGGGATTACAACGATAGGGTGGGAAAGTCGACCTAGGTAGGGACCACTTTCGGAGGGTCACGATTGGCCTCCTTCTGCATTGTAGGGATTTAAGAAGAAAGCATAAAGTATGCTTTCCTTGGGAGAGGTATTGAATGCAAAAGCAAGGATGTAATGAAGACTGCAAAGACTTCATTGATACTTACCGAACAGTGTGCAACACCCTACAACATGGTGCCAGCAAATGCAAAAACCCAAAACCTTGAAAAAGATGCAGAGAAACACTAAAGTCTTGCCAGACGAATGAAAACTTTGAAGAAGCATTCTGACCTGGAACAAAGCTCAAGAAGTAGACGCTCAGAGGAAAATCGCTAGGGCAAATCTAAGAAAAGCTGTGAAGTTGAAGGCAGAAATTTTAAATTCTTCACTGCAGTAGAAATTTCCATGGGATTTCTCAGAATTCCTGAGTCAGCAGACCGAGCAGGGGTAAACCAAAGCTTTTAGATTCCATGAGAAACTTTCAAATAGTCCAGTCATCAGAAATTGTTGTTTAAAAGCTTGTCGGAAAAAACAGATTCCCGAGTCGGCACCTGAACATTTGGCATCTGAGCTCACTGGAAAGAAGCATCATTAATTAATTCAGAAGAATCACGACTAAAGAATAGACTTTAAAGACCAGCAGTGGTCAGGATTTGACGCTTTTGCAACAGCAAAGAATAGCGCTGAAAAGGAGAGTCTGCAGCTGGTCGACCCAAGCAACCTTTGTTTGAAATTTCTTCAAATCTGAGCATAAGCACCATTGCAGCAAGATATTATGATCCCTGACTGGACCCCAACAGTGGCTAGGATAATATTTGGGGTAGCAGAGGAGCCGGGAGTGCAGGAGGTGAAAGAGGCCGGAATTCTCCTTCAGTGGAAAGATACGAGGCCCCCAAGCGTGGAATCCTGGATCAGCGATATGGCAGGGTTCATTAAATTGGAGAGGGTGAAATTCGCCTTGAGAGGGTCGGTACAAGGGTTCTTTAGGCGGTGGCAACCGTTCTTAGACTTTCTGGCAGAATGATAGACATTGGTCAATGGCAGCAGCAGCTGGGGGGGGGGGGGGGGGGGGGGGGGTTTATTTTATTTTTGTTTATGTTATTTACACTGGAAGGGTCTGAGGGGGTGTATACGCCTGTTGTCTTTAGTCGGGGTGTTAATGTTAATTTATTATTTAGGTACAGGGGGGGAGGGGTTTGGGGGGTTGCTTTTTTAGATTGTGTTTTGTACTTAACCCTGTTGGGTTCTTTTTTCTTTCTCATTTTGTTATTGATATTTTATGAAAACCTTTAATAAAAATTATTTTTAAAAAAAACAGTGGATAGGATACTGGAACAAAACCCCAATATTTTATTTTCATGTTGTAAGACTGTGAGGAAAGGATACTTTGCTCCAGGAATGATTGCAGAAAGAAATAGGGATGTGGTATTTTAAAACAAAAATTTCATTACTAACACAGTATTAAAATCTTTTAACATCACGCCCAAAAATAGCTTGTGATTAGCCTTTAATACTACTCAACACAGTGAAAATAATACCCATACTCGCTATCTTTAGCCCCACTTAAATAACAAAAAATAAACTATCTCCGCTCTCAATCCACCCTAAAGACCAATGGCACAGAAGAATACTTGCTTTATAGTTATTCTTTGAGAAAGAGATCTTCAAAAGCTGTTTTCAAATGTCTTTAAGTGGTCACTTAATGGCCACTTTTCACACCCACCCTCACCTTTTAGGCTGGTGGGTACAGATAAGGTACGAAACTGACCTTCCGACACTTGCCTCCGTCAGCCTCGACCAGTCCCGACCGCACCACCTCGCGAAGTCCACGATGACCGTCCGGATCAACGGGCATGAGACGGCCTGCCTTTTCGACTCCAGGAGCACAGACAGCTTCAGACACCCAGATACGGTAAGGCGCTGCTCCCTCCCCATCCTACCCGTGACCCAGAAAATCTCCCTGGCTTCCGGATCCCACGCAGTAGAAATCTGGGGGTACTGTGTCGCGACCCTTACTGTACAAGGCGTAGAGTACACTAACTTTTCGCTCTATGTCCTCCCCCATCTCTGCGCTGCCCTATTACTGGGGCTCGATTTCCAGTGCCATCTACAGAGCCTTACCTTAAAGTTTGACGGACCCCTGCCCCCCCTCACCGTCTGTAGCCTCGCGACCCTTAAGGTCGCCCCACCCTCCTTCTTCGCAAACCTCACCCCGGACTGTAAGCCCGTCGCTACCAGAAGCAGACGCTTCAGTGCCCAGGACAGGGCCTTTATCAGGTCGGAGGTCCAGCAACTCCTGCGAGAGGGGATCATTGAGGCTAGTAACAGCCCCTGGAGAGCCCAAGTGGTGGTCGTCAAGACTGGGAAGACTACGCCTTCTTAACAACCCTCTCAACCTGGGTGGCAACTTTCAGGGATCTATGTACATGGACACCGAGATCTCTCTGCTCATCCACACTGCCAAGAATCTTACCATTAGTCCAGTACTCTGTCTTCCTGTTATTCCTTCCAAAATGAATCACCTCACACTTTTCTGCATTAAACTCGATTTGCCACCTCTCAGCCCAGCGCTGCAGCTTATCTATGTCCCTCTGTAACTTGTAACATCCTTCCGCACTGTCCACAACTCCACCGACTTTAGTGTCATCTGCAAATTTACTCACCCATCCTTCTACGCCCTCCTCCAGGTCATTTATAAAAATGACAAACAGCAGTGGCCCCAAAACAGATCCTTGTGGTACACCACTAGTAACTAGACTCCAGTCTGAACATTTCCCATCAACCACCACCCTTTGTCTTCTTCCAGCTAGCCAATTTCTGATCCAAACTGCTAAATCACTCTGAATCCCATGCCTCTGTATTTTCTGCAGTAGCCTACCGTGGGGAACCTTATCAAACGCTTTACTGAAATCCCTGTACACCACATCAACTGCTTTACCCGCATCCACCTGTTTGGTCACCTTCTCAAAGAACTCAATAAGGTTTGTGAGGCATGACCTGCCCTTCACAAAACCTTGTTGACTATCTCTAATCAAATTATTCCTTTCCAGATGATCATACATCCTATCTCTTATAAACCTTTCCAAGATTTTGCCCACAACAGAAGTAAGGCTCACTGGTCTATAGTTACCGGGGTTGTCTCTACTCCCCTTCTTGAACAAGGGGACAACATTTGCTATCCTCCAGTCTTCTGGCACTATTCCTGTAGACAAAGGTGACTTAAAGATCAAAGCCAAAGGCTCAGCAATCTCCTCCCTAGCTTCCCAGAGAATCCTAGGATAAATCCCATCCGGCCCAGGGGACTTATCAATTTTCACACTTTCCAGAATTGCTAACACCTCCTCCTTATGAACCTCAAGCCCTTCTAGTCTAGTAGCCTGAATCTCAGTATTTTCCTCGACAACATTGTCTTTGTCCTGTGTGAATACTGACGAAAAATATTCATTTAGCACCTCTCCTATCTTCTCGGACTCCAAGCACATCTTCCCACTACTGTTCTTGACTGGCCCTACTCTTACCCTAGTCATTTGTTTATTCCTGACATACCTATAGAAAGCTTTAGGGTTATCCTTGATCCTACCTGCTAACGACTTCTCATGTCCCCTCCTGGCTCTTCTTAGCTCTCTCTTTAGGTCCTTCCTAGCTAACTTGTAACTCTCGAGCGCCCTAACTGAACCTTCATGTCTCATCTTTACATAAGCTTCCTTCTTCCTCTTGACAAGTATTTTGACTGCTTTAGTAAACCACGGTTCCCTTGCTCGACCACTTCCTCCCTGCCTGACAGGTACATTCTTATCAAGGACACGCAGTAGCTGTTCCTTGAACAAGCTCCACATTTCCATTGTGCCCATCCCCTGCAATTTTCCTCTCCATCCGATGCATCCTAAGTCTTGCGTCATCGCATCATAATTGCCTTTCCCCCAGATATAACTCTTGCCCTGCGGTATATACCTATCCCTTTCCATCACTAAAGTAAACTTAATCGAATTGTGGTCACTATCACCAAAGTGCTCACCTACCTCCAAATCTAACACCTGTCCTGTTTCATTACCCAGTACCAAATCCAATATCGCCTCGCCTCTCATTGGCCTATCTACATACTGTGTCAGGAAACCCTCCTGCACACATTGGACAAAAACAGACCCACCTAAAGTACTCGAACTATAGCGTTTCCAGTCAATATTTGGAAAGTTAAAGTCCCCCATAACAACCACCCTGTTGCTTTCACTCCTATCCAGAATCATCTTTGCAATCCTTTCCTCTACATCTCTGGAACTTTTCGGAGGCCTATAGAAACCCCCTAACAGGATGACCTCTCCTTTCCTGTTTCTAACCTCAGCCCATACTACCTCAGTAGACGAGTCCTCATCAAACGTCCTTTCTGCCACCGTAATACTGTCCTTGACTAACAATGCCACCCCTCCCCCTCTTTTGCCACCTTCCCTGAGCTTACTGAAATATCTAAACCCCGGCACCTGCAACAACCATTCCTGTCCCTGTTCTATCCATGTCTCCGAAATGGCCACAATCTTGAAGTGGTGTTGAAAGAATTGTGAAAGTTGTGAATTTCATTAAACGCAGCGCACTCAATACCAGACCTTTTGAGACTCTGTGTTCCGATATAGGGGCTGAGCACACACATTTATTGTTTCATACAGAAGTATGTTGGCTGTCAAGGCGTTGGGTGCTACTCCGAGTTTACGAACTGAGGTACGAAATCCATGCTTTTCTCCTTGAGAAATTGTTCTCTCTGGCTGATTCGTTTGCTGATGAAACTTTGATGCTAACTATGTCTTAACTTGCAGACATCTTTTCAAAATGAACTGAACCACAAATTGCAAGGGAAGCATGATGATTGCTTTCGGCACTGTGAAAAAATCGAAGCTTTCCAAAAGTCATTGAAAGTTTGGCAATTGCGAGTGTTAACTCAAAATTACTACATGTTCTCCACACTGCTACGACACATCGAAGAAAACAGCATTCGTATGGAAACTGTAAATAGACTGGCAAGCCTTATTCAGTTGCATCTGGCTGTGCTGATCAACAATTTTGGTCGTTACTTTCCAGAGGAGAAGTTAAGATTTTGAGAGAGAAGAGGTGGGTCCAAAATCCCTGTGAGTTTGAGACCCCAGAATCAGTTGTTAACTTGCAGCTGACTCCAAATGATGAAACTGGGGCGTCATTCTCCGACCCCCCGCCGGGTCGGAGAATGGCCGTTGGCCGCCGTGAATCCCGCCCCCGCCCCCGCCGAAGTCTCCGGTACCGGAGATTGGGCGGGGGCGGGAATCGGGCCGCGCCGGTTGGCGGGACCCCCCGCTCAATTCTCCGGCCCGGATGGGCCGAAGTCCCGCCCAGAAATTGCCTGTCCCGCCAGCGTAAATCAAAGCTGGTATTTACCGGCGGGACCAGGCGGCGCGGGCGGGTTCCGGGGTCCTGGGGGGGACGCGGGGCGATCTGACCCCGGGGGGTGCCCCCACGGTGGCCTGGCCCGCGATCGGGGCCCACCGATCCGCGGGCGGGCCTGTGCCGTGGGGGCACTCTTTCCCTTCCGCCTCCGCCACGGTCTCCACCATGGCGGAGGCGGAAGAGACTCTCCCCACTGTGCATGCGCGGGAAACTGTCGGCGGCCGCTGACGCTCCCGCGCATGCGCCGCATTTCCGTGCCAGCTGGCGGGGCAACAAACGCTATTTCTGCCAGCTGGCGGGGCAACAAACGCCATTTCCGCCAGCTGGCGGGGCGGAAAGCCCTCCGGCGCCGGCCTAGCCCCTCAATGTTGGGGCTCGGCCCCCAAAGATGCCCGTCTTGCCATCTTGTTGGTTGGGATGGGTGTGTGTGTGGAGTGGAGTGCTAATATGCGGCTGTAGCTTGTCAGCCTTTCGAGTGCCAATCCTGACCCCAGCAAATCCGACACCATTTCTCATTGGAATTGCTTGTGTTCCACGTGGCGCCGGTGCTAGCCCATTAATGTTTCCGGAATTGCTCTGGGACCGGCGCCAATTTTGCTGTTGTAGAAGTCCACCGATTCTATTCTGGTGTCACCACTTGGGGCCTGATTCACCGGAGTGAATTCTGTGTGGTAGCGAGCGGGAACTGCCGTGAGCTTCCTGGTGCTCAGCCCGACGAGGCTGGGAACGCTATTCAGCATTAATTGGTCCACTTAATGAGGCCCATGGGCTTCTCGTAAATGAAGGCTCACCAGCTAATTCACCGGACCGCACTCGCCAGTCTCCCGCCAACAAGATCAAGCAGCACTTGCGCAGCCATGGCACCGCGAATACCAGCCCCAAGATTCGGCGATGCAGATCTGGGGAATCTCCTCGATGTGGTGGAGGCCAGGAGGTATGTCCTGTTGCCCCAAGGGTCCCAGAGGGTGAGCCACAGGGCAGCCAGTGCTGCCAAGGATGAGGTGGCTGCGGGCGTAAGAGCTTTGGGAGTGTGAACAGGAGGACTGGCCTCCAGTGTCGTAAGAAGGTCAGCATGGGTGAGTTGACACCAATGCCCCCCCCCCATCCCCCCCTCCCCGCTTCTCCGAGACAGCAGTCAGAGGGCTGCTGGATCCCAGCTGGGTGCCAGCCTGATGCTCTGATGCTGAGCCTGTGGTACCGGGTCACCCGGAGCTGATCGAGACGTTAGGGTGCGGCCAGGACATTCAGTGGGAGATGCCAGTTACACTCCAGCAGGTTTATAGCCGATTGGAGGAGTCCTAGTCCTGTCAACTGTAGCAATGCGTGGCACCGCGGCCAACACTACTAGGATGGCGACCACAATGGAGAGTCTGGTGCACGATGTCGCAACATAGGTAGGGGGTGAAGGAGGGGGGTTAAGGAGGCGGTGGGAGAGTGGGGCGGCACCATCGGGAGAGTGGGGAATTGTATGACCCCTGCGACACATTAAAAACCCTTGAGTACAACCACTATGACGCCTCTGTCACTTTCTTCCGCTATGTGGGACGACCTCCAAACCCTTGGCCCATCTCTCCAGGCATCTCCCCGGGCACATCGCGTGCGTTGATGGCTGTGAGCGAACACTCAGCAGGGGTCCGACAATGGCATAGATTGAGGAGCACTGGTGCTCAGCACCCTGCGAGTTATCATCACTCCCTTGCCCTCGACAGTGACCCGCTGACAATGCCGACACAGTCCCAGCACCCTGGAGTGACGTGGCATACCATGGGAGGGTGGGGGGTGGATAAGGTATCAATGACGGACCAGGCCACATCCTAAGTGAATCAGGCGAGAATGAGGGCCTCCCTGGCCCCCGGGGCTTGCCGGATACTCGCTGCTGCCATCTTCCCTGCAGCCTCCGGCTGGACCTCTGGTTGCTCCCTGGGATCGTCCTCCAGCCCGTGATGGTCCGGTGCTGCCTCATCATCCTCCTCAGTGGTGGCCACATGTTCCTCATCCCCAACCTCCAGGTTGTTGTGCCAGGTTGTAGAGGACACAGCAGACCACCACAAAGCGGGTGACCCTCTGGGGAGTGTACTGCAGGGCACCACTGGAGCGGTCGAAGCATCGGAACCACATTTTGAGCAATCTGATGCAGTGCTCAGTGCACCCTGGGTGGCAACATGGGTCTCATTATACTGGGCCTCCACTTCGGTCTCTGGCCTCCATACTGGCACCATTAACCAGGTCCTCAGCAGGTACCCGTTATCCCCCAAGAGCCAGCCACCCATCCTGGGGTTGTCATCGAGGAGGCCGGGGGGGGGGGGGGGGGGGGGGGGGGGACCGACTACCCTAAGTTGTAGCTGTCGTGGACACTACCTGGGAAGAGTGAACACATGTGGATGATCTTCATGTGTTGGTCACATACAAGCTGAATGTTCTGGGAGTGGAACCCGTCGTTAATGTAGGCCACTCCGAAATTGCCGGGTGAGCACAAGGCGACATGCATATAATTTTTACTTGCACCATGTTAATATATCGGTTATTTATTAAATATGCTGAATGTGTTGCAACATTTAAGTTCTAAATTTAGTGGTCAGTCTCTATTTATGGTAGAATTCATCGCAAACGTGTCAACATTTGGATGAAGCACCAGTTACACCTGTAGGTGGCATGTGATCAGTAATTGCAATGTTAAAATAATTGTCATAATACTAGCTGCATAAAACATTAGTTCTGTATGTTGCCTGAGAGTCAGCATGCAATTGCACAACAAAAACACTGAGTGGCGATGCACAAATCTCATAACATTTTATTACAGTGCCTCAGTATTTGGATGGAAGCTAAAAATCTGATCCACTGAGAAGCAAACTTTGATATAAGTATATCAATGAAAAATTGGTCTTGATCTACTAATCTACTGCCCAGCTTTTCATATGTTCCCAGCTTCCACAATCAGTAAGGATAAACAACAACACCATCTCCACGATAGTCCTCTATACCGGGGCCCTGCAAGGCTGCCCACTTAGCTCCCTACTATACTCCCTATACACACACGACTGCGTGGCAAAATTTGGCTCCAACTCCATCCACAGGTTTGCTGATGACACGACCGTAGTGGGTTGGATCTCAAACAATGATGAGTCAGAGCACAGGAGGGAGATAGAGAACCTAGTGGCATAGTGTAAAGGCAACAATCTCTCCCTCAATGTCAGCAAAACTAAGGAGATAGTCATTGACTTCAGGAAGCAATGTATCCTGCACACCCCTGTCTGCATCAATGGTGCAGAGGTGGAGATATTTGACAGCTTCAAATTCATAGGTGTGCACATCACCAAAAATCTCTTCTGGTCCACTCATGTCGACACTGAGACCAAGAAAACACAACAGCACCTATTCTTCCTCAGGAAACTAAGGAAATTCGGCATGTCCACATTGACTCTTACCAATTTTTAAAGGTGCACCATAGAAAGTATCCTATCTGGCTGCATCCACAGCCTGGTATGACAACTTCTCAGCCCAAGACCGTAAGAAACTACAGATAGTTGTGAACACAGCCCAGTGCAAACCCACCTCCTATCCATTGACTCTGTCTACACCACTCGCTGCCTTGGGAAACGGGCAACATAATCAAAGACAACTTCCACCCGGTTTATTCTCTCTTCAAACCTCTTCCTTCGGGCATGAGATACAAAAGTCGAAGAACACGCACTAACAGGTTCAAAAACAGCTTCTTCCCCGCTGTTACAAGGCTCCTGAATGACCCTCTTATGGACTGAACTGATCTCTTCACAGATCTTCTCTATTGAGTAGTACTGCACTCCTTATGCTCAACCGTGCCTGTGCCGATGTATTTACATTGTGTATTTATGTATGTCCTATGTTTTCTCATGACTGAAACGATCTGTCTGGACTGTAGGCAGAACAATACGTTTCACTGTACCTTGATACACGCGACAATAAATCAGATCCTATAACCCTGATGATAAATTTTACTTCAGCCTAAAATCAGCTTGTAGCATCATACCTTTGGAGCTCTCTCTCTTCCCTTTCAGTATCCTCCGAATGAGTCTTCATTTTTAAAAATTCTTTTCCACTCTCCAAATCATTTTAAGCTTTGTTCCCCAGTTTTTAATAATTTAGTAGGGCGTCACGGTGGCACAGTGGTTAGCATTGCTCTCTGAAGGTGCTGAGGACCCGGGTCACAGTCTGTGTGGAGTTTGCACATTCTCCCTAAATTGGCCCTTAATTGGAATAATGTTTTTTTTAAATTTGTTTCATAGAAATGGGCTGTTCGCTCGCCGGCTCTGACTCCTGCAACAACCAACTTCTGATTCTAGATCTCTAGAACCTTTCTGATGAAAGGTCACAATCTGGAATGTTAACTCTGTTTCTCTCTCCACAGACCACCATTAGCTTCATGGTTATTTTTACAGTAATTCCTGACGCAGATGCTTGAAACCATAATTTCTAGAAGCTTCAGAATTACCAAAATTGCTCATTTTTAAACACACCAATTTAATCATTGATTCAACACTTTGATTGAACACTTTGATCTAAACTAACCCAGCAAAAGCAATTTAATAGCCTAAATTATACACAGAAGTGTTTAGATTTCAGAACACCTTGGATGCAGTCTGACAGGCGACTGATTACATTCCATGTGTTGTAATGTAAAAATTGACTATTTGTGGACTTTTTATTCCAGTTTAATCAGAAATTCTGGGCAATAAATAAATGAATGGGTATTGTTTTAAACAGAATTATACTTTGTTAATATCTGTCAATAAGGATAAATAATTCTTCACCTCCCTTAGATAATCAGGGAAAATCTGACAGCATAAGTTGCACATCGGCTTTTAGAGGCTGAATAGCCTTTTGATGTTTTATATTCTGCTAATTCACTATTCTCATATGGTACCTCAAAAATATAATTTTGTACAGAATTAATTGACATCTAGAAGTCTGCTGTGGTTTAGAGGTGCTATCATTACCATTGCTGTGCACATACCGGGTTCTGATTTTGAATATCTGCTATCAAACAAAAAGCGAATCAGTATTGGAAATACCGTGTAAGTGATGGTCACTCAATGTCGGTGTGGAATGTAAGTTATTTTTAATTTTATGTTTATATTTTATATCAACAATGCACAGCACTATCGTCATTACTTGTGGCAAACGTTTCTTAGAGTGATATAGTTTCATCAAAAAACTCTCTCTACGAGGACGGTGTCGAGGGTGGTAGGATCCAGGGTCAAACTGGGCTGGGGGCTCGCAATATTTGGGGTGGCAGAGGAGCCGGGAGTGCAGGAGGCGAAAGAGGCCGGAATTCTGGCCTTTGCGTCCCTGGTAACCCGGCGAAGGAGTCTCCTTCAGTGGAAAGGCCCCCAAGCGTGGAATCCTGGATCAGCAATATGGCAGGGTTCATTAAATTGGAGAGGGTGAAATTCGCCTTGAGAGGGTCGGTACAAGGGTTCTTTAGGCGGTGGCAACCGTTCTTAGACTTTCTGGCAGAACGATAGACATTGGTCAATGGCAGCAGCAGCTCGGGGGGTGGGGGGGGGGTTTACTTTATTTTTGTTTATGTTATTTACACTGGAAGGGTCTGAGGGGGTGTATACACCTGTTGTCTTAAGTCTGGGTGTTAATGTTAATTTATTATTTAGGTATGGGGGGAGTGGTTTGGGGGGTTGCTTTTTTAGATTGTGTTTTGTACTTAACCCTGTTGGGTTCTTTTTTCTTTCTCATTTTGTTATTGATATTGTATGAAAACCTTTAATAAATTGTTTTTTAAAATTTTTAAACTCTCTCTACACCAATGTAGGAAAAGCACATAAAAGCATTGGAAACACACAGCAACTGCAGGCTTCTAGCTACTGTTTCACTGACTTATTTAAAACACACCCTGTTATTTAAACCTTCCATTGCACTTGTGGTAAATGGTAGAGACCACCAGTCTATTCTGGCTTCCTGCAAAAAAATAAATGAATCATTTTACAACTACAGTATTTTAAAGTGAAAATAGTTTAGTTCATTTTTGGATTTAGATTTTTTTTTGACAATACATAGAAACATACGGAGAAAATAGAAGCAGGAGGAGGCCATTTGGCCCTCAAGCCTGCTCTGCCATTTATTATGATCATGGCTGATCATCAAGTTCAACACCCTTATTCTGCCTTTCCCCCATATCCCTTTAGCCCCAAGAGCTATATCTCATTCCTTCTTGAAATCACACAACATGTTGGCCGATCTATTTTCTGTGGGAGTGAATTCCACAGATTCACCACTCTCTGGGTGAAGAAATTTCTCCTCATCTCAGTCTAAAAATGTTTACCCCTTATCCTCAAACTATGACTCCTAGTTCTGGACTCTCCTGCCATTGGGAACATTCTTTCTGAATTTAGTCTGCCTAATCCAATGCAATATATATATATGACACATAAATATATATGTATTTATGTGAGAAAAGACACATTCCTCAATAAAACTGTCATTGTTTACATTGACAGTTTGAACTGTTTATTTTTTCCTTAGTAAAGATGTTAATGTATCAAGAGGGAACAATTATATACTGCCGTGTTTACCAGCAACATGGCACATTGCACAGCTAGAACATTTGGATACAATAGACTCAGAATTAAGGTGCAACTGCAATGAACCATGGGAAAAGCAAAGATGTAGTCCTCAAATTCCACGTGTTAAAAGTAATACTCAGTTCAAGACTAGATTCTGTTTAATTGCAATTGGAGTAGGAAAGCAATAGTGAGAAACTTTACAGTTTCATTGACCTATTAGTCGCAGGTTTTAAACCACTGAAAAATGCATTGCCTGACCACAGACTGAGCACCTGACTAGTTTTCTGCTTTAAGTATTCAAAGTTAGTGGAACAAAGATTGAAATGCTGGATGGATGAAAGGTAAGAAACATAACATTTGTTAAACAGGCCTTATTTTTCTTAGTGGCATCCTTTTAAATTAGTTTTAGTGTTTTTTGGATTATCTGATTTCTTCTTGTTACTCTGGAGTAGAGTTTTCTGTTATCTCACTTTCAAGTAGTAATGTAAACATGTTCTGTGGTGCCTCGTGCAAGATTAAGGATGTCCATGTTAAGGCAAAAGAAATAAACTACAAACATTGCTAGAATTTTTCAATATAATCAACAGAAACAAATACAATGGCGCAGTGGTTAGCATTGCTGCCTCACAGCGCCGAGGACTTGGGTTCAATCCTGGCCTTGGGTCACAGTCCGTGTCCACCACAACCCAAATATTTTAGGGCCTGGTTTAGCACACAGCTAAATCGCTGGCTTTGAAAGCAGACCAAGGCAGGCCAGCAGCACGGTTCAATTCCCGTACCAGACGCCGGAATGTGGCGACGAGGGGCTTTTCACAGTAACTTCATTGAAGCCTACTTGTGACAATAAGCGATTTTCATTTCATTTTCATTTCAATGGCAATCCCCTGCCAGCAATCCCTTCATCCCACCAACGCCCAAACAACCCTCAACATTTTAAATACAAAACACCAAAGAAAAAGAGTCAGCAATCCACCATAACCACATACATAGTCACCAACAACATATACTCTAAATCCCCCTCCCACAATCCCCCTCCCCTAATGTTTGATGTCATTCAATTCTTGAAAGTGCATAACAAACAAAGCCCATGAAGTGTAGAATCCTTCCCCTCAGCTCGAACTTCACTTTCTCGAGTGTTAAAAACTCCCGCAGATACCCCGTCACGCCAGGGCACAAGGTGGAGAAGCTGACCTCCACCCCAACAGGATCCGCCTTTGGGCGATCAACGAGGCGAAGGCTAAGACATCTGCCTCCGCACTCGCTTCCAACCCCGGCCGATCCGATACCCCAAATATGGGGCTGGATTCTCCGATTTTGAGACTAAGTGCTGACGTCGGTGTGGGAACAGTTGTGTTTTACGACTGCAAAAATGGTGCAACAGGTGCACCGATTCAGCAACTCTAAATGGGCTAGCACCGTCGCCACGGGAACGCAACCAATTCCAAGAAAAACAGCTCCGGATTGCCGTAAATGAGACTCATACGCTGCAGCCACACTTAACCGATCCTTCCTCCCACACACACCGTCCCGGTCAACAAGATGGCTGGAAGGAGAGCAGCGCTAGGGATCAGGGATGCTGAGCTGGACACCCTCCTGGATGCCGTGGAGGAGAGAAGGAAGGCCATCAGGCGCCGCTGTTCACCATGCCTGGGCACAGGTGGCAGAGGCGGTCAGCGCCGTTGGACACATCGTCCAGACTGGCATCCAGTGCCTCCTCAGAGCGGCCAGGGTGAGTAGGCAACGCTGTGCCTCTGGCACCGACCACCCCTCCCCCCCCCCACACACATGTAACCCTGACACCCCCCACCCCCGGGGGAACGGCCGAACCCATACTCTGCCCCACATGTCAGCACCCATGCCAGACACAATGGCCGGGTGCCCTGGCCACTGATGCCATCATCTACCCAACCCCTGGACTGCATGCGTCGGAATGTCATTGTCGTTGTTTGTGTTTGCTCCCCCCCCCCCAGGAAAATGCCACGCACAACCGCCGGGAGTGGGAGAAGACCGGAGGGGGACCACCAGATCTGCGGCCCCTCACCTTGCCAGAGCAAAGTGCACTGGACTTGGTCAGGGACCCGGAGGAAAGGGAGATCGCCGACGCAGAGGTCAGTGGCTAGCGAGCAAGTGAGACCCAGCGTTGTTGCGCATCTCCATGCCACATGTGTGCCCATCCCCCACACCACCCTCACACCCCTTCCCCCCTCATCCTACACCCCCCTAACCCACCACCCTTCACCCCCCCCGTCCTACTGTCTAACCATATATGTCGTCTTGTGTCTCAGAGGACCTGCTAGAGATGGGGCCGGTCCATCCGGAGACCCCAGCCAGTGCCAGAGCCGTTGCCCCCCAGGCGGCTGAGCACTGAGGGGGAGAGCAGCCTGAACACCAGCCCTCTGCCTGAGACTCAGGAGACCTTGGAGCTCCGGTCGGAGGACACGGACTTTTCGTCACAACTGTCTCCAACACCCTCCTCCATCTTGGAGACTATTACCTTGGTTGTGCACTTTAGTGAAGAGGCTCCTGGGACACTATCTGGCGCGCACCACACAGTCGGTCCGGTACAGCAGGTGGAGGTAGGAGCAGCCGATGGGCTGGATGGTCGTAGGGCAGGCCGACCCCAGGAACCAGCTGCCGCCCAGACAGGTCCCGGGCTCCTGGAACATCCAGTCCCACCCATAGTGCAGGTGCAGTCAGAGACCCAAGGACTACAAGAGGGGATGACGGCCGGCTTCCAGCACCTGAAGGTGCAGCTTGAGGAGTCCATCCGAGTGCAGGAGCTGGGCATGGTGCCAGTCATGTGTGCCACCCAGGCTGACACCGCATGGGTGGCGTCTGCTGTGGAGGCAATGGGGGCAATGGTGTTGGATATGAGTCAGTGTGTGCAAAGCCTGGGGCATTCTGTGCAGGCGGGGACCGAGGCCCAGGACAGGGCTGCCCTTTCACAGGCAGCCATGTGCCAGAGCCACCTGGACATTGCAGCGGCGCTCCTCAGCTTGGCCCAGTCACAGCAGGCCATGGCTTAGAATGTCGGTGGCATTGCCCAGGTGCTGGCCAGCATGGAGCAGACTCCGAAGGAGGTGGCCCACACCCAGAGGGACATGACCCGGACACTGGCTGATGTGGCACAGACCCAGAGGGACGTGGCCCACACCCAGAGGGACGTGGTCCAGTCACTGGCTAATGTGGCATGACACCCTCAGTATGGTGGCACAGTCCCAGTCAGAGATGAGCCACTCCCTCCACGGCCGCGAATGTGCAAACCCTGGTCGAGATCAGAGCGGGCTTCCAGGACTGGCAGCGCTAGATGGCGGGGGGGCCTCAGGAGGTGCCCCCGCTCACACTCCCATCGCATGGAGTAGCCCGGGGGCAACTGGGCACCCCGAGGGAGGGGCAGGTGCTGGGGCCCGTGCCGGTGACTCCTGCAGGGGAGGTGCTGGAACAGCGCAGCACCTAGGACTCCCTAGCAATCCCTCTCCCTCCCTAGTCGGTGAAATGTGAGGGGAAAAGGGGGTCCCAGATGCGCTGGCAATAGTGTTGTGCGGCCTCCCGTGCCTGCCTGGGCCCCGTGTCCCGCTCATTGTTCCCCTCATCCTCCTCGTCTGATGAGGCCTGCCCTTGCTTCTCATCCTCCTTGAGCACATCGCCTCTCTGCTGTGTGATATTGTGGAGGATGCAGCAGGCCACCACGATGCTGGCGACCCTCCTAGCCTCGTACTGGAGGGCCCCTCCAGAATGGTCCAGGCACCTGAAGCGCATCGTCAGGATTCCGAAGTACGACTCTACCACACCCCTATTTGCTGTATGGGCATCATTGTAGCAGGTCTCCGCGTTGGTCTGTGGCCGCGGGATAAGCGTCATCAGCTACAACCGCAGTGGATAACCCCTGCCGCCCAGCAGCCAACTCCGCAGCTGGGGGGGGTGCCCCTCAAACATGTCGGGGATCACCGAGTGTGCCAGTATGAATGCGTCGTGCACACTGCCCGGGTATTGGGCACAGACGTTCATAATGTGCATCTGTTGGTCGCACATCAGCTGTATGTTCATCGAGTGGCAGCCCTCTCTGTTGGTGTACAGTGGCATGTTATCCGCCGGTGGCCAGAGGGCGACATGCATGCCATCGATCACCCCCTGGACATGGGGCATCCCAGCGATGGCAGCGAACCCCGCGAAGCCCGGGCTTCCTGGTGGGTGTGGTCCACATGGTATTGGATGTACTGGTCCGCCTGGGCATATAGGGCATCCGTGATGTCACGGATGCACCTGTGCGCCGATATCTCTGAAATGCCAGACAGGTCCCCACTCAGCGATGGAAAGACCCCGTGGCATAAAAGTTGAGGGCGACCGTCACCTTGACAGTCACCGGGATTGGGTGAGCTACCCCATAGCCCCGAGGTGCTAGGTGTGCCATCACCTAGCAGATGTGTCTGACAGTCTCTCTGCTCATCCGCAGTCTCCATCTGCATGCCCGGTCCGGCAGGTCCTCAAACAACATGCGGTTGCGGTACACGCGGGGCCTCATCCGGTGCCCCCTTGGCAACTCCTCCTTCTCGGCCTGTTGGGCAACCTGCCCTTCGGCCTGTGCGGCTGCCACCTGCCCCTCTGCAGCCCACTCATCTGCTGCAGCCTCCGTCTCCTCGCTGAGCGGCCTCACGTTACCACAGGACATCTTGCAGAGGTGCGGCCATCGCCATGGCGGCCAGCATCTCGGATTGGTGTTCGAATGCCATTGTCTGCAGAGGGTGAAAGGCCAACATGTTAGCATGGCGCATACTCCCATACCCAACCAGGTACCAGGGGCTACATGGTGGCCCCGGTTGGCACTGCGGGCCCCACCCATGCATGTCACCCCGCACTCTGGCCCCATCGTGCCCCGGGGCCTGGCTCCCGTCCCTGCTGCCAGGGGCACCATTGGCTGGCACTGCCCTCACGCGGCGCTCCCGTAGGTGTGGTCCCAGGTTGGGCAGGATGTTTGGGGACACGCTGTGGCGGAGGCTGGGGTGCAGGGGTGGCGCACCCATATGGCTGGTGTCACTGTGTAGAATCAGTGGCCGGGGTGGGTGGTCAGCGAGATGGCTACTGTAATGGCGGTCGGTGCCTGGGCACCGACTCAGTCGTGTCGGGGGGCTTCCCGGCTGCTCGGCCGCCCTCCCCCGCCCCCACCCCCTCCTCTGCCCCAGCCCTATTAGGGGCCACCCACTGCAGCCGGTGTCCGGGCCGGCAGCCCGCAGTCACTCCACGGTATTTCCTACCTCCTCTCTCTCGCTCAGCAGACAGGACGCTAGGTTCACATTTATTTTTTTAAATAAATTTAGAGTACCTAATTAATTTTTTCCAATTAAGGGCAATTTAGTGTGGCCAATCCACCTACTCTGCACATCTTTGGGTTGTGGGGGCAAAGCCCAGGCAAACACGGGGAGAATGTGCAAACTCCACACGGACAGTGACCCAGAGCCGGGATCGAACCTGGGACCTCGGCTCTGTGAGGCAGCAGGGCTAACCCACTGCGCCACCGTACTGCCCGGTTCACTATTTTTATAGCCACAAGTGAACCATGCAGTCGGGAACTCGGCCCATCGGAGGCAGTGAATTGCGGAGGCCCCGGAGCATCGAGCGCCAGGCCCACTAATGATGTGCCTATTGTATCTTCAGCCTGCGCAGCGAGTGCCACATTTACGCCATTTTGGGGTGCCGGAGCATCCCGATTTGGTGTCAAACAGGCGTCTTCCGCGATTTCGGACTGGGAAGCTATTCTCCGCCGAATCGCGTTTCACGATTTTGGCATCAGCAAATGGAGAATCCAGCCCATGGTTCAAGGGGACCAGTTCGAGTTTCATATCCTCCACCTTCGAGATTACCGTGAAGACCTCCCTCTAATATCCACCCAGTTTTGGACAGGACCAGAATATATGAACATGATTTGCGCACCCCCCCCCCCCCCAAACCCCACCCCCACCCCTCCCGCCCGTAACATTCACAAGCATCCTCTACCCTCCACCAACCTCCCCTCCAAAGCCCCTGTCACTATCACATTCCTACCTCCCTGGTCCGCAACCACCTTTTCCATTTGGAACCGTACTCTTTTACTAACCAGGATCGCAACCCCCAGTGCCCTGCCATCAAAACCCGAGTGAAACACCTGACTAACCCAGCCCTTCCTAAGCCTCACCTGATCCTTCATCCTCAAGTGAGTCTCCTGCAGCATCGCCACATCGGCCTTCAAACGTTTCAGATGCGCAAGCACCCTTGATCTCATGACTGGGCCTACCAACCCCCTCACATTCCATGTAACTATCCTAACCAGGGGTCTCTTGCCCCCCTCCCTTCCTATCCACCATCATTATAACTCCGGGCCCTGCCACATGAGCCTGACCCACCCCTCTCCATGGTTAACATCGAACCGCCCCCCCCTCCCAGAATCCCCCCTGCACTTGCTCTCGAAAAAGTCTCACCCAATATTGATCCCCTCCCCCTCCCCTTCACAGAGAATTTTCCTATATTAAATACATACCTAAACCTCAAAATATTTTGATTCAGCAGCTTTCTGTAAGCTACTGTAGTGGAGTGTGCAGCAGTGAATAAAGAGATGCATGTATAGAAATTAAGGCCGGAATTCTCTGGCCGTTGGGATTCTCTTTTCCCACTGGCAGCGCACCCCATCCCACAGGTTTCTCGGCAGCGTCGGGTGGCTTTAATGGGAAATCCCATTGACAAGTGCGAGAAGATAGAATCCCGCCGCCAGCGAACGGTGCGCTGCCGAGAAGCACATGATGGGACCAGAGAATTCCGCCCTAAGTAAAAGTTTGGGATTTATTTCCATTAATACTTTATTTTGTTTCCTGTGAAAGGCACAACTAAAATATTTTATTGATATATAGTTTTATATATATTTATATAATATATATAGTTGCTAATATTAATATCATGTACTGTTTTGAAATCTTTTACAACTAGCCACTCTAAATAGAAAAACATTGATGTTGCAAATTAGAATTTCATATATAGCAAATGTCCACGGTCATTTTGATTAATGTTTGAGGTTTTTGGGCTTATCGATAAGTCCATGGTAGCTCAATAATATGCTGGAGCAATAGAACACAGACCGCGGGGTGGATTCTTTGCTGCCCGCAGCTGGTAGTGGGTTTCCCGATTCAGCAGAGAATCGAGCTGTGGTATTATAGGTATTACGGTACCTGATAGGCTGGAGCACCATTGGCGGAAACTGTATGCTTTCTATTGGTTAGGATGTATGGTAGCTCCGCCCTGCTAGGCAGGGTATAAGAGCCCGTGCCGCCCCAGCAGCCTTCATTCTGCACCTGAGCTGCTGGGGGAAACATCTAGCTTATTAAAGCCTTCAGTTGGACTACAACCTCGCTTTAGTGGTCATTGATCGTGCATCAATTTAATAAGCTAGTAGTTTTTATGAAGAAAGGATGGAGCTCCGAATCAAGCCGGAGTTTCTGCAACTCAGCCCCCACGCGGCGAACTCAGCGGCAATCTTCAAGCACTGGCTATCGTGCTTTAAAGGGTATCTCGGGATGGCCGAAAACACACCCACGGGAGAGCAGAAACTGCAAGTCCTGCACTCAAGGGTGAGCCCGGAGATTTACACCCTCATCGAGGAAGCGGAAGACTTCGATGCAGCAATAGAGCTGCTAAAAGGACACTATATTTGCCCGGTAAACCAGGTCTACGCCTGGCACCTGCTTGCAACAAGGCGACAAACCCCTGGGGAATCGCTGGAAGAATTCTACCGTGCACTCCTGGTGTTGGGGAGAAGCTGCAGCTGCCCGCAAGTTTTGGCGAGCGAACACACAGAACTCTTAGTCCGGGACGCTTTCGTGGCACGTATGCTATCCTCACAAATCCGCCAGCGACTGTTAGAAAAAGACACTCTGGGTCTCAGGGAGGCACGGGCCTTTGCAGGCTCCCTGGGCGTGGCCTTCAGGAACGCCCCGCTTACGTTCCCGACCATGCGGCAGCCCCCTGGGCAGCGTGGAACCCCTCCGCGGCCGACCCCGAGACGTCCCCCATCCCCCCACAGGCCTGCGCTGCAAGGCGGCCTGACAATCCCGGGGGGCCCCGCTACTACTTTTGTGGGCAGGCCATGCACCCCCGCCAGCGCTGCCCGGCCCACGCATCCACCTGCAAGGAATGCGGCAAAAAGGGCCATTTCGTGGGGGTATGTCAGGCTCGTGCGGTTGCTGCGGTCTCCGGCGGCGAATGCGGACCGCAACCACAAGCTTCTCCACGGTCCCCATGTGGCCAGCGGTCGCCGCCATCTTCCTATTCCAGGGCCACGTGCGGACCCCGAGCGCTGCCATCTTGTTCCGCGGACGCCACGTTGGAGGGATGGGCGCCGCAATTTTGTGCACCCCCAGCCATGTGCGACCAATGGGAGCTGCCATGTTGGATGAACCCCCAGGACCCCAGCTCAGCTGACCACGGACTGCCCGAAGAGAACTCTCAACTGCTGCGATTAGCCTCGGTGACCCTGGATCAGTCCCGGCCTCGAACACTCTCAACTGCTACAACGACTGTATTCATCAATGGGCACGAGACGTCCTGCCAAATCGACTCTGAGAGCACGGAGAGCTTCATACACCCCAACACGGTGAGGCGCTGTTCTCTCCTCATCCACCCCGTTAATCAAAAAATCTCCCTGACCTCTGGTTCACACTCAGTGGAGATACAGGAGTTTTGTGTAGCAAACCTCACAGTCCAGGAACGGAGTTCAAAAATTTCCGTCTCTACGTCCTTCCCCACCTCTGCGCGGCTACACTCCTGGGTTTAGACTTCCAGTGTAACCTCCAACGTCTAACCTTCAAATTCGGCGGCCCTATACCCCTTCTTACTGTCTGCGGCCTCGCGACGCTTCAGGTCGACCCGCCTTCCCTGTTTGTGAACCTCACCCCGGATTGCAAACCCGTCGCCACCAGGAGCAGACGGTACAGTGCCCAGGACAGGATCTTTATTAGATCAGAGGTCCAAAGACTACTGAGGGAAGGGCTCATTGAAGTCAGTAACAGCCCCTGGAGAGCTCAAGTAGTGGTGGTAAAGACCGGGGAGAACCATAGGATGGTCATCGACTACAGTCAGACCATCAACAGGTTTACGCAGCTGGATGCGTACCCTCTCCCCCGCATATCCGACCTGGTAAACAGGATCGCGCATTATAAGGTTTTCTCCACGGTGTACCTCAAGTCCACTACCACCAGCTCCCCATCCGCACCAGTGACCGCAAATACACTACCTTCGAGGCAGATGGGCGGCTCTACCACTTCTTAAGGGTTCCCTTCGGTGTCACCAACGGGGTCTCGGTCTTCCAGCGCGAGATAGACCGAATGGTTGACCGGTACGGTTTACGTATCTCTCGTATCTCGATAATGTCACCATCTGCGGCCACGACCAGCAGGACCACGACACCAACCTCCGAAAATTCCTCCAGACCACAAAAATCCTTAACCTTACATACAACAAGGATAAATGCGTGTTTAGCACCGACCGCCTAGCCATCCTCAGCTACGTAGTGTGAAATGGAGTTATAGGCCCTGACCCTGAACGCATGTGCCTCCTTATGGAGTTCCCCCTCCCTCCCTGCTCCAAGGCCCTGAAGCATTGCCTAGGGTTTTTCAGCTACTACGCCCAGTGAGTCCCCAACTATGCGGACAAGGCACGTCCCCTGATCCAATCCACAGCTTTTCCCCTGTCGATAGAGGCCCGCCAGGCCTTCAGCCGCATCAAAGCAGACATTGCAAAGGCCACGATGCGAGCCATCGACGAGTCCCTCCCCTTCCAGGTCGAGAGCGATGCGTCCGACGTAGCTCTGGCGGCCACCCTCAACCAAGCGGGCAGACCGGTGGCCGCCTTCTCTTGTACCCCCCATGCTTCCGAAATCCGCCACTCCTCAGTCAAAAAGGAGGCCCAGGCCAGAGTAGAAGCTGTGCGACATTGGAGGCATGACCTGGCCGGCCATGAGATTCACTCTCCTCACGGACCAACGGTCGGTTGCTTTCATGTTTGATAATGCACAGCGGGGCAAGATAACAAACGACAAGATCTTGCGGTGGAGGATCGAACTCTCCACCTACAACTACGAGATCTTGTATCATCCCGGGAAGCTAAATTAGCCTCCTGACACCCTGTCCCGCGGCACATGTGCCACCGCACAAGTGGACTGCCTCCGAGCCCTCCACGAGGACCTCTGCCACCCGGGGGTCACTCGCTTTTTCCATTTTGGGACCCGCAACCTGCCCTACTCCATCGAGGAGGTCAGGACTACCACCAGGGACTGCCAAATCTGCGCGGAGTGCAAACGGCACTTCTACCGACCAGGGAAAGCGCATCTGATAAAGGCTTCCCGTCCCTTTGAACGCCTCAGCATGGACTTCAAAGACCCCCTCCCCTCCACTGACCACAACACGTACTTCCTGAACGTGATTGATGAGTAGTCCCGGTTCCCATTCGCCATCCCTTGCACCGACATGACTGCAACCACCGTCATCAAGGCCTTCCATAGCATCTTTGCACTTGTTCGGGTTCCCCGCTTACATACATAGTGATAGGGGGTCCTCCTTTATGAGCGACGAACTGCGTCAATTCCTGCTCAGCAAGGGCATCGCCTCGAGCAGGATGACCAGTTGCAACCCCCGGAGTAACGGACAGGTAGAGAGGGAGAACCGAATGGTCTGGAAGACGTCCTACTGGCCCTACGGTCCAGGAACCTCCCAGTCTCCTGCTGGCAAGAAGTCCTCCCGGATGCCCTCCACTCCATCCGGTCACTGCTTTGTACGACCACCAACCAGACACCTTACGAACGTCTCCTTGTCTTCCCCAGGAAGTCCTCCTCTGGGACTTCGCTCCCGACCTGGCTGGCAGCACCCGGGCCCATCCTGCGCCGAAAACACGTACGGGTGCACAAGTCGGACCCGTTGGTCGAGAGGGTCCATCTGCTCCATGCTAACCCCCAGTACGCCATGTGGCGTACCCCGATGGCTGACAAGATACGGTCTCCCTACGAGACCTGGCGCCCGTCGGAACCCCACGCACACCCCAGCCACCAGTCCCACCCTACCCTCCACCGGGGCACCTTACAGGAGGATTGGTCCTTCCGCCGGCCCTGTCTAGGCCCCCCCACCCACCGACGCTCCCCGCAGGCGCTCCCTTCCCAGGTCAACCGTTTTCCCCACCAGTGCCGTCTCGGTGTGCCGAAGCTGCCATGGAGATCGAAGCCACGCTCCCAGAGTCACAGACGCCCGCGCCTCCACCGGAGTCACCGCAGAATCTCCAACGATCACAGAGGACGACCAGGGCCCCCGATCGACTGATTGATTCATTTTAAATTGTAGACTGTAAACTGTAAACTGATTGCTCCATTTTAAATTGTAAACTGTAAATGTAAACCATCAAATGTACATAGCTATCAGAATTGTAAATAGTTACAAAACACTGTACAGAGGTATTACGGTACCGCCATAACTAATTCTACCGCGTTGCCATGTTTGTAGTATCAGGCCACCACCACCACTCTTTTTTAACAGGGGGTGAATGTGGTATTATCGGTATTACAGTACCTGATAGTCTGGAGTACCATTGGTGGAAACTGCATGCTTTCTATTGGTTAGAATGTATGGTAGCTCCGCCCTGCTAGGCAGGGTATAAGAGCCCGTGCCGCCCCAGCAGCCTTCATTCTGTACCTGAGCTGCTGGGGGAAACATCTAGCTTATTAAAGCCTTCAGGTGGACTACAACCTAGCTTTAGTGGTCATTCATCGTGCATCACGAGCGTCGGCTGAAAAACAGGATCAGTGCTGGGCGTTAACCCTTTTCCGATGCTCCGGCCTCACACCATGGGCTACAGTACCCGGATTGGTGGCAACATGCAAATGGGTCATTAGCCTCTATTTACATTCGATTATTGGGCTGGAAGCCCGATTCTCCAGCCCTCTCAGCCAGGATTCACGTGAACATGAATGGTGCAGGTATTTTCAAGCATGGCCCTTACATGGTGGATGGTGCGGTGAGTCAAGAGGGTCAGTGCGTAGCGACGGTGCCTCCCAAGGTCCATTGGAAGGCCCCCTTCTCTCCCCCTCCCCTTACAATGCAAATGTTTATAAACACTTGGCAGGATTTACCAGATGTTCATTCCGGCAGGAAATTCCGGTCCCACAGTGGCGCACTGGTTTCCCGGCAACGAGGGGTGCTGCAATGGGTAATCCCGTTGACAATGGCAGGACCAGTAGATCCTGCAGGCCGGCCACCTCTACCGCCGAAAAACACGCTGCGGGGTAGTCGCTAAATCCCACCCTCTCTCATTATGATTGACAGCCCCTCGCCACATCAAAAGTAGCTAAGTGCTCTCTACTGTGAAACAGGGGAAGTCAAAACACTTAGCAACTTTTGATGTGATGAGCTGTCAATCATAGCAAGAGTGTTTATAAATATTGTGGTAACCATCAAAGCAGGGCAATAAAGATACATTGAAGCCTGAAGGGATACATGGATCAACAATCCACCGAGCACCTGTTTCCTGAGTAATACAATTGTCAATCACTGGCTAATGCAATGGATTGCTGCATGAAATTGAATGGAAGATTTGCATTTCAAAGGCTGTTAAGGGATTTCAAGCCCTTTGAAATGTACTGGGCTTACAAGGAAGCCTCCCACAGTTGTAACAGCTGCAGCATTGAACATTTTTGTCTGAGGCAGCAGATGTTAGGAAAGGGTAAGTGAAAATGCAGTGATTTTTCACCCTACTGCCTGGACTGCTCCTCCGTTTTTAGACAGGGATCTCTGATGGGAGTGGTCTCTGTTGGGGGTCGTGGGGGGTGTCGGGTCATCCTCTTGTGTGCGTGCTGTGGAGGGAGGTGACCAATTATTCCCATCTGGATGGGATTGTATGCCCCTACTTGTGAATGGAGGGGGCGGGTAAACAGCCGCCAGACCTCGGTATTGGGTCGCTTGCTCCAAATGGCGGCCTGATATCGGAGATTCCAACAGAATCCCGCAAGCTCTTCTCCATGCATTGATTTGCATGGAAAAGGGGAGGGAATCACTCCTGGGCGCTGCTCCGCATGCCACTCGAGACCAGAAGCGATTCTATTCCGACAGGAGCTCTTAGTCTCCAGAACGGAGAATCCAACCCCCCGTGTCATAACAACTGAGGAGCATAGGAACATTAGGAAGAGGACTAAACTACTCAGTTGCTTGAGTCTGCCATGTCTTTCAATTAGATTGTGATTGATATGCTCTGAACCTCTATTTTTCAAGCATTGTTTGATATTCCTTGGAGTAGCAGAGAGCAAGAAGAGTGGATTTTACCTTGAAACAGGTTGATTGTTATGTGTTCCTGCCATTTTTCATAGGGAAAGGCAATACTAATGTCAGTAAGCTTAGTAATCTATGAACTAGAAAATTAAGGATGTGCTGGCTGAAACAAAAAGTCACATGGTCACGGCACCGAGGTCTGGGTCACTGTCTGTGTGGAATTTGCACATTCTCCCCGTGTTTGCATGGGTTTCGCCCCCACAACCCAAAGATGTGCAGGCTAGGTGGCTTGGCCATGCTAAATTGCCCCTTGGAAAAATGAATTGGGTACACTAAATTATTTTTTTAAAAAGTCATAGGGCACAATCTATTGCCGTCACCACGCCCGACTCGGGATGCAACGCGGGCGGTAAATCTCGCGAGAGGCCTCGAAGGAGATTTACCTGCCTCGTCACACCTCACGAGACCTTGTTGGATCTCGCGGGGCATCGTGACCTGTATCCCACCCATTGAGGTCAGCTCTCAGATTTGCAGTTAGCCTCTTGTTGGGGCATTTGGGGGCATTTGGGGGTGGGGGTGGGGGGTGGCGTTCAGAGGCAGGGGTGGGGGTGTCTCGGGATTGGGGCATCATTTTTATATGGCTCCCTGATCTCTTTCTGCATTGGCGGGTGGAGCTCGCTAGTGCAGGAAACGGGACTAAGTGTGGCCGTGGCAGGGCATTCCTCGGCAAGGCCCAGAAATGAAGCAGTGTCCAGTTAATAGTAGGGCCGTTCATGGCGCTACCAGCGCCGGGAAACACCTGGCTAAATATACTCGACATGGGACTCTGTTTCATTTCCGTTAAATCGAGCCCATAATCACTTAACAATGTAAAGACAGCAAAGGTTTTTGGTATTTAGTAGGATTTTAAATGATTTGTGCAACAAGCCAAATATCTTTATTATATTCATCCCTTTAAATTGCAAAAAAAAAAGCTCAGGTAGTAATCTATCATTATTGTTGTATTTATTCTGATAGCATAGGATAAAGATGGAGATTGGCATGAGCATCGAACTTTCTGAAATGTTGCTAGTCTGAAGCGTGGAGGGATTTAATAAATATGAAATATTCAAAAGAGGCGGAAAACATGTCTAGTGCAAGAACTGTGAACTGTGAGGAGGATAATGATAGATTTCAAGATGACAGGCTGGAGGAATGGGTGGACATGTGGCAGGCAAAATTTAATGCAGAGAAGTGCGAAGTGATACAATTTGATACGAAGAATGAGGAGTAGCATTATAAACTAAAGCGTACAATTCCAAAGGGGTGCAGAAACAGAGAGAGACCTGGCCACATAAGTGTACAAATCTTTGAAGATGGCAGGGCAGGTTGAGAAAGTGGTTAAAAAGGCATACAGAATGTTGGGCTTTATAAATAAAGGCACTGAGTACAAAAGTAAGGAAGGAAAGGATAGATTGTTACCTGGACAAAATGAAGAAGCAGGGGTTGTTTCCATTAAGAGAAGTTTGAGTGGAGATTTAAAAAAATTCTTTTTAAAATTTAGAGTACCCAATTATTTTTTTTCCAATTAAGGGGCAATTTAGCGTGGCCAATCCACCTACCCTGCACATCTTTGTGATGTGGGGGGGAAACCTACGCAGACATGGGGAGAATGTGCAAACTCCACACGGACAGTGAACCAGGGCCGAGATTCGATCCCGGGTCCTCAGCGCCGCAGTCCCAGTGCTATCCACTGCGCCCTGTTTGAGTGGCGATTCGATAGAGGTGTTCAAAATCAGCAGAGATTTGGAGAAAATAAATAGCGATAAATGTTCCCATTGTTAAGAGGGTTGAGAACCAGAGGGTACAAATGTATGGTGATTGGCAAAGAACCAAAGGCAACTTGAGGAAGACATTTTACGTGGCAACTAGTTAGGATCTGGAATGCCCTGCCTGAGAGGGTGGTGGAGATGGATTCAATTGTGGCTCTCAAAAGTAAATTGGATAAGCACCCAAAGAGAAAAAAAAAATCAGGGCCACAGGGAAAGGGCTGAGGAGTGGGACGAGATAAATTGCTCTCGCAGAGAGCTGGCACAGACCCAACAGGCTGAGCGGCTTCCTGTTCTGTAATAATCCTATCAAGAATTCCTCTCCTCAAGTGATGTTCGACAGTTAACTTCATGTAGATGAATGCTATAATTCCTTATCGTAAAGGCTGCCTTTGCTCTGTATCAGTCAATTTGGACAGGTTTTTCACAGCTACATTGTATAAGATGACTGATTTCCATAGGACTTTCATTGTTTCATGAAGTTAGCAATAAAAGCCATACTTGAAGAATTATTTATAGTGAACAATTATGCTTAAAATATTGCCCCAGTTCATTTCTTCCAACAATAATACCAACAATGAGGGAAATATTTATTGTAGCAGCTAGAGAAATGATTTGCAAATAAACCCAAATTTCCTTATTTGTTAGTCATAACATCTTGTGGAATAAATGAAACACATTTAAAATGTTTACCCAATAATAATCAATTTAAACTACTTCTGTATTATTACTAAACGACAAAATTCTAAGTAACTTGTAAACATGCAATATTGAGTCGTAAAGTGAGCTTTTAATCAGAAAACAGAGTACACCGACTGGCAAGAATGTTAACACAAAGCCTCGGCTGGGAAGTAGTGGCAGGGAAATTGCTGCTGGTCAATTTATTAACAGTGGGTCCTTGAAGGACTAATTTAAATATGATAAATACTGATTGTCTTCCAGGATATTTGTAAATGAAGAGGAAATTGAAATAATCCAGAGATAATTGAAGGTAAGATGTAGAAAAAATGTCTTCACAGATGTAGTCAGAGATAAAAATCTGAAATATTTCTGACCTTTCCTGCAAATTCAAGTCTATTGTGATGTGTGTAATGGGCACATTGCATTTATGACACTTTATATATATATATATATACAGTGCATCTCCTTTTGTGTTGATCAAGGGTTGTTGCAGAAAACACCGTCAGCCCCTTGTATTTTATATATAAATTGTGCTATCCGGAGACATACTGCAAGGTAACAGTTTGAGCGTCCACTATAACTCCCACAATTTGATAGAAACTATATGTGCTGCAATGGAAATGCTGCAGATGAGGCCGATGGAAGTAACTACCTGGTCCATGTTGGAACAAATGAGCTCCAAGCTCAGCATATGGCCCTGTGCTCAGTTGGTGCTAGATCCTCCATACTCCTTCATATTATGTGCAGGCTTTCACTCAGGCTTTCCAGTTCGACATGTATATGTATATCCAATAACCTTCTTCTGTAGCATGGTCCATCAAAGTTCTCATTTGTCTCATATGTTACAGAACTAATGTGTAACATCACCCATGGTGTGTTGGCAACGGTGCCATCATTTTTCTGACACTAATTTCTGTGTAATTGTGCCAGTATCTTATGAACAGATCCCTCTCTCCTGTAGCTTGGCTTCTAAATTACCTCCACTCTTCTTCCATGTCAAGTTTGGTCCTTCTTCATCTACTTTTTTTTCTATTATAGCTTCCTTATGTTAAGCACATCAGTAAATGTACAACTGTAAAATGCAGCAGCAGGTCATTCATAATGCTTGTTTGTATTCCATCTGCATCACATCAGACCATCACATGATGTTTTTACAGAATGACCCGAGGATGGTGCTAAAATGAAAAGGAACTTTTATGATATATACAACCAGTGCACATTCATGACAGTAAAAGGATGCATCAAAAATAATGGCTGGGGAAATACTGTTAAAATACAGCTCCTCAGTTTTTCAAATGGTGGTTTATTTGTGTCGGAGCAGCTCTTGAAATCACACCAGAAAATGTAAATAGGCAGTGCACTAAAGGCAGAAACTGTCAGAAATTCACAGCCTCCAACAGAATGCAAATCCAACTGATGTCTCCCTTCTGTCAATGCATAAACAAAGAAGTAGGGAGATAGGAAAACATAGAAATGTTTCACAGATTTTAAGAAAAGTTGAGAACATGAACATTAACAAAGATTTTAGCACAAATCTCTTGACATAGTATCATCTTACAGCACAGAAAGAGGGCATTTGGCTGCTCAAATCTGTGCCAGCAGTGTGGAAGAGCTATCCAATTAGTACCACCCCCTGTTCTTTTCCCATAGCCCTGCAATTTTCAGCATGAAAGTATTTATCCAACTCCCTTTTGAAAGTTAGTATTGAACAACATGGTAGCATAGTGGTTAGCACAGTTGCTTCACAGCTCCAAGTTCCCAGGTTCGTTTCCCGGCTTGGGTCACTGTCTGTGTGGAGTCTGCACATTCTCCCAATGTCTGTGTGGGTTTCCTCCGGGTGCTCTGGTTTCCTCCCACAGACCAAAGATGTGCAGATTAGGTGAATTGGCCATGCTAAATTGCCCTTAGTGTTCAAACAAATTGGGTGGGGTTACGGGGAGGGTGGAGGTGTGGGCCTGGGTAGAGTTTGGGTTAGGGTCTCTTTCCAAGGGTCGGTACAGACTCGATGGGCCGAATGGCCTCCTTCTGCACTGTAAATTCTATGAAATCTGTTTCCACTATCCATCCACCAGGCATTGCATTCCTGATCACAATAACTTGCTGCGTAAAGGGAATTCTCCTCATCTCAGCTCTGGTTCTATTGTTAATTGTCGTAATTCCCTGTCCTCTCATTACTGACCATTCTTTCACTGGAAACAGTTTCTCTTTCATTAGTCTATCAAACTCTTCATGAATTGTCACTGTATTTACAAATTATGCAAGGGTTGTATCTGAACACACCAATCTTTTGTACCAGTTAGGTATCTGAACACAGTGGCAAATGACAATAGGGAGGTCAGTCACTGCTTCACTTGGAGGGACTGTTTGTAGCTTTGGTGATAGAAATCATCTTTTTATAGTTAGCTATAGATAATAGATAAAAGGTTTATTATATAAAAGATCATTAAGAATAATTAACTAAATCAATATATATTAACCATAACAGTAAGAAAAGCTGACTGCTTGTGAATTGATCAGATAAGCAAACTGCTAGAGTCTGCAAGGCCAAACTGGCAGAAAGGCCCTTTGTGTTAGAGAGCTGGGCTAAGATCCCAGTTCCGTGTCCATGGTAACAACAAGTCACCCCATAGTTAGAATCTCTGCTGGGAAATGTGTTTCGCTATGGATAAATACAGAAATCTTTTATCTCTTAATTTGACAGACGGACACTTAGGCTAAATTAAATGAATTATAGATTGGTTAAAACCAATCACAGCTGTAAAGAGTTTGAAACTTTAAAGATAGTAATCTCCTTAAAAGCTTAGGTGTCAGGATGGGAAAGCCATCCTAGAATCAATTCAATCTATCTTCTGAAACCTATTCAATCTGCTTGCTTTGCAAAACCACTATTTTATTCTATTTTAAACTGCGCAGTCGTTTTGTACTGTGTATCTTGATTTGAAGAAATTACCACGAGCTGTTATTGTATTTTGAATTCAACACCTGTACTTGCGAAAGACAATCATTCTTATTAGCTTGCTGCAGGGTGTAGCGCACAAAGACTCCGAGAGACGAATAGAGTGAAGTCGATGAGGCTTTATTAAGCGTGACTGTTTCCCCCGCAGTTCGGTAGTAGACTGCCTGCGGGGGAGGACTCCAGGTACTTATACTCCGCCTTCAGGGCAGAGCTAGAGGTCAACGTCCAACCAGGACCCGGGATCTGTCAGCCAATGACATCTTGGCTGCACAGTCCCACATGACCCCTAATGCATACTACCACATTCACCCCTTGTTAAAAATGAACCCGGCGGGGTGATGCTTCGCATGGTGGTAAGGGTTTAAAAGGCTGGTCCTGGGAGGAAAACTTTCACATGTTATAACAGTATGGACAAGGTTTTTTTTTTGTTTCAAACTATTTACAGTAATCGTCAGAAAAAGACAAAAAGTTCTCGTTAAAAGTCCACATTGTACTGTTAGATTGACGCCACGAGTCGGTCGGGCGGTCTGGTCGTCCGTGTCGATCGCCTCGGCCCCGGTGGTGGTGGTGCTTGTTCCGGTGTTGTCTTCTCCGGGAGCCTTACGGTTTCAGCTTGGGCTTTATTCCTGGTCGGGCCTGGGAGGAGGACTGATCCTCCTGGGAAGGGGGTGGTCGCGGGGTGTGGCGGTGGCAGGAAGGGGGGGTTGGGTGATTGGTGTCGGGGGGGTGTGTGTGTTGCCGGCGGGCGCCAGATCTCGCAGAGAGACCGTGTCCTGTCGGCCGTCGGGGTACTCCACGTAGGCGTACTGCGGGTTCGCGTGAAGGAGGTGAACCCTTTCGACCAACGGGTCCGACTTGTGCGCCCGCACGTGCTTTCGGAGCAAGATGGGTCCTGGGGCCGCCAGCCAGGTCGGCAGCGACGTTCCAGAGGAGGACTTCCTGGGGAAGACAAGGAGGCGCTCATGAGGCGTTTGATTAGTGCTAGTACACAGTAGTGACCGGATGGAGTGGAGGGCGTCCGGAAGGACCTCCTGCCACCGGGAAACTGGGACGTCCCTGGACCGTAGGGCCAGTAGGACGGTCTTCCAGACCGTGCCGTTCTCCCTCTCTACTTGCCCGTTCCCCCGGGGGTTGTAGCTGGTCATCCTGCTTGAGGCTATCCCGTTGCTGAGCAGGAACTGGCGCAGCTCGTCACTCATGAAAGAGGACCCCCTGTCGCTGTGGACGTATGCGGGGCAACCGAACAGTGTGAATATGGTGTTCAGGGCTTTAATGACTGTGGCCGCGGTCATGTCAGAACAGGGGATGGCGAATGGGAAGCGGGAGTACTCGTCCACCACATTAAGGAAATATATGTTGCGGTCGGTGGAGGGGAGGGGTCCTTTGAAATCCAGACTAAGGCGTTCAAAGGGGCGGGAAGCCTTAATCAGGTGCGCACCATCCGGCCTGAAGAAATGCGGTTTGCACTCTGCGCAGATGTGGCAGTTCCTTGTGACTGTACGGACCTCCTCTAAGGTGTATGGGAGGTTGCGGGACTTGATAAAGTGGAAAAACCGAGTGACCCCCGGGTGGCAGAGGTCCTCGTGGAGGGTTTGGAGGCGGTTAATTTGTGCGTTGGCACATGTGTCGCGGGATAGGGCATCGGACGGCTCGTTCAGCTTTCCGGGACGATGCAAGATCTCGTAGTTGAAGGTGGAGAGCTCGATCCTCCACCTTAAGATCTTGTCGTTTTTGAATTTGCCCCGCTGTGCATTATCGAACATGAAGGCTACCGACCGTTGGTCGGTGAGGAGAGTGAATCTCCTGCCGGCCAGGTAATGCCTCCAATGTCGCACAGCTTCCACTATGGCTTGGGCTTCCTTTTCCACTGAGGAGTGGCAGATTTCTGAAGCGTGGAGGGTTCGGGAGAAAAAGGCCACGGGTCTGCCCGCTTGGTTAAGGGTGGCCGCTAGAGCTACGTCGGAGGCGTCGCTCTCGACCTGGAAGGGGAGGGACTCGTCGATGGCGCGCATCGTGGCCTTTGCGATATCCGCTTTGATGCGGCTGAAGGCCTGGCAAGCCTCTGTCGACAGAGGGAAGGTCGTGGTCTGTATTAGAGGGTGGGCCTTGTCTGCGTACTGGGGGACCCACTGGGCGTAGTATGAAAAGAACCCCAGGCAGCGTTTCAGGGCTTTTGAGCAGTGCGGGAGGGGAAATTCCATGAGGGCGCGCATACTTTCGGGATCGGGGCCTATTATCCCATTGCGCACTACGTAGCCCAGGATTGCTAGCCGGTTTGTGCTAAAGACGCACTTGTCCTCGTTGTACGTGAGGTTCAAGGCTTTAGCGGTCTGGAGGAATTTTTGGAGGTTGGCGTCGTGGTCCAGCTGGTCGTGGCCGCAGTTGGTTACATTGTCGAGATACGGGAACGTGGCCCGCAACCCGTGTTGATCAACCATTCGGTCCATCTCTCGTTGGAAGACCGAGACCCCGTTTGTGACGCCAAATGGGACCCTTAGGAAATGGTATAATCGCCCGTCTGCCTCGAAGGCTGTGTACTTGCGGTCACTTGGGCGGATGGGGAGCTGATGGTAGGCGGACTTGAGGTCCACGGTGGAGAAGACTTTATATTGGGCAATCCGATTGACCATGTTGGATATGCGAGGGAGAGGGTACGCGTCTAGTTGTGTGTACCTGTTGATGGTCTGGCTATAGTCTATGACCATCCTTTGCTTCTCCCCTGTCTTCTCTACTACCACCTGTGCTCTTCAGGGACTATTGCTGGCCTGGATTATGCCTTCCTTTAGTAGCCGCTGGACTTCGGACCGAATGAAGGTCCGGTCCTGGGCACTGTACCGTCTGCTCCTAGTGGCGACGGGTTTGCAATCCGGGGTGAGGTTTGCAAACAAGGACGGGGGTTGCACCTTGAGTGTTGCGAGGCCGCAGATAGTGATTGGGGGTATTGGGCCGCCGAATTTGAAGGTAAGGCTCTGTAGATTGCACTGGAAGTCTAATCCCAGTAATGTGTGGGCGCAGAGTTGGGGAAGGACGTGGAGCCTGTAGTTTTTGAACTCCCTCCCCTGCACCGTTAGGGTAACTATGCAGAAACCTTTGATCTGTACGGAGTGGGATCCTGCAGCTAGGGAAATCTTTTGTGCGCTGGGATGGGTGGTCAAAGAACAGCGTCTTACCGTGTCGGGGTGGATAAAGCTCTCCGTGCTCCCGGAGTCGACTAGGCATGATGTCTCGTGCCCGTTTATCAGCACCATTGTCGTCGTCGTCTGGAGTGTCCGGGGCCGAGCTTGGTCCAGCGTTATTGAAGCGAGACATGGTTGTAGTAGTTGAGCGTCTTCTTCGAACCCCGTGGAGCTGTCGACACTGGGGTCCGTTGTTGCCGTCCAAGGTGGCGTCGGGGATGAACAAAATGGCTGCCCCATGCGTCGTACAGGTCTGGGGTGGTCCAAGATGGCGGCGCCCTTCCTCCCCTCGTGGTGGCCGGGACCCAAAATGGCCGCGTCTGCGGGTCGCACATGGGCTGGGGGGGTTGGGGAGCGTTAGGAACGCGCGGGGCTCCCTCATCTCTGGGGACAGCGGTGGTCGGGACCCAAATTGGTAGCGCCGGCGGGTCATACGTGGGGCGTGGGGGGGGGGGTTTGGGGGGCGCTAGAGGCGCGCAGAACTCCCTCTTCTCCGTGGAGAGCGGTGGTCGGGACCCAAAGTGGTAGCGCCGGCGGGTCATACATGGGGCGCGGGGGGGGTTGGGGAGCGTAAGCGGCGTGCAGGGCTCCCTGTTCTCCCGGGACCGCGGTGGTCGGGACCCAGAGTGGCTGCGCCTGCGGGTCGTACATGGGGCGCTGGGGGGGTTGGCGAGCGTAAACGGCTTGCAGTGCTCCCTGTTCTCCCGGGACAGCGGCGACCTCGTGGGCCCGGCACACAACCGCGAAATGGCCCTTATTTCCGCAGCTCTTGCAGATCGCTGCGCGGGCCGGACAGCGCTGCCGGGGGTGTTTCGCCTGGCCGCAGAAATAGCAGCGGGCGCCCCCGGTGCGACTTGGCGTTTGGACTGCGCAAGCCTGTGGGGTGTCCGACGGGGGGTGGGTTTGTCGCGACGGATACGTACGGAGCCCAATGGGCTGCCGCGCGGTCGGGGCCGTAGGCGCGGGTATTTCGCGCGGCCACGTCTAGGGAGGCTGCTAGGTCCCGTGCCTCTGAGAGTCCTAGCGACTCTTTTTCTAGAAGTCTTTGGCGGATTTGGGAGGAGTTCATACCTGCCACAAAAGCATCGCGCATTAACATGTCCGTGTGTTCAATTGCGTTCACCGACGGGCAGCTGCAGGCTCGTCCCAAAATTAGTAGCGCGGCGTAGAATTCATCTATCGATTCTCCGGGACTTTGCCGTCTCGTTGCGAGCTGATAGCGAGCGTAGATCTGGTTTACTGGGTGGACATAGAGACTTTTCAGTGCTGCGAACGCCGTCTGGAAATCCTCTGCGTCTTCGATGAAAGAGAAAATCTCCGTGCTTAACCTCGAGTGCAGGACCTGTAGTTTTTGGTCTTCTGTGACCCGGCCGGTGGCCGTTCTGAGGTAGGCCTCGAAACAAGTCTGCCAATGCTTGAAAGCTGCTGCCGCGTTCACTGCGTGGGGGCTGATCCTCAGGCATTCCGGGATGATCCTGAGCTCCATAGTCCTTTTTAGGCACGCTTAATAAATTGTAGCGCACAAAGACTCCGAGAGACGAATAGAGTGAAGTCGATGAGGCTTTATTAAGCGTGACTGTTTCTCCCGCAGTTCGGTAGTAGACTGCCTGCGGGGGAGGACTCCAGGTACTTATACTCCGCCTTCAGGGCGGAGCTGGAGGTCAACGTCCAACCAGGACCCGGGATCTGTCAGCCAATGACATCATGGCTGCACAGTCCCACATGACCCCTAATGCATACTACCACACAGGGCTAGTCGGAACCTCCTAAATTTTGTACTTGAAAATTGAAGCTTACCAGTAGACACTACTAGCTGACAAAATAAAAGTTGCAAATTGCTTTTCACCCAAGAAGCCAGTCTTGAATTTCTGTTAGTTGGTATATGGTACACAATACAGGTATACGAATAGACACAGAGATCCTACACTTGGACAGCGAGGAGAGAGGATGTAAAGGGCAGGTGTTACACCTCCTGTGATTTCATAAGAAGGTATTGTGGGAAGGGGATGAGGTGTTGGGTGTGATAGGGGAGTGGACCTGGATGTCGTGGAGTGAATGATCCCTTTGAATGCTGATGAAGTTGGATGGGGATGTGTCTTTGGTGGAGGGGGTAGAAATAGCAGAGGGTAATCCTTTGAATTGGGTGGCTGTTGTCAAGGGGAACCTGATTGTGGTTTGGGGAAGGAGTGACAGAAGTACAATTGGGTCGAGCACAGTTGAGAGTCCTACAATGCAATGTGGAGGGGAATGCTTGTTTGAGGAGAAAGGAAGCATCATTGGGGAAAGTAACATCATTAGACAGTTGGGACAGAAACTGGGAAAATGACCAATAGTCTGACCTATAAGTGGCTCCAGTTCAACACTAAGGGTGGAATTCTCCCATTCCATCCTTGGCAGGTTTGGAGGAGAGAATTGTCATTGAATGGCATTCCCAAGGCAGCTCTGTGTAAGCTAGAGACTTTGAAGTGAGTGCAAGACTGAAATAGTGCTGCCCTGTTCCTGGTGTACTGTTCACCACTCTACTGGGGCAAATGGATTCCACTCCATCTCCATGCTGAGCTAATCTTCATGGACAGCACTATTCCGCTGGACCTGTGTCAATGTCTCGGATCAGTATTGCGCTTGGGGTTGGGGACTAGATGGGGCTCCTTGCCCCTGCTGCCACACACCAGTGTTTATCAGTGCTGCAGGACTCATGCAGCCACCACAACAAAGGTCAAAAGTTTGACCAAGAGTGTTAGAGTGTGAGGTGAGGTGGGGATTGGCCTGACGAAGACGAGGAGAGCAATGTGGAAAGAGGGTTGTGCAAGGAGGTGGCAGGGAAGGGCAAGCGCTCACGATGGCAGGCAGAAGGGAATGGATGAAGAAGATGAACAATGGAGAACAAAAGGAAGAGTGAGGGTAAGGAAGTTGGACCTTGACAAGGCTGCACAAAAAGCTCACAAACAAGGCAATCAAAGGGATACCACACTGTTTACTGGAAGAGGGTGCACTAAGACTGCAGTTGTGGTGGGTCGAGGTCCAAGTGGGGCACCTTGTAGGTGATGGGCTCAGGGAGAGGATGGTTGAATTAAGGAATGGATTTCCTCTTGAGGCTGCTAGTCTTTTTCCTCTGTTGCTGACATCCTGCATAGCTTGTTGAAGACATGAGATGGAGAGAGTGATATGAGTATGCTGGATTGGTATTTAAATATGGCGCCGAGACCTTTGAACCCACCAGCTGATGGCAAACAGATGAATCAGCTGTCGGCTCACCACGTGACTGAAGGGATGGCACCTGTGCATAATTAATGAGGATTTAATTGCAGAATCTGGCACGGGGTCCAGCTAGTCTGGCCAATGGGAAAGGCACCGTTGGAGCCACCTGTCATTACATTTAGTCTGAAAATGGGAGAATTCTGCCACAAATACCACAAGAAAACTAGATGTTGCAAGACAAATATCCAATTCCATTGCTCTCTGGTGCTGAAATTTCAGCAATGCTCCCCGGCAACTGAGAACTAGGGTTAGAAACCCTCATTAATAATCGCCACTGACAATGTCAAAAACTGATTATAAGAATTTGTGCGTGTTTGTTAAAAAGGTGCAATCAGAGCTTTTATTTTTGTCTGTTGACTCTTGAAACGGAAGCAATGCAACAAACTGAAAAGCGGCGAAAAGTTGGTTGTAGTAGCAATGTATGCTGCTGAAGGCAGCTGTTAGGCCGCTGCACTGCCTCTGTTGACTCCAGCAAATTGGTGGGTGCTGGGGTGGGGAACAGGGTGACCAACCGTCCTGAATTTGCCCGGACAGTCCTGTAATTTGGCTTTTTGTCCCAATTCCCAGGTCAGGCCTTCCAGGATGTGATATGTCTCAAATTTCTTTCTCTTGCCGAAGTCTTTCCACCCGTGCTTATGCTAGTCATGGCAGCTAAACGCTCTGCGAGTTGGGTTGTCCAGCGGGTGGTCGGGAGTAGCTTCAAGCAGCACAGGTTGTGCTGCGATAGTATCATCCATGTTATAAGGAAGTGCCCCGCCCCTCCCCGCACTCCACAGTGTGCTCTTTGTGCACAGTGTGTTCAGCAACCCCCTCCATCCCAACTTTTACAGATTCGCTTACACCCCCCCTCCCTATGCCCTTTATTTTTCCCCTCCTAGAGTTTGTCACCCTGGTGGGGATGTGTAAATCAAGTCTTGGATTGCTTTTACACATTGCCAGGTACATTAATGCTGCCTCGTATACCTTACAGGGCTGTCACCAGTCACATTGCTAGTTAAATGTAAAATTATGGTTATAATGATAGAAATAATTAGATAAAGCGTGTTGTTGTGAGATGCAGAGAAAGCCCAATATTGCATTTAACTGATGTTAAATGATATTTCTTTGGTTCCAAAGGAAAGTGCACAGATAGCTGTCACCCCCACCTGCACTCTCCTCCAGCCCTACCAAAGAAAAAACATAGTGCTAGCAGCAAATTGGAGGGAATCATCAATAATGTGAAGCACCAGTCAGGTGAGAGTAGCAGAGTGCTCGGTTTTCTTTGAGGTAAAATAGTCGCAATGTTTTCAGGCAGTTAACAAATTGAACTCATCATCATAATGAGTAGGTTCAATATCCATTCTCATTAGCACTCATCCTAATATCCATGGTGATGCAAAATAATCCTTCCACCACAGTGCTGCTCAAAAGCATGATCTCATTTTGATTTAAATATATGTCACGAAGCATGCAGATGTTATCTGCGAGGGTATCTCAACTTGGAACATCGGCTCATGGGGTGTTTTATTTGTTTTGGAGAGAGACAAGTGTAAACCCAGTGAGAATAAACAGCCCAGTCGTCATGCAACAATTATTAAAGACTATTTATTAAAGTAAAGAAAAGACAAATACACCTGAACAGGACTCCTCTGCTCAGACAATTACAGTATATGAAGTACTGAGCACACACATGGTTTATGTAGAAAGTATCCCTTATTCCAAAATATATCTCCGATTCCTGAACTCTGTAAGACTTGCCCTGTTCCCCAAACAATATCCAAATTCAATAACCAGCCTTTTGGGTTGCCACACAAAACAGGGATGGTACTCAAGTCTGGAAAATGTATTTTCCTGGCCCATTGAAGATATTTATAACTATGAAGGTTTTCTGCTCTGGCTTTGTTTTGAGACTTAGGGGCGTGTTTGATGTAAACCTGACACCTAGCTGCTAGCTGGAAACTGACTTTTTTGCTGCTATTTGGAAAACTGGCTTGTCTGCTTTCTAAGCCTGATAGGTGTAAACTGCCTTTCTGGCTTCTAATCGTCTGGCCAATTATACCTTTGTTCCTCTTTGGTTATGTCTTCTGTATAGTTGGCTGTCTGCCCCTATCAATTTCCCAAAACATTAACATATGTATACCTCACTGATCTTCTCCAATTGTCTACTTAAACTGTTCCTACTCATAAGCCATTCACATGTGATTCTTAACTAAAATGTCTCTAATCTTGTTACTGGGGAGAGATGCTTATCACTTGGGGCCTTTTGAATGCTGCCTACTGCTGTCTCAAGGCAGATTTCTACCTGGAGCTGGACATCTCGCATCCTATTATGTTTTGTTAAACTTTGTTTTACTTCTGATGCTAGGCAAATTAATGACAAGTAATATTTATCAAGTCCTTTTAGAAATGAGGGAAAACAATTCAGGCAGCAACACCATAGAATTTCAATAGTGCGTAAGGAGGCCATTTGGCCCATCAAGTCTGCACTGACCCTCTGAAGGAGCACCCTACCTAGGTCCACTTCCCTGCCCAATTCCTGTAATCCATAACCCCACCTAGCCTACACATCCTTGGACACTAAGGGGCAATTTAGCATGGCCAATCCACCTAACCTCCACTGATCTTTGGACTGTGGGAGGAAACTGGAGCCCACAGAGGAAACCCATGCAGACACAGTGAGAACATGCAAACTCCACACCGACAGTGACCCAAGGTTGGAATCGAACCCAGATCCTTGGTGCTGTGAGGTAGCAGTGCTAGCCACTGTGCCACCATGCCATCTAATACAGGCATTGTCAAACTCAGGGGCGCGACGCAGGTGGCGGGAGAGTCGCGGAGCCGTCCGTCGCGGCGCTCCCGATCGTGCAAATCTGCGCGCAACAACCACAGCAGCCGGCTGTTAAAAACGGCGACTGCCCGCAGCCTTCAAAATGGCCGCGAACATGTAAAAAAAAGCATCCGCACTGCGCATTCGTGCCAGATCATCGGCGCGCATGCGCAAAACTATGCGCATGCACGCCGATGATCAGGCATGTCTGCGCGGTGCGGCCGCTTATTTTTTAAACGGTCGCAGTTTTTTGTTTTACAAGTTCGGGGAGGTTGTATTCATTTTATTCATTTATTTTATTCATTTAATTTTTATTTTTTTCATTTATTTCATTCATTTTTTTTTACAAGTTCGGGGGGGGGGAATTTATTTGATAAAATTTTACCAGAAATAAATGCAGAACTTTGGACAGATGGAGACCCCATACTTTCCGACACCGGAAGGCATCATCTTCATCCAACAGGTTCCATTGGAGGAGTGTGTACGAGGGCCAAAGGGACCCAAAACCATTTCCTCCATTTTTGTCAGCAGTAAACAAGGTAAGAGAAAATGGTGGCGCAGGTCTGCTGGCGTGGGTCACGAAGGTCTGCCAGCATGGGTCGTGAAGGTCGGCCGGGTTGGGTCCCGAAGGTTGGCCAGTTGGTAAAAATGGGTCCCCGGGAAAAAAGTTTGAAGAACACTGGTCTAATACACTACAATAGCATAATGTTAAGTAATAAATATCTGGATCAATGTTGGAACTTCCATATGGATCTGTAAATTTGCTGCCTGTTTAATCAAGTTTCTAATTATCAATATGAAACTTATATGCCAACTATCAGTGATTCACCATGACAGACCGCATTTAGACAGCCTGGTTAGAGTTTCCTCAAACAAATCGGCACAACTGCCCTGTTCCCTGTCCTGCTCTGCTACGCCATTGTCTGGCACCTAATGAACCAGACTGGTTCCATCCCCTTAAATAACCCCTCAACCCCACCCACCTCCTCTTTGGATGCTCCTAATGCTGCTGGGATCAACTACTACCTCTGTACACTGAAAACAGATGTTCACAAGAATGGGAGATCCTACCCCTAGCTCAGAGTGGCAGCAAGGAGGAGTACACTTTTGTGCTGGTGCATTCCAGCTGAGGGAAATAGTTAAGGCGGTTATGGATGGGGAGGAGAAAGGAAAGGTTTGAGCAGACTGCATTACACCAAAAAAAAAGTATGTTCCAGTGAAGGTGACGGGAAAAAGGATAGAAGAAAATCAATGATCAGTGGCCACAAAATCCCAAGTAATCCAAGCTCTTCCTTGGAGGGAGTTAGTAATGGAGCAACACTCTGACAAATGAAAACAAAACGTGGACATGAAGAGTGATGTAGGAATAGGAGAACGTTGATATAACCCTGAGGGTATCTTGTTTCATTCCAGGCAGTATGTAGCATTTCTGCAATCAGGAACTGACAAGAGGCTGAATTCCTACTTTACAGCAGAAAAACAGTTGGCTGTGTTTCAAGAGAGACCCATGCAAATTACAGCAGCAGTTGTATTGGGAGATTCAAGTTATTTTCCCCCATTTACAAATACTGCGTCCGAAAAATTGGTTGATGGGATGGAGTGGGTGGGGGTGGTGGTTGCAGTAGTAGGCTGTAACATAACATGGCCTTTCAAAATAATAACAAAATATTTTTCTGTGCAGAAGACGGTGATAATACCAGCCTATCCTTCAAAGGACATGGTACCTAAATTGCAGATTTGCTTTACTATTACCACTACCCAATGAAAGGATATAGAAGTTTGATGGGATGCTGTGCTGACATGACCTGGTTGCAGAGAATGGTGGAGTATCTTTCTGAAATAGCATTGTGGTTGTTGGGTTGGTTTGTGCTAGATTGACTGTTCAGGTCACTTTTGCATAGGTGATAATTTGCTCATTTGAAAATCCAAATGTCACTTTGCTTTTCCATTTTAAAATTTGAAATGTATTAATTGTGGAGTATCAAAATTTTTTTAATGAACCAGAATGCATAATTTTTTAATTTGAAGATTCAATTTTTTCTAAGGGAAGTGCCTGGAAATGCATCATCAATTTTGTGCCTTCAACATTTGGATTTTTCCATCTAGCGATTATGTACTTATTCTTTAGTTTTGGCAATACAAAGAAACAAATGCTATGTATACCTATCATTTAGTGCATAAACACTGTATAACTGCTTTCTGTCGAATGTAAGTGCCATTCTTGAGTTGGCCACTTTTCGCCAACTGTTACTAGTTTTCTAGAGTGCAGTATGGAATTTGCAAGTTAGGTTTGTTGGAAAGACCAAGAGTATTTCTATGTATTATGGTGCGGCAGTGCTACTACTTTAGAATTGGTGCAAAATGGTTTTGTCTGCACCAAGGCTAAACTTGTGGAGTATAAATCAGATGTCAAGACCTGAACTTACTGCAAAATGAAGCGGAATGAGACTACCCGCAGGAAATGCCTGTCCTTTGTGCTCTGACGTCAGATAAGGCCCTGATTCTGAATTCAGACTATTTACATTCTAATTAGTCTTTTTTATTAAATATTTTCATTCAAGGCATTTTGCATATTTCCATGAAAATATCAGCAGCCCCCCCCCCCCCCCCCCCCGTGCATCATACACACCTATCTTCCATCCCTGCAAAGAACTCCTTTTCCACGCAGCTACCTTAAATTGGATGAGGTTTATTGCGGGACAGGGGTTAGCACTGCTGCCTCATGGCGCCGAGGATCCGGGTTCGATCCTGGGCCTGGTTTACTGTCTGTATGGAGTTTGCACATTCTCCCCGTGTCTGCGTGGGTCTCATCCCCACAACCCAAAAATGTGCAGGGTAGGTGGATTAGCCACGCTAAATTGCCCCTTAATTGGAAAAAAAATAATTGGGTACTCTAAATTTTAAAAAAAATTGGATGAGGCTTAGTCTCGCACATGACGAGGATGCATTCATCCTCCGCAAGGCTTCTTTCCATGTTCTGGCCCTCACCTCCCCACCAAACTCCTCCTCCCCTTTGTGCTTGATCTCCTCCACCGGAGCGCCCTCAACAACTATATCAACCGGAGCATAAAGTACAAAAATAAAGAGATTAGGTTAAACCTGTATAAAACAGTGGTTTGACCTTAACTAGAATTTTGTGCCCAGTTGTGGGCCCCACTTTAGGAAGGATGCAAAGGAATTAGAGTGTGTACAAAAAACATTCTGAGGAATGGTTCCAGAGATGAGAACTTCAACTACGTTGGTAGATTGGATAATTTGTATCATGTCTCCTTGGAGGAGAGAAGGTTTGATAGAGGTATTCAATATCAAGAAGGGTTTGGACAAGAGGGAGAAACTGCTCCCATTGGTGAAGCCATCTGGTTCTCAATCTCAAGGATTGAGAACCAGAGAGCACACATTTCAGCATCATTTGAAAAAGGAGAATGTGCAGGCTACAGAGTAAAGTTGGGGGGTGACGCATGAGGTGAATTACTACTTCTGAGAGACAGTCTTAGACCTGATGGGCCAAATGGCTTTCTCTGCTGTGACCATTCTTATGTTCCTGATTACAGCATTGCCTAGTTCTCATTTTTCCTGACTAAATTCAAGAATAAAATATAATAGTGTTGTGTTAGAATAAGTTTCCTTTGTTGCACTAAACTAACATGTTTAGGTGTAAGCAATGGTTTGCTGGTAAGAATGACTTTTGGTTAGGCGTCAGACACATTAGAAATTATTTTAAGACCCCAAAAAGGCCAAGAGAGGGTTGGCGGGGAGGGGATTGTGGATTGTTAGAATTTCAAAAATCTGAAACTCTATTTCAATTTGCTTTGAATACACGGCTTTCTCTTCTTAACGGAGTTGAGTTGGGAGGCCAGAAACTAACCTGTCCTTGAGAAACAAAACAGTTATGTAAATAAAATGATGAGGCTGTGTGCCTCATTTTAACAGCCATTTACATTTAGCGACTGCAGGCCAGCCTTCCACTGGCTCCGGAAACATGGCAGCCGGATCGGAAAGATAAATGCTTGTGGGGCAGAATGAGCTGAGGTGCCCTGCCTGTGGCCCCAGTAAACCTGTTTCTCAATTCATGCAATTGGAACTCTGTGATCTCTCAATTCTCTCCCCTCACTTCAACTCTCCATGATCTTCACAAGTTATGTTTTCGCCACAAACCCATGATACTGCCCGGCCCGCAATCTCCTCCCTATTCTCCCGAACTGTGGTTTCACCCCCTCAGCATCTTACTGCACTTTGACTGCAACCTTCCTGCCCAATGACTGGCCTTTTAATCTGGATGGCGACCAGCTGGGGGGAAAAATTCAAACAAAATCTTGCCATTAAATTCAACCAGACCTCTGCATTATCCAGATTTCCAGTTTTCCTGACCATTACTAACTCCTCCCACATCCTCCCTGTATATAATGAGAATTTTTTTATCAGACTTTCCAAACAATCAACCAATAAATACACATAAGTTTCATTTATCTGAGAAGGAGTGCATATTCTTGGAAGAACACACCCGCAATCACTAGGGGAATATGAACATGTGCCTTCATTCTCTTAGCCTTAGCTTAGTCAGCAGTCTTTTAAATAGGTGAAACTGTGTACCTAATTGCAGCCAAACAGAAACTCGGCTTATTTTTTTTTAAACTTAGAGTACCCTATTTTTTTTCCAATTCAGGGGCAATTTAGCATGGCCAATCCACCTACCCTGCACATCTTTGGGTTGTGGGGGTGAAGAGAGAACGTGCAAATTCCACATGGACAGTGACCCAGGGCCGAGATCGAACCCGAGTCTTCGGCGCTGTGAGGCAGGAGTACTAACCACTGCGCCACCGTGCCACCCATGAAACTCGGCTTATAAGGATTTCCCAGCAGTTTGGTCTGGAAATTTATTTCTTTTGTATTCTCAGGAAAATACATTCTTCTGTTGTGGGCAAAATCTTGGAAAGGTTTATAAGAGATAGGATGTACAATCATCTGGAAAGGAATAATTTGATTAGAGATAATCAACACGGTTTTGTGAAGGGTAGGTCGTGCCTCACAAACCTTATTGAGTTCTTTGAGAAGGTGACCAAACAGGTGGATGAGGGTAAAGCAGTTGATGTGGTGTATATGGATTTCAGTAAAGCGTTTGATAAGGTTCCCCATGGTAGGCTACTGCAGAAAATACGGAGGCATGGGATTCAGGGTGATTTAGCAGTTTGGATCAGAAATTGGCTAGCTGGAAGAAGACAAAGGGTGGTGGTTGATGGGAAATGTTCAGACTGGAGTCCAGTTACTAGTGATGTACCACAAGGATCTGTTTTGGGGCCACTGCTGTTTGTCATTTTTATAAATGACCTGGAGGAGGGCGTAGAAGGATGGGTGAGTAAATTTGCAGCTGACACTAAAGTCGGTGGAGTTGTGGACAGTGCGGAAGGATGTTACAAGTTACAGAGGGACATAGATAAGCTGCAGCGCTGGGCTGAGAGGTGGCAAATGGAGTTTAATGCAGAAAAGTGTGAGGTGATTCATTTTGGAAGGAATAACAGGAAGACAGAGTTACTGGGCTAATGGTAAGATTCTTGGCAGTGTGGTTGAGCAGAGAGATCTCGGTGTCCATGTGCATAGATCCCTGAAAGTTGCAACCCAGGTTGAGAGGGTTGTTAAGAAGGTGTACGGTGTGTTAGCTTTTATTGGTAGAGGGATTGAGTTTCGGAGCCATGAGGTCATGTTGCAGCTGTACAAAACTCTGGTGCGGCCGCATTTGGAGTATTGCGTGCAATTCTGGTCGCCGCATTATAGGAAGGATGTGGAAGCATTGGAAAGGGTGCAGAGGAAATTTACCAGAATGTTGCCTGGTATGGAGGGAAGATCTTATGAGGAAAGGCTGAGGGACTTGAGGCTGTTTTCGTTAGAGAGAAGAAGGTTAAGAGGTGACTTAATTGAGGCATACAATATGATCAGAGGATTGGATAGGTGGACAGTGAGAGCCTTTTTCCTCGGATGGTGATGTCTAGCACGAGGGGACATAGCTTTAAATTGAGGGGAGATAGATATAGGACAGATGTCAGAGGTAGGTTCTTTACTCAGAGAGTAGTAAGGGAGTGGAATGCCCTGCCTGCAACAGTAGTGGACTCGCCAACACGAAGGGCATTCAAATGGTCATTGGAGAGACATATGGACGATAAGGGAATAGTGTAGATGAGGTTTAGAGTGGTTTCACAGGTCGGCGCAACATCGAATGCCGAAGGGCCTGTACTGCGCTGTAATGTTCTATGTTCTACCTCACCGCCACCTCTCTTAACTTCTCTGCTGTTGCTAAATTATGAGATTGCTTATCCAACATGCAGTACTGGATGAGAAAACATTTCCTCCAATTGAATATTGGGAAGACTGAAGCTATCATTTCTGGTCCCCACTCCAAACTCTATACCATAACTATCGACTCCATCCCTCTCACTGGCAACTGTTGTGGACTAAGCGAGTCTGTTGGCAACCTTAATGTCACATTTAATCCTGAGATGAGCTTCTGACCTCATATTCATGCCATTTCTAAGAATTGCCTAAATCTAGCGCTGCAACATCACTCAACTTTGCCCCTGTTTCAATTCACCTGCCACTAAAAACTTCACCCAAGTCTTCATTGCCTCTAGACTCAACTATGCCAACTCACTCTTGACTGGTCTACCACATTCTACTCTCCGTAAGCTTAAAGTCATCAAAACTCTGCTACCTGCGTCTTATGCTTGCTGATATACGTTGGCGCCTGGGCAAGCAACGTCTTGATTTTTAAAGAAAATTCTTAGCTTGTCTTCAAATCCCTTCATGGCCTTGTTCCTCCCTATCTCTGTAAACTCCTCCAATCCCACAATCGTCTGAGATAGCTGTACTCCTCTCATTCTGTCCTCTTGTGTATTCCCAATTATAATTGCTCCACCATTGGTGGCTGTGACCTCAGCTGCCAAGGCCCCAAACTCTGGAACTCCCTCCCTACATCTCTTCACCTCTCTATCTTACTTGCCTCCTTTAAGGTAGTTCTTAAAACCAACCTCTTTGACTAAGCTGTAAGTCTTTTGACCTAAGATCTCCTTATATGGCTCGGTGTTGTACTTTGTTTTCTAAGCAGCTTGGGATGTTTCAATATTTATGGCGCTTTATACATACATGTTGTATGTTCACAGTTATATTTTATCTGGCCTTTTTACATTGGGTGTACATTCACAAGCAATACTGTTCTTCATGAAGCCATTATACCTTTTGATTGCATGATGCTTATAAAAGGAAAGCATTGACTTCCGGTAGCGGCCATGACCTGCTAGGTCACGCGAACGGCAGCTCCCGCCGGGATCGGTGTTTCGAGCCGCTAAAAGGAGCGGCGGCAGCAGTTAACAGGAGGGACCGGCATGGGAACAGACGTGGGAGAGGGCCCCCCCCCCTCCCCCGCTGGTGCAAGGAGAGGACCAGGAGCAGAGCCGGCAGACGCGCGAACACAGGGAAGAAGGTCGAGAAGATCCGGGAGGACAAAATGGCGGTGAGGATCGGGAGGTGTGGGCCCAGTGGGCCAGAGAGCAGCAGGAACTCCTTAAAAACTGCTTCATGGAGCTGAAAACGGAGATGCTGGCCTCCTTGGAGAGAATTGTGGTGACCCAGAAGGCGCAGGAGAAGGAGGTCAAGGTGGTGAGGAGGAAGGTGGCGGAGAACGAGTACGAGATCCTGGGCCTGGCGGTGAAAGTGGAGGCACACGAGGCGCTCCATAAGAGATGGCAAGAGAGGCTGGATGACCTTGAGTGCAGATCTCGGAGCCACAATCTGTGGATCCTGGGCCTTCCTGAAGGAGCGGAGGGGGCAGACGCGAGCACTTATGTGGTCACAATGTTGGGGATGCTGATGGCCGCGGGAAGGGAGCTGGATGGGTCGCACAGGGTGCTCGCCAGAAAGCCCGAGGGTAAACGAGCCACCGAGGGCGATGGTGATGCGGTTTCAGTGCTTGGCAGACCGGGAACGAGTCCTGCGGTGGGCGAAGAAAGAGCGGAGCAGCAAGTGGGAGAATGGCGTGATCCGAATTTACCAGGACCTGGGAGCTGAGCTGGTGAGGAGGCGTGCAGGTTTTAACCAGACAAAGGCGGTCCTCCACGGTAAAGGGGTGAAGTTTGGTCTCCTGCACCCGGCGAGAGAAGCCATTATACCTTTTGATTGCATGATGCTTATAAAAGGAAAGCATTGACTTCCGGTAGCGGCCATGACCTGCTAGGTCACGCGAACGGCAGCTCCCACGGGATCGGTGTTTCGAGCCGGTAGCGGCCATGACTAACATACCAGGACAGGCACCACTATTTTGATACCCCAGACGAGGCGTGGTCGTTCATCAGGCAGGAGAAGCTGGACCTGAACTAAGGGACTGTTGTATGGGGATGAAATGTACGGGTGGGGAGGGACCGAGGGGAGGACGGCGGGTAAAGCATACGTTTATGGGCGTGTCTGCCCTAGTTTGGTTGGGGGTTTTGTTGTTTATCTTGCTTGTTTTCCAGGTGTTTTGTTTTCCAGGTGTTTGGTGCCAGGGGGTGGGAAACACCCAGGATGGGCTGTCCACCGCACGGGGAGGTCCCAGATGGCGCTTGCCCCTCTACCCTGTGGGGGAGGGGGGGTAGGATGGCCGCAAGGAGGCACCAAGTTAAGGGTTGACATATAGAGGGCGGGAGCGGCCGGAGTCAGCATGGGTGAGCTGACTCACGGAAGCACAATGGGGGGGAAACCAGAGCTAAGCGGATGCTTGGCGGGGGGTGGGGGGGGTGGGGGTGCAGGGGGGGAAGGGGTGCTACTTTGCTGACTGAAGGGGAGCCAGGTGAAGGGTATGGATGGAGAGTCGGGCGGGGGGGGGGGCTGCCGGGGGGAGAGCTGGAGGAGGGAGGCAGGGGCACGCGTTTGGCCGAAAAAGGGAGATGGCGAGGCGGCGGGATGGGGGGGTGGTTACGATGAGGACTTTATGAGGTGCGTGTTGGGTAGGATCCCAGACTTGGAGATAAGTCACCTGATTATGGGAGGGGATTTTAATACGGTCTTGGATCCGAGCTTGGATCGTTCCAAGTCCAGAACGGGAAAGAGAAAGAGGCCGACGGCGGCCAGGGCCTTGTGGGAGTTCATGGGCCAGATGGGGGAAGCGGACCCCTGGAGGTTTACGCGGCCTAGGACGAAGGAGTTTTGCTTTTTCTCCCATGTCCATAAAGTCTATTCGCGAATAGACTTCTTTGTGTTGAGTAGGGCGTTAATCCCGAGGGTGGAGGGGGTAGAATACTCGGCCATTGCAGTCTCGGACCATGCCCCGCACTGGGTGGACCTGCGACTGGGGGCGGAACGGGGTCAGCGCCGTCTCTGGCGACTGGATGTTGGGCTGCTGGCGGACGAAGAGGTGTGCGGGCGGATAAGGAGGAGCATTGAGAATTATGTGGGGGTGAATGACACAGGAGAGGTGACAGTGGCAGTGGTTTGGGAGGCTCTGAAGGCGGTCATTAGGGGAGAGTCCCATTAGGTCCCATAGAGAGAAGAAGGAGAGGGCGGAGAGATACTCAGGGTAGATAGGAGGTACGCGGAGGCCCCAGAGGGGGGGCTGTTGAACGAGTGCTGGATATTACAGGCGGAGTTTGACTTGCTGTCCACAGGGAAGGCGGATGCGCAGCTGAGGAAAGCGAAGGGGGCAGTTTATGAGTATGGGCAGAAAGCGAGTAGGATGCTGGCGCACCAGCTGCGCAGGAGGGAGGCGGCCAGAGAGATTGGGGGAGTGTGGGATAGGGAAGGCAACCGCCCGCATAGGATCCAGGACAGGGTGGTGTCTGGCATCTGGGTAGGGGAGGGGAAGGTGTCGGACATACATCAGGAGCTGCAGGAGGTGGAGGAAGCCTCAGTGGAGGAGTTGAAGGGCAAGTGGGTGGAGGAGCTGGGTGAGGAGCTGGATGAGGGCCTGTGGGCCGACGACACCCTGGGCAGGGTGAACTCCTCCTCATCATGTGCCAGGCTCAGTTTAATTCAGTTTAAGGTAGTGCATCAGGCGCATATAACGGCGGCAAGAATGAGTAAGTTTTTTGGGGTGGAGGACAGGTGCCCGAGATGTGCAGGGAGTCCGGCGAACCATGCCCATATGTTTTGGGCATGCCCGGCGCTTAAAGAATTCTGGCAGGGGTTTGCGAGGGTGATGTCTAGGATTTTGGACACTCAGGTGAAGGCGAGTCCAACAGTAGCGATATTTGGGGTGTCGGAGGATCCGGGAGTGCAGGAAGCGAAAGAGGCCGAGGTTTTGGCCTTTGCCTCCCTCGTAGCCCGGAGACGGATCTTGCTAATGTGGAGGGACTCAAAACCCCCGGGTGTGGAGACCTGGGTTAGCGATATGGCGGGGTTCCTCAGCCTGGAGCGAATAAAGTTCGTTTGAGAGGGTCCTTGATGGGGTTCTCCCGGCAGTGGCAACCTTTCCTTGACTTTCTAGGGGAGCAGTAAGTGTCAGCAGCAGCATCCTGTGGGGGGAGTGGGGGGGGGGGGGGGGGGGTCAGGTGGGAGTACTGTTGATACAATGTGAGTTGGGCATGGAGACAAAACCCACCTTGTTCTGTTTTTAAAAAAAAATTATGTTGTGTAAGTAGTTTCACTGTAAGCTTTGGGATATGTTTATTGTTATTTTTCATTACTATCTGTAGTACTATTTTTGTTATGTAAAAACGCTCATTGGAAAAACTTTAATAAAACATTTATAAAAGGAAAGCATTGATTTCTCTAAGATATTTTGCATCATTGTGCCTACACCAAGAGCTTGTTTGATCTTTGGGTTTGTTAGGCCTCACCCCTGAGTCTAGAGGCCCTGAATACTCATGATCATGTTGGTTGAGGTAATCGCTGAAACTCTACTTACCTCAACAACATAATATTGCCCACCCCATGGAAAAGACCAGAGAACACTTTGCGATTTACATCAGTTTTGGAGCGGCAAGGGGAAGTAAATTTATACTGAAAATCCTGGGTGCCGCTGAATCCCAAGATGCTATTGTCTCATTGCAATATTTTTAGTCTCCTTATCGAAAACTTCAATGCATTTTCTATTTCTTTACTTTAAAAAAAAAATCATTAAAAATTAAAATCTTTTCCAATAATTGTATTTGCTTCAACAGATGTTTAATGTGCATAAATGATCTTAACCTTCATAATATCAGTGAGATAAAAGGCGAAATCTAACAGCCAAGCCACGCCTATCTCGAGACACAATGTGACCCCCTTGACGTTTGGCGCAAAAAAGGTGCTCCCGACACAATACACGTCCCCCCCAACCCGGCCCAACAGTTACAAGTAGCACAGCTAGAGGCAAAACAGCGAAGGAGACCCTCCTAAGAACTGGCTACCGAAGGACCTTCGGATTTTGGGGGGGTGTAATTACCCTCACAAGACCCACGGGGACACCCCAATTGATCTCTCCTTGGGGCTCATAGAATATGAGCTCCCCCGTTAATGGGCGGAGGCACATCAGCTGGGACTCGTGAAAGCTGACCTATAAAAATCGGCCCCACTGGGACTGGCTAGAACGGTAGTCCTGGTTTTGACCTTCGAGCTGTAAGCCTGGTTTTGGCCTTTGCTGTCGAATTAAATTTATTTTGGATTTGCTTTCTTGTGCTTCCTGAGCTTTTATAACTTCCAATTGTAAAGTAAATTTAACTTCCTCTTTGTGGCTGTTAATCTAGTTCCCCTTTCTGATGGCTTTTTTTTAGTTTGAGTTGATCTCCTGTACTGTTTGTGAGCTAATTAGTTTACAAATAACTCAAGGGAGTTGCACGCACAATGTTTTGTCTTGAGAATGTTGATCATATTGACGAATGTGATATAAAATAGTTACTTTAGAGATATTAGTTACTGTAATGTAGAGATAGGCCAGTCTCATTCTGGTGAGTTCACAGACAAAGGATTTCAGACCACATGGCAAAGCAGGAAGAGGTGTGTCCACCAAAGGAGGAGAAAAGGATGCTGGGCAATAGGGGCCAGAGGAAGGGATTGGAAGTGAGCCAATCAGAATATATCAACAGGTCAGGAGGGATATAGGATGACCTATGGGCATCGTGTATGTGAAACTTGATGCCATTTGAATGTATCAGTAGAGACTCCTTTGTTCTACAGACTCACTTGATTCCAGAAGTGTACGAAGCAGGGTGTGCTTTGTGCTACTGAGAATTGAGTAAAGCTTGCAAGCTAAATAAAATAACTAATGCTGTACCTGCAAATCCATCTCGACTTTTATTGAGGCCAGACTGACGGGTAAAGAAACTTGGGATTTCACAATATCAAGACCCCAAAGATGTCCATGTCACAAACTCTCCGCACAGACCATCTTAATTCCTTTTAATTTAAAGCTTACATATGAGCTTTAAATGATATATGCCACTAAGAGTTTAACAGTTCAGTTACTTTATTTCTATTTATTTTATTGTTTCCAATTGGCCCTATTTTAGTTTGAACAAACATTTTAGATTACTGATGTTATACAATTTTATTGCTAAAACACTGATTGGCTCATTAACGTAGTTCCACCCATCCTATGGTGTCCTGCATATGGCTCACCAATATCCTTCAGGAAAGGAAATCTGCCATCCTTACCCAGTCTGGCCTAATTGTGACTCTAGATCACAACACTGTGGTTGACTCTTAACTGCCCTCTGAAGTATCCCAGCAAACCACTTGTGTGTATCCCTTGTCGGACTACAAAGCTGGCTGGAGGAGTCCCATTGCGTTCTGTCCAATGAGATGATGCCGTCACTCCAATGCAACAAGGCCAGCAATGCGAGTTTGGCATCCGCAGTGGAGACCTTGGTGCAAGAAGTGCATTCCATGGCAAGGAATGCCTGCCCCATGGCTCAGTTCATGACGTCGATGGCTGATGACATGAGTTTCATGGTACAGGTCTTGAACTGCGTGGTGCAGTCATTGGTGGGAATCCAGCTTTGATAGCACTCTCTATTCAATGAATGAATTGGATGTTTATCCAAAATTAATTTCTGCAGCATAAATGAATAAGAAGAGCTGGATAACCGAGGATGTGCCATGGACTGCAAGGTTCTAATCAGAAACTGCAAGAAGTCAATGGTCAGATGATATCTGGAGATCTGCTTCCAGTTCATTTCAAATCGTGTTTGCAGACGGCTGAATGAAGTGTTAAGCTAAAAATATATATGTCTTTTTTGAAAGGCCTTGCTTTTTGCAATGGGTAAAATTCTATCTCGCCTGTCTTTAACAAGGAAATAAATGCTGCCAATATCAAAATGATGGTAATAGAGACATCGGATGAGCTAAAAATCGCCAAGAACATAGAACATTACAGCGCAATACAGGCCCTTCGGCCCTCAATGTTGCACCGACCTGTGAAACCACTCTAAAGCCCATCTACATTATTCCCTGATCGTCCATATGTCTATCCAATGACCATGTGAATGCCCTTAGTGTTGGCGAGTCCACTACTGTTGCAGGCAGGGCATTCCACGCCCTTACTACTCTCTGAGTAAAGAACCTACCTCTGACATCTGTTCTATATCTATCTCCCCTCAATTTAAAGCTATGTCCCCTTGTGCTAGACTTCACCATCCAAGGAAAAAGGCTCTCACTGTCCACACTATCCAATCCTCTGATCATCTTGTATGCCTCAATTAAGTCACCTCTTATCCTTCTTCTCTCTAACGAAAACAGCCTCAAGTCCCTCAGCCTTTCCTCATAAGATCTTCCCTCCATACCAGGCAACATTCTGGTAAATCTCCTCTGCACCCTTTCCAATGCTTCCACATCCTTCCTATAATGCGGCGACCAGAATTGCACGCAATACTCCAAATGCGGCCGCACCAGAGTTTTGTACAGCTGCAACATGACCTCATGGCTCAGAAACTCAATCCCTCTACCAATAAACGCTTACACACCGTACGCCTTCTTAACAACCCTCTCAACCTGGATGGCAACTTTCAGGGATCCATGTACATGGACACCGAGATCTCTCTGCTCATCCACACTGCCAAGAATCTTACCATTAGCCCAGTACTCTGTCTTCCTGTTATTCCTTCCAAAATGAATCACCTCACACTTTTCTGCATTAAACTCCATTTGCCACCTCTCAGCCCAGCGCTGCAGCTTATCTCTGTCCCTCTGTAACTTGTAACATCCTTCTGCACTGTCCACAATCCACCGACTTTAGTGTCCTCTGCAAATTTACTCACCTATCCTTCTACGCCCTCCTCCAGGTCATTTATAAAAATGACAAACAGCAGTGGCCCCAAAACAGATCCTTGTGGTACACCACTAGTAACTGGACTCCAGTCTGAACATTTCCCATCAACCACCATCCTTTGTCTTCTTCCACCTAGCCAATTTCTGATCCAAACTGCTAAATCACCCTGAATCCCATACCTCTGTATTTTCTGCAGTAGCCTACCGTGGGGAACCTTATCAAATGATTTACTGAAATCCATATACACCACATCAACTGCTTTACCCTCATCCACCTGTTTGGTCACCTTCTCCAAGAACTCCATAAGGTTTGTGAGGCACGGCCTACCCTTCACAAAACCGTGTTGACTATCTCTAATCAAATTATTCCTTTCCAGATGATTATACATCCTATCTCTTATAAACCTTTTCAAGATTTTGCCCACAACAGAAGTAAGGCTCACTGGTCTATAGTTACCAGGGTTGTCTCTACTCCCCTTCTTGAACAAGGGGACAACATTTGCTATCCTCCAGTCTTCTGGCACTATTCCTGTAGACAAAGATGACTTAAAGATCAAAGCCAAAGGCTCAGCAATCTCCTCCCTAGCTTCCCAGAGAATCCTAGGATAAATCCCATCTGGCCCAGGGGACTTATCTATTTTCATACTTTCCAGAATTGCTAACACCTCCTCCTTATGAACCTCAAGCCCTTCTAGTCTAGTAGCCTGAATCTCAGTATTCTCCTCGGCAACATTGTCTTTTTCCTGTGTGAATACTGACGAAAAATATTCATTTAGCACCTCTCCTATCTCCTCGGACTCCAAGCACAACTTCCCACTGCTGTCCTTGACTGGCCCTACTCTTATCCTAGTCATTTGTTTATTCCTGACATATCTATAGAAAGCTTTAGGGTTATCCTTGATCCTACCTGCCAAAGACTTCTCATGTCCCCTCCTGGCTCTTCTTAGCTCTCTCTTTAGGTCCTTCCTAGCTAACTTGTAACTCTCGAGCGCCCTAACTGAACCTTCATGTCTCATCTTTACATAAGCCTCCTTCTTCCTCTTGACAAGTGTTTCGACTGCTTTAGTAAACCACGGTTCCCTCACTCGACCACTTTCTCCCTGCCTGACAGGTACATACTTATCAAGGACACGCAGTAGCTGTTCCTTGAACAAGCTCCACATTTCCATTGTGCCCATCCCCTGCAGTTTTCCTCTCCATCCGATGCATCCTAAGCCTTGCCTCATCACATCATAATTGCCAAAGAACAGTTATTCGGCAGGTTGGCTGTACCTAAAGTTGATCAGTCACCAGGGCCGAATCAGATACATCCAAGACTGCTTTGGGAAATAAGAGTGAAAGTACTGAGGCACTGGTCATAACTTTCCAATCGGGAAAAGGGTGTAAGGATCAACACAATATAGGTCATTCAGTTTATCATCAGTTGTGTGAAAGGTTTTGGGGACGTTAATCATTAAGCCACTTGGACAAATGTGTATTAGTTAGGGAAGACCAGCATGGATTTGTTAAAGGTAAAACCTAATTCCCTTTTTGTTTTACTTTTTTTGTTAAAGTAACAGAGACGATCGATGAGGGTAATGCAGTTGATGTGGGTTTTCAAAAGGCATTTGATAATATGCTACATAATGGAATTGCTAGAAAGGTTGTAGCCCATGGAATAAAAGGCGAAAGTGGCAGCATGGACACAAAGTTTGCTGAGTGCTGAGTGACAAGAAACAGTACTGATGAGCGTTTTGTTTTGGACTGGAGGAAGGTATGCTGTGTCATTCCCAAGGGGTTGGTACTGGGACTGCTGTTATCTGTATAAATATATATATTAATAACACAATTTCAAAATTTGCAGATGATACACAGCTTGGAAGTATTGTGAATGTCAGGAGGACAGGGATAGAGCTCAACAAGCGATGGGCAGGCTGGTGAAATGGACAAAAAAGTTGAAGATGAAAGTTAATGCAGGAAAGTTTGAGGTGGTACATTTTGGTTGGAAGAATGAGGAGAGCCCATAGAAAATAAAGGGCACAATGCAAAAGGAGTGCAGGAACAGAGAATCCTAGGGTTACACGTGCACAAATTATTGAAAGTAGCAGGGCAGGTTGACAAAGTGATTAATAAGGCATACAGCATCCTGGGCTTCATAAATAGAGGCAGAGAGGGGCAGCACAGTGGTTAGCACTGCTGCATCACGGCGTCGAGGTCCCGGGTTCGATCTCGGCTCCAGGTCACTATCTATGTGGCGTTTGCACATTCTCCCTGTGTAGGATAGGTAGATTGGCCATGCTAAATTGCCCCTTAATTGGAAAGATTAAAAAGAAAAATTAATAAATAGATAGAGGCAGAGAGTACAAAAGCAAAGAAGTTAGATGAATCTCTGTAAAATTGTGCTTTGGCCACAAATGGAAGGGGATTTTCCGATCTCCTGATGGCATGTTATCTAACGGCGGAGAAGGTTCGCTGTTGGCAGTCGGCAGGATCTCCCAGTCCCACCGATGGATTTTGTGCAGCTTGCTGTCATGCCACCTGGGAACCCGCCTTGGGGGGTTGCCTTCGATAGAACTGGAAGTTCCCGCCAGCAGGTAAGGCCATAAAATCATGCCCATTGTGTCCTATTCAGGGAAACACACTTTAAGAGGATGTGAAGGCTTTAGAAATGGTGCAGGAAAGATGTACAAGAATGGTTTTGGAGATGAAGGTCTGCAATGATATGATTGAAAGAGCTATGGGTGTTCTCAGACGTGGAGATTTGATAGAAGTGTTCAAAATCCTGTGTAGGGGTGGCGGGTGGAGAGCTAAGGGTGTCTTGACAGAGTAAACATAGAACATACAGTGCAGAAGGAGGCCATTCAGTTCATCGAGTCTGCACCGACCCACTTAAGCCCTCACTTCCACCCTATCCTCGTAACCCAATAACCCCTCCTAAACCTTTTTGGTCACTAAGGGCAATTTATCATGGCCAATCCACCTAACCTGCACGTCTTTAGACTGTGGGAGGAAACCGGAACACCCAGAGGAAACCCACGCAGACACGGGGAGAATGTGCCGATTCCGCACAGACAGTGACCCAGCGGGGAATCGAACCTGGGACCCTGGCATTGTGAAGCCGCAGTGCTACCCACTTGTGCTACCGTAATAGAGAGAAATGATTCCCTTTGGAAAAAGGACCGAGGACCAGTGAACACCATTTAAGATGATCGGTAAAAGAACAGTGACATGAGGAAAAGCTTTCTTTACGCAGCGAGTACTTTGGATCTAAATGTACTACCTGACAGTGCAGTGCAAACAGATGCAACTGGAACTTTGGAAAGAGAATTAGAAAAGTACCTGAAGCGAAAACATTTGCAGAGAAAATGCAGAAGAGTGAGACTATTGCAGTGAGCATGATTGGTCAAATGGCCTCTTTCTGTAACTATTCTATGATTATGTCATGTTAGGCAGCATCTTCACCTGTCTCTGCTGTGTCTCAATGTGTGTTTATTCTACTAAATATAATTCATTTTAAGTTAACTCCAAGCCACTGACTTTGCCAGCTTCTGTACATTCTCCAATGTTGAAAATAGCATGGGTAAAGCTGAACAATAACTACAAATATTATTAGATTCAATGCTTAATATATTTGTCTGAAAATATACAACCAAAGCATCGGGAATGGATATTTAAACATGATTCAGCAGTTCACCGAGACACTTGGATATATTCAACTCTTGAAGAATGTTCACTGATCACTCTTGCCACATGACAGAATTTTTTTTTAAAACTACAAGGGGAAAATCTAAACTAAGACAGGTATAACATTCTCCTTTTTTCTGTCAGCCTTAAAGGCCCATGTAAGATGGATTTTAATGGAACTTGTTCCTGAATCAGTGTTCCGGAATGGCTGCATTAGGAATGTAACCATCATTGTGGTGCAGTACATGGTGTCAGAGTCAAGTGAGCATCAGGCACGTTACTGGCCGAGTTAGAAGTATTATTCTGCCTGGGAATCTGTTCTACTACAACCAAAAATATTTGATGCTGATGCTTGTCGAGAAATTTGGAAGACGCTGTATTTCAAATGAGGCCTTGCAGCGCTAGTGACCCGGATTCAGTTCCGGCCCTGGGTGACTGTCAGTGTGGAGTTTGCACTTTCTCCCCGTGCCTGCATGGGTTTCCTCCTGGTGTTTAATCATAGAATCCCTACAGCGCAGAAGGAGGCCATTCGAGTCTGCACTGACCCTTGGAAAGAGCACCCTTCCGAGACACGTCGCCACCCTATCCTCGTAACCCAGTAACTCCAACTATCCTTTTGGATACTTAAGGGCAACTTAGCATGCCGAATCCACCTAACCTGCATATCTTTGGACTGTGGGAGGAACCAGCATCTCACACATATTTGTATTGGGTACTCTAAATTTATTAAATAAAAGAAGAACAAAAAAGATTTTGAGTCCCATGATTGTTATCTGACAGCAATGGTGAGAAGTTAGCTGGTATTTCCTGACAAAGAGCACACATGGGGCCTTAATCTATTCCTGGAGCTTCATACCATGCCCATATTTCATGTTGGAACTCATCACAACAATAACTGAAATCAGCAAATGAAAACTGAATTCCAGGAATGCTCAGTTGCTGGGCATCACCTAGAAAAACACCTTGTCCAATTAAAATAAAAGCCTAATCTAATTTCACTTTTGTTTTAATCCATAAAAATTTCAATAAAAATGTGCATCATGCTGTATTGTTTCATTTAAACATAACTTAAAATCTTTATACGGTTTTCATGTAGAAAACAAGAGCATATTAGTGAAAGGAAATTAAAATGAAGTAATGGGAGGTTTGTGGGGATGTAGGGGCACACGTGAGTACAATGTATAAAGCATGGTGAGAACTGATGATGTTAAAATGAGATAGAGTCAACATAAACCTGAACCCATAAGTATAAAGCAAGCAACTGATAAAAGCATGAAGATATTGGGCGGGATTCTCTGACCTCCCAGCCATGTGTTTCTCAGAGTGGGAGGCGACGTATCATTTGCCGGCAGCCGGATTCTCTGCTCCCACCATTGTCAATGGGAGTTCCCATTGAAGCCACCTCGTGCCACTGGGAAACCAGTGGGCGGGCCTGCGCTGCTGGCCGGACCAGAGAATTCCAACTACAGCAAATGGCTGGAGACCTCTGGCCATTTTTCCCATAAAATAAGCAACTGACTTCTTGGGAGATCCTGGAAGTAGAATTAATATCCTTGAGTATTGCTGAAGAAAGGCATTTAGGGCGGCATAGCGGCACAGTGGCTAGCACCGCTGCCTCATGGCGCTGAGGACCAAGGTTCGATCCCGGCCCCGGGTCACTGTTCATGTGGAGTTTGCACATTCTCCCCGTGTTTGCATGCGTCTCACCCCCACAACCCAAAGATGTGCAGGTTTGGTGGATTGACCTTACTAAGTTGCTAATTGGGAAAAAAATAATTGGGTACTCTAAATTTTTAAAAAAGAAGAAAGGCATTTTGTAAAAGCATGCACTCACCAGGACAATCACAAGAATACCACTGTCAGGGGAAGCAATAACTTTATACTGTATGAGAAGAGACTGCTGATCAGTTGGCAACTGGACTCTGACTGTTAGAGGATTGCCATGGAGAATGGGACATAGCAGCTGCCACAATAGGCTTACATTGACACTGCAGTGAAGTTACTGTGAAAATCCCCATGTCTCCACACTCCCGTGCCTGTTTGGATACGCTGAGGGAGAATTTAGAACGTCCAATTCACCTAACAAGCACTTCTTTCAGGACTTCTGGGAGGACACCGGAGCACCCAGAGGAAACCCACACTGACACGAGTTGAACATGCAGACTCCACACAGACAGTGACCCAAGCCGGGAAGCAAACCCAGGTCCCTGGCACTGTGAAGCAACAGTGCTAGCCACTGTGCTACCGTGCCACCCAGATAGTGTTGAAATAAATTTCTTGCCTGAGTACTCCTCCTGACTCCTCTGTAGTGCTGAAGGCCATCGTTAGTTCTCACCGATCCCTTCCTGATTGTCCTCCTACCTGAGGGTTGCCGCTAGCAGTGCAAGTGCCAAAAATTCAAATCTGGTTTGCCAGTGAGCTGTTTGGGATGCCTAGAGGTCCGAAATCCAATATAGATTGTGCTCTAAAGATTATTCCTGGCACAAACCAATTTCTAGACTATGAAAACATCAACTGAGAATACAAAAGTAAATAAATGAATATATCAGATTGGGATACCTACGATAGTCTCTCAATCCAAGAAATCTATGGATCCAGCTACATTTGATTTTGAATGATTGAGACAGTAACACATGGCAAACAAGAAACAAAGTAAATTGGTCAGGCTGGATTAAGTCAACCAATATTCCCAAAAAAATCCAATCCGATTGGATTCTTAAGAAACTTGTTTACCCAAGGAGTGGTAAGAATGTGGAACTCGCTGCGACAGGGAGTGGTTGAAGCAAATAGTATAGATACATTTAGGCGAAAGTAGACAAGCAACCGAGGAAGAAGGTAGACAAGCAATAGAGGAAGAAGAAAATCAATGGTTATTTTGGTAGATTTGGGTGAGAAAAGGTGGGAGGAGGCTCAAGCAGAACACCAGCACAAAATGGACTGGTTGGTCTAAATAGTCTGTTGCTGCACTAATAGCCAAATACTCTGGAGAGATTTCTGGTCTTACATCTTTGTCAATATATACTAAAACCTTCAATCGTCAAAAATCAAGATCTGTTGGAATATAGTTTTTAGAAGATTATCTCTTGACCTTTCTGGAACTGGACAAACAAGTTTTTTTTAAAAAATCCCCAATTACCTCCCAATCTTTGGTGAAGATCATCTCTTCTTTAATATCTCATAGCAGAGATAGGTTTATTAGATGATTTTCTTTTTTTTTTAAAGTATACAATGGTGAAAGAAGTTCACCCTTAAAATCAGAAGTTTCTAAAAGAAGAGTTCAAGTTTACTACTCAACTAGAGATTCAAAAAGATACATCTGGGGCAGTATTAAACAGTCCTGCCCTGGCAGGGCGGGGCTGGAAAATGAGACAAGCTGTGCAAATGCCCATTGACTTTGACAGAGCCGGAAATTCATGCCAACAGGAGAAACCATGAAATGCTGCCCTTGGAGTTCATGAAGACAAATTGTAAACCTGGAGATTTCAGAAAATAATGACCACATTGATAAGGGGAAAGGTTTTATAGAAGGATACGATTTAATGGCCTTCCTCAAACAAATTGGACATTCCCTTTCTACAAAAAAAACACCCTTCTGCATTGGAAGGAGAAAGCCTGGGTTATGTGGGTAGCACTGGTGCCTGACAGTGCCAGGGACCCGAGTTTAATTCAGGCCTTGGGTGACTGTGTGGAGTTTGTGCGTTCTCTCCCTGTCTGCAAGGGTTTCTTCTGGGTGCTCTGGTTCCCTCCTACTGTCCAAAGATTAGGTGGGGTTATGGGGATGAGGTGGTGGGTGCTCTTTCAGAGGGTCGGTGTAGATTTGCTGGGCCAAATGGCCTCCTTCTCCACTGTAGAATGACAGTGGGGTGGGAACCGCAGCAGCAGGTCAGCAAGTGTAGAGACTGGGGAAGAGCTTGAGACTAAGACAAAGAGCAGGCAGGGGGAGGTCGCTGAACTCAGCTGGTCAGGGGTGTGTTTGCTTCAATGTAAGAAGTATAACTTAGAGCCTGGATTAATGTGGGGAATTATGATATTGTTGCTATTGCGGAGACATGGTTAAAGGAGGGACAGGACTGGCAGCTTAACATACCAGGATATTGATGTTTTAGACGAGACAGATGGGGTATCAGAAAGGGTGGGGTTTTGCATTACTGGTTAGGGAACATATCACAGCTGTGATGAGGGAGGACATCTTGGAGGATCCTGCAGTGAGGCATTATGGGTACAGCTCACAAATAGGAAGGATGTAATGACAACAGCCTTCCAACAGCCAGCGGGATACAGAGGAATAGATATGTAGTTAGATTCTGGAAAGATGTGAAAATAGCAGGGTTGTTGTGGGTGATTTTAATTTTTCCCTTATTGACTGGAACTCACTTGGTGCCAGGGGTTCAGATAGAGAGCAATTTGTTAAGCGTGACCAGCAGGGTTTTTTGAAACAGTATATTGATAGTCCAACCAGTGAGGGGGCCTTACTGGACCTGATATTGGAGAATGGGCCTGGCCAGATGACCAAAGTTTCAGTCGTGGATCATTTTGGGAAGAGTGATCATAATTCCATCAATTATCGAAGACTCATGGATAAGGAGAAGAGTGGTCCTCAAGTGAGGTGCTAAATTGGGGGAAAGCCAACTACGACATAATTCAGTAAGAGCTGGAGAATTTGGTTTGGGAGTGGCTTTTTGAGGGTAAATCCACATTTGATATGTGGGAGTATTTTAAAGACCAGTTGATTAGAGTGCAGGACAGGCATGACCCTGCGAACATGAAGGACAGAAATGACAGGATTAGGGAACCATGGATGACAGGGGAAATTGTGAGACCAGTCAAAAAGAAAAAGGAAGCATATATAAGGTCTAGGCAACTAAAAACAGGTTTCAAAGAATATAGGGAAAGTAGGAACAAGTTCAAATGGAGAGTTTGGAGGGCTAAAAGGGGCCATGAAATGTCATTGGCAAGCAGGGTCAAGGAAAACCCCCAAGCCTTTTATACATATATAAGGAGCAAGAGGGTAGTTAGAGAAAGAGTAGGTTCACTTAAGGACAAAGGAGATAAGTTATGTCAGAGGAAGTGGGTGAGATGCTTAATGAGTTCTTTGCATCGGTATTCACCAAGGAGAGGGACATGATGGGTGTTGAAGTTAGGGATGGATGTGTGAATACTCTAGGACATGTCAGCATAATGAAGGAGGTAGTGTTGGATATCTTAAAATGCATTAAGGTAGACAAGTCCCCTGGGCAGGATGGGATATTTCCCAGGTTACTGTGGGAGGCAATATAGGAAATAGCTGGACCTTAATAGACATCTTTGCATCATCTTTGATGACAGGCGAGATTCCAGAAGACTGGAAAATAGTTAATATTGACCCTTTGTTTAAGAAAGGAAACAAGGATAATCCAGGTAATTATAGGTCGGTGAGCCTGACGTTAGTGCTGGGGAAGCTAGTGGAGAAGATACTTAGGGATAGGATTTATTCACATTTAGAAGAGAATGGGCTTGTAAGTGATAGAAGAGATGGTTGTGTGTTGGGAAGGTCATGTCTTACCAAAGGTAAAGTCACATGGTATTCGGGATGTGCACGCTAGATGTATAAACAACTGGCTTGGCAACAGCAGACAGAGTTAGCAGTGGAAGGAAGTTTTTCAGAATGGAGATCTGTAACAAGTGGTGTTCCACAGGGATCAGTGCTGTGGGACCACTGTTTGTAATATATTAAAATGATCTGGACGAAAATGTAGATGGTCTGATTGCAGATGACACTAAAATGGTGGAGTTACAGATAGCGAAGGGAACTGTCAGAGAACAGAACAAAATATAGATAGATTAGAGAGTTGGGCAAAGAAATGGCAGATGGAGTTCAATCCGGACAAATGCGAGATGATGTATTTTGAAAGTTCATCAAATTCAGGTGTGAATTATACAGTAAATGGCACAACCCTTAGGAGCACTGACATACAGAGGGATCTGGGTGTTCAGGTCTGTAGTTCCATGAAAGTGACAATGCAGGTGGATAAGGTGGTCAAGAAGGCATATGGCATCCTTGCCTTCGTCAGCTGGGCCATTGAGTACAGAGTTGGCAGGTCATGTTACAGTTGTATAAAACTTTAGTTAGGCCACATTTGGAATATTGTGTGCAGTTCTGGTTGGCATACTACCAGAAGGACGTGAATGCTTTGGAGAGAGTTCAAAGAAGGTTTAGCAGGATGTTGCCTGGTCTGTAGGGTGTTAGCTGTATGGACAGGTTGAGGGCGGCACGGTGGTACAGTGGTTAGCACTGCTGCCTCACAATGCTGAGGATCCGGGTGTAATCCTGGCCCCGGATCACTGTCCATATGGAGTTTGCACATTCTCCTTGTGTTTGCATGGGTCTCACCCCCACAACCCAAAAGATGGGAAGACTAGGTGAATTGACCATGCATAATTGCCCCTTAATTGGAAAAACAAATAATTATGTACTCAAAATTTATTTAAAAAAGCTTTGAGGACAGGTTGAATGAACTTGGATTATTTTCGTTGGAAAGACTGAGGCTGAGGGGAGACCTATTGGGGTCTACAAAATTATGAGAGGTATAGACAGAGTGAATAGTCAGAAGCTTTTCCCCAGGGTGGAAGACTCAATTACAAGGGGGAACAGGTTCAAGGTGAGAGGGAGAATGTTTAGAGGGGATGTGTGGGGGAAGTTCTTTATGCAGAGGGTGGGTGCCTGGACACATTGCCAGTGGAGGTGGTGATGGCAGGCACAATAGCAATGTTTAAGATGTATCTTGATAGACATATGAACAGGCGGGGAATGGAGGGATACAGATAGTTTGGGCAATAAGTAGTAGGTCTAAATGAAAATCTGGATCGGCGCATGTTTGGTGGGCTGAAGGATCTGTTCCTGTGCTGTAATGTTCTTTATTCTTTGTTCGTAGTTTTAAGTGTATTTAATTCAGTGTTTCTGTAAGGAAGGGTAAACCTATGGTTACATGTTAGTCAAACGTGTTTTTTTGGTTTCAGCTAAAACTTTCTTCTATTGCACTTCGAGAGGGTTATGCCATGGAACGTAAACAAGCTGGGAGAAGTAAAAGGTGCTGCTTAGCAACTAACAGCACCTTTAGGGTAGGAAGCCTTTTGGGTGTAGTTTTAGCTGTATTCATAACAGTTAGTTATAGAAGGCTAGCGAGGGAACGTCTTGCTCAGCTTTGCTGGAAGAGAAGCCATACCAAGGAGTAATGGTTAAGAAAACAAGTGCAGGAAAGTTAAAGAACAGTTAGTTAAGGAATGAAGAGAAATCGCCAAGAAATCTGAAGATAAAAGATCAAGGAGAATACTGTTCAGTAAAGCCACAGATAAAGCCGAGAAGAAGTTGGTTCATGAGAGGCCAGAAATATATCTGAAGATGTTCTAAGGTTTGTGAGATTTTACTACAGTTTGTGAGACATTATTTGAAATAATTGTGAAAATCAGTGGCTGGATCTCAGTGTTGGTGTAAAAGCCTTTAAGAAGAAGGAAACCTGAAAGGAGAAGAAGGACACCTAGAACTGGATACCTTATTAAAACAGCGGAACAGAAAGGACAGTTGTAAAACCTGGAGTGGATTCTTAAGTAAACAGCTGGTGGAAAGCATTGTTTGAAAGAAGATTATAGAACTAATCGTTTTGGGAGTGGAGTTTGGAAACCCTGATGTGACAATCTGGGGGGATTGTGAGAGAAATCCATGAAGGTCAGTTGAGTGACATTGGCCACTTAGTTCAGAGTGGGGGATTATTTTTCAAAACAGTATACATTTATGAAGCTAAGGAGGGAGTAAAGGAGTATTGCATCATAATCAAACTTTTCATGTTTAATAAATGTTTTTTTCTTGTTGTTAAAACTAATCAGTTGTCCTGTGACTTTGTTCCTCCACATTTTCTGGAAAAAAAAATAACAGGAGCCAGCGTTGCATTCTGGAATCTTCCCATCCAATGGTAACACCACTGGGATCGTAACACTATTGCAACTGCTGGTGTTACCCCAGGTCACAGCATATAATTTAGTTAGGTAATCAAACTGCTGTGAATTGCTCCTGAATCAAGATGTCTTAGGTTCTGTGTGTTAGTGCAAAAAGATACTGAACAAAAAGAAATCACTCACTAATTGTGCAATGAATTATAGATATTATTAAAATAAAAGCTTCCATGAGTATTTAACATGCCAGTACACACCATCTAAGTAACACAAGATCCATACATGAGCATGTCAACAAGTCAATTAAGGGTTGCGGGCTTCCGGTTGCAGCTATGCAGAGCTAAGTCGCATGTTCGGCAGCTCCCGCTTGGAACGGAATTTTGGGCTCTTTACAGGGCCCTCAACTGTACTTTTTCAACATTTCCCGGTGTGGGAAGAAGACTGCAACATTCCCCCGACAGTGTCCCCCAGGAATGGTATGTCTCTTGATTACCAGACCTGGCAGAAACAGTAAAAGTTTTGGCTGGAGCTGCAGGAAAGACAAAAGCCTCTTCATGCAGGCGGGGGAAGGGCAAGCTTAAAGGCTTCAAGCTGACTTGAGGGCCTTTATTAAAGGTGAATTCTAGCAGCAGAGGGAACAACTGTGAAAAGATCTCACCAAGGCCATTGAAGAAGCGGGGACGAGGCTTCCGGGGGCGACCATGGAGGAGTAGGTCGCGCATTCGGCAGCTGCCGTCTGGAACGGACTCTCAGACCTTTTTCAGGAGTTTCCACAGACTTTTTGGGGCAGATTGGTGAAGCGAACACTGCCAAAAGGATTCCCTCTCGAGACTTCCGGTTGCGGCTATGCGGAGCTAAGTCGCACATTCGGCGGCTCCCGCAAAAACTGACTTTTGGGCTCTTTTCAGGGCCCCCAACGGCACTTTTTCAACGCTTCCCGGTGTAGGAAGGAGTTAATAACAGCTCCCCGTCAGTATATGGCTTTATCTAGGAGCAGGGCAACAAAAAAGGTGGTGGTGGACCCGAAGAAGGGAGAGAAGAAGGACAAAATTACGGCGGGCGGAGACCAGGCAGCGTGGAGGCAGTGGGCGGAGGAGCAACAGGAGGGTATCCAGCGCTGCCTCAGAGAGATTAAAACAGACCTGCTAGAGCTTATGAAGGCTTCTATTGATAAGCTGCTGCAGACAGTGACGGCCCAGGGGGTGGCGATTCGAGAGGCTCGACAAAAGACCTCTGACAATGAGGACGAGATCTTAGGCCTGGCGACAAAGGTGGAAGCGCACGAGGCGCTCCACAAGAAATGGCAGGAGCGGTTCGAGGAGATGGAGAATTGGTCGAGGCGGAAGAATCTGCGGATTCTGGGCCTCCCGGAGGGGCCGGACGCGGGGCCTATGTGGTCACCATGTTGAACTTGCTGATGGGAGCGGGGTCCTTCCAGGGGCCCCTGGAGCTGGAAGGGGCCCATAGAGTGTTGGCGAGGAGGCCCAAGGCTAACGAGCCTCCGCGGGCGGTGTTGGTGAGGTTCCATCGGTTCGTCGATCGGGAGTGTGTGCTCAGGTGGGCCAAGAAGGAGAGAGCAGCAGGTGGGAGAACGCAGAGGTACGAACATACCAGGACTGGAGTGCGGAGGTGACGAAGAGGAGGGTCGGGTACAATCGAGTGAAGGTGGTGCTGCACAGGAAGGGGGTGAAGATTGGCATGTTGCAGCCGGCGCGACTGTGGGTCACCTACAAGGACTGGCACCATTATTTTGAGTCTCCGGAGGAGGCGTGGGCCTTTGTTCAGGCCGAGAAGCTGGACACAGACTGAGGGTCGGGATGGGCGATTGGGGACTGCGGTGGATATGTTATGCCTATTTCTGTTTGGGGGATGTTTTGCATTGTTTCGGGTTTCTTTTTCTCTGTGTTTTTCTCTTTCGGGTTGGAGAGGGTGGATGGGGCGGGTTGGGCACTGTTTTGGTTGGTGGCGGGGCCTGGTAGGTGGAAAGCATGGTCTTTTTCCCACGCCAAAGACTGGGGGGGGAGGGCCGGGGCGGGGAAGCGAGGTTTTTTTCCCGCACTTTGAACGGAGGGGGAGGGGGAGAGCCTGTGGATGGGGAGCGGGAGAGGAGGGTGTCCACACAATGGGAGGAGTAGAAGGGGAGGCGGGAGTGGCCGGGGTCAGCAGGAGTCAGCTGACTTGCGGAAGTGCAATGGGGGGAGTAAACCAGCTAGGATGGGTCTAGCCAGGAGGGGGGGGGGGAAATCGAGTTGCTGCTGCTAAGGTCAAGGAGGAGATGGAGCGAGTGGGGGGGGGGGGGGGGGGGGGGGGGGGGGAGTCGAGACAGGGGTATGCCGCTGTGGGGAACGGGCCAGGTATGGGATGCGGGCACGTAGCTGGCCAAGGAGGGGTCATGGCTAGACAGCGGGGGAGGGGGGGGCGGGTAGCCCCCTGATCCGGCTGATAACCTGGAATGTAAGGGGACTGAATGGGCCGGTTAAGTGGGCCCGCGTGTTCGTGCACCTGAAGGGGCTCAAGGCGGATGTGGTTATGCCCCTGGAGACACACCTGAAGGTGGAAGACCAGGTAAGACTGAGGAAAGGGTGAGTAGGTCAGGTGTTTCACTCGGGGCTAGATGCCAAAAATTGAGGGGTGGCGATCTTGGTGGGAAAGAAGGTGTCATTCGAGGCATCGAGCATTGTGGCAGATAATGGCGGTAGGTACATAATGGTAAATGGTAAGTTGCAGGGAGAGAGGGTGGTACTGGTCAATGTGTATGCTCCGAACTGGGACGATGCTGGTTTTATGCGGAGTATGTTGGGTCGGATCCCAGACTTGGAAGTGGGGGGCCTGATAATGGGGGGAGACTTTAACACGGTGTTGGATCCGGCCCTGGATCGTTCCAGGTCTAGCACGGGTAGGAAGCCGGCGGCGGCTAGAGTGCAGAGGGGATTTATGGACCAAATGGGAGGGGTGGACCCTTGGAGATTTGCAAGGCCGGGGGCTAGGGAATTTTCATTCTTCTCACATGTCCATAAGGCTTATTCTCGAATCGACTTTTTCATTTTGAGTAGGGCGCTGATAGCGAGAGTAGAGGATATTGAGTATTCGGCAATAGCCATTTTGGACCACGCCCCGGATTGGGTGGACTTGGTGATGGGGGAGGAGAGGGACCAGCGCCCGCTGTGGCGTTGGAGGTGGGGCTGTTGGCGGACGAGGAGGTGAGCGAGCGGGTCCGAGGAAGTATAGAGAGACTTGGAGACCAACGACAACGGGGAGGTCCGAGTGGGGATGGTATGGGAGGCACTGAAGGCGGTGGTGAGGGGAGAGCTGATCTCCATTAGGGCCCACAAGGAGCGGAGGGAGAGGGAGAGGCTGGTGGGGGAGATGGTGAGGGTAGACAGGAGGTATGCAGAAGAGCCTGAGGAAGGATTGTTGAGGAAGATGCGCAGCCTCCAGGCCGAATTCGACCTGGTGACCACCAGGAAGGTGGAAGTGCAGTGGAGGAAGGCCCAGGGGACGGTCTACGAGCATGGGGAAAAGGTAAGCCGGATGCTGGCGCATCAGCTTCGGAAGCGGGACGCAGCTAGGGCGATCAGGGGAGTTAAGGACAGGGGAAGGAGCGTTTTGCGGAGTGGGGTTGGCATCAATGGGGTCTTCAGGGACTTCTACGAGGAATTGTACCGATCCGGGCCCCCACGGGAGGAGGGAGGGATGGGCCGTTTCCTGGACCAATTGAGGTTTCCAAAGGTGGAAGAGGGACTGGTGGTCCCGATTGGGCTGGAGGAGCTGATCAAAGGGATAGGAAGCATGCAGGCGGGGAAGACACCGGGGCCGGACGGTTTCCCGGTCGAGTTCTATAAAAAATATATGGACCTGTTGGGCCCGCTGTTAGTTAGGACCTTTAATGAGGCAAGGGAGGGGGGGGGGGGGGGGCTTTACCCCCGACGATGTCCCGGGCACTGATCTCCTTGATCCTGAAGCGGGACAAGGATCCCCTGCAATGTCGGTCTTACAGACCGATTTCCTTGCTAAATGTAGATGCCAAGGTGCTGGCGAAGTTCTTAGCCACGAGGATTGAGGATTGTGTGCCGCAGATCATCCAGGAAGACCAGACGGGGTTTGTGAAGGGGAGACAGTTGAACGCGAATGTGCGGAGGCTTTTGAACGTTATCATGATGCCGGCGAGGGAGGGGGAGGCGTAGATAGTGGTGGCGATGGACGCTGAGAAAGCCTTCGATAGGGTAGAGTGGGGGGTACCTGTGGGAGGTGCTGAAGAGGTTTGGGTTTGGGGAGGGGTTTGTCAGGTGGGTTAGGCTGTTGTATAAGGTCCCGATGGCGAGTGTGGCCACAAAGAGGAGGAGGTCCGAGTACTTTCGGTTGCACCGAGGGACGAGACGGGGGTGTCCCCTGTCCCCCCTGCTCTTCGCACTGGCGATTGAACCCCTGGCTGTGACACTGAGAGAGTCGAGGAACTGGAGGGGGTTGGTGCGGGGTGGGGAGGAGCATAGGGTGTCGCTTTATGCGGACGACCTGCTGCTGTATGTGGCGGACCCGGTGGGAGGAATGCCAGAGGTAATGAGGATCCTTAGGGAATTCGGGGACTTTTCGGGGTACAAGCTCAATATGGGGAAGAGCGAGCTGTTCGTAGTTCAGCTAGGGGACCAGGAGAGGGGGATTGTCGAGCTCCCACTAAAAAGGACGGAGAGGAGCTTCAGATATTTGGGGGTCCAGGTGGCCAGGAGCTGGGGGCTGCATAGGCTTAACTTTACAAGGCTGGTGGAGCAAATGGAGGAGGGGTTCAAGAGGTGGGATGCGTTGCCGCTTTCCTTGGCGGGTAGGGTGCAGTCAATCAAAATGACGGTGCTCCCAAGGTTTTTGTTCCTGTTCCAGTGCCTCCCCGTGTTTAGCCGGAAGGCTTTTTTCAGGCGGGTTAACAGGAGTATAATGGGGTTTGTGTGGGCGCGAGGGACTCCGAGGGTGATAAGGGTGTTCTTGGAGCGGAGTAGAGATAGGGGGGGGCTGGCGTTGCCCAACCTCTGTGGGTACTACTGGGCCGCCAATGCGACGATGGTGCGCAAGTGGGTGATGGAGGGGGAGGGGGCTGCATGGAAGAGACTGGAGACGGCGTCCTGTGTGGGTACGAGTCTGGGGGAGCTGGCAATGGCGCCGCTGCCGCTCCCTCCCCCTCCAAGGAGGTATACCACGAGCCCGGTGGTGGTGGTGGCCCTCAAAATGTGGGGGCAGTGGAGGCGGCATAGGGGGGGGGAAGTTGGGGCCTCGGCGTGGACCCCATTACGGAGGAACCACCGGTTCACCCCAGGAAGAACAGGTGGAGGGTTTTCGGGGTGGCACAGGGCAGGGATATGAAAGCTGGGGGACCTGTTTGTGGACGGGAAGTTCGCGAGCTTAGGTGAGCTGGAGGAGAAGTACGGGCTCCCCCCGGGGAACACCTTCAGGTACTTACAGGTAAGGGCGTTTGTCAGACGGTAGGTGGTGGAATTCCCGTGGCGGCTGCCACACACAGTACATGACAGGGTGCTCTCGGGGGGGGGGGGGGGGGGTGGGAGTGCGGAAGATCTCGGAAACGTACCAGGTGATACAGGAGGAGGAGGAGGAGGAGGAGGCCTCGGTGGTGGAGCTGAAAGGTAAGTGGGAGGAGGAGTTGGGAGAGGAGATCGAAGAGTGGACGTGGGCAGATGCCCTAGGGAGGGTGAACTCTTCCTCTTCGTGCGCAAGGCTCAGCCTCATACAGTTTAAGGTGCTGCACAGGGCACACATGACCGGGACAAGGATGAGCCGGTTCTTTGGGGGTGAGGACAGGTGTGTTAGGTGCTCAGGGAGCCCAGCAAATCACACCCATATGTTCTGGGCATGCCCAGCGCTGGAGGAATTTTGGAAGGGGGTAGCGAGGACGGTGTCGAGGGTGGTAGGATCCAGGGTCAAACCGGGCTGGGGGCTCGCAATATTTGGAGTGGCAGAGGAGCCGGGAGTGCAGGAGGTGAAAGAGGCCGGAATTCTGGCCTTTGCGCCCTGGTAGCCCGGCGAAGGATTCTCCTTCAGTGGAAAGATGCGAGGTCCCCAAGCGTGGAATCCTGGATCAGCGATATGGCAGGGTTCATTAAATTGGAGAGGGTGAAATTCGCCTTGAGAGGGTCGGTACAAGGGTTCTTTAGGCGATGGCAACCGTTCTTAGACTTTCTGGCAGAACGATAGACATTGGTCAATGGCAGCAGCAGCTCGGGGGGGGGGGGGGGGGGGGGAGGGGGTTATTTTATTTATACTGGAGGGTCTGAGGGGGTGTATATACCTGTTGTGTTAAGTCTGGGTGTTAATGTTAATTTATTATTTAGGTACAGGGGGGGGGGGGGGGGGGGGTTTGGGGGGTTGCTTTTTTAGATTGTGTTTTGTACTTAACCCTGTTGGGTTCTTTTTTTTTTTTTTCCTCATTGTGTTATTGATATTTTATGAAAACCTTTAATAAAAAAATTCTTTAAAAAAGGGTTGCCAGCCCCCATTTTTAAAAATGAATCATAGAATCACTACAGTGCAGAAGGAGGCCATTTGACCCATCGAGTCTGCTCCGATCCACCGAAACAGCACCCTACCTAGGCCCACGCACCACCCTATCCGCATAACCCCACCTAGCTTTGGACATTAAGGGTAAATTTAGCATGACCAATCCACCTAGCCCGCAAATTCAGACTGTGGGAAGAAATTGGAGCACCTGGCGGAAACCCACGCTGACACGGATAGAAAGTGCAAACTCCACACAGTCACCCGAGGCCGGTATTGAACCCGGGTCCCTGGTGCTGTGAGGCAGCAGTGCTAACCACTGTGCCACCCTGCCGCCTTATGCACTAAACTTTTCACAACCTTAATTCACCTCAAAACATTTTGCAACTAATGGAGTGATTTTAAATTGTAGTCACTGTTGCAACGTAGGAAATGCATTGTAAAACTCCACAAATGACAATGTAATCATAACAAATTTTTTGTAGGGTGACACAAAGGTTAAGCACTGCTGCCTATGGCGCTGAGGACCCGGGTTCGAATCCCCGCCCTTGGTCACTGTCCGTGTGGAGTTTGCATATTATCCTAGTGTCTGCGTAGGTTTCACCCCCACATCCCAAAGATGTGCAGGTTAGGTGGATTGGACACACTAAATTGCCCCTTAATTGGAATAAAAATAATTGTGGGGCAGCATGGTGGTGCAGTGGTTAGCACTGGGACTGCAGCGCTGAGGACCCGTGTTCGAATCCCGGCCCTGGGTCACTGTCCGTGTGGAGTTTGCACATCCTCCCCATGTCTGCGTGGTTTCACCCCCACAACCCAAAGATGTGCAGGTGAAGTGGATTGGCCACCATAATTTGCCCGTTAATTGGGAGAAAAAAATAATTGGGTATTCTAAATTGAAAAAAAAACAAATATTTTGTGATGTTGATTGGCCAGGACACCAGAGAAACTCCACTGATCTTCTTCAGTATAGTGCCATGTGTTATTTTATGTGCACCTCAGAAGCTAGACAGGACCTCAGTTTAATACCTCATCCAAATGCCTGCAACCTCTTCCATATCGCATTGGAGTATCAGCCTAGATTTTATGCTCCGAGATTATGACTTGGAACCAGTTACTCCAGATTCAGAGGAATGACTGCTATTACTGAGCCACAATTGACCCATAGAGTACTGGCCCAACATATAAGCCACCATCTTCAAGAGTTGAGGGAGAAAACTAAAGCAAGAAAATCATGTTATCCAGTTTGATTTTTTATACTTATTCTCCTTCTGTATTTCATCTCAGATGGCACTCTGCCCATGTCTTCATTTTGCATATTGTCTTTGTCATATTTCCATTGTGTAACCATGGGCATGTTGCTGAATGTTGCTATATTTATTTGGTTCTGAATATGGCGGTCAATATGGTCGCCTTCCTGAATTCTAATTACGTTTGCTCTAGAGTCGCCAGGTATCTTTCGATACCGCCACAAGGTTCAAACCCGAATACTGATCAAAGACTTGATACACCAGTTAGTTAGTTTAAAGTCAAATGCTTATTTATTTACACACAGTTAAATATACTCATGCACAAATACTACAGACTAAACTATCACGACTGCTAACGCCTATACTTAGCTTTGGGCGCCCACTCAGTCAGAGGAACAATGGCCGTTGTCCGGTTCTGAGGCTGCTTTGGTCGAAATGGTGAAGGGGAACAGCTAATGTCGTCTGGTAGCGGGCGTTGACCTTGGACTTACTTGTTCTGATGTTGCTGTTGGGCAGGTCTCTCCTCGGTGAGAGCCGGAGCCAAGAGAATGATTTTCTCTTGGGGGATCCTTCTTATACCCAAAGGGGCTTCGCGCGCTTTTGGGCGGGCTGAACTTGGCCCCAATCAATTGGGCCGTTTCTTGATCATTCATGTCGATCTCGTCCAATAAAGGGGTGGGTGCCCCGATGTCTGGGCGTGTCCTAGGTGGCTGTTGGCCTGCTTTGTTCTGGTCTCCTCTGGCGCCAGGGTGTCTGCCTTAGTATCGGTTACTCAAATGTTATTCTTTTGTTCCCGGAGATGGGCCATTAGTATGCTAATGGGTTTGCAGTTTTGGTCTTGTCTGGGAGCTGCGGCTCCAATATGCAGACAAACCCTGAACCTGCTTGTTTCCTCAGTATTGTCTGTTTTCCCTGCAATCTTTGCAAAGTGTCCATTTTGTAATCGGGAAGTGGCCATCCCAGATGGCTACAGGCAGTGCAAAATTAACAGCAATTTCATTGTTCTGAAGGAGTTGGTCTTATGCAGCATTTCACATCCGCACAGGTTAAGCTATTATGGGAGAAAAAAATTAAATAGTTGATACTGAAAGGTGTCAGCGTTAGGTCTCCATTAACACACTTATAGAGCTGTAGAATAAGAAGTACTCACACATCAGTCTATTTTGAAACATTCAAGGTCATTTTTACACTATTATCCAGTCATTTGAAATATACAATTGAAATAAAATGGCATTGTTCACATAATTTCAATTGAAATTTTGTAAATTCAAGTGAAGAAAGTCAATTATAAAATATTTTATACGAGTGCATATCATAATTATTCTATATAAAAGCAAATTACTGTGGATGCTGGAACCTGAAACGAAAGAGAAAATGCTAGACAATCTCAGCAGGTCTGGAGCTTTGACAAAGAGTCGTCGGACTCGAAACGTTAGCTCTTTTCTCTCCCTACAGATGCTGCCAGACCTGCTGTGATTTTCCAGCATTTTCTCTTTTGTTTCATAATTATTCTATATTGTATCAAAGTGGAAAATCTGCTCTGGTCTTTGCATTCATACATTGTAAATATGTTCATGGAGGACACCTCTGGAAAAATTGAAAACACTTCAAAATGTTCCTGCCCCATAGTTTGAAATATGGAGTGTAAAAGCTATGAAGTAACGTAATCCACTTCAATATTCTATGATAAATGATGGGTTCTGTGTTGTTGGAGTGGGAGAGGAGCTTGTCTGGAGTGGACCAGGCCAGGATTATATAGAATGTGCAGCACAGAAACTCAACCGGTCTATTGTGTTTTTTATACTCTCCACCAGCATCTTCCAGTTCAGTTTACAGCATCTCACCCCTTTGACAGGTCCTTCTATGCCTTGGCCACCATGTACATTTTTTATCTCCTCCTTAAAGCAGTAATGAAAAAAATTGTATTTCTTAAACCCCAGTTGCGATATTGATAACACCATAACTTAACCACCAGCCACCAAGGATGGATGGTAGAAATTGAAGAACGATGAATAGTTTGCAGTTATGATTGATTATCTTTTGGACCAGGAAGAATAGAGAACCATAGGATTCTTAGTGCAGAAAGAGGACATTCGGCCGATCGAGTCTGCACCGACCCTCTGAAGGAGCACCCTACCTAAACCCACTCCTCCACCCCATCCCCATAACTGCACCCAACCTGCACATCTTTGGACACGAAGGGGAAATTTATCATGGCCAATCCACCTAACCTGCAAATCTTTGGAGTGCGGAGGAAACTGGAGCACCCGGAGGAAACCAAGGTAGACAAGGGGAGAAAATGCAAACCACACAGACAAACACCCGAGGCCGGAATTGAACCCAGGTCCCTGGCGCTGTGAGACAATAGTGCTAACCACTGTGCCACCATGCCGCCCCAGAACTTTTCTGAAGGGATTGAATTGGTGCACGATAGGATAGATTGCACATCATCTGTGGAGAGAGCAGGTTCTTCTTTCTTTTTCAATAAATTCTTTCTTCATGTTTCTTATATTGGACGGCTTTTATAGGTTTGATATCTCGCCATGTCTGCACTATTTATAGTGTTCCTCAAGCCTGATTTTGTGATGCCACTTTGTACAAAACTGAGAACCACCATATAGCATCACAAAACTCTGGACAGAATTCTCTGTTTCAGAGACTTAAGTATTGACACTGGGACTGAATTCCATTGGGCTCACGTTCCTGTTGGGGTGCAGGTTTTGGAGCAATTCAGGTTATACCAATGACCCAGCACTCTGCCCATGTGAACCTAGAGCAATTCTCATTGCCGCTGGCTTCAGATTCGATGGGGCCTGAATTGGCGCTGGGCAGCCTGACAAGCTAAAGCTGCTTATAAGCTCTCCACTCCCCACACACTCTCATTCCAGTCAAGAAGATGGTCCCGCGAAGAGCTGCTCCATGATTCGCAGACAGAGAGCTTGGCCGGATGCTGGACACAGTAGAGGTGAGACAAGACACCCTCTTCCCTAGGGTGGGCAGGAAGCTTCCACCTGCCAACGTCAATCAGGCCTGGGCAGAGGTGGCGAGTGCTGTGGGCCTGACCAAGCAGACTGGCCTGCAGTGCTGCAAAAGATGAAGGACCTCCTTAGGTCAGCTCAGGTGAGTCACTATTTCTGTGCCCCTAGCAGCACTCCTGTCGGTCCCCCTCCCCCCACCCACCAAAGACCAATAAGAACCTATCTGCCCCTATTTCTCTAACATTCCACCTTGTGCAGAAGGAGGCCATTCGGCCCATCGAGTCTGCACCAGCCCTTGGAAAGAGCATCCTATCCAAGCCCACATCTCCACCCTATCCCCGTAACCCCACCCAACCATTTTGGACACTAAGGGCAATTTAGCATGGCCAATCCACCTAACCTGCACATCTTTGGACTGTGGGAGGAAACCGGAGCACCCGGAGGAACCCACACAGATGCAGGGAGAACGTGCAGACTCCTCACAGACGGTGACCCAAGCCGGGAATCAAACCTGGGACCCTGGAGCTGTTAAGCAACTGTGCTAACCATTGTGTTACCATGCTGCCCATGTTAGTGAAGAGGCTCCTGGGACACTCTCTGGGGCACATGGCACACATGCCGCAACACAGCAGGTGGAGATAGTATCTCCCGATGGGAGCGGACAGTACGATCCCAGGAACCATCTGTAGTCCAGATATGTGTAGCACTTGTGAAAAGGATGATCCCATAACTGATAGAGATGCAGACACAGAACCAGGATTTGCAGGTGCAGTTGGAGGAATCCAACCGCCTCTGGGAGCAGGAGACGGTGCTGACAATGCGTGGCACCCAGGCAAATACTGAACAAGTGCCGACCACGGTGGAAGCCTTTGGTGAAAAAGTCACAGCCGTGGGTCAAGACATCCAAGGCTTGGGGCATGCTGTTTAGTTGACGGCTGACAGGGGAGTTCAGTCGCAGGCAGGCATGTACTGGGCCCACATGGACATTGCTGCGACATTCCATATCTTGGCCCAGTCACAAAGGCTCATGGCTGTGAGCGTCAAGCGCATCGGTCGGGTGCTGACTGACCTAGGCCAGGCACAGACGGACCTAGCACGGTGCCAGAGGGACAGGGCCAAGGCAGTGAGGGCTTGCTGGCTGACAGAAGTGCCCCAGTCCCAGTGCTCCATGGCTGAGGGTATCAGTACCCTGGTTGAGACGAGAACAGGCCTCCAGGACTGGCAGCGCCAGGTTGACGGTGGAGCTTCCAGAGAACACTCCGGCCTCATCTCTGTCTCATGGATTAGCCCAGGGGCCAACATGCACGCCTTGGAAGGAGGAAGTGTTAGGGTCCGTGCCTCCTGCAGGGGAGGTGCTGGAACACTATTATCTACAGCGTTGAGGGCTCGGGTTCGATCCTGGCCCCGGGTCACTGTCTGTGTGGAGTTTGCACATTCTCCCCATGTCTGCGTGGGCCTCACCCCCACAACCCAAAGATGTGCAGGTTAGGTGGATTGGCCATGTTAAATTGCCCCTTAATTGGAAAAAAAAAATAATTGGGTACTCTAAATTTATTTTACAAAAACTATAACTTACTTCTAATGTTTACGAATACAAATATAAATTCCTTAAAATTACCTTTATTTTTCTAACAATGCATCCTACCATCCAATATCATCACAAAGCCAACAAATCTTAGCCTTAGGAAATATTTTCCATATGTATTGCATCTATTTATAAAATCGTAAAAGGCTTGCTTACGTGCCACCTCCTCTCAAGTAGCAATTATTTCCTGCAATCATGCTATTTCCATCAGACCTGCCTGTCAAACGCTTTGGTTAAAATTAAACTTACCTCATCCTTTTACTCACCTCTGATCAATTCCACTGAGCTTTGTCTCTAAAGTAGATAGTAGTATTCCTCATTGTTCATGGGAGCAGAACAAAATACTGCAAAGTGGTTATGTGCATGAAATCCTGTAATGGGGAAGGTATTAAATTCTGCAAAGGGGATTTGTCACAGACGCTTAAAAAAAAAATTTCCTCAAAGTCGCCCTTGAAGAATGTATTTGTATATGAATATGAATATTTTATTCTTGGATTGAGTAATTAATTTTTTTTTTTTTTAAAAACAGCAGCAAATTATTTTATTTAAAAAGAAAAGGTTAGTTTACTTCACTTTGTTCCGTTGCTGAGGAGGTTACCTAAGAAAACAATCTAACACTAGACACACATTAGTTACAAATTAAGATAAAACTATATTTATACAAATGGAACAATACGATCTGTATTCGGTGCAGGCCTGGTATGTTTTGAAGTTAAGGTGTTGTTTTGTCTGAAGTGATGGCCTTCAGTTTGTAGAGTTTTCTCTGCAGCTGTGATGGCTTCCATTGTTGAAGTGCCAGAAGTTGCTTTAACAGGTGAGCTCAGTAAATATAATCAGGTTTATAGGGACAAGAACTTCTGTTTTGCAAGTGTGGCACTTTAGGCTGCCAAGTTACTCAACAGCAGACAGTAGCTTTTTTCTGAATGTCCCTCTTTGTCTCTCCCTGTTGCTTGTTATGTTGTTTGCTGCTGCACTGAAGCTTCTTCAAAGTGGATCTGCCAGCTTTCTTCTCTTTTCAATGCTTTTTGAATGTAAGCTAAATGTGGCCACCATTATCATGTGGCCTGTACAAGAATACTAAGTCACTTTCCATACAAGGCAAGTGGTAATTTCATTACAATTATCCAAAGTCTCATAGAATTATTCATAGAATTTACAGTGCAGAAGGAGGCCATTCGGCCCATCGAGTCTGCACCGGCTCTTGGAAAGAGCACCTTACCCAAGATCAACACCTGCACCCTATCCCCATAACCCAGTAACCCCACCCAACACTAAGGGCAATTTTGGACACTAAGGGCAATTTATCATGGTCAATCCACCTAACCTGCACGTCTCCTTACCTCCTGTAGTGCTCAGAAGTGTCAAGGCTGTTCACACCCTTACAGTTAGTGTTTATGTGTTTGGAGTTTCTGTTTATTCTTTTGTAAAACTCATAGGAGCCAATTAGGCCATTCGGCCCACTGATTCTGCTCTGCCATTCTATCAAGACTGATATGTTCCTCACCTGCTACCTACAATGCTACAAACCAAAAGCGGGATTGCGAAATCAGCCAGAGCATCTCCTCCCTATAACACATGACCTAGGAGCAGGAGTATGCAATTTAGCCTCCCGAGCCTACCACCCTCAACCTGATCATGGCTGATCTCACCCTGGCCTCAACTCCACCGTCCTGCCCGTTTTCCATAACCCTTCAAACATTACCAATTAAAAATCTGTCTAACTTTTCCTTAAATTTATTCACTGTCCCTGCAACCACGGCACTCTGTGGTAGGGAATTCCAGATCCACAACCCTTTGGAGAAGTAGTTTCTCCTCACTTCTGTTTTAAACTTGCCGCCTCTTATTGCAAGATTGTGACCTCTCGTTTTAGAATGCCCCACAAGAGGAAGCATCAGCTCCACGTCTACCTTATCCATACCTTTTAGCATCTTGTATACCTCAATTAGATCTCCCCTCACTCTTGTAAACTCCAGAGAGTCTAGGCCTAAACTGTTCAATCTCCCCTCATACGACAAATCCCTCATCTCTGGAATCAATCTAGTAAACCTCCTCTGAACTGCCTCCAATACCACCATATCTTTCCTCAGATAAGGGGACCAAAACTGTGCACAATATTCCAGGTGCGGTCTTACCAATGCCTTGTATAGTTGTAACAAGACTTCCTTACCTTTATACTCTATTCCTTTTGCTATAAATGCCAACATTCCATTTGCTTTCCTTATTATCTACTGCACCTACATGCTCATTTTCTGTGACTCATGCACGAGGACACCCAGATCCCTCTGCATCGGAGCACCCTGAAGTCTCTCCCCATTTAGATAATAAGTTGCTTTTCCATTTTATCGACCAAAATGCATAACCTCACACTTATCCACGTTACTGCCACATTTTGGCCCACTCTCCTAACCTATCTATATCCATTTGTAAGGCTCTTATTTTTTCATTACAACTTACTGTCCCACCTATTTTTGTGTCATCTGCAAATTTGGCTACAGAACTTCTATCCCTGTATCCAAGTCATTAATATAGATTGTAAATAGCTGGGTTGCAAGGACCGAACCCTGTGGCACCCCGCTAGTTACATCTTGCCATCCAGAAAAAGACCCATTTATCTCGATTCTCTGTCTGCTGTCCGTCAGCCAGTCTTCTATCCAAGCTAATAAGTTACCCCTAATCCCATGTCATCTCACCTTGTGAATTAACCTTCTGTGCAAAACCTTATCACATGCCTTCTGGAAGCCCAGATATACTACATCTACAGGATCCCCATTATCCACTTTGCTTTTTACATCTTAAGCAAATTAGTTAAACATGATTTGCCGTTCAGAAAACCATGCTGCCTCTGATGGATAGTGCTTTAGCTTTCCAAATTGTCTGATATTACATCCTTGATAATTGATTCTAACAATTTTCCAACAACTGATATTAAACTAACTGGTCTGTAATTTCCCACATCATGCCTCCCTCCCTTCTTGAATAAGGGTGTTACATTAGCATATTTCCAATCCACTGGAACCTTTCCCGTGTCCATGGAATTTTGGAATATCGTAACCAATGGGATAAACTATCTTTGCTGCCACTTCCTTTTGCACCATAATATGTAGGCTATCAGGCCCTGGGGACTTGTCTGCCCTCAGTCCCAAGAGTTTGTTGAGTACAGTTTCCCTATTGATGCTGATTGTTCCAAATTCCACCCTTTCTATTACCTCTTAATTGCCCATTCCTGTAGGAATGGTACTGGGGTCCTCCACCGTGAAAACTTAGGCAACTTAGGCAAAGTATTGATTGACCATCTTTGCCATTTCAGTGTCCCCCACTATTAACTCACCAGTTTCACCTTCCAAGGAGCCAACATTCACCTTAGTGACTTTCTTCCCTTTTATGTACCTGTAAAAGCTTTTGCTATCCTTTTTGATATTGTGCTTTTTTTCTGTAATTTACTTTAGCTGTTTTTATTACATTTTTAGTATCCCTTTGTTTATGTTTGAAAGTTTCCCAATCTTCCAGCCTGCCACTGGCCTTTGCAATATGATAGAACTTAATTTTTGTCTTTATAATGTCCTTGACGTCCTTGTTTAGCCATGGGTGTTTTTTACCCCTCTTCCCAACTTTCTTCCTCACTGGGATATATTTTAGTCATGAGGAATTGAGTATCTCCTTAAACAACTGCCACTGCTCATCAGCTGTCCACCCTTTTAGCCTTTCCTGCCCAATCTATATGGGCCAAATCAAGCCGATGTAATTCCCTTTGTTTAATTCCAGAACACTAGTGTGAGACTCCACTTTCTCACCCCTAAACTGAATCTTGAATTCTACCATACAATGGTCACTACTCCAGAGTGGATCCTTAACTATGAGGTCATTAATTAATCCCTCCTCATTACAGAATACCTAATCGAGAGTAGCCTCCTCCCGGCTGGTTCCCCACATACCGTTCCAGGAAACAATCTCTAATGCATTCAATGAGCTCTGCCTCCAGGCTACCCTTGTCAATTTGATTCCTCCAGTCTATGTGCATATTAAAATCACCCATTATTATTGCCGTACCTTTCTTGCAAGCCCCCAGCATTGTCTGGTTTATACTGCACTCCACTGTAGAACTGTTTGGGGACATAGATTACTCCTGCCAAGGACTTCTTCCCTTCGTTATTTTTTATTTCTACCCAGACCAATTCCACATCTTGGTCTCCAGTGCTTATGTCAATTCTCATTATAGCACTGATCCCTTTCCTCACCAGCAGGGCGACGCCATCTCCTTTTCCTTTCATTCTCTCTTTCTGAAATACTGTGTATCCTTGGATATTCAATTCCCAGACCAGTGGTCTCCCTGTAACCACGCTTCAGTAATCCCCACAAAGTCAGAACCTTTTGTTTCTATTTGTGCCGTTAGCTCATTAAGTTTCTTACAAATGCGTCTTGCATTTAGATACAAAGTTTTAAATTTGTTTTAATGTTAGATTTCCTTAACTCTCCTATAACTCCTTGATGCATAAAGACAGTCACTTGTTTTGTCCCTCACTTTTATTTTCTGGTAACCATCCACCGCATTGCTAACCTGCACTCTTACCTCCTCTTTTAAATTGGGGTTTCTAGTTTCCCCTACAACTCAACTCTCCCCCCTCCCCGCCTATTCATTTTAAAGCCTTATCTACAGCCCTAGTTACCCAATTTGCTAGGACTCTGGTCCCAGCATGGTTCAGATAAAGACCTTCCCTTCGGAACAGGTCCCCCCTAGTACTGGTGCCAGTGTCCCATGAATTCAAACCCATTTCTCCCACACCAATCTTTGTGCCATGCATTTACCTCCTTAAATTTTATTGATCCTGTGCCAATTAGCTCTTGGCTCTTGTAGTAATCCAGAGATTATTACCTATTTTGGCTCCGCTTTGTAATTTAGCTCCTAGCTGTTCATATACTTAGCAGAACCTCTGTCCTTGTTCTACCTATGTCGTTGGTACCAACAACTGGATCTTTACCCTCCCACTCTTAGTTCCTTTGCAGCCCAGATGAGATATCCTGAACCTGAGCTAAAAGGTAGGCAACACAACCTTTGGGATTCTCGATCCTGGTCACAGGGCACAGTGTCAATGCCCCTAACTATACTATCCCCGATTACGACTAAATTTCTTTTCCCCCCCCCCCCGACTTGAATGGCTCCCTGTACCACGGTGCCGTGGTCAGTTTGCTCATTCTCCCTGCATTCTCCACTCAAGTCCAGACAGGGAGCAAGAAACTCAAACCTATTGGATAGGGATAAAGGCTGAAGCTCCTGCAACCCTACCTCCCGGATCCCTCTACCTCCCTCTCAGTCACACCCACCCGTCCCTGACCACTTGCCAAATTTAAGTTTGTTAGTCCAAGGGGTGTGACCGCCTCCTGGAACACAGTGTCCAGGCACCTCTCCCCCTCCCTGATGTGTTGCAGCGTCCGAAGTTCAGAATTCAGCTCATCAGCTCTGAGCCGGAGTTCCTCAAGCAACCAACACTTACTACAGACATGCTCACTGGGAACCACAATGGGGTCCACCAGCTCCCACGTCATGCATGAACAACACATCACCTGACTCTCCATGTCTATTTTATTGAATTAGTTTTTAAATTTGGTTTTTGAACCCTAATTATTTATTTTATGAACTTTAAAAAAAATCTCTCCTTATTACCTGTCTCAAAGCAATTTATAAACTGTAATAAAGTGGGTTTTCAAATTTAACACAGTTTCCCTATTAGCTGATCAAATTGCAGCCTTCCTGTGTTGTCCTTTGTTTTTTTCCGCCAGCGAGAGAGACAGTGCTTCCTTACTTTCCTGAGATGTAATCTGTATAATTACCGGGCAGTAGTTCTCCTCTCCACTGTGGTGTCTGGAACTCCTCTCTCCGACTCTGTTCCTTGGAGACTTACCAGTCACTTCTCTCCCTTGTAGCCTCATCTGCCAGTTTCACCTTCTCCCAGTTCCACCTAGCTCCCAGTTTTCACCCAACTCCAAAATACACTCTCCCTCAGCCAAAGCAGCACTCCCCACTGTTCTTCCCACTCTCACAAATTTTTGGAAACAGTTTTAAACTTAGTCCAAGGTTTACAAAATGTGACCTTCAAAACAGTTTTCTAAAGTCTTGTAATATTACTATGACTTTTGTGAGGGCCACGAAGAATCCAGCACGAGTGGGCCCGAGGACTCCCCCTCTGAGGCGTCCTGTGTCTCCATCTCGGAGTCGGAGTCCACTGCCTCCGTCATCTCGGCGTCCCTATCTCCACGCGGTTCTGCAACAACCTGGGCAGGCTTTGAGTGTGGCACCAGAGGAAGATTGTGAGGAATACTCTCTACTGTGTCTGGTCTCTGTGGCTGGAGAAGTGAGCTCCGGGTGCTGGGAATTTTTGGAAGAAATGGTCTTCTGGACCAAACATGATCTACATGCTTGCGCTGGAGACAACCCTGGGCTTGCACCTGGTAAGAGATAGGGCCCGTTCGATGAAAGATAATGCCAGGGACCCACTGGGCACCACCAGCAAAATTTCAAACAAACACTGGGTCACTGGGCGCAAACTGCCGAATCGGCCAATGCCGAGAAAGGCCATGTCCCTGCCGTTCTTGAGTGCGGCGTACTTTTGCGCCAATGTCCGGGAAAACCATGCTAAGGCGGGTGCGAAGTCTCCTGCCCATTAGGAGTTCCGCGGGAGCTACCCCAGTCACCGCATGTGGAGTGGTCCTGTATGAAAACAAAAATGAGCCAGTCTCGTGTCCATAGACCAGGAAGACTGCTTCTTGAGGCCCCATTTGAATGTCTGCACTGTGCGCTCCGCCAACCCATTGGAAGCCGGGTGGTATGGAGCGGTGCGGATATGCATATGCCATTCATCTTCATGAACCTCGCAAACTCCTCACTTGTGAACGGAGTGCCGTTGTCCGTGACCAGCACCTTGGGGAGGCCATGCGTACTGAAAGACAAACGCATCTTCGATCGTTGTGCCTACCATTTTATGCACCTCCCACCATTTAGACTGGGCATCGATTAGTAGAAGGAACATGGATCCTTGAAAAAGGCCAGCGAAATCCGCATGAAGCGTGCCCAAGGCCACCCTGGCCATTCCCAGTGATGTAGGGGCGCGGCCAGCGGAAGCATCTGATACTCCTGGCAAATGGAGCAGTTTTGAGCAGTTTTGGGCCACCTTCTCAATGGTCGCTGCCGAGGCCTGGCCACCAAACAACTCCGAGCCAACATTTGCATTTTGGTCACACCCGGATGCCCATTGTGCAAGTCCCTCAGTATCAGCTCCTGTCCTTTTTCCAGGACAATCACACGCGTCCCCCACAAGAGGATGCCATCTTCCACGCTAAATTCTGACAGCTTGGAGGAAAATGCTCGCAATTCGCCTGGAGGAAAATGCTCGCAATTCGCCTGGGAACTGTCTATGTTGCCCACCATATAGGACTATGTGCCGAACCTTTGACAGGACTGGCTCCGGCTGGGTCCATTCACGGATCTGTGATGCCGTGACAGGCAAGGAGTCCATAAAATTTAGGGTTGCAACCACCTCACCAGTCGTGGGGGTCGACATGGGGCCAGTCGACAAAGGCAATCGGCTCAGTGAGTCAGCATTCGCTATCTGGGACCCTGGTTTATGCTCCAGAGAATACTCATAGGCAGCGAGCAACAAAGCCCAGCGCTGGATCTGTGCGGAAGCATTGGGCGGTATTGGCTTATCCTCTCGGAAAAGTCCCAGCAAAGGCTTATGATCAGTCACGATAGTGAAGTGGCAGCCATACACATACTGGTGGAAGCGTTCACCGCAAAGACCACCGCCAGTCCTTCCTTCTCGATCTGCGTGTACTTCTTTTCCGCTGTAGTCAATGTGCGGGAGGCGAAAGCTATCGGCTGCTCGGCCTCGTTCTCCATCTTGTGGGACAGGACGGCCCCAATACCATACGGGGATGCATCACACGTGATGAGCAAAGGCTTTCCAGGATCATAGTGGGTTAGTAACCCAGATGACGACAATTGTTGCTTTACCTGCTGGAAAGCGGTTTCTTGCGGCTGACCCCAAACCCAGGTGTGATTTTCTTTATCAGAAGGTGCATCGGGTCCAGCGTAGTTGCCAGATTGGGGAGGAACTTCCCACAATAGTTTACCAGGACGAGAAAAGAACGAAGATGCGAAGTGTCAGTCAGGGTGGGGGCCTGTTGAATTGCGCGCACCTTCTCTGCGACGGGATGCAAACCTTCTCGGTCCACCCGATAACCACTTCCTTCGCCTGAAAGACGCACTTTATACAACGTAAATGGACTCCAGCCTCTGAAAAGCGCCTTTGGACAGCCTCCAAATTTTCCTGCTCTGACGTCCCTGTAATCAAAACGTCATCTAAGTAGATAGCGACAAGTGGTAAACCTCTCAAGATGCCCTCCATGACGCGTTGAAAGATAGCGCAGGCAGAGGATACCCCAAAGGACAACCGTGTATATTCATACAGGCCCCAGAGTGTATTAATAGTTACATATGGCCGGGAGGCAGTTTCCAACTCCAACTGTAGGTAGGCGTGACTCATATCTAATTTCGTGAATGAGAGTCCGCCTGCAAGCTTTGTGTATAGATCTTCTATGCAAGGCATTGGATGTCGGTCGAGCCAAGCAGCCATATTCACTGTAAGTTTATAGTCGCCGCACAAGCGATCTGTGGAATCTGGCTTCATTACAGGTACAATTGGCGCTACCCAGTCAGCGAAATGGACGGGCCTGATAATACCCAAGGACTCCAAACGAGTGAGCTCCCCATCTACCTTCTCAAGCAAGGCGTAAGGCACTGGGCGCGCCTGGAAATAGCGCGGCGTGGCTCGGCTCCTGGTTCAACTTGGATACGGGCTACGGCCACTTTCAATTTCCCCAAACCGGGCTGGAATACATCTGGGTACCGTCCTAGTACCTCCATCAACCTTCCAGAACCTGTTTGGAGGATGTGCTGCCACTGCAGCCGCAAATGGCACAACCAGTCCCGACCCAACAGGCTGGGCCCGTGGCCACGCACCACGGTAAGTGAGAAACGCCCCTCCTGGCATCCATAAACAGGGGTCATCGTAGTTCCTGCAATGTCCAATTGTTCCCCCGTGTAGGTGGCCAACCTGGCCTGTGTGTCGGTTAATGTAAGGGTCTGTATACCCTGCTTGATGTGGTCGAATGTCCTCTGGATGATCACAGAGACCGCTGCGCCAGTGTCCAACTCCATCTCAAGCGGGTGACCATTGACCCGTACTGTCACCTTAATGGCACCCACACGGGGAGCTGCCACACAATGCAGCTGCAGGCAGTCGTCCTCCGTCTCCACGTCCTCGGGAGTAGTCGCCGCAGGTTCATCCAAATAGAAGGTACGGCCCCTAGGCTGGCCCCAGTTTCTGTCGGAACGACGGTGCCTCATGCGCCCCCAGGACCGGCATCTGCAACGGGGTCGGCACCCACAAGTCCAACACTGACATGGCTCCTCATCCATTGGTTCTGAAGAAGGGTCCCTTCGGGGAGGAACGTCCGGCGGCCACTGGCATTGAGCCGGATGCCACCCCACCCAATGTACCGCAGGAGTGCGGGGAGACGCTTTGGGGCAGAAGGGGTTGTGCCCCAAGGCGTGCGCCTCCATTCCCTGTAGCTCCTGCACTCCTCGTTCTGCGCTCTCTCGGGACAATCCTATTTGAATGGCATGTTGAAAAGTCAATGTTGGCTCAGCTAACAACTTTCTCTGGGTGGCTGCATTGTTAATACCGCAAACCAAACGGTCGCGTAACATTTCTGACAAGGACTCACCATAGTCACAGTACTATGCAATCCTGCGTAGCCTGGATAGAAACTGTAATGGATTCTCCTGGGGTCCTCTCAGTGGTATTAAACCGGTAACGCTGGACTATCATGGACGGGGTTGGGTTAAAATGTTGCCCCACTACGGTCACAAGTTCATCAAACGTCTTGGTGTCCGGCGCAGCTGGGTACGCAAGGCTCCTAATCACCCCAAATGTATGCGGGCCGCAGGCGGTGAGCAAAATGACCACCTGCCGCTTGTTTTCAGTGATGCATTTTGCCCGGAAATAGTAATGCATCCGTTGTGCGTACTGGTTCCAACTTTCCAGCGCAGCATCAAAGACATCCAAACATTCATACAGAGGCATGGTGTAACAGAAAAAAAACTTCCAACCTGTATCCAACAAAAATCCAGGGAGGTGGCTTCAGCACCTATCCACTTTAACCCTCGTCACCAGTTTTGTGAGGGCCATGAAGAACCCAGCACATAGTAACTCCCTTGCTGCTCAGTCCTCTCTAGCTGGTTCCATACTGGCCAGCTCTATTTATGCAGGGAATCTGCTAATGATTTCTCCGCCCCCCTCATTGGGGAGGCTCATACTCCCTAAGGATTGTGGGATTGCCATTAGTCCCGAGCCAGTGGTAAGCAGGCAGGTTATAACAGTGACCTAGTCTTGAGGGGGTGAATAAAGTCCTCTCTTTTCCAGTCCTGAGGTTGGTTTTTACAGAGTTTTAATTATTTTAGAAAATAGTGATTTTTCAATTCAAACTTGACTGCATGTAAAGCTATATGAACACAATGACAAAAGAAAAGGAGCAGAGTAGACCATTTGGCCTGTTGAGCCTGCTCTGCCATTCAATATGACTATGCTTGATCTTGGGCTTCAACTCCATTTTCCTGCCCATTCACTATATGCCTTAATTCCCAGAGAGATTAAAACTCTGTCATTCAGAAATAAGCCAGCCAGATCTCTTGAGTTAACAAGTAGGAGTCAATTTTATTGTTTAAAATTCACTCAGGTAAAAGTTTAAGACTTATTAAAAGGGTAAAAACATGTCCTGAATCTTGCGACATACACAAGTGCATGCACAGACACCAACATGCAAAACAGAACAAGTTAGAGGGTGGAGGCAGTGGGGGTGGAGTTAAAGTTCATAAGAAAATAAACAACTACGCTGTTCCTTTGGTGGTCTTGAAATTCCAGTGGTGCTGCTGCAGATGTAAGCTGGCTGTTTTTCTGGAGAGAGTCGCTTTTAAATTGTAATCCATCTTTTTCCAAAGTGAATGCTGTGACACTCGAAGTTCCATCCAATAAAATTCTCCATCTCTGTGGTGTATTCCAAAATGTATCAGAGGCCGGGGGGCGGGATTCTCTCAGCCCACGCCGGGTCGGAGAATTGCCGGGCCGGGCGCGACTCTGCCCTGACGCCAGTCTGCCGATTCTCCGGTGAGCGGAGAATCGGCGCCATTGCCGCCAGTGCAGTTGGCGGGGCGCCAGGCTCTACACGGCCCCACCGGTGATTCTCCGCCCGGGATGGGCCGAGTGGCTGCAAAAAAAATCCGAGTCCCGCCAGCACAGTCCACGTGTGGTCTTACCCGGCGGGACCTCGGCTTGCATCCTTTCGGGGGCGGCCTGGTGCGGGGGTAGGGGGTTCCGACCCTGGGGGGGGGCCTCCACTGTGTCTGGCCCGCGATCGTGGCCTACCGATTGGCAGGCCGGCCTCTTGGGCTGGGGGCCTCATTTGCTACACGCTGGCCCCTGTAGCCCTTCGCCCTGTTGTGTCGGGGCCGGCGCGGAGAAGGAAACCACCACGCATGCGTGCAATCGCGCCAGTCGCAACGCGCATGTACAGACCCACGGCGTCCATTTGTGTCTGGTATCGGTGATGCACGATCAATGTCCACTAAAGCGAGGTTGTAGTACACCTGAAGGCTTTAATAAGTTAGATGTTTCCCCCAGCAGCTCAGGTACAGAAGGAAGGCTGCTGGGGCGGCACGGGCTCTTATACTCCGTTTTGCAGGGCGGAGCTACCGTACAACTTGACCAATAGGAAACATACAATATCTACCAATGGTGTTCCAGCATTACCAGGTACCGTAATACCTCTACACAGACTACCACATTCACCCCCTGTTAAAAAAGAGTCCGGTGGGGGTGGTGGCTTGGTATTACAAAATGGAAACGTGGTAGAAATTATAGTTATGGAGGTACCGTAATACCTCCATACAGCGTTTTTTGTCTTATTGTCGTACTATTTACAGATTCACAATTAACTAGGTACACTTTAAAATGAAGCAGTCAGTCGATCGGGGGCCTGGTCGTCCTCTGTGGTCGTCAAAGCTCTGGTGGTGATGCCAGTGGAGGCTCCGGGAGCGTGGCCTCGATCTCTGTGGCAGCTTCGACACCCCTAGACGGCGCTAGTGGGGAAAACGGTTGACCTGGGAAGGGAGCGTCTGCAGGGTGCGTTGGTGACTGGGGGGGCCTAGACGGGGCCGGCGGAAGGACCAATCCTCCTGGGAAGGGGGCGGCTGTAAGGTGCACCAGTGGGAGGGAGGGTGGGACTGGTGGCTGGGGTGTGCGTGGGGATCCGGCGGGCGCCAGGTCTCGTAGGGAGACCATATCTTGCCGGCCGTCGGAGTACGCCACGTAGGCGTACTGGGGGTTAGCGTGGAGAAGGTGGACCCTCTCGACCAATGGGTCCGACTTGTACGCCCACACGTGTTTTCGTAGCAGGATGGGTCCAGGAGCTGCCAGCCAGGTCGGGAGCGTGGTCCCAGAGGAGGACTTCCTGGGGAAGACAAGGAGACGTTCGTGAGGTGTTTGGTTGGTCGTGATACAAAGCAGTGACCGGATGGAGTGGAGGGCATCCGGGAGGACTTCCTGCCAGTGGGAGACTGGGAGATTCCTGGACCGTAGGGCCAGTAGGATGGTCTTCCAGACTGTTCCGGTCTCCCTCTTTACCTGTCCTTTCCCCCGGGGGTTGTAACTGGTCGTCCTGCTCGAGGCGATGCCCTTGCTGAGCAGGAATTGACACAGTTCATAGCTCATAAAGAAGGACCCCCTATCACTATGTATGTAAGTGGGGAACCTGAGCCGCGTAAAGATGCTATGGAGGGCCTTGATGACGGTGGTTGGGGTCGTGTCGGGGCAGAGGATGGCGAATGGGAACCGGGAGTACTCATCAATCACGTTCAGAAAGTATGTGTTGCAGTCGGTGGAGGGGAGGGGGCCTATGAAGTCCATACTGAGGCGTTCAAAGGGACGGGAAGCCTTTATCAGGTGCGCTTTCTCTGGCCTGTAGAAGTGCGGTTTGCACTCCGCGCAGATCTGGCAATTCCTGGTGGCTGTCCTGACCTCCTCGATGGAGTAGGGCAGGTTGCGGGTCTTGATAAAGTGGAAGAGGCGAGTGACCCCCAGGTGGCAGAGGTCCTTGTGGAGGGCTCGGAGGCGGTCCACTTGTGCGTTGGGACATGCGCCGCGGGACAGGGCATCAGGAGGCTCGTTTAGCTTCCCAGGACGATAAGAGATCTTGTAGTAATTAGGTGGAGAGTTCAATCCTCCACCGCAAGATCTTATCGTTTTTTATCTTGCCCCGCTGTGCATTATCGAACATGAAAGCAACCGACCGTTGGTCAGTGAGGAGAGTGAATCTCCTGCCGGCCAGGTAATGCCTCCAATGTCACACAGCTTCTACTATGGCCTGGGCCTCCTTTTCGACTGAGGAGTGGTGGATTTCGGAAGCATGGAGGGTACGTGAGAAGAAGGCCACGTTTGGTTGAGGGTGGCCGCCAGAGCTAAGTCAGACGCATCGCTCTCGACCTGGAAGGGGAGGGACTCGTCGATGGCATGTATCGTGGCCTTGGCAATGTCTGCTTTGATGCGGCTGAAGGCCTGATGGGCCTCTATCGACAGGGGAAAAACTGTGGATTGGATCAGGGGACGGGCCTTGTCCGCATAGTTGGGGACCCACTGGGCATAGTAAGAGAAAAACCCTAGGCAGCGCTTCAGGGCCTTGGAGCAGTGAGGGAGGGGGAACTCCATAAGGGGGCGCATGCGTTCAGGGTCAGGGCCTATAACTCCATTTTGCACTACGTAGCCGAGGATGGCTAGGCGGTTGGTGCTAAACACGCATTTATCCTTGTTGTACGTAAGGTTAAGGATCTTTGCGGTCTGGAGGAATTTTCGGAGGTTGGTGTACCTGTCCTGCTGGTTGTGGCCACAGATGGTGACATTATCGAGATACGGGAATGTTGCCCGTAAACCGTACCGGTCAACCATTCGGTCCATCTCGCACTGGAAGGCCGAGACCCCATTAGTGACACCGAAGGGAACTCTTAAGAAGTGGTAGAGCCGCCCATCTGCCTCGAAGGCAGTGTACTTGTGGTCACTAGTGCGGATGGGGAGCTGGTGGTAGGCGGACTTAAGAAATAGATCTGCTCATGTTACTGGAGTGATGTCAGAGTGTGGGTGGAGCTGAGCTCCACTTCTGCTTTATAGTTTCAGTTTGAGAAAGAGCTTGGACATGCCTGTGACCTACACTGCTGTTGATCTCTGCCATGAAGGACTATCTCTTAATCATTTGGTGAATTCAGAAGAATTATATATGTTTTCAGTCTTGAATGTAAACCCTAATGTGCTGCTGTTTGAAGGTTTGTTAAGTCTTTTGGAGGCTAAAAGGACGGCATACAGATTACTTAGTGTTGTATTCTTTGGGGGGTGTATTCGATTTACTGGTTGCTAAGATATTCACTGTTTGTTTTAAAAAGGTTAACTTGAGTTCATAGAATAAACATTGTTTTGTTTTAAAAACCACTGGTCAATTTTCTGCTATACCATACCTGTAGAGTGAGCCGTGTGCTCCCCATACCACAATCTATTAAAAGTTGTGGGTCAGGTGAACTCCATGATACACTTTGGGATTCTCTAAACCCTGACCCATAACATGCCATTGATTCAGATAGCCTCCTTGCACGATGAGTTTCATTAGTCGTTCTTTGTTCCTGGCAAGTTCTGGAGTCAGGAAGTCTGGTGGCCTGAGAGTTACCAAGAGTTCAGACAATGGAGGTGCGAAGTCCATCAATGGAACGGCCTAGACATAACCCTCACGGCTGCCAGTTCAGGGGCAGCACGGTAGCATTGTGGATAGCACAATTGCTTCACAGCTCCAGGGTCCCATGTTCGATTCCGGCTTGGGTCACTGTCTGTGAAGAGTCTGCACATCCTCCCCGTTTGAGCGTGGGTTTCCTCCGGGTACTCCGTTTTCCTCCCACAGTCCAAAGATGTGCAGGTTAGGTGGATTGGCCATGATAAATTGCCCTTAGTGTCCAAAATTGCCCTAGTGTTGGGTGGGGTTACTGGGTTATGGGGACTGAGTGGAGGTGTTGACCTTGGCGAGGGTGCTCTTTCCAAGAGCCGGTGCTGACTTGATGGGCTGAATGGCCTCCTTCTGCACTGTAAATTCTATGATAACCCCTGGTAATCCTCTTTCAGAGAATCATAGAATTTACAGTGCAAAAGGAGGTCATTCGGCCCATCGAGTCTGCACCGGCTCTTGGAAAGAGCACGCTACTTAAGCCCACACCACCCGATCCCCGTAACCCAATAACCCCAGCTAACTTTTTTTGGACACTTAGGGCAATTTAGCATGGCCAACCCACCTAACCTGCACATCTTTGGACTGTGGGAGGAAAACGGAGTACCCAGAGGAAACCCACGCAGACACGGGGAGAACGTGCAGACTCCGCACAGACAGTGACCCAAGCCGAGAATCAAACCTGAGACCCTGGAGCTGTGAAGCAACTGTGCTAACCACTGTGCTACTGTGCTGCCCAGAGGCTTCTAGACACTTGGCCAATTTGTGGGTCAGGTGACTTCTGCAGCCATTTGTTAACAGTGTCTTTGTTCTTCCAATTTTTTTTCATTTAAAAAACAATCCGAGGTATTATAGCAGCCAATGAATCATTATTCCACACTGCACATGATACACTGTTGTGACAAATTCATAACTGTGCATTGAAACAACATTGGATGAAGGTATGCCCACTGAATGCTGCCCATTGGAGGGAGGATTGGACTAATGTTATGATCCCAGTTCATATTAATATTGGACAAATCAGATCACAGAGTGAAACATAGAACATAGAACATTTCAGCGCAGTACAGGCCCTTCGGCCCTTGATGTTGCGCCGACCTGTGAAACCACTCTAAAGCCCATCTACACTATTCCCTTTTCGTCCATATGTCTATCCAATGACCATGTGAATGCCCTTAGTGTTGGCGAGTTCACTACTGTTGCAGGCAGGGCATTCCACGCCCTTACTACTCTCTGAGTAAAGAATCTACCTCTGACATCTGTCCTATATCTATCTCCCCTCAATTTAAAGCTATGTCCCCTCATGCTAGACATCACCATCTGAGGAAAAAGGCTCTCACTGTCCACCCTATCTAGTCCTCTGATCATCTTGTATGCCTCAATTAAGTCACCGTTTAACCTTCATCTCTCTAACGAAAACAGCCTCAAGTCCCTCAGCCTTCCCTCATAAGATCTTCCCTCCATACCAGGCAACATTCTGGTAAATCTCCTCTGCACCCTTTCCAATGCTTCCACATCCTTCCTATAACGCGGCGACCAGAATTGCATGCAATACTCCAAATGCGGCCGCACCAGAGTTTTGTACAGCTGCAACATGACCTCATGGCTCCGAAATTCAATCCCTCTACCAATAAACGCTTACACACCGTACGCCTTCTTAACAACCCTCTCAACCTGGGTGGCAACTTTCAGGGATCTATGTACATGGACACCGAGATCTCTCTGCTCATCCACACTACCAAGAATCTTACCATTAGCCCATTACTCTGTCTTCCTGTTATTTGTTCCAAAATGAATCACCTCACACTTTTCTGCATTAAACTCCATTTGCCACCTCTCAGCCCAGCGCTGCAACTTATCTATGTCCCTCTGTAACTTGTAACATCCTTCCGCACTTTCCACAACTCCACCGACTTTAGTGTCATCTGCAAATTTACTCATCCATCCTTCTATGCCCTCCTCCAGGTCATTTATAAAAATGACAAACAGCAGTGGCCCCAAAACAGATGCTTGTGGTACACCACTAGTAATTGGACTCCAGTCTGAACATTTCCCATCAACCACCATCCTTTGTCTTCTTCCAGCTAGCCAATTTCTGATCCAAACTGCTAAATCACCCTGGATCCCATGCCTCCGTATTTTCTGCAGTAGCCTACCGTGGGGAACCTTATCACACGCTTTACTGAAATCCATATACACCACATCAACTGCTTTACCCTCATCCACCTGTTTGGTCACCTTGTCATAGAACTCAATAAGGTTTGTGAGGCACGACCTACCCTTCACAAAACCGTGTTGACTATCTCTAATCAAATTATTCCTTTCCAGATCATTATACATCCTATCTCTTATAAACCTTTCCAAGACTTTGCCCACAACAGAAGTAAGGCTCACTGGTGTATAGTTACCGGGGTTGTCTCTACACCCCTTTTTGAACAAGGGGACAACATTTGACATCCTCCAGTCTACTGGCACTATTCCTGGAGCAAAGATGACTTAAAGATCAAAGCCAAAGACTCAGCAATCTTCTCCCTAGCTTCCCAGAGAATCCTAGGATAAATCCCATCCGGCCCAGGGGACTTAACTATTTGCACACTTTCCAGAATTGCTACCACCTCCTCCTTATGAACCTCAAGCCCTTCTAGTCTAGTAGCCTGAATCTCAGTATTCTCCTCGACAACATTGTCTTTTTCCTGTGTGAATACTGGTGAAAAATATTCATTTAGCACGTCTCCTATCTCCTCGGACTCCACGCACAACTTCCCACTACTGTCCTTGACTGGCCCTACTCTTACCCTGGCCATTCTTTTATTCTTGACATATCTATAGAAAGCTTTTGGGTTATCCTTGATCCTACCTGCCAAAAACTTCTCATGTCCCCTCCTCGCTCTTCTTTGCTCTCTCTTTAGGTCCTTCCTAGCTAACTTATAACTCTCGAGCGCTTTAAGTGCACCTTCATGTCTCATCTTTACATAAGCCTCCTTCTTCCTCTTGACAAGTGTTTTGACTGCTTTAGTAAACCACGGTTCCCTCGCTCGACCACTTCCTCCCTGCCTGACAGGTACATACTTATCAAGGACACGCAGTAGCTGTTCCTTGAACAAGCTCCACATTTCCAGTGTGCCCATCCCCTGCACTTTTCCTCTCCATCCGATGCATCCTAAGTCTTGCCTCATCGCATCATAATTGCCTTTCCCTCAGATATAACTCTTGCCCTGTTGTATATACCGATCCCTTTCCATCACTAAAGTAAACGTAATCGAATTGTGGTCACTATCACCAAAGTGTTCACTGACCTCCAAATCTAACACCTGTCCTGGTTCATTACCCAGTACCAAATCCAATATCGCCTCGCCTCTCGTTGGCCTATCTACATACTGTGTCAGGAAACCCTCCTGCACACATTGGACAAAAACGGACCCATCTAAAGTACTCAAACTATAGCGTTTCCAGTCAATATTTGGAAAGTTAAAGTCCCCCATAACAACTACCCTGTTGCTTTCACTCCTATCCAGAATCATCTTTGCAATCCTTTCCTCTACATCTCTGGAACTTTTTGGAGGCCTGTAGAAAACCCCTAACAGGGTGACCTCTCCTTTCCTGTTTCTAACCTCAGCCGATACTACCTCAGTCGACGAGTCCTCATCAAACGTCCTTTCTGCCATCGTAATACTGTCCTTGACTAACAATGCCACCCCTCCCCCTCTTTTACCACCTTCCCTGAGCTTACTGAAATATCTAAACCCCGGCACCTGCAACAACAATTCCTGTCCCTGGTCGATCCATGTCTCCGAAATGGCCACAACATCGAAGTCCCAGGTACCAACCCATGCCGCAAGTTCACCCACCTTATTCCGGATGCTCCTGGCATTGAAGAAGACACACTTTAAACCACCTTCCTGCCTGCCAGTACACTCCTAGAATTTTGAAACCTTACTCATGACCTCACTACTCTCAACCTCCTGTATACTGGAGCTACAATTTAGGTTCCCAATCCCCTGCTGAACTAGTTTAAACCCTCCCGAAGAGCATGAGCAAATTTCCCCCCCAGGATATTGGTATCCCTCTGGTCCAGGTGTAGACCATCCCATTTGTAGAGGTCCCACCGACCCCAGAACAAGCCAAAATGATCCAGAAATATGAAACCCTCCCTCCTGCACCATCCCTGTAGCCACGTGTTCAACTCCTCTCTCTCCCTGTTCCTCGTCTCGCTAGCACGTGGCACGGGTAACAAACCAGAGATAATAACTCTGTCTGTCCTAGATCTAAGTTTCCATCCTAGCTCCCTGAATTCCTGCCTTACATCCCTATCCCTTTTCCTACCTATGTCGTTGGTACCTCTGTGGACCACGGCTTGGGGCTGCTCCCCCTCCCCCTTAAGGATCCCGAAAACTACCTGGCTTGGTAGATCCTAATTTTTTTTTAAGAAACTGTGGAGGAAGGCTATTGATTATATTCACAGGAGTCTGCTGATGTTTTTTTTAACACAAAGAATAAACTATTTATTAAAGCAAGAAAAATGATCTATGTGGTATTTTAGTTTAAGTGGGGAGTGTGTTGTGGACAATGGCTCTTTAAGAGGCTCAGAAGATTTTGGGGGTGGAGACTGTCACATGCAGTACTTTACGGACAGAGATGAAAAGCAGACTGTTGGGTCTGCAAAAACATTGCAGTTAACATTACCTGACAAAATGCAAAAAGATTAGGTAATTATGGCGGTGGTTAAGCATTTAAAGTTGCCTGAGATAGAGTTTGACTCATGGGAAATAGCAAAAATTCAGTTGCAAATTAAACAAATGGAACATGAGAAAGAATTAAAGCGGCTTGAATACAAAAGAGAGAGCGGAAAAAGAAAGAGAAAGAGATAGAGAGGAAAAAGAAAAGGAGAGAGAAGAAAGAAACAAAGAAAGAGATAGAGAGGAAAGGGAAAAAGAGAGAGAGTTTGAACTTCGGAAAATGGCTCTGAAACATGAAAATCAGTTAAAATTGGCAGACGCAAAGGGACACGTACAGTTGGAGGTGATGGATGAGGATAGTGAGACAGAGCGTCATAGTCGAAGACATGGTGGGGTTCTATTTAAATATATCTAAGCATTGCCAAGGTTTGACGAGAAGGAGGTAGAAGCCTTTTTCATTTCATTTGAGAAGGTAGCTAAACAAATGCAATGGCCATAGGACATGTGGGTATTACTGATTCAAACAAAGCTGGTAGGTACGGCTAGTGAAGTGTTTGCATCACTACCGGAGGAGGTATCTGGAACGTACGAGGAGGCGAAGAAATCCATCTTTTTTTTATTTTTTTTATTAAATATTTTATTGAAAATTTTTGGTCAACCAACACAGTACATTGTGCATCCTTTACACAATATTATAACAACACAAATAACAATGACCTATTTTATAAACAAAAAATGAATAAATAATAAATAACAAAAATGAAAACTAGCCCTAATTGGCAACTGCCTTGTCACAAGTAACACTCTCCAAAAATATAATTTAACAGTCCAATATATAATTATCTGTAGCAACGACCTATACATACTATACAGTATATATTAACAACCCTGAGAGTCCTTCTGGTTCCTCCTCCCCTCCCCCCCTCCCCCCCCCCCCCGCCCCCCCCGATCCTGGGCTGCTGCTGCTGCCTTCTTTTTCCCATTCCGTCTATCTTTCTGCGAGGTATTCGACGAACGGTTGCCACCGCCTGGTGAACCCTTGAGCCGACCCCCTTAGGACGAACTTAATCCGCTCTAGCTTTATAAACCCCGCCATGTCATTTATCCAGGTCTCCACCCCCGGGGGCTTGGCTTCTTTCCACATTAGCAATATCCTGCGCCGGGCTACTAGGGACGCAAAGGCCAAAACATCGGCCTCTCTCGCCTCCTGCACTCCCGGCTCTTGTGCAACCCCAAATATAGCCAACCCCCAGCTTGGTTCGACCCGGACTCCTACTACTTTTGAAAGCACCTTTGTCACCCCCATCCAAAACCCCTGTAGTGCCGGGCATGACCAAAACATATGGGTATGATTCGCTGGGCTTCTCGAGCACCTCGCACACCTATCCGCCACCCCAAAAAATTTACTGAGCCGTGCTCCAGTCATATGTGCCCTGTGTAATACCTTAAACTGAATCAGGCTTAGCCTGGCACACGAGGACGACGAGTTTACCCTGCTTAGGGCATCTGCCCACAGCCCCTCCTCGATCTCCTCCCCCAGCTCTTCTTCCCATTTCCCTTTTAGTTCATCTACCATAGTCTCCCCTTCGTCCCTCATTTCCCTATATATATCTGACACCTTACCATCCCCCACCCATGTCTTTGAGATCACTCTGTCCTGCACCTCTTGTGTCGGGAGCTGCGGGAATTCCCTCACCTGTTGCCTCGCAAAAGCCCTCAGTTGCATATACCTGAATGCATTCCCTTGGGGCAACCCATATTTCTCGGTCAGCGCTCCCAGACTCGCAAACTTCCCATCCACAAACAGATCTTTCAGTTGCGTTATTCCTGCTCTTTGCCACATTCCATATCCCCCATCCATTCCCCCCGGGGCAAACCTATGGTTGTTTCTTATCGGGGACCCCCCCAAGGCTCCAGTCTTTCCCCTATGCCGTCTCCACTGTCCCCAAATCTTCAGTGTAGCCACCACCACCGGGCTTGTGGTGTAGTTCCTCGGTGAGAACGGCAATGGGGCTGTCACCATAGCCTGTAGGCTAGTCCCCCTACAGGACGCCCTCTCTAATCTCTTCCACGCCGCTCCCTCCTCCTCTCCCATCCACTTACTCACCATTGAAATATTAGCGGCCCAATAATACTCACTTAGGCTCGGTAGTGCCAGCCCTCCCCTATCCCTGCTACGCTGTAAGAATCCCTTCCTCACTCTCGGGGTCTTCCCGGCCCACACAAAACCCATGATGCTCTTTTCAATCCTTTTAAAAAAAGCCTTCGTAATCACCACCGGGAGGCACTGAAACACAAAGAGGAATCTCGGGAGGACCACCATCTTAACCGCCTGCACCCTCCCTGCCATTGACAGGGATACCATATCCCATCTCTTGAAATCCTCCTCCATCTGTTCCACCAACCGCGTTAAATTTAACCTATGCAATGTGCCCCAATTCTTAGCTATCTGGATCCCCAGGTAACGAAAGTCCCTTGTTACCTTCCTCAACGGTAGGTCCTCTATTTCTCTACTCTGCTCCCCTGGATGCATCACAAACAACTCACTTTTCCCCATGTTCAATTTATACCCTGAAAAATCCCCAAACTCCCCAAGTATCCGCATTATTTCTGGCATCCCCTCCGCCGGATCCGCCACGTATAGTAGCAAATCGTCCGCATACAAAGATACCCGGTGCTCTTCTCCTCCCCTAAGTACTCCCCTCCACTTCTTGGAACCCCTCAACGCTATTGCCAGGGGCTCAATCGCCAGTGCAAACAATAATGGGGACAGAGGGCATCCCTGCCTTGTCCCTCTATGGAGCCGAAAATATGCAGATCCCCGTCCATTCGTGACCACGCTCGCCACTGGGGCCCTATACAACAGCTGCACCCATCTAACATACCCCTCTCCAAAACCAAATCTCCTCAACACCTCCCACAAATAATCCCACTCCACTCTATCAAATGCTTTCTCGGCATCCATCGCCACTACTATCTCCGTTTCTCCCTCTGGTGGGGCCATCATCATTACCCCTAACAACCTCCGTATATTCGTGTTCAGCTGTCTCCCCTTCACAAACCCAGTTTGGTCCTCGTGGACCACCCCCGGGACACATTCCTCTATTCTCATTGCCATTACCTTGGCCAGGACCTTGGCATCTACATTTAGGAGGGAAATAGGTCTATAGGACCCGCATTGTAGCGGGTCCTTTTCCTTCTTTAAGAGAAGCGATATCGTTGCTTCAGTCGGGGGCAGTTGTCCCCTTTCCTTTGCCTCATTAAAGGTCCTCGTCAGTACCGGGGCGAGCAAGTCCACATATTTTCTATAGAATTCGACTGGGAATCCATCCGGTCCCGGGGCCTTTCCCGCCTGCATTCTCCTAATTCCTTTCACCACTTCTTCTACCTCGATCTGTGCTCCCAGTCCCACCCTTTCCTGCTCTTCCACCTTGGGAAATTCCAGCCGATCCAAGAAGCCCATCATTCTCTCCCTCCCATCCGGGGGTTGAGCTTCATATAATTTTTTATAAAATGTCTTGAACACTCCATTCACTCTCTCCGCTCCCCGCTCCATCTCTCCTTCCTCATCCCTCACTCCCCCTATTTCCCTCGCTGCTCCCCTTTTCCTCAATTGGTGTGCCAGCAACCTGCTCGCCTTCTCCCCATATTCGTACTGTACACCCTGTGCCTTCCTCCATTGTGCCTCTGCAGTGCCTGTAGTCAGCAAGTCAAATTCTACATGTAGCCTTTGCCTTTCCCTGTACAGTCCCTCCTCCGGTGCTTCCGCATATTGTCTGTCCACCCTCAAAAGTTCTTGCAGCAACCGCTCCCGTTCCTTACTCTCCTGCTTCCCTTTATGTGCCCTTATTGATATCAGCTCCCCTCTAACCACCGCCTTCAACGCCTCCCAGACCACTCCCACCTGGACCTCCCATTATCATTGAGTTCCAAGTACTTTTCAATGCACCCCCTCACCCTTAGACACACCCCCTCATCTGCCATTAGTCCCATGTCCATTCTCCAGGGTGGGCGCCCTCCTGTTTCCTCCCCTATCTCCAAGTCCACCCAGTGTGGAGCGTGATCCAAAATGGCTATAGCCGTATACTCCGTTCCCCTCACCTTCGGGATCAATGCCCTACCCAGCACAAAAAAGTCTATTCGCGAGTAGACTTTATGGACATAGGAGAAAAACGAGAACTCCTTACTCCTAGGTCTGCTAAATCTCCACGGGTCTACACCTCCCATCTGCTCCATAAAATCTTTAAGTACCTTGGCTGCTGCCGGCCTCCTTCCAGTCCTGGACTTCGACCTATCCAGCCCTGGTTCCAACACCGTATTAAAATCTCCCCCCATTATCAGCTTTCCCATCTCTAGGTCCGGAATGCGTCCTAGCATCCGTCTCATAAAATTGGCATCATCCCAGTTCGGGGCATATACGTTTACCAAAACCACCGTCTCCCCCTGTAGTTTGCCACTCACCATCACGTATCTGCCCCCGTTATCCGCCACTATAGTCTTTGCCTCGAACATTACCCGCTTCCCCACTAATATAGCCACCCCCCTGTTTTTCGCATCTAGCCCCGAATGGAACACCTGCCCCACCCATCCTTTGCGTAGCCTAACCTGGTCTATCAATTTCAGGTGCGTTTCCTGTAACATAACCACATCTGCCTTAAGTTTCTTAAGGTGTGCGAGTACCCGTGCCCTCTTTATCGGCCCGTTCAGCCCTCTCACGTTCCACGTGATCAGCCGAGTTGGGGGGCTTCCTACACCCCCCCTTGTCGATTAGCCATCCCCTTTTTCCAGCTCCTCACCCGGTTCCCACGCAGCTGTATCTCCCCCAGGCGGTGCCCCCCCCGCCCATCCTCTCCCATACCAGCTCCCCCCTCTCCCCAGCAGCAGCAACCCAGTAATTCCCCCCTCCCACCCCCCCCGCTAGATCCCCCGCTAGCGTAATTACTCCTCCCATGTTGCTCCCAGAAGTCAGCAAACTCTGGCTGACCTCGGCTTCCCCCCGTGACCTTGGCTCGCACCGTGCGACGCCCCCTCCTTCCTGCTTCTCTATTCCCGCCATGATTATCATAGCGCGGGAACCAAGCCCGCGCTTCTCCCTTGGCCCCGCCCCCAATGGCCAACGCCCCATCTCCTCCACCTCCCCTCCTCCCCCCATCACCACCTGTGGGAGAGAGAAAAGTTACCACATCGCAGGATTAGTACATAAAACCCCTCTTTGCCCCCCACATTCGCCCCACCACTTTGTTCGAACGTTCTTTTTAATAACCCGCTCATTACAGTTTTTCTTCCACAATAAAAGTCCACGCTTCATCCGCCGTCTCAAAGTAGTGGTGCCTTTCTCGATATGTGACCCACAGTCTTGCCGGTTGCAGCATTCCAAATTTTATCTTCTTTTTATGAAGCACCGCCTTGGCCCGATTAAAGCTCGCCCTCCTTCTCGCCACCTCCGCACTCCAGTCTTGATAAACGCGGATCACCGCGTTCTCCCATTTACTACTCCGAGTTTTCTTCGCCCATCTAAGGACCATTTCTCTATCCTTAAAACGGAGGAATCTCACCACTATGGCTCTGGGAATTTCTCCTGCTCTCGGTCCTCGCGCCCACTCGGTATGCTCCCTCCACCTCCAACGGACCTGCCGGGGCCTCCGCTCCCATTAACGAGTGCAGCATCGTGCTCACATATGCCCCGACGTCCGCTCCCTCCACACCTTCAGGAAGACCAAGAATCCTCAGGTTGTTCCTCCTTGCGTTGTTTTCCAGTGCCTCCAACCTTTCCACACATCGTTTCTGATGTGCCTCCTGCGTCTCCGTCTTCACCACCAGGCCCTGTATATCGTCCTCATTCTTGGCTGCCTTTGCCTTCACGACCCGAAGCTCCCGCTCCTGGGTCTTTTGTTCCTCCTTTAGCCCTTCGATCGCCTGTCGTATCGGGGCCAACAGCTCTTTCTTCATTTCCTTTTTGATCTCTTCCACACAGCATTTCAAGAACTCTTGTTGTTCAGGGCCCCATGTTAAACTGCCACCTTCCGACGCCATCTTGGTTTTTGCTTGCCTTCCTTGCCGCTGTTCTAAAGGATCCACTGCAATCTGGCCACTTCCCTCTCCTTTTTCCATCCGTATCCAGGGGGGATTCCCTTCTGGTTTACCGCACAGTGTTTTTAGCCGTCAAAATTGCCGTTGGGGCTCCTATCAAGAGCCCAAAAGTCCGTTTCACATGGAGCTGCCGAAACGTGCGACTCAGCTGGTCATCGCCGCACCCGGAAATCCCGAAGAAATCCATCTTAAGTGCATATGAGCTAGTGCCTGAAGCTTACAGACAAAGGTTTAGAAATTTAAGGAAAGAATTTGGTCAAACATACATGGAGTTTGAAAGGCTCAAACAGAGTAATTTTGATAGGTGGGTAAGGGCTTTGAAAATAGACAAAACGTATGAAGCTCTCAGAGAAATTATACTTTTGGAGGAGTTTAAAAATACAATTCCTGATGTAGTGAGAACTCATGTGGAAGAACAGAGGGTTAAAACTGCGAGGTTAGCAGCAGAAATGGCAGATGATTATGAATTAGTTCATAAATCAAAGTTTGGTTTCCAACATCAGTTTCAGCCTGTGAGGGATAGCAAATTGGGACATGAGAAATACTCAAGTGGTAAAGGTAAAGGTGATCTGATGGGAGATAATAAGGAGAGTGTACCTCAGATTAAAAAAGAAATCCAGGAGGGTGGAAAAGAAATGAGAAGTTTCAAATATTTTCACTGTAATAAACTAGGCCATGTAAAGTCACAGTGCTGGTGGTTGAAGAAAAGCACTGGGAAGGCTGATGTGGTAAAACAGGATAAGACAGTGGGGTTTGTTAGAGTGGTAAAGGAAAGCCCAAGGGAAGCGAAGGAGGTGCAAACGATTGTCCAGCCTGTTCAAGAAGTAATTGTTAAGAAGGTGCCAGATGTATTTAAAGAATTTACTTGTGTGGGTAAAGTTTACTCATGTGTATCAGGAGGAGCAGGTAAAGAAGTCACAATTTTAAGAGATACAGGGGCTAGTCAATCCTTAATGGTAAGAGATGAGGAATTATGTAGTTTGGGAAGAATGTTGCCAGAAAGGTGGTGATATGTGGAATTCAGGGTAAGGTTGGAAAGTCCAGTGAAGAGTGGTGAAGTGGTAGTAGGAGTAATAGATAAACTATCTTGTCCAAGAACACAGTTTACCTTGGGTAATGATATAGCTGGATCGCAGGTGGGAGTGATGCCTACTGTGGTTGATAAGCCAGTGGAAAATCAGACAACTGAAGGGTTGAATATCCTGGGGGTTTTCCGGATTGTGTAGTAACAAGGTCGCAAAGTCACAGGCTAAGACAAGAGGATAAATCAAAGAGCGAAGATGAAGTTGAAGTGCAATTATCAGAAACGATTTTTGATCAGATGGTTGAGAAAGAACAAGAACAGGTGGAGGATGAGGCGGATATTTTTAGTTCAGGAAAATTGGCGGAGTTACAACAGAAAGATGTAGAAATAAAACGGATATATCAGAAAGCATATATGGAGAGGAATCTGAGAGTATACCAGAGTGTTATTATCATAAAAATGATGTCTTGATGAGAAAATGGACACCTGTACATAGGTGAATGAAAAGTGGGCAGAGGTTCATCAAGTAGTATTGCCGGTAGGGTATAGAAAGGAGGTGTTGCGAGTTGCACATGAGGTACCAGTGGGTGGTCATTTGGGACGAAGGAAAACTCAAGCTAAAGTCCAGAAACATTTTTATTGGCCTGGAGTACATAAAGATGTAGTTAAATTTTGTCAATCATGTCACACATGTCAAGTGATAGGGAAACCTCAAAGAGTGATAAAACCAGCGTCCTTAATACCCATTGCAGCATTTGAGGAACCTTTTACGAGGGTCATAATTGATTTTGTAGGACCGCTTACTGAAACAAAAAGTGGGAATCAATATCTTTTGACCATAATGGAAATAAATGTCTACTAGGTTTCCAGAGGCCATTCCAGTACGTAATATTACAGCTAAAAGGATTGTGGAGGAGTTACTTAAATTCTTTACTAGATATGGACTACCCACAGAAATTCAATTGGATCAAGGATCAAATTTTACTTCAAAGTTATTCAAAGAAGTTATGGATAGCTTAGGAATAAAACAATTTCAATCAACTGCATACCATCCAGAATCGCAGGGAGCATTAGAAAGTTGGCATCAGACATTAAAGACAATGTTGAGGGCGTATTGTCAAAATTATCCAGAGGATTGGGATAAAGGAATTCCATTCGTATTGTTTGCAATTAGGGATGCACCTAATGAGTCTACCAAATTTAGTCCTTTTGAACTAATTTTTGGTCATAAGGTAAGAGGACCACTTAAATTGATTAAGGAAAAATTGGTGTGTGAGAAATCGGAAATTACACTATTGGATTACGTGTCAAATTTTAGGGAATGATTAAATAGAGCAGGTGAATTGGCTAGACAACATTTGAAAGTTGCACAAATTGTGATGAAACGGGTCGCGGACAAGAATTCCAAAGTTCGTAGTTTTGCCAGTGGGGATAACGTTTTAGTGTTTTTACCAGTGGTGGTTGAGCCTTTAAAAGCTAGGTTTTGTGGACCGTGTCAGATCGAAATGAAATTAAGTGAGGTGAATTATGTGGTAAAAACACCAGATAGAAGGAAAACTCACCGAGTGTGTCATGTGAATATGCTTAAAAGGTACTTTGAAAGGGAAGGAGAGAAAAAGAAGGTTTTAATGATTCTAACTCAAAGTGACGAACCAAATCCAGATGACTGTGAATTTGACATACCTCAAATTAAACAGGAAAATGAGGATGTTCTTAAAAATTGGGATGAATTGTTAAGTTACCTTCCAGAGGAAAAACGAACTGACCTGAAAGAGTTATTGATATCACATGGGCAGGTTTGTAGAGATAAATTGGGAAGTACTAAAATGGCTGTACATGATGTAGATGTAGGAAATGCTGTTCCTATCAAACAACATCCATATCGACTTAATCCTTTAAAATTGGCACAGGTTAACAGAGAGATTGAGAGAATGCTGAAGAATGGCATAATTGCAGCCAATGGAGCTCACCCACAGTGATGGTACCTAAACCAGACGGTACCCAACGGTTGTGTGTGGACTACAGAAAGGGGAATGCAGTTACAAGAACGGACTCTTATCCTATCCCGCGTTTGAGGGATTGCATTGAGAAATTGGGACAATCTGCTTTTATTTCCAACTTCCAGACATGGAAAGAACATTTAAAACATCGTATGGAGTTCTTCGATCGACTTCAGGAGGCGGATTTGGTGATGAACCTAGCCGAAAGTGAAGTTGGAGAAGCCCAAATCACTTTCCTTGCGGAGTTTCTGATACCCTCAAGACGAAGGGAAATAATGCGATCTCGTAGCATGAATGAATTTGATCGAACAGTTGTGCAAAGGTTTTGTGGCGTGATTACTCCACTGATGGAATTGCTGAAGAAACGCAACACATTTCAATGGACAGCGGACTTTCAACAGGCATTTGACTGCCTAAAAGCTGTGGTAACCAATGTTCCTGTATTGGAGAATTGCAAGGGGCTCTGTGGTCAGATTGAACTAAATTATCTAATTCTGAAGAGAAATGCTGAGGAGTAGATAAATGGATGGATCGTGCAGAGACTTTATTCAAAGAGACTGTCAATCGAGAAGGATTTTGGTTGGAGGAAGAAGAACAAAGAAAAATGGACTATATTATTATACCTGTTTGCGTGTGTTGTTTTTTTTTAAAAACGAAAAGATATATTTACTGTGTACATTTCGTAGTGGATGGTGCAAAAGTGAAAAATGAAACCATCTTGAAGTTGATGGGTTTTTCTTTTTTCTTGGGGGGAGGTGTCATGTGAGAGTACCTTTAAGACATGGATGTTTAAGCAATGTACCTTGAAGAAAACAGTGATGTCAGAGAGTGGGTGGAGCTGAGCAGTTCAGCCATTTTGAAGTTTCAGTTTGGAGGAAAAGAACTTGGGGAGTGTCTATGTTTGCAGTGAGCTGGATTTGCTGTGATCTCTGCCATGAAAGGCTATCTCTGGATCATTTGGGTGATTTAAACTCATAATAATAAAACCTTTAACCTGATGTGATTCTTTTTAAAGGTGTTAAGTCTCTTGGAAGTTTGAAGGATTATTTACTGTTGTAATATTTTCAGAGTTATCTTTGAAGTAAGGGGTGTTAAAGGATCCAATGTTTATTTAAAATGTTAAGATGAGTTCATGGAATAAACATTGTTTTATGTTTAAAAACCCACGTGTCCATAATTGTAATCCCACGCCTAGGGAACAAGCCGTGTACTCGGAAAAGCAACAAATGCATTAAAGGGGGAGGTTGGTTGAACTCCATGATACATTTTGGGGTTCTGAAAACGCCTCGCCCATAACAGTTCCTTAACACCAAATTACATATCATATCAACTCAAAATTATGCATTGTTCATCACACTAAGCTTTGTACAATTGTGTGCAGGACAATTCCCACAAAGCTACTTATAAAAGGTGATAGGGATCAGGGCACAATGCCAGAGAGCATGTTCCAAATTACAATGGACTCTTGCAAACTGTTGCTCACAAATGCATCTCTCAGATTATTTACGGCATGTTTGACAGGGCTGGGAGTCACATGCACTTTACAACCAGCGAGGTCAATTGGAATGTGCAAGCCTTGCTGCTCTAACTGGTTTCCTACAAGTCCAAGGAGCCATCAACTGCACACAATTGTCAATGAAGGTATCCCAATCAACCTGGAGTCTCCCTTTATTCAAGGGCGTCCACTCCAGCATAAGAACACAAGGAGTAGGAGCAGGAGTAGATCGTTCAATCCTTCAAGCTCACTCCACCATTCAATGAGATTATGCTGATCTTCTACTTTACAACTATTTTCTTTCACTATTCCTGTAATCCTTGATGTTTTTAACATGTAGAAATCTATTGGTCTCAGTCTTGAACATACTCAACGACTGAGCCCCATCAATATCATCTGATGCGAAACCACAAAAAGATCATTATATATATTTGTGCAAGAGTTGCAGTGAGCCGTCATGTTGCAGTAACCTGTGCCAGTAACCTTACTGAGATATTCAAACGTTGAAGCAGAGCTAGTGACTGGTTCCTTGAAGACAAAGGCTACCCATTGAAAATGTCTTAGGAACTCAGATGACGATGCCCAGGAGAGATACAGTCAAAGCCACTTGATCATGAGAGCTATCATTCAGCAAGCAATCAAAATGCTGAAGATGTAATTTAGCTGCCTGGACAGGTTGATGTGTACCAGCCAGGTATTTAGAATGATAGTGGCATCCTGTCCTCGGCACAACATAGTACTCAGGAAGGAGTGGAGCTCCAGGAGGAGGAAAGTGCTGAGTGATGGATTCTACCGCTGTTACCATGGTATAGTCTGTTGTCGCCACCTTTGAAGAATACTGCTTGGACACTATGAAGCAGTCTTGTATAAGTTACAAGGAAGTCTTTATTAACATGTACATATTTACAGTAGATATGGAGAGAACCTTGCAGCACAGTGGCGCAGTGGTTAGCACTGCTGCTTCACAATGCAAAGGACCCTTGTTCGATCCCAGCCTCGGGTCACTGTCATGGGGAAATTTGCACATTCTCCTTGGGTCTCGTCCTCACAACCCAAAAATATGTGCAATTTAGGTGGATTGGCCATGCTAAATTGGAAAAAAATTATTGGGTACTCTAAATTATTTTTTTTTAAAGTATGGAGAGTCGTTACACATTGCTATTCACCTCTAGTCCGGCTCAAGCTCCTGGTCATGTGTCTTCTTACAACACCGTACACTGTACACCATCTTATGTTAACCCTTTACTATCCTGAGTGCACTGACTTTTCACAGGAGGACTAGGAGGAGGAAGAAGGACTTCATGTAGCAGAACCACAGAGCAGAAGTGCAAATAACTGCACTGGATTGCCTCGCATGGCCTAATTCTGGCACAGTTAAGCGAGACGAAACAGTGCACCCATCTGGCAGCCAAATTCTGAACATAATTTCGTCCCTTCCCATTTGCAAATACAGGGCAGTTCTGCAAGCAACGAAACACCCCTGTCATAGATATCCATTGATCATCTTTAACTTTTGTCTTGTCATTCATCACAAGTGAAAAGGCCATTTACCAGGCAGAGGAGAAAATAGTCAAAGTGGAAAATTGTTCCTGACGACTGATTTTAATCTTACAAAATTAAGCGGAACCCTGACCATTTAGCATTGTATTAAACACAATGTGCATAGTGTGATGGAACTACAATACTTTTTATTTTTTACTTTTCTACTACTCCTGCTGTTTCAGAAGGACTAGAGGCAGACTATTCCCTGCTCCGACTGCTGAGATGCTCCTGGCTGTCGTCCTCTGAGTTTGGAGCCTGTGCGGCTCCTGCTAAAAACTGTCCCACCCGTAGGTTTAGCTATTGGGACAGGAGGCAGAATCATTGTCTTTCCCTCAATTTGAGGATGACGTATGCTCAGGGTCGTGAGTTTCTGCCAAGAGCCTTCATGTGAGGAATAGGTCGATTCCCGACCGACAGATCTTTGGGCACATGGGGTAGGACATCCCAAGAAATGATGGGTTGTAGAGTGCAGGCTTTGCTTCCTTTTCACTTCTTCTTTGTTGTTGCTCTGCCTTACCTACTGTAACTATATACATGCTCTACCTTACATTAAGGCATTTGGACTCAAAGCATGATGCAGCCTGACGGACATGTTGCACCATTTTGTACAATTGGGAGAAAGCTTCTTCCATTATTAATGTCAATGCTGCTTAACGTCAAGGAGAGCTTCAGAGGCTCTTTGTAGCATTTGCTTTGGCTTCCCTGGTATGTTGGCCATTTGAGAGCTAACAAAATAGGATCTGGTAGGGGAGATGCTTTTCAGACGTAGTGTCGACACTGTTGAAAGGGAGTGAGGGTGGCAAAGGGTGAGAAGTGGAAATAATTTTAGTAGGTTCCGCACTTCTATATCTCTGTTCTCCATCTTCCCTCTCCTGGCTCATCCGCATTTTCCTGCTAGCATTGAACTGAATGGCACTTTGTTGCACTTCAATGAACTGCTGATTGACCAAAGTCAGGTACTCATCATCGATCCTGTTTAAGATGGCACTCAGGATGTTCAGACCATTGTTAAGGGCCAGCATGAACTCAGGTGACTGCTGCACTGATGCTTTATGCAGGTGACTTATCTTCTGATGTATGTAGACATCATCACAAAAGTCTGTGGTATCTTGGCACTCATGCTTGAGACAGTCTCCAATCTTTCTGGAAGCATGTACTGTGAGACAGTGAGACAGGACAAAGTCAGCCAGCATCTCACACATATTTGTATTCCACAATTGTGCGGAGTCTGCACGTTCTCCCCGTGTCTGCGTGGGTTTCCTCCGCGTCCTCCGGTTTCCTCCCACAGTCCAAAGACGTGCAGGTTAGGTGAATTGGCTATGATAAATTGCCCTTAGTGACCAAAAAGGTCAGGAGGGATTATTGGGTTACAGGGATACGGTGAAGGTGAGGGCTTAAGTGGGTTGGTGCAGTCTCGATTGGCCGTATGGCCTCTTTCTGCACTGTATGTTCTATGTTCTATGTAATTATCCCCTTTGTTGATGGCCCTCCCAGGCTCAGAATCTGTGTCCAGCTGAGCATAATTGGGAGTATCCTGCATCTTTTATCGGCGGCTTACCTTTGCTGTCCCTATCTCCATCACTTGTGAAGAAAACCTAACTACCTGTCTTGACAGTCTCACCAAGGTGTGTGTATCTGAACTGGTGGATAGTCTACATGAGTGCTGTGACAGTGCATCCTCAGAGTTAGTGGCTTCCTCTGAGGAGTCTTCATCCTCCTCCTGCACTATTTCCTGCAGGACATTTGATGGATCTGTAGAAGATGAAAGACAAGATGTAGAACGGTCAAGATAAGAAGGATCCTCATTATGCACATGATTCTGTTTTAATGGCTGCTGACATCAAGTTGATGTTGAATGTTGGATTCCATAGAACCATTGAAATGTTACAGCACATATGGAGGCCATTTGGCCATCTTGTCTGTGTCAGCCCAAGAACGCCCAGGTGCCCTTTTTAATCCCACCCTTCTGCACCTGGTCCATAGCCCTGTAGCTTACAGCACCTAAGGTGGAGAACCAGGTGCTTTTTAAAAAGAGTTTAGGGTCTCTGCCTCCACCAACTCGGGCAGTGAATTCCAGACACCCACTACCCTCTGCGTAAAATAATTCTTCCTCAAGCTCAAGTCCCCTCTACACCTTCTGCAACTGGTGGTGCTACCAAGTCACTCTTGAAGTCCCCCACACATAGTAAATGCTACGCTTTTGTCACTCACTGCTTCCTCTAAGTAGTGTTCAGCATGGAGGAGTACTGATTCACCAGTTGAGGGAGGAACAGTTTCCTTGCCCATTAACAAGATTCTGAAGCAGTCGATGTCCAAATGCAGCAAGACCTGGACAATATCAAGGCTTGGACTGACAAGTGGCAAGAAACATTTGCACCACACAAATGACCATCTCCAACGCAATGACCATCTCCAACAAGAGAGAATCTAACCATCTCCCCTTTACATTCAACCGCATTACCATCCCTGAAACACCCACTATCAACATCCTGGTGATTACAATTGACAAGAAACTGAACTAGACCTGCCATATAAATACATTGGCAGGTCAGAGGCTAGGACTCCTGTGTTGAGTAACTCACCTCCTGACTCCCCAAAGCCTGTGAACCATCTACAAGGCACAACTCAGCAGTGTGATGGAATACTCTCCACTTGTCTGGATAAATGCAGCACCAACAACACCCAAGAAGCTCGGCACATTCAGGACAAAGCACCCTGCTTGATTGGCACCCCTTCCACTCCCTCCATTGCTGATGCACAGTGGCAGCCATGTGTATCATCTGCAAGTTGCACTGCAGGAACACAGCAAGGCTCCTCATGCAGCACCTTCCAAACCCACAACTGCTACCATCTAGAAGAACAAAGTCAGTAGACAAATGGGAACACCACCACCTAGTACCTCCTCTCCAAGCCATTTATCACCATTCTTTCACTGTCACAAGATCAAAATCTTGGAACTCCCTCCCTAACGGCAGTGTGGGTGTACGTACATGACATGGACTATAGCAGTTCAAGAAGCTAATCACCACCTTGGTTAGCACTGCTGCCTCAGCGCCAGGGACACATTTTCAGTTTGAGTCTTGGGTGACTGTCTGTGGAGTTTGTACTTTCTCCCTGTGTCTGCATGGGTTTCCTCCGGGTGCTCCGGTTTCCTTCCACAGACCAAAGATGTGCAGGTTAGGTGGATTGGCCATGCTGAATTACCCCTTAGTGACCAAAGATATGCAGGTTCAGTGGGGTTGCGGAGATAGGGCGGGGGAGTCGGACTAAGTTGGGTGCTCTTTCAGAGGCTTGTGCAGACTTGATGGGCCGAATGGTCTCTTTCTGTGCTGTCTCAAGAGCAATTAGGGGTGGGAAATAAATGCTGGCCTAACCACTGACAACCAGATCCTGTAACTGAATTTGAAAGAAGTACGATAAATGCCATTATTAAATAAAAAGAAAACAAACTTGTATTTAATTAGGACTTTTCACAACCACCAGACTTCTCAAAAGCTTTTTATAGCCAGTGAAGCACTTGTTGAAGTGTGCCCATGATGTGGGAAATGCAGCAGACAACATGCACTCAGCAAACTCCAACAAACAGCAATCTGATAATGATCAGATCATCTTTTTGGGGGATTTTTGATTGAGGGATAAAAGTTAGGCAGGACACCAGGGATAAATTTCTGCTCTTCTTTGAATTAGTGCAAAATGGGATCTTTTACACATCTGACAGATGGAGCCTTAGTTTAATGTCTCATCTGAACAGCAGGACCTCCAACAGTGCTTTAATAATAATCATCTTTATTGTCATAAGTAGGCTTACATTAATACTGCAATGAAGTTACTGTGAAAAGCCCCTCGTCGACACATCCGGCGCCTGCTCGGGTACACAGAGGAAGAATTCAGAATGTCCAATGCACCTAACAGCACGTCTTTCAAGACTTGTGGGAGGAAACTGGAGCACCCGGAGGAAACCCACACAAACACAGGGAGAACGTGCAAACTCTGCACAGACAGTGCAGCGCCGGGAATCAAACCTGGGACTCTGGCACTGTGAAGCAACAGTGCTAGCCACTGTACTACGTGCTGCCCAGACACCGGATTCATCCGGCGCCCAGGACTCAACAGCCGCACCTGGGAGACTTCGCCATGGTGCCATTTAATACGAGTCCACACTAATGTGGACCAGGCATAACGGCACCTTGGGGGAGGCTCTCAGGCTATTGGCGTCCCCCGAGTGATCGGTGACAGGGCACAACCAAGGTTGGAGGATGTGGGGCGAGGTATATCGGGGTTGCCGATCAAAATGGCGACCCAATCTGTGAACAGCCTTTCCTGCTGGAAAGCATATAGAATAAAATAAAATCCCTACAATGCAGAATGGTCTATTTGGCCCATCGAGTCTGCACTGGCCCTTGGAAAGAGCACCCTACCTAGGCCCACTCCCCTTCCCTATAACCGTAACCCCACCTCACCTGCATATCTTTGGAAACTCAGGAGTAATTTTAGCAAGGCCAAGCCACTTAACCTGCACATCTTTGGACTGTGGGAGGAAACCGGAGCACCCAGAGGAAACCTATGCAGACACGGGTAGAACGTGCAGACTCCGCACAGACAGTCACCCGAGGCCAGAATTGAACCCGGGTTCCTGGAGATGCGAGGCACTGTGCCATCAGGCCACCCCTTCAACTCACTAGCAGGAATTTACTCTTAGGTGTGGCCTCAGCGGAGAGAAACTCCCTGATGGCAAAAATAAAGGCAAAGTGCCGTTGAATAGCGGGGTGTTTCTCAACGCTGCATCTGCCGAGAAACACCCCGCTAAACATGCCCGACAGAGTTTGAAATCTGCTGAATCACGGCTGATTTCGACACTTTGGTAAAATGAAATTAAAGTTGACTTCATCATAGTGAACCAAAGTTCTTTCAAATATATTGTACATTGGTATGGTATGCCTGCTCTGCCTAAAGGGAGATCCTTCGTTCATGTCTGCTGCTGCTTCATTCTGAACTGTTTTCTTGGCAGTTTTGTATCAGTGGTGATTTGGCATTGCCTTGCACTCTCAGGTGCAGGGCGAGGGGACAGGTAGGTTCAAAGCCTACCTCCGTTAAAGCAAGAATCAAACCCACGTTCTTGGCATTTCTTTGAATCACATGCTAGCCATGTCGCAAACCGAGCTAACCAGCCTGAAATTGAATATTAAGTAACAGATTTTTAAAAAGTTGTCCAGCCACGGTTAACACCACGGGACAGGTGACTATGTTATGCACTCTTGTTTTCTGGCAATACAATGTAATTAATTTTTTATCGACTTGTAAGTATTACATCCTCATCATCAATCCCAGGATATCATTGTACTCCAACTTCCTTAACTCACTGAAACATATGTAAATGTTTGTAGCTGGAGCCTTCCAGATAATATGGCATGAGTTACAGTTGTAAATAACTCAAACTCTTATGTTTGCAACTTTATTTATAATAATCCATTCTCTCTCTACCCACACTTATTAGGTAATATCTGCAATCGTTTCTCTGGAAATTTTGAAACGTAATTCATTATTTGTTCTAACAAATGCTACAACACAAAACGTTCATCGTCAGCTGCTTAGTAATACAAAGACAACAAAATGTTCTCAATCTCCCATCAATTAACCAGGGTGACATATACTTAGGTGTTAGTCCTATATATACATATATTTTTAACTCATCAGAATTATCTATTGTGTGGGTTAGACAAATCTGTTTAAAATAAGACAGGATACACCCACAAGTTGAGCATCGGAAGGTAAAGCATTGGCATTAATAAAATGGAAAGTTTGTGTCATTGTGTGAATTGGGTTACCAAAGGTTACATTATTTTATTTATCCTAAAACACAAAGTAGGCAGAAAATGTCATTCTGATTTGCATAAATGTCCATTCAATTGTTAAACCCAGCTTTTACATTCCAATGGTTTATTTTGAGGTTAAGTGAGAATTCAAAAGGTCAATTGTCAGTCACTATTAAAATAAATGAATTCTAGAAACTTCCGATGTTCATGAAAATTGTTGCTCGTTGTTACCTCTTACCTTTCATTAAAAAAAACTCAGCGTTCAAACAAGAGAAAACGTAAAAGCAGTTATTTGCAGCTGTACTTCAGAATACCTCGAGGAAAGATTCTCTCTTGACTTTTTATTAGTTCATTCCCCAAAAGACTTCAGAAGAACACCAAAGGAAGCATCTTTGAGATCTTTAAACACAATTGAGTCACAATCTCTGATGGTTTAATGACATCATCCCATTTCACATAACGTTTCAAATGTCTTTTTTCCAGATGGCAAGATCCCCAATAACCACAAATTATGCATCGATTCCAGCCATTGAACCTGCTAACCACAGTGTGAGTGATTCACCTCAGTTTTATTTATGTTATTGGGCCAAAATAACAGCAAAACTGATAGTGCTCAATGTCATTTGTGCTTAAATCGTACAGAAATAGAGGGAAGAAGGAGATGAGTGGTGAAATACAAATATCCAAAATCTGCTGCCCATGCTGCATTGCCCCATCAGTAGCCTTGTGTGAATAGCTGCTCACTCTGTATTTGAATGTGATGAAATTGCTGTATTTGTACAATGGAGGCAAACTGGATCCACCACAAAAATTTAGGGCATGCAATTACTAATTCAAGTATGCTTTTAATAATGTGATAATTGTTAATTACAGCCAATCAATTTCTCAAGCACTGGAAATTAGCTATTGCAAGTTGGAGTTTCTAAATGTTAATTTTTTCTGACATTTTCTTTGTCTCTTTTACTCTCTTAATCATTTTTTTCCATCTGTATATTTCTTTTTTTGTACTTTATTTAAGATTAAGCTACTCCCCTTTAATATACTCTTAGTTATTCTTATGCTTAGTTCTTGTCCTTAAATCTAATTGGTTCAAAATTACCTTGATTGTTGCATTGGATCTCATCTGTCCTGTGTGTGTGCTATTCTCAGTTCACATAATAAATATCTTTGTGGGTGCCATTTCTTTGAGCTGAAGGTTGCAAGGGGAATGTCTAAGTAATGCTGCTAGATGCTGTATTACAGCAAGGTCTGGCCCATTATCCTCTCAGAAACACTGAATATTTCCACAGGGAAACGGAAAGTTGCATCTTCATCAAGTACACCGAACGTAACACAGGGGATTTCCACAATAAATGCGAATTGTGAGTGAGCTGTGCTTTGTTGCCTTTGAAAACAATTTTAAAATTGAAATTTTTTCAGAAGGCCATTAAAAATGTGTAAATGTGTTATTCTGTGTAGCTGAAATTTAAACTTTAGTAACTTAATAACTAATGACAAACTCGAATTGATGATTTAATGTCAAGTTTAAATTTAGTAAAATATTGTTGTCAGAGGCACTGAATGGACCACCAATCTTCATTTTAGTGACAAACGATAGGGGCTGGTTTAGCACAGTGGGCTAAATAGCTGACTTAGAATGCAGAACAACTCGAGCAGTGCGGGTTCAATTCCTGTACCAGCCTCCCCAAACAGGCGCTGGAATGTGGCGACTAGGGGCTTTTCACAGTAACTTCATTGAAGCCTACTTGTGACAATAAGCTATTATTATTATTCAACTGTATAGTATAAAGAGGGCATTAGTTTAGCTAATTGTATTTGTGGTTCCTCTGTGTCTCAATATCTCCTCTGGCCCTAAACAATATCAACTTGGAAGATTCAAGAATTAATCTGTAAAAAGATAGATCTTTGCTGAGCTGTCAGTGAGCATTGATATATTTGGCCGGCACGGTAGCACAGTGGTTAGCACTGTTGCTTCACAGCACCAGGGACCTGGGTTCAATTCCCAGCTTGGGTCACTATCTGTGTGGAGTTTGCACGTTCTCCCCATGTCTGCGTGGGTTTCCTCTGGGTACTCCAGTTTCCTCCCCATAGGTCCCAAAAGACATGCTTGTTAGGTGAATTGCACATTCTGAATTCTCCCTCAGTGCACCTGAATAGGTGCCGTTGTGTGGTGACTAGGAGATTTTCATAATAGCTTCAATGCAATGATAATATGAGCATACTTCATAGAATTTACAGTGCAGAAGGAGGCCATTCGGCCCATCGAGTCTGCACCGGCTCTTGGAAAGAGCACCCCACCCAAGCCCACACCCTATCCCAATAACCCCACCTAACCTTTTTGGACACCAAGGGCAATCATGAGTTGCAGAGATGTCTATATTTAGGAGGATGGATCCGCAATCTGCTGAAGATTGGTTGCAGTACGTTGAGTGATTAGACTTTTTATTCAGAGCAAATGGAGTTGAGGAGGAGGGGAAGAAGAAGGCAATATTGTTAAACGTATGTGGGACCTCAAACCTACAATTTAATCCATAGCCTTATGTCCTGAAACCCGCTAGATGCAAACTCGCTTTTAGAGATTGCGGATTTGGTAAAAGGGTACTACCACCCAAAGCGCTCCATTATTTTGCAATGATTTAAATTCAATTCCATGGGGAGAGCTCCAAGGGAGGATATTGCAACCCACATAGCAAAAGTTAGGAATATTGTGGAACACTGTGACTTTGGGACAACACTAAATGATATGCTAAGGGATCGCTTGGGTTGCAGTGTAAATGATGTTTCCATACAGAGGAAGTTGCTGGCAGAAACTGCGATTAATTTTACAAAGGTTTAGCAAATAGCTTTATCTATTAGCACTGTGAAGGATACCGAGGAACGTCCGAGAGCGTAGAATGGTGCGGTTCACCATTTTGGGTGGAAAGCCGCAGAAACAGAGGCGCCAAAAGCAAAGACACCAGTTTAAACTGAGAAACGAATACGGAAGCTGGTTATGTTAGAAGATTCAGGAGAATGAACCAACAGCCTAAGATATATGCAGAATGTTACAAATGTGGGGGGAAATCATTCCCCAGAGATGATGCGCGGGATTCTCCCTTCTGAGGACTAAGTCCCCATGCCGGCGGAAGAACTGGCGGCAACCACTCCGGCATCAACATCCCCCGAAAGTGCGGAATTCTCTGCACTTACGGGGCAAGGTGGACGCCGGAGAAGTTGTCGCCACTCCAGCCGGCGGCGGAGGGACTGCGCGAATTTGCGCATGCGTCGAAGGGCTGGCGTGATCTCGCGCATGCGTGGAACCGCCGCCGTGGTTCCGCGCATGCGCAGACTGGCCGGCATATTTTGCTGCATGCGCGGGGGGGGGTTCTCTTCTCTGCGCAGGCCATGGCGGAGCCCTACAAGGGCCGGCGGAGAAGGAAGGAGTGCCCCCACGACACAGGCCCACCCGCAGATCGGTGGGCCCTGATCATGGGCCAGGCCACCGTGAGGGCCCCCCCCCGGGGTCGGATCCCCCTGCGCCCCCCCCCCCCCCCCCGAGGACCGCCCCAGCTGACCTACCTACCAGGTCCCGTCGTGTGGGTTCATGTGTAACCCACGCCGGCGGAACTGGCCAAAAACAGACGGCCACTCGGCCCATCGGGACCCGGAGAATTGCCGGAGGCGGGCCGCTGCCATCGGCCCCCGACCGGCATGGCGTGAACCCTGCCCCTGTCCGAAAGCCGGCGGCGGAGAATACGGCAGCCGGCGCCGGGCGGTGGGGCGGGATTTGCACCGCCCCCCGGGGATTCTCCGACCCGGCGGGGGGGGGGGGGGGGGGGGGGGGTCACATGCCACCGGAAGGACCATTCGAGGCACAGACGCAACAGTATTCAGAGTCTGCCGAGTGGCCATAGAATGAACAGTTCAACATCAATAAGCAGCATTGAAGATTTTTCTGTGAGTGATCAGAATGTACTTCAGATGAATAATGTGAAAACAGGCAAGATAGCCCTCATTGTGAAAACAGGCAATATAGCCCCCATTACCGTGTGTTCATAGATCATAGAATTTACAGTGCAGCAGGAGGCCATTTGGCCCATCGAGTCTGCACCGGCCTTTGGAAAGGGCACCCTACTTAAACCCACATCTCCACTCTATCCCTGTAACCCAGTGACCCCACCTGACCTTTTGGACACTAAGGGGCAATTTAGCACGGCCAATCCACCTAACCTGCACATCTTTGGACTGTGGGAGGAAACTGGAGCACCCGGAGGAAACCCATGCAGACAGTCACCGAGGCTGGAATTGAATCTGGGACCCTGGAGCTGTGAGGCAGCAGTGCTAATCACTGTGCCACCGTGTTATTGGTCAATAGTAGACCATTAAAAATGGAAGTAGACACCGCTACTAAAGATATCTTCAAGAAGGGGTTCGGCGTCTGAGACTGCAGAACAGCTCAGTTAGATTGGCTCCAATAGGGGGAGGCCATTAAGATACTCGGGACGACCAAATTCCTGTGAGCTATGGACAATAATCTGCCCAACTTCCATTAATTGTGATGTCTGAGGGGGGCGGTGGCACGGTGGCAGAGTGGTTAGCACTGCTGCCTCACTGCGCCGAGGACCTGGGTTCGATCCCAGCCCCGGGTCACTATCCGTGTGGAGTTTGCACATTCTCCTCGTGTCTGTGTGGGTCTCACCCCCACACCTCAAAGATGTGGAGGATCGGTGGATTGGCCACGCTAAATTGGCCCTTAATTGGAAAAAAAAAAGAATTGGGTACTTTAAATTTTTTAGTAAATTGTGATGTCTGGTTAAGGACCAGGTCTAATGGCTGAGACTGGCTCCAGGAAATTAAACTCAACTGCCTGGAAATTTTCAGAATTAAAGAAGGGGGCCTGCATGAAGTAATCTGGAAGTATCAGGAAATATCAGACTTGGGCATCATCCAGCCGGTCCATTTTGCGGATGGACAGCCCCCATGTGCCTATGGTAAAACTGGATAAAACAGTGCAATGTGCAGAGAATATAAATTAACAATAACCCAAACAGCAAAGCTGGACAGATATCCTATCCCGAAGATAGAGGATTTATATGCAAGACTGGATTCTCATATATAAAATTGGATATGAGTCATGAATATCAACAGTTGGAATTGGATGATGCTTCCAGAGGTTACATGACTATTAACACCTATAAGGATTCTATCGATACATATGCTTGTCCTCCACCTTACGGCATATTTTGCTGTGTGTCATTGTATATTTGGATGACGTATTGATTACGAGTACAATCGAAGAAGAACACATGCCTAACCTAGAAGGAGTACTGAGAAGACTTTAGGAGGCGGGAGTTGACCTAAAAAGAGAAAAATGCACTTTCCAGCAAAGTCATTTACTTGGGTTACCTTGTGGATACTCAGGGATTATGTCCTATGGAGGACAAAGTAAGGACAATAAAGGAGGAGCTGATCCCTATAAACACCTCGGACCTCAAATCATTCCTGGGGATAGTTCATGATTACGGGCGTTTCCTTCCAAATCTGTCATCACTATTGGCTCCTTTACACACCTTACTGAAGAAATAACTGAAATAGTTCTGGAAAACACCACAGAGAAAAATGTTTAATAAAGTCAAGCAACTGTTGCATTCATCTTACCTACTGGTACATTTTGACCCGTCCAAGAAGTTATTGCTAACGTGTGACGCCTTCCCATACAGCGTGGGGACAGTTTAATGTCACGGAATAGATGATGGATCGGAGAGGCATATTGCATACGTGGGAAGAACCCTTTCAGAAACTGATAAAGGGTATTTGCAGATAGAAAAAGGACTGTCTGTTGTGGACGGAGTGAGAATATTTCACCAGTATTTTTATGGAACACATTTTACTGTTGTAATGGCCACAAGCCACTGTTGGATCTTTTCAAGGAGGACAAGTCTATTCCGCCGATTGCATCAACCAGTGGCAGCACAGCAAATAAAATTGTGGACCGGCAGAGACCCACTGTTATCAAAGATAAGGCGGACTTCCGGTTGTGGCTATGCCTAGGTAGGTCGCACGTTCGGCAGCTCCCGCCGGGAACGGACTTTTGGGCTCTCTAGAAGGGGCCCCAACGGAAATTGTTCGACGGCTTCCAGGGTGGGAAGGTGACAGAAAGGTCCCCCGGACATTATATGGATTGGACCAGGAGTGGAGCGGTGAAAAAAGTGATCTTGGAGCAGCGAAAAGTGAGAGGGAGAAAAAACTAGATGGCGGCGGGTGGAGACCAAGCAGCATGGGCGCAGTGATCGCAGGAGCAGCAGGGGTTTCTGAGACGCTGTTTGAGGAGCTGAAAACCGAAATGCTGGCGCCAATGAAGGCGGCGATTGAGAAGCTAGTGGAGACCCAGAAGGCCCAAGGGGATCCGGGAGGTGCGTCAAAAAGCCTCGGAGAACGAGGACGAGATCTTGGGCCCGGCGGTGAAGGTGGAGGCGTACGAGGTGCTGCACAAGAGGTGGGCGGAAAGATTTGAGGACCTGGAGAATAGGTCGAGGAGGAAGAATCCTAGTGGAGGGGCCCGATGCCGGGGCATATGTGAGCATGATGCTCAATTCGGGGGGGAGGATGGGTGGTGCTGGAGAGGAGCGCACACTGACTGCCAGGGAGGGGGAGGGGGGATTCTCGGGCGCGGAGGGGGAGGGGGGATTCTCGGGCGCGGGAGCCTTCCCGAGGCCTCTGGAGCTAGATGGGGCTCACCGGGTCCTAGTAAGGAGACCCAAGGCCAACGAGCCGCCAAGGGCTCTAGTGGTGAGGTTTCTCCGATTTATGGACAGAGAGTGTGTCCTGAGATGGGCCAAGAAAGAGCGGAGCAGCAGGCGGGAGAACACGGAGAACCGAATCTATCAGGACTGGAGTGCAGAGGTGGCTAAGAAGAGAGCGGGTTTTAATCGGGCTAAGGCGGTGCTCCATCGAAAGGGGGTGAAGTTCAGTATGCTGCAGCCAGCGCGATTGTGGGTCACGTTCCAGGATCGGCACCATTATTTTGAAACGCCTGATGAGGCATGGAGCTTTATACGGACTGAAAAGTTGGACTCAAATTGAGGGTTTGTTGTGGGGGAATGTTTACTGTGTATATAGTGTTTATTACGTTTAGGGAATGTTCCTCTGGTTTGGGTGCTGGATGGGGATGGGTGAAGGGATTGGATGGGGAGACTGTGGGAGAGTGTGGGCATCGGTGTTGGAGGGGCAGACCCCCACGAAGGAAGAGGGGGAGTGGACGCCCGGGGATGGGGAATTGGGGTAAGGCCGCAAAAGGAGCTGCACCAGAGGGGGCGGGGCCGGCTCAGGAAAGCGCGGGCTTTTTCCCGCGCTAGGGAAGGACGGGGGTGGGGGCCGGGGGGGCGATGGGCGGTGCTGGAGAGGAGCGCACACTGACTGCCAGGGAGGGGGAGGGGGGATTCTCACATTGGAGGGGGTGGATGGAATGGCGGGAAAGGCCGGGGTCAGCAGGAGTCAGCTGACCTACGGGAGTGTTATGGGGGGAGCAAAAGGGCTAGATGCGGATCTAGCGGGGGGAGGGGAGGGGCACAGGGGGAGTATAGGGTTGCTGCTGCATTGGCCAAAGGGGAGCTGGAAGTAGGAGAGGTGGTCGGGGCGGGGCCCGCCGTATGGGGGTCTGGAGGGTGCGGGAGGCGCGGGCACGTGGCTGGCCTAGAAAAGGGGGGGGGGTGAGCAGCCCTCCAATCCGGCTGATAACTTGGAATGTGAGGGGCCTGAACGGACCGGTCAAGAAGGCCCGGGTGTTCGCGCACTTTAAGGGACTGAAGGCAGACGTGGTTATGCTCCAGGAGACACATTTGAAGGTGGCAGATCAGGGGCGTCATTCTCCGACCCCCCAGAGGGTCGGAGAATGGCCGTTGGCCGCCGTGAATCCCGCTCCCGCCGGTTGCCGAAGTCTCCGAAGGGAGAAAAGTCGGCGGGGCGTTAATGTCGCCGCTGCCGCGGAGAATGTCACGGGTCTGCGCAAGGCAGCCGATTGCAAGGGGGTCCGTGCCGGGGAGGAGGATGGGGGGGGTCCCTGCTGGGGAGGGGGATGGGGGGGTCCGTGCCGGGGTGGAGGTTGGGGGGGGGGCCGTGCCGGGGAGGGGGATGGGGGGTCCGTGCCGGGGTGGAGGTTGGGGGTCCGTGCCGGGGTGGAGGTTGGGGGATGGGGGGGTCCGTGCCAGGGTGGAGGTTGGGGGGGGGGTCCGTGCTGGGGAGGGGGATGGGGGGGTCCGTGCCGGGGTGGAGGTTGGGGGGGGTCCGTGCCGGGGAGGGGGATGGGGGGGGTCCCTGCTGGGGAGGGGGATGGGGGGGTCCATGCCGGGGTGGAGGTTGGGGGGGGGTCCGTGCCGGGGAGGGGGATGGGGGGTCCGTGCCGGAGTGGAGGTTGGGGGGGGGTCCGTGCCGGGGAGGGAGATGGGGGGGGTCCCTGCCGGGGTGGAGGTCGGGGGGGGTCCGTGCCGGGGTGGAGGTTGAGGGATGGGGGGGTCCGTGCCAGGGTGGAGGTTGGGGGGGGGGTCCGTGCTGGGGAGGGGGATGGGGGGGTCCGTGCCGGGGTGGAGGTTGGGGGGGGTCCGTGCCGGGGAGGGGGATGGGGGGGGTCCCTGCTGGGGAGGGGGATGGGGGGGTCCATGCCGGGGTGGAGGTTGGGGGGGGGTCCGTGCCGGGGAGGGGGATGGGGGGTCCGTGCCGGAGTGGAGGTTGGGGGGGGGTCCGTGCCGGGGAGGGAGATGGGGGGGGTCCCTGCCGGGGTGGAGGTCGGGGGGGGGTCCGTGCCGGGGTGGAGGTTGAGGGGGGGGTCAGTGCCGGGGAGGGGGATGGGGGGGTCCGTGCTGGGGTGGAGGTTGGGGGGGTCCGTGCCGGGGAGGAGGTTGGGGGGGGTCTGTGCCGGGGTGGAGGTTGGGGGGGTGGTCCGTGCCGGGGGGGGGGGTCCCTGCTGGGGAGGGGTATGGGAGGGCAAGTGAGTTGGTCCACCTGGCCAGGTGCCAGCCTCCAACAGTTGGGCCCATGCGGTCCATGCCACCTGGCTGGGGGGAGGAGGGGATATGGGCAATGATGACATGTCGTCGTTCCCCTCCCCCCACCAGGCCGTCATGTTTTCAGATCATCCAGCGATGTTGGCCGCCGTGGCGGCAGCCGCTCATGTCTATGTTGCCCTGGATGAGGAGGAGGAGGAGGAGCGTGCCAGAGAGGCGGCGCAGGCTGCTGCAGAGGGGCAGGCGCAGCCGCCCAGGCTGGAGGGACACCCGACCGACAGGGGGAGGAGGGGGAGGAGGACGTCGCGGCCCCACGGCAACGGAGGCACCCGAGGGCGCCCTGTGTGTACCGGCCCAGGCAGTCATACCAGGACTTCACGGACCGGGAATGCAGGAGGAGACTCCGGATGAGCCGGGAAACCGTGGCACACATCTGCCACCTGCTGGCACACTGTAACCGCGTGGCACTGGCGGGGGACACCCTCTCCCCGTGTCCGTCAAGGTTACGGTGGCCCTGAACTTTTATGCAACGGGGTCATTCCAGGCACCGAGTGGGGACCTGTCCGGCATATCGCAGACATCGGTGCACCGGTGCATCCGGGCAGTGACAGATGCCCTATATGCCATGGCGCACCGCTACATCCGCTTCCCCGTGGACCGGGCCAGCCAAGATGCCCGGGCCGTGGGCTTCTCTGCCGTGGCCGGGTTCCCCATGGTCCAGGGCGCGATCGATGGGATGCACGTCGCCGTGCGGCCACCTGCAGATAACAGGGCCGTGTTCACTAATAGGAAGGGGACCTATTCGATGAACGTACAGGTGGTCTGCGACCACCGCATGATGATCCTGCACGTCTGCGCCCATCACCCAGGCAGTGTACACGACTCATTCGTGTTGTCGCGGTCATCCATCCCCGGCATGTACGAGGGACGCCATCCTCGGCTGAGGGGCTGGTTGCTGGGCGACAGGGGCTACCCATTGCGATCGTGGCTGATGACGCCTATACGGAGGCCACACAATGAGGCGGAGAACCGCTACAATGATGCCCATGTAGCGACAAGGGGAGTGATAGAGAGGTGCTTTGGCGTGCTGAAGATGCGTTTCAGGTGCCTGGACCTCTCTGGGGGCGCCCTCCAGTATCGGTCAGATAGGGTCGGCCGCATCATTGTGGTGTGCTGCGTCCTGCACAACATAGCCCAACAGAGGGGCGATGTGCCGCAGGCAGAGGAGGGCGGAGTGGAGGAGCAGCAGGAAGAGGCGCAGTCCTCCCCAGATGAGGGGGATGGGGGTAATGGTCAGGGAAGACGGGGTAGACACAGGCGGGTGGCTGTCCACCGTTACCGGCTGGCCCAGCGGGCACGGGACAGACTGATAGACGCCCGCTTCACTGACTAGATGGGCGTGGGAATCGGGTAGTATGGCCACAGACCGCACACCATGGCAACAGCCGACCACCCACACCCCCCACCCATCCACCCACCCAGCACCCTCACCCCCCTCCCCAACCCCACCCGCATGCACACCACCCCCCCCCCCATTGCCGATCCACCTGCGGCACAACGGGCCGGGCTCACACAGTTGCGGGTGGACGCGTGTCTATCGCAGGCCATGGAGGATGATGACAACCCACTCTGCGGTGAGCTCCTGGCTCTACATCGTTGGACTATGTCTGACCCATGGCCACAGTACCACCATCCACCCGGACCATCCCTGCATGCGGCTGTGACACTGCAGCGCACGGTCCCGTCCTCTGCCCGGGGGATGTTGATGGCGGCCCAGGGGGAAGGGGCAGACTCACCTGGGGCTGAAGTAAGACCACCCCTCACACACACACTTGCGCTCAACGTACATGACACCCCCGCACACTTTGGACAGAGCACAAAGGCAGCTTCTGTAGGTGTAACATTGACTTTAATAACCAAAGGAGTTCATGCACGTGCCCTAGCCCCTAAAACTCATCTGTGCCCTGCAACCGTACCAACTTACTCAGTGTCTAATTGTTTGGCCTTACGGGCCCTTTGACTACGTCTACGTGGTTCCCCAGACGGTACAGCAGAACTGGAGGCGGACTCCTGTGATTCCTGCCCTCTGACACTGGATCCCTTTGGCGGCCGTTTCCTGGGGCGTCCTGGCCTAGATGGGCCAGGCTGCGGCCCGGGCGACTGGGATGGCGAGCTGCCAGCCTGTCCTGCCCATTGCCCACCCGATGCACCTGGGACGGAAGGGGGGGAGTCCGAGGTGTCGCGGTGTACCGGGACCTCCCCTACAGAGGGAGCCGGGATGGACCACACCACCTCCTCCTCCCTCGGGTGCCCGATGGCCCCCAGGCCTCTACATGGGTGGGGGATGCGAACGGACTGGCCATCCGACGCCCCCCCGACATCTGGCGCTGCCAGTCCTGGAGGCCCGTGCTGGTATCGACAGGGGTCTGCAGGTTTGCAGCCATGGAGCCCAGGGGGTTGGCAAACCCTGTCTGTGACAGTGCGACGCCGGCTCGCACATGGCCACTGGCGCCGATGCCCTCAGCGATGGCCTGCAGAGACTGGGCCATGGCCTGCTGAGACTGGGCCATGGCCTGCAGAGACTGGGCCATGGCCTGCTGAGACTGGGCTATGGCGTTGAGCGCCTCTGCCATCTGGCGCTGGCACTGGCTCATGGCCTCCTGTGAGAGGGCAGCCATTTCCTGGGCCACAGACGCCGCCTGCACGGAAAACCCCAGGCCTCGCAAACCGTTCCCCATGTCTGACACCGTCGCACCCATTGCCTCCACCGCGGACACCACCCGTGCGGTGTCGGCCTGGGTGGCACGCATGACCGGCACCACTCCCAGCTCCTGGACGCGGGTGGACTCCTCCACCTGCGACCGCAGCCGCCGCAAGCCGCCAGTCACCCTCTTCGCTTGTCTCCGGGTCGGTGGTTGCATCAGATCTATGTGTGGGTGTGGAAACTCCAGGAACCCGGGATCCATCTGGGCGGCAGATGTTCGCTTGGGCTGGGCTGCCCTCCGACCGCCCGGCCCCTCTGCTGCTCCTACCTCCACCTGCTGTACCTGTGCGGCTGTGTTGTGCGCACCAGTGAGTGTACCAGACGCCTCATCACTAAAGTGCCCAACCGAGGTGAATGTTTCTGCGATGGTGGAGGGTGTTGGTGACAGCAGTGGCTTTGTGTCGTGCTCTTCGTCCCACTCTGAGTCCATGGCTCTTTGGGGTGGGGGTTCTTCTCCACCCATCCACTCTGAGTCACTGTCCGGTATTTCGTCTTCCTGGGTAGTGCTGTCCCGGGTACTGCTGTCCCGGGTAGTGGTGTCCCGTGTAGTGGTGTCCTGGGTAGTGGTGTCCTGGGTAGTGGTGTCCTGGGTAGTGGTCGGATGTGACGGGGGCCTGTGGCTGCCCCCCTCATCGCTGGGTGGTCGCTCCCGCACGTGACGGGGGTGTCGCCTCCCTGTTGCTCCAGGTCTCTCCGTCTCCTGTGGTGTGCGAGGGGCATCCTGCGGGCATCGCATGCTGGAGGGTCCGGGTCTCTCTGTCTCCCGTGGCCTCCAAGGGGCATCCTGCGGGCGTCGCATGCTGGAGGGTCCGTGTCTCTCCGTCTCCCGTGGTGTGCGAGGGGCATCCTGCGGGCGTCGCATGCTGGAGGGTGCGGGTCTCTCCGTCTCCCGTGGCCTCCGAGGGGCATCCTGCGGGCGGTCTGCATCTGCGGGGATTGGTGCCTGGACGTTTGGTCCTGCGATACACAATGAAGCATGCATGGTTAGACATCAGGCAGTGGTCAGGTGATACGGGGGAGGGGGATATAGGGGAGGGGGGATATGGGGACGGGCTGTCTGTGGCTCACTTGCTACTACGCCCCCGACCTCTGCATCAGCAACCTCCCGGTCCTCAGGTCCACCAGCCAGTTCCAGGGCCCTTTCCTGGTGTTCGGTCAGTGGCCTCTCATCAGCGGGGCCTCCTCCAGTCCTCACATGCTCCATATTGTTGTGTGCGCGCTTCTCCTGTGGGGGGGGGGGGGGGGGGGTGGCAGGGGTAAAAGGCAACACTATTAGGCAGGTATATGAATGCACGCCATCGGTTGCGCGTGCATTGCAGAGGTTAAGGTTAGGGCTGGATTCACTTGGGGATATGGGGGAGGGGGGATATGGGGAGGGGGGATATGGGGGAGGGGGATATGGGGAGGGGGGATATGGGGGAGGGGGGATATGGGGGAGGGGGGATATGGGGATGGGGGATATGGGGGAGGGGGGATATGGGGAGGGGGGATATGGGGGAGGGGGATATGGGGGAGGGGGGATATGGGGGAGGGGGGATATGGGGGAGGGGGGATATGGGGGAGGGGGGATATGGGGGAGGGGGGTATATGGGGAGGGGGATATGGGGGAGGGGGGGATATGGGGATGGGGGAATATGGGGGAGGGGGGATATGGGGGAGGGGGGATATGGGGGAGGGGGGATATGGGGAGGGGGGATATGGGGAGGGGGGATATGGGGGAGGGGGATATGGGGGAGGGGGGATATGGGGGAGGGGGGATATGGGGATGGGGGGATATGGGGGAGGGGGGGATATGGGGGAGGGGGGGATATGGGGGAGGGGGGATATGGGGGAGGGGGGATATGGGGGAGGGGGATATGGGGGAGGGGGGGATATGGGGAGGCTCACCCTGCCTGCTCTGACGAGGTCGTTCACCTTCTTGTGGCACTGGGTGCCTGTCCGTGGTGTCAGGGCCACAGCGGTGACAGCCTCTGCCACTTCCCTCCACAGACGCCGGCTGTGGCGTGGGACAACTCTGCGGCCGTGCCCGGGATACAGGGCGTCCCTCCTCTGCTCCACCGCGTCCAGGAGCGCCTCCACATCGCGTGACTCGAACCTCGGGGCTGAGCGGCGGCCAGCCATCCAGTCGGGTATTGCGGTCGGGTGTTCCGGTCGGGTGGGGGAGCAGCGCGGCCTTATGAGCCGTCACGCCGTGCGGTGCGTATGACGCTGCACGGCGTGAACCACTGCGCAAGCGCGGATCCCGTTACGTCGCTGCTAGCCCATTTCGGGCCGGAGACTATTGACCCATTTTTCCGACGTTACGCAAGTCGGATTTGCGCCGTTTTTTGTGCCGATCGGCGGACTTTCCGCCGATAACGGAGAATTTCGCCCCAGGTTAGGCTGAGAAAGGGATGGGTAGGACAGGTATTCCATTCAGGGTTGGATGCGAAGAACAGAGGGGTTGCAATACTGGTGGGGAAGCGGGTGTCGTTTGAGGCAATGAATATTGTAGTAGATAATGGAGGTCGATATGTGATGGTGAGCGGTAGGTTGCAGGGGGTGCGGGTGGTACTGGTAAACGTATATGCCCCGAACTGGGATGATGCCGGATTTATGAAACTTGGCATGCTGGGTCGGATTCCGGGCCTGGAGGTCGGAAGCTTGATAATGGGGGGGGATTTCAACACGGTGCTGGACCCAGCACTGGATCGCTCGAGGTCCAGGACGGGTAAGAGGCCGGCTGCGGCCAAAGTGCTTAGGGGGTTTATGGACCAGATGGGGGGAGTGGATCCATGGAGGTTTGTCAGGCCCCAGGCCAGGGAATTTTCATTCTTTTCCCACGTCCACAGAGCCTACTCCCGGATAGATTTCTTTATTTTGAGTAGGGCGCTAATCCCAAAAGTGGAGGAAACGGAGTATTCGACCATAGCCATCTTAGACCACACCCCGCACTGGGTGGAGCTGGAGTTAGGAGAGGAGAGGGACCAGCGCCCGCTGTGGCGACTAGATGTGGGATTATTGGCGGATGAGGAGGTGTGCGGGCGGGTGCGAGGGTGCATTGAAAGATATTTGGAGGCCAATGACAACGGGGAGGTGCAGGTGGGGGTAGTCTGGGAGGCGCTGAAGGCAGTGGTCAGGGGAGAGTTAATCTCCATCAGGGCCCACAGGGAGAAGAGAGAGAGCAGAGAGAGGGAGAAGTTGGTGGGGGAGATCTTAAGGGTGGACAGGAGATATGTAGAGGCCCCCGAGGAGGGACTACTCGGGGAGCGGCGGAACCTCCAGACGGAGTTCGACCTGTTGACCACAGGGAAAGCAGAGTCACAGTGGAGGAAAGCGCAGGGGGCGACGTATGAGTATGGGGAGCAGGCGAGTCGGATGCTGGCACACCAGCTTCGTAAGAGGGAGGCAGCAAGGGAGATGGGTGGAGCTAAGGATAGCGGGGGGGAATATGGTGCGGAGTGCGGTGAGAATGAATGAGGTATTTAGGGACTTCTATGGGGATCCGGACAGATCTGAGTCCCCAGCGGGGGATGCAACGATTTTTGGATCAGCTGAGGTTCCCGAGGGTGGAGGAGCAGGAGGTGGCTGGTTTAGGGGCGCCAATTGGGCAGGAGGAGCTGGTTAAAGGATTGGGGAGCATGCAAGCGGGGAAGGCCCCGGGGCCAGATGGGTTCCCCGGTCGAGTTTTACAGGAAATACGTGGACCTGCTAGGCCTGTTGCTCGTGAGGACTTTCAATAAGGCAAGGGAGCTGGAGAGGAGCGCACACTGACTGCACACTGACTGCCCCCGACAATGTCCGAGGCGCTGATCTCTCTGATCCTGAAGCGGGACAAGGACCCACTGGAGTGTGGGTCGTATAGACCAATCTCGCTCCTCAATGTGGATGCTAAGTTGCTGGCAAAAGTGCTGGCTACGAGAATTGAGGACTGTGTCCCGGGGGTGATTCATGAGTACCAGACGGGATTTGTAAAGGGCAGGCAGCTAAACACGAATGTGCGGAGGCTGCTCAATGTGATTATGATGCCCTCGGTGGAGGGAGAAGCAGAGGTAGTGGCAGCTATGGACGCGGAGAACGCCTTCGACCGGGTAGAGTGGGAGTATCTTTGGGAAGTGTTGTGGAGGTTTGGGTTCGGGGAGGGGTTCATCGGCTGGGTCAGATTGCTATATTGAGCCCCGGTGGCAAGTGTGGCGACGAATCGGCGGAGGTCGGAGTACTTTCAGCTGTACCAAGGGACGAGGCAGGGGTGCCCCCTGTCCCCCTTGTTGTTTGCATTGGCAATTGAGCCTCTGGCCATGGCACTAAGGGAGTCCAGGAAATGGAGGGGACTGGTCTGAGATGGATAGGAACATCGGGTGTCGCTGTATGCGGACGACCTGTTGCTGTATGTGGCAGATCCAGTGAAGGGGATGGCGGAGGTCATGCGGATCTTAAGGGAGTTTGGGGACTTCTCGGGGTATAAGCTTAATGGAGGGAAAAGTGAGCTCTTTGTGGTGCATCCAGGGGACCAGGGAAGGGGGATAGACGACCTGCCGTTGAAGAGGGCGGAAAGGAGCTTTCGGTACTTAGGGATCCAGGTGGCTGGGAGTTGGGGGGCCCTGCACAAACTCAATTTGACGCGGTTGGTGGAGCAGATGGAAGAGGATTTCAAAAGATGGGATGTGCTGCCACTCTCGCTAGCGGGCAGGGTGCAGTCGGTTAAAACGATGGTCCTCCCGAGGTTTCTCTTTGTGTTCCAGTGCCTTCCCATTATGATTCCCAAGGCCTTTTTTAAACTGGTAGGTAGGAGTATCATAGGTTTTGTGTGGGCAAATAAGACCCCGAGGGTAAAGAGGGTGTTTCTGGAGCGTAGTAGGGCCAGGGGAGGGCTGGCTCTGCCGAATTTGTGTGACTATTATTGGGCAGCCAATGTGGCGATAATCCGTAAGTGGGTAATGGAGGGAGAGGAGGCGGCGTGGAAGAGGTTAGAGATGGCGTCCTGTGTGGGCATGAGCCTGAGGGCGCTGGCGATGGCACCGCTGCCGCTCTCGCTGACAAGGTACATCACGAGTCCGGTGGTGGCGGCGACGTTGAAGATCTGGGGGCAGTGGAGACGACACAAGGGTGAGGTGGGAGCCTCGGTTTGGTCCCCGATTCGGGAGAACCATCGGTTCATCCCGGGAAGGATGGATGGGGGATTTCGGAGCTGGCATCGGGCAGGGATTAGAAGAATGGGGGACCTGTTCATAGATGGGACGTTTGCGAGCCTGGGGGCGCTGGAGGAGAAGTTTGGGTTGCCCCTGGGAAATGCTTTCAGGTATATGCAAGTGAGGGCGTTTGTGAGGCGGCAGGTGAGGGAAGTCCCGCTGCTCCTGGCACAGGGGACTCAGGACAGGGTGATTTCGGGTGTATGGGTTGGAGAAGGCAGGGTTTCGGTGATCTCCCAGGAGCTGAAAGAAGAGGAGGAGGCCTCGGTAGAGGAGTTAAAGGGCAAGTGGGAGGAGGAGCTTGGGGAGGAGATAGATGAGGGTCTGTGGGCTGATGCCCTGAGTAGGGTTAATTCTTCCTCCACTTGCGCCAGGCTCAGCCTCCTACAAGTCAAGGTTATTCACAAAGAACATATGACAGGGGCGAGGTTGAGTAGGTTCTTTGGGGTGGAGGATCGATGTGGGAGGTGCTCGGGAAGCCCGGCGAATCACGTCCACATGTTCTGGTCGTGCCCGGCACTGGATGGGTTTTGGAGGGGTTTCGCGAGGACTATGTCCAAGGTGGTGAAAGTCCAGGTCAAGTCGAGTTGGGGGTTGGCACTATTTGGGGTAACGGACGAGCCGGGAGTGCAGGAGGCGAAAGAGGCCGGTATCCTGGCCTTTGCGTCCCTGGTAGCCCGGCGGAGGATCTTGCTATTATGGAAGGACGCAAAGCCCCCCAGTGTGGAAGCCTGGATAAATGACATGGCAGGGTTCATTAAGCTGGAGAGCATAAAGTTTGCCTTACGAGGGTCTGTGCAGGGGTTCTTCAGGCGGTGGCAACCGTTCCTAGACTATCTCGGGAGCGTTAGGAGGAGGTCAGCAGCAGCAGCAACCCAAGAGTGGGGGGGGGGAGGAGGAGGGGGTCTCTTTCGGGGTGGGGGAATTTGGGTGGGTGGGGGGGGGCTTCCCTACGGGTATCTTTGAACATCATATGGGGGGGTTATTGTATACGGGGAAACCCAATGTAAAAGTTTTGTATAATTTTTGACTGTTGTGTTTGCGTTGCTTTCTTTTTGTTATTGGTGGGGGGGTTGTTAAAAATTTTGTTGGAAAATTTGAATAAACACATTTTTAAAAAAATCAAAAAAATCAAAGATAAGGCACAAAATATTAGCAGGTTGGAAGAATGAGAGGATTTCCAAAGACAGAAGTCATACCACATTAGGTGAACTAAGTTGTGAGGAGGGCATCATCTTATGGGGAACGAGGGTAATCATCCCTGTATCAGGGACAGAATTGCTCCTTGCAGAATTGCACAGTGCTCATCCGGGCATATTAAAAATATGTAGATACCCGCCAGAAGCTATGCTTGCTGGCCAAGAATCGACACCGCTAATGAGGGATTAGTGAAGCACTGTGATGAGTGCCAGTTACAGCAGACGTTACCTGCTGCAGCTCCTTTACCCTTGGGAATGGCCAGGTCGGCCATGGGTTCAAGTCCACAGCAATTATATAGGACCATTTTTGGGCACGATATTTCTACTATTAGTAGATGCCCACCCCAAATGGCTGAAAGTATCTGAGATGAGATCCACAACTGCACATGCCACAGTCGAGAAGCTTAGTCAGTGCTTCACACTCCATGGTTTATCTGAAATGCTCGTATCAGATAACGGAACAGCTTTTACAAGCGCAGAATTTCAAAGTTTCATGTCTTCCAATGGGATAAAGCACATCAGAACTATAGCATATCACCCCTCAACCAATCGACTGGCTGAGCAGGAAGTCCAGATGTTCAAGGCTGGCTTAAAGAAACCATCAGCCACATCTTTGGAAACAAAAATAGCTCGAACCCTCTTCGCGTACCACACACGACCACCGGTATGTCGCTAGCAGAACTATTGATGGGCCGACATTTAAGGACCAGGTTCAACTTTGTGTTCCCAAATTTGGCAGGGAGGGTTTAGTAAGGCACAGGGAGTCTACAGAGAGTAAAAGTAAAATAAATTTATTTAAACAACAAGTATTTACTTGAGCCCTGGTTAAATCTCACCGGGTACTTTCTCTCTCTGTCTCGGTTCCACACTTTTTATACAAGTACAGGTAAACTAACCTGCCCCTAGCGGGGGAGCTCGTACTCCTCGAGAAGCACGAGATAAACAATCATCCCCACACCATATGTCCCGTGCAGGTTATTACAGAGGGTAGAAGCAAGGCAGTGCCACAACAAGAAGAACCACTATTCAACTAAAGATGCAAGATCGTTCAAAATAAATGACCCAGTTTATGTGAAAAATTTCGGGAATGGCTTGAGGTGGATTCCAGGAATTGTTGTGGCCAAGACAGGACCGTTATCATATGAGGTGAGTGTATAAGACAGGACTTTGAGGAAACATGTGGACCATCTGTGTGGGCGAGAGTCGACCCAATAGCCAGATTTGTTATTACCAGCTGGAGGTGTTGTTGGCTGCCAGAGCAGTGAAATGTCCAATCAGCCTGTGACAGGTGTGAATATTGTTCCAACTGAAACAGAGGAGGTTGATGCATCTGTACCAGAAGAGAGACCCAGTGTGACAGTTTCTACAGAAACTACCCCAACAGAAGCACCCCAGCTGGGGGAGTTGTGCTGCTCTATGGGAATGTAGAAGCCACCAGAGAGACTCAAGTTTTTGATGGACTGATTAAAAATATTGATCGGTGTAAGTTACGAGGAACTGAGGGGCAGCATGGTGGATCAGTGGTTCGCACTGCTACCTCACGGCGCTTAGGATCCAGGTTTGAGTCCCGTCCACTGTCCATGTGGAGCTTGCACATTCTCCCCGTGTCTGCGTAGGTGTCACTCCCACAACCCAATGATGTGCAGGGTAGATGGATTGGCCATGCTAAATTGCCCCGTAATTGGAAATTTAAAAATAAAATTAGGGAACTGTCCAAGTTAACTATTATTCTGTACAGTAAGGAACTGCAAGGGGGAGGGATGTAGTTGCTGGCCCCTTAAGGGGCGAGCATCTGAAGGGTCATGTGACCCCCTCGTCCAATCTGTCGCCAGCACGCGTGATCGCCTGAGCAGAGCATGGGCTTTTGCTCAGTTCAATCCAGGAAGCGGACTGGCTGCACTACTCTGTAAATAGCTGGTTGTCCAAACATTCATTGTCTGTACCTAACTGGTGAAGCCAGGTTCCTACAGAAAGCATTGTGGACTGGCTTACACTGCAGTTTTACAGCTTTTTGTACCTCAGTTAACTATCAAATTTTTGAACTCAAGATTTCAGCATGTTTGAAACCAAACAGATGTGCAAGCCAGTGTTCTTTAACAATGAAGCACAGCAGCTATACACATAATACACTATGTCACCAGGCTCATCATTTTTGGCATATTTAACAGTGGCAACCACTCTATGCGGAACAAATGCAAGCCCCAGACATTACATCACCTATGCAAAGTCTAAAAGGATAATATTGTTAATAATAGTTACATTTGTTTGATGTTTTATCACACCCAAAACATCTTGTGCAATTAATTACTTTTGACGTGTTGCGACTATTATGTAGGAAAATGAGGGAACCATTCTGCACGAATATCATCACATAGACAGCAGCCACAGGAATGACTGGTAACATTTGAGGAAGGAATATTGCCCATGACACAAGGGAAACTCCCTCAATACTCACGAGTATGTCAAGCTAGATTGTGAACTCAAATACTTACATGGAACTTAGACCAATCGATAAAAATACGACAGCCAAATTAAGCTAACCACTTAAGTAGTGCAATTTTTAATTCCTCCCCCACTCTCTCTTATCTGATGTGGGGAATAATATAGAGACCTAATCTCCCTTAGGTTTTCTCCCCACCTGACTGCTTCCCTCTCTGATCTTTAGGTTTTTGAAGCCCAATTTTGGCCTCATCTAATCACTATTTCCTGATTTTCATCCTCTTCTCTTTTATTAATTTCTACTCTGATGGCTCTGTCACCTGTTCTATGAATCTTGGCACTTCACCTTAATTTTGTAATGTAAGGAATGGATGAATCTGTACCTTACAACATAAATGCAGCAATTATAGACCAGTTATCTCAGAGGCAGAAAGTACTTGGGATAAGGGAATATTAGATCCATGTTCATGTAAAATGTGCCCAGGTTATGAGCAATAGTCAGCTTGATAAATGGGAATTCTTTGAGGAAATGATTAGATAGTGGAAGTGAATGATCTGGTGGGTGTAATTTACCTCAATGTTTAGAAGATAGTTGCTAAAGTTCCACCATTGAGACTTTTTGGGGGGAAGTTTAAGACTCATGTAATTGATGGTAAATTAGTAGGGGGTTAGGGTTTTCGTTCAGTAGGTCTTATTGAACTCGTCATGGTCTTAAGTAGTTTAACTGTATGTATTTATTAACTGCAAGAACTACATACATGTACACAGTAAAGGGTTCAATTTCAGAGCTGGCTCCATGCTTGCTTGTACACACAGCTCTGTCCAACACTAGACTGACCCCTAGGTGCAGGTCATGTGTTTTGTTACATCATTCTGTGGGTGGCATTACTGTACTTAATACCATGTTGATCCTACATTTGCCAGACCCTTATATTACATCTGCTCCAAGTCTTTATCCAATGCATCTCAAGTTATTCTAGTTTATTCCTTGTAATTACTTTGTTATTACTCACTATCTCTATCTTTAAGCCTCTGCGTTCATAGGTTTAATGATGTGGAGATGCTGGCGTTGGACTGGGGTGAGCACAGTACGAAGTCTTACAACACCAGGTTAAAGTCCAACAGGTTTGTTTCGATGTCACTAGCTTTCGGAGCGCTGCTCCTTCCTCAGGTGAATGAAGAGGTCTGTTCCAGAAACACATATATAGACAAATTCAAAGATGCCAAACAATGCTTGGAATGCGAGCATTAGCAGGTGACTAAATCTTTACAGATCCAGAGATGGGGTAACCCCAGGTTAAAGAGGTGTGAATTGTACCAAGCCAGGACAGTTGGTAGGATTTTGCAGGCCAGATGGTGGGGGATGAATGTAATGCGACATGAATCCCAGGTCCCGGTTGAGGCCGCACTCATGTGTGCGGAACTTGGGGCTATAAGTTTCTGCTTGGCGATTCTGCGTTGTCGCGGGTCCTGAAGGCCGCCTTGGAGAACGCTTACCCGGAGATCAGAGGCTGAATGCCCTTGACTGCTGAAGTGTTCCCCGACTGGAAGGGAACATTCCTGCCTGGTGATTGTTGCGCGATGTCCGTTCATTCGTTGTCGCAGCGTCTGTATGGTCTCACCAATGTATCACGCTTCAGGACATCCCTTCCTGCAGCGTATGAGGTAGACAACGTTGGCCGAGTCGCACGAGTATGTACCGCGTACCTGGTGGGTGGTGTTCTCACGTGTAATAGTGGTATCCATGTCGATGATCTGGCGCGTCTTGCAGAGATTGCCATGACAGGGTTGTGTGGTGTCGTGGTCACTGTTCTGAAGACTGGGTAGTTTGCTGCAAACAATGGTTCGTTTGAGGTTGCGCGGTTGTTTGAAGGCAAGTAGTGGGGGTGTGGGGATGACCTTGGCAAGATGTTCAACGTCATCAATGACGTATTGAAGGCTGTGAAGAAGATGACGTAGTTTCTCCGCTCCGGGGTAGTACTGGACGGTAATGAACGGACATCGCGCAACAATCACCAGGCAGGAATGTTCCCTTCCAGTCGGGGAACACTTCAGCAGTCAAGGGCATTCAGCCTCTGATCTCCGGGTAAGCGTTCTCCAAGGCGGTCTTCAGGACCCGCGACAATGCAGAATCGCCGAGCAGAAACTTATAGCCAAGTTCCGCACACATGAGTGCGGCCTCAACCGGGACCTGGGATTCATGTCGCATTACATTCATCCCCCACCATCTGACCTGCGAAATCCTACCAACTGTCCTGGCTTGGTACAATTCACACCTCTTTAACCTGGGGTTACCCATCTCTGGATCTGTAAAGATTTAATCACCTGCTAATGCTCGCATTCCAAGCATTGTTTGGCATCTTTGAATTTGTCTATATATGTGTTTCTGGAACAGACCTCTTCATTCACCTGAGGAAGGAGCAGCGCTCCGAAAGCTAGTGACATCGAAACAAACCTGTTGGACTTTAACCTGGTGTTGTAAGACTTCGTACTGTTCATAGGTTTAGACAGTCTAGAGGCCTTATAACTTCCACATCTCATGTACACTACTGTCAGAAGAGTGGAGGCTCTGTTGTTGCAGGTAAATTCTGTTGATTTGGAGGATGTTCTGGAATCTGGGTATCTTTGTATCCTCTTTTTCCATTCCTTGGTATTAAACCACTTTGGTGATTTGGCAGTTGTGGTGATAGGTGCTTTTTGTCCATCCTGTTTCTTGTGGGGTGGATGTGTTCATTTGCCTGCCATTTCATTTTCTTCTTCTTTCATCGTGTTGGTTGCTGTAATGGTCTCTGTGACAGAAGATGACCATTCCTATTTGTGGTGGTATGTATTAGGGGTCATGTGGGACTGTGAAGCCGAGATGCTATTGGCTGACAGATCCCGGGTCCTGGTTGGCTGCCGACTCCAGGCTCCGCCCTGAAGGCGGAGTATAAGAACCCGAGCTTCTCCCCGCAGCTTCATTCTGTTGCTGAGCTGCTGGGGACAAGCATTGCTTAATAAAGCCTGGATCGACTTCATCACTTCTCGTCTCTCGTAAGTCATTGTGCGCTACACTATTATGAGGATGTGGTTTTTTATTAAGCACATCTTTGCATTTGGCTGTGCGGTGTGTTGTCAGCAATGGACGGCTGCTACTTGGTTCCTACATTGTCCGTGGTACTGTCATGTCAACTTGGATTTGCAGTCTTTGCTGCAGTGTTGACCTCATCAACAGTCATCGGAGACAGAGGTTGAACTCTTCTAGTTGATGGTTGCTCTCTTGTCTATCATCCACTGGAGACACCATGGTAACCATCTGAATGGTCGGCTGACCTGACCAATGAGGGCTTTCCGGCACCTGTAACGAAAATGGACAAACTGACTCTGCAAAGAGAGAAGACGGTATGGAGCTGAAGTCCCAGTCAGGATAGTCTTTCTTGTTTGAGCTCAAAGGAACTTGCAGTTCTGTATTATTTTAGACAGTGGTTGTCTTGACATCTTCTGCTGTTTTGAAGAGATTCCGGGCTGTACAGGCTTTTGTGAGGGCCACAAAGAATCCAGCACGAATTTGTGGAATCAAAAGAAAATAACTTTATTTCCAATAATATGTATACAGCAGCAGTAGTTCACCATTGCATTGCTTCTTACTCTAGCTGGTACCACACTGGCCAGCTCTATTTATACAGATGAAACTGCAAATGATTTCCCTGCCCCCCTCATTGGGAGGACTTGTGCTCCCCAAGAGTTCGGTGATAACCAACAGTCCCGAGCCAATAGTATTCAGCCAGGTTATAACATTCCCACCCCCCCCCCCCCACCCCCGCCCCACCCCTCCAGAGTCCGAGGAATCCACCAAAGACCCTTGCGAAGGAGGGCGTCAGACTCATTTTACAGCAGGCTGGGCATCATTCGCAAGAGGCAATGTATCGGGTGGCGTGTAACGAGAAGGTCAACGGTGCTTCCGAGATGAACGATGTAACGGTTGCCAGTCCACGGGCCGTGGAACTGAGGACTCTCCCTCGGAGGCATCCTGTGTGTCCATCTCGGAGTCAAGAACCTCCGACCTCTTGGCGTCCGTATATATGTGGGGTTCTGTAACAACCTAAGCAGGCTGTGACTGCGGAGTCAGAGAGAGATCTCGAGGATGAACATCCACTGTGTCCGAATCCGGTAGTTGCTGCAGTTGGAGAAGCGATCTCCGGGGGCGGGAAATCTGTGGAAGAGGCGGCCTTCCGGACCGAATCTGGTCTAAATGCTTGCGTTGTATACGACCCTGGGCTTGCACTTGGTAAGAGATTGGGCCCTTTCGTCAAACGATAGCACTGGGGACCCACTGGGCACCACCAATAAAATTCTGAACAAACACCAGGTCTCGCGGTCCACCCGATAACGCAGGTAGACTATTTCCTTCGCCTGAAAGATACATTTTGCAAGATGTAAATGGACTCCAGCCGCTGAGAAGTGTTTAAGCACAGCATCCAAATGTCCCTGCTCCGAAGCTCCCGTAATCAGGATGTCGTCTAAGTAACAGCGACACATGGCACACCTCGCAAGATGCTCTCCATGGCGCATTGAAAAATAGCACAGGCAGAGGACACTCCAAAGGGCAACCGTGTGTACTCATACAAGCCCCTATGCGTATTGATAGTAACATGTAGCCGGGAGGCCGGGTCCAACAGCAGCTGCAGGTAGGTGTGACTCCTATTCACTTTCGTAAACGAGAGTCCGCCTGCGAACTTTGCGTCGATTCTCTATGCGGTGCATGAGATATAGGTTGAACCAGGAAGCTGTGTTCACCTTAAGTTTATAGTCGGCGCACAAGTGAACCATATTATCTGGCTTCATTACCGGTACGACTGGTGCTGCCCAGTCAGTGAAATGGACAGACCTGATAATACCCAAGGACTCCAAATGAGTGAGCACCGCTTCTAATTTTTCGAGCAAGGCTTAAGGCACCGGGCCCGCCCAGAAATAGCGCGGCGTGGCTTCCGGGTCAACCTGAATACAGGTTACTTTTTATCTTCCCCAAACCAGACTGGAATATTTTTGGGTAAAGTCCTAGTACGGGGTCTGCATCCACAAGTACTACACAGACACGGTTCCTCGTCCATCGGTTCTGAAGAAGGTTCCCTTCGAGGATGGCCACTGGCGTCGGCCCTTACGGCGCCCCGCCCAAGGTACAGCAGGGGTGCGGGGAGATGCTTTTGGACAAAAGGGGTTGTGCCCCAAGGCATGCACCTCCATTCCATGTAGCTCCTGCACTTCCCGTTCTGCGCTCTCTTGGGACAACGTTATCTGGATGGCCTGTTGATAAGTCAATGTTGGCTCGGTTAAGTTTCCTCTGGGTGGCAGCGTTGTTGATGCCGCAAACCAAATGGTCTTGTAACATCTCTGACAAAGTGTCACCATAGTCACAGTACTCCGCAATCCTGCACAGCCTGGATAAGAACTCAGCAAGGGATTCTTCAGGGGTCCTCTCTGCGGAGTTAAACCGGTAATGCTGGACTATCATGGACGGGGGTGGGTTAAAATGCTGCCCCACCAAGGTCACAAGTTCATCAAATGTTTTACCGTCAAGTGTGGCTGGGTACATGAAGCTTCCAAACGTATGTGCACCAGAGGCGGTTAGCAAAATGACCACATCCCGTTTGTTTATGGCGATGTTATTCGTCCGGAAGTAGCGACGTAGCCATTGTGCGTACTGGTTCCAGATGGTGTGGTGGACCAACGGGATTCTCTGTTTCGCCAGCCGGCCAATGGAGTTTCCCATTGTGGGCAGCCCCACACCGTCGGGAAATCCCCAGGCTGCCGGCGAAGTGGAGAATCCCGACAGCGGAGAATTCAGCCCAAGAACTTTATTTACAATAATATATACATAGCAGCAGCAGTTCACCACTGCTTCCCTACTCTAGCTGGTACCACACTGGCCAGCTCTATTTATATAGGTTAAACTGCTAATGATTTTCCTGCCCCCCGCTCTGCCCTCCCCTCCTCATTGGGGGAGCTCATACTCCCCAAGATTTCTGGGATAACCAATAGTCCCCAGCCAATAGTATTCAGGCAGGTTACATAAGAACATAAGAACATAAGAACTAGGAGCAGGAGTAGGCCATCTGGCCCCTCGAGCCTGCTCCGCCATTCAATGAGATCATGGCTGATCTTTTGTAGACTCAGCTCCACTTTCTGGCCCGAACAACACAGGCATCTCTGCACAAGAGAGAAAAGGACTGGTTATGGATAGCATACATCAGGTCAAAGATTTGCTTTCCACCAAATCTTAGCAGTTCTATAATCATGCCGATGACTGGAAGTTTGATTCCTCTGGGCCCATAGACTGGTGTGTCTTTTGTTTGTAACTAGTCTCTCAACCACTTTGTCCAATAGAGCCGTAACACATACTCCCATGTCCAATTTCAATTTTGTGAGATGGCCATTAACCAAAATGTCCACATTTCAATAGGAAAACCCAGGATTTTTGGTCGCACCCAAGAAGCATGGCCGTATGTCCCCTTGCAGTCTTGACTTTGAATCATGTTTTGGTGGATTCTGTGCTTTTAGATGTTTTGGTCTTGTAATTTGCTGAAGTGTCCAATCCTGTTACATTGAAAGCATTGGGCTGAAATTGCAGGACAGTGGTCTTACCTGTGGGGGTGCTTTGCTCCACAACACTGGTATGGTTGCTACTGGTCTTTTAGGGTATTGCTTCTCTTAGCTTAGAGTGTCCCTGTTTCTGTGCTGGTTAACTAACTGGTCTGTGATTTCCTTTGGACCAGGGTTTACGTCCCCCTCTTAAAAATGGACCTGTGCTGCTCGTGGAGTTCAGACTGCCTAACAATCAAGATAGCTTTCTCAAGGAATAGATCTTTCTTTGCTTGCAGTATGTTTGAGAGTGCATCATCTGCTACCCTTACAACTATTCTACCCCTGATAAGTCCAGACTGTAGGGGTGGGATTCTCTGATCCTGAGGCTAAGTGTTGACGCCGTCGGAAACGGCATTGTGTTTCTCTGCGGCGTCAACACGGTCCCAGGATCAGCAATTCTGGCCCCTACAGGGGGCCAGGAGGGCGCTGGAGCGGTTCATGCTGATCCGGACGTGTAATGGGCAGCGGGGGATGCGCGCATGCGCAGTGGGTCCGGCGCGAACCCACGCATGCGCAGTCCCACTGGCGCGATTTCCGCGCATGCGCGGTGTCTCCCTTGTTCGCGCCGGCCCCACGCAACTTGTACAGGGGCAGGAGTGCAGGGGCCGGCGTGGAAGAAAGGAGGCCGGGAGACAGAGAGGCCAGCCCGCCGATCGGTGGGCCCCGATCGCAGGCCAGGCCACATTGGACGTCCCCCCTGGGGTCGGACCCTCTCTCCCCCCACAGGTCGCCATCCGACCCTTCAACACTGAGTTCCCACCGGCTGAGAGCAGGTGTGGACGGCGCCAACCGGACTCTGTGTTTCCACAACGGCTGCTCGGCCATCCCGGCCCGAGAATCAACGGACCGGCCGCGGAGAGTGGCCCGCGACCAGCGCTGCGCCAACCACGCTGGCACCAATGGCGCTGATTCTCCGCTCTGCAGAGAACCGCGTGCCGACGCCGTGGCGTGATTTGCGTCGGTCGAGGGGATCCCGCCCTAGGTCTTCAAATTCACAGCCAGCCTGTGTAGATCATTAATGAATGAGACAACCAGGTCTCCTGATTGGGGGATATGCTTATTAAATTTATCTGTTTCAAGCATTTTGTTGCTTCTTCGGTTATAATAAACATTGAATTAATTTAATACTTCTACAAATTTAGCAGATGATTTGTTGATTCCATGTCCAGCAATAATTTCATCCACTATTGAGCCTGTTGAATAAAGCAGTGTGTGATATTGTTGACCTTCTATCTGTTTATCCAAATCTGAAGCAATCATGAATCTAAGGATTATTTTTCTCCCAAGTCCCCAATTATGTGATTGGTCTGTTTCTTAGATAAACCCAAATTTATCTGCAAGCATAGATTTCTGATCCATGGACAAAAATATTTTTAAGTGTAGATTCAGCTTTAAGTAGTTGTTGAAATTCGACATGGCGCCACTGCTTGTTTGTAGACCTAAAAGACCTCAAGAATACTGTGGTGCATTTTCCGGTCCCACCCACCATGGGCATTGTCGCAGGTGGGACTGAAAATTTGACGGACCATTCAAAGTTCCGTTGACCTCTGGCAGGAATTTGGGGGGCAGGCACAATCAAAAAATCCTGTCCCTTGTTCTGCACTGCATGCTGTAGAACAATGCAAAGTGGAGTGTCCTCCAAACAATTAATGATGAGGCCATGGGCAGAGTTTCACTCTATGAGGAGGAAGTAGATAAGGAAGAGGAGGAAGCCCATGTACATTGAGGCCATTCTATGTACATTGAGGCAGAGCAGCATCTAGACATGGACATGTATCCAGGTTTGATACCTTGCAGGAGGGGATCATTGTCGGACAGGTCCTTGTTCAGAATAGATTTTCATAATGTCCTTCAATATAGCAACTGTCATCAGACAGTCCCAGATGACCTACCTCCAAATAAGGATTCTTGTACCTTGATGCCACAGTTTCTCAAGGGACCACCCATCCCCACAACGAGTTTGATTCAGTCACATTCAAACTGCTGCAACCTCTCCATCAAACATATGCTCGTCAACATCTTTGAAATGCACATGGTAATAAGTCCCTGACAATCTAGCCCCGTCACACTAATGCCATTGACTGAATGAGGCACCCATGCCACCAACCTGACCATAATCAAGCCATGTGCACAATGTAGATAATGACAGAAATGAAGATTTAAAACCCTATACACATTGAAACGAGTATATATGTTGCATCAAACATGCAGACATGGCATCTCGCCCATGATGATTACACATGTGTAATAACAACCGATTGAATAATCCTGTTTTAGAACTGGAGACCACATGCACCAACTGTGGCCAACATATGCCTCTGCAAACTGCACAAACTGCCTTGTAATACCGGGATAGCCAATGCAACCACTGTAATGGGCACAGAAGGCGATCTATATTAATTGGACAATACATAGCATACTGAGCTGCACTGACTATTGGGATAGAACATAGAACATACAGTGCAGGAGCAGGCCATTCGGCCCATCGAGTCTGCACCAACCCACTTAAGCCCTCACTTCCACCCTATTCCCGTAACCCAATACCCCTCCTAACCTTTTTGGTCACTAAGGGCAATTTATCATGGCCAATCCACCTAACCTGCATGTCTTTGGACTGTGGGAGGAAACTGGAGCACCCGGAGGAAACGGGGAGAACGTGCAGACTCTGCACAGACAGTGACCCAGCGGGGAAACAAACTTGGGACCCTGGCGCTGTGAAGCCACAGCGCTATCCACTTGTGCTACCCACAATGGTGTTGATCAAAGAATATGTCTGTGAAGAAATCTTTGTAGTCTTCTGTACGTTAACAGCAAGTCTTTACAGACTATCGTAACTTTATATGTTTTTATAGTACAGAGTATAGGCAGGAACTATCTCCATGTCTAGGTCTTAACATGCCTCTGCTCAACACCACACAAACCCTATGGGTCATGTGCCTACTTACGTCACTGCATGGACATTAACCCCATATGTACCAGGCCCTTAAGGTTAAAGTGAAACAAGATGAATGTCTAGCATCCAGCAATCATGGTATCTGGACATGGAGTCGGATCATTAAGCGTCCCTTAAGGGAACACTTAGACGGGAACTGAAAAATAGAAAGAACAACTAAGTGCTTGAGCCTTGGACCTCTGGACTCTTATATGACACAACAGAGAAGGAAGAAGCTCTAATATGCCTCACCAATCAGACCACATCACTGCTCCTGGTGAAGCCATGTTGAGATGCAACTCAGCAAGCCACCCTCGCTATTACTGGTAAGAAGCGACCTCCTCTTTTTCTCATTCTTTTTGAGCTCTCTGTAGTACGGCACACACCAAGTCATGTAGAAGTGAAAAACATTTTTAACAATTGCTTAAATGTGTTGTATACATTGGGCAGCACGGTGGCGCAGTGGTTAGGACTGCTGTCTCATGGCGTCGAGGACCCGGGTTTGATCCCGGCCCGGGTCACTGCCTGTGTGGAGTTTGCACATTCCCCCGTGTCTGCATGGGTCTCACCCATACAACCCAAAGAAATGTGCAGGTTAGGTCAATTGGCCACGCTAAATTGTCCCTTAATTGGGGAAAAAAAAAGAATTGGGTACTCTAAATTTATTTTTTAAAAATCTGTTGTATACAACTTGAAAACATTAACTATGGTGAACCCATTAGTGCTCAAGGCCCTGCATTTGCACACACGTCTAAAAGGTCCCCCCACATTTCCTCGGAGGAGGTGGAGGCAGGCTGCTCACCTCTCTGACTAAAGGGCAATGAGGAATGTGGTGGCCTATAATTAAAGCAATTATAGTCATTGTCTTGCATCCTAATCACAGCTTGATTCATGGACACAATGCCTGAAAACTGAAGGAGGCAACACCACACACGCAGTAGCCAACATCCGAACACCCAGGGGATGGGACACAGTTCCGAGGACATGTCCATGGCCGGAGGGTGGGTGATTGCGACGGGGAGGGGAAGATGCCTGGAGAGATGGGCCAAGGGTTCGGAGGTCAGGCCACATTATGGAAGAAAGTAACAGAGGTGTCATACTGGTTGTGGTCAAGGGTGTTTAATGTGTTTTATAATTCCTCACTCTCCCAATGGTGCCACGACCCCCAAACCCCTCACTCCCTCGCCCGGTGCCCTCAGTGATCCTCAATGTGCTTTGCCTTCCTAGCTCTACCGCTACGTCTCGTGTGTCCCCAGGTTGTACATCAGAGGAGGAGGCAGTCAGCTGCTTACCTCAACCCGTGGCCTTTAATGCCCCTGGTGGGCGTCCTCTGGGGCCGGAGGACCCCGGCGCACTTGTCGGCAGTACAGCCATGCCGCCCTGTTCCGGTTGGTGATTGTGAGATGCGGCCTCATCAGAGGGGTGGAACTCGGAGGAGCTGGTGGCCACCGTCGCAACTCCATGGGACAAGTCCGGGTTGCTACCCAGTGCCCCCTCCTCTCAGTCTGTGCCCATAGGGCCCTGGGGTTCACCTTGGGACAGAGGGGCAGCTGGTTTGAGCTCTGCCTGCCCCTGCATCATCTGGCTTTGCTACTCCTGGCACCTCCCCGATGCCTGCATCATCCTGACGACGCCCTTGGCGATGACTCCTCAGTGATTGGGCTATGCCCTGCAGCGCCTTGGCAATGCCCACCTGCAACTGGGACAAGCTCCGCAGCGCCTTGACCATTCCCATCGGAGGGCAAGACATGTCCCTCAGCACCTCATTAAGGTCAGCCTGGGACTGGGTCAGGTTGCCCAGCGATTCGGACATTCTGCTAAGACCCTCAGCCATGGCAGTCACCAACTACGCGACGCTTTGGACACCTTCACTAATGCTGATGGCATCATGCACCAGACGCTCCACTGCGGTTGCAACCCTAGCAGTGTTGGCCTCGGTGCCACGCATTGCTGGCGACATCACCTGTGCCCATAGCCTTTGGGACTCCTCCAATCGTCTATGGATCTGCTGGAGTGTCGCTGACATCTCCCACTGAATGTCCTGACCACACCCAAATGTCTCCTTCAGCTCCGGGAATACCTCTTCCATAGGCTCAACACAGGCTGGGACCCAGCTGGGCCGTGGGATCAGCAGACCTCCAACTGCTTTCTCATCTGGGGGTTCCTGCCTCCACCTAATGTAGCTGTGTGGTGCTCACCTGATTGTGTCCCAGAAACCTGACCACGAATGTTTCCCATCGAGGTGCGTGTATCTGCACTGCAGGAGCGTGGGGATGACAGCTGTGGTGCATTGATCATATTTTCCTCGGAGCTCTCCTCTGAGGTGGTCTCATGGGAGGCAGGAGAGGGGACCATCTGGGATGGGCCAGCGCCGTTGGCTGGAGGACCTGCGGGAGAATGGACATGTGGTCAGTGGAAAGGATGGAATAGCAACTCAGTTGCTATAGCAAATAGTTCGACAGGTTCTCCCAGTGGTTCCTCATCTTTGCGGCTTCTGCCAACCTCCGCATGGGTGACCGCTCTGTCCTTGGCCACCCCAGTCGCCTCCAGGGCACGCTCCTCGAAGGTGGCGAGGATTCTAAGTCCGGCACCGAACCGCCAGTCTGGGCCCTCTCCCGCCGATTGTGGGAGAGCTTTCCCTGAGGAGACATAGAGAGGGCATCATTAGCCACATACGTGGTTCACAGTTATCGGAGGGGGTGTGTGAAGGAAGAGTAGTTGGTGTTAAAGGGAGAGGAGTGTGAATGGAGGGTTTGGGGTCGCATTGTGAGTTGTGGTGTGGGGGGGTGTTGGGTGAGGAGGAGGTGGATGCTTGCTTGGGAGCGGTAAGGTCTATGCCGACGGGTGTTGGTGTCTACTCACTGTGCTGCCCGGTGTAGGTTGTTGATCTTTTTCCGGCACTGGAGGCCAGTCCTCCTGGTCACACTCCCAGAGCTTACACCTCCTCCCAAACAGCACTGGCTGCTTTGTGGCTGACTCTCCGGGACCCTTGGGGGAACAGGACATCTCATCTCTCCTGGCCTCCACTGCATCTAGGAGCCCCCCAGGTCAGCATCCCCGAATCTTGGCACCTCACCTTGGTGCCATTGTTGCGAGCTGACTGGGGTTGGCTGAGCAAGTACCTCTAAACCTTGCTGGCGGGGGGCTGGCGAGCGCGATGCCGGCGAATTAGCTGGCGAGACTTCATTTGTGGCGAGAAGCCTGTGGGGCCTCATTAAGTGGACCAATTAATGGTGAATACTTTTGACGGCCTTGCTGGGTTGAGTGCTAGGAAGTTCGCTGCGGTTCCCGCTCACTAGAGTCATAGATGTTTACAGCATGGAAACAGGCCCTTTGGCCCAGCTGGTCCATGCCGCCCAGGTTCTATCACTAAGCTAGTCCCACTTGCCTGCATTTGGCTCATATCCCTCGATACCCACCCTGCCCATTTAACTGTCTAACTGTTTTTTAAAGGAAAATATTGTATCCGCCTCTACCACTGCCTCTGGCAGCTCGTTCCAGATGCTCACCACCCTCTGTGTGAAAAAAGTTCCCCTCTGGTTTCTTTTGTATCTCTCCCCTCTCACCTTAAACCTATGCCCTCTTGTTCTAGACTCCTCTACCTTTGGGAAAAGATGTTCCTATCTCATAGATTATCATAGAATTTACAGTGCAGAAGGAGGCCATTCGGCCCATCGAGTCTGCACCGGCTCTTGGAAAGAGCACCCTACCCAAGGTCAACACCGCCACCCTATCCCCATAACCCCACCCAACACTAAGGGCAATTTTGGACACTAAGGGCAATTTATCATGGCCAATCCACCTAACCTGCACATCTTTGGACTGTGGGAGGAAACCGGAGCACCTGGAGGAAACCTACGCACACACGGGGAGGATGTGCAGACTCCGCACAGACAGTGACCCAAGCCGGAATCGAACCTGGGACCCTGGAGCTGTGAAGCAATTGTGCTATCCACAAGGCTACCGTGCTGCCCCTTATCTACCTTATCTATGCTCCTCATTATTTTATAGACCTCAATAAGATCACCCCCAAGCCTTCTACGCTCCAGGGGAAAAAGTCCCAGCCTATCCTGCCTCTCCTTATAACTCAGACCATCAAGTCCTGGTAGCATCCTCGTAAATCTCTTCTGCACTCTTTCTAGTTTAACAGTATCCTTCCTGTAATAGGGTGTCCAGAACTGGACACAGTATTCCACATGTGGTCTTACAATGTTGCCTGTTTTCGATCCCAACAGCGACGCCAATACTGTTGCTAATATTAATGATAATGTTGGTGAACCACAAGCCTTCCCTTATATCGATCAAATGACCACACAACCAGTTAGTTAGTACAAAAGATGGTTTATTTACATACACAAGTGTTACCTCGACATGCAAACACAATATCTACTACGAGTTAAACTACACCTATCAGCTACAATAACCTATACTTAACTTCCGGGCGTCCAGCACTGTGCAAATGGATAAGGCCTTTATCTGGATTTCACTTGGCTGGTTCGAAGAAAATGGCTCTGTCTCTGCTGGGCTCATCCGTCAGGGAGCGACCGTTGGTCTTGAACTTGGCTGGCTGTTCCTGCTACAATTGGGTTGGCACAAGCTGGAACCAAAAGAGACAGAACACATGGCTGCACTCTCTTTTATCCCTCTGGGATTTCGCGCTCTTTGGGGCGGTCCTTAACCTTGGACCTAATAGTTCGACAGATCAATGTCTTTGATTTCAGCCAATAAAGGGGCGGGTGCCTTGATGGCTGGGCGGGTTATTAGCGGTCATTAACCTTGGCAGTTGGGCTTTCTAAGTAAAGGGAGTGGCGCCGATCAGTCTGTGGCTGTTGCTTGATTAGAATTCTATTGTCCTGGGAAAATGGGCCATTAAAATGCAAACGAGGACTTCCGGTGGCGGTTATGAGGGAGTAAGTTGCACATTTGGTGGCTCTCGCTTCGGTCGGATTTTGGACATTTTCCCCCGACCTTTTGGTACTTTTGAGTGCTGGATCTGAAGGCATAGGCACTTAGGCACTGACTCCACATATAGGTGTATGGAATTAAGAAGCAGAAAGAATCGTAAACAGTTGAAGAAGTGGGCAAACAAGGGCAGTGTACAAGCTGCTGCTGAGGACAATATGGCCGATGTCCAGACTCCGGTGCAGACAGCTCAGCCAACAACGGAGCATTTGCCGAAGGTCATCCAAGAGGGCTTCACCGCGCTGAAACGGGACAGTTCAGACCCGATCCAGAAATCAATCGAGCGCCTGGAGCACAGGCTGGATGCCCAGGATCAGACGATCCAGAAGCTGGAGAAGGCGCTGGAGGAGCAGGAGGATCACCAAACGGTGGTAGAGGTGGAGATGGGGAGGCTGAAAGACCAACAAAAAAGCCTCCTGGAAAAGGTGGAGGACCTGGAAGATAGGTCCCATTGGCAGAATTGGAGAATCGTTGGTCTCCCGGAGGGGGCTGAGGGAGTGGATGCTGCCGCGTATGTGGCAGACATGTTCCAGAAGCTGTTGGGGAATGATGTCTTCCCTCGCCCGTTGCAGGTGGACAGGGCGCACAGAGCGCTGGCGAGGCAGCCGCGAGTGGGGGTTCCCCCCCTGAGCGATGGTGGTCAGGTTCTGCAGGTTCATGGACAAGGAGCGGGTGCTACAGTGGGCCAAGCGCACGCAGAGCTGCAACTGGAACAATAGTGTCTTGCGCATCTACCAGGACCTGAGCATGGAGGTGGCCAGAAGGAGGGCAGGCTACAGGCAAGTCAAAGAGATTTTGTTTAAGAAGCAGGTGAAGTTTGGGCTGCTATACCCGGCGCGCCTTTGGGTCACGCACGAGGGATGGCACCATTACTTTGAGGAGCCCGAGGACGCGATGGACTTCGCCAAGAGAGAAGGGCTGGTGCTGAACTGAGGACTTTTGGACTTAAGTTAAAAAGTTACTAAGCGATGTACACATTTTTTTCTTGTATCTTGTTTTTTTCTTCTGTATTCGTGTTTTCATTGGAAAAGAGGGAAGTTAAACTATTTGGTACTGGGGGCTTTTTGTGTTCTGATCATGTTGGTTGGAAGTGCCTATTACTTATTTTGTATTACTTGATTTGCACCAGCGTCAGGGTTTTCTTTGTTCCTTGTTTTTTTTCCAGAGCATTTGCTCGAGGGTGGCTGGTTTGGGGAAGTGGTGTCGATGGGCGGGGTGATGGGTCATAGGGAACAATAGTTTGGAGACTCATTGGCGCCGGAGTCGAGAGTCACCAGGCTAGCTGGGTGAGCTGGTCTACAGAAGCCAGGTGGGGGTGTGTATATAGATAGTTTATGGCCGGGGTTAGGTTACAGGGTGGTGTTGCTAGGGGGGGCGGGGGGAAGGGGGGTAGTTGATCTGCTGATGAGGGAGGGACTTGGGTCTGGTAACATGGAGTAGGTCGGAGGTGGGGTCTGCCAGGAGGCGGGCCATGGGAAGCGCGGCACAGGGGCTAGGGGCAGCCCCAAGAAAGGAGATGGCTGATCGGCGAGGGGGGGGAGCACAGTGCCCCCCCAACCAGGCTGATCACTTGGAACGTTAGAGGGTTAAACGGGCCGGTAAAGAGGGCACGTGTGTTCGCGCATCTGACGGCGCTGAAGGCGGACGTAATAATGCTTCAGAAGACTCATCAGAAAGTAGCTGACCAGGTCAGATTAAGGAAAGGCTGGATTAGCCAGGTCTTCCACTCGGGGCTGGACACTAAAACCAAGGGGGTCACGATTTTGATTAACAAACGGGTGCAATTCGAGGTGGGTAGCACAATCTCGGATGGGGGAGGTAGATTTATCATGGTGAATGGCAAGCTCGAGGGGATGAGGGTAGTTTTGGTCAATGTATATGCCCCAAATTGGGATGATGTGGATTTTATTAAGAGACTGCTGGGGAAGATACCTGACCTGCACTCGCACAGGCTGATTATGTGAGGTGATTTTAACACAGTCCTTGACCCCGGCCTGGACTGGTCGTGTTCAAAAACGGGTAAGATGCAGGCAATGGCAAAGGAACTGAGGGGATGCATGGAGCAAATGGGATGGGCTAGTCGGCCGACGGGGAAGGAGTTTTCGTTCTATTCGCATGTTCATAAGGTGTATTCCCGAATTGATTTTTTCATCATGAGCAGGGATTTGCTGGCGGGAGTGACAGACGTATAATATTCGGCGATTGCTATTTCGGACCATGCTCCACATTGGGTTGATCTGCAGGTCTGTAAGTTAAACTTTCAGCGCCCTCAATGGAGGCTAGAGGTCGGTCTGTTGGCGGACGAGGCAGTGTGTGAGAGGGTGAGGAAATGTATGCAAAACTACCTGCAGGTCAATGACACAGAGGAAGTCTCAGCTGCGGTGTTTTGGGAGGCGCTGAAGGTAGTGGTGAGTGTGGAGCTGATCTTGATTCGAGCACATAGGGACAGGATGGACAGGGCAGAAATGAACCGACTGGTAAGGGAGATCATACAGATAGACAGGAGATATGCGGAGATCCCGAGGGTAGAGCTTTTAAGAGAACGACGAACGCTACAGACTGAGTTTGGGGTGTTGTCCACAGGTAAGGCTGTGGAGCAGCTTAGGAAGGCGAGGGGTACGATTTATGAGCACGGGGAGAAAGCCAGTAGAATGCTGGCACATCAACTGAGGAAGAGGGAGGCTGCCAGGGAAATAGGGAAGGTAGTCGACGGGGGAGGGAAACTTGGTCGGAGATCCGGCAGGGCTGAACAAGGTGTTCAGGGACTTTTATAGTAAGCTTTACACTTTGGAACTCCCTGCGGGGCTGGAGGGGATGAGGCACTTTCTGGATGGACTGACCTTCCGAAAAGTGGGTAGAGGTTTGGTAGATGGGCTGAGGGCCCCGATTAGGACTGAAGAAATATTGATGGGCTTGAGGGCCATGCAACTGGGTAAAGCCCCGGGGCCGGATGGGTATCCGGTGGAGTTTTATAAAATGTTCTCTGCGATAGTGGGACCGGTGCTGGTTAGGGTTTTTAATGAGGCAACAGACAGAGGGGTTTTACCCCCGATGATGTCACAAGCCACCATCTCCCTGATATTGAAATGTGACAAAGACCCGGAAGCATGTGGGTCCTATAGGCCGATCTCTCTGCTCAATGTAGATGCAAAAATACTGGCCAAGCTCTTGGCTGCTAGGATTGAGGACTGTGTGCCAGACATTATTATGGAAGACCAAACCGGGTTCGTCAAGGGCAGGCAGATGGTGGCCAACCTAAGAAGGTTGCTGAATATGATCATGATTCCCCCGGAAAGTAGGGAGGTGGAGGTAGTTGTGGCAATGGATGCCGAGAAGGCTTTCGACTGGGTTGAGTTGGACTATTTATGGGAGGTGCTGGGCGATTTGGGTTCGGGGAGGGCTTTATCGACTGGGGGCAATTCTCTAACAAACTCTGGTACTCAGCACATGGTGACTGCCTGAGTGTCTGGCTTGGAGGTCCTTGCCCTGAGCCGTCTCCTGCTGGACTGCCCAGGAAGTGTTGTGTTCCTTGTTTTGTACTGTGTATGCCCTTGTCTGTGATTGGCTGTCGTGTTGTGTGTGCTAATTGGTCCGTTGATCTGTCCATCACTATGTATGTGTGTATGTGCTGTGATGTTCACTTAAATATCATGACAGGGTGGAACACAGAGTTTCGTTATATGCCGATGACCTACTCTTATACATCACGGATTCAGTGGCTTTGATGGATGAAATCATGGGAATCCTGAGGGAATTCAGCCGGTTTTCGGGGCATAATCGGAACATGGCAAAAAGTGAGTTGTTTGCAGTCCAGGCAAGGGGCCAGGACGGTCGGCTGAGGGGGCTGCCGTTTAGGTTAGTAGCGGACAGTTTTAGATACTTAGGGATACAGGTGGCGCGGGACTGGGGCCGTCTGTACAAGTTGAACATATCTCGGTGGCAATTTTGGGGGTTTCGGAGGACCCCGGAGTCCAGGAGGAGAGAGAGGCTGACATTTTGGCCTTTGCTTCCCTGGTAGCCCGGCGACGAATTCTGCTGGCATAGTGGGACTCAAAGCCCCTGAAGTCAGAGGCCTGGCTATCGGATATGGCGAGCTTTCTCGGTCTGGAGAAAATTAAATTCGCTCTGAGAGAATCACTGTCAGGGTTCGCCCGGAGGTGGCAACCATTTATCGACTTCTACGCGGAAAATTAATCGTCAGCGGGGGTGGGGGGGAGGGGGGGTGGGGGGGGGGGAGTGGGGGGGGGGGTTAGGGAAACATAGATTAGGGGGTTAGTTAGGCAGGTCCTTGTAGGAGGGGAGCTGGTTTTGCACTATGTTGATTGTTCTTTGCACACAGTTTTGTATTGTTGTTGTTTACTATGCCAAAATGCCTCAATAAAATTGTTAATCAAAAAAAAATTGCAAACGAGCGGAGTGTTTCGATCAGGTCTGGTTACCTATGTTTCAGATACACATAGGCTCTGTATCTGTCTGAGTCCTGGGTCGGCTACATCTTGTCCTCTTGATCCTGAACACTAAGCGTAGTGGATCACACTATCGATCCCTGTTCATCCTTGGTGGACTGGTCACCCTTGGTCAAGGCAAGGTTCTATTCTATGGTTTGGGACATTTACCTAATATTTCATTAATACATCCATAAATTAATCTCTAATGGTCACTATAATCTAGATCGCTATAAAAGATTTAATTTACCTGCACAGTTGATCTCTAGCTAACACTATCTAAGCTACTTTCATGCTGCTGGTGAATATCAAAGAATTTATATATAGCACAAAATTTAAAACAGCAGCATCACATTTCTACTTAATCCTAATAAAGTTAAAACGGTACATGGTTTATTCTTAGCAGCGATTGTTACATTAATTTAGTTTTGTTGAATTCCAAAGAAGGGGGCTCGGACTGTATACATCGGGGAGCGGGAGGCTTTTGCTCTCCATTTACGGAGTTGAAGTGTCTGATTGACACTGCAGATTATTGCAATTACTAGAAGGGCCTCTACTATGCATGAAAAGGGGTTCCATTTGGCAATGTTTTCGCACCATGTGGGGGTTTCGATGTCTGTCTTTATGTGTGGTGTAGTGTCCGGGCTGGTGGTGGCCTGTTGTGTGGTAGGGTTCGGGGCTGGTGTGGGGTTTGTAATAAAAGTCCGTTGCGCGCGCAGTTGCAGAAGTCCAGCGATGATCCAAACGCATGTCAGCAGACCTTGCTTCATCCTGTGTTTTCTGTTTTCCGTGAAATCCTGGGGGTGCAAGCATAGTATCTGTTATTATCTTTGGTTAATATCTTGTTTTATTAGTCTTTCTCTCCTTACTCCAATTACCCGTTATGATTGTCACCATGTGTGACTCCCTCACTCTTCTTTTGAAATACCATTTTGGAGAGACACGAAATGCAAATTTTTAAGTACAGAGACCCTCGCAGCTTGTGGTCGATGCGGGGAGTGGGCGGACAATTTCTTCGACCAGTCTTTTCTTTACTTGCAACCAGTGGTGGTTGAGGCTTATCTTACCCGCCGAATTTCAGGGCGGCCAGTTTTATAGAGTTTCGTCCCAGGGTTCAGAGGTAGTTCGTGTGTAGCAGCTTGTATAGCAACCGATTGTGTCATATGTGTGAATAGCAGGTGGGGAGCGACCAGGGGTCACGGAAGGTAAAGGAAAGAAGGGGTGCGCGTACAGAACGTGCAAAATGCATTCTTTATACCACAACCAAAGGGAGAGCAGAGAAGGTGAAACTAAGGCCTACCAAAGGCAATGCAGAGTGTAGAGAACCATTCCAGAGCGTATGAAGTGACGGGAACATGAGGTGCATGTGGGCCGCTACAGGATAAGAGTGGGTGGAATCCCCGGGTAGGGCGGGGGTTAGTGCCGTTACTCCACTACCCGAGCTTAACTGACCGGATGCATTTGGGGTCCTCAGGTAGGGTGGGGATCAGTGCCGTTACTCCCTACCTGGGTGACCTGAGTAGTCGGTAAGAGTTTGTAGTCGTGTGGAAACTTGTCACAAAGACTGGGAGAACAGTGATCTGTTTTCCGACAAACTTGTGCCTTTAACTGTCATAGGGCATCGTACCCTCAAATCAGGAGAGTAATTTGGGTCGAGTTAAAACCATGTAGTAGAAAAAAGAAGGAAAAAGTCGGGCAGTCTCCATCAGAATTTGGACACCTTAATACTTAGGCGGTGTCTCTTTCTCATCATCTGGACACCTCAGGGTTCTGTACCAAATAGTGTTGTCAAAGCGTTATCGAAACGCGAGTCAGTATCTGAATCATCACCATCTCCCAGTTGCCAGACTCGTGTCTGCCGTTTCTGTGCCATGGTCGTGTGGGCTGTCGGATGGTCCAAATTGCCGTGCCTTACTAGTCTGCAAGAGTTGTCGCGGTGCCAAAGAGGGGCTTGTTTGTCGTGAGGCGTAGGAGTGGTCGGAGTGGAGGGCAAGTTACTGGGGTCAGGCGGTGGCTGTGGCGGTGGTTGGGGGAGGGCATATAGGGGGTCAAAGATATCTAAGTCGTGGTTCCGGGGGCTGGGGTGATCGGGGGCAGAGAGATCGCGCCAGTGTTCAGGGATAGTAATCAAATCCGGGAGGCTCTCGCTGTCTTCGGAGTCAAGTTCAAGGTGAAACTCCGTACCTGTGGGCAGAAACAAGTTCGGGTCTGTGGGCGTGGGCACGGGATAAATACCGGCATGGCTGGGGGAGGCTTGGCGTAGGGTCGGACTAGGTTGTCGATGGGTGGGGCGTAATCATCTCCTATTGCCAGAGAAATGTGGTGGGAGTGGCTACATTGGGATCCGTAGACTTTGAGTTGGTTGATGTGGAACCAATCAGTTTTACCATTGGGGTATGTTATCTTGTACACGGAGGTGCTCACTTTGTCGGAAATGGAGTAGAGTCCTGCAAATTTGGGGGAGAGGAAAGAACTGGGGTTGTAAAGTGAAACCATTACTTGCTAACCGACTGTGTACCCTATGGGGTGGACGGTTTTGTCAAAGCAGGCTTTTCTCTGCTTCCTTCTGGCGCCTAATCAGACAGCTGCAGCGAGTTGTGCCCGCTTTAATGTTATCTGCAACCTGTTGGATTGCTTTCTCGTGGGTGAGGGCGGTTACTGTAGGGCTTGCCAGATCGAGGCCTAATAAATATTCAATACCCTTCATGGGCCGTCCGGTCATGCGAGTGTGGGGGGTGAAACCTGTTGAACTGGAAACGGTGTTCCGAATAAACATGAGAGCAAATGGGAGGACCGTGTCCCACGTGGTATTGTCCTGTTGCACCATCTTCCTAATGGTCGCTTTTAAAGTTCGATTCATTCTCTAGACAATGCCACTGAATTGGGGGTGGTATGCTATATGGAATTTCTGCCTGATCCCAAAAATTGTTAAAACATTTTGCATGACTCTGCCGGTGAAGTGGGAACCTTAGTCTGACTCAATGCTGCGGGGCAAACCCCATCGTGTGAATATCTGTTGGGTCAAAATCTTAGCGGTGGCCTTTGCTGTGTTTGTCCGTGAGGGAAATGCTTCTACCCATTTAGTAAAGGTGTCGATTACAACCAGCACGTACTTTAAACCATTTCTTCTGCAAGGGGGAAGGGGGCCAATGTAGTCGATTTGCAAATTTATCCAAGGGCCATTCACAGGTTGGTTGTGACGTAATTGTCCTTTCTTTGAGTAACGTTCGGGATTGTTCTGTGCACAGATAAGGCAATTCTCAACATAATGGGTTACATCGTTTTTTAAATCAGGCCACCAACACAAAGGTCTTAAGTGGGCAATGGTATTTTCTATCCCCTGATTTCCGTGTCCGTCATGAAATTGGTAAATGAGCTGGTTTCTGTCCTGGGTGGGGACCACATAAATTCCGTTTTTTAAAACTACGCCGTCCTGTACAGTCAGTGCGTCCTTCCATTTATCTTAGGGGGCAGGGACGTTGCCGTCTAAAACCTGTTTGAGGGTGTTGTCTACTTTTTGGGCTTGGGATAGATCCTCAACATTGGGCTGGGAAATCTGGACTGAGTGTATCGGTTCGCTTTCAGGTGGCTGCCAGAAGTGACCATGTTGTGATCCTGCTTTGGCTAAGGCGTCTGTCTTTACGTTACCAGGTGGGGAGGAGCGATGATGGCTTCTTACTTTAATAATACCATATGTGCGATCTGAGGCTGTATTGAGAATGTGCTTTAACAACGGGGCAGAGGGTAGGGGTTTTCCATCGGCTGAAACAAAACTTCAAGATTCCCACAGGGGCAGGAATTCTGTTAAGCTGTTGCACACATACAGGCTGTCTGAATGTATGTCTGCGGGGGTTAGAAAAGAGTCGGGGTGCTGAATTACATAGGCTATGGCTGCGAGATCAGCTGCTTGTGAACCTAGGTGGCTGGGCAATTTTAAAGAGATCTCTTCTAGTGAGCGTCCCTGCGCGTCTTCCACGTAAATTCCACAACCAGTAATTCTAACTCCATTTTCGATTGTGGAAGAACTGTCTACATAAATTTTTAAAGCATTCCCTGTTGTGATGAACGGTTACTTTCTTATCATCATGAAAGGTGATGTCCCCTTTAAGACCAGGCTTGGAACCCTGGGGACTCCGCCTCTGGCTCCGCCCATCTGGGAGCCATACATAAAGGCCTGCCTCATGGTCTGTATAGCAGTCAGCTCTCGTCCAAATCTGTAGCATAGTTATTAGCCTAATAAAGCCTTCTTTACAGTTTAATCTCTAAGCATCATTATTGAGGGTACCTCATCTGTGGTTTGGGAATCCTGTGTCTTACTACCTGCTCGTGGGTGTAGTGACTTTGGGATAAAGGGTCCTGTATGGTGTTGGGCTGCTATGGTCTGGCACTCATGTGGGGTCCCTGCATATTGGAGATTATCGGCCAGAAATGTGTGGGTCTTGGTGCGTTTTACCGTAATGTCCCTGCCTTGTAACAGTAGTGTCCAGCGAGCTGCTCTGATTTGGCTGACTGAACCGTCCTTTAATCTACCGTCTAGTAATAGTTGCGTGGGGGTGTGCTCGATCAAGAGTGTTACTGGGTTAAGGCCTGTGATGTACGCAAAGTACTGTACTGCCCAAAAGACTGCAAGCAAGTGCCGTTCGCAGGCTGAGAATCCTTGCTCTACGGGGTCTAATAATCTTGAGGCACAGGCTACGAGTCCTAAGTGATCGTGTCGTTCTTACAGGATAAGGTTCGGTCGGTGGTTGCTACTTCTATGGCACAGGGCAAGTCTGGGTCTGGAACTTGTAAAGCGGGGGCTGTGCCTAGGGCGCATTTTAAATCATCAATGGCGTCTGTGTGCTGCGGAAGCCATTCCCATGGGGCGTTCTTTTTAAGGAGCTCTGAGAGTACGGCTGCTTTCGTGGCAAAACCATCTATATGATTTCTGCAATATCCTACGAAACCTAGGAATGACCGGAGTGCAGTGACATTTTGGGGCAGGGGCAATTTGACGATCGACTCGATCCGTTTTTGCTCAATTTCTCTCTTCCCATGGGTGATGATGGTGCCCAAACAAAGAACTTTTTCCTTTAAAATCTGGGCCTTTTTGGGGTTGACCTTGCATCCGATGGATTGCAGTAGGCCTAGTAATTCCGATAAAAACTCTACGTGTTCCTCTTTTGTGTCCATTTGCAAGAGCAGATCGTCTACATGTTGTATTAGGCATTCGGGTCGGGAAAATTTAGAAAGTCCGTTGGCCAATTGTCGGTGGAAAATGGAGGAGGCGTCCTGGAATCCTTGTGGGAGGCATGTCTACGTGTACTGCTGCCCTTGAAACGTAAACGCGAACTTATACTGGCAAGCCTTGTCTAACGGGATGGACCAAAAGCCATTGCTGATGTCCAGCATTGTGAAATATTTTGCCTGTACTCCCTGTTTGAGCATGATCCCGGGACTCATGGCAACAGTGGGAGCTGCTAAAGGGGTTAACTTGTTAAGTTCTCGGTAGTCGATCGTTAGTCGCCATGAACCATTGGACGTTTTACGGGCCAAATTGGGGCATTATTTGTGGATGCTACAGGTCGAATAACTCCTTGGTCTAACAAACTGTTAATAATCTTCGAAATCTCACCCTCGGCTTGTTGTGGGAAACCGTATTGCTTTTGTGGCTTTGGATCGGGATCTGAAATCTTTACCGTACCTGGGATCTTCCCACAATCGTGTTTTTGTTGTGCAAATGAAGCTTTGTGTTTTCTAAGGATCTCTCTAATCGTCTGGTCTGGACTAATTGTTTGCGGATTAAACCAATAGTCCCCTACTGAGCAAATCCTGTTTTCATAATCCCCTAAGGTGAGCATAGCGGGAGCCCTAGCTGTTTTGGCCATTCGCCAGACACATTTGTTTACTGGGTCAAACAAAAGATTATGGGAGCTCATAAAAACAATGCCTAACATGTGCTCTGCTGTTTGGGGTAAGTTAACTAAAACGACGGGGTGCCTGGTGCTAATGTTCCCTATCTGAATGGGTACGGGAGCTGTGATATATCCTTGCTGTATGTGGCCGGTGAATCCACTCAGGGTGATGGTGTCTGTGGTGGGCCATTTGTCCTGTTGAAACATGGTGGAGGAGTTCAAAGTGGTGCGGGATCCTCCTGTGTCCCAAAGGAAATTGACTGTATGTCCCCAGACTGTGCCTGTAACTACTGGTCTGCCTGATTTGTCCCAGCGTGTGTCACAGACCCAATTTGGGGAGTCCAAACACCGTCACTCTGTGGAGTTAAACATTAATGGGCGCTAACATTATGCATGGGCCTAACATTGTTCCTAGGTGGGGAGTTTGGTTGTTGGTATCGTTGCTGGTTCGGGAAGTTTTGTCGGCAATCGCGGGCGTAATGTCCCATGTGGCCAAAATTGTAACAACCTCGTGGTGCCTGTGCTCTGGGGTGCTGTTCCTCATGTCGATCTTTGTTTATCATGCTGGGTCCTGGCTAGTCCTAAGTGGGTGCATGTTTGCTTCTATCTCGTCCTGATCTGTCTGTCGGTGTAGGGTTTGTTCCCATGCTCTAGAAAGTCATTTCAATACCCAAACTCCATTGTGTGTGTGGTCTGCGGGGTCGTAGTTTACACAAGCCTTTTGACCTACGTCTGTGGCATGCGAGACTAAGGTGCAGGACCATTTAGTGGTGTCCTTCTCATTTAGGTGTACGCGGTTCAATTGTCCATAAACTGCCATGAAATGAATCCATAGGCGACTAGCAAATGCGGTCAGATGCTCTCCCTTCTTTTGCCTGCAATGATTTAAACCCTCAACTGGATCTCCTGTGAGATACCCGATGGCATCTAATATGGCTGTTTTCATTTCCTGTAGGGTTCCTCCTGCTACATTTTGGGGTTTGGGCAAAGCTGATCTTACGGACTGACTAAGGCTCATAACTATTAGCTTTACTTCCTCCCTCTCATCTAGGCCGTACATAACTTTTGTTGGCGCACCTCCTCAAAGAAGTTGTGCAGGTCTGCGGTGGGTTGGAATGGACTAACTTTCGTGCAAGTTTCTCTTAATTGGGTTTTGGATAGTGGGGTGGTGTAAACGATATCAGGCTCATCCTGATCCATTGACTTGCGTTGTGTGATGACCGGATACATGGCGGTCGAATTGTGAGTGGGGGTGTGTGCTGCCTGTGCAGTCGGTCCTGCGGGTGCTTTTCTTTTAAGGGCGTGGGGGGCTCGATTTTGATTTCCCGTGTCCTCTACGTATCTTTGGGGGCTTTCGTTTAATTCTTGCCAATCAGGAGCATCTTCCTCGTCTAAATCCTGACCGAAAGTGTACCTGAAGCCATTCTGTACTGAGAGTAGTGACTGTAACTTTTCTATCTTCTGTCGGCATTTTGCATGTGATGCACTATCAATTACCACAAAGATGAGAGTAGTGGAATAATCGAGGCTTTATTGAGCAAAGATGTTGTGCCTCCTGTAGCTGGAACCAGAATGGCTGCAGCACCGACGAGCACACACATTTATACGCCGCCTACTGGGCGGAGCCAGCAGGCAGGGATTTACCCATGTACCTTTACTATACGGGCAGTACCGTAATACATGTAATACAACTAGTGGTGACTACCACATTCACCCCCTGTTTAAAAAAAAAGAGTCCGGCGGGGGTGGTGGAAAACATTACAACTTAAGTCTGTCGGGGACCTTGACCCTCCTCTGCGATCGTCTCAGTCCTGGTGGTGATGTGGGCGCCGAGTTGGTCACCTGCGACTCCGGGAGCGTGTTGTCTTCGTCAACCCTGAGTGGAACCAGTGGGAGGACGGATCCAACTGGGGCGGGGGCTGCGGTGAGGTTCACTGGAGGGAGGGTGAGTGGCGCAGGGGTGAATGAGGCAACCGGGGGGTGGGCGGCGTCAGGTCGGGGGTTGTGGGTAGGTATCCAACGGGTACCAGGTCCCGGAGGGAGACTGTGTCTTGGCGCCCGTCGGGGTGTGCCACGTAGGCGTACTGCGGGTTTGCATGTAGGAGGTGGACTTTTTCGACCAAGGGGTCCGACTTACGAGTCTGCACATGCTTCCGAAGGAGGACAGGTCCAGGAACTGTTAGCCATGTTGGGAGCGAGACCCCGGAGGTGGAATTCCTGGGGAAGGCAAACACACGTTCGTGAGGGGTCTCGTTGGTCGCGGTGCAGAGCAGCGATCGGATGGAGTGGAGCGCGTCGGGGAGGACCTCCTGCCAGCGGGAGACCAGGAGATCATTAGACCGCAGGGCCAGCAGGACGGCCTTCCAGACCGTCCTGTTCTCCCTCTCCACCTACCCGTTTCCCCGGGTGTTGTAGCTGGTCGTCCTGCTCGAGGCAATGCCCTTGCTGAGCAGGAACTGACGCAGCTCATCGCTCATAAAAGAGGATCCCCGAGCACTATGGATATAGATGGGGAAACCGAACAGAATGAAGATGCTGTGGAGGGCTTTAATTACCGTGGCAGAAATCATATCGGGGCATGGGATGGCGAAAGGGAACCGGGAGTACTCATCAATCATGTTCAGAAAGTATGTGTTGCGGTCGGTGGAGGGGAGGGGCCCTTTGAAGTCCATGCTGAGGCGCTTAAAGGGACGGGAGGCCTTCACCAGATGCGCTCGATCTGGCCGATAGAAGTGCGGCTTGCACTCTGCGCAGATCTGGCAGTCTCTGGTGATGGTCCTGACCTCCTCAATGGAGTAGGGCAGGTTGCAGGCCTTGATGAAATGGAAGAACCGGGTGAACCCTGGGTGGCAGGGGTCATAGTGGAGAGCCCGGAGTCGGTCCACTTGTGCGCTGGCACATGTACCGCGGGATAGGGCATCAGGGGGCTCATTGCGCTTCCCCGGGCGATACAAGATCTCATAGTTATAGGTGGAGAGCTCGATCCTCCACCTCAAGATCTTGTCATTTTTGATCTTGCCCCGCTGTGTATTATTAAACATAAAGGCAACCGACCGTTGGTCAGTGAGGAGAGTGAATCGCCTACCGGCCAGGTAATGCTTCCAATGTCGCAAAGCTTCCACAATGGCTTGGGCCTCCTTTTGGACAGAGGAGTGCCGAATTTCGGAGGCAATGAGGGTGCGGGAAAAGAAGGCCACGGGCCTTCCCGCCTGGTTAAGGGTGGCGGCCAGAGCCACGTCCGATGCATCGCTCTCCGCCTGGAAGGGGAGAGACTCGTCGACCATGTGTATCGTGGCCTTGGAGATGTCTGCCTTGATATGGTTGAAGGCCTGGCGGGCCTCAGCCGTCAGGGGAAAAACTGCGGACTGAATGAGTGTGCGGGCCTTGTCCGCATAATTAGGGACCCACTGGACATAGTAGGAGAAAAACACCAGGCATTGTTTCAGGGCCTTGGGGCAGTGGGGGAGTGGGAGTTCCATGGGGGGGCGCATGCGATCGGGCCCTAGGACTCCACTTTCCACGATATAGCCAACGATGGCTAAGCGGTTGGTGCAGAACACGCATTTCTCCTTGTTGTATGTGAGATTAAGGAATTTGGCGGCCTGGAGGAATTTTTGGAGGTTTGTGTCGTGGTCCTGCTGATCGTGGCCGCAGGTGGTGACGTTATCTAGGTACGGGAAGGTGGCCCGCAGTCCGTACCTGTCAACCATTCGGTCCATCTCGCGCTGGAAGACCGAGACCCACATTAGTGACGCCGAAAGGAACCCGAAGGAAGTGATAGAGGCGGCCATCTGCTTCGAACGCAGTGTATTGGTGGTCCTCCGGGCGGATGGGGAGCTGGTGGTAGGCGGACTTCAGGTCCACTGTGGAAAAGACTCAATGCTGCACAATCTGATTGACCATGTCAGATATGCGTGGGAGGGGGTACGCGTCGAGCTGCGTGTACCTATTGATTGTCTGACTGTAGTCAATGACCATCCTGTGCTTCTCCCCAGTCTTTACTACTACCACGAGAGCTCTCCAGGGGCTGTTACTGGCCTCAATGACCCCTTCCCGCAGACGCCGTTGGACCTCTGACCTGATGAAGGTCCTGTCCTGGGCACTGTACCGTCTGCTCCTAGTGGCGACGGGTTTGCAATCAGCGGTGAGGTTCACAAACAGGGAAGGTAGATCGACCTTAAGGGTCGTGAGGCCGCATACGGTGAGGCGGGATAGGGGTCCGCCGAATTTTAAGGTTAGGCTTTGGAGATGGCACTGAAAGTTCAGGCCGAGTAACAGGGCAACGCAGAGGTGGGGGAGGACGTAGAGCCGGAAGTTGCTGAACTCTACGCCCTGGACGGTGAGGGTCGCGATGCAGTACCCCCGGATTTCCACGCAATGGGATCCGGAAGCCAGGGAGATTTTCTGGGTGACGGGATGTACCGGGAGGGAGCAGCACCTTACCATAGTGGGGTGGATGAAGCTCTCTGTGCTCCCGGAGTCAAAAAGGCAGGTCGTCTCGTGCCCATCGATTTTCACCGTTGACGTCGCGGTCGGGAGGTTGTGGGGCCGGGACTGATCCAGGGTGACAGAGGTGAACTGCGGCAGATGCTGGGAGGTCCCGGGCTGGTCAGCGGTGGTGGAGGTAGCGGCAGGTGATGAACGGCCAGACGAGCAGGGGTCCTGAGACACCACCCAAAATGGCGCCGAAGGTGGCGGCGTCCACGAAGCGCACATATCGGGCGACATCAAAGATGGCAGTGCCCACAGGCCTCACGTGGCTTGCGGTGAAGAAGATGGCGGCACCCATGGGCCGCGCATGGTTTGCGAAGGGGAAAATGGCGGCGCCCGTGGGTCGCACGTGGGGAGTGTAGGAACGCTGGGCCTGGAAACAGCGGCGACCGACTGGGTCTGGCAAACAGAACCAAAGTGTCCCTTCTTCCCACAGCTGTTGCAGGGCAGCGCTGCCTGGGCTGTTTGTTTTGCCTGCAAAAATAGCACTTCGGCCCCCCAGAGTTGGCTGGCTGCCGTGCGGCGCAGGACTGCCGTGAGCTGGAATCGGCAGCTGGTGGGGCCCACGATGCCCATGAGGGTGCCGCGCGGTCGGGGGCGTAGGACTGGCCATTACAGGAGGCCACTTCTAACGAATTAGCGAGCTGCCCTGTTCCCGCAAGATCAAGCGTACCTCCTTCCAGTAGCCGCTGGCGGACGTACGGAGACTTCATGCCCGAAACGTAAGCGTCTTGAATTAAAAGTTTGGTGCGCTTGACTGCCAAAACTGCCTGGCCGTCACAGTTCCTACCTAGGATGTGCAGGGCATGCCAGAAATCGTCCCGAGACTCCCCGGGGAGTTGCTGTCTTGTGGCCAGGAGGTGCCTGGCGTATACTTGATTGACTGGTCGAACGTAATGTCCCTTCAGGAGCTTCATCACTTCGGAGTAAGTGGGCGCATCCTGGATTAGAGGAAAAATGTCAGGGCTCACCCGTGAATAGAGGACTTGGAGCTACTGCGAGTCCGAGCGTTCCTCAGCGGATGTTCGGAGGTAGCTTTCAAAGCAGGCTAGCCAGTGGTCAAAGGCGGACGTAGCGTCGGCTGCTTGAGGGCTCAGCTGCAGGCGATCAGGCTTGATACGGAGATCCATCGTTTAAAAAAATCTTTGCTCAATAAATTGATGCACTATCAATTACCACAAAGACGAGAGTAGTGGAATAATCAAGGCTTTATTGAGCAAAGATGTTGTGCCTCCTGTAGCTGGAACCAGAATGGCTGCAGCACCGGCGAGCACACACATTTATACACCGCCTACTGGATGGAACCAGCAGGCAGGGATTTACCCATGTACCTCTACTATACGGGCAGTGCGTAATACATGTAATACAACTAGTGGTGACTACCACATTCACCCCCTGTTAAAAAAAAAAAGAGTCCATTACTTCTCTTATCTCTTTCTCTACTCTTAATTTGGGACAGGCGAATAAGGTGGCGATTTGAACAGCGGGTATGACTTAAGCTATCTTCCGGCTCACAATCTCTCGCTAGGTGTACACAATTCTAATGAGTTTGCCTTACTCTTCCTGTTAGGTACGCATGTGGGTTAGTGCACACTTCCGAAATTCGGTTATTTGGTCGATATGGGACTTGCACTTGTGGATCTTTCTCTTTCTCGCAATTGGATTCAAAGTTTGTGGGTTCTCTTGGAGTGACAAAGTCACTTCTAATCGAGTCCCGTCAGAGTTCGCCAATAATGTTGCCTGTTATCGATCCCAACAGCGTCGCCAATACTGTTGCTAATATTAATGATAATGTTGGTGAACCACAAGCCTTCCCTTATATCGATCAAATGACCACACAACCAGTTAGTTAGTTCAAAAGATGGTTTATTTACATACATAAGTGTTACCTCGACATGCAAACACAATATCTACTCCGAGTTAAACTACACCTATCAGCTACAATAACCTATTGTAGCTCTGGGCGACCGGCACTGTGCAAATGGATAAGGCCTTTATCGAGATTTCACTTGGCTGGTTCGAAAGAAGTAGCTCTGTCTCTGCTGGGCTCATCCATCAGGTAGCGACCGTTGGTCTTGAACTTGGCTGGCTGTTCCTGCTACAATTGGGTTGGCACAGGCTGGAACCAAAAGAGACAGAACACATGGTTGTGCTCTCTTTTAACCCTCTGGGATTTTGTGCTCTTTGGGGCGGTCCTTAACCTTGGACCCAATAATTCAACAGGCCTCTGATCACTGTCTTCAATTTCGGCCAATAAAGGGGCGCGTGCCTTGGTGGCTGGGCATGTACTTAACGATCATTGACCTTGGCAGTTGGGCTTTCTGAGTAAAGGGAGTGGCGCCAATCAGTCTGTGGCTGTACCGGTTGCTTGATTAGAATTCTATTGTCCTGGGAAAATGGGCCATTAAAATGCAAACGAGCGGGGGTTTCGATCAGGTCTGGTTACCTGTGTTTCAGATACACATAAGCTCTGTATCTGTCTGAGTCCTGGGTTGGCCATAATTCCCATGGTCCTTTGCAGGTGGCCATCTTAGATGGCTACACCAATGTCTTGTACACCTTCTACAAGACATACCAACTCCTGTATTCAATATTCTGACCAATAAAACCTAGCATGCTGAATGCCTTCTTCACCACCCAATCCACCTGCGACTCCACCTTCAATAAGCTATGAACCTGTACCCCTAGATCTCTTTGTTCTGTAACTCTCCCCAACTCCCTACCATTAATGGAGTAGGTCCTGCCCTGATTTGATCTACCAAAATGCATCACCTAACATTTATCCAAATTAAACTCCATCTGCCATTCATCGGCCCACTGGTCCAATTGGTCAAGATCCTGTTGCAATATTATATAGAATAGAATAGGACATTACAGCGCAGTACAGGCCCTTCGGCCCTCGATGTTGCGCCGACCTGTGAAACCAATCTAAAGCCCATCTACACTATTCCATTATCATCCATATGTTTATCCAATGACCATTTAAATGCCCTTAATGTTGACGAGTCCACTACTGTTGCAGGCAGGGCATTCCACGCTCTCCGAGTAAAGAACCTACCTTTGACATCTGTCCTATATCTATCTCCCCTCAGTTTAAAGCTATGTCCCCTCGTGCTAGCCATCTCCATCTGAGGAATAAGGCTCTCACTGTCCACCCTATCTAATCCTCTGATCATCTTGTATGCCTCTATTAAGTTGACGTCTTAACCTTCTTCTCTCTAACAAAAACAGCCTCAGGTCCCTCAGTCTTTCCTCACAAGATCTTCCCTCCATACCAGGCAACATCCTGGTAAATCTCCTCTGCACCTTTTCCAATGATTCCACATCCTTCCTATAATGCGGCGGCCAGAGCTGCACGCAATACTCCAAATGCGGCCGCAACAGTGTTTTGTACAGCTACAACATGACCTCATGGCTCCGAAACTCAATCCCTCTACCAATAAAAGCTAACACACCGTATGCCTTCTTAACAACCCTCTCAACCTGGGTGGCAACTTTCGGGGAGCTATATACATGGACACCGAGATCTCTCTGCTCATCCACACTACTAAGAATCTTACCATTAGCCCAGTACTCTGTATTCCTGTTACTCCTTCCAAAATGAATCACCTCACACTTTTCTGCATTAAACTCTATTTGCCACTTCTCAGCCCTGCTCTGCAGCTTATCTATGTCCCTCTGTAATCTGCAACATCCTTCCGCACTGTCCACAACTCCACCGACTTTAGTGTCATCCGCAAATTTATTCACCCATCCTTCTACGCCCTCCTCCAGGTCATTTATAAAAATAACAAACAGCAGTGGCCCCAAAACAGATCCTTGTGGTACACCACTAGTAACTGAACTCCAGGCTGAACATTTCCCATCAACCACCACCCTCTGTCTTCTTACAGCTAGCCAATTTCTGATCCAAACTGCTAAATCACCCTCAATCCCATGCCTCTGTATTTTCTTCAATAGCCTACCATGGGGAACCTCATCAAACGCTTTACTGAAATCCATATACATCACAATAACTGCTTTACCCTCGTCCAACTGTTTGGTCATCTTCTCAAAGAACTCAATAAGGTTTGTGAGGCACGACCTACCCTTCACAAAACCGTGTTGACTATCCCTAATCAAATTATTCCTTTCTAGATGATTATATATCCTATCTCTTATAATCTTTTCCAAGACTTTGCCCACAACAGAAGTAAGGTCTATAGTTACCGGAGTTGTCTCTACTCCCCTTCTTGAACAAGGGAACAACATTTGCTATCCTCCAGTCTTGTGGCACTATTCCTGTAGACAATGATGACATAGAGATCAAAGCCAAAGGCTCTGCAATCTCCTCCCTAGTTTCCCAGAGAATCCTATGATAAATCCCATCCAGCCCAGGTGATTTATCTATTTTCACACTTTCCAGAATTGCTAACACTGCCTCCTTATGAACCTCAATCCCGCCTAGTCCAGTAGCCTGTATCTCAGTATTCTCCTCGACAACATTGTCTTTTTCCTGTGTGAATACTGACGAAAAATATTCATTTAGCTACTCTCCTATCTCCTCGGACTCCACGCACAACTTCCCACTACTGTCCTTGACTGGCCCTACTCTTACCCTAGTCATTCTTTTATTCCTGACATACCTATAGAAAGCTTTAGGGTTTTCCTTGATCCTACCTGCTGTTGCTAACTTTTGGTTGGCTCTTAATTCGTAATTTGCTCTGTTTGTTTAACCTTTGCTCTAGAGTCGCCAGGTATCTTTATGATGCCGCCACGAGGTTCAAGTTCAAGTAATGATCAATAACTCAACACACCAATTAGTAAGATTCAAATCAAAACACATTTATTATACACAGTAAATCACTACTCATGCATGAACTCTCCTTTCTAGACTATTCCTATCACTAAAAGGCCTATACTTAGCTTCGGACTGGCCCGCCAGGTCAGGGGAAGAAATGGCCTTTCGTTCAGGTTCTGAGTCTGCAGGATTCAAAAGCTGGTATGGACTGGTAGCTAGGAGCGCCTATCTCGTAGAGAGCGTTGACTTGAGATTTACTTGGTTGGCGGCCGCTGGACAGTTCACTCTCAGGAGTTGCTTCGCATTGCTGAGTGACCCTGTCAAGAAGGATGATTTGAACTTGGGGGCTTTAGTTTATAGCCCCAGGGGCTTCCTGCCCTTCGGTGCGGACCCCATACCTGGTTCCAAATGATTGGACTGCGTCCCGATCACTTGGATCGATTTCTCCAATACTGGAGTTGTTCCCTGATCACTGGGTGGTCCCTAAATGTCCGTTGGCCTTCCTTTGTCTTGGCTCCTGCTGGCGCCGAGGAGTCTGGCTTGGCTTTATTCACCTTAACTGTTGCAATTGTGCCTTGGAATTGCTCATTACTATGCAGATGGCTGCTGGTTTCAGTGCTGTCTGGCTTCTTACAGGTTTCCAATACACATGATTTCTGTATTTGCTAGTCTTTGCCTGTGTTGGCTGAATTTCCCTTCAGCCTTTGCGGTTCTCCATTTTAAGTCAGGAAGTGGCCAACCCAGGTGGCTACACTGCCAAGGACTTCTCATGTCCCCTCCTGGCTCTTCTTAGCTCTCTCTTTAGGTCCTTCCTGGCTAACTTGTAACTCTCAAGCGCCCTAACTGAACCTTCACGTCTCATCTTTACATAAGCCTCATTCTTCCTCTTGACAAGTGATTCAATTACTTTAGTAAACCACGGTTCCCTCGCTCAACCACTTCCACCCTGCCTGACAGGTACATACTTATCAAGGACGCACAGTAGTTGTTCCTTGAACAAGCTCCACATTTCAATTGTGCCCATCCCCTGCAGTTTCCTTCCCCATCCTATGCATCCTAAGTCTTGCCTAATCGCATCATAATTGCCTTTCCCCCAGCTATAACTCTTGCCCTGCGGTATATACCTATCCCTTTCCATCGCCAAAGTAAATGTAACCGAATTGTGGTCACTATCACCAAAGTGCTCACCTACCTCTAAATCTAACACCTGGCCTGGTTCATTACTCAGTGCCAAATCCAATGTGGCCTCGCCTCTTGTTGGCCTATCTACATACTGTGTCAGGAAACCCTCCTGCACACATTGGACAAAAATTGACCCATCTAAAGTACTCGAACTATAGCGTTTCCAGTCAATATTTGAAAAGCTAAAGTCCCCCATAACAACTACCATGTTATTTTCGCTCCTATCCAGAATCATCTTTGCAATCCTTTCCTCTACATCTCTGGAACTTTTCGGAGACATATAGAAAACTCCGAACAGGGTGACCTCTCCTTTCCTGTTTCTAACCTCGGCCCATTCTACCTCAGTATACGAGTCCTCATCAAATGTCCTTTCTGCCACCGTAATACTGTCCTTGACTAACGATGCCACACCTCCCCCTCTTTTACAACCTTCCCTGAGCTTACTGAAACATCTAAACCCCAGAACCTGCAACAACCATTCCTGTCCCTCCTCTATCCATGTCTCCGAAATGGCCACAACATCAAAGTCCCAGGTCCCATGCTGCAAGTTCACCCACCTTATTCCAGATGCTCCTGGCGTTGAAGTAGACACACTTCAAACCACCTTCCTGCGTGCCAGTACACTCCTGCGACCTTGAAACCTTACTCATGACCTCACTCCTCTCAACCTCCTGTACACTGGAGCTACAATTCAGGTTCCCATCCCCCTGCTGAATTAGTTTAAACCCTCCCGAAGAGCATTAGCAAATCTACCCCCCCCCCCCCTCGGATATTGGTACCCCTCTGGTTCAGGTGTAGACCATCCCATTTGTAGAGATCCCACCTACCCCAGAATGAGCCCCAATTACCAGGTATCTGAATCCCTCCCTCCTGCACCATCCCTGTAGCCACGTGTTCAACTGACCTCTCTCCCTATTCCTCGTCTCGCTAGCATGTGGCATGGGTAACAACCCAGAGATAATAACTCTGTTTGTTCTAGCTCTAAGATTCCACCCTAGCTCCCTGAATACCTGCCTTACATCCCCATCCCTTTTCCTACCTATGTCGATGGTGCCTATGTGGACCACGTCTTAGGCTGCTCCCCCTCCCCCTTAAGGATCCCGAAAACACCATCCGAGACATCACGGACCCTGGCACCTGGAAGGCAACATACCAACCGCGAGTCTCTCTCGTTACCACATAATCTCTTATCTGTCCCCCTAACTATGGAGTTCCCAATGACTAATGCTCTACTCCTCTCCCCCCTTCCCTTTTGAGCAACAGGAACAGACTCTGTGCCAGAGACCTGTACCCCATGGCTTACCCCTGGTAAGTCGTGTCCTCCCCCCCACCCCCCCCCCCCCCCCCCCCACACCAGTATCCAAAGCGGTATACTTGTTACTAAGGGGAATGACCACAGGGGATCCCTGTACTGACTGGTTCCTCCCAGACCCACTCACTGTCTCTCATCTGTCTTCATTTTTCGGAGTAACTACATCCCTGAAGCTTCTATCTATGACCACCTCTGCCTCCTGAAAGATCCGAAGTTCATCCAGCTCCAGCTCCAGTACTCTAACACGGTTTTTGAGGAGCTGGAGATGGGTGCCCTTCCCACAGGTGAAATCAGCAGGGACACTGACAGTGTCCCTCACCTCAAACATTCTGCAGGAGGAACATTGCACTGCCTTCCCTGCCATCCCCTCTAGATAACTTGCGGATAAAACAAGAAAAAGAAAGAAAGAGCTTACCTGATATCCACTCAACCCCTTAGGTTAGAGGAGGTGGCTCCTCTCCCGCGCTTTTAAATCTCCGGCTCCTCTCCCGCTTTTAAATATGACCTTCTTCACTGTCCATTATGCCACCAATTTTGATGTCATCTGCAAACTTACTAACCATGCCTCCTCTATTCTCATCCAATTCATTAACATATATAACAAATAACAGTGGGCCCAGCACCGATCCCTGAGGCACACCGCTGGTCACAGGCCTCCAGTTTGAAAAACAACCCTCCACAACCACCCTTTAGTTTCTGTCGCCAAGCCAATTTTGTATCCAATTGACTACCTCACCCTGGATTCCGTGAGATTTAACCTTTTGCAACAACCTACCATGTAGGACCTTGTCAAAGGCCTTGCTAAAATCCATGTAGACAATGTCGACTGCACTGCCCTCATCTACCTTCTTGGTTACCCCTTGAAAAAACTCAATCAAATTCGTGAGACATGACTTTCCCCTTACAAAGCCATGCTGACTTTCCCTAATTAGCCCTTGCCTGTCTAAATGCCTGTAGATCCTGTCCTTCAGAATACCTTCTAACAATTTACCCACTACAGAAGTAAGGCTAACGGGTCTGTAGTTCCCAGGCTTATCCCTACAGCCCTTCTTAAACAAGGGCACAACATTTGGTACCCTCCAATCTTCAGGTACCTTTCCTGTGGCTGTGGCTGATTCATATATCTCAGCTATGGGGCCGGCAATTTCCTCCCTAGCCTTCCACAACGTCTTGGGATACATTTCATCAGGTCCCAGGGATTTGTCTATCTTGATGCGCTTTAATACCTCCAGCACCTCCTTCTCTGTAATATGTACACTCCTCAAGACATCACTTTTTATTTTCCCAATTTTCCTAACATTCGTGCCTTTCTCAACAGTAAATACTGATGCGAAATATTCATTTAGGACCTCTCCCATCCCTTGTGGATCTGCACATAGATGACCTTGTTTATCCTTAAGAGACCATACCCTCTCCCTAGTCACCCTTTTACCTTTTATGTATCTATAAAAGCACTTTGGATTTTCCTTTGCCTTATCTGCCAAGACAGTCTCTACAGCAATCTCGACAGCAATTAGAAATCTTTTGAGAGAATCGCGCCCATAATTTCTATTTCACTGCCAAGACAGTAAACCTCACCAGTTTAACACAGGCCACAACTAGCCTCTATCTCACTGATGCACTATCAATTACGACGAGACAAGAGTAGAGAGTAATCAAGGCTTTATTACACAGAGCTGTGTGGCCTCCTACAGCTGCTGCCAAAATGGCTGCAGTTCGGAAAGCACATACATTTATACTCCACCTACTGGGCGGAGCCAGCAGGCAGGGATCTACCCCTGTACCTGTAGTACAGGGGCCTTACCGTAATACCCTCCCATTCAGTGCAGTATATACAATATAATACAACAGTGGTGACTACCACATTCACCCCATGTTAAAAATGAGTCCAACGGGGCATCTTGACAAATATATGAATAGGATGGGAATAGAAGGATACGGACCCAGGAAGTGTAGAAGATTGTAGTTTAGTCGGGCAGTATGGTCGGCACGGGCTTGGAGGGCCGAAGGGCCTGTTCCTGTGCTGTACATTTCTTTGTTCTTTGTTCTTTGTTCTTTGGGGGTGGTGGAAAACTATTTACATACAGGTTGTCATTAAGATTTCAGAGAAGGTTACAAATTTAGACGGCCGGGCGCCTTGATCCGTCGTTGAGAGCGCCGCAGTGCTGGTGTCAGGCGTCGGCTCGGTCGTCGGTGACTCCAGAAGTGTTTTGACTTCCTCTTCATCCCCGGATGGGACCAAGGAGAGGACGGATTATCCGGGAGTGGGGGCTGTGGTGGGGTGCGTTGGGGGAAGGGAGGTTAGCGCCGGGGCAGGGGGTGGGGGGGGGGACCCAGCTGGTGCCAAGTCCCTGAGGGAGACTGTGTCTTGGCGGCCATCGGGGTACGCTACGTAAACATACTGCGGGTTTGCATGGAGTAGTTGTACTCTCTCAACCAACGGGTCCGCCTTGTGGAGCCACACGTACTTGCGGAGGAGAACGGGTCCTGGAGCTGCCAGCCACGTTGGGAGCGAAACCCCGGAGGTGGACATCCTGGGGAAGTCAAAGGGACGTTCATGGGGGAGATACATGTGGGGGCGCATGCGATCGGAGTTGGGCCCTAGAACTCCGTTCTGAACCACATAGCCGAGGATGGCTAATCGGTTCGTGCTGAACACACACTTCTCCTTGTTGTAGGTTAGGTTGAGGAGTTTGGCGGTGTGGAGAAATTTGGAAAGTTTAGCGTCGTGGTCCTGCTGGTCGTGGCCGCAGATGGTGACGTTATCCAGGTATGGGAAAGTGGCCTGCCGTCCTTACCGATCAACCATTCGGTCCATCTCCCATTGGAAAACCGAGACCCCGTTAGTGACGCCGAAGTGAACCCTAAGGAAATGGTAAAGGCGGCCGTCCGCTTCAAACGCGGTGTACAGGCGGTCCGCCTTGCGAATGGGGAGCTGGTGGTAGGCAGAATTCAGGTCCACTGTCGAGAAGACCCGGGACTGTGCAATCTGATTGACCATATCAGATATGCGTGGGAGGGGGTACGCGTCGAGCTGCGTGTACCGATTGATGGTCTGACTGTAGTCAACGACTATCCTGTTTTTCTCCCCCGTTTTCACCACTACCACTTGGGCTCTCCAGGGGCTGTTGCTGGCCTCATTTTTTTTTTTTTAGCCAGCATGCCTTTTTATTGATTTGGCTGGGTCAGCAAATTCTAGCCCCCCTGCCTTTGTAAAAGGCAGGGTATGCTCCATAATACAGAATATATATATTCATGCCCAATTTTAAAGACCAATTAGGAAAAGAAAGTGTCCTTCCAGATCGGGGAGCTCCTTGTTCATGTACTGATCAACAAGCAGTAGTCAGGGTTGATGATGCTGCAGGATATCATGCTCCAGCGTCCAATATGTAAAAGTGATTCCAAGACATTGCCTCTGAAGGGGTTAGTACTGACCTGTTCTCTTCTCGATTTCTTCTATGAGATTTGCTCTTGCAACATCAACCTCCTCTTTCGTGGAAACAACACGAAGTTTGACAACGCCATCTTTTAGTTCCTGTTCTCCAATTATAGCCACCAAGGGAATTCCCACCTCCTCACAGTATTGGAGCTGGTTCAGGAGCTTTGGGTTCTTCTTGTAGGTAATTTCTGCCTTAATTCCAGACTTCCAGACTTCATCCTCTCTTCCAGAAGGTTCTTCTGTGCTGTGGCTACAAGAACTTGCGTCTCTGTTGTACGAATTTTCTCATCTGAGGCCTTCAGTCTCTGTTCCATAATGGAGAATATCCTTTCAATCCCAATGCTGACTCCCACACACGGTACTTTCCGACCTTAGGGATCAAACATTCCAACGAGGCCGTCATACCGCCCTCCAGCAGCTACACTGCCGACGCTAACTTGCTCAGAGTGCTCGTTCTGCTGTGTCTGAGTGGCTGCCTGACTCTGGGCTAGCACAGCCTCGTAGATGACACCAGTGTAGTAGTCTAAACCTCGAGCTAAACTCAGGTCAAAAAGAACCTTCTCTCCAACACCAAAAAGTGTCAGATACACAAAGAGCTGTTTCATGTCATTCAGACCTTCCATAGCCACCTTGTTCTGGGACAGTTTGGCATCTTGTACCAACTTATCAATCAACTCTGACTTGCCGTTAAGCTGAACATATTCTCCAATCTTGTCGGCGGTCTCATGATCAAGGCCCTTTTCTGAAACCATCTCATTCTTCACATCTTCCCACGGCATCTTGTCCATTTTATCCACCGCAGAACAGATTGTCCGAAATTTATCAGCTGGCACTCCGCACACTTCAAACATCCCATCGAGGACACGCCTGTCATTAACCTTAATTAGAAACTCTCCCAACTGCAGCTCGCTCAAGATCTCGTGCACAATTTTCAGGCATTCAGCATCGGGAATCATCGGATCATATTGGCCAGCAATATCAAAATCACACTGATAGAACTCCCTGTAACGGCCCCGGGTCATGGCTGGATTGTCTCTTCTGTATACTTTCGCAATATGATATCTCTTAATGTTGGTAATTTTATTCATGGCTAAGTAACGGGCAAATGGAACTGTGTGGTCATAACGCAGAGACAACAGCTCACCGCCCTGGTCCTTTAAGTCGTAGATGAGTTTGGAGTCTTCACCGTATTTTCCGGTCAGGGTTTCCTTGAGCTCAAATACCGGTGTGTCAATGGTCTCAGCTCCATGTCGTTTAAAGCAGTTAATGATGGTGCTGAAGACTTTCTCACGGATAGCCATCTGTTTTGGGTTATAGTCCCTGGTTCCCTTGGGTGTTTTGAGTACGAACTGTGGTTTCCCATTGTTAGTTCCAAGCTGAGCTTTTAGTTCCAGCAACTTTGCAAGCTCCTCTGAAATCTGGTGCTGAGGGGCTTTGTCCGCCTTCAGTTTGCGAACCACTTCCCCCTGTTCCCTCACTGCGGCCTCCAGCTCCGCACGGCCCGCCATGGCCACCGGCGAAAGAGGTTGCTGGCCTCGATGATACCTTCCCGCAGCAGCTGCTGGACCTCAGACCTGATGAAGGTCCTGTCCTGGGCGCTGTACCGTCTGCTCCTGGTGGCGACGGGTTTGCAATCCGGGGTGAGGTTTGCAAACAGAGAAGGCGGGTCGACCTTGAGGGTCGTGAGGCTGCATACAGTCAGGGGTGGTAGGGGCCCGCCGAATTTCAGGGTGAGGCTCTGGAGGTTGCACTGGAAGTCCAGGCTGAGTAGCAAGGCAGCACAGAGGTTGGGGAGGACGTAGAGCCGGAAGCCGCTAAACTCTACGCCCTGGATGGTGAGAGTGGTGATGCAGTACCCCCGGATCGCTACGGAGTGGGATCCGGAGGCCAGGGAGATTCTTTGGTTAATGGGGTGTACCGCGAGGGAGCAGCGCCTTACCGTATCGGGATGGATGAAGCTCTCAGTGCTCCCGGAGTCCAGAAGGCAGGATATCTCATGCCCGTCGACCTTCACCTTTGTCGACGCGGTGACGAGGTTGTGCGGTCGGGACTGGTCGATCGTGATAGAGGCGAGACTCGGCTGGTCATCGGCGGTTGCAGGCGATGAGTGGCCCGATGAGGTGCCCGACGGGCAGGGGTCCTGAGGCGGGGATGATGGCGGCGCCCACGGGCCGCACGTGTCCTGAGGCAGGCAAGATGGCGGCGTCCTCAGGCGGCACGTGTCCTGGGCAGGCAAGATGGCTCCGCCCATTGGTTGTGAGGCAAGCAAGATGGCGGCACCCACGGGCCGTACGTGTTGTGAGGGAGCAAGATGGCGGCGCCCACGGGCCACACGTGGTCTGAGTCGAGGAAGATGGCAGCGCCCACTGGCCGCACGCGGGGGTACAGGGACAATAGCGGCGATTGAGCGGGCCTGGCACACAGCAGCAAAATGTCCTTTCTTGCTGCAGCCCTTGCAGAGCGCGCTCCGCGCCGGGCAGCGCTGCCGGGGGTGTTTTGTCTCTCCGCAGAAGTACCATTTGGGTCCCCCGGGGTTGGTTGGCTGCTGCGCGGCGTAGGCGTGGGGTTGGCTGGGGGTGGTCGCTGATGGGGTCCACGATGGGGTGGGTGTTGGCGGGGTCCACGATACCCAGGATGGGTGAGTCGTGCGGTCGGGGGCATACACCTGTACGTTGTGTGAGGCGACTGTTTCTTGGGCGGCGCGAGGTCAAGCGTAGCCCCTCTAAGAGGCGCTGGCGGATGTAGGTCGACCCTATGCCCGTAATGAACGCGTCTCTCATTAGCAGGTTAGAATATTCAGCGGCCGAAACGGCCTGGTAATCACAGTCTCTCACCAGGGCGAGCAGGGCACGCCAGAAATCTTCCACAGACTCACCGGGAAGTTGGTGCCGTGTGGACAGGAGGGGCTGGCGTAGATCTTTTGGGTCTGCTGGGCGTAATTCTCCTTCTGTAGCGACATGGCCTCTGCATAGGTAGGCGCATCCTGGATGAGGGGAAAGACATCGGAGCTCAGCCGCGTGTACAGAATCTGGAACTTCTGTGCTTCTGTGATTGGGTCTGTCGCAGATCCGATGTATGCTTCAAAGCAAGCTAGCCAATGTGCGAAGTCATTCTTGGCGTTGTCTGCTTGAGGATGCAGCTGCAGGCGATGCGGAGAGCACTCACATTTATACTCCGCCTATTGGGCGGAGCCAGCAGGCAGGGATCTACCCCTGTACCTGTAGTACAGGGGCCTTACCATAATACCTTTGTCTGCAATGCAGTATGTCCAATATAATACAACAGTGGTGACTACCACACTCACTAAATAAACTTACCTCCTGTATTGCCATTTACAAAATGTCGTTTGTAACTTTACTATAGGCTACAAATTTTAACATTTCAGAGTCTCTGTCAGTCTCTATGGAAAAAAAGATTAAAAGAAAAAATATTAACATTTGTTGCAGATATCTGAGTTTCACTGATCATTATAATGACCATCACCGGCATGGAAGAGGATGGAATTGGCGTCCTGTAAAGGAATGAGCCTGGGGGCATTGGTGACGGCACCGCTGCCGCTCTCGCCGACAAAGTATACCACGAGCCCGGTGGTGGCAGCAACGCGAAGGATCTGGGGTCAGTGGAGACGGCACCAGGGTGCAATGGGAGCATTGGTGTGGTCCCCGATCAGGGGTAACCACCCGTTTGTCCCGGGGAAGATGGACGGGGGGGGGGTTCCAGAGCTCGCATCGGGCGGGGATTGGAAGAATGGGGGACCTGTTCATCGACGGGACATTTGTGAGCCTAGGGGCACAGGAGGAGAAGTTCGAGTTACCCCCGGGAAATGCCTTCAGATATATGCAGGTGAGGGCTTTTGTGAGGCGACAGGTGAGGGAATTCCCGTTGCTCCCGGCACAAGAAGTTCAAGATAGGGTGATCTCGGGTGTATGGGTCGGGGAGGGCAAGGTGTCGGAAATACACCAGGAGTTGAAAGACGAGGGGGAAGCCCTGGTAGAAGAGTTGAAGGGTAAATGGGAGGAGGAGCTGGGGGAGGAGATCGAGGAAGGTCTGTGGGCTGATGCCCTAGGTAGGGTTAATTCCTCCTCCTCGTGTGCCAGGCTCAGCCTGATACAATTTAAGGTGGTCCACAGAGCGCACTTGACGGGGGCGAGGTTGAGTAGGTTCTTTGGGGTGGAGGACAGATGTGGAAGGTGCTCAGGGAGCCCGGCGAACCATGTCCATATGTTTTGGTCATGCCCGGCACTGGAGGGGTTCTGGAGAGGAGTGACGGGAGCAATATCTCAGGTGGTGAAAGTCCGGGTCAAGCCAAGCTGGGGGCTAGCAATATTTGGAGTAGTGGACGAACCGGGAGTGCAGGAGGCGAAAGAGGCTGGCATTCTGGCCTTTGTGTCCCTAGTAGCCCGGCGAAGGATCTTGCTAATGTGGAAGGAGGCGAAGCCCCCCAGCCTGGAGGCCTGGATAAATGATATGGCTGGGTTCATTAAGTTGCAGAGGATTAAGTTCGCCTTGAGAGGGTCTGCGCAGGGGTTCTACAGGCGGTGGCAACTGTTCCTAGACTATCTCATGGATCGTTAGAGGAAGGTCGGTCAGCAGCAGCAGCAACCTTGGGGGGGGGGGGGGGGGGGAGGGTGGAGGGGACGTCCTGGGGGAGGGGGGGGAAGGGGGGACTGCCTGGGAGGGTGGATGAGCAAGAGATAACATGAAGGGTTGGGGAAACTGGCACGTACGGGTGAGGGCCAGTGTACAAAGCAGTGTAAATATATCATTTTGCCATGTATATATCTTGCTCTGCCGCGAATTCTCATTTTTTTTTGTTACGGGGGGGGGGGGGGGTGGTTATTGTTTGAAAGGGAGAAAAATTGTGTTAAAAAACTTTAATAAATATATTTTAGAAAAATAAAAATAATTACCATCACATTGCATGTGTGATAGGAACCTCAGCCAGCATTTTTAACTTTGCTTGTCACAGCATGTTAAAGGTGTCTTCTAAAACGGACTGATTTGCATACATGGTTAGAAAAGGGCAGATCTTACAATGACTGGCAAACAGTTCTACTCCTTTCACACAAGCAACTACTTCCTGGCTGGGGATTGATAAGATCTCAGTTTGCCGGTCGGAAAGTTGTATCACGCTTAAAATATATTTCCTTTGAAGGCAGATGTGAGGGAGAGGAATCAGTTGATGCACAAGAAGCATGAGATGAACTCTGTCATTTTATTATCTGTTCTATTGTACGAGCGATGAGATACCAACAAAATGCAACATGTCAACCTACGGATAATATGGGAGCATTAGGGAGATTCAAAGAAACTCAGTGAGTCAAAGTTTGTTACTCCTTCACATCTCTTACTTGCAGCTGTTTCCTTCCTAGAGCTAAACGTAAAGCATTTTGTTAGTTACTGACCGGCATTAAGCTTTGGTGACGTTGCCGTCCTTGTACTGCTTCGAAGTATATTTAATCTTTGTATTTTGTCATGGGAATAGCATTTTGATTCTACAATAATATTCTTTGTGGCATTCCTCTCATTTTTTTTTGCATTAATTGAAGTTTATAACTATTTGCATCTTGCATAGGAAGGTGGAAACAGATATTTAACCCCTCAAGGCTTGCTCAAATCATGGCTTACCTGCATCTGAACAACATCTAATCAACCTTGGTTCCGTAATCGGTAATACCCATGCTGAACAAAGACCCATCAATCTCAGTTTTGAATCTTTCATCTGAGATAGTGTCAGCAGCTTTTTGAGGGAGGGAATTCCAAAACGTCTTGATATTTTAATAGTTCAGAAAATGTGAATTCTGCAAAAGTATTGCACGTCTGAAAGGCTGACCTAGGGTGTGTGCCTATGATAAACTGAACTTCGGCTCGAACTCCCAGCATTAATAGAGCAAACTTTTCAAGATCTGAAACTAAGTTGTTTTTAGAAGGGCCCAAACTGCAAATGACTTGTCCCAAAACAAACTCGGGAGTTTGCCCATTTTCAGATAGGGCAGCTTTGGATATGGGTTGGGGGCATTACAGTCCACTTTAATACTGGACTTATTTCTACCCTTAAATATTAAACAAATACTGTACCTTCAATTTCACAAAAGTCTCTGTAACTGGCTTCTCTGTAGCTCCGCTTTCACAACTTGCTGATTTAAAAAAATTTGTTTAACCAAGTTTGCAGTTACTCCAGAATCTGTTTATTTGGTGTATCTTGGTAGTAGTAGGTACTGAATTCATCTGAATTACAAAATAGCATTTTCCCTTTTTTAAAATAAATTTAGAGTATGCAATCATTTTCTTTTACCAATTAAGGGGCAATTTAGCGTGGCCAATCCGCCTACCTGCACGTCTTTGGGTTGTGGGGGTGAGACCCATGCAGACACGAGGAGAATCTGCAAACTCCACATGGACTGTGACCGGAGGCTGGGATCGAACCCGGGTCCTCAGCGGCGTGATGCAGCAGTGCTAACCACTGCACCGCCCTATTAAATAACATATTAGAGCAATCATTTTACTGTTGCAATCAGAGTTTGACCTTCATTGTAAAAACAATGGCTTGCTAAGCTTGTTTTGCTGTTTCATTTTTCCTGATTATGTTGTGAATGATGTCCATGGTCCATCCTTGAAATCTGCACAGTCTTAACTAGCAATTAGAGTTTCACCGACTGCACATTTTTCCACTGCACACTTCTGCAAACAAAGTGAAGAGGAAGTGTGAGCTATATCTTCAATGTACACTTACATAAAATTAGACCAATGGTTTCCTCCTCTCCTACCCCATGACAGCAGTATGCTTTGCCGAAATTTAATGCTTGCAAGTGGAGATCTAATAAGTGTAGATGCCATCGGATCTTTCATTCTTAGTTTCAATCCTAGGAATATCCAAACTGACAAACTGATAGTGGGAGTTATTTGAGAGGTTATGGTCAGTGGAAAAAGCTGGTTGGGAACAGTGACTACTTGAATTTTGCAAAGATGTGTTCTTGGTCATGCTGTTCATACCATTTTCAAAAGTCTGGAGAAGGGTGCTTGTTGCATTGCCATCTGACTAATATATATAAGGGGCTTCTCACTTCATTGAAGCCTACTTGTGACAATAAGTGATTATTATTATTGTTATTAAGAAAGCATTCAATAAGGTAAAGTCACCATAGTCCCAGATGACCATAGGATGCTTTACCCTTTAAGGCGGAGAGCTGACAAGTGGTGATTTAACCTGAGGGTCAACACACCTCTGGTGAGGGGCAAGGTTGAGAAAGCGGGCCTTCATGAATAACCTCAGCAGGCATGGGAATTGAATCCACGCTGCTGGCCTTGTTCTGAATCACAAACCAGCTGTCTAGTCAAAAAACACCTAGGTAAGCTAAGAAACAGCATTGACCTGATGGGATAGGAGATGTGTGAGGAATTGAGTATTTGGCCTTATGGAGGTCAGGTTTTTTTAACTCAGTATTATCTTTCCATTGTCAATGGACATTCAAACAATGTAAAAGCTCCCTACATCATAGAAACTCAGAAATGAATTTTGTTTTGAAATAAAGATAGAAAATTCTGGAAATACTCAGCAGGTCTGGCAGCATCTGTAGAGACAGAAAAACAGGTTTAGCATTTCAGGCTGATGACCTTTCGTCAGGTATGTCATTGACCTGAACAGTTAACCCTATTTCTCACTCCGTACTCTGCTCTCAGACCTGCTGAGTATTTCTAGCAGCTTCTATTTCTATTTCCAATTTCCAGCATCTGCAGTACTTTGCTGTTGTACTAATGAAGTTGTTTTCACGGGAGCTTAAATATGGAAGTACAAATAATGTAGACAAAAGAAAGTATTTAACTTGGACCGCTGGCACAGAATTACAATACAAAATTAACAATGACCTCACGAGCAGCAGATCTGTGGTTAGATTCTAGGTAAAAGTAATTACTGCTGCATCACTTAACCCCTTTAAAAAAAATGAACTGGGCATCTGGAATGATTGAGACTGAACAAAGGAAAAATAAATATAGATAAAGATAGAAATGCTCTAATCATTTCGAAAAACATAGTGGTTGCTAACTTCACATGACAATTTGGGTGAGGAAGGTTACTTGGTCCATCTTAATTCATTCATCCAGGAAAATTACAGAATTGCCGTATGGCATAATCAAAAAAAATATGATTCCAATGTTTTTATCCCCATTGCTGTAGTTGGAAGCTTATTCATGTTGATCACTCATTGTGCAAAGAAGAATTTCCTGATATCTATCGTAAAGTGTCCTTCTCCAGTTTATACATGTGCTTATTAAATTCAATCCAACATCGTTTAGCCCACTTAACATATAGAAGTTTACAGCATGGAAACAGGCCCTTCGGCCCAACCAGTCCATGCCGCCCAGTTTTTACCATTAAGCTAGTCCCAGTTGCCCGCACTTGGCCCATAACCCTCTATACCCATCTTACCCATGTAACTATCTAAATGCTTTTTGAAAGACACAATTGTACCCGCCTCTACTACTACCTCTGGCAGCCCATTCCAGACACTCACTACCCTCTGAGTGAAGAAATTGCCCCTCTGGGCCCTTCTGAATCTCTCCCCTCTCACCTTAAACCTATGCCCTCTAGTTTTAGATATCTTATCCACTTTATTCTGTATTTTCTGAGCTGTTTCTTGCAATTCGACAGCCCCTTTGTTTTTTAGGGTGGCAACAAATCCAATCACTTTTCACTAAGTTTATGAATCCAGGTCATTTATATAAATTAGAAACAGTATTGGCACTGAGAGCTGCTACACCAACCCCCCAACTACATCATAGCTCATTTAATGAATATTTGTTTCCAAATTATTAAACCATACTTGAATCCATTATCAGGGTTTACCCTGAATATGACCAAGAGGCCAGTATTGGAAGAATACAGATATTTCAGAGGGTTGCAGGGCTGAAAGAGGTTATAGGGAGAGGATATGGCCACGGAGAGATTTGAAAGCAAAGATGAGAATTCAACCCCCCACCCCCCACTCCCCTTACTCTATTTGTTTTGGCTGCTCACTCATTTAATCAAATCTAGTCTTCCGAAATTCTATACATAGCTCCTGGTCTTCAGTATCTGACTCCCAGATCACGTTCACCTTTATCATTAGTGATTGTCCAGCAATGATGCATCTTCTGTTTCTTGGGTTATTTACAGATACCAGATTGAGATAAACATTGCTTCTTATGGATTTCTTGAGAGACCAGGCTAAAAGGTGATGGGGAACCTTTACAATCTCTTGCCATTGAATCTAACTTGTCACATGTTGACAGTATGGGTTAAACAAATATCTCAAAGGTTTATTGATTATCTTCAGAGAACAAGCACAAACTTGCAGACGTTTCATGTGAATTATAGTACATTGGGCAGGGTCCAGGCCATTGCACAGCATACATAACCTGGGAAAGAAATCAACATGATGAACCTGCATTGTTTTCACATATTCTTATACATTAATATTTATCTGCTGTTCCCTCATTTCCCCCATTCATTTCAGCAGGAAATCAATTAAATGCTGATTTTAATGAATCAGCAATTAGGCATAAGAACTCATAAATGCTTATATGTGGCACAATGGGTAGCGTCCCTACCTCTGAGCCAGAAGCTCTGGGTTTGAGTCCCACTCCAGGATTTGATAGCTGAGGAAGATGCGTTCTTAATGTGGCCAACAGGTTGAGTATCAACCTGCAAAATCCTTTCAAAATCCAGTGACAGGTGGTAAGAGCAGGAAAGTCTCCTTGTCCGCCACGCTGGAAACGGAGTGACTACCCTCAAGTTACAAGCCTCTGGCGAGTGACTGGTGACTTGTTCCAAGAACAAAAATCACGATGGGAACAGATGAATGTCTGCCTTGTGCACCACTAGGTGCTGGAAGAGAAACAACAACTCGTAAAAATCACTGGCATTTAATGCTTTCTGTGTTCTTATCATGAACAATATTGCTCCTGGTGTTTGACTAACAGGATGGAAAAAAGAGGTTTCAGCCCAAAGCATTGATTTTTTTTGTGAAAGTGAAAATCAATACACCACTGACATAATCTAAGACTTCTCCACTAAACTATCCTGGATAACCCAGACACTCATGGGATTTCAGCTCTCTTCACTTTGCATTGCTGCTATGTGTCTTGGTCGTACTTTCAACTGAAGTTGCCATCCCTTCCAAGATAGTCTCCAAGAATTTAAGATGAATTTCCAGGACACTGCTTCCAGATACTCTGGAGAAATAGTATTGGCATTAAAAAAATCAATTTTCTTTGCAAACTTTCATTTCTTTGTTGTAAAAATAATGGAGATGGTAAAATCGATAATTTGACAGTTAATAAATGTCCAATCTGGTAACAGTCTCCTCAATTTCCAATTAGCATGGGAGGTGATGTGTGGTTAGGATGAATGCATTGGGTGAATGCATTGGGTGACTTATGGTGGAACCTAAATGCAGTACAGTCATGTGACAACACCTTTAGGAGTATTTCCAATCAGAGTTGGCAACCCTAGTTTTAGCAACAGTGACGTACCACAAATGAGGAAGACCCCCCCCCCCCCAACCTCCAACCTCCACATCACAATCCCTTGGTTTACAAAATCCACCTCGGAAATGCTAATCACCAGTAGTTCCCAATGCATGCAGGCTGAGCTCACCCACCCTATGCAGTTTTTACATCAAAGGCCTGACCTTGCTGAGCCATGGTGGATATCTCAGTGTTGAGAAATGAGAGTCATTGGTGAACACTTTTCTGTGCAAGTTGAACCACTACTTCCTAGCTCTGCAATATTTTCATGCCCACAAGCTTCCAAGTACCTGCACTCATCTAATTCTGGCTCATGAGCATCTCCAATTTTAGTCGCTCATCCGTTGGTAGACATAGATCTTACGCAGTTGTTCAAATAGGCTGGTAATCAGCCTGCTAACTATTCCAAATCTTGCCCATTATTTCCCAAAGGGGAAAAAGTGTGTGAAATTATAAAAGAAACAAGAAAATTGGTGGCCATGCATTCAGCAGTCTAACCCCAGGAATTCCCTGCGCAAACCTTTCCAACTCTCAATCTCTCTTTCCTTCTTTAAGATGCTCCTGAAAAGCTACCTCTTTGACCAAGCTTTTGACGATCAGCTTTGATATCACCTTGTGGCTTAATTTGTTTTACAACGCTCGTCTGGAACATTATGAAAGTGTTGTGTTAAAGTTACAATACATGCATTTTTGGTGGTTGTTGTTGAAATGTTAAACCTAAAGTATTATTTACTTTGACATGAAAAGCAACAATCTGCTGGTTCTGGAAACCTGAAATAAAAACATAAGATATTGGAAACACTTAACAGATCAGACCGCATCCATGAAGAAAAATGACGGTCAGAACTGATGGTGACCTGACCTGAGTGCTTTGAGAAACTTATGTTTTTATTTGTTATTTACTTCTTTGTATGGTGCTGCATTTTTGAAGGTCCGTAAAGAAATTGGAATATTCTAAATATAATTTCAATGGCAAGCACAGATAAAGGTAAGATAAAGCAGCATTTCGTGAATTTAGTAAATCTCTCCAATACTAAGGCGACAGCTTTGGGAACTATTAGCTGTCAATTTTTCAAATTATTAGAAGCTAATTAAGAGATGTAAAATGTCCTCTCTAGAAGCAGTACTGTATGAGTGAATTTCACCCGCTTGCGGTTGAAAATTCAGTTCAGTGTTCATCCCATATCCATACCAGTAAAATGAATGGAAGATAGCCATTGATGATGATAAATTCTCAGATTAAATACATTTTGTTCACGTCTGTATTTAAGATTGGGATTTGCAAATATACATCACCAACATTCCCCATTGTCAGGACTATAAACTTTGCATCCTAAACATTGGCCAACATTTCTAAATCTCAATTTGGAAGCTTGCAAATAAGTTGGAATAACAAATAATATTGATTTTTAAAATTAAAATCTGTTATTGACGTAAACTGTATTTTTGGAATTCCTTTAGTGTCAGAATGGTGTCAGTAAATTCCAGTTCTGCGTCTTAACATGTTTTAATAATTTGTAGAAAATAAGATTGTCTGTTAATTTTTTTTAAGTGGCATTTGAACGGTGTATTACTGGCACTTTATATAACAATGTTAATCACCTAGATTTCAGCTTACCCTATGGCATGTGACATTCAGATAGGTTGTAACTTTCAGCTCCATGCCATGAATCATTTACATCAAAAGTCTATGTTTTTAAAACAAAAGAAACAAGTATTTTATGCCAATTGAACAATAAGTAAGGGTCTCTTCTATATGTGCGCTTGTTGGTTAGACTTGGCTTTCTGTCTGTTCCATGACCAGTTGAAACAACATGCTTGTGTTCACAGGCTACAGTGAACTTTTTTTTTTGTAGAGTTTGAATTTGCATATGAAATGCAGCCTCCACAATGTGTGCTATTTGCTTCAGTTGCCAATGGATGATGGCTCCTACCAGTCCACCTCGAGGGGGTTTTGCTTTTATACTCTGTGCTCTGCCCTGATGGTATACTCATGTGAGATTCAGCTGAGCATCTGACACTTCTCCAACTGCTCTTTCATCTTCCAGGAAACCCCAGCAAGAATGCACAAACCTTAAAGTTGCCACTGTATCTAGGCAAAGAAACTACAGTGTATCCAGCCTAAACCTTGCTCCGATCAGTCGGGTGAGCGTAATGATGTCCTTGGGACAGCTAGCTAAGGGGGCTAGCTTGGATGACCTAATCGAGACCTGCATTCAATCCTTTGGTAAGATTTCCTTTCCTTTCTGTAGAGCACATTGTTCACTGTGGATTGAAACCTTATCAATAGGTCTTTTCCCTCAACAACAGCTCATAGCAGCTGCCTTTCATTTAACAACTGTTTCATCATTTTGTAGAGTTGCTTTCTTTTAAATAAGTATGATTTTATTTTGTGATTTTTAGAACTATAAATGCATTTTGGAAGGTTATCTGATTAATGCATTTTGGAAGGTTCTGATTTAACTGCCCATCGCAAAATGTTTAATAGTCATTTATACGGAACAACTGTCAAAGGGCTTTATAAAATGTCATTTTAAGACCAGGTTTTACTGTAGACAGTCTGAAGCTATCACAGCTAGTTAACACGGATTACAGAGTATGACTGCATAACATGGGCTTTGTTAAAAATAAATGCAACCTTGGACAAAATATTTAATTGCATGGATGACAAAATATTTAATTGCATGGATACATGATTAAAAAACATTGTTTGATTTCAAACACGAGAAACAATGGAATGTTCAAAAAATAAATCTTTAAAACATCAAAATAATCAGATTTCAATTATTTCATCATATTCTGGTAACACAACAGAAAGATTTCTTATGGTTATTCCTTTTGTGTAACCATGTTCCAAGGAATTATTTTTGATATGATGGGCTGTAATTGAGGGCTTGTGATGATAAGCTCCAACAATTTATCTTGCCTGAGCTCTGAGAGAAATGAATTCTGCCACAATACTGAGGAGAGTGGATGAGAACTGATGTGGTTCAGAAATGAATTTACATGTGCCTGTCTTTGTTTTGTACATACCTGGATCAGGGAGAAAGGTCGATCAGATAGAAACCAGTGTGTTTAACCAGTTTGAGAACACAGTATTCGTTATGACTAGCTCACAGAGTTTATCTTTCACAAGTACTTTGCAGAGCTCTATCAATTTAGGCAACTTCCTGTCAGGGTTAAAATGGGTTAGCCTTAAATAGATTGGCAACGAAAAAGAAACACACATATAAATAATTATCAAACACCTGATCCACACATCTTCTGCAGAGAATTGTAAAGCAGTATGTTCCTACTAGCATCAATTTGATGATTATTAAGCTTCAAAGCCTATGTGAGAATACTACGCAGGATGGCATTCCGACTTTCTTGGACAGTTTAGCTGTCCTTGAAAGACAGAAGATGAGATATATATTCTCCCTTATTCGGATGTTCCTTTACCTCTGCATAATACCTCCGGTATCACCAGTCACAGGAAAGAAGTGTCAACATCCAGTGTGCGATTTGGATTACAACGTCAAGGACTTGAATAAATAAATAGGTGCTTAATGGCCAGCACGGAGATGATGGGCTGAATGGCCTCTTTCCGTGCTGTAAAAGCTCTTGTCACTCTAAATAATTCCAAACAGCCAGTGTAAACCATTAATATTTGCATTACAGCCCTGCCAGGAGACAGATAACAAGATCTCTGTTATTAAATTATGTTATTTCAAGCCTCCCACTATATCAATCCTGTTTCTTGGGACACTTATTTGCTGTGCATGTAAAGTTAAAGAAAAATTGCTTTACTCAACCCTCATTATAAACATCCCAGATATCCCTTAACATTACACATCTGGGCAGAGTATTACGGCCCCATCGCAGCAAGGGCGGTGTTATGGGCGAGGCATTTTCAGAACCCCAAAATGTATCATGGAGTTCAACCAACCTCTCCCTTTAATGGATTTGTTGCTTTTCCTAGCACACGGCTTTTCCCTAGGTGTAGGATTACAATTATGGACACGTGGGTTTTTAAACACAAAACACTGTTTATTCCATGAACTCAACTTAACATCTTAAATAAACATTGGATCTCTTAACACCCCTTACTTCAAAGATAACTCAGAAAATATTGCAACAGTAAATAATTCCTAAAATTGTTCCTTCAAACTTCCAAGACACTGAACACCTTTAAACAGAATCACATCAGGTTAAAGGTTTACTATTATGAGTTTAAATCACCCAAATGATCTAGAGATAGTCTTTCATGGCAGAGATCCAGCTCACTACAAACACAGACACTCACAAGCTCTTTTCCAACTGCAAAACTGCAGCTCTCTGGAAACATACAGACACACACCAGCTCTTTTTCAAAACTGAAACTAAAAACTGCCAAAATGGCTGATCTAAAGCCCAGCTCCACCCACTCTCTGACATCACTGTTTTCTTAAAGGTACATTGCTTAAACATCCATGTCTTAAAGGCACTCTCACATGACAGGCGGGCTAGAAAATGCAGCGAGTCGTTCAAAAATCCACTTTGGCGGGACTGAAATGTCCTGTTGGGAGGGGCTGTAAAATTCAACTCAACATATTTTGGATTTTATGCTATTTTGCTGCTTGATGGACTCGTGTATATACTTAAAAAGCAGCATTCAAAACTGCGTCAAGATCAGCCCATCAGCATAACGATGTATTTCTTCATACTACTCGTGTTAACATATCTCTCTATTCTGCTCAGACTATTTCACAGACTGAGAGCAAGCATGAAACAAAATCAGATTTCTGCTTCGTCATCATGTTCTTGTTTTTAATAAATTTAGAGTATCCAATTCTTTTTTTCCAATTAAGGGAAAACTTAGCGTGGCCAATCCACCTACCCTGCACGTTTTTGGGGGATTGTGGGGGTGAGACCCACACGGACATGGGGAGAATGTGCAAACTCCACACAGACAGTGACCCAGGGTCGGGATCGAACTCGGGTCCTCAGCGTTGTGAGGCAGTAGTGCTAACCACTGCGCCACCGTGCGCCCTTTAGCCATCATGTTCAAGTTGCTTGCTAATATCAGATTATAATGTCATTTATACAATAAGGATTCGAGATCTCAAGTACTTAAGAAGCAAACTGTTTTGCAATGCCATTATCAAAGCTTCTTCAGGATACAACATTGTCTATATAGCAAGCTTTGTGGTTGATTGGCAGCTGTCACCTGGATTGTTTTCTCTAATCCAGAATTACTTCCGTTTATGATGGTTGCAATCTTTGGAAAATTCATCCTTCTCAAATACACTCTTAATAGAATTCCTATCGTGCAGACGGAGGCCATTCAGCCTCGAGTCTGCATCGACCCTCCGAAAGAGCATCCTAGTTAGGCCCACTCCCCCATCCCTATCCCCGTAACTCCACAACCCCAAGTAACCTTTGGACACTAAGGGCAATTTATCATGGCCAATCCACCTAACCTGCACATCTTTAGACTGTGGGAGGAAACCGGAGCACCCGGAGGAAACCCACGCAAATAACAGAGAGAAGGTGCAAACTCCACACAGTCACACAAGGCTGGAATAGAACCTGGTTCCCAGGCACTGTGAGGCAGCACTGTGCCACTGTGTGTTGCTGTCATGATTGTCCAGCCAACTGTGGCTATCATCTCTTCAACTGCAGTTGGTTGATTAAACCATCATTTGTTTCTGATGCTCAGAAATGTCAAACTTCCCTTGATCCTTTTTTCAGTGCTTGCCAATGCAGAAAAAAGGATGTTTGGTTAGAGGGGTTTCATGTTGAATGCACCCTTCACTGTCGCAAAACTGGCGGGTGGGTGGGGGGGGGGGGGCGGGGGGGGGGGGGGCATGGGCAGGACCGTGAGATCCCACCAACATGAACAGCCAGAAAATCCCACCCCATGAAAAATCACTGTGTTTAAAAAAACATTCTCTTCAACTTGTTTCTGTTTCTTTTGTCAATTCTTACATTTGTTAGTCTTCTTTCCCTTTACTTTCCTTCTTTACCACTAGTTACATCCTGTTGATTCTGGCAGCATCCCTGGAAATCTTTTCTGCATTTCAATATCTAGCACTTTTGTAAGATATTGTTCAATTATGTTATAAGCTACTGATTTCAAATTGTAATCCAATTGTTTCTTAATCCGTCCTCCTAAAGTCAAGTGAGTACATAAAAGAAAAAAATGAATTTATATTTAATGTAGGTCTAATAACCTGTTCATCTTAAAAGATGAATGGCAAATACAGCAAATATAATGAAATTAAGAATACAAAATGCTAGAAATGCACAACAGATTCATCAGCTTACTGTATAACTGAAAATCTTTTCTCTTTGAACAGCCATAACCATATTGATTATTTTGTTTTCGGTGATGAATTGACATGGCAAAGAAACACTCAAGACAGCCTGTGATAAATGCTGATACCGGTTTTGCATGACCTTGAGTCATATTGTTTTAATTAACAAAGACAAGCTAACAACTCCACCCTCTTGCTCGAATATTACAAAGATTTATACTTGTTTCATTTGAAGCTGCAGTTTCTTCAAACCGAGATAATGTTTCCAAAGTCTGCCATTATCGCCACTAACCTATTGCAGGTGTGATTTGTGGATAATTTTCTCCCCTGTCCATTTTAAAATACCTTGAACTGTTAGGTTGGAGTGCAATTGTCAGGTTCCAGAAACGTTTAGGGTCTATCTGTAACACCGAGGCCTTATGATCATATCAGGCATTTGTAGAACCCTGAAAGATTATAAATCACACTGGAACAAGTACATTTAAGAATGAACACATTCCCCGAAAGGAAATTTTAAAAGCGCTTGCAGATGTTGAGCATCTAAAGGGCAACCAGGAGGAGAAATTAAGTCCCATAGCACTCATTCTTTAGGCACTATGGGGCTGCTTAATGTTTTCAAATGGCACCCTCTGACAGGAAATGCACAAGATGCCATCTTGGTAACGGGGTAGGTCCAATCATGCCAGGGCTGTTTAGCACACTGGGCTAAATCGCTGACTTTGAAAGCAGACCAAGGCAGGCCAGCAGCACAGTTCGATTCCCGTAACAGCCTCCCCGAACAGGCGCTGGAATGTGGCGACTAGGAGCTTTTCACAGTAACTTCATTTGAAGCCTACTTGTGACAATAAGCGATTTTCATTTCATTTCATTTTTCATTTTTTTCATGTACTTAACTCCTCGCTGCTGATCATAGGCCAATTATACTGTTAATCAGTGTGCACCTCAGATTTGACACCAACATCACCATTGTCAAATGCCACGCTCCAAACTATCCATATGTTTTTAAAAAACAGAAAATACTAGAACAGTCTGGCGGTATCTGTGGAGGGAGGAACACCGGTTAACATTTCAAGTCCATATGACTTTTCTTCAGAGCACAGCATCCTATCTTAAACTTGCGTAGTTGAATATGACTCAATGGCATGGTCAACCATACCACCAGCACAATTTAAAAAGGATCATTAACTACTTGCAGTTGGTGACTGGATTATTTCTTCTGAATTCTGATGCAATTGCAGGCATTTTTAAAGCTTTCCGATCAGTGTCTAATCTAATGTTTCAATAGTCTATGAAAAATGCTCTTGCTGGTGCTGAAGTAGTTTTTTTATTTAAAAGTTGTGCCGAAACAAGTTGCTTCCAAACAAGGTGGTTGACAGGCCTTTTTCTAGAATTGAACATTGTTGGAACAATGAAGAGATCTATGCAGAGCTGGTCTTCTTGTAGAGGGATGATAGACTCTCAGCAGATTGTCATATCCATCAAAGTTCTTTCAGGAGCAATTCTTTTCCTCAACTTCAGCGAGGACAAATGCATGAGATGCCTTTGCTTCATTGAAAAGGTTGTGACTGAAATCTGCCAACTGCTGCAACCTCAAAGCAGGGCAAGGACCACGTTGTCTAAGGTAATATGACTTGTGGTTTTTAAATTTTATGCATTTGACATCTTCCAAGCTGCTGCTGGGGATGCAAGCAGCATCTCACAGATTGCAGTACATTAGTGCATAAAAGAGGTCACTGACTTTCTTTGAACAAACATAACTTAATCTCATTCCGTCTTGGAACAAACACCAGGGTTTGCATGGATTGTAGACTTCACCATTGTGCAGGGTGCAATTAATCACTTGAAAATTGTCCATCTGAATCATTATGGCTAGACAAAGGGAGTGAAGCAAGAGTTATCTATTGATGCCACAGCACATGACTTGGGTCCGGAACCCATGCAGACTTGTACAGCTCGCCTAAAATGAGAGCCATGCTGCCACAAGGAATATCATAGAGCACACCATCAGCATGCTCAGGCAACGCTTCTGGATGATCCTTCTGGACGGGCCCTGCAGTGCTCAGTGGAGAGGATATCAAAACTAACCATGCTGAGGAACAACCCTTGTCAGACAAGAAGCTGAGGTGTAGGCGAGGAGGAAGTGCAACAGGAAGTGGGCAAATAAGAAGAGGATTGTGGTGAACTCAGCCCAACGCATCACACAACCTTGCCCCCCCCCACATTGATTCTGCATACACCTCCCGCTGCCTCAGAAAGGCAGACAGCATTATCAGAGACCCCTCCCACCCAGGTATTGCCTTCTTCCAGACCTTCCATCAGGCAAAAGGTACAGAAGTCTGAAGACACACACATCCAGACTTAGGAACAGCTTCTTCCCCACAGCTACAAGACTCCTCAACGACTCCCCCTCGGACTGATCTGTTCCCTGTAAGAACACTATACGCGACGCCCTATGCTGCTCTTGCTCATGTATTTGCTTTGTTTGGCCTCTTGTTCTGCACTGTAACTAATCACTGTTTGTCCATGTACCATTTGTCAATGTTCCCTGTTGATTATTCTTGTGTCTACTATGTACGTACCGTGTATGTTCCCCCGGCCGCAGAAAAATACTTTTCACTGTACTTCGGTAAATGTGACAATAAATCAAATCAAATCAAAGATCAAAATCAAATCAGGAAAGGCGACTATAACGTAGACAGCCTTTTTGTGGCCAAACTCATCATGATATAACTGATGGGTATTCTCAACCACACCTCACCATGCACAATCATCTCTCTCCTTACCTTTCCTCTATCACCATCACATAACACTATAAAAAAACCCAAAATGCACATTCCAATCCAAATTTATAAACTCATCATCACAATATAAATACAGGAAAAAATAATCAAGCCTTGTGTGTTTCCTTAGTGACTGCCTCCTATGTGTCTTTGCCTGTCGTGGTGTTCCTATGCAATGCCACCCAAGTGTCCACGCCATGGCCGGTGGAAGGTTGCTGACCTTCAATGGAGGACACTACAGATGGACGTGCAGGCCAGACTCTCACAGCTCTGGACACAGAAGGTTCAGCTTGAGTCTGTGCCATCTCAGCATGGGAGACAGCAGTCTTGGCTAACTGGCTGACAGGGCACTGGCAGAGTGGGAGGGGTGGGAGTACGAATGGCTGTCACCCGCAGAGAGGAACACCGGTTCATACTGTATGAAGCCACTGCCATTCCCCAGGGTGTCTCTGCAATCTTTGTACTCTGTTGGAGGATATATTGCCAGGCTGATGTGAGGCTCTGGAAGAACACCTGAACAGTATATCCAGAGCCAAGTTGCCAGCAATCTTTGCTCGTGAGATAAAATTCCGAGCTTCCCTGCAGCACCCTGACCTTTGTTTTTGTTGCACTGCAAGCTGTGAAATAGGCCTATTAAATGGTCATTTTAACAGGCTGTTACCATTTTGCTGACAGCAGAGCTACTAGTAGCATTTTGGGTGGTCCATGAGCAGAAAATGCAGCCCCCACAGCTGCAGTGCTTTCCTTAGAGGGGTTTATCCTCCATCAATATTGTTTTTGTTATGTTTTTGAAAATAAATATCTGTTGTAAGCTGCAGTGCCTCTGCCTCAGCTGCCAACCATCAGATTGGGTCAGCAACCCGCGCGGGTGGGCAGTTGTCCCGGACAGCCTGGGCTGGCTTATCGGTGTCACTGATGTCGCTGTGCCACCCTGTTCTGCCCGTTGCCCTTGAGATGGTCTGGTGTCAGGAGGAGGGAATCAAAGGAATTGTCCACTGTCGTCGCCTCCCTGGTGGCAAGCCCCATGTTGGCCTCCAGCGCTTCCTCCTCACTGACAGTGCCTTGGGTGCTGGAGGTCTTTATAGGATGGAGAGGCAGCTAGAGTGAGCTCCAGAGGCCTCTGCGTTTTCCGGCTCCACCGATCCTGGCGCCCCCCCCATTCTCCGCACTATGGTGTCGACTCCCTCAGCAATGCTCCTCTGAGACTCTGCCACGCTCTGCATTGCTTAAGCAATGTCCATCTCTGTCTGGGACAAGACCCTCAGTGCGTGGGACATGATGTCGAGGCCCTCCGCCATGGTGAACACTGAGTGAGCCATGCCTTGGACACCAACGCTCAAGCCGCTGACCTTACGCTCCAAGATTTCCACTGTGGTCGCCACCCTAGCAGTCTTAGCCTTGGTGCCACACATTGCCAACATCATCTCCTGCGCCCAAAAACCTTTGGGACTCCTTGATTCGGCTAAGCACCCACCAGAGTGTCGCTGACATCCCCTCCTGAATCTCTCAGCTCTGTCCTAGCATCTCCATTAGTTCTGGGAGGACCTTGTCCAGAGGTTCGGCTTCTGACTGGGACTCAGCTGAGCCCTGGGATGCAGCAGACCTCCGACTGCTGACTCCTTTGGATGTTCCTGCCTCCACCTGATGTGCATCAGCAACTGTGTGGTGCTCACCAGATTGTGCCCCAGGAGCCTATCCACTAATCTCTGCATTGGTGGATGGTGTGGGTGATATCTGTGACGCATCGCCAGTGATCTCCACGGAGCTCTCCTCCAAGGTGGTCTCTTGGGTGGCAGCGGTGGGGATGATTGTGGATGGCCCAGCTCCATCAGATGGAGATCCTGCGAGAGAATGGACATGGTGTCCGTGAGAAGGATGGATCAATTTGTCTGACATGAACAACTCACCTGAGACAGGTCATCTGGGTGAAGGGTCAGTGGATCCTCACCTCTGCGGCTCAGGCCAACATTGCGGTCGATGATTGGCCTCTCCCCAGTCATCCCCGCGATCTCCAGGGCCTGTTCATCATAGTGGGTGAGATCTGTGGTGTTCTGCCTCCTGTCTTGGCCCTTTTACAGCTATTATACAGAACATACAGTGCAGAAGGAGGCTATTCGTCCCATTGGTCTGCACCAACCCACTTAAGCCCTCACTTCCACCCTATACCTCTAACCCAAAAACCCCTCCTAACCTTTTTGGACACTAAGGGCAAATTAGCATGGCCAATCCACCAAAACCTGTACGTCTTTGGACTGTGGGAGGAAACAGGAGCACCCGGAGGAAACCCACGCAGACACGGGGAGAACATGCAGACTCTGCACAGACAGCGACCCAGCGGGGAATCAAACCTGGGACCCTGGCACTGTGAAGCCACAGTGCTAACCACTATGCTACCGTGCCGCCCAACTTATGGGCCAACTTATTCTGCCGAGAAAAAGTGAGGGCATTGTGAGCCACATGCTTGATAGATCGGAGGTGGGGCTATGGCAGGGAGCATGCGTGGGGACTGCAATTGGATATGAAGAGGTTGTGCTGGTGGGAGTCAGGGGGTGCTGAGGCACAACACCGGAAACAGGGAGGGTGTGAGGTGTCAGCCAGTGATTTGGGGGGGGGGTTGGGAATTTGAGGAGTGGCAGGTGGAGCTGATGCCACGAGAGAGGTGGTAACTTACTCTTGCAGCAGCAGCATGGTGCTGCAGTGGTTAGCACTGCTGCCTCACGGCGCCGAGAACCCGGCTTCGATCCCTGCCCCGGATCATTGACCGTGTGGAGTTTGCACATTTCCCCCCCACCCCCCAATGTTTGCGTGGGTCTCACCCCCACAACCCAAAAAGATGTGCAGTGTAGGTGGATTGGCCACACTAAATTACCCCTTAATTGGAAAAAAAACCTTACCCTTGCAGCTTGATGGAGATCGTTGGTCTCCTTCCGACAATGTACGGCGGTCCTCCTGCTCATGCAGCCCACACGGACAGCTGCTGCCACTGTCTCCCAGGTGGCATTGGTGACCCTGCTGCTGATTCTCTCCCCCCCCCCCCCCCCCCCCAGGGGAACAGGATGTCCCGTTCCCCTTTCATTGGGTCCTGAACCTGGCCAGGTCGGCATCCCCAAAGCAAGGAGCAGGTCTGCGCCCTGCCATTCTTGTGTGTTGACTGGGTGGGAATGGTGAGGGAGTGTTTAAAAGTAGTTCTTCCTTGTTAGCGGTGAGACGCTGAGGTGCGAGTTTAGCGAATCAGATGACGAGACAGCCATTAATGCCGAGAAACTCGTGGAGCTCATTTCCGGCACTAAGTGCTGTTAAATACGGGCTGCAATCTTGCCAGCGCAGCCATCGGGAAACACCTCGCCAATCGTGCTCGAAATGACACTTGAACTTTTTTTTTCTCTCTCTCACCCTTTTATTCCAGATCCCCCAACACACTCTGGGTGAAAAACATTCTCAGTGGGAGGGCCTGGTTAACTCAGTATGACAGTGATCACATGGATCAAATTAACAGGAACATTACAGGGTTCAATTCTTGTTCCAGCTGACTCATGGCCTGTGTCCACATCCTACCAACAATAAAAATAGTCATAGCACTTTACCTTGTTGTAGCAAATACCAAAGGACTTGCCCTCAGGCAGAGAACTGAAGAAGATTGAATCAAGCATGAATTTAGTCTTTATTTGATAAACTCACTGATTAACAGGAACAAATTTTTGAAGCAGTTGTCACAAACTGATTCAAAGCCTTTGTCAGAATTATTCTAGTCTTGTTGGTGGGGAACAGATTCTAATGATGACTTGGATCACAGGCAATAATGCTCATGTGCCTGAGTTACTAAATGCTGTTATGGGAAAACATCAAGTGCCAGGCACATTACTCACAGGGCAGACACAAAACCTGGAGGAAGAAATATTCCTGAACATGCACCGCTTCTGGTAGCTGGCCAGAATAGTACTGACAAAAGCCACAGGTCCCTTTTATCATGGTTTTGAGAAACCAGAGACGAAAATCAATCGGAAAACATGAAAAGCAACTACCCAATTGGTTGTCCAGATGCCACCTCCACATATCCCAAGTAAACCGGCAATTTGGAGCTGCACAATTAGCACAGCCTCAGAATGCCCCTTGGCCTACTCACTCCCAGGAAGAACACAAGGCCCTGCCTTGCTCTACACAGTGAGCTAGAGTGTTTTAATGGAGGGCAGGTGGTTCCTCTTATCAATGCCATTAAACAATGGAGAAGCATTTGCCATACATTGCCTATTTTAAGATTGAAATATTGGACAGAGTCTTGCATGTTCCAGCAAGGTGCGTATCCAACCTGGAAGAGCATAAAATAGCACATAATGATGTTGGGCGCATATTCCGATGATATTTCGGTCAGCAGGCGTACCCACTGACAATTATGGAGCCAACTGAAGAGATTACTTGCCCTATTACCTGGAGTATTACGTTGCTGTGTGGTTTTTGGGTCGTCGCACGAGCCGAATGGGCAGGTGGGCAGAGGCGGACTTACACTTTTGGGGTCCCGTGTTCTTTCTCATTGCAGGGCCCCTGCATCACACCCCACCCCCTGGTGACATGGCAGCCCTCGCCCAATTATGTAAAGCCCCGCCACCAATGACATTAAGCCCTTCCCCCAATGACATCAATGCCGTCCTGACCCTGCCCACCCTCAGCTCACACAATGGAAGGCACAGAAACCCAAATTCGCTGCTTAACTGTTGTAGTGCTCTTTAACTTATGACAGTAAGAAGCCTGTACTGTAATTGATAAATTGATATCCAAGCTGACCTATTAGTCAGCATTACTGTAGAGATGGTCAATATTCCGAGCTGAAGGGCAGCACGGTGGCGCAGCGGACGGCGCCGAGGTCCCAAGTTCGATTCCAACTCTGGGTCACTGTCCATGTAGAGTTTGCACATTCTCCCCGTGTTTGTGTGGGTTTCGCCCCCACAACCCAAAGATGTGCAGGTTAAGTGAATTGGCCATGCTAAATTGCCCCTTAATTGGAAAAATTAATTGGGTACTCTAAATGTAAAAACATTTAAAAAAAAATATTCCAAGCTGTATGTCTTGAGGTGAGCAAACTAGCTGATGGACAACGGGGTGGAGAAATCAGCTGATGACATGACTGCAGCACAGCACAGGCCAGAATGAGCCAGAAAAAGTCCAGCGTAGGAGCAAATGAAGTGGAATATCCAGTCCAAGTCTAATATCAGTCACTCTGCCAGTAATTCTCTGGCAAGATTCCGTTCTTTGTCCAGAAAAGAGGAGACTTTCTGAAGACCTGTACTGAGAGTGTTGGAGGATCCATCCATCCAAAAGGCAGTAACTTCAACTTGCAAAACAAGTGAAGATGTTGATAGTTCTGCACCAGCATTGTAAAGGTGTGCCAAGTACAGGTTTCAAGAGACAACCCAGTAAAAACGAGCAAACTGCACATTTCCAGAACTCCACCAGAGCTCCAGGAGAAGAATTGGCCTCCATACTGTGCACAGCAGAAACAGTGACCAATTCAGTCAGGTTTCAAACCGCCATGACAAAAATACACCCCCACTGCAATATTCATGCAAAGAGACTGTGCGCATTTAAACCCTAATTATTCCCAAGATTTTCAATATTATGAAACAAACCTTCCAGTTCAAATGTCGGAATGGACTGAGCCGCCTATTATTGACTCTCAAGCTGGGTCCACACCAGTTGAATGTCATTTGGTGAATGCTGAAGTAATGGAGCTCCCAGCAGAAACAAAACCATGGGGATCCCCATCCAACTGCAAACTTGTGGAATGTCAAATGGAATTGCATCCCAACCCCCAAGAGGATGGATTGTTTGTTGGGGAAGAAACAGGGACAGAAACAATACTGGAATTTCCTGTCAACTGCCTGGCAGTAGAATCTAGCTTTGACTGTCAATCAACAGAATTCTCGTAAAAGTCCCAAAAAATGAAAATTCCTCTTGCTTTTTAAGCAGTGGACTCTCTGGGCAAAAGCCAGCACATGAAACTTGGTTGGGTGCTCTTTCTAAGAGCCGGTGCAGACTCGATGGGCCGAATGGTCTCCTTCTGCACTGGAAATTCTATGAAATTCTATGAAATTCTATGAAATCCTTCATTGAACTGTAAGGAACAGAGAGCCAATTTGAAAATTGATGCCCTCAACAATCACAGTGTGAATTCAAAGTAATACAATCACCGATTGAAGTTCAAACGGCCAACAGTAAAAATGGTGGTTCAGGAATGTTAGTTCCTGACGGTTTCAAAAGTTGGGTCCTCCAGCTCCTCTCAAGATAACTAAACCACCCCTAGATCCTGGTGTGGTTACCCCCTAGTGGCTGGAATTGCAGATTGATTGACTCGGGAAAAGTCATCATGCCTTGACACAAAACTGAAAGGTCTTTAGCAAAGTATCAAGGCAGAATGTCCCATTAAATCTTCCCTACAGAATCTCAAATAGGAGAATTCATGGAATTGGATCACAGCATAGACGGCGCTGTTGCTTTGTGGACAGTAAAAACTAGATCATGTGTTGAATTAAGAATAGTGGAATTCCAAGTCAATATTCCAAATCCCAGCCTTCTCGCTCTCAGCCATGGCCTCTGGTCAAGTCACCCTGCTGCTCTCTGAAAACACCAACACTGCCATCCACCTGGCTCCCGCACCTCCCAACTGCTCTCAACTTTTGCTTGCGTGACCCAGCCCTGAGCCTCAACAACTGTGTGTGCTCCTGGTTGCTGCTGCTGGCTATCTGGCCTGGCCTCTGCTCTCCTGTACTCACCACCTGCTTTGATTGATGCCCAGCCCTCTCATTCTAAGCCCTGGCCTCTGCTTGAGTCGCCCCACTGTCTGCTGCCCCCCAAGAACCATGATGCTGGTGCTTGGCTGGCCTTCGCACCTCCTGACTGCTCACTTCTTGGCCCTGGCTTGGTAGCCAGGGCTCAAACCTCTATGACCATGTGTGTGCTCCTGGCTGGCTGCCTGGCTGATGGCTTTGTCTGGCCTCTATCCTTTGGGTGGTTTCCGCCAGCCTTCCTCATCCCTGGCCCAGAGGTCAGGCATTTGCCCACTGCTCCTCTCAATGGCCGTTGGCTAGCACCACCACCTCACCGCGCTTAAAGCTTTGCAGCCTTGCACCCCAAGGTTAGGTCGGTGACTTCAATTTTGCCTCTGGCTGCCCACTGGGCCGAATGTTAGAAAGCTGGCTGCTGCTTCCTTCAAAGTTCAGAAACCTCCCACCAATTCAGGAGGTCCGTCTGAACTGCTCTCAGTCTCCTCCACCTCTCAACATCTGGCAAACTGTTTTCCTGCTCTAAAGGGGAGTCCACCAATCAGCCCGATGTTGTTCTGCATCGCCTGCTGATAGGCACATCGGACAAATTCATAGCTACCAGGCTCTGATTGGTGCTCCCACATCACAGTCACCTCTCAGTATGGGCCCCCCATTTTCTGGCGCCCCACTCAGCAGTGCTGTGTGTTTCATTGTAAGTCCGTATCTTCAGGCGGACAATCCGTTTTCCCACTTTTCAATCACGGATGGAAAGGGGGCAGCTTTTCAATCTGAAGGCCCCCTCGGATGTGGGGCACCCTCTCTTCCAGGACCTGGGTACTTCTGCCCGCCACCCCCGCCCCCCCCCCCCCCTTGACGACCCAGAAAATCCCCAACTATCTTGCCTCCAGGACCCCTGGGACTTAACTTGGGAATGGTCCCAGGACTTAGGTCCAGACTGAGCACTGCAGTACCTCTTCTGGCCACTGCAGCACTGTGCCTGGAGGGATTGTCGGCTGTCGGCTAATCAGACTGGCTGACAGTTCCAAAGCGGGACTTTCTTCCAAGGGCGAACGGAAGTCTAGCCCACTGCTAATCAATGTTCAGCACTAAATGGCAGTGGGCTTCTGAGAGTCGGCCGCTGCGCATTATGCACCGACTCTCAGGATGGCAAGCACTATAATGCCCGATTGAGATATACTAACATGGGACACAACTGACAGAATACCCTTCGTCGTCCAGTACTTCCCCGGAGCGGAGAAACTACGTCATCTTCTTCACAGCCTTCAACACGTCATTGATGACGATGAACATCTTGCCAAGGTCATCCCCACACCCCCACTACTTGCCTTCAAACAACCGCGCAACCTCAAACGGACCATTGTTTGCAGCAAACTACCCAGTCTTCAGAACAGTGACCACGACACCACACAACCCTGCCATGGCAATCTCTGCAAGACGTGCCAGATCATTGACATGGATACCACTATTACACGTGAGAACACCACCCACCAGGTATGCGGTACGTACTCGTGCGACTCAGCCAACGTTGTCTACCTCATACGCTGCAGGAAAGGATGTCCCGAAGCGTGGTACATTGGCGAGACCATGCAGACGCTGCGACAACGAATGAACGGACATCGCGCAACAATCACCAGGCAGGAATGTTCCCTTCCAGTCGGAGAACACTTCAGCAGTCAAGGGCATTCAGCCTCTGATCTCCGGTAAGCGTCCAAGGCGGCCTTCAGGACGCGCAACAACGCAGAATCGCCGAGCAGAAACTTATAGCCAAGTTCCGCACACATGAGTGCGGCCTCAACCGGGACCTGGGATTCATGTCACATTACATTCATCCCCCACCATCTGGCCTGCGAAATCCTACCAACTGTCCTGGCTTGGTACAATTCACACCTCTTTAACCTGGGGTTACCCCATCTCTGGATCTGTAAAGATTTAATCACCTGCTAATGCTCGCATTCCAAGCATTGTTTGGCATCTTTGAATTTGTCTATATATGTGTTTCTGGAACATACCTCTTCATTCACCTGAGGAAGGAGCAGCCCTCCGAAAGCTAGTGACATCGAAACAAACCTGTTGGACTTTAACCTGGTGTTGTAAGACTTCGTACTGTGCTCACCCCAGTCCAACGCCGGCATCTCCACATCAGAGATATACTAAAGTGGTTCTTCTAATTAGTTGATGTCAACTTAATCATGATTTTAATCATTTCGATATTATATGTACTATTGATTCTGTAAACTTTCAGGATGTTACAAGTTACATGTAATAGCTTCTAGTGCTTCATGTGGATTGAATACAAAGAAAGATGGCTGAAATGAGCCAATTCAGTGGTAGAAATGTGTGACATGTAGAACGTAACCCCGAACTGGACACCCAGATTTAGACTACCTGTTGCATCTCAGACTGAACTTGGTGACAAAGGAGCTCCGTGCTTGCATCGTTGGATGTATGGCCATAGCTTTGCTGGTCAGAAAAAGTTGATGCTATGAGAGAATAAAAAGATTCCATACCAAGTTAAAAAAGGTTTCCAGGATTCCAACAAACAGGTGCAAAGTTTAGAAATTTGTATTGCACAACAGCACAAACTGGGCATTGGTGCATCGGCTCTATATTATCCTCCCGAACAGTCTCGTTGACTTCCATTGAATTGAATTGGAACAGGCAGCCCATGGGATAATGCTCAATTAGCATCACCTCCGCCAATTGGATTTTGCCCCCACCCCAATGTTGGGACACCATTGTCAGGAGCAGATTTCAACTCGACTGACTTTTGGGCACTGTGGGATTGGATTAGGTTTTAACTATTTTGAGTTGGTAGAAGTCTGAAATTGCTTGGACTGGCAAGTTGGAAGTGAATTTTAAAAATCTAGAAATGTTACGATGGTTTCATTTGTAAAAAATTGTGTATTTGTACTTTGCATATTTAAAATACGTGTGTTTATTGGATGTGAGCATCATTGACATGGCCAGTATTTTCTGTGTAATCCCTATTTATTTTTATTTGTCATGGAATGTGGGCACCGCTGGCTAGGCCAGCAGTTATTGCCCATCGTTAAATAGCTTTGAGAAGGTGCCGGTGTGCTGCGTTCTGGAACCGTTGCAGTCCCGCTGCTGTCCATGTGGTGCAGATACATCCATAGTAAGGGAGGGAGTTCCTGGATTTTGACCCAGCAACAGTAAAGGAACGGCAATATCTTTCCAAGGCAGGATAGAGAGTGGCTTGGAAGGGATCTTGCGGTGGTGGTGGTGTTTCCATGCATCTGCTGCCCTTGTCCTTCTAGGTTGTAAAGGTCTGGATTTGGAAGGTGCTGTCGAAAGAGCCTTGGTGTGTGATGCAACCATCAATTCACACGAGACAGAGAGTTGAAGGGAACAGTGACTTTCATCAACTAGAACAGTGCCTGCCTGCGACTGCTCTGCACTGAGAGCCACCTACAGGACAGCTGCTCTATATACCTCCCCTCAAGGGGGCGGAGCCCACAAGGGCACCAACATGATTCAAGCAGTGTAATACAGTACAATGGTCCATAGGTGGAGCCCACATGGGCAACAGCATAGTACAATGTAATACAGTGGTGAATGGTTACCATAATACGTTCACCACAGTGTGTTACTGTAGTACATCTTATATATCGTACTATGCGTCTGCTTCATTGGCGGTGGAGGGAGTGAATGTTGAAGGTGGTAGATGGGGTGCAAATCAAGTGGGCTGCTTTGTCCTGGATGGTGTCGAGCTTCTTGAATGTTGTTGGAGCTGCACTCATCCAGGCAAGTTGAGAGTATTCCTTCACACTCTTTTTCTTTAAATTTAGAGTATTAAATTCATTTTTTCCAATTAAGGGGCAATTTAGCGTGATCAATCCACCTACCCTGCACATCTTTGAGTTGTGGGGGCGAAACCCACGCAAACACGGGGAGAATGTGCAAACTCCACACGGACAGTGACCCAGAGCTGGGATCGAACCTGGGACTTCAGCGCCGTGAGGCAGCAATGCTAACCACTGCACCACCGTGCTGCCCTTCCTTAACACTCTTGACTGTGCCCTGTGGACAGGCTTTGTGGAGTCAAGAGATGAATTATTCTCCGCAGGATTCCCAGCCTCTGACCTGCTTTTGAAGCCACATTATTTACATGGCTGATCTAGTTCAGTTTCTGGTTAATGGTAACCCCTAGGATGTTGATAGTGGGGGATTCAATGATGGTAATGCCATTGAATGTCAAGGGGTGATGGTTAGATTCTGTCTTGTCAGAGATGGTCATTGCCTGGCATGAATGTTTCTTGCCACTTGTCAGCCCAAGCCTGGATGTTACCCATGTCTTACTGCATTCGCACGTGGACGGCTTCAGTGTCTGAGGAATCGCAAATGGTGCTGAACATTGCAATCACCAGCGAATATCCGCATTTCTGACCTTATGATGGAGGAAAGGTCATTGATGAAGCAGCTGAAGGTGGTTTGACCTAGGAAACTACCCTGAGGAGCTCTTGCAGTGACGTTCTGGGATGGACCTCCAACAAGTAGACATCTTCCTTTTGTGCGAAGTATGACTACAACAAGGGAAAATTTCCACCCTGATTCCCATTGATTTAGTTTTGCTAGGGCTCCTTGATGCCACACTTGGTCAAATGCTGCCTTGATGTCAAGGGCAGGCACTCTCACCACACCTCTTGAGTTCTGTTGTTTTGAACATGTTTGGACCAATGCTGTAATGAGGCCAGGAGCTCAGTAGCCTTGGTGGAACCCAGACTGAGCATTGGCGAGCAGGTTGTTGATCAGTGCCGTTTGACAGCACTGCCAATGACAACTTTCAGCACTTCTGCTGATCATTGAGAGTAGACTGCTAGGGCCAGGAATTGGCTGGTTGGATTTTTCCTGCATCCTGTGAATAAGACATCTGGGCAATTTTTCACATTTTTGGGTAAATGCCAGTGTTGTAACTGTACTGGAACAGCTTGGTAGGGCACAAATCTTCAGTACTATTGTTGGATGTTGTCAGGGCTCATAGCCTTTTCAGGATCCAGTGCCTTCATATCCTGTGCAGTGCATCAGTGATGCTGGTGATCTTGGAGGCTGCGGTAGTTCATCCACTCAGCGCTTCTTGCTGAAGATGGTTGAAAATGCTTCAGCCTTGTTGTTTTACTGGACTTGATGGGCTTCCCCCATTATTGAAGATGAAGATATTTGTGGAAACTCCTCATCCAGCATCTAGTTAGTTGTTTAATTATCCATCACCATTTATGACTGGATGGCACTGCAGAAAATTGATCCGTTCCATTGGTTGTGGGATCGTTTATGCTCTGCCTAGCATATGCTGCTTCTGTTGTTTGGCAACATGACGTCTATGTTGTAGCCTGACCAGGTTGTCACCTAATTTTTAGGTATGCCTGGCTCTTCTATACTCCTCACCGGACCTGAATTTATTTTAAAAAAAAATTTAGAGTACCCAATTATTTTTTTTCCAATTAAGGGGCAATTTAGCGTGGCCAATCCCCCTAAACTGCACATCTTTGGGTTGTGGGGGAGAAACCCAGGCAGACATGGGGAGAATGTGCAAACTCCACACAGACAGTGACCCAGGGCTGGGATCCTTATTGGACCAGAATTGATCCCCTGGTTTGATGGTACTGGTAGAATGAAGTGAAATGCTGAATCCTAAGATTACAGACCACAATTGTGCTGCTACTGGTGGCCCACAACATCTTATTCATGCTCAGGTTTGAGCTGAAATTTCTGTTCAGTCATGGGCGATGTATCTGTGGCAGATACATGGGTGAGGTCAAGGAAGTTTTTCCTCTTGTTGGTTCTCTCACCACCTGCCGTAGGTCTAAGCTGACATATATGTTTTTCAGGACCCGGCCAACTCAGTCAGTGGTGTTACTAAGCCACTATTGGTGATGGGCATTGAAGTTCCCCAACCAGAGTTCTTGCTAGCCTCAGTCCTTTTTTAATATGGAAGAGTACTGACTCCTCAGCTGAGGGTGAATGGAACTTTCCTTGGCCATGCCATGTCGACCCCTCCCCTCCCCCCTGGGGGGATGGCACGGTGGCACAGTGGTTAGCACTGATGCCTGACAGTGCCAGGGACCTGGCTTCAATTCTAGCCTTGAGTCACCGTCTGTTTGAAGTTTGTACTTTTCCCCTGTGTCTGCGTGGGTTTCCTCCGGGTGCTCCGGTTTCCTCCCGCAGTTCAAAGATGAGCAGGTTAGATGGATTGGCCATGCTAAATTGTCTCTTAGTGTCCAACAGGGTAGGTGGGATCATTGGGTTATGGAGATGGGCCTAGGTAGTGTGCTCTTTCAGAGGGTTGGTGCAGACCCGATGGGCCAAGTGGCCTTCTTCTGAACTGTAATGATTCTATGATTCTTCTAAGATTGACCTGATGCCATGATAGTTCTTGGGCTCCAGAGTCATAGATCATAGAATTTACAGTGCAGAAGGAGGCCATTCGGCCCATCGAGTCTGTACCGGCTCTTGGGAAGAGCACCCCACCCAAGGTCAACTCCTCCACCCTATCCCCATAACCCAGTAACTCCACCCAACACTAAGGGCAATTTTGGACATGAAGGGCAATTTAGCATAGCCAATCCACCTAACCTGCACATCTTTGGACTGTGGGAGGAAACCGGAGCACCCGGAGGAAACCCACGCACACACGGGGAGGATGTGCGGACTCCACACAGACAGTGACCCAAGCCGGAATCGAACCTGGGACCCTGGAGCTGTGAAGCAATTGTGCTATACACAATGCTACCTTGCTGCCCAGAGTCAATGCTGAGAACTCCCAGGTCATTTCCCTCCTGACTGTATACCACTGTGCCGCCACCTCTGCTGTCTGTCCTGCTGGTAGGACAGGATATACTCAGGGAAGGTGATGGTGGTGTCTCAATCATTGGCATAAGATATCATTTGGTGATTATGTCAGGCTGTTGCTTAACTGGTTTGTGGGCAGCTCTCCCAATTTTGGCACAAGCCCCAAGATGTTAGTAAGGAGAACTTTGCAGGATCAACAGGACTGGGTGTGACATTCTCGATTCTGTTGCCTAGGGTGGTACTTTGTCTTATGCCACTTTACCTAAACTTCACAACTATACTCATTTGTGCTATGGATATGAACTTTCCAGTAACCCACAGGAGGGTGTGATCTTCATGGTGCCATACACCATTGGGACTGAAAGATCTCTCTAGGATGTATATGTAGTTTCTTTTTTTTACATTGTAAGGGTCCTTCTTGCTTATGCCCGGTTTATAAGAATTGTTGGTTAATTCACTTGTGTTGTGACTCCAACTATCCCAGGGTGTTGTAACAGCATTCAGTTTGTCTATTGGAGTCAGACCGTACTCGACGACAGAATTATCTTCCTTTTGTGCAGCGTGCATGTTCTCTGTGTAGCTAACTTTGAGAGTTTCAGTTTCATAGGTTAAAATATATAACACAGATAAAAAGATTAAAAAGATTCTATCACTAGCATTTTGCAGATTTGCAAGATTGTTTTTCTAATGAGCAGTTCCACAGCAGATCTGCAAAATGTTTCGCTGTGATTTTGCAGTCAGTTTTGTAAGAGTAGTAAAAGCAGTTTATACCCAGCACTACCTCTCCAGCATTGTTCTCTCTCTCTCTCTCTCTCTCTCTCTCGAGCCCTCCATAGGTGTTCTCAAACTGCTTGTCCAACATCCAGCCCAAGAGCCCAAGATGAGTCGCAACTTCCTCCAACATTGGAAAGACTAAAATTAGCTTTTGCTCCTTCCATAACATTCATGCGTTCTGGGACTACCTCAGGATAGTGCTTGATGAGGGCAGCACGGTGGTGCAGTGGGTTAGCCCTGCTGCCTCATGGCGCCGAGGTCCCAGGTTCGATCCCGCCCGGCTCTGGGTCACTGTCCGTGTGGAGTTTGCACATTCTCCCCGTGTTTGCATGAGTTTCGCCCCCACAACCCAAAAGGTATGCAGGTTAGGTGGATTGGCCACGCTAAATTGCCCCTTAATTGGAAAAAATAAATTGGGTACCCTAAATTTAAAAAAAAAAGGATAGTGCTTGAAGCTTAAATCCCGACGGCATTTTTTTCGTCAGAAGATATCAATAAACGTTCAGTGGAAATGCTGCCATTGGTCTGTCTGTACGCTGACTGCAGATGATTGCAAAATGAATGTTTATTTATTTGTGCGCAGCCTCAACAAAGCCTCAAATACAAATGCAAAAGGTCTTCCTGCCAGACTCGGATCTTAGTATTCTGAATAGCGCCCAAAAATCTGTACTTAAAGATCAATTCCTGGGTCACAAAGTAACTTCTATTTAAGCAGTTGGGAGACTTTTCCCTAAAATACTCGAAGTGAAATACTCTCCTAATTTTCCACCCTATTAGTCTTTCCTCTCCTTTCCCCATGCTATTCTTATTTCTCCACTAGTTGGGAGAGGAGATTTTGAGATAAGAACACTTCCATGTTCATGTGCTGCTCTGCATTGGGTCAAGTGATGGTGTGCTGTAACATGTTCAGTATGGAGCTAATTCTTGGCCTGACTTGCTTCCTACCACTTCTATACCTTTTGTTACCATGACGTCTTACAACTTGACGTCAGACTTTGTTTTATAATGCTCCTGTGAAGGTCCCTGGGACATTTCATTTTGTTAAAGGTGCTATACAAATGTAAGTTTCAGATGTTGATGGCCAAAAGTTATTTGGACTTATCAATGAAAGTCAGTCAGTTTGAAATGCAAGTGAAACCTAGGATTTAAACTGGACCTGCTCGACCACTTGAATCTTCACAGGGTTATATTTTGAAGAGCTTCATTTGATAAGAGCAAAGGGTTAAGGAAAAACAAAATGACTGGCTGATAAATACACGATGGCTTTTAAGAGGAAAGCTTTCCTGCTGTGCTCCTACACATCAGAGCTACCCTCAGAAGTCCAGGAGCCAAGCCACCTTTGGAAGTTGAGACGTACACAGGCTCCAATCGCTACCTATTTGTGGGGATAATGCACTACCCGATCTAACACATGCAGAGCCAAAATGTCACATCTCCAAATGAGGCTTCTGAGTAGTGTACATTGCTTTGAAATGTTTAGCTCTTTGAGAGGAGGGATCAATAATGTTCGACAGAAGAGTTCTGCATCACGCACACTCTGAACTTTAACAACCAAGCTGATGTTGGAATACATTTTGGCCATTAGAATGCATTTTGTTTCAAACACAAGAGTCAACCATATAATTTGATGCACGCCCCATCGGATCTTTAATACTAGAGCTGGATTCTTATTCTAGTTCAAAAGCACATTCTGTTTTCTACAACAGTAACTTTGGTGGGTAAGCTGTTCTTGCCACAAACGGCAGCTATTTATTCCATCTACATTTTAGTGGTTGATTTGACAGAATATGTGGTTAGTCCCAGTTACAGAGTACAGATTCAGAATCATGAAGGTACATTTAATTCTTAAAATATGCACAGAAATTTAAACAAATGTCTTCTCGTGCAGCTCAAATTCAATCCCACATAATGAAAGTACATTAAACAACCACAAAAAACATAGGAAAAAGATTCCAAAACTCAGTTTGTGTTATTTCCGTTTATTCGGCCAAGTCTTTTGATGCAGAAACCATAACTAATTTCTACATCTCCCTTTCCCCATGTTTAGCTATCTCTGTGCAGTACCCAGGACTATATTTCGTGCACAATTAATTCTGAAGCTCCACTTCGCACACATTAAAATCTCTTTGACAATAATTTTGAAGGACAGCTGACAACAATTTATATTGCAATGCTACAATTGGCTAAAGAATATTTATTGTTGACAGTTACGCTGCTGTCACTTTTGACTTTTTTGGCAGAAATAATATACTTCCCCTCAACAGAACAAATGGAACTATCTTTGAGTTTTTGTGCATTATGTTATTCTAACTATTAGCACTGTGGAAGAATATAAACAAACAGTTATTGGTCTGTGTGTGACTGTGTGAGTGAGGTTGTATGAAGTGTATCAATCGCTGATACTAAAGTCCTGAATTTGACCCTGCCTGCCTGATTGGACTGAAAGCAGGTGATTAAAACAGTGGTAGACCATTTCCCACTGCATTTCTGATGTGCTCCTGTTGCCACTATTTTGCACAGGTACTTTTCGGAGGTGGCAGATGCACCTGTTACAGTCAGATGGAGACCACATGAACGTATCAGTTTGGGTCCTACGTTGCAATTAGGGACCACAACACAGTTTTACCTACAAGTCATGGTAGTCTCGTTCAGTGCCAGAAACTAGAAAGCCTATTCAGTAAATGGATCCAGGGCCAGAGGAAGCCTAGAAAATTAAGTTGTTTTTCAATTATAACATTTCCTTTTGGATCAGGTAAAATTGAAACATTCCTGTGGACTCCGTAGGGAAACCCTGGGCCTACACTGGCCCATATTTCCCACTCACCCCTCTTAAGAACATATCTGACTACCAGAAACCATTCCTTTGGATCCCAGTGCTGAACTCCTGAGGCCATAAACTGGCACTTCCCACTTGGCGCGGGTGGCACACTGCTGGTCTCATGCAGATGAGTTAGATTCCAGGGATGCGCTCTGTGGAGGACCGATGGCTTCCTTTCACCTCAGCTACCACCCGCATGATTACTGCCAGGTGTTAAAATTTGGTCAGCTCAAGATAATACGAATCTCCACAATGCTCCCCTCCCCGGAAGATGTAACTGCGGTCAGAAAAGCTCACCATCTGACATGTATTGCATTCGGCCATCCAAATAGCAGACAAGAGAATAAGATCACTTTGGTAAACGCTGCAGACACTAGCCTTATTTGACCTATTGGAGAACAAACTCCTTGGCAACTTAGCAGTTTACACATCTGTCTGTTAGCTGCAAAGAATCTCAGCCTTCCCCTGTGGTAAAATGGATGACAAATGGGGGTAGATGTGTTTGTGACATATACCAGTTGGAATGACTTATGACTTTGCCTGATATTCATCTCTTTTTTTAAATTTAGAGTACCCAATTATTTTTTTTTCCAATTAGGGCAAATTTAGACTGGCCAATCCACCTCCCCTGCACATCTTTGGGTTGTGGGGGTGAAACCCACGCAGACATGGGGAGAATGTGCAAACTCCACACGGACAGTGACCCAGGGCCGGGATTCGAACCTGGGCCCTCAGCGCCACAGTCCCAGTGCCAACCATTGCACTACATGCCACCCTTTTTGCCTGATATTCATGAATTAGAATGCTTTCCCAGGAAGCTACGCAACTGAGACATCTTGCCACCCAAACACGTACATACTTGCTAACTGCCACTGCAATCTGTGAACATTGCCATCAGCCAGGAGAGGCTTTTAAACACCACAAAGTACACTGTTGTATTGCTGGAGGGAAAGGAAACAATTGTTGCAACTGCTAATAAAATCTGTTTCTTGTGCAGATAACAGAGGGAGCAACAATAATAGTCAAGAATTTAAGAGAATATAGGGAAGCACTGAAGGTGGTTATCAGAGGGGAATTCATCTCGATTTGGGCCCACAGGGAGAAGACTGAACGGGCGGAGTTGGGCAGGCTGGTAGGGGAAATTTTACAGGTGGACAGGAGATATGCGGAGTCTACGGATGAGGAGCTCCTGAAGGAGTGTCAGAGACGGCAACTGGAATTTGGGCTCCTGTCCACAGGTAAGGCAGAGGGGCAGCTGAGGAGGGTAAAAGGGGCGGTGTATGAATATGGGGAGAAAGCTAGTAGGATGTTAGCACATCAGCTGAGGAAACAGGAGGCGGCGATGGAAATTGGGAAGGTACAGGATATGAGGGGGAAGGTGGTGGTGGACCCGGGGCCGGTAAATGATGTGTTTCATGAATTCTATAGTCGACTTTATAAATCGGAACCCCCAGCCAGGGAGGTGGGTATGAAGCGATTTCTGTGGGGGCTAAAGTTCCCGAAGGTAGATGAGGAACAGGTGGAAGGCTTGGGAGGCCCAATTGGTCTTGTGAAGGTGATAGACGGATTGGGGGCGATGCAATCGGGTAAGGCCCCGGGACCTGATGGATACCCGGTGGAGTTCTAGAAAACGTTTTCTGGGTTACTGGGGCCGCTCCTGGTTAAGGCTTTTAATGAGTCAAAGGAGTTGGGAGTGCTCCCCCCAACATTATCACAAGCATCGATCTCTCTCATTTTTAAGCGGGATAAGGACCGAGAGAGCTGTGGAAAATACAGCCGATCTCTCTTTTGAACGTAGACGCTAAATTGCTGGAAAAGATCTTGGCCACACGTATAGAGGACTGTGTCCCGGAGGTAATCGGGGAGAATCAGAAGGGATTTGTGAAGGGTAGGCACCTGACGTCCAACATTAGACGGCACTTAAATGTTATAATGATGCCAGCGGAGGGGCGCGAGGTTGAGGTGGTAGTAGCCATGGATGCAGAAAAGGCCTTTGAATGGGTGGAATGGAAGTACCTATGGGATATTCTAGGCAGGTTTGGGTTCGGGCAGAGATTTGTGGATTGGCCCAGTTGCTATACCAGGCTCCGGTGGCGAATGTAAGAACCAACCGGGTTCGGTCAGAATATTTCAGTCTTTGTAGGGGGACAAGACAAGGATGTCTGCTCTCCTCACTGCTGTTTGCCCTGGCCATAGAACCCTGGGCAATGGCCCTTAGGTCATCGAATGCCTGGCGGGGGATAGTGAGAGGGGGGTGGAGCATAGGGTCTTGCTCTACGCGGACAAATTACTCCTTTATATCACAGATCCGTTGGGGGGATGGCTGGAATTATTGAGGCACTGGAAGAATTTGGGCGGTTTTCAGGCTACAAGCTAAATATGGGAAAGAGCAAGGTGTTTCCGATTCAGGCACGGGGGCAGGAAAGGAGATTGAGGGAGTTACCTTTTAACGTGGTGAGGAGGAGTTGCAGGCATCTGGGGATTCGGGTGGCTAAGGATTGGCGCAGCTTCATAAGTTAAATTTGGGTAGAGCGGTCGATCAGATGAAAAGAGATTTCCGCAGGTGGGATCTGCTCCCGCTGACACTGGCGTTGCAGACGGTGAAGATGACAGTCCTCCCGAGGCTGCTATTCTTTTTCCAATGTTGGAGGAAAATGTAACTGGTCTGATTAGTAAGTTTGCAGATGACACAAAGGTTGTTGGAATTGTGGATAGCGATGAGGACTGTCAGAGGATACAGCAGGATTTAGATTGTTTGGAGACTTGGGCAGAGAGATGGCAGATGGAGTTTAATCCGGACAAATGTGAGGTAATGCATTTTGGAAGGTCTAATGCAGGTAGGGAATATACAGTGAATGGTAGAACCCTCAAGAGTATTTAAAGTCAAAGAGATCTAGGAGTACAGGTCCACAGGTCATTGAAAGGGGCAACACAGGTGGAGAAGGTAGTCAAGAAGGCATACGGCATGCTTGCCTTCATTGGCCGGGGCATTGAGTATAAGAATTGGCAAGTCATGTTGCAGCTGTATAGAACCTTAGTTAGGCCACACTTGGAGTATAGTGTTCAATTCTGGTCGCCACACTACCAGAAGGATGTGGAGGCTTTAGAGAGGGTGCAGAAGAGATTTACCAGAATGTTGCCTGGTATGGAGGGCATTAGCTATGAGGAGCGGTTGAATAAACTCGGTTTGTTCTCACTGGAACGAAGGAGGTTGAGGGGAGACCTGATAGAGGTCTACAAAATTATGAGGGGCATAGACAGAGTGGATAGTCAGAGGCTTTTCCCCAGGGTAGAGGGGTCAATTACTAGGGGGCATAGGTTTAAGGTGAGAGGGGCAAGGTTTAGAGTAGATGTACGAGGCAAGTTTTTTACGCAGAGGGTAGTGGGTGCCTGGAACTCGCTACCGGCGGAGGTGGTGGAAGCAGGGACGATAGTGACATTTAAGGGGCATCTTGACAAATACATGAATAGGATGGGAATAGAGGGATACGGACCCAGGAAGTGTAGAAGATTGTAGTTTAGTCGGGCAGCATGGTCGGCACGGGCTTGGAGGGCCGAAGGGCCTGTTCCTGTGCTGTACATTTCTTTGTTCTTTGTCCTTTGTTTCCCAATTTTTGTCCCGAAGGCCTTTTTTAGGAAAATGAATGTGGTGATCTTGGGTTTTGTGTGGGCTGGTAAAACCCCAAGGGTGAAGAAGGCACTCCTGGAATGGGGTCGCGGGGAGGGGGGCTTGGCCCTCCCGAGTTTTATTAACTATTGCTGGGAGGCCAACATATCGGTAGTCAGGAAGTGGGTAGTGGGGGAGGGGCCGGTTTGGGAGTGAGTAGAGGCGGCTTGTAAGGGCACGAGCTTGGAGGCTTTAGTAACGGCGCCCCTGCCGTTCACGCCGGCTTGGTACTTCACAAGTCCGGTGGTGGTGACAGCACACCTGTGTGGGGACAGCACATGGGACTGTCAGTGTGGTCACCGATTTTGTGATAATCACCGTTTTGCTCCGGGGGGTCTGGATGGGGGCTTTAGGACATGGCAGTGGGCAGGGATTGAGAGATTTGGGGATCTCTTCATTGAGGAGGGTTTCCCGAACCTGGAGGCATTGGAGAAGGAGTTTGAGTTGCCCGGTGGGAATGGATTTTGGTACCTGCAGGTACGGAGCTTTGTTCGGAGACAGGTTCCAAGCTTTCATTGCCTCCCCCTGAGAGGACTACAGGATAAGGTGATGTCACAAACGGGAGTTGGGGAGGGGAGGGTCTCGGAGACATAGAAGGAATTACTGGAGTGGGAAGGGGTCCCAATCGGGGAGGTGTAGAAGAAGTGGGAGGAAGAGTTGGAAGGGAAGTTGGAAGTCGGAACACAGAAAAAGGCCTTAAGGAGAGTTAATTCATCCTCATCGTGTGCCAGGCTTAGCCTGATCCAGTTCAAGGTGGTCCACAGGGCTCATATGACTGTAGCCCGGATGAGTAGGTTTTTTGAGGAAGTGGAGGATAGGTGCGGACGTTGTGGGGGAAGCCCGACGAATCATGTACATATGTTCTGGGCATGTCTGAAGTTGAGGGGATTCTGGAGGGATTTGCGGACGTCATGTCAGAGGTCCTGGAAGGGAGGATGACTCCGACTCCAGAAATGGCAATATTTGGGGTATTGAAAGATCCGGGGGCCCAGTGGGGTGGCAAGGGTGGCCGATGTCCTGGCCTTCTTCTCCCTGGTGGTCCGGAGATCAATTTTGCTGGGATGGAGGGACTCGGAGCCTCCAAAGTCAGGCGTATGGGTTAGTGACATGGCAAGGTTTCTCAGTCTGGAAAAAATTAAGTTCGCCTTGAGAGGTTCAACCCAGGGGTTCGCCCAGAGGTGGCAGCCGTTCATCGACTTCTTTAAGGAAAATTGAACGTCAGCAGTAAGGGGGGTGAGGGGAAAAGTGTGGGGGGGGGGGGGGGGGGGAGGAGAGGAAAATGGGAGGCATGGTGTAGTGTAAGTCAAGGACAGGGAACTTAATATACGGGTAATCAGGAGATAGGGCTGGGGGGGGGTGGGGGAGGGGGGGTGCGGCGGTAGTATTAGGGTATGTTATTTTAATGTTGCTGCATGTGTCGGCTCGCTCGGTTGTTTAAGAATTGTTAAACTGTGAAAATTGCAAATTCCTCAATAAAATATTTTCTTAAAAAAAAAGAATTTAAGCGAATATCCAGAACCTAGAGGGTTTAAATTCTGCTGAGTGGTGCTTTTGGTGCATTGTTAAAACACTCCTCTGCGCTCTATTTTTGCAAAGCTATCTATTTTAAATAGGTGACTTAATTAAAATATCTCATGGAGAAAGTTTATACGAGTGTGTTAATCATCAGGCTCAAATAATTTTCTGACTCAGTTGTGTGGGAATCATAGGTTTACCTCGGAAATGATGGATGGAGATGGAGGGAAGAGGGGTTAGTGCGGGTCAGGGACATGTTTGTGGAGGGGATGTTTGCTGGGCTAGAGGAGCTGTGGGAGGAGTGAGTTTAGATATTGGCAGGTGCGGGACTAGTGCAAGGAGCTGCCTTCGTTCCCTCAGGTGCCGGAGTGTATCCTTCTGGAGAAAATGTTGCTCCCGGATGGTAGGATTGGGGAATGATATGGGTGGTTGGGGGAGCAGGGCCCAGCCTTAAGTTGGGAAGGGAGATAGGATAGAGGCTTTGATGCGAAGTAATGCGGCAAGTGAGCTCAATCTCCTCCTGCACAAGGACGAGTCTTATACAATTTAAGGTGGTGCACATAGTCCACATGACTCGGGCCTGGATGAGTGTTTTTTTCCCCCAGAGGTAGCGGATGGGTGCGAGAGGTGTGGGAGGGGGCCAGCAAACCATGCCCAAAAGTTCTGGGGGTGTGAGGAATTAGAGAACTTTTCGGATGTGATGTTCGGAAACTTAGTGAGATTGTAAAGGTTATGATGAAGCCGGACCCTATGGAGGCGACCTTTGGGGTGTCACAAGTGCCGGAGCTGCTGGAGGGGAAGGCGGCTGGGCTGATGTCTTTTCCTCTCTGATTGCCCAGTGATGGATACTTTTGAATTGGAGGTTGGCCATTCTGCCGGGGGTTGCGGCATGGTTGGAAGACTTGTATGAGTTTCTCAGGCTGGAGAATCAAATTTGCCCTAAGTGGGTCGGAGGAGGGCTTCGAGGTACGGTGGTTGCCGTTCATGGCTATATTTTGAGGAGCTGTTTGTCATGGGGGTTGTGGAGTAAATTGGGGGGGGGCATATGTACAAACTATACTCTGTTGGATGTTAAGGTGTGTTATTATGTTGAATATGTTTGGAATAAAATAATCTTTAAAAAATATATATATATTTTCAGTACAATTTTGACCTTGCAGAAAAAAATGTATGCTTATGGAAAGTCTAGCTGTCCCAAAAGGATCAGTGTTGGGTCATTGTACAACCAAACGGTGTAACTGTCCAGGATTGCACATGAAGACTGGTCATTTGGACACGGTCCCTACCCAGGGAAGCATACCCCCAAGATCTCAGCGCCTTTGGAAAATGAAAGGGGCGAGGAATGAAAGTAGAAATCGGCAAAAAAATGTACAAACTTAAACCTGTGGATTGCAAGGCAGCGTCTGTAATGAAAAGATCTGAGTTTGGAGTACATTTGGATTTGACGCAAAATATTATTTTTTTTAAATGGTGACAATCAGGCATTGTTGAAACCAATGTTATATAACTAATACTTAGAAATTATTTGTAATATTCTTGTATTTTTAAATGCTATCTTACAGTCACATGGGAATTCCCATTATAAAATGCGCGACTTATGTCTTAGTACCTGAAAAACATTCACTGTCCAGTCATTATACTGATAGCACTGATGTGTTCCTAAATGGTGTTCAAAAACAATTTTACCTGCACATTGATTGTCAGTACCACTGATGAGATAACTACCCTCATATTCTATGGTCTATAAATGTAAACTAGCATACACTTTCAGATTTAATCTTGAACAAAATGCCTCCTAAGTGGCACATTGACAATAGTTCTGGTTGCCATAGCAGCTTGCTTTTTTGTGCGACTACAATACTCAAGGATGTAAAGTGCTTTGCAAAATTGCCGTACTTTTGAATTTTCAGCAGCAACCTTGGTTGCATTACACCAAGGGACAGTTTCTATGAGCATGGAAAGATTGCAAAGACTTCTTGTGGCTCTTGCTGGACTGAAAGAGCCGCGCCAATATTTAGCACAGGAGCCAGCTGGAAGTTTCATCCGAATGATGGGAGGGGGAACAAAATGGCAATTGGTAAAGGTTTCCATGGTAATAAAAAACAGCCATTCAAGTAACATGCTGTGGCTTACAGCACTACAGAGAATGCTATTCAGAACAGCTCAAAAATGAAATTGAAATTTCAAGAGGGAAATAAACTATATTTGCATTTTCATTCCTTGCACCAAGCATTGCTATTCAATAGGATTAGCCAAGTGGTTTTGGGTGGACACAGTTTGTATTAAAAAGTGGACCATTTGAAGTACTTGTGCCACTAATGGAACATTCCAGTCTTTCCCTATTAGCAACTATTTTTTTTACACCAACCACAGCAGTACAGGACAATAAACAACATTATAGGTCATAACATGGGGCAGTTTACCATCATTGTTTTTCCTTGCTCCCAAGCATAAAAGGAGAAAGAGGATATTTCCTTTTTTAGTTCTCTGCATTTGCCACCAGCTTTTGTGACTTGGAAGAGCATTATATTTTACTAATGTACTTATTTTACAGTTAGCGTTTCTATATTCACTCCCTCGCTTTCCTCTGTCCAAAAGAAAATCTCTTAATTTTTCAAACATTGCATTCAACTCTCCTTAATCAAGCATTAGCTGAATTTTGGGAAGGCTCCCCCTCATCCTACAAAGTAGCCGTAAAGACCAGGAACTCTCAAGAGTTGGTTGCCCCAACTCATTAGCCAAAGGTGCAAATTAATAATGGAAAGCTGCACCTTAGAAAAGGTAGGCATCTTAGAATTGGAGAGAGAACCTGACCTGAAGCAGAGACTGCCAAGCACAATAATCCTGTTCAGTAATAGTAGCATCTGAGGCGGCACAATGGCGTAGTGGTTAGCACTGCTGCCTCACGGAGCCAAGGACCCGGGTTCGATCCAGGCACGGGTCCGATCCCGGCCCCGGGTCACTGTCTGTGTGGAGTTTGCACATTCTTATGTTTAAAAATGTTTTTTTAAAGTAATAGTAGCATCTTATTCACAGCTACTTCCGCCACTCTTGTCTTTCTTTATTGAATACCTGGACTATATTAACTTGGCAACTGATCCGCTCTCGAGTGATAACACGTTAATCAGCAGAAAAAAATAAAATAGATATTCAGATTAATTGTACATGATGGTGACTAATTGGGGAGGAGAGACTTCTTACGATATTAGACCCACAGAATGCAAGAAATCAGCCAGTAAAGCTTTTTTAAAAATAAATTTAGAGTACCCAATTATTTTTTCCAAACAAAGAGCAATTTAACCTTACCTACTGTGATATTATTAGATATTACGGTACCTGAGAGGCTGAAGTACCATTGGTTAAACCTAGAGGTTTTACCATTGGCTGTAGAGTATGGTAGCTCCGTCCAGATAGGCGGGGTTTAAGAACTCGTACCGTCCCAGCAGCCCTCATTCTGTACCTGAGCTGCTGGGGAATACTTCTAGCGTATTAAAGCCTTCAGTTGTACTACAACCTCGTTTTAGTAGTTATTGATCGTGCATCACCTGCCCTGCACATCTTTGGGTTGTGGGGCTGAAACCCACGCAGAAACAGGGAGAATGTGCAAACTCCACACAGACAGTGACGCAGGGCCGGATTCAAACCTGGGTCCTCAGCGCCATAGGCAGCAGTGTTAACCACTGTGCCACCGTGCTGACCTATCAGACAGTAAAGCTGATGGTGAAAACATTATTACAAATATAGAAAATTCCTAGCTGCTGCAAGGATTAAAGTAAACATTCCTACAGTCAGACGCCATCACATCAGTTGACAATGTTTCTAAAAGCAGTTCTTTTTTGCAACTGTTTTCCTGATTGCCATGGTGGCATGGTGGCTGTGGCCTGCCCACAGACATAGAACATAGAACATTACAGCGCAGTACAGGCCCTTCGGCCCTCAATGTTGCGCCGACCTGTGAAACCACTCTAAAGCCCATCTATCCAATGACCGTTTGAATGCCCTTAGTGTTGGCGAGTCCACTACTATTGCAGGCAGGGCATTCCACGCCCTAACTACTCTGAGTAAAGAACCTACCTCTGACATCTGTCTTATATCTATCTTCCCTCAACTTAAAGCTATGTACCCTCATGCTGGACATCACCATCCGAGGAAGCAGGCTCTCACTGTCCACCCTATCCAATCCTCTGATCATCTTGTATGCCTCTTGTATGCCGTGGGCAGCACGGTATCATTGTGGATAGCACAATTGCTTCACAGCTCCAGGGTCCCAGGTTCGATTCCGGCTTGGGTCACTGTCTGTGCGGAGTCTGCACGTCCTCCCCGTGTGTGCGTGGGTTTCCTCCGGGTGCTCCGGTTTCCTCCCACAGTCCAAAGATGTTCAGGTTAGGTGGATTGACCATGATAAATTGCCCTTAGTGTCCAAAATTGCCCTTAGTGTTGGGTGGGGTTACTGGGTTATGGGGATAGGGTAGAGGTGTGGACCTCGGATAGGGTGCTCGTTCCAAGATCCGGTGCAGACTCGATGGGCCGAATGGCCTCCATCTGCACTGTAAATTCTATGAAATTAAGTCACCTCTTAACCTTCTCTCTAACGAAAACAGCCTCAAGTCCCTCAGCCTTTCCTCATAAAATCTTCCCTCCATACCAGGCAACATTCTGGTAAATCTCCTCTGCACCCTTTCCAATGCTTCCACATCCTTCCTATAATGCGGCGACCAAAATTGCACGCAATACTCCAAATGCGGCCGCACCAGAGTTTTGTACAGCTGCAACATGACACCATGGCTCTGAAACTCAATCCCTCTACCAATAAATCTAACACACCGTACGCCTTCTTAACAACCCTCTCAACCTGGGTGGCAACTTTCAGAGATCTCTCTGCTCATCCACACTGCCAAGAATCTTACCATTAGCCCAGTACTCTGTCTTCCTGTTATTCCTTCCAAAATGAATCACCTCACACTTTTCTGCATTAAACTCCATTTTCCACCTCTCAGCCCATCGCTGCAGCTTATCTATGTCCCTCTGTAACTTGTAACATCCTTCAGCACTGTCCACAACTCCACCGACTTTAGTGTCATCTGCAAATTTACTCACCCATTCTTCTACGCCCTCCTCCAGGTCATTTATAAAAATGACAAACAGCAGTGGCCCCAAAACAGATCCTTGTGGTACACCACTAGTAATTGGACTCCAGTCTGAACATTTCCCATCAACCACCACCCTTTGTCTTCTTCCAGCTAGCCAATTTCTGATCCAAACTGCTAAATCACCCTGAATCCCATGCCTCCGTATTTTCTGCAGTAGCCTACCGTGGGGAACCTTATCAAACGCTTTACTGAAATCCATATACACCACATCAACTGCTTTACCCTCATCCACCTGTTTGGTCACCTTCTCAAAGAACTCAATAAGGTTTGTGAGGCACGACCTACCCTTCACAAAACCATGTTGACTATCTCTAATCAAATTATTCCTTTCCAGGTGATTATACATCCTATCTCTTATAAACCTTTCCAAGATTTTGCCCACAACAGAAGTAAGAGTCACTGGTCTATAGTTACCGGGGTTGTCTCTACTCCCCTTCTTGAACAAGGGGACAACATTTGCTATCCTCCAGTCTTCTGGCACTATTCCTGTAGACAATGATGACTTAAAGATCAAAGCCAAAGGCTCAGCAATCTCCTCCCTAGCTTCCCAGAGAATCCTAGGATAAATCCCATCCCTCCTCCTTATGAACCTCAAGCTCTTCTAGTCTAGTAGCCTGAATCTCAGTATTCTCCTCGACAACATTGTCTTTTTCCTGTGTGAATACTGACGAAAAATATTCATTTAGCACCTCTTCTATCTCCTTGGACTCCTAGCACAACTTCCCACTACTGTCCTTGACAGGCCCTCCTCTTACCCTAGTCATTTGTTTATTACTGACATATCTATAGAAAGCTTTAGGGTTATCCTTGATCCTACCTGCCAAAGACTTCTCATGTCTGGGTATTTTCTGGCTCTTCTTAGCTCTCTCTTTAGGTCCTTCCTAGCTAACTTGTAACTCTTGAGCGCCCTAACTGAACCTTCATGTCTCATCTTTACATAAGCCGCCTTCTCCCTCTTGACAAGTGTTTCGACTGCTTTAGTAAACCACGGTTCCCTTGTTCGACCACTTCCTCCCTGCCTGACAGGTACATACTTATCAAGAACACGCAGTAGTTGTTCTTTGAACAAGCGCCACATTGTGCCCATCCCCTGCAGTTTTCCTCTCCACTCGATGCATCCTAAGTCTTGCCTCATCGCATCATAATTGCCTTTCCCCCAAATATAACTCTTGCCCTGTGGTATATACCTATACCTTTCCATCACTAACGTAAATGTAATCAAATTGTGGTCACTATCACCAAAGTGCTCACCTACCTCCAAATCTAGCACCTGTCCTGGTTCATTACCCAGTACCAAATCCAATATGGCCTCGCCTCTCGTCAGCCTATCTACATACTGTGTCAGGAAACCCTCCTGCACACATTGGACAAAAACGGACCCATCTAAAGTCCTCAAACTATAGCGTTTCCAGTCAATATTTGGGAAGTTAAAGTCCCCCATAACAATTACCCTGTTGCTTTCGCTCCTATCCAGAATCATCTTTGGTGGAAGTCGTGCCAGAGTCCATTTTGGTGAGAGCATCAAGCACAACCACAGTGCGCATTCTGCTGGAACAATGCAGAGCGGGCAGCACGGTGGCGCAGTGGGTAGCACTGCAGCCTCACGGCGCTGAGGTCCCAGGTTCGATCCCGGCTCTGGGTCACTGTCTGTGTGGAGTTTGCACATTCTCCCCGTGTTTGCGTGGGTTTCGCCCCCACAACCCAAAGATGTAGTTGCAGGGTAGGTGGATTGGCCAGGCTAAATTGCCCCTTAATTGGAAAAACTGAATTGCGAACTCTACATTTGTTTAAAAAAAAGAATCCAGAGAAAGCAGATCATGACATCATCATAATAATAATCTTTATTGTCACAAGTAGGCTTACATTAACACTGCAATGAAGTTACTGTGAAAAGCCCCCAGTCGCCACATTCCGGCGCCTGTTCGGGTACACAGAGGGAGAATTCAGAGTGTCCAAATTACCGAACAGTAATTTAGGTAATTACCTTTCGGGACTTGTGGGAGGAAACCGGATTGGGAAGAAACCCGGGGAGAACGTGCAGACATTGCACAGAGAGTGACCCAGGCAGGAATCGAACCTGGGACCCTGGTGCTGTGAAGCCACAGTGCTAACCACTGTGCTACCATGCTGCTTCAGCATGTAATGCTGATTTGATGCCAGTCCTACCATTTTGGAGCTCAATGATCCAGTTAATGTCCTGTCTTAATCACACTCTGCCGAACATGTGTTTAGCTCCAGAAAGGACCCCTTCACCAGTTCTACTTGAGGGGATAATCAAGCATTTTTTGATTAGCTACTGATTGATTTCTTTTGGCTGTTGTAACAATTGTCAAAGTGTTTGGTGCTCCCCAGTGTTGTGTAATGTTGATAAAGTCAGCAAGGGGTGATATGGCACGTGCAAAAGGACTTGGCCCTGAGTTCAAGAGTTCTGCACAAACCAGTTGTTCCAAGACATGGGTTCAGTTGGAGGCTCTTGGAATACAGCATGACAGGAAGATTGAGCAGAGGCCAGCAGAGCAGAATAAGCTGCTAGAGGAGGAAGGGGCGAAAGATTCTCACCAGGAGGCCAGGTGGCTTAGCGTATTGGGCAAATAATTTTCCTGGACAACAAGGGTTATCAGCTTACCACATGGGGGCTGATGATTGCAGTGTACAACCGCGCCCATATGGAAGCACTCATTCGGTGAAAGCCATTCTGCCACATGAAGCGTGATTGAGCTGAAAAATCATTCCACTTCCGGGGTCACTGGAGGAGCCCTGCAGTATTTGGCAGAGTAGATGTTAAGATTCATGATGGTTTGTTGTATTGCATAGCCTCAGCATCAGCATGACACAGTCTCTGCCACCACCTTTACGTCAAGCAGCTGAGGAGCAGGAAGAGGAGGAGAGGAGGAAGTGGAAGAGATGAGACAGCCAACACTGTGGGGCTGTCTGACAACTGATACCAGTAAACGCATCCACAATTCCATATTTGTCAACCTTACCTTCCCGCAGTCACAGATCATCACAGTGTCTGTGTGGTCACAATGCAAAAGTTAAAGCCAACACAAGTTAAACAGTTTCAAAATGTGATGAATGATATCTGTATACACATGTACCTTTAATGCGTAGGCCCCTTTAAGACCGCCTCCAGCTCCGCCCCCATGGAACTGTATATAAGGTTACGTTCAGTAGGCAGCATGCAGTGAGTACACTTTTCGGCAGCTGTCTGGTTCTCTGGTAATTAAAGCCTTTGAATTACCATTCTGCTTTCGTGAGTCGTAATTGATGGTATGTCACAAACCAAATTTATAAATCAAAGCATGTTGCACACAAACATTAACTAATCATAGTTGTGCACTCCCTTAGTACCTGTCCTTTGTGTGCCTTTGCCTGTCCAATCTCCGACAATGTGGTTGGTGGAAGGCTGCCGAAGTTTGTAGGGAGACTGCAGATGACCTTGAAGGATAACCTTGAACAGCTCTGCGCCTAAAAGGTCTGACTGGGGGACTACAGATCATTGACAGCAGCAGACCGGCAAGAGCAAGGGTGATGGCATGGTGGGAGGACAAACACTGTCATCCACAGTTTCTGCTCCACAGAGTCATTGTCACCACCCCTTGGCTGGTGTCTCAGCAGTTCAAATAATCTGTTGCAATACAGGTTGTTGACCCAGGCCCCTTTGAACAGTAGTACCTGCAGTCATGGCAGCAATTTGAACGAGCATGAGGGGAAGCTGAGTTTACATGAGAGCAAGCTGACTTTGCATGACAGAAGTCTGAGTTTCCAATAATATTGAGTGGATGATATTAGGGGGCCTTTACTTATTTTGCAGTGGAAGCTAAGATTTTTTGGCCATCGGATGCTGAATCATGCTTCGGTCCAAAGGTACACTAATAGAGGTGGCCACCACTTTCATGGTAGAACTTTCATGGTAGAGAAGATTGGTTCCAAGGTCTGTGCAAAACGCCATGCCAAGTTGTTGCCAGGCTCCTGCATACTTCTTGACATTCTCCTCAAACTTTCTGGTAGCCCTGACATACATGGTGCAAGCCCATAACCCTTCTATATGCATTCTTCTGAATCCTCTCCAGTAGAACATCTGTGGCACCTCATTCGGCAAGCTGACACCTGCACCACCCTTGCCCTGCCTGCAGGCCACTTGGCTTCCTGGTGTCTCACTATGTAGACAGCAGTTTGAAGCTATCCTTAATGTGCTGTGTCAGTGGGCAAAGTTCTCCGGTCCTAGCGATTCACTTTTCCCACCGGCAGCGCATCCCGCCCGTGAGTTTCCCAGTAAGGTGAGGTGGTTACAATGGGAAATCAGTGGGAAGATAGAATCACGCCGACGGCGAACGCCGCGCGACTGAGCAATATGCGACTGGGGGACTGGAGAATCCAGCCCAGTATTTGAGCAGATGGCGAGTGTGAGAGCCGGTGATGGTATTCATCTTCAGGAGTGAGGAGGAGGTTTGGGAGGTAAGAGCTGCATGCTTATACCACCTGTAGCTCATAAATCAGAAAAGATTGTGGGATGATGGAGAAGTGGGATGTGAGACGGAGGTTAAGGTGTGAGGACACCGTCATCTTCAATGGATTCAGCCCTGCCACTGGTCATGGCCTCAGCAGTGACCATTCTGATAATGGCCAACACGCTCTCTTCCATAGGGGTTTTAGGACAGTCAGCCAGCCCTAATCCTTTCTTGTTTTTACCTGATCTCTACTTGTCTTGCAATTAGGCAAGACCACTGAGTCTGGGGCAATCTGTTTGGGAGATGTGGCTGTCATGCTTGTACAGCTGGCAGTGCATGTAGGCTGGGAGTTGTGAGGTTTGAAGTAGTGCTGTGTGTGTGAGGACGAGGTATAGCAATGAATGTGAGGTATGGGTTCTGATTGAGCGAGAACATTCTTCAGTGAGTGAGAAGGGTATGGTGAATTGAGCAGTGCCTGAGGCTGGTGATGCAGATGGTGGGATATAACATTTCAGATTCATTCACTGACATTAAGCACATACGCGTAAAGTCATTCAACATTTTACAGTACTACCCCATGCAGAGGCGGATTTACAGTTTGTAAGACCCCATGCACACCTTCATTTCTGGGGTCCTCGCACTTTTTCTGCCTCCTCCCACTGCTCAGTCTCTCCCATTCTCACAATCTCATTTACCTCGCTCGCCGAGGGTCTTCAAGGCACCTCCTGTCTCACTTGGTGTCTACTCATGGATAAGGCTGAATTTGGGGTGTGACGCCTCGCGTTTCGCTGTTGCTGGCCTGCCCTTAACCCTGTGTCAAGTCACCTGCTCACCTCGCATGTTGCTCCCCTCGGTGCCTGACCTCATCTCATGATGGTTTGATTTAGGCACCTCACTGTTGCTGGCCTTCCCTGGTCATGTCTCAAAACCATGTACGATTCAGACCAGTGTTTCCCCACTCTTTCAGACTCACTAATCCGAGTCTGATTTTGCTCTGCATTGCCTCCTGATCAGCAAATGCAGAGTAACCAGGCTCTGATTGGATGCCCAGTGAGCCGGCCGGCGTGGGCCACCCCCCATTTGTCAGGGCCCTGTGCCTAAGGACATTGTGTTTTATTGTAAATCTGCCTCTGATCCCAGGCTTGACTGCTGACATTGACAGCCATGGACACCTGGTCCCAATGCCTTCTGAGAATGTCTCTGAAGGGCATCCTGGCCTCTTATGCAGAGAGCACATTGCTCCTTCTCGCAACTCCTCAACCATGGGGCAGCATGGTGGTACAGTGGTTAGCACTGCAGTCTCACGGCGCTGAGGTCCCAGGTTCGATCCCGGATCTGGGTCACTGTCCGTGTGGAGTTTGCACATTCTCCGCATGTTTGCATGGGTTTCGCTCCCACAACCTAAAGATGTGCAAGGTAGGTGGATTGGACGTGCTAAATTGCCCCTTGATTGGAAAAACTTAATTGGGTACTCTAAATTTTTTTTTTAAACTCCTCAACCATGGTGCTCATGTAGCATTGGAAAATCTGGAGCCTACTCTTACCCCGTATTGTCCCATTCCTGTGTACTTCCCTGGTTAATATCAATTGTAGAATGACCTCCAACACCTGCTTCAGCCATGATGCTCCTTGCTTTGAGAGGTGTTGGTCTGAAGTGAGATTTACCTCATACTCACCTCTCCGGCTTTCGATCCTCTGCTGAGGCATGCAGCCACTCCTCAATACAGTTAATGCTGGCTACATACTGCAATCATGTTAATTAGCAGGCAGCAGGATGTTTATGTGCTGGCTACATAGGATGCAACAGATGCAGATTAGTCAAGCATTGCATTCCCAGCACCCATTTTCGAGCGCCGTCAAATTTAGCCCCCAAAGTCTTAAATTCTGATTATTCCCCATACATGTCAACATTATCTTTATGTGGGATAAAGGACCAACCATGGGTTACTTGTTTAGAAGTAAATCACATATAGTAACTTTATCAATGGAAATGTAGTTTAGAATATCAGACGGATGGCAGATGGCATTTTACAATTTAGTCTTGTAAAAACAGTGTGATTTGCCCCATTAATCTGCTCTGCTTTCAGTCCCTACACCACATTGCATTTAATTTTTCTGAGGCAAATTAACTGACAACCTTCCAAGTTTCTGCTGATGCCAAGCTCCATTTAGCCATCAGGGGGTAGGGAATCTGTGATGATTACTTACCAATGTTTCCTCGAAAATCTAGGTCTTCTTACAACCTCTTCCGCAACCTGAGTACGAAATGGAACTTCCCACATAGAAACCTCCAGATTCTAACCAGTATCTTGCTGCTTTGTGCCACATCATCTATTTATGCAGTAGTGATACAAGAGTATTGTCGACTGTGCTAACAAATTGCTAAGCATTGTTTTTATTGATGTAAAACAGGTTACCATCCAGAGGATGAAAGACTAAACTATGGCCCACAGACTATATACAGCCCAACATTTGCCTTTGTATTTCTTACTCCACTGCTTGTGTCATGTGAGAGTACCTTTAAGAAATGGGTGTTTAAGAAATGTACCTTTAAGAAATGGGTGTTTATCAGTGATGTCAGAGTGTGGGTGGAGCTGGGCTGTCTATCAGCTTTTTACTTTTGTTTTAGGCTGTTTGCTGCAGGGTGTGTTTTAGTTTAGTTTTTGGTGTTGGAGCTGAAGCCAGACCAAGCAGGTGTACTGCTGTTCTCTCTGCCATCAAAAGACTATCTCTTGATCATTTGGTGAATTCAGAATTATAAATGTTTTCAGTAGTGACTTTAACCTGATGTGCTTCTGTTAAAGGTTATTTTGTAAGTCTTCTGGATGTTAAAAGGAAAGCTTAAAGGATTACTTAGTGTTGTCCTCTTTGGGGGTTGTATTTGAATTAATGGTTGCTAAGATGTTCACTGTTTGTTTTAAAAAGGTTAACTTGAGTTCATAGAATAAATATTGTTTTGCTTTAAAAAATACTTTTACATTTCTGCTGTACCACACCTGTCGAGTGGGCTGTGTGCTCCCCCGACCACAATCTATTAAACGTTGTGGGTCAGGTGAACTCCATGATACGCTTTGAGGTTCTCTAAACCCTGGCCCATAACAAATTGGGGGCTCGTACGGGATAAAAGTCTATCTATTGGATTGGCTTAGTGAACTTAAAGACAGTGAGGGGTGAGCATATTGTGATTTGTTTATGAAAAAATCCATCTTGGGTGCATATGAACAAGTGCCTGAAGCCTACAGACAAAGGTTTAGAAATTTAAGGAAAGAATTTGGTCAAACATACATGGAGTTTGAAAGGATCAAATAGAGTAATTTTGATAGGTGGATACGGGCTTTGAAAATAGACCAAACGTATGAAGCTCTCAGAGAAATTATACTTTTGGAGGAGTTTAAAAGTTCAATTCCTGATGTAGTGAGAACTCATGTGGAAGAGCAGAGGGTTAAAACTGCGAGATTAGCAGCAGAAATAGCAGATGATTATGAATTAGTTCATAAATCAAAGCTTGGTTTCCGACATCAGTTTCAGCCTGTGAGGGACAGAAACTGGGGACATGAGAAATACTCCAGTGGTAAAGGTAAAGGTGATCTGATGGGAGATAATAAGGGGAATGTACCTCAGATTAAAAAATAAATCCAGGAGGGTGGAAGAGACATGAAAAGTTTCAAATGTTTCCACTGTAATAAACCAGTCCATGTAAAGTCACAGTGTTGGTGGTGGAGGAAAAGCACTGGGAAGGCTGATGTGGTAAAACAGAATAAGATAGTAGGGTTTGTTAAAGGGGGAATGAAAGCCCAAGTGAAGCAAAGGAGGTGCAAAAGATTGTACAGCCTGATCAAGAGATGATTGATAAGAAGGTGCCAGATCTCTTTAAAGAATTTACTGTGTGGGTAAAGTTTACTCATGTGTATCAGGAGGAGCAGGTAAAGAAGTCACAATTTTAAGAGATACGGGAGCTAGTCAATCTTTAATGATAAGAGATGAGGAGTTATGTAGTTTGGGAAGAATATTGCCAGAAAAGGTGGTGATATGTGGAATTCAGGGTGAGAGGAGTAGCGTTCCATTATATAAGGTAAGGTTGGAAAGTCCAGTGAAGAGTGGTGAAGTCATAGTAGGAGTAATAGAGAAACTATCTAGTCTGAAACTATCTTGTCCAGGATTACAGTTTATCTCGGATAATGATATAGCTGGATCACTGGTGGGAGTGATGCCTACGGTGGTTGATAAGCCAGTGGAAAATCAGACAACTGAAGTGTTGAAGGATAATATCCTGGGATCTTTCCGGATTGTGTAGTAACAAGGTCGCAAAGTCACAGGTTAAGACAAGAGGAGAAAGCAAAGCGTGAAGATGAAATTGAAGTGCAATTATCAGAAATGACTTTTGATCAGATGGTTGAAAAAGAACAAGAACAGGTGGAGGATGAGGCGGATATTTTTAGTTCAGGAAAATTGGCGGAGTTACAGCAGAAAGATGTAGAAATAAAATGGATATATCAGAAAGCATATACGGAAGAGGAATCTGAGAGTATACCAGAGTATTATTACCGTAAAAGTGATGTCTTGATGAGATAATGGAGACCTGCACATATGCAAGCGGATGAAAAGTGGGCAGAAGTTCATCAAGTGGTATTGCCGGTAGGGTATAGAAAGGAGGTGTTGCGAGTGACACATGAGGTACCAGTGGGAGGTCATTTGGAGATAAGGAAAACTCGAGCTAAAATCCAGAAACATTTTTATTCGCCTGGACTAAATAAAGATGTAGTTAAATTTTGTCAATCATGTCACACATGACAAATGATAGGGAAACCTCAAGCAGTGATAAAACCAGCACCCTTAATACCCATTCCAGCATTTGAGGAACCTTTTACAAGGGTCCTAATTGATTGCGTAGGACCGCTTCTGAAAACAAAAAGTGGGAATCAATATCTTTTGACTATAATGGATGTGTCTACTAGGTTTCCAGAAGCCATTCCAGTAGGTAATATTACAGCTAAAAAGATTGTGGAGGAGTTACTTAAATTCTTTACTAGATATGGCCTATCCACAGAAATTCAATCGGATCAAGGATCAAATTTTACCTCAAAGTTATTCAAAGGAGTTATGGATAGTTTAGGAATAAAACAATTTAAATCAACTGTGTACCATCCAGAATCGCAGGGAGCGTTAGAAAGGTGGCATCAGACATTAAAGACAATGTTGAGGGCTTATTGTCAAGATTATCTAGAGGATTGGGATAAAAGAATTCCATTTGTACTGTTTGCAATTAGGGATGCACCTAATGAGTCAACCAAATTTAGTCCTTTTGAACTAATTTTTCGTCATGAGGTAAGAGGACCACTTAATTTGATTTAAGGAAAATTGGTGGGTGAGAAATCGGAAATTACATTATTGGATTACGTGTCAAATTTTAGGGAACGATTAAATAGACAGGTGAATTGGCTAGACAACATTTGAAAGTTGCACAAAATGTGATGAAATGGGTCGCGGCCAAGAAATCCAAAGTTTTGCCAGTGGAGATAAAGTTTTAGTGTTGTTACCAGTGGGAGGTGAACCTTTAAAAGCAAGGTTTTGTGGACCTTATCAGATTGAAAGGAAATTAAGTGAGGTGAATTATGTGGTAAAAACACCAGATAGAAGGAAGACTCACAGAGTGTGTCATGTGAATATGCTTAAAAGGTACTTTGAAAGGGAAGGAGAGAAAAAGGAGGTTTTAATGATTCTGACTCAAAGTGACAAACCAAATCCAGATGACTGTGAATTTGACATGCCTCAAATTAAATTGGAAAATGAGGATGTTCTTAAAAATTGGGATAAATTGTTGAGTTATCTTCCAGAGGAAAAACAAACTGACCTGAAAGAGTTATTGATATCACATGGGCAAGTTTGTGGAGATAAATTGGGAAGTACTAAAATGGCTATACATGATGTAGATGTGGGAAAAGCTGTTCCTATCAAACAACATCCATATAGACTTAATCCTTTAAAATTGGCACAGGTTAACAAAGAGATTGAAAGTCTGCTTAAAAATGGCATAATTGAAGGGGGTTGCAGCCAATAGAGCTCACCCATAGTGATGGTACCTAAACCAGACGGTACCCAACGGTTGTGTGTGGACTATAGAAAGGTTAATGCAGTTGCAAGAACGGACTCATATCCTATCCCACGTTTGGAGGATTGCATTGAGAAAGTGGGACAATCCGCTTTTATTTCCAAACTGGATTTACTTAAAGGTTACTGGCAGGTACCTTAATCCGAAAGGGCGAAGGAGATTTCAGCTTTTGTGACTCCAGATGATGTATACCAATTCAAAGTTATGCCATTTGGCATGAAAAACGCCCCAGCCCCATTTCAACGGTTAACTAATACAGTCGTTTCTGGATTACCCAATTGTGCGGTATACATCGACGATCTGGTAGTTTTCAGACAGGGAAAGAAAATTTAAAACATCTGATGGAGTTATTCGATCGACTTCAGGAGGCGGATTTGGTGATAAACTTAGCCAAAAGTGAATTTGGAAAAGCCCAAGTCACGTCAAGATGAAGGGAAATAATGCGATTTCTTGGCATGAGTGGATTTGATCGAACCTTTGTGCAAAAGATTTGTAGCATGATTGCTCCACTGACGGACTTGCTGAAGAAACGTATAAACAAATTTCAATGGACAGCGGAGATTCAACAGGCATTTGACTGCCTGAAAGCTGGGTAACCGATACTCCTGTATTGGAGAATTGCAAGGGATTCTGTGGTCAGATTGAACTGAAGTATCTAACTTTAAAGAGAAATGCCTAGGCGTAGAGGAATGGATGGATCGTGCAGAGACTTTCTTGTTCAAAGAGACTGTCAATCGAGAAGGATTTCGGTTGGAGGAAGAAGAATGAAAAAAAAAAATGGACTATATTATTATACCTGTTTGCATGTGTTGTTTTTTGAACCGGTAAAATGTTTTTACTGTGTGCATTTCTTAATTGATGGTGCAAAGGTGAAAAATGAAACCATCTTGAAGTTGATGGGGTTTTTTTTTTTCTTGGGGGAGGTGTCATGTGAGAGTACCTTTAAGAAATGGAGCTGATAATATTACTGAAGTGATGTCAGAGGGTGGGCGGAGCTGAGCTCACTTCTGCTTTTGGTTTCAGTTTGAGGAGGCAGCTGGGAGTGTCTGTGTGTTTTGCTGAGAGCTGCAGGAAAAAAACACAGAGCTGGTCTGTTGATGCCTGCAAATCCAAAGACTATAAATATATTGAATGTAACCTCATGTCTGTTTTTGAAGGTTTGAAGTCTTTTGGATGTTTAAAGGAACAGTTTGAAGGATTATTTAGTGTTGTAGTCTTTTGGGGTTATCTTTGAAGTAATGGGTGTTAAGATATTCAATGTTTGTATTTGAAAGGTTACCTTGAGTTCATAGAATAAATATTGTTTTGTTTTAAAAACCATTTGTCCATAATTGCTGTGTCACACCTAGAGAGTACGACGTGTGCTTCCCACACCACAATCTATTAAAAGTTGTGGGTCGGTTGAACTCCATGAAACACTTTGGTGTTCTGTAAACCCAGACCCATAACACATTATTGCATTATGTGTCAAATTTTAGGGAACGATTAAATAGAGCAGGTAAATTGGCTAGACAACATTTAAAAGTTGCCCAAAATGTGATGAAACGGGTAGCGGACAAGAAATCCAAAGTTCTTAGTTTTGCCAGTGGAGATAAAGTTTGAGTGTTGTTACCAGTGGTAGATGAACCTTTAAAGGCTAGGTTTTGTGGACCTTATCAGATTGAAAGTAAATTAAGTGAGGTGAATTATATGGTAAAAACACCAGATAGAAGGAAGACTCACCGGGTGTGTCATGTGAATATGCTGAAAAGGTACTTTGAAAGGGAAGGAGAGAAAAAGGAGGAGGTTTTAATGATTCTAACTCAAAATGACGAACCAAATCCAGATGACTGTGAATTTGACATACCTCAAATTAAATTGGAAAAAGAGGATGTTCTTAAAAATTGGGATAAATTGTTGAGTTAGCTTCCAGAGGAAAAACGGACTGACCTGAAATAGTCATTGCTATCACATGGGCAAGTTTGTGGAGATAAATTGGGAAGTACTAAAATGGCTATACATCATGTAGGTGTGGGAAAGGCTGTTCCGATCAAACAACATCCATGTAGACTTAACCCTTCAAAATTGGCACAGGTTAACAAAGAGATTGAGAGTATGCTTAAAAATGGCATAATTGAAGGGGGTTGCAGCCAATGGAGCTCACCCATAGTGATGGTCCCAAAACCAGATGGTACCCAATGGTTGTGTGTGGACTATAGAAAGGTTAACGCAGTTACAAGAACGGACTTTTATCCTATTCCACGTTTGGAGGATTGCATTGAGAAAGTGGGACAATCAGCTTTTATTTCCAAACCTCAAGATTTACTTAAAGGTTACTGGCAGGCACCTTTATCTGAAAGGGCGAAGGAGATTTCAGCTTTTGTGACTCCAGATGGTGTATACCAATTCAAAGTTATGCCATTTGGCATGAAAAACGCCCCAGCCACATTTCAACGGTTAACTAACAAAGTTGTTTCAGGATTACCCAATTGTGCGGTATATATCGACGATCTGGTAATTTTCAGCCAGACATGGAAAACTCATTTAAAACATCTGATGGAGTTATTTGATCGACTTCAGGAGGCCGGTTTGGTGGTAAACATAGCCAAAAGTGAATTTGGAAAAGCCCAAGTCACTTTCCTTGAGGATACCCTCGAGACGAAGGGAAATAATTCGATTTCTTGGCATGATCGAACATTTGTGCAAAGGTTTTGTAGCATGGTGGCTCCACTGATGGACTTGCTGAAGAAGCGTAACAAATTCCAGTGGACAGCGGAGTGCCAACAGGCATTTGACTGTGTGAAAGCTGTGATAACCAATGCTCCTGTGTTGGAGAATTACAAGGGACTCTGTGATCAGATTGAACGAAAGTATCTGACTTTAAAGAGAAATGCCGTGGCATAGAGAAATGGACGGATCGTGCAGAGACCTTCTTGTTCAAAGAGACTGTCAATCGAGAAGGATTTCAGTTGGAGGAAGACGGGTGAAAAATGGACTATATTATTATACCTGTTTGCGGTGTTGTTTTTTGAAACAAAAATGTATATTAGCTGTGTGCATTTGTTAAAAGATAGTGAAAAGGTGAAAAATATCTTGAAGTCGGTCGTTTATTTATTTTTCTTGGGGGAGGTGTCATGTGAGAGTACCTTTATGAAATGGGTGTTTAAGAAATGTACCTTTAAGAAATGGGTGTTTATCAGTGATGTCAGAGTGTGGGTGGAGCTGGGCTGTCTGTCAGCTTTTTACTTTCGTTTTAGGCTGTTTGCTGCAGGGTGTGTTTTAGTTTTATTTTTGGTGTTGGAGCTGAAGCCAGACCAAGCAGGTGTACTGCTGTTCTCTCTGCCATCAAAAGACTATCTCTTGATCATTTGGTGAATTCAGAATTATAAATGTTTTCAGTAGTGACTTTAACCTGATGTGCTTCAGTTAAAGGCTATTTTTTTTGTGAGTCTTCTGGATGTTAAAAGGAAAGCTTAAAGGATTACTTAGTGTTGTACACTTTGGGGGTTGTATTTGAATTAATGGTTGCTAAGATGTTCACTGTTTGTTTTAAAAAGGTTAACTTGATTTCATAGAATAAACATTGTTTTGCTTTAATAAATACTTTTCCATTTCTGCTGTGCCACACCTGTAGAGTGGGCCGTGTGCTCCCCATACCACAATCTATTAAACGTTGTGGGTCAGGTGAACTCCATGCTACACTTTAGTGTTCTCTAAACCCTGGCCCATAACACTTGCAACTGTTTGAATTTGCAGGCATAACGTTTAGAAATAATCTGTACCGCTTTCACTGGTGGATATATTCTAATCGTGAGGACTGAAATCTGTTATCCCTGGAAGCTCGAGATGTGCAAATGAGTAGGACCTTTTATTTAAACTTTCTGTGGCGCGTGAGGCTTTTTGGCACTCAACTAAATAGCCAAGGACGACAGAAAATGTGGGTGATCCTGCTGAAAGATAGGAAACAAAGGAAAGTAGCAGTATCCCTTTCACATTGTCACTTTCTCATAGTTGTCCGAGGGGAGACGGAGACATTCTGGAGCATGTATTCAATTCTTGAATGCCTTCAGCAACGTCTCACTATCCATAGATTGGATCAGGATCATGAAGCTTAACTGTTCTGTCTGTCAAGGTAGCCCAGAGAGCCTGAGCTGATGGGAGCAGGGGTCCAGATGGAAGCCTTCTCTCCATATTTTTGGAATTGGGAACATAGCTTTTGTACGCAATAATTCTAAAATCCCTCTCCATTGTTTCTGGATGCCAACAACCACCACCAGGCAGACAATGTGTCTTCAACAGGAGGGTTCAAGAGACAGATATATTGACCAGATTGTAAATGCAATCTGTACCATTTTATCTCTAGTTGGTTGTTCAATCAATCTAGCCCCAAAATCTTCCAACAAGTGGGATAGAATGAGCTGGCTGAGATTCTTGGCAAAGAAATAACTGGGGGGGGAAATGACGAAAGTCTTTAAAATGATGAAGTCATGAAGACATGGGTGGCACAGTGGTTAGCACTGTTACCTTACAGTACCAGGGGCCTGGGTTCAATTCCGACCTCGGGTCACTGCCTGTGCGGAGTTTGCATTCTCCCTGTGTCTGCTTGGGTTTCCTCCGGGTGCTCCGGTTTCCTCCCACAGTCCAAAGATGTGCAGGTGAGGTGGATTGGCCGTACATAGTGTCCAGCGGTTAGGTGGGGTTACAGGGATTGGGCGGGAAGTGGACCTGGGTCCTTTCAGAGGATCAGTGCAGACTCGGTGAGCTGAATGGCTTCCTTCTGCACTGTAGGGATTCTATGATTCTATGAATACGGTAGTTGTGGAGAAACTGTTTCCACTTGTCGGTGAGTCAAAATCAAAGGGAAATAAATGTAAGATAGCCAGCAATAGACTATAGCAATAAATCAAGATTTGAGGAATAATTTCTTTACATATTAAAGAAGGAAGTCAAAGGAATGTGGGACTCTGTGACAAGTGGAGTAATTGAAGCAGATAGAATTAATGCATTTAAGGGAAGGCTTGGTACATGCACCGCAGAGACCGGATTGGTGGGATACTAGACAGACAGGAGGGGGAGGCTTAATCCCGACAGTGCGGAAGGAGGCCATTTGACCCATGGAGTCTGCACCGATCTATGTCCCAACCTATCCCTGCAACCGCATAACCTAACCTTCACATCCCTGGACACTAAGGGGCAATTTAGCATGGCCAATCCACCTACCCCGTACATCTTTGGACTGTGGGAGGAAACCAGAGCACCCAGAGGAAATGCATGCAGACACAGGGAGGACATGCAAACTCCACACATACAGTGACCTAAGGCCAGTATTGAACCCAGGTCCCTGGCGCTATGAGGCAGCAATAGCCTCACTGTGCTACCGTGCCGCCCTAAATGTGTGGAGTAAAAACACCAAGCAGATCAGCTGGGCTGAATGGCTTGTTTCTGTAGATTCTATGTAATATTGAAACATCAGAAACAAATATGTTTAAGCAGCATGGACATAAATGTAGGACATGATGTCTGTCGAAGGTGAAGCAAAACAATATTGTACATTAATTCCAGCAAAGGCAGGTAGCTTGCATTAACAAAATTGCTGATCCTTAAGAGCAGAAGCATGACAAGTAGGATTTACCATCATGCACTTACACAACAATGTTTTTTTTTTCTTTTTGCTTTTGGATAAATCTGAAGAGGATAGAGAAACCTGATGATTTTTATTGTTATTTAACTGTTCTTGAACAGCGAATTATAAGGTGAAGTTCGGTACTCCTGAGGATCGCAAAAATATTCTCTTCACTCTGAGGTACAGGGATGTTAAAAGCCAAAGACAAAAGCCCGCTCACTTCAATAAAATCCAAGGTGCCGCACTGTTCAGTCTCTTTGCAAAAATAGAAATACAGTGCCCTCGCATGAATCACGTGGCATCACTTATGCAACAGTGACAACCAATTCACTCCCACGCTGTGGTACTCAGGCTTCCACTGACTAGCACTCCCCATTTGGCTGTGCAACCAAAACCCCAGCCAGTACAAATTTGACAAAAACAAGTTTTATTCATACCAATGCAGCAACTGGGTTCAAGGCTCTAAATACTTTATAAAGTTCAGATAGAGTTTATAAAATGACAGCACAGCTTATATTTTTTTGTTGCACTCTCCATAATACATCCCTGCTAATTTACCTTGTATGCAGCAGTATAATATGGTCATTATTACAATGTTTTGCAGCATCCTTGTACACTTGAGTTAGATTATCAACTAATTACTGCCAATCTAGCATGCACCAGTCAATCCATTAGAATTTTCATCCGGATCCATCTGATTTATCTTTGCATTTTAAGTAAGTACTTTGTTGCATTTGTGCTGAACAGGGATAACTTTATGAAATAATGTCTGGTGCATGGTTTGTTAATAAGTGTACACAACAGGGCAGCACCGTGGTGCAGTGGTTAGCACTGGTGCCTCACGGCGCCGAGGATCCGGGTTTAATCCTGGCCTCGGGTCACTGTCTATATGGAGTTTGCACATTCTCCCCGTGTTTGCTTGGGTCTCACCCCCACAACCCAAAGATTTGCAGGTTAGGTGGACTAGCCACGCTAGAGCTGGGGGGAGGTGGGGGACGGGGGCGGAAAATAGGACGGGGAGTGTGGAGTAAGGCTATGCATAGGGTAAATTGGACCTCCTTGTGCTCGAGGATGAGCGTGATTCAATTCAAGGTAGTGCACAGGATACATATGACCTGGGCGAGGATGAGTGTTTTCTTCCCAAGAATGGCACACCATAAGACCTTGAGACATAGGAGCAGAATTAGGCCACTCGGCCCATTGAGTCTGCTCCGCCATTCAATCATAGCTGATATTTTTCTCATCCCCATTCTCCTGTCTTCTCCTCAAAGCCCCTAATCCCCTTATTAATCAAGAACCTATCTATCTCTGTCTTAAAGACACTCAGTGATTTGGCCTCCACAGCCTTTTGCGGCAAAGAGTTCCACAGATTAACCACCCTCTGTGTGAAGAAATTCCTCCTCAGCTCTGATTTAAAGGATCGTCCCTTTAGTCTGAGATTGTGTCCTCTGCTTTTAGTTTTTCCTACTAGTGAAAACATCCGCTCCACGTCCACTCTATCCAGGCCTCGCAGTATCCTGTACATTGCAATAAGACCCCCCCTAAGATCCCCCCCCCTTTATCCTTCTAAACTCCAATAAGTACAGACCCAGAGTCCTCAACTGCTCCTCATATGACAAGCTGTTCATTCCAGGGATCATTCTTGTGAACCTCCTCTGGACCCTTCCCAAGGCAAACACATCCTTCCTTAGATACGGGGCCCAAAACTGCTCACAATACTCCAAATGGGGTCTGACCAGAGCCTTGTATAGCCTCAGAAGTACATCCTTGGTCTTGTACTCTAGCCCTCTTGACATGAATGCTAACATTGCATTTGCATTCCTGACTGCCGACTGAACCTGCATGTTAACCTTAAGAGAATCGTGAACATTGTGAACAGATGAGTGTGAGCAGCGTGGGCAAGGACCAGCAAATCACGTGCACATGTTCTGGAGCTGCGAGAAGCTGAAGAGATACTGGGAGAAAGATATACTGGGATGCTGTATTTGGGACGCTAGCTAAGACTGTTGGGGTAGAGCTCAGGGCGGACCCAATGGCGGTGAGCTTTAGGGTAATACCGGAGCTGATGGAGGGGAGGAGGACCGATGTGGTGGCCTTTGCCTCCCTAATTGCCCGTCGAAGGATATCGTTGGATTGGCGATTGGGGCCTGCATGACTTCCTTCGGCTGGAAAAGATCAAGTTTGAGTTGAGGGGATCAGCAGAGGGCTTTGAGGCACGGTGGGAACTGTTCATGACAATGTTTGAGGAATTGTTTGTCGGTGGGAGGGAGGAGGGCGGGGTGAAAAGGGGGAAAACTGTGAACTGTGGAGGTGTTACTGATTTGTGTTTTTGCACTTTTAGATATGTTTGGAATAAAATATTTTGAAAAAAAAGAATTGGCCATGTTAAATTGCCCCTTAATTGGACAAAAAAGAATTGGGTACTCTAAATTTATAAAAACAATAAGTGTACAATATGATATCAAAATCCTATTAATGTGGGATTTGCCTCTGATATGATGGAGCCAATTTACAATTTTTCTTGTGAAGTAAAATGGCTCTCAAAGCTCCTCAAAATAGCTCACTTACTCAATGATTGCTGAAACCAGGTTTGCTCTCTAATTCCCTGGTTTGATAAACTCTTCACTCCCAGTCAAAGATTATAGCATAAAGTGATGTCCTCTAATCCTCAACACTTCCGCCAATGTCTTCGCAACCTTCTCTTCTGTAAGGAGAACAGTCCCAGATGCATCGCTTTATTCATATAAGTCTTTAATTCCTGGAGCCATTCTTGTAAATGTTTTCTGGACCGTATCCTAAAGTGTGGTGCCCAGAATTGGGCACAATACTCCAGCCGTGGTCAAACCAATGTTTGTGAAGGTCATCATTGCTTCCTTTTGCACTCCTCTATGCCTCCATTTATGAAGCTGAGGATCCTATATGCCGTCTTAATCAGTTTCTCAACTTGCCCTGCCGCCTTCAATGATTTCCACACATATACCCCCAAGACCCACTGCCCCTGCTGTGGAATTGTATCCTGTATTTTATGTTGCCTTTTCTTATGCTTTATGCCAAAGTGTACCACTCCAATTCCTCTGATGTAAATTTCATCCATCACATGTCTGCGTATTCCACCCAGACGACCTATGACCTTTTGAAGTCTATCACTATGCTCCTCACAGGTCAGACTATTTGCAAATTTTCTGTTCTATGCATATTTTGATTGTGCCCTGCACACCCAAATCTAGATCATTATCATAGATCAAGAAACACATTGGTTCTATAATGACACCAGGGAAGCCCCACCTCCCTCCTGTCTGAAAAACAGATATTCACCACTTCTCTCTGTTTCTTGTCACTCAGCAACTTCACATCCATTCTGTCAATCCTTTTATTCCATGGGCTTCAACTTTGCTGATGAGCCTGTTATGTGGCACTTTATCAAATATCTTTTGGAAATCTATGTAGACCACAACAACTGGACTATGCGCATCCACGCGTTTGGTTATCTCATCAAAAATCAATCAAATGAGTTAAACATGGTTTTCCCTTAACAAATCCATGTTGGCTTTCCATAATTAGTCCATATTTTTCCATTTACTTTGTAATGATCAGGTTTAGAGATCACAAATGCATGGATGGTAGTTTCAACAGAAGATAATATTATGATCCCAGGCCAAATCCCAACATTGAAAGGATACCGGACAGAAACACCAATATTTAATTTAATTTCTAACATTGTGAGGAAAGGCTAATTCACTCCAGGAGTGATTTACGCACCAAAAGGATATGGTGTATTAAAACAAACTTTATTATTCCCACAGTCTTAAAACTAACTTTAACATCATAAAGAAAATAGCCTATAATTATCATTTAAACAATGCTTAACAATGAAATGAAATGCTATCTCCGAGCTGCTATCCTTGACCTCCCCTCAAGCAAAACCCATTTCAGGTTAAAATCCAGTTAGCAGACCCAGAAATACTTGCTGTAAAGAGATGTCTTGGATAGAATGCTCTGAGAGAGAGAGAGAGATCCTTCAGGAATTAGCTTGCAAATTCTTGCCTGTGTCAAACTACTGTTTAATCTGCCAGCCTCTTTGGAAACTATAGTTCTGCTCACAGGCAAAGTCTTTTTAACTAAACTGCTTTTGAGAGAAGCTGCTGGTCTGTTCACAGTCAAATCTTTAACTGAACTGAAACTCAACACCTGACTGCTTCAGCCCCTGTCTCCTCCCATTAACTACATTATCTTACTTGAAACTAAACACAATGGGCGTGATTCAACGTCCCGCCAGCTGGTCAATGGGGTTTCCCATTGTGGGTAGCCCCACACCAGGATTTTAAAAAGAAATTACTGCAGCGGTCATACACACACACACACATACCCAGGCTTTTAACCCTTACTGCACCAAATACATATAATACAATACATCTGAAATTTCTACATTCATCACAATGAACGGAGTCAAGTGACGTTACAAGGTGGAAATAGGCAATCTTAGTGATCAGGAGTGGGTCTGTGGTCAGAAAGTTATCATGGGCTGTACAGTTTGGTTCAACTTCAAGTAGCTTCCAGGGAGAGGGATGGAGTTGATTGTTATGAACACAGTTTGTGGCAAGACTGAAGAGATTGGTTCCACTCTTCCCAATATTTATTTGCTTGAAATTTCTGCTCCGGTACTGTATGTTGGACAAGCAGTCTGATAAATAACAGACTGAGGGGGGGGGGGGGGGGGGGGTCGAGAGAGTTGGTGGGTGATGACATCGTACATATGGAAAGTGATGTTGTGTTTTCGGTTGATGTTACCAGAGATGAAACCCAAGATACACATGTTCTGTATGCTTCAAAACTACACTGGAAAGTCCATTCATATCGAGTCAATGGCATTTGTCTTTCAACATGTTTTTTCTACCAATAATTGAAGCATGCACATGGGAAATAGGACTTGTATGAGGGGACGATGGGATCAGGCTATTGAATTTGATGATCAGCCATGATCATAATGAATGGCGGAATGGGTGGCATTCTGCCTCATGGCGCCGAAGACCCGGGTTCGATCCCAGCCCCGGGTCACTGTCTTTGTGAAGTTCACGCATTCTCCCTGTGTCTGCCTGGGTCTTACCCCTACAACCCAAAGATGTGCAAGGTAGGTAGATTGGCCAAGCTAAATTGCCCCTTTGGAAAAAAATAATTGGGTATTCTAAATTTAAAAAAAAAGACATATCAAACTTCGTGAACGGATGTTGACTGGAGAATTCTATTTTGGGAGAGTGATGATTACCTTAAATTTTGCCATTCATTCATGTGTTTGGTTTTCCAACAGAAAGGCCCAGCAAGATGTTTAGTAACTGTCTAAAACACTGAGTGTGCACTTGTGTGTGTGTGTGTGTGTACTTTCCTGCAGATTAATTTACAGTCAAAGGTGATAGTGGAAGCAAATAAAAGGCAAAGCTGAAAGTTTTGTAGTTTAACAAATGCTCCCATTTCATTCATTTATAGATATTTGAGTTTGGTTTGTGTTCGAGTGTTGACGTTTTCTATAGTATTTAATAAATCACTTCCTTTGCTCAAAAATCTACCTAAATATCTGAGCTTCTTTTGGAAGCTAACATCTTTACTGAGCAAGAGGATGGGGTTGGGTTTGACTCGCTGAACCAATCGTCTCAGCAATAAATGTCAATTCCATATTGATGCTGAGAGGCTACTGTAAAAATGCTTCTGAAGCATCACCACTCAAGGGCAAGTAGGGACGGGCAATAAATGCCGACCGAGCCAGTGATGCCCACAACCTGTAAATTCGTTATTTTAAAAAAACTGACCTACAAATAATCATAGGTAGCAAGGAGGAGGCAACCAGATCAGAACAAAAACATCCAGCCAGAAAGACTAATGGATTACTCACAAGTGAAAAGAATCTGATCAGGATGTTTGGAATGAAAATAAAGTACAATCAATTCATTGGTTTAACCAGGTCGGTCAAGGCAGCCTTGAGGAGGAGTTTATAGAATGTATTCGTGATAGTTTCCGAGAACAGTATGTAATGGAACCTATGAGGGAACAAGCGGTCCTAGATCTGGTCCTGTGTAATGAGACAGGATTGATTCAGGATCTCATAGTTAGGAATACTCTCGGAAGGAGCGATCACAATATGGTGGAATTTAAAATACAGATGGAGGGTGAGAAGGTAAAATCAAACACAAGTGTTTTGTGCTTAAACAAAGGAGATTACAATGGGATGAGAGAAGAACTAGCTAAGGTAGACTGGGTGCAAAGACTTTATGGTGAAACAGTTGAGGAACAGTGGCGAACCTTCCAAGCGATTTTTCACAGTGCTCAGCAAAGGTTTATACCAACAAAAAGGAAGGACGGTAGAAGGAGGGAAAATCTAAGGAAATAAGGGAGAGTATCAAATTGAAGGAAAAAGCATACAAAGTGGCAAAGATTAGTGGGAGACTAGAGGACTGGGAAATTTTTAGGGGGCAACAGAAAGCTACGAAAAAAGCTATAAAGATAGATTATGAGAGTAAACTTGCTCAGAATATAAAAACAGATAGTAAAAGTTTCTACAAAAATATAAAACAAAAAAGAGTGGCTAAGGTAAATATTGGTCCTTTAGAGGATGAGAAGGGAGATTTAATAATGGGGGATGAGGAAATGGCTGAGGAACTGAACAGGTTTTTTTGGTCGGTCTTCACAGTGGAAGACACAAATAACATGTCAGTGACTGATGGAAATGAGGCTATGACAGGTGAGGACCTTGAGAGGATTGTTATCACTGAGGAGGTAGTGATGGGCAAGCTAATGGGGCTAAAGGTAGACAAGTCTCCTGGCCCTGATGCATCCCAGAGTGCTAAAAGAGACGGCTAGGGAAATTGCAAATGCTCTAGTGATAATTGACCAAAATTCACTAGACTCTGGGGTGGTCCCGGCGGATTGGAAATTAGCAAACGTGACACTGCTGTTTAAAAAAGGAGGTGGGCAGAAAGCGGGTAATTATAGGCCAATGAGCATAACTTTGGTAGTAGGGAAGATGCTGGAATCTATCATCAAGGAAGAAATAGCGAGGCATCTGGATGGAAATTGTCCCATTGGGCAGATGCAGCATGGGTTCATAAAGGGCAGGTCGTGCCTAACTAATTTAGTGGAATTTTTTGAGGACATTACCAGTGCGGTAGATAACGGGGAGCCAATGGATGTGGTATATCTGGATTTCCAGAAAGCCTTTGACAAGGTGCCACACAAAAGGTTGCTGCATAAGATAAAGATGCATGGCATTAAGGAGAAAGTAGTAGCATGGATAGAGGATTGGTTAATTAATAGAAAGCAAAGAGTGGGGATTAATGGGTGTTTCTCTGGTTGGCAATCAGTAGCTAGTGGTGTCCCTCAGGGATCAGTGTTGGGCCCACAATTGTTCACAATTTACATGGATGATTTGGAGTTGGGGACCAAGGGCAATGTGTCCAAGTTTGCAGACGACACTAAGAAGAGTGGTAAAGCAAAAAGTGCAGAGGATACTGGAAGTCTGCAGAAGGATTTGGATAGGCTAAATGAATGGGCTAGGGTCTGGCAGATGGAATACAATGTTGACAAATGTGAGGTTATCCATTTTGGTAGGAATAACAGCAAAAGGGATTATTATTTAAATGATAAAATATTAAAACATGCTGCTGTGCAGAGAGACCTGGGTGTGCTAGTGCATGAGTCACAAAAAGTTGGTTTACAGGTGCAACAGGTGATTAAGAAGTCAAATGGAATTTTGTCCTTCATTGCTAGAGGGATGGAGTTTAAGACTAGGGAGGTTATGCTGCAATTGTATAAGGTGTTAGTGAGGCCACACCTGGAGTATTGTGTTCAGTTTTGGTCTCCTTACTTGAGAAAGGATGTACTGGCACTGGAGGGTGTGCAGAGGAGATTCACTAGGTTAATCCCAGAGCTGAAGGGGTTGGATTACGAGGAGAGGTTGAGTAGACTGGGACTGTACTCGTTGGAATTTAGAAGGATGAGGGAGGATCTTATAGAAACATATAAAATTATGAAGGGAATAGATAGGATAGATGCGGGCAGGTTGTTTCCACTGGCGGGTGAAAGCAGAACTAGGGGGCATAGCCTCAAAATAAGGGGAAGTAGATTTAGGACTGAGTTTAGGAGGAACTTCTTCACCCAAGGGTTGTGAATCTATGGAATTCCTTGCCCGGTGAAGAAGTAGAGGCTCCTTCATTAAATGTTTTTAAGATGAAGATAGATAGTTTTTTGAAGAATAAAGGGATTAAGGGTTATGGTGTTTGGGCCAGAAAGTGGAGCTGAGTCCACAAAAGATCAGCCATGATCTCATTGAATGGTGGAGCAGGCTCGAGGGGCCAGATGGCCTACTCCTGCTCCTAGTTCTTATGTTCTTATGTTCTTATTTTACCTAGCTGCCATAATTTCCATTCCAAATCCGAGGGCTATGGAAGCATTTGAAATAAACCAAACCACTTACCAACATAAACCCTTTAATGCTGCATGGTGAGCATTTGCATTTTAATTTTTTTTTAGAAAATATTTTATTGAGGCATTTATAATTTTAACATTTTAAACAACAGAGCGATCCGACTCACACAAAAACCCCACAATAATATACCCAACTCCCTCCAGCCCTAAACCCTAACTACCGATACATTGGATTGCCTGCCCTTATTCGTCAGTACCATGAACCCCCCCCCCCCCCCGCTGCTGATGGTCAATCCTCCTTGAAGAAGTCGATGAATGGCTGCCACCCTCAAGCAAAACCCTGTAATCAATCCCTTAAGGCAAACTTAATCTTCTCTAGCCTGAGAAACCCTGCCATGTCACTGACCCAAACCCCCGACTTTGGAGGCACCGAGTCCCTCCATCCCAGCAAAATCCGCCTCCGGGCCAGCAGGGAGGCAAAGGCCAAAACATCGGCCACTCTCCCCCCACCCCCTGGGCTCCCGGATCTTCTGACACTCCAAATATTGCCATCTCTGGACTCTGGAGTGCACCCTCCCAGGACCTCTGACATGACATCTGAAAATCCCAGCCAAAGTCCCCTCAACCTCAGACACGCCCAAAACATATGCAGATGGTTCGCAGGACTTCTCCCACACCGCCCACACCTGTCCTCCACCTCCTCAAAAAACCTACTCATCCGGGCCACAGTCACATGAGCCCTGTGAACCACCCTGAATTGGATCAGGCTAAGCCTGGCACATGACGAGGATGCATTGACTCTCCTCAGGGCCTTCTTCCATAACCCGACTTCCAACTCTCCTCCCAGCTCTTCCTCCCACTTCCTCTTCACTTCCCCAATTGGGACCCCTTCCCACTCCATCAATTCCTTGTATATTTCCGAGTTCCTCCCCTCCCCAACCCCTGTTTTTGACATCACCTTGTCCTGTAGTCCCCTTAGTGGGAGGCGAGAAAAGCTTGGGACCTGCCTCCGAACAAAATCCCGTACCTGCAGGTACCGAAATCCTTCCCCACCCGGCAACTCAAACTCCTCTTCTAGCCCCTCCAGGCTCGGGAAACCCTCCTCAATGAAGAGATCCCCAAATCTCTCAATCCCTGCCCGCTGCCACCTCTTGAAGCCCCCCCCCCCCGACCCATTTCCTAACCATCGATAAATTAGCTATTAGCTGGCCAGTAGTAATTAATAAAGTTCGGAAGGGCCAAGCCCCCCTCCCCGTGCCCCCGCTCAAGAAGGACCTTCTTCACCCTCAGGGCATTGCCGGCCCATATAAAACCCGAGATTGCCACATTCATCTTCCTAACAAATTGCGCCTTGTGGATGAAGATTGGAAGACACTGAAACAGGAACAGCAATCTCGGGAGGACTGTCATTTTCACAGCCTGTACCCTCCTCGCCAATGACAGCGGGAGCATGTCCCACCTACGGAAGTCCCCTTTCACTTGCTCAATCAACCTGCCCAAATTTAGTTGATGAAGCTGACCCCTGTCCCTTGCCACCTGAATCCCCAGGTACCTAAAACTTCCTCCCATCACTTTGAATGGCAACTCCCTCAGTTTCCTCTCCTGCCCCCTTGCCTGGATCGCAAAAACCTCAATCTTGCTCATATTCAGTTTGTAACCTGAGAACCGACCAAATTCTTCCAGTATCCCCATAATTCCTGCAATTCCCCCCAACGGGTCTGTTATATAAAGAAGCAAATCGTCCGCATAGAGCGAGACCCTATGTTCCAAACCCCCCCTCTCACTATCCCCCGGCAAATGTTCGATGCTCTCAGTGCCATTGCCAAAGGCTCTATGGCTAGGGCAAACAGTAGTGGGGAGAGTGGACACCCCTGTATCGTCCCCCGACACATACTAAAATATTGCGATCGAACCCGGTTTGTCCTTGCATTCGCCACCGGTGCCTGATAAAGCAACCGGACCCAATCTCAAGTCCCTGCCCAAACCCAAACCTTCCCAGGACATCCCACAAATACTTCCACTCCACCCGATCAAAGGCCTTTCCTGCATCCATGGCCACCACCACCTCAACCTCGTGCCCCTCCGCAGGCATCATTATTACATTTAGGAGCCGCCTAATGTTGGACGTCCGGTGTCGTCCCTTCACAAATCCCGTCTGGTCCTCCCCTATTACCCCCAGGACACAATCCTCTATCCGTGTGGCCAAGATCTTTGCCAGTAACTTTGTATCCACATTCAACAGGGAGATCGGCCTATACGACCCACAACTCTCCGGATCCTTATCCTGCTTCAAAATGAGGGAAATCGATGCCTGCGATAAAATTGGGGAGAGCACTCCCAGCTCCTTGGACTCATTAAAATCCTTTACCAGGAGCAGCCCCAACAGCCCGGAAAACGTTTTATAAAACTCAACCGTATATCCGTCTGGTCCCAGGGCTTTACCCGATTGCATTGCCCCCAACCCGTCTATAACCTCCCCAAGCCCAATTGGGGATCCCAAATCTTCCACCAATTCTTCATCTATCCTCGGGAACTCTAGCTCCCCCAGAAATCGTTTCATACTCTCCTCCCTGGCTGGGGGTTCCGATTTATACAATTTCCTCTAAAACTCCATAAACACATCATTCACCCCCGTCGGATCCAGAATTACCTTCCCCTCCTATATCTCTTACTTTCCCAATCTCTCTTGCCGCCGCCTGTTTCCTCAGCTGGTGCGCCAACATCCTGCTGGCTTTTTCCCCTTATACACCGTCCCCTTAACCCTCAGCTGTCCCTCCGTCTTATCTGTGGACAGGAGCCCAAATTCCAGCTGCAGTCTCTGACGCTCCTTCACGAGCCCCACATCCGGAGACTCCGCATACCTCCTGTCCACCTGTAAAATTTTGCCTACCAGCCTGTCCAACTCCGCCCACTCAGCCTTGTCCTTATGGGCCTGAATTGGGATGAGATCCCCCCTAATAACCGCCTTCACTGCCTCCCACACCACCCCCGCTGGAACCTCATCTGTGTCATTGATCCCAAGATGTCCCCGGATGTCCTCCCTCACCCGCTCACATGTCTCTGCCTTCAATAACAGCCCCACATCCAACCTCTATTGCGGGCACTGGGCCTTTCCTTTGCTAACTTTCAAATCCACCCAGTGCGGGGCATGGTCTGACACCACTATTGCTGAAAATTCAGCATCTATCACCTCAGCCAGCCGCGTTTTATCCATAACAAAAAAGTCTATCTGGGAATACACCTTATGCACATGGGAGTAGAACAAAATCTCCTTACTCCTCGGTCTCCCAAATCTTCTCAGATCGACCCCCCCCCCCCATGCACTCCATGAACCCCCACAGCTCCTTTACCTTGGCTGATACCTTCCCAGACCTAGAGCTCGATCAGTCCAATCCTGGATCAAGGACCGTATTGAAATCTCCACCCATAGTCAGTCGATCTGAATATGGGTCCGGGATCTTCCCCACAACCCGCCTAACAAACTCAATGTCATCCCAGTTCGGGACATATATATTTACCAATACCATGGCCATTCCCTTCAGCTTCCCAGTAACCATAACATATCTACCATCTGGGTCCGCTACTATATTCCCCGCCTCGAATGCCACCCGCTTATTAACCAAGATTGCCACCCCCCTCGTTTTAAAGTCCAACCCCGAATGGAACATCTGGCCAATCTATCCCTTCCTTAAACTAATCTGATCCCCCATCTTCAGATGTGTCTCCTGCAACAAGGCCACGTCCGTTTTCAGTTTTCCTTAAGTGCACAAACACTTTTGACTGGCCCATTCAATCCCCGAACGTTCCACGTGACCAGCCTGATCAGGGGGCCCCCCGCCCCCTGTGGTAGTCACCACTGTTGTATTATATTGTATATATGGGTATTATGGGAAGGCCCCTGTAATACAGGTACGGGGGTAGATCCCTGCCTGCTGGCTCCACCCAGGAGGCGGAGTATAAATGTGTGTGCTCTCCGAACAGCAGCCATTTCATAAGCTGCTGTAGGAGGCCACACATCTCTGTGTAATAAAGCCTCGATTGCATTCTACTCTCGTCTCGTCGTAATTGTTAGTGCATCAATTTATTACACAGATTTTTCAGAGATGTACCTCCACATCCAGCCGGATCACCTGCAGCTGCATCCTCAAGCAGACAACGCCAAAAAGGACTTCCAACATTGGCTAGCTTGCTTTGAAGCATACATTGGGTCTGCGCCAGACTCAATCCCAGAAGCACAGAAGCTCCAGATTCTGTACACGCGGCTGAGCTCCAACGTTTTTCCCCTCGCCCAGGACGCGCCTACCTACGCAGAGGCCATGGCGCTCCTGAAGGAGAATTACGCTCAGCAGACCAATAAGATCTACACCAGGCACCTCCTATCCACGCGGCACCAACTTCCCGGTGAGTCTGTGGAAGATTTCTGGCGCGCTCTGCTCCCCCTGGTTAGAGACTGACTGTCAGGCCGTTTCGGCCACGGAACATTCGAATCTGCTAATGAGAGATGCATTTGTTATGGGCATAGGGTCTGACTACATCCGCCAGCGCCTCTTAGAAGGGGCCATGCTTGACCTTGCGGCGACCAAGAAACTAGCACTCTCGCTCACGGTCGCCTCACGCAACGTACAGGCTTATGGTCCCGACTGCACGGCCCACCCCCCTATGCATTGTGGACCCCGCCAGCGGTCACTCCATCATGGACCCCATCAGCGACCGCCCTCAGCCAACCCCACGCCTGCACCGCGCGGCAGCCAACCAACCCTGGGGGACCCAAGTGCTACTTCTGCGGACAGACAAAATACCCCCTGCAACGCTGCCCTGCACGGAGCGTGCTCTGCAAGGCCTGTGGCAAGAAGGGACATTTTGCTGCAGTGTGCCAGGCTCGCTCAATTGCCGCTATTGTCCCCGCACCACCCACATGCGGCCAGTGGGCGCTGCCATTTTCCTCTCCTCAGACCACCTGCGGCCCGTGGGCGCTGCCATCTTGCTCCACTCACAACACGGGCGGCCCGTGGGCGCTGCCATCTTGCTTGCCTCAGAACCAATGGGCACCGCCATCTTGCCTGTCCCAGGACACGTGTGGCCCAAGGGCGCCGCCATCTTGCCTGCCCCAGGGCACGTGTGGCCCGTGGGCACCGCCATGTTACCCGCCTCAGGACCTCATCGGGCTGGTCATCGCCTGCAACCGGCGACGACCAGCTGCGTCTTGCCTCGGTCACGATCGACCAGTCTTGACCACACAACCTCATGACCGCTTCGACAAAGGTGAAGGTCGATGGGCACGAGATATCCTGCCTTCTGGACTCCGGGAGCACTGAGAGCTTCATCCACCCCGATACGGTAAGGCGCTGCTCCCTCGCGGTACACCCCGCTAATCAAAGAATCTCCCTGGCCTCCGGATTCCACTCCGTGGCGATCCGGGGGTCCTGCATCGCCACCCTCACCATCCAGGGCGTAGAGTTCAGCGGCTTCCGGCTCTACGTCCTCCTCAACTTCTGCGCTGCCTTGCTACTCGGCTGGACTTGTTTTGTTATGCTGATGGTTGCTGGTATCGATATTGTCTGGCCTTTCCAGAGGTAAATACACAGCCAACCTGCAGCTGCTCATTTGTGTCTTGTTGGCTGACTTTCCCATCAGCCTTTGCCGTTTGCCATTTTGAATCGGGAGTTGGCCATTTTAAGTGGCTACACACCCTCCTTGTGATCCTAATGCGAAGCGTGAAGGATCACATAACTATGTTGCTTTCCATTCCCTGACCTGGGGGGGGGGGGGGGGGAACTTTCTTCATGGCCTCTGCACTGACCATAGCTATGCAAAAAAAAAAATTCACTGACAATTCGAAGGGCGCTATGTCAAACAGGGACATGCATTACAAAACAATAAACTGGGAACCTCTAACTATTCTTAGTACACTACACTCACTTAAACATTTCATCATTCTACCTTCCTCAACCATACAAACAAAATCATAGCAGTTTATACACAGTTTTCCTGGCTTGGCAGTCAAGCTCAGGATCGTACAATTTGCACATGAACAGTTCTTTACATTTCTTTATTTGCAATAAAACACAAATGGATGCTCTTTATTATAGATCGCGGGGGTCGGGGGTCTGGTCGTATCCGAAAATAAGGGATCTGATCCCATATACCGGGGTGCGAGCGCGGTAGGCTCTCCTTCTCCATTTCCTGAGACGCATAGTCTGCACGATGCAGCAGAGTATCGCCAATACCAGTAAGGTTTCTATTACATATGACAGAGAGTACCAGGTTATAAACCTGGCACACCAAGATGATGTGGTGTCGCTGGTGACTGGGCTCTGGGTACTGCGGGGAAGTGAAACATTTACGGCTGGGGGTCTTGAAGTCATGGGGTTGGCATTCACTCGCAACCAAATGTCCATTATTATGGTGATGATCCATGTGAAGGAAGTCCTCATGGCTCTTCTCTTTTCTTTTCTTCTCTTCTCCGGTCCTGGAGCTTCTGGAGTTTTCTGTGGAAACAAGCATAGTGTCTGTAACTATCTTGGTTTAACATCTCGTACGATAGTCTGTCTGTCCAATAGTTAGTGTCTAGTTGTGTGGGGACAGAATCGGGGTCATCAGTGCAGTTCGGTGGTCGGTGGTGGGGTTTGTTGAGGAAAGTGATCATGAAGGGATCACTTGGATCGTAGTCGGAATCGCTGGGTGTGGGTCCTGTTGCATGGGGGTAGTAGGAAGGCGTGCTGTGGCTATCGTCCGAGTCACAGTCGCTGTCTCTGCTGCTGCAGTCTGTGGGCATTCCGGGGCGGAGTGTATACTTAGGGGGTGGAGTCGAGGTCGAGTCCGTGGCTGGGCTGGATGTGTTGGGGGATGGTAGGGTTACATTGGCTATGGGCGGGGTGTGGTGTGCTGCGTCGAGCATGACGTGGTGTGCGTGGTTCGACTGTGTTCCATATGCCTTCAGCTAGTTTATATGGAACCACGCAGTCTTACCGTTGGGGTACTTTATTTTATATACGGAAGGGCTTACTTTATCCGCAATGGAGTACGGACCCGAGTATTTTGGGGACAAACAAACAAAGAACAAAGAAATGTACAGCACAGGAACAGGCCCTTCGGCCCTCCAAGCCCGTGCCGACCATACTGCCCGACTAAACTACAATCTTCTACACTTCCTGGGTCCGTATCCTTCTATTCCCATCCTATTCATATATTTGTCAAGATGCCCCTTAAATGTCCCTATCGTCCCTGCTTCCACTACCTCCTCCGGTAGTGAGTTCCAGGCACCCACTACCCTCTGCGTAAAAAACTTGCCTCGTACATCTACTCTAAACCTTGCCCCTCTCACCTTAAACCTATGCCCCCTAGTAATTGACCCCTCTACCCTGGGGAAAAGCCTCTGACTATCCACTCTGTCTATGCCCCTCATAATTTTGTATACCTCTATCAGGTCGCCCCTCAACCTCCTTCGTTCCAGTGAGAACAAACCGAGTTTATTCAATCGCTCCTCATAGCTTATGCCCTCCATACCAGGCAACATTCTGGTAAATCTCTTCTGCACCCTCTCTAAAGCCTCCACATCCTTCTGGTAGTGTGGCGACCAGAATTGAACACTATACTCCAAGTGTGGCCTAACTAAGGTTCTATACAGCTGCAACATGACTTGCCAATTCTTATACTCAAAGAATTGAGTATAAGACAGGAATGTGCTAGGGTAATATACAGAGAGCATAACTTGCTGTCCTATACTGTACTCAGTCGCATGCACTGTCTTGTCGAAACAAGCCTTGCTCTGTTTCTTTCTGATGCCCAATTTTACTGCGGCTGCTAGCTGAGCCGTTTTAACATTTTCAACTAATTGCTGTACTGCTTTCTCGTGTGTGAGGGCCGTCACTTCGGGGCTGGTCAAGTCTAAACCTAATAAATATTCTGTGCCTTTCATGGGGCGTCTGGTCATGAGGGTGTGTGGGGTGTAACCTGTGGAAGTAGAAATTGTGTTACGCAAAAACATCAGCGCGAAAGGGAGGACTGAGTCCCAAGTGGTGTTGTTCTGCTGGACCATTTTTCTGAGGGTGGATTTTAAGGTCCAATTCATGAACTCCACGATACCACTCGACTGTGGGTGGTATGCTATGTGGCATTTTTGGGTGATGCCAAATAACGTGAGGACATTCTGCATGACACGTCCTGTAAAATGGGAGCCTTGGTCTGATTCAATGCTGCGGGGGGGGTACCCATCTTGTAAAGATGTGGTGGGTCAAAATCTTGGCTGTGGTTTTTGCAGTGTTTATGCGGCTGGGAATGCTTCCACCCATTTCGTAAATGTGTCAATTACCACAAATACATATTTATAGCCATTCCTGCAAGGGGGCAATGGTCCTATAAAATCAATCTGGAGGTTAGTCCAGAGGCCATTAACGGGTCGGGTGTGGCTGAGTTGAGCCTTTTTGGCATATCTGTCTGGATTATTCTGGGCACAGATAAGACAATTTTCGATGTAATGGTTTACATCTTCCTTTAAATTCGGCCACCAACAAAGCTGCTTGAGATGGGCTGTAGTGGGATCGATTCCCTGATGTCCATGACCGTCATGGAACAAACAAATCAGTTGATTCCTGTCCTGGTCAGGAACCAGATAAAGGGTGTATTTTAACACCACACCGTCAGGTGTGGTCAGTGCATTTTTGAACCTCTCATAGGGTGCTGGGTATTTTCCTTTTACAATCTCCCTGAGATTGCTGTCCTGCTTCTGGGCCTCCACTAGATCCTCGATCTTTGTCTGTGAGACCTGAACTGCACTCATTGGCGTGCTTTTGGGGGGTGTCCAAAGGTATCCATGCCAGGAACCTGCTTTGGACAGTGCGTTGGCTTTCACATTTCCAGGGGGGGAGGAACGATGGTGACTACGAACTTTGATTATCCCAAAAGTCCTGTTCTGGGCTCTCTGTAAAATATGACGGAGCAATGGGGCTGAGGGGAGGGGTTTTCCGTCTGCGGAAACTAATCCTCTTGCTTTCCACAGGGGCAGAAATTCCATGAAGCTGTTGCAGACATAGAGGCTGTCCGAGTAAATGTCTGCTGGGCTGGGGAAGGAATCTGGGTGTTCCACTATATATGCGACGGCCCTGAGCTCTGCTGCCTGCGCGTCTAAGTGGCCTGGCAGTTTTATCGATATTTCCTCGAGGGCGCGTCCCTGCGTGTCCTCGACATAGATACCGCAACCTGTTATGCGCTTCCCATCCAAGACTGTGGAAGATCCATGCACATAGATCTTTATGGGCTCACACGTGTCTGTGTGCTGGGGGCTCTGGGTTGAACTACCTATCTTTCTAGGGGGTGTCTTAGCAATAAAGGGGCCTGTGTCGTGGTGTGGAGAGATAATTTTGCATTCATGGGGGGTTCCGGGGTACTGTAAGTTGTCGGCTAAATAGGTGTGCGTCTTTGTCCTTTTAACAGTGATGTCCCATCCCTGCAAGAGAAGGGTCCATCTCGCTGCTCTAATCTGGCTGACTGTACCGTCTTTGAGTCGTCCGTCCAGTAAAAGTTGGGTGGGGGTGTGTTCGGTGAGAATTGTGATGGGGTTCAGTCCGGTAATATATGAAAAATACTGCACTGCCCAAAATACTGCGAGCAGGTGCCTCTCACAGGCTGAAAATCCCTGCGCCACAGCATTTAAAATTCTGGAGGCGTAAGCTTCGGGCCTTAACTGGTCGTGCTGTTCTTGGAGGAGCACGGCCAAAAGGGTGCGGTCTGTGGTCGCTACCTCTATGGCGTAAGGGGAAAGCGGTCTGGAACTTGTAGTGCGGGGGCTGCTATGAGTGCCTGTTTTAAAGAGTCCACAGCATCCGTATGCTGCGGAAGCCATTCCCAGGGGGACCCTTTCTTTAGGAGGTCTGAGAGGGGCGCTGCCTTGCTGGCGAAACCGTCGATGTGGTTTTGGCAGTAGCCAACCAGTCCTAAAAACGACCGGAGGGCTGAAACGTTCTGGGGAAGGGGCAATTTAGCAATCGAGTCAATCCTTTTATGCTCGATCTCGCGTTTACCGTGCGTGATAATTGTTCCCAAATATATCACTTTTTCTTCCAAAATCTGGGCCTTTTTGGGGTTGACTTTACAACCGATTGAGTGTAAGAGTTCCAGGAGTTCGGACAGAAGCTCAATGTGCTCTTCCTTGGTGTTTGTCTGCAGTAGTAGGTCGTCTACATACTGTACCAGACATTCGGGGTGAGAAAATTTGGCTAAACCATTTGCCAGCTGTCGGTGGAAAATGGAGGGGGAGTTGTGGAATCCTTGTGGAAGGCATGTCCACGTGTACTGCTGCGCTTTAAAAGTGAAGGCAAATTTGTACTGGCACGCCTTTGCCAATGGAATGGACCAGAATCCATTACTGACGTCCAAAACCTTAAAGAATCGGGAATTGAGTCCCTGCTTGAGCATGGCCTCGGGACTTGTTGCTACTGTGGGGGCTGCTGCGGGGGTGACTTTGTTGAGTTCCCGGTAATCGATGGTCAGTCGCCATGATCCATCGGGCTTTCTCACTGGCCAAATCGGGGCATTATTAGTGGAGGCTACTGATCTAAGTACGCCCTGCTCTAATAAGCTTTCTATTACCATGGATATTTCTCCCTCTGCATCTTGGGGAAATCCATACTGTTTTTAGGGCCTAGGGTCAGGTCCTGTTATCTGTACAGAGCCAGTCATCCGTCCACAGTCGTGCTTGTGGGTCGCGAATGCTGCCCTGTTCTTTTGCGGAACTGCTCTAACCTGCTTGTCCGTACTAAGCGTGGTCGGGTTGAACCAAAATCCGCCTACGGCGCTAATTTTGTTTGCATACTCTCCTATGTTGAGCGTTGCGGGGGCACTTGCGGATTTTACCATCTTCCAGACACACTGGTTCGAATGAATGATTATGGGAATTCATGAAATCGATTCCCAGAATGTGCTCTGCTGTGTGGGGCAGGTCAACTAAAACCACGGGGTGCTTGGTGGTGATGGTACCGATTTGAATGGGTACAGGGGCTGTGATGTGTCCCTGCTGTGAGTGGCCTGTAAAGCCGCTGAGGGTGATAGTGGCTGTAGTGGGCCACGTGTCTTTTTGAAACAGGGTGGAGGAATTTATCGTGGTGCGGGACCCTCCTGTGTCGCAGAGAAATTCAATGGGCTGTCCATGAATTTTCGCTGCAACTACCGGTCGTCCGGACCTATCCCAAAGGGTGTCGCAGACCCAACTGGGGGAACCCGTACACCGTCAGTCCGGTCCGGTCAAGTCCGTCTGATCTGAACGGCCGCTAACGCTATGAATGGGCTCTGTCTCCTTCTTACTCAGAGTGCCCGTCTGCTGGGCTCTCTGTGGCTTTTTAGGGGCATTGCACTCTCTTGCGAAGTGTCCCAACTGTCCGCAGTTGTAACACTCCTGTGACTTGGGTGGGGGGCTGTTCTTTCCTTCATTCACCCATGCGGGGTTCTGGTGTGTTATTACTGCCTGCATATCTGCTCCGGCCTGCTTTTCCTCGGGATTCTTGACTGCGGGTTTACTTGGTATAGATTGCTCCCAAACGCGGGACAATCTTTTCACTACCCACTTCTCGTTATAGGCCTCCTCTGAGGGATCATAACTCGTGCAAGCTTTCTGCCCTGTTTCTGTGGCATGGGAGATAAGGGTGCGGGTCCATTTGGCCATGTTGTCTGGGGACAAATGGGCGTGGTCTAAGTCCAAAGACTGCTGCAAAGTGGATCCACAGGCGTCCAGCAAACGCTGTGGGGTGCTCGGATTTCTTTTGCCTACATTTGTTGAGGCTATCTACGGGGTCACCCCGGTTATACCTGATCGCATCCAGGATCGCGGTATGCATTTCTGCAAGGGTGCCTCCTCCTACATTCTGTGGGTCGGGAAGGGCTGCTGCTACTGAAGGATCCAAACTTAAAACTGTGAGCTTTACATGCTCTCGCTCATCCAGGCCGTACATGGTTGCCTGATGCTTAACTGTGGCAAAGAAATGGTGGGGGTCTGAGGTGGGGAGGAACGGTGTGACCTTATCGCACGCGTCCCGTAATTGGGTCACTGTTAAGGGGGTGTCATATAGAAATTCCGTGTCGTCTACTATGGCTGTGCGGCGGGTGGTTACTGGGTTCATTGGAGCGTGAACTATCTGCTGTGTGGGAGGTTGGGGCGCTTTCCTCTTCGGTGGCTTTCACTGCGCACATGTTCCCTGAACATATCTCTGCGCTGTTTCGTTCAATTCTTCCCAATCAGGGCCATCTTCCTGATCTAATTTTTCTCCAAAGGTTTCCTGGAAACCTTTCTGAACTGAAAGCAGCGATTGCAGCTCTGCAATCTGCTTCCGGCACTTTGCATGATCTAGCGTGCTTTGTCTTTGTTCTGTGGTGGCAGCATGGAGTGCTCTTAATGCTGCCTTTAGATCGCTACACTGTCTCTGTAACGCTTCTACCTGCTTTTCTGTTTCTTCACGTACCAGGACTGCACGTTGCGTGTCCTGATAGGCCTTTTCGTATTGAGACTGGAAGCTGCTTAAGTGCGCCAGACAACACTGGTGTGCCCTTTTGGCATCCTCCACCTCTCCCATCTTTTGCTGCCAACTTCCTTCTCAATTCCAAAATTCTCCTTTTCTACCTCGCTTACATCGACCTTACTCATTCGATGTATGCCCTCAACTTCTTTCCGGAGCATCCTAACGACCTCCTCTGTGCCTCGCAATTGTGCCAAGCAGGACACAATTGCCATCGGCTTGCGAGCTTTCCCTAAGCTCTTTTTGTGGATCTCGCTCAGGTTCTCCCACCGAGTATGTCCTATACTCCCGGGACCTGATTCCTCGGTGTCACATAATTCATTCCAAAGGGGCCATCCTTTCCCTTTGAGATATTTCCTGATCTCTTCCTCCCAAATGGGACATTGTCCCACTCTACTGCTGCTGATCGCTGCGACCGCAAATTCCTCTGGGTTCATGAGGCGCTGCATTGCCTGCATTGCCATCTTTCCTATCCGAATGCTGCTCTTCAAATTTGGGACAGGGGTTTTAATCCGAATGCTGCTCTTCAAATTTGGGACAGGGGTATTAAGGCGGTGCTGTGAATACGGGTACGGCTTTCGCTACTTTCCGAAATACAAACTTCCGACAGTTTTGTCGCGACAAAAAAATCTATCAGTTTTACCTTATCGCCCTGTTAGTTACGCATGCCGACACATACTTCCGAATTTATGAGTATTGATCAGAACTGCTTGAACACTTGTGGTTTTCTGTTTCCAATTGGATCTCTAATTCAAATTCTGGGTTCTCCCGGAGTGGTTTTCCACTTCTAGGTCAGGTCCCGTCAGGATGTCGCCAAATAATGTTGCTGATTTTCTGCTTGGTTCAATTGCTCTGTTTTATTACCTTTGCTCTCGGGTCGCCAGGTATCTTTATGATACTGCCACGTGGTTCAAGTCCGAGTAATGATCAATAATGCAATACACCGATTAGTAAGGTTTAAATCAAAACACATTTATTATACACAATAATCGCTACTCAGGCACAAATTCTATGTCTAAGCTACTTCTACAACTAACAGGCCTATACTTAACTTGGAACTGGGCCACCAGGTCAGGGAAACAAATGGCCTTTCGTTCGGGTTCTGAGCCTGCGGGATTCGAAGTTGGTACAGATTGGTAGCTAGGAGCGCCTATCTCGTAGCGAGCGTTGAATTAAACTTACGAGTTCGATCTTCACTGCTCTGGTCACGGTCAATGTTGGTTCGTTGTTGCTGGGTGACCCGGGCAGGACGAAGAGCGCAAAGCGGTGGAGAGGAAGAGAAGAGCGCGATTTGAACTTGGGGCTCAATTCTTATAGTCCCCAGGGGCTTCCCGCCTTTTGGGGCGGACCCTGTACCTGGTCCCAAGTGATTGGACTTTGTCCCAATCGCTTGGTTCGATTTTCTCCAATGCTGGAGCGGTTCCCTGATCGATGGGCGGTCTTGAGGTGCTCGTTCACCTCCTTTTGCGTTGGCTTCTGCTGGCGCCGAAGAGTCTGGTTTTGCTTTGTGTGTCTAAATGTTGCTTATTGTTCCCGGGGATTGCTCATTAGTATGCAGATGGCTGTTGTTATGTTTTGCTGATGGTTGCTGGTATCGATATTGTCTGGCCTTTCCAGAGGTAAATACACAGCCAACCTGCAGCTGCTCGTTTGTGTCTTGTTGGCTGACTTTCCCATCAGCCTTTGCCGTTCGCCATTTTGAATCGGGAGTTGGCCATTTTAAGTGGCTACACACCCCTTACTGTTTGCGGCCTAGCGACCCTTAAGGTCGACCTGCCTTCCCTGTTTGCAAAATTCACCCCGGATTGCAAACTCATCGCCACCAGGAGCAGACGGTACAACGCCCAGGACAGGACCTGAGGTCCAGCGGCTGCTGCGGGAAGATATCATCGAGGCCAGCAACAGCCCCTGGAGAGCCCAAGTGGTAATGGTGAAAACCGGGGAGAAAAACAGGATGGTCGTGGACTACAGTCAGACCATCAATCGGTACGCGCAGCTTGACGCGTACCCCCTCCCACACATATCTGATATGGTCAATCAGATTGCACAGTACCGGGACTTCTCAATAGTGGACCTGAAATCTGCCTACCACCAGCTCCCCATCCGTAAGGCTGACCGCCCATACACTGCGTTTGAAGCAGGCGGCTGCCTTTACCATTTCCTTAGGTTTCCCTTCGGCGTCACCAATGAGATGGACCAAATGGTTGACCAGTACGGGCTGCGGGCCACTTTCCCGTACCTGGACAACGTCACCATCTGCAGCCACGACCAGCAGGACCACGACGCTAACCTTTCCAAATTTCTCCACACTGCCGCACGCCTCAACCTAACTTACAACAAGGAGAAGTGTGTGTTCAGCATGAACCGATTAGCCATCCTCGGCTAAGTGGTTCGGAACGGAGTTCTAGGGCCCGACCCCGATTGCATGCGCCCCCTCATGGAACACCCCCTCCCCCACTGCCCTAAGGCCCTCAAACAATGCCTGGGGTTCTTTTCGTATTACGCCCAGTGGGTCCCAAACTATGCGGACAAGGCCCGCCCACTCATTCAATCCACCGCTTTCCCACTGACGGCCGAGGCTCACCAGGCCTTCAACCGTATCAAGGCCGACATCGCCAAGGCCACGATGCACGAGGTCGACGAGACGCTCCCCTTCCAAGTCGAGAGCGATGCATCAGACGTCGCTCTGGCCGCCACCCTCAACCAGGGAGGCATGCCCGTGGCATTCTTTTCCCGCACCCTCCATGCCTCCAAAATTCGGCACTCCTCCATCGAAAAGGAAGCCCAAGCAATCGTTGAAGCTGTGCGACATTGGAGGCATTACCTGACCGGCAGGGGATTCACTCTCCTCACTGACCAACGGTCGGTTGCCTTCATGTTTAACAACACACAGCGGGGTAAGATCAAAAATGATAAAATCTTGAGGTGGAGGTTCGAGCTCTCCACCTACAATTACGAGATTTTGTATCGCCCCGGTAAGCTCAACGAGCTCCCCAATGCCCTGTCCTGAGGTACATGTGCCAGCGCACAATTGGACTGACTCCGGACCCTGCACGACGATCTCTGTCACCCAGGAGTCACCCGCTTTTACCACTTCATTAAGGCCCGCAATCTGCCCTACTCCATCGAGGAAGTCAGGGCTATCACCAGAGACTGCCAGGTCTGCGCGGAGTGTAAATCGCACTTCTACCAGCCAGACCATGCGCGCCTGGTGAAGGCCTCCCGCTCCTTTGAACGCCTCAGCGTGGACTTCAAAGGGCCCCTCCCCTCCATCGGCCGCAACACGTACTTTATTAATGTGGTCGATGAATATTCCAGATTCCCCTTCGCCATCCCATGCCCCGATATGATATCTGCCACCGTCATCAAAGCCCTCAACACCATCTTCGCTCTGTTTGGTTTCCCCGCCTATGTCTACAGCGACCGGGGATCCTCATTTATGAGCGAGGAGCTGCGCCAGTACCTGCTCAACAGGGGCATTGCCTCGAGCAGAAGAACCAGGCACAACCGCAGGGGAAACGGGCAGGTGGAGCGGGAGAATGGGACGGTCTGGAGGGCCGTCCAGCTGGCCCTACAGTCCAGATATCTCCCGGCCTCCCACTAGTAGGAGGTCCTCCCTGACGCACTTCACTCCATTCGGTCGCTCCTGTGCACCGCGACCAACGAAACCCCCCATGAACGTCTCTTTGCCTTCCCCAGGAAATCCACCTCCGGGGTTTCGCTCCCAACGTGGCTGGCAGCTCCAGGACCCGTTCTCCTCCGCAAGCACGTGTGGCTCCACAAGGCGGACCCGTTGGTTGAGAGAGTACAGCTGCTCCATGCAAACCCACAGTACGCCTACGTAGCGTACCCCGATGGCCGCCAAGGCACAGTCTCCCTCAGGGATCTGGCACCAGCTGGGTCCCCCCCCCCCCCCCCCTCCCCGGCACGACCCTCCCCTCCCCCGGCACACCCCACCGCAGCCCCCGCTCCAGGACAATCCGTCCTCCCTTTGCTCCCACCCGGGAATGAAGAGGATTTCGACACGCTCCCGGAGTCACCGAAGACCAAGCAGATGCCTGAGTCGCCACCAGCACTGCGGCGCTCTCAACGGCAGATCAAGGCGCCCAATCGTCTGAATTTGTACCCTTCTCTGTAATTTTAAAACCAATCTGTATGTATATAGTCTTCCACCAACCCCGCTGGACTCATATTTAACAGGGGGTGAATGTGGTAGTCACCATTGTTGTATTATATTGTACATAAGGGTATTACGGTAAGGCCCCTGTACTACAGGTATGGGTGTAGATCCCTGCCTGCTGGCTCCGCCCAGTAGCCGGAGTCTAAATGTGTGTGCTCTCCGAACAGCAGCCATTTTGTAAGCTGCTGTAGGAGACCGCACATCTCTGTGTAATAAAGCCTCGATTACATTCTACTCTCGTCTCGTCGTAATTGATAGTGCATCACCCCCTCCCCTGCCGATCAACCATAACCTCTCCTAGTGGCCCATGCCTCACACCTCCCCTGGCCCGCCCTCAGGCAGCCACCGTCATCAATCCTACTCCTCCTCCACTCTGAAAGTCCCCTCCCCGTCAGCAGTATAATCCCCCAAGTCGATCTTCAGCTCACCCACCACTTTGCTTCCGTGAACTAGCCCGCCCAGCTAGCCTGGCAACCCCCACCCATGGCGCCTAGCATCCTACCCCCCCATTGATTCCCCTCTCCCCACGCTTAGTGCAAACAGTCAAAACAAAGGCAAGAAGTAAAAACAAACAAACAATCCTTCCCAAGGCCCGAACACATAGACCCACCCCTCATCCCTGAACAAAGCACTGTAAACCAACCTAATCCCAAACAGAACCGAAAAACGGGAAAAACGAAAGAAACCTAAACAACAAAAAAACAAAGTTTTTCACAACATAGTTCAGTTCTCCTCATCAAAGTTAAAGGTCCTCCTTCCCCTGTCAGTCCATTCTCCTTCATGAAGTCCGCTGCCTCTTCCGCTGAGCCAAAGTACTGTACCCGGCTCGCCTTTGATTGACCTATGGGGGGCCAAACTTACCACCCTTCTTGTACAGGGCCGACTTGACCCTATTAAAGCTCGCCCTGCTCTTCACGAGCTCTGCTCCCAGGTCCTGGTACACCCGAATCTCAACGTCTTCCCAAGTGCATCGCCTCGTCTGCCTGACCAACCTCCTGATGCGTTCCTTGTCCAGGAACCAATGCAATTGTACCACCATCGCCCTCAGCGGTTCACTCCATTGGGGTATGCGCATCAGTACCCTGTGGGCCCGATCCACCTCCCAACTGCCGGTTAAACGCACCTTTGCCAAGCAGCTTCTCCAGCATATTCCCAACATATGCACCCGCATCCGATCCTTCGATTCCCTCTGGCAGACCCACGATCCAGATGTTCTGCCTCCGAAAACGGTTCTCTAGATCCTCCACTTTCTCTAGCAGTCGCTTCTGCTGGACACGCAGCATCCTAATTCTCTACTACCATCGAGGTGGACTGCTCCTCCTGCTCCCCCGCCAGCTCCTCCAACCTCTGATCGCCTGTCCCTGGGCTGCCAGTCTCGTCTCCACGCGGTCCACCACCGCTTGAACGAGACCACCGCCCGGGTCAGGTCCTCCAAACTTTCCTTCCGCTGTTGGATGAACGTCTCATTCAGGAAACTCACCAACTGACCCATCGACCACTGAGCCGACAGAGCCAGACCCTGCCCATCCGCCATCTCCGCGCGCATTGTCCGCTCCTCACTCGCCTCAACCAACTGGTTCGCTTTTTTCCGGGCACTTTTGGACCGCAGCTCCATAAACTAGGGGTCACTCTCTTCTGCTCTCCCCTCTGCACCTTTTTCCTACAAGATTCCTGCGACAAACCAGCGTAAATGCCACAAAAAAAACCACCTTGAGTGGGAGCTGCCAAATATAGAACATAGAACATACAGTGCAGAGGAGGCCATTCGGCCCATTGAATCTGCACCGACCCACTTAAGCCCTCACTTCCACCCTATCCCCATAGCCCAATAACCCCTCCTAACCTTTTTGGACACTAAGGACACTTTAGCATGGCCAATCCACCTAACCTGCACGTCTTTGGACTGTGGGAGGAAACCGGAGCACCCGGAGGAAACCCATGCACACACGGGGAGAACGTGCAGACTCCGCACAGACCGTGACCCAATAGGAAATCGAACCTGGGACCCTGGTGCTGTGAAGCCACAGTGCTAGCCACTTGTGCTACCATGCTGCCCAAATATGCGATCACTCACTCCATGGTCGCCATTGTAAGTCCGGCATTTAAACTGTATACATTCGAATGCGCTCCAAAAGTTCATTTGAGCCATAAGATATGTTTGTTAAATTAAGAGACGTAAAAGTTGTTGTGATACCTATTTATTCTTAATTATCAAGTCGAGGCAACTTGTCTTTCAACAACTACAGTTGCTACTGGGAGGTAAATATACAATGAGGCAACATGGATGGATTCATTTGTTTGCTGGTTCTTTTTTAGTTAAATGGGCTGCAAAGAACATCACTTAATGATACGGCTGATCACTGAAGAGAGCTATATACTGACTATTTCATGTGACAAGTCACATGGGAAATGGACACATGATGTTAATATTTATGCTGTGGAACAACAGTTGCCTCAGTGACTAGTGTAATACTGGAATTTCATAACTGAAAATTTTCTTTGTTAATACATGTTCTATGTAATGATGGGTAACCATTACTCCACTGAAGGGCGGCCCGGTGGCACAGTGGTTAGCACTGCTGCCTCACGGCGCCAAGAACCTGGGTTCGCTCCTGGCCCCTGTCCGTGTGGAGTTTGCACATTCTCCCTGTGTCTGCGTGGGTCTCTTCCCCCACAGCCCAAAGGTGTGCAATGTAGGTGTATTGGCCATGCCAAATTTCCCCTTAATTGGAAACATTTAGAAAAAAACAACTCCATTAAATATCAACATATTACACAGTATTTACAGCACAAGGAGGATGTCTTATGGAACAATGGGTAGTGTCCCTGTCTCTGATCCAGAAGCTCCGGGCAAAGGTTCCACTCTAGGCTTTGATGGCTATGGAAGGTGCATTCATAAAGTGGCCAAACAGGTTGATTGTCAACCTGCAAATCCATCCAACACACCAATGTCAGATGGTAAGAGAGGGAGCGATCTTGGAAAGAAAGTTGGATCCATCAATATCTATAATTCCAGATATTTTTAAATAATAATCTTTATTGTTACAAGTGGATTTCAACAAGTATATTAAAAAAATACATGTTGCCACAGCACCCCAGCCTCCCTGAGTCATCTGTAACAGCATAAAAACAGGCCATTTGGCTCAACAAGTCCTTGCTGGTCCTTTATATAATGCATGAGTCTCCTACAACACTTCTTGATTTAATCCCAGCAATTGTAATAATTACATTGGAACTTTAATAAATATAGCACAAGGAATTGTTTTAAAATTAAACGGGGAGTAATTAACCATTTTCTCACAGTGATAATTAGAGGTATTGTAAAACTCAGCACATAACTTGCACCTTATTTATTTCCTATATAACTGTGGCTGAATTATTGATATGTGACTATTGCTTTATCCAACCAATTGACTGGACACGTTGTATAACCAATGCATCAGGTATCCCAGATTTTTACAACAGGAGATGATTTTCTAGCCCAAATAATTAATCAGTAGATTGTGCGGTGCATTGTTCAATAAAAAGCCCTTCATTGAACAAGTAAAATTTTAGGAAGAATTTAATGATAATCGATCTGATCTTACATGTGACAAGACTACACTCATTTGGATTGACCCTTTGATGTAGCACATTTGTACCAGCTCTAATAGAATTGAGTATTGCTGAAAGAATATATTTTGTCGAAGCTTTTCATCTTGCGCTCATCAGGGCAATGGAGGTGGGATCCAGAAACACATATATAGACAAAGCCAATGATACAAGACGATACTTTGAATGCGAGTTTCTGGAACCCACCTCTGCATTCACTTGAGGAAGGAGCTGTGCTCCAAAAGCTAGTGATTTGAAACAAACCTGTTGGACTTTAACCTGGTGTTGTAAGACTTCTTATTGATTGGTCAAGGCATTACCCTTGGAAATTATGCAGGAAAATACCTTGATTAATCAGAGTCCACCTTTCTGGTTTCAATTTAAACAGAGCTAGGCAGTTAACAATCATAGAAAATAGGAGCAGGCGGAGGTCATTGCCCCTCGAGCCTGCTCCGCCATGCATTATGATCATGGCTGATTCTCCAACTCAATAGCCTAATCCCGCTTTTCCCCCCATATTCTTTGATCCCCTTTGCCCTAAGTGCTGTATCAAACTGCTTCTTGAAAACATGCAATGTTTTGTCCTTAACTACTTCCTGTGGTATCAAATTCCACACGCCGACCACTCTCTGGGTGAAGAAATTTCTCCTTTTCTTTGTCCTAAATGGCCTGCCCTGCATCCTCCGACTGTGACCCCTGGTTCTGGACACACCCACCATCGGGAACATCTACCCTGTCTATTCCTGTTAGAATTTTATAGGTTTCTATGAGATTCCCCTCATTCTTCTGAACTCCAGCGAATACAATCCTAACCGATTCAATCTCTCCTCATATGCCAGTCCCGCCATCCCAGAAATCAGTCTGATAAACCTTTACTGCAGTCCCTCTAGAGCAAGTACATCCTTCCTCAGATAAGGAGACCAAAACTTCACACACTATACCAGGTCTGGCCTTACCAAGGCCCTGTATAATTGCAGCAAGACGTCCCTGCTCCTGTACTCAAATCCTCTCACTACGAAGGTCAGCATACCATTTGCCTTCTTTACCGCCTCCTCTACCTGAATGGCTACCTTCAGTGACTGGTGTACGAGGACACCCAGGTCTCGTTGCACGTTCCCCTCTCCTAATTTATGGCCATTTAGCTAATAATCTGCCATCTTTTTTGCATCATTCATCAGATAATTGGTGCATCCTCCATAGCAATGCCTCTGCCAATCAGAGTCCACTTGCCAACCAAACAGCACTCTCTGCTCATGAAGTATAAATTGTTGTTCCCTTTACATCAGTCATTCTTGTGAATTGCCTTGCTGAGTGCAAGCTGAAAAGCTTTGACAGCATGTCTTTTTTCAGCAATACTCAAGTTCTGTACTACCAAATGACTATGAATAGAATTGGTAAAGTCCACATGTTGAAACTATTCCAGATGGGTGAAGGTAGATCAGAGCATTCAACTCCTGTGCCCATTCCTTGAATCCATAGCAATGCAGCAGAGTATTTTTAGATTATGTGATATCGTGCCAATTGCGAAGGAAATATTAAAACATGCCAGGCCATGTCCCTAAATGAGTAAAGTTCCAAAACTGAGTTCACGACTGATTTTTATGATAATTGCAAATTGAATTTTCCTGAGCTGTGAGCTACAATCCCTGACATTACAATAGCTTTGGTCAATCATGAATGAGTAACAGAATGGTGGTCCAGACAGATGTAGCCCAAACTACATATAAATAGAAACTTTCTGCACATCTGTGATAAAACAAGACCTCTTCTCTTTCAGAGTCCCATGCAATCTGTACTTCAGATTGTATTTTTGACTGTGAAATTGGCCATCACCAGTAGCACTAAACAGTGTAAAACAAGATGTCAATTCATTATCAGTCTGTTTTTGTGCTCCTGACGTTGACTGATTCAAATACTCTGACATCATGGTCTGGCAAGTGAAATATTTCACCACTGAACAATGTGCCGTTCTCAAAGCAGCCTCTGTATAAAATTATTAGCATGACCTGAGTATGGAACAAATTATCAAAATAATTGTGGTTAAATTCCAAGACTTTACGACTGCAGGAAAATAGGAACGTTTACATAAGCAAAATGGGAGTACACAGAGATTAAAGAGTTGGCATTCCAATTTGTGTAACCTTCCCCCTCTGACAGATGCGGATGGGAACCTATGTCAAAACAGCTACCTGCTGGAAGTTATACTGACTATGCACCGCTTCAACATGTCATCCACAGAGCTGCTGCAGAAGCTCATCACACTATATCCTTTTGCTATGATATCAATTGAGTTGCACGTCAGCACCGGAGTGTAACGGAATGTCTGGGTGGCAAACCATTCATATTAAACGGAATAGCCGAGTAGCAGAATAAGATGAATTTTAATTTAGTGACTTGTCAACAGGTATATTCTCCTTTAGAATGTTTAAAAGCAAACTTGTTTTTTGAGTATGGTCTATTGTAAGAATAATCTCTTTGTTTGGTAATAAAAGTTCAAATTCACTAATCAGCCTATGTTTTACCCATATCACCAACAAATGCAACTCATATAGTCAGTACCAGTGTATCCAAATTGAAATAAAGCTATCAGTGTTTAATTTTAAGACATTTAAAAAAAATTATTGATTTTACCTTTGGTGTTGGTGAAAGGACGATTGACATTTCCATATCTTTTAGGAGTTTTTGCAAATTTCTCCTCCCTTTGGTAGAAAAGAGGGTTTTCAGTCTAGATTAGCAAAAGTAAAAGAAAAGGAAAAGGATTTTGTGCAGTTATGCAAAAGCAAACTTTGCGAAATTCCCTCCTGCCGAGACTGATCCCCCTTCCACCCCCCCTCCCCTGAGAAGTTTGTAACAATAGAGTAATTTTCACTTCCATTCTCAATTTTGCACTCTTACTCACTTCCACAGTTGATTAGAGGCCCACATTATCCAACAGTAACCCAGTAATAGGTTATAGTTATATATCGGGCGGAATCTTCTGGTCCCACCAGCAGTGGGAAGCTTGGCGAGCGGAGTAACAATTTGGTGTGAGGCTATGAATTCATTTCCTGATGGCGGGATGAACTTTATCAATCTCAGGACTTTAAAGGCCTGTTAAAGTTGGGTTGAGCTGCCCATCAATTTCTGGAAGCACTTTTGCATGCTTTAGTAAATCATGCATGCACATTAAAAGATCACCTCTCCGAAATTAAGCTCCCATCCCAAATTAAGTGACCCATCAACAATAAATTAGAACATTCACTTTCCTGACTGCACAGAAGTGCACATAGCCTGGTATCTTTCGTCCATGATTAACAGTGAGTTGCCAGTGCATTTCCCTCTTAGAGCTGAGCAGCACAAGATCACGGGTGGTCACTGTTCTGCCTCACAGTGGAAATCAGCCCCGGTCACCAAATTTAGACTCCAGAATCCGACCATCATCCTAAAGTTTCATCGCTCTCTAAGGAATACAGTAGCCTCTGTGTAAATGTTGAATACCTCAAGCGGTCTTCATTGTCTTGTTATTGCCAATGAAGGTCTTTTAAAATAAAATTGTTTTCTGTGCTTTTCTTTTTTTCATTAACCAGAATTTAATAAAATTAGATATTCAATTGCACCCCCCCACCCCCCGCCCCGCCTGCCATGTAACTAATCTAGCTCCTACTTAAATGCAGTGACACCACCTGCCATTTCCACATTGTAACCACACTCTCCCCTTAATTCCCTTGGATCTATTAATGAGTATTTTATATTTGGCAGTGATTTCCCACTGCCATGGGAGATGCAGCAAGACCGCCAAGAGTCCTCAGCCGCACGATCCTGGCGGTGGGCTGGGCTGGAAAACTCCGGCCATAGTCTTTACAATCACCAACTTAAAACTCTTTGGTAATCTGCAAAACACCTATCAGTTCACCCTTTAGTTTACCCTTTTCTTGACGAGAGAGGACCAGCTTATTCAATCTCTCCTGATAGATACAATCTCTTTGTTCTGGCATCATCCTTGTAAATGTCTTTGCATTTTTCTAGTGCCTTTATATCCTTTTTATGATATGGAAACCAGAGCTGTGCGCAGTACTTCAATTGTGTTCTAATCGATTTTCTATACAGGTTTAACATGATTTCTCTGCTTTTCAATTCTATCCCTATTGAAAAGAACCTCAGTGTTTTGTTTGCTTTATCTAATTCACCTGAATTGCAATCTTTTTAAAAAAAAATCTTTTTATTGGAGTATTTGTAAAATTTTATAACAAAAACAGAAAAAGAACAATCAGCGTTAACAATTAATAGTGCAAAAATAGATAATTCCCCGAACGGCTCTGTCTTTGCAGACCGTTGAGAATAACAAATAAAAACACAACACTTATCCCCAACCCCCCCCCCCCCCCCCCCTCGGAAAGCTGCTACTGCCGACATTTTAAATTAAATTTCCCCAAGAAAGTCGACGAACGACTGCCACCTCTGGGAGAACCCTAACATTGATCCTCTTAAGGCAAACTTTATTTTCTCAAGGATAAGAAACCCAGCCATGTCACTAACCCAGGTCTCGGCACTCGGGGGCTTCGAGTCCCTCCACATTAACAAGATCCGTCTCCGGGCTACCAGGGAGGCAAAGGCCAAGACATCGGCCTCTTTCAGTCCCTGAACTCCCGGGTCTTCTGACACCCCAAATACCCGGCACCACCCGTGTTCCTAACACCTTGGACATTGCCTTGGCAAACCTCCGCCAGAACCCTTCAAGCTTCGGTCATGCCCTAAACATATGGACATGCTTTGCTGGGCTCCCCGCACACCTCGCACATCTGTCTTCCACGCCAAAAAACTTGCTCATCCTCGCCGCTGTCATGTGTACCCGGTGCACCACCTTAAACTGTATAAGACTGAGCTTGGCACATGACGAGGAGGAATTGACCCTACTTGGGGCTTCTGCCCACAGTCCCGGCTCTAACTCTCCTTCTAACTCCTCCTCCCACTTGCCTTTAAGCTCCTCCACTGGGGTTTCCTCCGCCTCCAACAGCTCCTGGTAGATATCCCCTCCCCCACCCAGGTACCGGATACTAGTCTATCTTGTATCCCCGTGGAGGCAGCAGCAGGAAGGCCACCACCTGCTTCCTCAGGAAGGCCCGCACTTGTAGATACCTAAAGCCGTCCAGCGCCTGCAGGCTGGGAAAGCTTCCATCTATAAACAGGTGACCCATCTGCAGCACGGTAGCATTGTGGATAGCACAATTGCTTCACAGCTCCAGGGTCCCAGGTTCGATTCCGGCTTGGGTCACTGTCTGTGCGGAGTCTGCACATCCTCCCCGTGTGTGCGTGGGTTTCCTCCGGGTGCTCCGGTTTCCTCCCACAGTCCAAAGATGTGCAGGTTAGGTGGATTGGCCATGATAAATTGCCCTTAGTGTCCACAATTGCCCTTAGTGTTGGGTGGGGTTACTGGGTTATGGGATAGGGTGGAGGTGTTGACCTTGGGTAGGGTGCTCTTTTCAAGAGCCGGTGCAGACTCGATGGGCCGAATGGCCTCCTTCTGCACTGTAAATTCTATGATATGGCTCTATGATCCTTCTAATACCCGCCCTCTGCCAGCTCTGGAACCCGCCATCCATCCTACCCGCAGGAACCTGTGATTATTACATAACCGGGTCCAGACCGACGCGCCTTCCACCCTCTTGTGTCTCCTCCACTGCCCCCAGATCTTCAATGTCGACACCACCACCGGACTTGTGGAGTAACGGGCCGGCGAGAACGGCAGAGGTGCCGTTACCAGCGCTCCCAAACTAGTGCCTGTCCATGACGCCACCTCCAACCGCTCCCATGCCGACCCCTCCCCCAATATCTACTTCCGGATCATGGCCGCCCAGTAGTAGTTGCAACATTTAGGCAGCGCCAGCCCATCCTCCCCCGACTGCGTTCCAGCAGCACTCTCTTCACTTGCGGGGTCTTGTTCGCCCACACAAATCCCGAGATGATCTTATTAATCTGCTTAAAAAAGGCCTTAGGGATGAAGATGGGAAGGCACTGGAATACAAATAAGAACCTGGGGAGGACCGTCATTTTCATGGTCTGTACCCTCCCCGCCAGTGACAGCGGGAGCATGTCCCATCTTTTAAAGTCCTCTTCCATTTGTTCCACCAGCCGGGTCAGATTAAGCTTATGCAACAAATCCCACTTCCGGGCCACCTGTATACCCAGGTAACAAAAGTTCTTCTCTACCCTCCTCAGTGGAAGCTCCCTCAGTCTCTTCTCCTGTCCTTTAGCCTGGATCACAAACAGCTCTCTCTTCCCCACGTTCAATTTATACCCCGAGAAACTGCCAAATTCCCTTAAGATCTGCATGACCTCCCCCATCCCCTCCAATGGGTCCGAGATATACAGGAGGAGATCAGCCACGTAGAGCGAGACCCGATGCTCTACCCCGCCCCCAGGACCAGCCCCTGCCAGTTCATTGAAGCTCTCAACGCTATGGCCAGCGGCTCAATGGCTAGAGCAAATAATAATGGGGAAAGGGGACACCCTTGCCTCGTCCCCCGGTGCAATTTAAAATACTCCGACCTAAGCCGGTTCGTGTGCACGCCTGCCACAGGCGCCTGGTACAGCAATCCTGAATTGCAATCTTAGTGCTCTGCATATCTGCATTCCTAGATCCCTTTTTTCTCTATCCCTATCTGGCACTTACTTTCTAAGTACAGTCTGGCCTTCTTATTGTTCCTCTCAAATTATGTCACTTCACATTTATCAATGAAAGTTATTCATGTCTTCTTATATTTTGTCGTACGACTATGTATGTCTCTCCATCTCCACAATTTGGTATCACCTGCAAATTTTCTTTGTACTTCCGATTCCCAAGCCCAAATCATTTATGTAAATGAGAATAGCCCAGCACCAATCCTTGTGGAAACACACTTTCCATCATTTGCCAAACTGAGTAACTAATCCCTTACTCTTTGTTTTCTAATTTATGGCCAGCTTGCTAGCTATTGTCGTACTTGTCGCTTGATTCAACTGCTTTGACCTTCATGTCCCTACTATGGCACACCGTAGCAAAGGCCTTGGGTTGGATTTCCCATTTTGCCAGCCGTGTGTTTCTCGGCAGTGTGCCATTCGCTGGTGGCAGATTCTCTCTTCCCGTCGCTTGTCAATGGGATTTCCCATTGAAGCCACTCTGCACCAGCGAGAAAACCACGGGGTGGGTTGCGCTGCCAGCGGGAACAGCGAATCCCAATGGCTGGAGAATTCTGGCCCTTATTTATCCAATTGGTTACAAAGTTGGGTCCATGACGGCAGAAGACTGTCTCTACTGGTTCCAGTGTAGCTCTGATATTACCAGTTCCAGAAACTCCACCATTCTTTGGGTCAACAACATTCATTGTAACATAAATATTCCACATGATACAGACAAATTGGATGTTTCAGTGGATTAGAACTCAGTCTTTTCACCTCATAAAATTGTGATGTGAATTACAGTAGCCGACCAATGGGATTTAAATCTATGGATTGCAAAGGTCTCATATGAAAACAGTTTAAGCAGTGTCCATCTAATTCACTATACATTGAATAGAATGAAAAACACATGGATACGTAACCAGGTTCAGGTTAGTATTAAACGTTTAATTATATCAGAGCACCAGGGAGGATTTTGATCCCAGATCAAAATAATGAGAGCCCCATAGCTCATCTGAACCATTCCATATTGACAATGAGGCCTGCTATGATTAAGTGGGATAAATAGACTTCTATAGAAAAACAAGCTAATGGTATCTGGTTTCAACTTCAGAAACTTACAAACATTCTACTAGAAAATCAGACTGTCTCGACTAAATCTACATGGGTATCTATCCTATAGGAGTCTTACAACAGATGCAATGTTTAAACTTCATGCTATTAGGATTATATGGTGTTACAGAAATTATAATGGATACCCATTATAAATATCTCTTGTATCTAATAAACTCTTAACATTGCAGAATGTGCTTGCGCTAATTTTTTGTTTCCCACTGTGTCCAATTGAAACTTTGTTCAAAAACAGACCCTAATCAATGAAATATCCAGTGTTTAAAATAACCTAAGCCACAAAAGCTACTTCAGAAGATGCATTAGCCATTATGATAATTAGTCTGCCATCTCACAGAATGAATAGCAGGCTTGTAGAGGGATGAAAAGCTGCCCAGATACTTGAAGAGGACACAACCATGCAGCTAATCATAGTGAAGTACTCCGTATGAGTGACACCGCATGATATTGGTTTATATGACACACATCATGTTGAGAACAAAAGATTGTTTTCCGCTGTTGCCCTCATTTTAGATTATAAAGAAAATAAACCCACAGTACAGGCATTTTTACTTGTCGGCGAAGACAAATATTATCGAATTTTCGTCCGTTTTTGACCCTTGGGATGATGATGTAATTTAATCAAATCATTTGATCGCTTAGTAAAATTGTTATGAAAGTGAATTAGCTTAGAACCCCAACCAGAGCACCCCAAGATCATAATCATGAAGAGTGTGATTCTCCAGTGACTAATATCTACAAGTGGTGATTGCTTATTTGTAAGTTTGCACAATCATTAATAAATACTCCCAAGCACAAATGATCATAAACTGCTCAGCTGAGTTTGATTCAATTTAAGGTTTTGCATAGGACACACCTGACCACAGCTTGGACAGGCGGATTTTTTTCCTGGGTTGAAGATAAGTGTAGTGCTGTTCTCGTGGGCCAGCTAACCATACAAAACTTCAGGTCCTGTCCCAAGTTGATTGGCTTCTGGGCCCTTTTCTTTCACACCATGAGATACTGCACGTAGATTTGGATGCATGTCCGCTGGTGGCCATATCTGGGGTGTCGGATTTGCCAGTGCTTCAGCCTGAGATGATGGCAGATGCCCTCGCCTTTGCCTCGTTGATAGCCCAGAGGTGAATTCTGCTCGGATGGAGGTCTACTCTGCCTAATGCCTTGGCTTGGTTGGGTGACCTCATGTCTTTTCTGCATTTGGAGAAGGTCAAGTACACCATCGAGGGGGTCGGTCGGTGGGGGGAATTCTACCTAAAATGGCAACCATTCATTTCCTTTTTTAAGGAGTTAGTCACCGTCAGCTAATAGGGGGTTCAGTTTAGTTTTTGTTAAAGTTAATTAGGTGCTATGTGTGTTTTTGCTTTTTTTTTTGTTTTTCTCTTCTATTGTGTCTTTCTGTCTGATTGCTTTGGGTTTTATTTAATATGGAACATTTTTAATAAACATATTTTAAAAATAAAAAAATAGCCTCCTTTTCAGCTCCGGATCAGTCTCGCTCTTGCCCACCTGAAATTAGCATAATCCATAACTGGGGCCTATCTGTTCTGGAGTGCTTAGTCTACACTAGGTAATTACCATTTACCAATCAAATATTCGGCAAACACTAACCAGAGTCTTAAAGATCTAATATGCCTTGAACAAGAAAATTATAGGTAGGGTGTTTTCTCAGGCCATGAAAACAACCTTTGTGAATAGCAAGGTGTACCAAATGCTAATGGTAAACAAGCCTAATTTCAAGTAAATATTTCAATTGTGTTCAATAACAAATTTGAATGATTTGTGCATTGTCATGGGCATTCTGGTATCTATTTTGTTATTCTGCCTGAAGATGTTTTGCACCTAATGCTCTATTTAATTCTAAAGGAGATGTTGCAATATTGTCTTGTTGCTCAACTTCCTGCCCAATAACAAGAAGGGAAGCAACATCAAATGCACCACTGAATAAAAACAAAGTCTGAAAGACAAATTAAAACTGACCAGCCGTGCAAGTAAATAAATGCCGCTACTCTCATTAGTCCTCACGAATCATAACCAGCATAAAAGGCAATTTCTTTGACCAGCATGTGTGACTGATTTCAGACAGATCTGAATTGTGACCTTGTAATATATTGTATATTTTTAACCACTGCTTTTAAATACATCTTGACATTGCAGATAATCGCCTCCGTTATGCTCACCATTGAAGATCTGAAATTAATTTCAGGGAATCTTTTGGTGGGGAGATATTTGAGATGTGCAAAGGGATAATGCTACCCATAGTAAACTATAAAGTGCTATCTTACCCAGCAGTTGTCTTACAGAAGAAGTCTTTCATACTGGACTCAGTAATTCTCTTGTTGAATATAAATAGTGTTTCTTGGACACTTCAAATGAGAACTGTTTTCCTTAATGGTGACCTACATATCAGAATGCTCTAGAACAAAACTGTGCTGCAGCCTGCCTGAAGATCTGTTACTTTATAAGGTGAGGCTTTTCCTGGAAATAGCAACCACATCTATGAAAAGACGAAAAGCAAAGTGACTACCTGCAGAAGCAGCACATCTCATTTTACACAGTTGGAAAGAATGTGGTTTAGTTTTGCAAATGCTTTACAGAAAATGAGAAAAGCCATTTTTGTGTATGTGTGCAGTGTGTACTATACTGTTTTTTCAACCTAACTATGCTGTTTTTTCAACCTATAGTTTACTTGAGATGTATGTTATTTTATAATACTATTTTAGAAGAGTGAGGGATCATCTCATAGAAAACGTTATAAAATTCTAATAGGATTAGACCGGGTAGATTCAGAAAGAATGTTCCTGATGGCATGAGAGTCCAGAACTAGGGGTCATAGTTTGAGGATAAGGGGGTAAACCTTTTAAGACTAAGGTGATGAGAAATTTCTTCACGCAGAGAGTGGTGAATCTGTGGAGATGTAGTAGTTGAGGTGAAAACGTTGTGTAATTTCAAGAAGGAATTAGATGTAGCTCTTGGGAATAAAGGGATCAAGGGATATGCAGTAAGGGTATGGAACTGGATGATCAGCCATGATCATAATGAATGGTGGAGCAGGCTCAGCCGAATTGCCTCCTCCTGTTTAAGAAAGATACATAGGAGCAGAATTAGGCCATTCGGCCCATCGAGTGTGCTGTGCCATTCTACCATGGCTGATATGTTCCTCATCTATTACTCACAATGCTACTGACAAAAAGTTGGATTACAAAATCAGCCAGAGCATCTCCTTCCTAGAACACAGGGGGCGAAATTCTCCCCCAACGGCGGGATGTCCGCCGACTGGCGCCAAAGCCGGCGCCAATCAGACGGGCATCGCGCTGGCCCAAAGGTGCGGAAAGCTCCGCATCTTTGGCAGCCTAGCCCCAACATTGAGGGGCTAGGCCGACGCCGGAGGGATTTCCGCCCCGCCAGCTGGCGGAAATGGCGTTTGTTTCCCCGCCAGCTGGCGCGGAAATGCGGCGCATGCGCGGGAGCGTCAGCGGCCGCTGTCAGTTTCCCAGCGCATGCGCGGGAGCGTCAGCGGCCGCTGTCAGTTTCCCGCGCATGCGCAGTGGGGAGAGTCTCTTCCGCCTCCGCCATGGTGGAGGCCGTAGCGGAGGCGGAAGGGAAAGAGTGCCCCCACGGCACAGGCCCGCCCGCGGATCGGTGGGCCTCGATCGCGGGCCAGGCCACCGTGGGGGCACCCCCTGGGGTCAGATTGCCCCGCGCCCCCCCCCAGGACCCCGGAGCCCACCCACGCCGCCTGGTTCCGCCGGTAAATACCAGGTTCGATTTACATCGGCGGGACCGGCAATTCCTGGGCGGGACTTCGGCCCATCCGGGCCGGAGAATCCAGCGGGGGGTCCCGCCAACCGGTGCGGCCCGAATCCCGCCCCCGCCCAATCTTCGGGAGCGGAGACTTCGGCGGGGGCGGGATTCACGGTGGCCAACGGCCATTCTCCGACCCGGCGGGGGGTCGGAGAATGACGTCCATGATCTAGGAGCAGGAGTAGGCAATTTAGCCTCCCGGGCCTAAACACCCTCAATGCTTTCATGGCTGATCCCATCGTTTCCTCAACCCACTGTCCTGCCCATTCTCCATCACCCTTCAACTCAAAGAACAAACAAAGAACAAAGAAATGTACAGCACAGGAACAGGCCCTTCGGCCCTCCAAGCCCGTGCCGACCATACTGCCCGACTAAACTACAATCTTCTACACTTCCTGGGTCCGTATCCTTCTATTCCCATCCTATTCATATATTTGTCAAGATGCCCCTTAAATGTCCCTATCGTCCCTGCCTCCACTACCTCCTCCGGTAGTGAGTTCCAGGCACCCACTACCCTCTGCGTAAAAAACTTGCCTCGTACATCTACTCTAAACTTTGCCACTCTCACCTTAAACCTATGCCCCCTAGTAATTGACCCCTCTACCCTGGGGAAAAGCCTCTGACTATCCACTCTGTCTATGCCCCTCATAATTTTGTATACCTCTATCAGGTCGCCCCTCAACCTCCTTCGTTCCAGTGAGAACAAACCGAGTTTATTCAATCGCTCCTCATAGCTTATGCCCTCCATACCAGGCAACATTCTGGTAAATCTCTTCTGCACCCTCTCTAAAGCCTCCACATCCTTCTGGTAGTGTGGCGACCAGAATTGAACACTATACTCCAAGTGTGGCCTAACTAAGGTTCTATACAGCTGCAACATGACTTGCCAATTCTTATACTCAATGCCCCGGCCAATGAAGGCAAGCATGCCGTATGCCTTCTTGACTACCTTCTCCACCTGTGTAGCCCCTTTCAGTGATCTGTGGACCTGTACTCCTAGATCTCTTTGACTTTCAATACTCTTGAGGGTTCTACCATTCACTGTATATTCCCTACCTGCATTAGCCCTTCCAAAATGCATTACCTCACATTTGTCCAGGTTAAACTCCATCTGCCATCTCTCCGCCCAAGTCTCCAGACAATCTAAATCCTGCTGTATCCTCAGACAGTCCTCATCGCTATCCGCAATTCCACCAACCTTTGTGTCGTCTGCAAACTTACTAATCAGACCAGTTACATTTTCCTCCAAATCATTTATATATACTACAAAGAGCAAAGGTCCCAGCACTGATCCCTGTGGAACACCACTGGTCACAGCCCTCCAATTAGAAAAGCATCCCTCCATTGCTACCCTCTGCCTTCTATGGCCTAGCCAGTTCTGTATCCACCTTGCCAGTTCACCCCTGATCCCGTGTGACTTCACCTTTTGTACTAGTCTACCATGAGGGACCTTGTCAAAGGCCTTACTGAAGTCCATATAGACAACATCTACTGCCCTACCTGCATCAATCATCTTAGTGACCTCCTCGAAAAACTCGATCAAGTTAGTGAGACACGACCTCCCCTTCACAAAACCGTGCTGCCTCTCACTAATACGTCCATTTGCTTCCAAATGGGAGTAGATCCTGTCTCGAAGAATTCTCTCCAGTAATTTCCCTACCACTGAAGTAAGGCTCACCGGCCTGTAGTTCCCGGGATTATCCCTGCCACCCTTCTTAAACAGAGGAACAACATTGGCTATTCTCCAGTCCTCCGGGACATCCCCTGAAGACAGCGAGGATCCAAAGATTTCTGTCAAGGCCTCAGCAATTTCCTCTCCAGCCTCCTTCAGTATTCTGGGGTAGATCCCATCCGGCCCTGGGGACTTATCTACCTTAATATTTTTTAAGACACCCAACACCTCATCTTTTTGGATCACAATGTGACCCAGGCTATCTACACCCCCTTCTCCAGACTCAACATCTACCAATTCCTTCTCTTTGGTGAATACTGATGCAAAGTATTCATTTAGTACCTCGCCCATTTCCTCTGGCTCCACACATAGATTCCCTTGCCTATCCTTCAGTGGGCCAACCCTTTCCCTGGCTACCCTCTTGCTTTTTATGTAAGTGTAAAAAGCCTTGGGATTTTCCTTAACCCTATTTGCCAATGACTTTTCATGACCCCTTCTAGCCCTCCTGACTCCCTGCTTAAGTTCCTTCCTACTTTCCTTATATGCCACACAGGCTTCGTCTGTTCCCAGCCTTTTAGCCCTGACAAATGCCTCCTTTTTCTTTTTGACGAGGCCTACAATATCATTCGTCATCCAAGGTTCCCGAAAATTGCCGTATTTATCTTTCTTCCTCACAGGAACATGCCTGTCCTGTATTCCTATCAACTGACACTTGAAAGCCTCCCACATGTCAGATGTTGATTTGCCCTCAAACATCCGCCCCCAATCTATGTTCTTCAGTTCCCGCCTAATATTGTTATAATTAGCCTTCCCCCAATTTAGCACATTCATCCTCGGACCACTCTTATCCTTGTCCACCAGTACTTTAAAACTTACTGAATTGTGGTCACTGTTACCGAAATGCTCCCCTACTGAAACATCTACCACCTGGCCGGGCTCATTCCCCAATACCAGGTCCAGTACCGCCTCTTCCCTAGTTGGACTGTTTACATATTGTTTTAAGAAGCCCTCCTGGATGCTCCTTACAAACTCTGCCCCGTCTAAGCCCCTGGCACTAAGTGAGTCCCAGTCAATATTGGGGAAGTTGAAGTCTCCCATCACCACAACCCTGTTGTTTTTACTCTTTTCCAAAATCTGTCTACCTATCTGCTCCTCTATCTCCCGCTGGCTGTTGGGAGGCCTGTAGTATACCCCCAACATTGTGACTGCACCCTTCTTATTCCTGATCTCTACCCATATAGCCTCACTGCCCTCTGAGGTGTCCTCTCGCTGTATAGCTGTGATACTCTCCTGAACAAGTAGCGCAACTCCGCCTCCCCTTTTACATCCCCCTCTATCCCGCCTGAAACATCTAAATCCTGGAACGTTTAGCTGCCAATCCTGCCCTTCCCTCAACCAGGTCTCTGTAATGGCAACAACATCATAGTTCCAAGTACTAATCCAAGCTCTAAGTTCATCTGCCTTACCCGTAATGCTCCTTGCATTAAAACATATGCACTTCAGGCCACCAGACCCGCTGTGTTCAGCAACTTCTCCCCGTCTGCTCTGCCTCAGAGCCACACTGTCCATATTCCCTAGTTCTCCCTCAACGCTCTCACCTTCTGACCTATTGCTCCCGTGCCCACCCCCCTGCCATACTAGTTTAAACCCTCCCGTGTGACACTAGCAAATCTCGCGGCCAGGATATTTATGCCTCTCCGGTTTAGATGCAACCCGTCCATCTTATACAGGTCACACCTGCCCCGGAAGAGCTCCCAGTGGTCCAGATAACCGAAACCCTCCCTCCTACACCAGCTGTTTAGCCACGTGTTTGTCTGCTCTATCTTCCTATTTCTAGCCTCACTGGCACGTGGCACAGGGAGTAATCCCGAGATTACAACCCTCGAGGTCCTGTCTTTTAACTTTCTGCCTAGCTCCCTGAACTCCTGCTGCAGGACCTCATGCCTCTTCCTGCCTATGTCGTTAGTACCAATATGTACAACGACCTCTACCTGTTTGCCCTCCCCCTTCAGGATTCCCTCTACCCGTTCGGAGACATCCTGGACCCTGGCACCAGGGAGGCAACATACCATCCTGGAGTCTCTTTCACGTCCACAGAAGCGCCTATCTGTTCCCCTGACTATAGAGTCCCCTATAACTATTACTCTTCTGCGCTTTGACCCTCCCTTCTGAACATCAGAGCCAGCCGTGGTGCCACTGCTCTGGCTGCTGCTGTTTTCCCCTGATAGGCTATCCCCCCCGACAGTATCCAAAGGGGTATACCTGTTCGAGAGGGGGACAACCACAGGGGATTCCTGCACTGACTGCCTGCCCTTTCTGGTGGTCACCCATTTCTCTGCCTGCACCTTGGGTGTGACCACACTTACATAACTGCGATCTATGACGCTTTCCGCCACCTGCATGCTCCTAAGTGCATCCAATTGCTGCTCCAACCGAACCATGCGGTCTGTGAGGAGCTGCAGTTGGGTGCACTTTCTGCAGATGAAGCCATCCAGGACGCTGGAAGCCTCCCGGACCTGCCACATCTCACAGTCAGAGCACAGCACCCCTCTAACTGACATTGCGTCAATTAATTAAAATTTGTCTTTTACCAATTAAACATCTGTTTAACTCCTCCTTAAAATTACTCACTGTTCTTGCATTTCCCACATTCTGGGGTAGCGAATTCCACAGATTCACAACCCTTTGGGAGAAGTAGTTTCTCCTCAAATTTTAGAATGCCCAACAAGAGGAAGCATCTGCTCCACGTCTACTTTATCCACATTTTAGCATCTTTTATACCTCGATTTGATCTTCCTTTATTCTTCTAAACTCTGGAGAGTATAGGCCTAAACTGTTCAATCTTTCCTCATATGACAAACTCCTCATCTCTGGAATCAATCTAGTGAACCTCCTCTGAACTGCCTCCAATGCCACAACATCTTTCCTCAAATAACGGGACCAAAACTGTGCACAATACTCTCGATGCGGTCTTACCAATGCCTTGCATAGTTGTAACAACACTTCCTTACCTTTATACTCAATTCCTTTTTCTATAAATGCCAACATTCCATTTACTTTCCTTATTACCCGCTGTACCTGCAGCTTGTTTTCTGTGACTCATGCACGAGGACACCCATATCCCTCTGCATTGGAGCACCCTGAAGTCTCTCCCCATTTAGATAATAAGTTGATTTTCCATTTGTTCGACTTCACACTTATCCACGTTAAACTCCATCTGCCACATTTTGGCCCACTCTCCTAACCTATCTATATCCATTTGTAAAATTCTAAATTCCTCATTGCAGCTTACTGTCCCACTTATTTTAGTGTCATCTGCGAATGTGACTATAGAACCTTCTATCCCTGGACCAAACCCTGTGGCACCCCACTATTTACATATTTCCGTCCAGAAAAATACCTATTTATCCCGACTCTATGTCTCCTGTCCGTCAGCCAGTCTTCTTCCAAGTTAAGAAATTACCCCTAATCCCATGTGATCTAACCTTGTGTATTAACCTTCTGTGTCGCACCTTGTAAAACGCCTTCCGGAAGTCCAGATATACTTCATCTACAGGGTCCCCATGATCCACTTTGCTTGTTACATCTTCGAAGAACTCGAGCAAATTAGTTAAACATGATTAGCCCTTCAGAAAACCAGGCTGATTCTGATGGATAGTGCTTTGGCTTTCCAAATGTCCTGATATTACGTCCTTGATAATTGATTCCAACAATTTTCCAACAACAGATGTTAAACAAACTGGTCTGTAATTTCCCACATTCTGCCACCCCTCTTTTTTGAGTAAGGGCATTATGTGAGCATTTTTCCAGTCCACTGGAACCTTTCCCATGTCCAGGGAATTTTGGAATATTATAACCAATGGACCCACTATCTCTGCTGCCACTTCTTTTAACACCCTAGGATGTAGGCCATCAGGCCCTGGGGACTTGTCTGCCCTCAATCCCAAGTGTTTGTTGAGTACTGTTTCCTTGTTGATGCTGATTGTTCCAAGTTCCACACTTTCTATTACCCCTGAATTGTCCGTTCCTGTAGGAATGGTACTCGTGTCTTCCACTGTGAAAACTGAGGCAACGTATTGATTTAGAATATTTGCCATTTCCGTGTTCCCCACTATTAACTCACCAGTTTCATCTTCCAGGGACCAACATTCACTTTAGCGATTCTTTTTTATGTACCTGTCGAAGCTTTTGCTATCCTTTTTTATATTCTGCGCTAGTTTTTATTCATAATTTACCTTAGCTCTTTTGATTAATGTTTTAGTGTCCCTTTCTTTATGTTTGAAAGTTTCCCAATCTTCCAGCCTGCCACTGGCCTTTGCAGTATGGTATACCTTAGTTTTTGTCTTTATAATGTCCTCGTCCTCCTTGTTTAGCCATTGTTTTTCTTTTGCCCCTCTTACAGTCTGTCATCCTCACTGGGACAAAAATTAGTTGTGAGGAATTGAATATCTCCTTAAACAACTGCCACTGTTCATCAGCTGCCACCCTTTTAGCCTTCATGCCCAGTCTAGTTGAACCAAATCTGTCCTCAAGTCGATGTAATTTCCTTTGTTTAATTCCAGAACACTTGTGTGGGCCTCCACTTTCTCGCCCCCAAACTGAATCTTGAATTCTACCTTACAATGGTCACTACTCCCTAGTGGATCCTTAACTATGAGGTCATTAATTAATCCCTCCTCATTACAGAATACCTAATCGAGAGTAGCCTCCTCCCGGCTGGTTCCCCACATACTGTTCCAGGAAACAATCTCTAATGCATTCAATGAACTCTGCCTCCAGGCTACCCTTGCCAATTTGATTCCTCCAGTCTATGTGCATATTAAAATCACCCATTATTATTGCAATATCTTTCTCGCAAGCCCCAGTATTTCCTGGTTTATACTGCGCTCCACTATAGAACTACTGTTTTGTGACCTATAGATTACTCCTACCAAGGAATTCTTCCCTTTGTTATTTGTTAATTCTATCCAGACCGATTCCACACCATGGTCTCCAGTGCTTATGTAATTCTCATTACAGCACTGATCCCTTTCCTCACCAGCAGGGCGACGCCACCTCCTTTTCCTTTCACTCTCTCTTTCTGAAATACTGCGTACCCTTGGATATTCAATTCCCAGACCTGGGTCGAGATTCTCCGACCCCCCCCGCCGGGGCGGAGAATCGCCGGGGGCTGGCGTGAATCCCGCCCCTGCCGGTTGCCAAATTCTCCGGCACCGGATATTAGGCGGGGGCAGGAATCGCACTGTGCCTGTTGGCGGGGCCCCCCCTATGATTCTCCGGCCCGGATGGGCCGAAGTCCTGCTGCTAGGATGCCTGTCTGGCCGGCGTGGATTAAACCACCTCTCTTACCGGCAGGACAAGGCGGCGCGGGCGGGCTCTGGGGTCCTGGGGGGGCGCGGGGCGATCTGGCCCGGGGGGTGCCCCCATGGTGGCCTGGCCCGCGATCCGCGGGCGGGCCTGTGCCGTGGGGGCACTCTTTTCCTTCCGCCTTCGCCACGGTCTCCACCATGGCGGAGGCGGAAGAGACTCCCTCCACTGCGCATGCGCGGGGTGCCATGAGCGGCCGCTAACGCTCCCGCGCATGCACCGCCCGGCAATGTCATTTCCGCGCCAGCTGGCGGGGCACTTCCGCCAGCTGGCAGGGCAGAAATCAGTCCGGAAATGTCCAATGAATTCAAACCCATTTCTCCCACACCAATCTTTGAGCCACGCATTTATCTCCTTAATCTTATCGACCCTGTGCCAATCAGCTCGTGGCTCAGGTAGTAATCCAGAGATTACTACCTTTTTAGTTCTGCTTTTCAACTTTGCTCTCTTTGTATGTTTCTATTGATATGGTCCAATGGAATTCTAATGAATCAAGTCTTGAACTTTACAACCCCCCCCCCGCCCCCCCACCTCCCCACCCCCCACCCCCAGGTGGGTTTTGAGGTGGGGGGAATCCCACCTGCCCCAGCCTGGAAACAATGTTATGGTGGGGGAGGGGGCACAGGGTATGGGGGTGGTGGAAGCCCGCCCTGGCCTCAGTTAAGGCTCTTAAGTGGTTACTTAATGGTCACTTTAGGGTCTTTATCTATCCGGCCTCAATTCTAAGGCTGGCAGGCGGATGACAGTTGGGGTGAGGGGTGTGGGGTGCTGTTGGTGTGGGGGGAGGGGGAGAGAAAAATTGAAGAAGCTAGATCTCGGGTGAGAAAGGAGGAGGCACCATCTTCTAATGGTGCACATCCTCCTGTGAAGGTCCAGAGACCTCCGGACCTCCCTCGCCATGTTGGCCTATCCCCGGGACCCCAATTGCCCCACTTGCACCCCCCCCCCCGCCCCGGCTATCCCCTACCCTCACCTCACCAGGATCCTTACCACTGGCTTGACCTCTATATCTCGACACTTAGGCCCAGGCTTGTCGCTGTAGTTTCCCTTCCGGCCAGTGCCGCACTCTCCAGGCACACCAGATGGGCTAGCAGCTCTCGAAAGCGGGACTTCCCCGTGATGGATGACAATCCCGCCTGCTGCCAATCAATGCTGGTTAGAGAATAAAATGGCAGTAAGCCTGTTGGTGCTGGCAGGGATGTGGGTTAGGATCCCACCATCTGAAAAATGAGTACCCAATTGACAGATCAGTCAATTGGAACTATAAACTTAGCTGATCAATTTCCAGCTGTCCTTACATAGAACATAGAACATTACAGTGCAGTACAGGCCCTTCGGCCCTCGATGTTGCGCCGACCTGTGAAACCACTCTAAAGCCCATCTACACTATTCCCTTATCGCCATATGTCTATCCAATGACCATTTGAATGCCCTTAGTGTTGGCGAGTCCACTACTGTTGCAGGCAGAGCATTCCACGCCCTTACTACTCTCTGAGTAAAGACATCTGTCTTATATCTATCTCCCCTCAATTTAAAGTTATGTCCCCTCGTGCTAGACATCACCATCCGAGGAAAAAAGCTCTCACTGTCCACCCTATCCAATCCTCTGATCATCTTGAATGCCTCAATTAAGTCACCTCTTAACATTCTTCTCTCTAACGAAAACAGCCTCAAGTCCCTCAGCCTTTCCTCATAAGATCTTCCCTCCATACCAGGCAACATTCTGGTAAATCTCCTCTGCACCCTTTCCAATGCTTCCACATCCTTCCTATAATGCGGCGACCAGAATTGCATGCAATACTCCAAATGCGGCCGCACCAGAGTGTTGTATAGCTGAAACATGATCTCATGGCTCCGAAACTCAATCCCTCTACCAATAAAAGCTAACACACCGTACGCCTTCTTAACAACCCTCTCAACCTAGGTGGCAACTTTCAGGGATCTATGTACATGGACACCGAGATCTCTCTGCTCATCCAGATAAACTGCTACATATGAGGAAAGTTGCAAATGTTAAGTCCACATGAAGCCATAGAATTCTAGAACTTACAGCGAAGAGGGAGGCTATTCACCCCATCGTGTTTCTGCTAGCTCTTTGAAGATGCAAATAATTGCATTATTTTGTTTTACACATATATTTTATACAGACAAGCGGCAAGGATTCATTTTAAATATGACTATAATTCCCAGTCATTGGGCGTTAATATTGTCTACACCAATAATTCCACCTGTGTTTGCAGGTTATGTTGCGACTGCTCCAGTAACCTTGACTGTGATAGGGTAGAAGGAGACAAAGCACTGCTTGGTGTTTTGTTTGTTTACATTAGTTATTTAAGATTGCAAGGGGCACTTAATGTTATACGTGTTACAGATAATCAAATGTATTCATCAGCATTAACTAAAAATCAAAACAAAGCAAATTATTCACCAGAAAGTGAGGCCAATAGAATTGAAGAGTTATTGAAAAATGGGAAAGTACAGTCCTATCTTCAGTCTATCTTTCTAAATAACCATCTTTGCTGTCATGTTAAATACATGCAATAGTCAGCAGATGGGAGTTTCTTTCAAACTGTAAGTAGATCTAAACTAGGTCAGACTGATCAAGTCAGACTTTGAACTGCTCTTATGCTTGTTCCAAGCACAGCGAGAAGTGCTATACCATATAACATCTGAGACTGCCTGAAGGATCAATGGTCTAATTAAGTAATTGTAATTCAAAGTAGGATTTTAACTTCCTGCAGTCTGGAGAAGGGAGGCACAGCCTTAATAGTGAGGGTCAGGTAGCAATTTTCTGCTAGAGATGTGTCATAATGCCAAAGATCAGCTTACTACCTGACTCCCAACCACACTACATGCAAAAAGAGGTATGACAGTACATTCAGGAGTAGTTTCACACAGCATAGTATAACTCCAGTTCAGTGTGATGTCAAGTAACAGATGAGAGCAATGTTAGCCCTTTCTGTCAGGTCTGTATCATACTATGTAGGTAATATTCTGAGATAATTATTGGAAATATAACTGGACTCAGGACAGCAAGGTGGCACAGTGGTTAGCACTGCTGCCTACGACGCTGAGGACCGGGGTTTGATCTCGGCCCCGGATCACTGTCTATGTGGAGTTTGCACATTCTCCCCGTGTCTGCTAGGTTGGTTTCGCCCCCACAAGCCAAAGATGTGCAGGTTAGGTGGATTGGCCACATTAAATTGCCCCTTTATTGGAAAAAAATAATTGGGTAAAAAAAAAAGGAAATAAAACTGGACTCATAGTGACGTTGGCCGCTGTTCAAGTAAATTGGAACAAAGTCCTATAGCGAGCACGTTTAGCCACGGTGTTTGCAGCACCAAGAAACACATAGCTATAAAACACCACTCGGGTTAAATACGGGGCCTCAGGTGAACGCGCGGCCACGGCCACACGCAGCCCCGTTTACACCAAGGAGCTCCTCGCCGGAACTCCTCAGTATAGCAAGAGACCAGGATGCCATTTTTAAATGCCATCCGGATCACCAAGGCACCTGACCAACCCCCAGGTTCCATGGGAGAGTCCCTAACCCACCCACACAGAGCACCCCAGCTCAATTACCACCAACAAAAATGGCAGCTTGCAACCTGGCACTGCCAGACAGGCACCCAGGTGGCACTGCCAGGTTGTCAGTGTGCCCAGGTGACACTAGCATTGCCAGAGTACCACCTTCAAGGCCTCCAATCCCCTGGGAGACCCCCACAAAAGTGCTGTTCCATCTGGTCCCCATTTGTGGAGAACAGTGCTGAACAGCACTTTCCCAAGGTCTCCAAGGCAGAGGAGATAGATCTCAAGCCTCAGGTAACTCAGGAATCTGCACATTAAAGTGAGACTAGCTGTCTCGCTCTAATATGCAGATTTGCTAAAAAGAAATCCTGCCCACAAGGGTGGGATTTACATCTTTTAAAAAAATAAATTTAGAGTGCCCAATTAATTTTTTCCAATTAAGGGACAGTTTAATGTGGCCAATCCACCTACCCTGCACATCTTTTGGTTGTGGGGACGAAACCCACGCAAACACAGAGAGAATGTGCTAACCCCACATGGACAGTGACCCAGAGTCGTGATCGAACCTGAGACCTTGGTGCCGCAAGGTAGAAGTGCTACCCACTGCACCATCGTGCGGCCCTATGGGTGGGATTTACATTGCAATGTCTCGTGAGATCTCGTTAGATCTCACAAGGCTTGGCAAGCTGGTTACATCCCTGGAGCGGAGTCTCCCGGCTTTCATCGGCCATGCTGCGCCACGCCAAGCTGCGTTTCGGGCACAGCGTGGCTATTGGATCGCACCCATAGCTGTAGAGTTTTTTCCTGTTACCAGTAATGTTATGGATTTTATTGAGAACTGTTTCAATGGATCAAATCAGGGAATGTTACTCTTAACATTGATATATGAGTCAATATAATTTAACAAAATAAAGGCATTGATGTTTCTGCTTCATTGAAAGTTAATTGATTCCTATTGCAGGTATTGGATAAAAGAGTTCTGGATCATGTTCAAAATGGATAAAGGTCTTTCAGAAACAATGGAACATTTTCAGGAATTGGTCCGAAAGATAGGCGAAGAGTCTCATTCCCGATTCATCGACACCTCTCAAATGTGAGAAAAACATTTCCATCCCATTCCTATACAAAACAATTCCATTTGCAAAACTGTTAAAGTAGCACCAGAACTATTACATGTGTTTTAAGAGTATGTGTTCAGAAATAGATATGAAGTGTAAGGGAGAAAATTGGAAGAAAATTGCAACACAATTTCTCTGGTCTCATACGTGATGGGACCTGTTGCGAGTGAGTTTGGAAAATTTGGCGTTCCAGCCAAAACGTTATTCACTGTCAGCGGCATTGAAAATCTAAACCGTGGATAAGGTGGGAAAATTTTGGCCAATATTTCTCAGCTAACCTATGAATTCTAGCCTTGGAGTGGCAGCACCAGACAGGTTACTGCAGGAAGTAGTTGGCTGGGATTCTCCGAAATCCAGGCCGAGTGTTGACGCCGGCGTAAACACCGGAGTGGTGTACGCCGCCGTCACCAGCCTCCTGGCCCAGCAATGTTCAGGGCGCTAGCACGGCGGCGGAGAGCTGCGCGCTACTCCGGCGGCGAAAGGTGGCCCTGCACGGCTGGCGCGGGTCCGCGAATGCGCGCAACGGCTGTCTCCGCGCCGGCCCCCCGTGCAACATGGCGGAGCCCCACAGGTGCCCGGCACGGAGGAACATGGGCCCCCCCCCCGGAATGAGCGCGGCCGCCAATCAGTAGCCCCGATCGCGGGCCTGGCCACCGTGGAAGTCCCCCCGGAGCCATATCCCCCCGCCCCCCACCAGGACGGCCCCCGCAGCCAGAACGCCGAGGTCCCACCGGGTGGGACCACATGTAAACCACGCCTACGGGACTCAGCGGGCACTCGGCCCATCGAGCTTGGAGAATCGCCGCGGGGGCTGCTTTTAATGGTCCCGACTGGCGCCGCATTGACTGCGTGCGCAACTGGCGGGTCCGCGGAGAATCGCGGAAGCGCCATCTTGCCGGATTTCCTGCGTGAACGGCTATTCTCCGCCCCCACGCCGAGCGCAATTCCGGCACGGAGGGTCGGAGAATCCCGCTCAGGATGTCTGAAAATGAACTTGATCAAGTGCATTGCCCTTAATGTTTGATAAAATAAGCTGCATTTATGAAGCAACTTGTGTGATCTCAGGATATCCCCAAATACTTCAAAACCAATGAGATATTTGAAGAGTAGTCACTGTGATAAGGCAGGGAATCTTGGCATTCAGCTTACACACGGCAAGATCCCCAAAACAGTAATGCTATAAATGACAAAAACTCCTGTGCCTTTGTTTGAATCTTTAATGTCCGCCCGATAGAGAACACCGCCTTGATTTAATAACTCACCTGAAAGATTACCCTCTCCGACAGTGCTGCATGCCCTCAGTGCTGCATGATCACATATTTAATGATATGTAAGCTATTTGGTTGCTTATTTAATATAGTACGTCCGGCAAATAATGTGATGCATGCAATGACAGATGACTCAACAGTACAGTAGTCCTGTTCTTTATTAAAGAATTCATGACTTTCCACATCAGTGATGAGAAGTGCTGACAGTTGGAAAGTCATTTTTATTGTGTTTTGAAGAAAAGTGGATTAAAGAAATGCTAATTTTAGAACAAGTAATTGTTGGAAGGGTCAGGATAGAGTGACGTGGTAGCAACAATTATTCCATTTTTAAAAAATCAAACACCCCTGACATTTAGGTAAAAGATTCATGGTTGTGAAGGGAAGTCAATCAATTTGCCCTAACAAGGCACCTTAAATTTAAACTATCCTTTGCCTCAGTGGGGATGTTTTTCTCCGTATTCTTAGTATCAGACAGGCTTCTTTAAAATTGCTAATTTCTAAGCAGTTTTGTGCCAGGGCCCATTTGAGAGCTGGTTACGATTGTCCAAACCTATTTCACAGAGGACCCTCGAGCTATAAGAGAAAACCAACGCTCATCATACCATTGTAACTGTATTGCAGCTCAGATTCCAGAAGAAAAATGATACTGTGCTCAATCGGTATCACACAATACCCAATTCATATATATTTTTTAATGTCTGTTCAGTATGTGAAAGACAATAAAATGAAATACAGTTTGTTCAAGTTCTGCTCCAAAATCCAAGTTTAGAGAACAGAAATTCCAAATGTCTGTCGTACAAATAACTGGGGCGTCATTCTCCGACCCCCCGCCGGGTCGGAGAATGGCCGTTGGCCGCCGTGAATCCCGCCCCCACCCCGCCGAAATCTCCGAAGGGAGAAAAGTCGGCGGGGCGTTAATGGCGCCGCTGGCGCGGAGAATGTCACGGGTCTGCGCAAGGCAGCCGATTTTCGGCCTGCCGATATTCTCCCTTCCGGATGGGCCGAAGTCCCGTCGACGTGATGACCGTTCACGTCGACGTCAATCAAACCTCCTTTTCATCGGCGTGACCCGGTGCTCCAGGCTCACGCCGACCAGCGAGGAGGTGAGTGACGGCCTGGGGGGTTGGCTCTGGGCAGGAAATGGCGTGGCCGCAGACTGATTGCGTGAGGAGAGGTGTGTCTCGGCTTGTGTGTGTGTGCGGCGAGGGGGGGGGGGCGTGGTTAGAGTAGGCTGGGCTCCGGGGGAGTGCCGGGAGGGGGTCCGTGCCGGGGTGGAGGTTGGGGGTTGGGGAGGGGGTCCGTGCCGGGGTGGAGGTTGGGGGGGGTCTGTGCTGGGGTGGAGGTTGGGGGGGGGGGGTCCGTGCTGGGGTGGAGGTTGGGGGTTAGGGGGGGTCCGTGCTGGGGTGGAGGTTGGGGAGGGGGTCCGTGCTGGGGTGGAGGTTGGGGAGGGGGTCCGTGCCGGGGTGGAGGTTGGGGGTTGGGGGGGGGTCCGTGCTGGGGTGGAGGTTGGGGGTTGGGGAGGGGATCCGTGCTGGGGTGGAGGTTGGGGGTTGGGGGGGGGGGTCCGTGCCGGGGTGGAGGTTGGGGGTTGGGGGGGGTCCGTGCCGGGGTGGAGGTTGGGGGTCCGTGCCGGGGTGGAGGTTGGGGGTTGGGGGGGGGTCCGTGCCGGGGTGGAGGTTGGGGGTTGGGGGGGGGGTCCGTGCCGGGGTGGAGGTTGGGGGTTGGGGGGGGTCCGTGCCGGGGTGGAGGTTGGGGGGGGGGGTCCGTGCCGGGGTGGAGGTTGGGGGTTGGGGGGGGTCCGTGCTGGGGTGGAGGTTGGGGGTTGGGTGGGGGGTCCGTGCCGGGGTGGAGGTTGGGGATTGGGGGGGGTCCGTGTCGGGGTGGAGGTTGGGGGTTGGGGGTCCGTGCCGGGGTGGAGGTTGGGGGCTGGGGGGGTCCGTGCCGGGGTGGAGGTTGGGGGTTGGGGGGGGTCCGTGCCGGGGTGGAGGTTGGGGGTTGGGGGGGGGTCCGTGCTGGGGTGGAGGTTGGGGGTTGGGGAGGGGGTCCGTGCTGGGGTGGAGGTTGGGGTTTGGGGGGGGGGTCCGTGCCGGGGTGGAGGTTGGGGGGGGGGGGGTCCGTGCTGGGGTGGAGGTTGGGAAGGGGGTCCGTGCCGGGGTGGAGGTTGGGGGGGGTCCGTGCCGGGGTGGAGGTTGGGGGTTGGGGAGGGGGTCCGTGCCGGGGTGGGTGATGGGAGGGCAAATGAGTTGGTCCACCTGGCCAGGTGCCAGCCTCCAACAGTTGGACCCATGCGGTCCATGCCACCTGGCTGGTGGGAGGAGGGGATATGGGCAATGATGACATGTCGTCGTTCCCCTCCCCCCCACCAGGCCGTCATGTTTTCAGACCATCCAGCGATGTTGGCCGCCGTGGTGGCAGCCGCTCATGTCTATGTTGCCCTGGATGAGGAGGAGGAGGAGGAGGAGCGTGCCAGAGAGGCGGCGCAGGCTGCCGCAGAGGGGCAGGCGGCAGCCGCCCAGGCTGGAGGGACACCTGACCGACAGGACGAGGAGGGGGAGGAGGACGTCGCGGCCCCACGGCAACGGAGGCACCCGAGGGCGCCCCGTGTGTACCGGCCCCGGCAGTCATACCAGGACCTCACGGACCGGGAATGCAGGAGGAGACTCCGGATGAGCCGGGAAACCGTGGCACACATCTGCCACCTGCTGGCACACCTGTCACCGCGTGGCACTGGCGGGGGACACCCTCTCCCCGTGTCCGTCAAGGTTACGGTGGCCCTGAACTTTTATGCAACGGGGTCATTCCAGGCACCGAGTGGGGACCTGTCCGGCATATCGCAGACATCGGTGCATCGGTGCATCCGGGCAGTGACAGATGCCCTTTATGCCATGGCGCACCGCTACATCCGCTTCCCCGTGGACCGGGCCAGCCAAGATGCCCGGGCCGTGGGCTTCTCTGCCGTGGCCGGGTTCCCCATGGTCCAGGGCGCGATCGATGGGATGCACGTCGCCGGGCGGCCACCTGCAGAGAACAGGGCCGTGTTCACTAATAGGAAGGGGACCTATTCAATGAACGTACAGGTGGTCTGCGACCACCGCATGATGATCCTGCACGTCTGCGCCCGTCACCCAGGCAGTGTACACGACTCATTCGTGTTGTCGCGGTCATCCATCCCCGGCATGTACGAGGGACGCCATCCCCGGCTGAGGGGCTGGTTGCTGGGCGACAGGGGCTGCCCATTGCGATGGTGGCTGATGACGCCTATACGGAGGCCATGCAATGAGGCGGAGAACCGCTACAATGATGCCCATGTAGCAACAAGGGGAGTGATCGAGAGGTGCTTTGGCGTGCTGAAGATGCGTTTCAGGTGCCTGGACCTCTCTGGGGGTGCCCTCCAGTATCGGTCAGATAGGGTCGGCCGCATCATTGTGGTGTGCTGCGTCCTGCACAACATAGCCCAGCAGAGGGGCGATGTGCCGCAGGCAGAGGAGGGCGGAGTGGAGGAGCAGCAGGAAGAGGCCCAGTCCTCCCCAGATGAGGGGGATGGGGGCAATGGTCAGGGCAGACGGGGTAGACACAGGCGGGTGGCTGTCCACCGTTACCGGCTGGCCCAGCGGGCACGGGACAGACTGATAGACGCCCGCTTCACTGACTAGATGGGCGTGGGAATCGGGTAGTATGGCCACAGACCGCACACCATGACAACAGCCGACCACCCACACCCCCCACCCATCCACCCACCCAGCACCCTCACCCCCCTCCCCAACCCCACACACCCCACCCGCATGCACACCACCCCCCCCCCCATTGCCGATCCACCGGCGGCACAACGGGCCGGGCTCACCCAGTTGCGGGTGGACGCGTGTCTATCGCAGGCCATGGAGGATGATGACAACCCGCCCTGCGATGAGCTCCTGGCTCTACATCGTTGGACTATGTCTGACCCATGGCCACAGTACCACCATCCACCCGGACCATCCCTGCATGTGGCTGTGACACTGCAGCGCACGGTCCCGTCCTCTGCCCGGGGGATGTTGATGGCGGCCCAGGGGGAAGGGGGCAGACTCACCTGGGGCTGAGGTAAGACCACCCGTCACACACACACTTGCGCTCAACGTACATGACACGCCCGCACACTTTGGACAGAGCACAAAGGCAGCTTCGGTAGGTGTAACATTGACTTTAATAACCAAAGGAGTTCATGCACGTGCCCTAGCCCCTAAAACTCATCTGTGCCCTGCACCCGTGCCAACTTACTCAGTGTCTAATTGTTTGGCCTTACGGGCCCTTTGACTACGTCTACGTGGTTCCCCAGACGGTACAGCAGAACTGGAGGTGGACTCCTGTGATTCCTGCCCTCTGACACTGGATCCCTTTGGCGGCCGTTTCCTGGGGCGTCCTGGCCTAGATGGGCCAGGTTGCGGCCCGGGCGACTGGGATGGCGAGCTGCCAGCCTGTCCTGCCCGTTGCCCACCCGATGCACCTGGGACGGAAGGGGGGGAGTCCGAGGTGTCGCGGTGTACCGGGACCTCCACTACAGAGGGAGCCGGGACGGACCACACCACCTCCTCCTCCCTCGGGGTGCCCGATGGCCCCCAGGCCTCTACATGGGTGGGGGATGCGAACGGACTGGCCATCCGACGCGCCCCCGACATCTGGCGCTGCCAGTCCTGGAGGCCCGTGCTGGTATCGACAGGGGTCTGCAGGTTTGCAGCCATGGAGCCCAGGGGGTTGTCGAACCCTGTCTGCGACAGTGCGACGCCAGCTCGCACATGGCCACTGGCGCCGATGCCCTCAGCGATGGCCTGCTGAGACTGGGCCATGGCCTGCAGAGACTGGGCCATGGCCTGCAGAGACTGGGCTATGGCCTGCTGAGACTGGGCCATGGCCTGCTGAGACTGGGCCATGGCCTGCTGAGACTGGGCTATGGCGTTGAGCGCCTCTGCCATCTGGCGCTGGCACTGGCTCATGGCCTCCTGTGAGAGGGCAGCCATTTCCTGGGCCACAGACGCCGCCTGCACGGAAGGCCCCAGGCCTCGCAAACCGTTCCCCATGTCTGACACTGTCGCACCCATTGCCTCCACTGCGGACGCCACCCGTGCGGTGTCAGCCTGGGTGGCACGCATGACCGAGACCACTCCCAGCTCCTGGACGCGGGTGGACTCCTCCACCTGCGACCGCAGCCGCCGCAAGCCACCCGTCACCCTATTCGCTCGTCTCCGTGTCGGTGGTTGCATCGGATCTATGTGTGGGTGTGGTAACTGCAGGAACCCGGGATCCATCTGGGCGGCAGATGTTCGCTTGGCCTGAGCTGCCCTCCGACCGCCCGGTCCCTCTGCTGCTCCTACCTCCACCTGCTGTACCAGGACGGCTGTGTTGTGCGCACCAGTGAGTGTACCAGACACCTCATCACTAAAGTGCCCAACCGTGGTGAGTGTTTCTGCGATGGTGGAGGGTGTTGGTGACAGCAGTGGCGTTGTGTCGTGCTCTTCGTCCCACTCTGAGTCCATGGCACTTTGGGGTGGGGGTTCGTCTCCACCCATCCACTCTGAGTCACTGTCCGGTATTTCGTCTTCCCGGGTAGGGGTGTCCTGGGTAGTGCTGTCCCGGGTAGTGCTGTCCCGGGTAGTGCTGTCCCGGGTAGTGCTGTCCCGGGTAGGGGTGTCCTGGGTAGTGGTGTCCCGGGTAGGGGTGTCCTGGGTAGTGCTGTCCCGGGTAGGGGTGTCCTGGGTAGTGGTGTCCCGGGTAGGGGTGTCCTGGATAGTGGTGTCCTGGGTAGTGGTGTCCTGGCTCGGATGTGACGGGGGCCTGTGGCTGCCCCCCTCATCGCTGGGTGGTCGCTCCCGCACGTGACGGGGGTGTCGTCTCCCTGTTGCTCCAGGTCTCTCCGTCTCCCGTGGTGTGCGAGGGGCATCCTGCGGGCGTCGCATGCTGGAGGGTCCGGGTCTCTCCGTCTCCCGTGGTCTCCGAGGGGCATCCTGCGGGCGTCGCATGCTGGAGGGTGCGGGTCTCTCCGTCTCCCGTGGTCTCCGAGGGGCATCCTGCGGGCGGTGTGCATCTGCAGGGATGGGTGCCTGGACGTTTGGTCCTGCGATACACAATGAAGCATGCATGGTTAGACATCAGGCAGTGATCAGGTGATACGGGGGAGGGGGATATAGGGGAGGGGGTATATGGGGACGGGCTGTTGGTGGCTCACTTGCTCGTGGGGCCCCGACCTCTGCATCAGCAACCTCCCGGTCCTCAGGTCCGCCAGCCAGTTCCAGGGCCCTTTCCTCGTGTACGGTCAGTGGCCTCTCATCAGCGGGCCCTCCTCCAGTCCTCACATGCTCCCTATTGTTGTGTGCGCGCTTCTCCTGTGGGGGGGGGGGGTGGCAGGGGTAAAAGGCAACAGTGTTAGGCAGGTATATGAATGCACGCCATCGGTTGCGCATGCATTGCAGAGGTTAAGGTTAGGGCTGGATTCCCTTGGGGATATGGGGGAGGGGGGGATATGGGGGATATGGGGGAGGGGGGATATGGGGGAGGGGGGATATGGGGGAGGGGGGATATGGGGGAGGGGGGGATATGGGGAGGGGGGATATGGGGGATATGGGGAGGGGGATATGGGGGAGGGTGGGATATGGGGGAGGGTGGGATATGGGGGAGGGGGGATATGGGGGATATGGGGGAGGGGGGATATGGGAGAGGGGGGATATGGGGAGGGGGGGATATGGGAGATATGGGGGAGGGGGGTATGGGGGATATGGGGAGAGGGGATATGGGGGATATGGGGGAGGGGGGATATGGGGGAGGGGGGATATGGGGGAGGGGGGATATGGGGGAGGGGGGGATATGGGGGATATGGGGGAGGGGGGGATATGGGGGAGGGGGGATATGGGGGAGGGGGGATATGGGGGATATGGGGGAGGGGGATATGGGGGGGGGATATGGGGGAGGGGGGATATGGGGGAGGGGGGATATGGGGAGGGGGGGATATGGGGAGGGGGGGATATGGGGGAGGCTCACCCTGCCTGCTCTGACGAGGTCGTTCACCTTCTTGTGGCACTGGGTGCCTGTCCGTGGTGTTAGGGCCACAGCGGTGACGGCCTCTGCCACCTCCCTCCACAGACGCCGGCTGTGGCGTGGGGCAACTCTGCGGCCGTGCCCGGGATACAGGACGTCCCTCCTCTGCTCCACCGCGTCCAGGAGCGCCTCCACATCGCGTGACTCGAACCTCGGGGCTGAGCGACGGCCAGCCATCAAGTCGGGTGTTGCGGTCGGCTGTTCCGGTCGGGTGGGGGGGAGCTGCGCGGCCTTATGAGCCGTCACGCCGTGCAGCGCGTATGACGCTGCACGGCGTGAACCACTGCGCAAGCGCGGATCCCGTTACGTCGCTGCTAGCCCATTTCGGGCCGCAGACTATCGGCCCATTTTTATGACGTGACGCAAGTGGGATTTGCGCCGTTTTTTGCGCCGATCGGCGGACTTTCCGCCGATAATGGAGAATTTCGCCCCAGATACCAGGTAATTTTTCATTTAATGTTATGAATGTGCTGAAGCTACGTTATCCATTCTGTGGTTTCAAACTCTCTTCCCATGTTCTGTCTAACACACTCGTGGGGATCCCCATTGTCTATTCTTCATTTGAACCATTCAGTTCCAATTTCCAAACTGCCTTCTTAAAATTAAATCAGCCTCAAGATCACCAACAAAATATTTATATGATTGTTGAATTTGGACTAGGATTCTAGTCTTGTATGATACTTGCTATTCCACATTAGGTTCTAAAATTACAGTCCTACAGCACTCAGCAGAGTGCTTTACTGAAGGAATGGGAGTAGCAATATCATTTGGCATCATTACGCATAAGGAAAGAGCCAGAAACAAGGGAAGGACTTTTCCTGCATTGGAATTGATTAAAAGTGGAATTAGTCAATTCTGAGAATAATTGCCGGTTTGAAGCTGGCGTGAGATCTACAGGCTGGCAACAGTAAACTTGGAGGTGGAATATAAAGTATGGGAATGTGGTTCGAGATATATATAGATACAAATGTTGATATTTCAATGGAACAGAATGAGATATCCATCTAAGATAAGGGGAGAGGAGAAGAGAATATTTAATTACCATGGTGCAAACATGGCAGCAGATTCTCAGAAGTACAAAACAGGTCTTGGGGCATTCCATCACATGCCTCATCTTGCCTAGTATGATGAACACTTTTGGAAGCAGTATCTAGACCTCTTTTTGCTTATCTGGCAGAAATACGCGTGACTGGTCACGGAAAATCACTCAACGGATCAAACCAAACTGTAGCAAAAAACGTAAAGTTTCCCTCCTATTTGATCACTTGGAGCCAGGAGAGCTGGCCGAACACCTAACCTACCTCGAGTTCAAGTCCTTCCGCAGGATTTCAGTAAGTGTGCTGTCAACAAAATTAAGGTATTGGAGGGAAAGTACTAAGATCTCTGCTTTAAAATTATGTCTTACTTTTACTACACTGAAAGAGACAAACCCTTCATCAGGTTACTCATTTAAACCTCACACACTTACAGATAAATTACAAAGTAGAAAATTGTGATAGATACTGCAGTGATACTGCAGTGATTGATGGTGTGTGGGACATCATTAAATTCTGACAAAGCTGACAACACCAGCGCAGAAGTGAAGACAATGATCCACGCACTCCATTTACAGTGCAGTCATATTCCATCAATCAAACTTGGAGTGAATCTCTTTCAGTTTCACTTTGAATTTCAAGGATTGATTCATATTGGCACCTCCAAAATCCCATCATAATGTCTAGTAGTTTGTTAGCCAGGTGACATCTTTATCCTTCTGTGGAAACAGTATATCTGTCCAAAACATTTTGGGTAATTTTGCAGCAATTAAAAATATTTTTCACATTATCTCCAGAAAATACAACTTGAAGTATTACTACATTTTTGCTGAAGGTTATAGTATAGTATAAAATCATAAAATGGTTGCGGGTCAGGAAGAGGCCATTTGGTCCGTTGTGTCCCTGTAGGCCCTCTACAAGAACATCTCAGTTAGTCTCACTCCTCTGCCTTTTCCCCATAGGCCAATTTTCTTCTCTATACACCTGATTATTTAATTCCCTTTGTGAAGCCAACATTGAACATTCCTCCAGCACACTTCCTGAACTACAGAAGAACCTGTTTATGCTGAGATCTGAGGATCAGATTTGAAACCATCATGTACTGGGCATTCCACAGTTGAATCTGAGTCCATCTGCCATTGACCCTGTTTCCATACCATTTTTAATGTTCCTTCTTCACTGCACCACTAACGCTTATGGGTGCATCCTTATTAGAAAGAACTTGCCTTTCATGACTTCAGGTCAACGCAAAGCTATGAGAGCCAGTTAAATAATTTTTCGAGTTAATTTTGTAATGTAGGAAACATGGCAGTCAACCTGTGGACAGCAAGATCTGCAAAATCAAAGGAATTAATGACTGATCTCTTTTGCTAAGAGATAAATGTTGGCGAGGGCTCTGGGGAACTCTCCACCTCTTCTTTGAGCAGGATCCTGGGCTTTTTCATGCTTACCCATCTCATTTGAAAGATAGTCCCTTAGTGCTGCTCTGAGGAACCAGCTATATTATATGCTCTAAAGTTGGATTTACAAGCCTCTGGATTCTGATACAGAAGAACAAAAGTTCCCACTGCATCACAAACTGACACCCAGCATTAAAGTATAATGGTCTGTCCACAGTAACATGGAAATGCTGCGATTTACTGAACATCATCTGTACTTTCAGCATCACGTTAGGAGATGGTTCATGGTACATTGCTGGTGACGGTTTTCCTCTAACAGAAAACATAGTGTGGCATGGTGGCACAGTGGTTAGCACTGTTGCCTCATAGTGCCAGGGACCTGAGTTCGATTCTGGCCTTGGGTGCCATTCTGTGTGGAGTTTGCACATTCTCCCCTTGTCTACATGGGTTTCCTCCGGGTGCTCCGGTATCCTCCCACAGTCCAAGGATGTGCGGATGAGATGGATTGCCCATGCTAAATTGCTCCTTAATGTCCAAGGATGTGCAGGTTAGGTGGGATTGTGGTGATAGGGCTGGGGAGTGGGATGCTCTTTGGGAGGGTCAGTGCAGACGTGATGGGCCGAATAACGTCCTCTGCACTGTAGGGATTCTACGGATAACCACAGCCAAAAATGGACATTTTTATTTTCTCACAGCTGATTGTTCATGTGCTCAATAAGTTTAATTGGTGGAATTTCTTACTGCTATTGAACTGTACAAATATTTCTGTCACATATGGGAAATTGTCAAATAATTTGCTGTAATTGTGATTTCAACAATTGTGCACTTCAATTTTGCTATTTAAGGTAGATTGAGACAACTAGGTATGAATTTATAACAACTAGAATATAACCGGACTTTGCTTTGTCCAGTTTTCAGATTATCAAAATTATGTGTTGATTGGTTGTGTAAAAGACAATCCCACGATGGAACGCTCTGTTGCTTTGTGTAATGGTATCTCACAGTGGGTCCAGCTTATGGTTCTCAGTAGACCTACACCACAGCTACGGGCTGAAGTCTTCACCAAGTTTATTTGTGTGGCTCAGGTATGGCTGGCACGAGCTCATTTGACCAAATAATACTTAGTGTTGTTTGGTCACATTTACTATCACACTGTTAACCCAGTAGTCCCTGAGGTAAAGAAAATAATACATCTAGTTTGTTTTACTTGTTCTCCACCTTTGTGTATCATAAATGACAGACTGAGACAAATAAATCAATTAAAATTTGTTTAATCCATGTTTTGGCTATATCATGAAGTATTGTGAGGTACTATAATGATCCAAGGTTACACTTACAACAACAGTACTATTCAATGTTATCTATTCACAGGAATACAGTGGCAGACCATACTGAGTCAGAAACTCATGTAACTTTGAGAACCAAGTACAAAATGTAAAACTATGAAAAATGCTGTCCAAACAAAGATTTCAACAAAAGATAAAATATTAATTTGCCATTTGATCATAATTATAACTTGTAAGGGAATTTTTCTTTAGGACCACACACATAGGAAATTACATATTTCAACAATTACTGTTTTGAATCCAGGTGGAGGTGTTAATGATGGGTTGCAGTACTGTAGATCTGAATCATTCATTGTTGTACTATTCTACTCGTTTGATTTAGAATGCATTGTCATCTTACCTTCTCCACAGAAACTCCAGCAGTTGCAGAACTTTAATACACTAATGGCTGTGGTTGGAGGTTTGTGTCATAGCTCGATCTCCAGACTCAAAGAAACTAGTGCCTGTGTCCCTCATGATGTTAATAAGGTTGGTGTTTTCTTGCGTGTCAGCCGCTTGTTATAGAGGTTGGTTTTCATATCACTTTGTGACATTGCAAGGCAGCAATCAACTAATGCAAATTTGTTGAATATTGCAATTCTGACTGCAACAACCTCATCCCCTCCCCCACCCCCCAAATCTCTTCTCTTCAGGGTGTGACTCATGCTGGGGTGTAACTCCATGGGCATCAAGTACCCTTTGATATCTTGTGGTCATTCTTCGTGTTTAAGCCTAGACAATATAGATACAGGCTATTGGACTGTGGGACACATTACCGGAAAGCTCAATGGTGTCATCACCAGATACCCGATGATATGGAGCTTCGAGCAGCAGTCAGTGAATAGTAATCAGTATTCAAAACCCTGACTGATTTTCCCTTCCGAGTTCAGAAGTCCTTGGTCAACTTTTTGCAGCCCCTATTGCCATCTCATTGACAGCTTTACTCTAGTAATTGCCAGCAACATTCCAAGGGACCAACAACTTTTTTCCAAAGGCATCAAACAATCTGGTCCCTTTGTAATTGGCAGGTTCACATCTCCAGCAGGTACAATACAGTTGTTCCATTCAAGCATAAATGAAATGCCAAGTTCTCTATGTACCTTAGAAGCTGTCAGTCAGTTGGAAATAAATAAGTAAAGCAGCAACTAATAGAAAATCATTTTGTCTTGATAGGAATGTTGGGGTTTAGCTGCTCTGATTAGGATATCGAGTACAAACAGTGCTAAATATGGCATCAATGTGTCAGTGAAATGATAGGTCAAATGTTCTTCCCCTGTTTTTCTGTGCAACTATAAAAATCCCCACATCATATATCCTCTTGTGGAAAATTACACCTTGTTAAAGAATTAGTGTCATCCATTTTATGAAAATCTCTTTCAGTTTCAAATTGTCTATTTCCACCAGAACATGGCTGCATAAAGTGAAAAACAGAAAAGAACAGTCAGCCCATCCAACATATGCTTTCACAATAAAGGCAACTTGATTAGCATTCTATTCAAAGGACTTCTATGTTATTCTCACTCCTGTACCTATGTTCACATCTTCCTAAGAACAGTGGGTGGAATTTCATGTAATTAATGTGGGTTCAGCATGCCGTCGGAGAGCCAGTGGGAAACCTGTGGCACATGTGAGGGGGAAGCCTGACCAGATGAAATGCCTGTCACTGGGATTCAGGACCCCAGGGATAGAAATCCCGCCTGCTGAGAGATGCGAGATGTCAGCCAAATGCTGCAGGCAGGTGCCATCAGGAGTGGTGGCTTCTGCCTGTAATGGATCCATATAGAGGCTTGGGAGGGCTACAGGCCACAGGCAAGCGAGGGTGGGTGTGGGGGTCATGGTACGACAATGGTTTCATGGTCATCATTAGACTTTTAATTCCAGGTTTCGTTTTTTAAAATTGAATTCAGATTTCACCATCTGCCAAGGCAGGATTTGAACCCGGGTCGCCACAGCAGTAACCTGGATCTCTGGACTACTAGTCTGGTGACAATACCACTACGCCACCTCCTCCCCCAAGTTGATCAGCCAATACTCTTCCATATTGAAGGTTACTTGGAGGAAGCATTGAGGATAGCAAGAGCACAGAATATACATTGGATAGTAGACTTCAATGTATGTCAACAAGAGTAGAAACAACCACTGTCGGCGCTCAGTGGCATCATGTTTATATACTGTCACAATCTGTAATCTCCCAGCCCGACAAATCCCTTACTCCACCATTGCATCAACTCAGAAGACAAAAACAGTGGGGCATTTAGAAGAGCCTGCTATAAGCAGTAGCAAGCATGTTTTAGATTGAATTGAGTTGCTACAAACACTCATAGGATAAATAAAGCAGCTAGGCTGAATTAAGCAGTTCCACAATCAACAGAGCAAAGCAAAGCCGTACCATCCTGGTCAAATATAATGATGGACGATCTCAGGCAGTTGGTGTGATACTGACCATTTATATTCCCTCTTGAGACAAATTTCTACCCCCTTGTTGGACACTTGTACCGCACAGAAATTAAAAGGAAAACATATGCTAAAGATAAAAGATTTATTTAGGTAATGACATTCAAACACACTGTCTGCAACTCTGAGTTTTTCCAATATAGGTGATGAATGAAATGACTGAGCTGCTTTCGTCCAGTGGAAACTACAACAACTACCGACGCGTATACAGTGAATGCATAGACTTCAAGATCCCTATTCTGGGCGTCCACCTGAAAGATCTTATCTCACTACATGAAGCCTTGCCAGACTATGTTGAAGATAACAAGATTAATGTACACAAACTGCAGACTCTCTACAACCACATCAACGAGCTCGTCCAGCTTCAGAACACTGCACCTCCACTGGATGCAAACAAGGACCTGGTGCATTTGCTCACAGTACGTCTCCCTTTACTCTGATAGTTTCTTGACTCATCTGGTGATAAACAATCTAAGGTCGACCACTAGTAGAGGCAAAAAGGTTTCTTTCAGGAATCACTGGAGGTAGGGAGAGTCCCAGAGGATTGGAAAATGGCTAATGTAACACCCCTGTTTAAGAAGGGAGGGAGGCAGAAGACAGGAAATTATAGGCCGATTCGCCTGAATTTGTCAGATTTTAAAGTCTATTATTAAGGATGAGATTGTGAAGTACTTGGAAGTGCATGGTAAAATAGGACTGAGTCAGCATGAATTCGTCAAGGGGAGATCATGCCTGGCAAATCTGTTAGAATTCTTTGAAGGCAGTAATGAGGAAGCTGGACAAAAGAGAACCAATGAACGGGATCTATTTGGATTTCCAAAAGGTCTTTGACAAGGTGCCGTACAGGAGGCTTCTAAATAAGATAAGAGCCCATGGTGTTGGCGCATGGTACTGGCATGGATAGAGGCTTGGCTGACTGACACAAAGCAGGATGTCAGCCGGTGACTAGTGATGTTCAGCAGGGGTCAGTTTCGGTACCACAGCTATTCACGATATACATTAATGATCTGGAAAAATGAACAGAGGGCACTGTTGCTAAGTTTGCAGATGATACAAAGAACTGTAGAGGGACAGGATGTATTTTTCTGAAAAATATTTTTATTCATCATTTTTACATTTTTACACAAACCCAACACCCGCTCCCCTCCAGCTCCTTACCCCTTGGCAGCAACCAGGCCTCCAAAATACAAAATTAACACCCACCACTTCTGGTGGAACCCCCTCCTCCGCCCCTCTTGGTGCAAATTTTACCTTTTCCAAGGCTAAAGACTCCAGCAGGTCCCCCAGCCACACCAAGACACAGGGGTGAGAAGCTGACCGCCACCCCAATTGGACCTGCCTGCAAGTGATCAACGAGGCGAAGGCCCCTGCTTCGACTGCAACTCTGACTGGTCCAACACCCCGAATATGGCCTCTGTGCAGAACTTCGGACACGGTGCTGAAAACTGACCTCCAATACCTCTCTAACCTCGGGCAGGATCAGAACATATGGACATGGTTGACTGGGCCCTCCCACACCGCTCACAACTATCCTCCAACCCTCTCAAACAACCGGTAAGTCCTTGCCCTTGTCAAGTGCGCCCTATACCCACTTTCAGCTGAAACAGCCCCAGAATCACACAGGAGGTCAAGGCACATCAAACCATAATCCTTCCTCCAGCATCATCCCTAACTCTTCCTTCCACTTTGCCGTAATCCCCTCAATTGACTCCTTCTCCTCCACCATAATCCTACCATAAATCACTGAGACAACCCCACTCTCCAGCCCCCCCCACCAACAGTATTTTCTCCAGCAATAAGGAGGGCTGCACCAATGAGAAACTTGGAAAAGTCTTTCTTGCAAAATTCCGCACCTGCAAATACCTAAAACCCTCCTCACGATGCAGCCCATACTTCACCCCTAACCCCTCTAAACTTGCAAATCTTCCCTCCAGAAACAGATGCTTCATCTCTTTCACTCCCTTTCTCCTCCCATCCTGGTACCTTGCATCCATCGTCCCCGGCTCAAACCCATGATTCCCTGTTTTATTTTAAATTTAGAGTATCCAATTCATTTTTCCAATTAAGGGGCAATTTAACGTGGCCAATCCACCTACCCTGCACATCTTTTGGTTTGTGGGGACAAAACCCATGCAAAAACGGGGAGATTGTGCAAACTCCACACGGACAGTGGCCCAGAGCCAGGATCGAACATGGGACCTCGGCGCCGTGAGGCTGCATTGCTACTCAACTGTGCCACTACGCTGCCTCATAATTCCCTCTTAAAGGCATCACCCCCGACCCTGTCCTCAACTTGAAGTGCTGTTGAAATTGCCCCCCCCTCAGCATGGCCACCACTACTGAATTTCCAGACACAACAAGGCGACACAACAAGACACGGGGATAGGTTGTGTTGAGGAAGCAGAGAGGCTGCAGAAGGATGCGGACAGGCTAGGAGATTTGGCAAAGAAGTGGCAGATATAGTACAATGTAGAAAAGTGTGAGGTTATTCACTTTGGTAAGAAGCATAGAGGCATAGACTATTTCTAAATGGGAAAAGGTTTCGGAAATCAGAAACACAAAGGGACTTATGAGTCCTAGTTCAGGAAGGTTAACATGCAGGTTCAGTTCGCAGTTAGGAAGACAAATGCAATGTTAGCATTCATGTTGAGAGGGCTAGAATACAAGAGCAGGGATGTACTGTTGAGGCTGTATAAGGCTCTGGTCAGACCCCATTTGGAGTATGGTGCGCAGTTTTGGGCCCCGCATCTAAGGAAGGATGTGCTGGCCTTGGAAAGGGTCCAGAGGAAGTTCACAAGAATGATCCCTGAAATGAAGAACTTATCATATGAGGACCAGTTGAGGACTCGGGGTCTGTACTCGATGGAGTTCAGAAGGATGAGGGGGAATCTCATTGAAACTTGCAGTATACTGAGAGGCCTAGATAGAGTGGATGTGGCAAAGATGTTTCACTGGTAGAAGAAACTAGAACCCGAGGGAACAGCCTCAGACTGAAGGAACGATCCTTTAAAACAGAGATGAGGAAAAATTTCTTCAGCCAGAGCATGGTGAATCTGTGGAACTTGTTAGACGTTTTAGTTGCTGTGATATGAAGCGTCTAAAGTTCTGTTCCTTTTTCACAAACACACATTTATTTCATTCCAACAGCCTTTGCACAAAACTCTAAATATACATCATCTGACAGAGGCCACCTGAAGCCCCTTTACATATCAGTGTCAATTAATGGATACTAAACATAAATGAGACAACTAATTGCAATGTCTCTTAACCCATTACTTAACAGTCTCCCCTTTCTTGGCGGAAAAAAAATAATTCGGTGAAAACAAAATTTCAAGAAACTCAAAAACAACACATGATTTCCCCCCCCCTTTTTTTTGTTTGGACGAGAAAGGAAAACAAAAAAACAGTCACAGAAACAAGCGCCCTTCATTAACAATATCCAAAAGTTTCTGTGAACTCGCCCCTCTTTTCGTAAAACAGTCTGACAGTTGATAGCTCCTGTCGACCCATTTAATTTTTGTTATTTCCCCTCTGTCCAACATCTGCTTCAAGCTTGCGATGTCTATCCGTAACCTCTTTTCATTGACACTTTTTGTAGAGTGCAGATTTTCCCACAGGGATTTATTGTCAATGTGACAATCAATGGGTAGATTACCCAGATCCCCTAATCCCAAAATTTCTGTCAATATCATACTTATATAAAAGGCCATATCCACCATCTCAACAGCCAAGGTACTTTCTACCACTCTCCTTATTTTCTTTGTTTCCCACACAAGCGGGCAACATTTACCATTGTTTCCCAAAAGGAAAATTATAAAACCTCCTGCGCTTGAAACCCCATCACATAAATTTGCATAGGACGCATCACTATAAACTATGAGGTTCAAGTGCCTAAGGTCAACTAAAACCGGGAACTTCAAAACACATTCCTGCATTTTTAGTTTGGCCAACGCTTTATTTGCTCTTATTATGTCTTCCACTTTGGGGTCATTCATTTTTGTACTCAACTCTAAGACATCAAAACTCACGTCCGGTCTAGTCTGTCTACCTAACCAGTTCAGTTGCCCAATTAAACTTTGCAGTTGCTCTTTTTCTATCTTTGAAACCATTGCGTCTTTTTGTGAAACTCGGCCACGACTAATTGCTATTGGGCTGATGCTTTCCAAATAAGATTGCTGACCTAAAGTAGCCCCTAACTTAGTCTGTCCAATTTCCAGTACAATATATTTAAATCCACCGGAAGCCTGATTTCTAACCCTGAATTCTTTCCTCAAACCAGAGATTACAATAGCTTCAAAATCACTAGTCCCACCCCACAAAAGTCATCGACATGCATCATAAAAATGCCAGAAAGATTTCCTTTATAGTGCCAGTAAAACATAGCAGGATCTGCTTTCAACTGGCAACAGCCTAACTTTAACAAAACTGACCTTACCGAAAAATACCAGACTCTATATGCATATCCATATATACATTTGTTCTACTTCCAGAGTACCCCTTCTGTGTTAGCTGCTTCTTTAGGAGGACGGAGAAAAATGTCTCTCTGGAGCTGATGCCCCTGCAAAAAGGCAGCTTTTATATCTATAGATTTGCATTCCCATGCCTTTGTGGCTAATAGAGCCAAGATGCCCCACACATTTCTGGGGTTCTGTTTCTGCAGCCTTTTATATAGTTTGCCAAATTCCATTATATAGTCTTCCATGGAGATATCCTCCATTTTCCGGAACTTATCAAAATCCGACCATGCTTCATACGCACTTAACAAGTCATCTTTCTTATAAATCTTATCCATATAATGTAATAAAGTCTCCAGACCTTCTTCTGAGTCTAACTCTTCCAATTCCAGCTCAGAAAGCACTTTGTTTCGGATTTTACTGCCATATGGTAGAGAAAGAGCCAATGCCATACCTTGTTTTATCTTTCCCAAAGCAGTTACCTTAGTCCACATAACTACTGCACTTCTCCATTGGTCGTATGATTCCCTTTCAGAAAATAAGGGAGGATAGTCATATCCAGCTATCTTTATCCTCGGTTCAGCCATATATTCCTTTTTTTTTCTTTTCTCACTCACTCCTTGGTTTGATCTGGAAAAGTTATATCTTTCAACCCTTCACATTTACACAGCAACCATCCTCTGCTACCAACTGTTAGACGTTTTAGTTGCTGTGATATGAAGAGTCTAAAGTTCTGTTCCTTTTACACAAACACACATTTATTTCATTCCAACAGCCTTTGCACAAAACTCTAACTATACATCACCTGACAGAGGCCACCTGAAGCCCCTTTACATATCAGTGTCAATTAATGGATACTTAACATAAATGAGACAACTAATTGCAATGTCTCTTAACCCATTACTTAACAGAACTCATTGCTGCATTGTGGAGGCCAAGTCACTAAGTGTTTTTAAGACAGAGATAGATACGTTCTTCATTAATAAGAGGATCGGGGGTTATAGGGAGAAGGCCGGAGAATGGGGTTGACCGTGATTGAATAGCGGAGCAGACTCAATGGACCAAATGGCCTAATTCTGCTTGCATGTCTAATGGTCTTATGGCACCTCAATCACTGGGACATAGGCCTTTCAAAGATGCCAAGATAAGGATAGCCAAATCATCCAATTTGGGTCATTAATTAAGCACCTTGGGACATTTTACCATAGAAAAGGTGCTATATAAATTCAAGTTGTTGTGGAAACAAGCTGATCAATACTATTTCTTCAAAGAATATCGAAGAGAAGTTTTAGAAAATATACCACTGATGCAGAATACTTAAGAGAAACCTAACATTTGGATAAAATAGTTTGAATCCTCAAAAACCATAGAACCCCTATGGTGCAGAAGAAGGCCATTTGGCCCACTGAGCGGCAATGGCCACCAAAAGAGCACCCTACCTAGGCCCACTCCCCTGCCCTATCCCATAACCCCACCTAACCTGGGTAGTGCTTTCTGAGCTGGAATTGGAAGAGTTAGACTCAGAAGAAGGTCTGGAGACTTTATTACATCTTTGGGAACTGGGGGCCAATTTTATCATGGCCAATCCACCTAACCTGTACATCTTTGGGCTGTGGGAGGAAACCGGAGCACTTGGAGGAAACCCACGCTGATACAGATTTTGCCACTGGCCAATGGGCTTTCCCATTCTGGGGAAGCCCCATGCCATCGGGAAACCCCCAGGCTGCCGATAAAATGGAGCATCCTGACGACGGAGAATTCAGCTCTTGCTATTTAAAAAATATATATAAATTTAGAATACCCAAATCTTTTTTTTCCCAATTAAGGGGCAAATTAGCGTGGCCAATTCACTTACCCTGCACATCTTTTCGGGCCGTAGGGGTGAGACCCAGGAAGACACGGGGAGAATGTGCCAGCTCCAAGCAGGCAGTGACCCAGGGCCGGGATCAAAACCAGGTTCACAGTGCTCTGAGGCAGCAGTGCTAACTACTACACCACCGTGCTGCCCATATCTGCTATTGCTAATGTCATTTTCTGCACAATCCTATGATTGGTGCTAATATATCTAGCAGACTGGTGACTATTGATACTAAACTGACTTTAGCCCATATTCTAAAATATTGATTTTGTATTAGTCAAAGTGGTCACAAGCAACCAGTTCAGAATCTCTGGATCTGCAGCTGTGGACATTATTAATAAATCTCTTTGTCTAGTCTTCTAATCTGTTGTTCCCTGGGGGAAAAAAACCTATCCTTTTAAAACCAACTCCCCTCAAAAAAAAATCAGCGTGAAAGCTACAAGGTGAGAAACTTCAATGACCATTCTGTTGGTAGTTTGGTTTCACCTATGCATTCCATGTGAAAATGCCTGTCTAGATTTTATATCTGATAATTTTACTATTAAAGTCTGCAAAATAAAACTTGAAGGAGGTGCCATCTTCTTATTCATGTATTTAAAAGGATATAATTAATTTTGATGTGTTGAATCAAAACATATCAGCAAATCACTTACACATGATTTCATTCCCAAAAAATGAACACAGAAATGGCGGAGACGCTGAATCAATATTTTGCCTCAGTATTCACGGTGGAGAACACGAGTACCATCCCAATAATAACTGGTATTGCAAAAGTAATAGAAAGGGAGGAACTTAGAACAAGCACCATCCTCAGGGAAAAAGTGCTGTACAAACTATTGGGATTGAGGGCAGACAAGTCCCCAGGGCCTGATGCCCTACATCCTTGGGCTTTAAAGGAAGTGGCAGCGCAGATAGTGGATCCATTGGTCATGATATTCCAAAATTCCCTGGACACGGGAAACGTTCCAGTAGATTGGAAAAATGCTAATGCAATGTCCTTATTCAAAAAGGGAGGGAGTCAGAAAGTAGGAAATCACAGACCCGTTAGTTTAACATCAGTCATTGGGAAATTGTTAGAATCCATTATTAAGGAAGTAATGATAGGAATTTGGAATGTCAAAATGCAATCCATCAAGAGTCAACATGGTTTTATGAAGAGTAAATCATGTTTGACTAATTTGCTAGAGTTCTTCAAAGATGTAACAAGCCAAGTGGATAATGGGGATCTTGTAGATGTGGTAGATCTGGACTTCCAGAAGACATTTGATGAGGAGCTGCACCAAATGTTAATACACAAGGTTAGATCACATGGGATTCGGAGTAATTTATTAGCTTGGGTAGAGGACTGACTAACCGACAGAAGGCAGAAAGAGAGTCAGGATAAATGGGTCTTATTCTGATTGGCAAGGTGTAACTAGTGGGGTGCCACAGGGTTCAGTTCTCGGGCTCCAACTATTTACAATCTTTATTAATAACTTTGATCTTTGATAGAAGGTACTGCAGCCAAATTTGCAGATTATATTAAAATAGGTGTGATAGTAAGTTGCAATGAGGAAATAAGAAATTTACAAATAGATATAGATAAGTTAGGTGAGTGGGCCAAAATTTGGCAGATAGAGTTTAACATGGATAAGTGTGAGGCTATCCATTTTGGCCGGAAAATGGAAAGGCAACCTATGGAGAAAAACCTCAGAGTGCGTTGGTGCAGAGGGCTCTGGGTATCTTCGTACATAAATTGCAGAAAACTAGCATAGAGGTACAGCAGACAACAAGGAAGGCAAATGGAAATTTGGCCTTTATAGCAAAATGAATAATAATAATAATGATCTTTTATTGTAACAAGTAAAAGTAGGGAAGTGTTGCTGCAACTGTATAGGGCATTAGTGAGACTGCACCTGGAGTATTGTGTACAGTTTTGGTCCCCTTATTTGGGAGGGATGTACTTGAGGCAGTTCAGGAGAGGTTCACTGGATTGATTCCAGAGATGAGGGGTTTGTCTTTTGAAGAGAGATTGAGCAGTATAGGCCTATTCTCTCTCGAGTTAGAAGAATGAGGTACATAAGATGATGAAAATACTGACAAAGTAAATGTAGAGTGAATGCTTCCCCTTGTGGGGCAACCTAGATCGAGAGGTCATAGTTTTAGGATAAGGGGTAGCAGATTTAAAACCGAGATGAGGAGAAGTTATTTTTCTCAAAGGGTCGTGAATCTGTGGAATTCGCTACCCCAGAGTGAAGTGGATGCCAGGGCATTGAGTAAATTTAAGGAGGAGATATACAAAATTTTAAATAGTAATGTGCTAAAGGGTCATGGAGAACGGACAGGAAAGTAGAGTTGAGGCGAGATGAGATCAACTATGATCGTATTGAATGGCGGGGCAGGTTCGAGGGGCTGGATTACCTACCCGTGCGCCTAGTTTCTTTGTAAGTCTTTCTTTAATATTTTTTTTTATAAAAGCTTTGCTAAGCACACATCCCATAAGGATCGAGTCCTTTAAAAACATGCAACCTTTCCTTTCTTTGGTTTGTCTAAAGTGCATGGCCAATAATGAATTGAATAACTTATGAAAGGCAATGCAATGAGAATATAGAATACACATTATACATTGCTGACTCTCTCTTTAATCTTTCCACACCACTTCCTTTGTGTTACACCGACAGCATTGAACTGAGCATAACTCGGGAATAATGCTCTCTGAAAATTGGTGAACTTAAATTAAAACAGATGAGCATTAATCTGATTCCACTGTTTCCAGCAGCCATTATTTTCAGCAAGTTCACTCACACTCAAACAGCTAGCTCCCCTTTGTATTTGTAGTTCTGTCTGCAGGAGGTACTATGCTTGAAATGGCAGCAGAGAGCTTGTATTAGCACAGATTCCCATGATCTGCCTGGAGCCTGTTCCTTGAAAATTATTAGATGTAATCATACAAATTCAAATGGTGTTCTTTAAATGCAGGGCCTTATGAGGGATTATTACCCTCTGGGCATGTGAAATAGAATCCATTTACTGATAATAAATCAAAATGCTAATCAGTCACTTATGGCCCTGCAACTTCAGAGTAGGATCGAGTTAAATTGCACCTGCATTATATTTTGAATATTATCTTTCTCCAATGATAGCAGTCTATTTATTAAATAACATAATACCTAACATAAATCAATTCTTCCGAGGAGCAACAATCATTGTCTGATTACTGCTGCGTCGGACATTGCCCTGACTCAACACTGCTCCATATTTCTTCCGGGACCTTCCAAATCCAGTTTTCCCAGAAATGTGGAGTACAGCGACCTGTAGAGAGCTCAGTCATAGCCAGCGGAGTAGAGTTGGGGGAAAGCAGGGCACACCCACTTTTTATGGCACAAGCTGATGTATGGTAAGTTTAAAGGTCCAGTTTAAATATCCGTGAATGGGTAGGGTGGGTGAGGTAGGTGAACAGGGTGGGTGAGGTGGCAGAGGGGTGATGCGGTAGTCTGGTCTGGGGGATAGGCGGTTCAGGTCGGGAGTAGTCAGGTTGGAGCGAAAGGTAGTCAGGTGGACAGGGTGGGTAGTCCATTTCTCAAGGTTGTGGAGAACATGAGCAGTCATCAGAATACCTGAGCACCTCCTAGCTGCATGCTCAGTTGCAGCATTGATGGAAGACTGGATTATGCTAATCAACTTGCCTGTTTACTTGGTCATAACTCTGGAATGGGTTAGGGTGGGGTGGAGGAATAAAGAGATGGATACCCATTCACCTTGATTTTGGTACTAGGAGGGAATTGCTCGTGATAAGTATTGTAACAAGTGAAAGTTTCCTTTCACATAGCAATGCATTAGGGAAGAGTCATATCTTTATCATGTGTGTATTAAGCACTTGTTGTCCAGTAAGGTCATTTGTTTTCCGGTAAGGTTTTTGAGTGCTCTTACTGGACAATAATTTACTGTTTGCTTTGTCTGGTTAAGATGTGCTTTACTAATGATCCTTAAGGAATGTCTTAATGCTAAACACATGTGTGGAAAAAAAATCCCAAGGAGCCACTCCAATCGTTCAGGTCTGCCCTCCACCTCTGGATTTCTTGCTCATCTTGATGGTCCAGCAATAGAGTCACTACAGTTAGCCACACTGTTTCTCGATTAGGAAAGACTACAGTTAGGATCCTGATCCCCTAACTAGTGCATTAATAAACAGCTGGTGCGGATAGGATAAGACCTCGAATCATAGGATGGTTCAGCCATTCAGCCCATCATGTTTGTGCTGGGTATCTGGAAGGAACAATTCACCTAGTGCCACTCTCCCACCTTTTCTTCATAGCCTTGTACCTTTTCAGTTAATAATTAAATTCCCTCTTGACTGCCTCGATGGAACCTGGCTTCACCATATTCTCAGGTGTTGCATTCCATAATTACTAGTTATGTGAAAAAGCAACTTTCCTCGTATCACCTTTGCTTCTTTTATCAATTACCTTAAGCCCTTTCCCTCTTGTTCTTCATCCTTCCACTAGTTGGAGCAATTTCTTCCTATCTATTCTTCCCAGGCCCCTCATGACTTTGAATACCCTCTTCAAATGTTCTCTTTACTTTAGCAATGCCAACCTTTACAATCTATCTAACTGAAGTTCCTCACTCTGTCAGTCTATCTGCAGTTAGCCCAATGGCGATCATCATTACTGCTCATATGAACAATGCTCACAGGGGTAAGGTCTTCATGGCCTGGGACAAGGTGCTTGCAAAGTCGTACCCAAGTGAGGTAGTCAAAAGGAGGAATACAAGAAAGAAAACACAAGCAAAATCAAAACGTTTGGTCACAATAGAGATCTTTTTCTGAAATATTCTGAATCTGAGCTATATTAAAAGCAGCATTTGGTGCAGTTAAATGAAGCGTGACTCCAGCAACTGCCATTCTATCATAAGCCATCAGTAACCACGGTTACTGGTCTTTTCTGTTAGGCAATAGGTGTGGTTTGAATAATCAGTAATCATTATATCATTAATTGAAATGAATGAGTATAATGTTTCCGAATTAGAAAACCTGTCAATTGCTAATAGAAGATGCATGTCGAAAATGAGTCATGTATATAGCACAGTGAGTAAAATCTAAAATATTTATTTCAAACTGCTTATGTAATTGGTATTCTGCATTATTTCAGCTTTCACTGGATCTCTACTATTCGGAAGATGAAATTTACGAGCTTTCATATGCACGTGAGCCAAGAAACAATAAAGCTCCAGTAAGACCATTTCTATCAAATGATGTTGGTATTTCACACTAAATGCCATGTTGTGACACCCTTTAATGCTGATTATAGCTGTGATCATCTTGTCAGAGTGATCAATTACTTTCACGTAGATGGAGAAATTTGAAAGACAATCAGATTGGATTATATTCAAATCAGATGCTCAATGGCTCCTAAGACATTAGTAACTGATTTCAGTTTGAAAGCAGCTGTGAATTTTTCTGGGAATCATTTTAGTTGAAAGAAAAGACATTCATATAATTTGGGAGTTAAACCAAAACCAATAACACAAACAGTTTCATCTCAGCATTTATAAATATCATACAGGGTCAATGCTAATCCCAGTTAAGAAGCAAAGTGACCTGAAATTAGTCATTTTGGATTTCTCTGCAAAACATCTGAATCTGACTAAAGGAGGGCTGGATCATTTTGACTTTGGATCAGCCACCTGTTATCAGTACGGGTACATTATAAGTAGCTGGTAGTGTAAAACAGACAATATTCTATCAGCCAATATCAAAATTACTCCCAGGTAATTTAAAGTTCCGATATGTCTGGCTATTTAAATAACACGGCCCTCTTTTGTGGGTACATTCCTGTCCAACAGGGCTGCTCCAGTTAAGCCAATTTAGAATAATTCACTGATTACCTGTTTCAAAATGTCTGTCGCCTTGAAAACAAAATAGAATGATTATGTGCACAGATGTTTCTGCATAAATGATAGCTTACCAACCTTCGTAGGAATTTTCTACTTGACTTAATTATAGGGTCAACAATTGTCAGTATAACTGTTATGGATCTAGAAATGGTGTACATGCACTGCTTCCCAATCTAGTTAAGAGGTTGGTGATGAATCTCGGGTGACTATTGTTAAGGCTGTATTGGGTAGGTGTTTACACTGTATTCCTGCTAGTGCTATCATGAATACATTTTATCATAGAATTTACAGTGCAGAAGGAGGGCATTCGGCCCATCGAGTCTGCACCGGCTCTTGGAAAGAGCACCCTAACCAAGGTCAACACCTCCACCCTATCCCCATAACCCAGTAACCCCACACAACACTAAGGGCAATTTTGGACACTAAGGGCAATTTATCATGGCCAATCCACCTAACCTGCACATCTTTGGACTGTGGGAGGAAACCGGAGCAGCCGGAGGAAACCCACGCACACACGGGGAGGATGTGCAGACTCCGCACAGACAATGACCCAAGCCGGAATCGAACCTAGGACCCTGGAGCTGTGAAGCAATTGTGCTATCCACAATGCTACCGTGCTGCCCTAGACAGTCTGATGAATAATATGCCCATGTCTGTGGTGCAATGGCCTCGGTTTCAGATCTCAGAGACCCAACTTTGAGGTCTACAAAATTCCAAATAAATTCATGCTACATGGGATGGTGAATACATTACATATGTTACTATTCCGGCAAACAGTTCAATGCCAGAGTTTACGCTTCATGTGAAACTCCTTACACCTCCTTAATCTAACCCCCTTAATTAATCCTTTTACTTCTTTCTCTTTCATGTGTTTGTCCAGTTCCCTCACCCTAATCCTTAAATGCATCCATGCTAGTCACCTCAATTACTCATTGGGGTTGTGAGTTCCACATTTTAGCCACTCTCCAGAAATAGGATTCTCCTGAATTACTGCCAATGAAACGTTTTTAAGAAATGTGCTTGTTGTGCTTTTATTGTTCTTCATTTACCAGAGTTTAATAAAACTATGTATTCTGTTCCATTCCCCCTAATGCACATATCTAGTCTCCCCTTAAATGCAACCATGCCGTTTGGATCAACTGCTCCGAGCAGTCGTGTGTTCCACATTCTCACCACTCTCTCTGAGTAGTACAAATCCCTGTTGGATTATTAGTGGAAACCTTATATCTATGGACCCTAATTTTGTTCTCACAATGGGTGGTAACATTCTTTACCCTACCAGCTATCCTATCAGAACCTTTCAAAAACCTCCACATGTCACCCCAGTGTCTCCTTTTCTGGAGTAGAATCCTAAGCTTGTTCAATATTTCCTGATACTTAGGGCGGCACGGTGGTGCAGTGGTTAGCACAGCTGCCTCACGGCGCTAGGGACCTGGTTTTGATCCTGGCCCCGGGTCACCGTCCATGTGGAGTTTACACATTGTCCCCTTGTCTGCATGGGTTTCAATTTAGCGTGGCCACACTAAATTGCCCCTTAATTAAGAAAAAAAATAATTGGCTACCCTAAATTCTTTTTTGAAATCTTTCCTGATACTTCTCATTCCTGGTAACTTTCTAACAAATGTTATTTTCACCTTTTCTAGTGCCTCTATACTATATTCTTTTTAAAATAAATTTAGAGTATCCAATTAATTTTTTCCAATTAAGGCAATTTAACGTGGCCAATCCACCTACCCTGCGTATCTTTGGGTTGTGGGGGCGAAACCCATGCAAACACCGGGAGAATGTGCAAACTCCACAAGGACAGTGACCCAGAGCTGAGATCGAACCTGGGACGTTAGCGCTGTGAGGCAGCAGTGCTAACCACTGCCCACTGTGCTGCCCTGCCTCCATACTATTTTAATAATATGGAGACCAGAACTATTTATAGTACTCCAAATTTAGTCTAACTTCTACAAAAGTATAACTCAACTTGTCTGCTTTTCAATTCTGTTCCTCTAGAAAATAACCCCCGTGTTTTTTTTTTAAATTGGCCTTATTAACCTCTGTCTCAACTTTGTGATTTGTGTATCTGTACCCTCCAGACCCCTCTGGTCCTTTGCTACCACTGACGTTAATTTATTTGGTCTATAGCTCGCTGAACTTACCTTGGACTTGTCTTATCTCCTTTATAAATATAAGAATCGCATTAAATATTTGCCAGTCCTTTGCTGCTCTTTCCTTTTCTAATGAATTATTTGATCTATGTAATAGTACTGTGGCTATCTCTTTCCTAATTTCTTTCATCGCGCAATCCATCTGGACCACAAGTTCACCCTGTCTTAAGTTTGCTCAGTATATCAATCTGCCCCTTTCTACCTTGTGTATCTTTATATAATTCTTAATCTCATCTACTACTGTCTTGTCCAACATGTTAATCGCCCTGCTAAATACCAAGGCAAAGTAATTATTTAAGATTTCTGGCATTAGCGGCCCTGTCTCGGTCCTCTTTTTTTAAAGTACAATTTACTATCTCTTCAAATTCCTTGATGATTTAATTTTTACATCAAATAAGTAACAAATACATCTGTCATTAATTTAATAATTAAAACACAATGTCATGGAAAGGAAAATCTGCTTTGTTACTTGTCAACAGTTAATCCGCTTATAACAGGGAAGATACAGAAAGTATACTGACATTGACACAAGTAACTTGAACAACGTTAACATCCAATAACTAATGCAGAAAACAAATTTGTTTGAAATTGTGCCAGATTGTCCAAACTACTAACTGACAAAAACATCCAACAATCATTTGAAAAAAAATGTTTTCCATTGGATGATTTGCAGATCAAAAGTAATTGACAGCTCTTTATGATTGTATCATTTAGCCAGCAACTCCTTGCAAGCCACCTGTAGTAGCAGACTGGGCCCCCGGAGTATCAACAAAGCCTGATCCAAAGACCATCAGTAAACATGTTCAGCGGATGGTTGATGTAAGTTTTTCCCAATGACAATGCAATGTCATATATCTAGTTATTAGCATTTGTTTCACTATTATAACAAGCTGTTATAACTGACTCAAATTCTAAAGGGACCGTATAGCTACATCAGCGATCTCTTTCTTTACAAAACATTTATTCTCAAAAAGGGACTGATTTTATTTATTAAAATTGAACAGAAAGAATGCTCAATGTTTCCAGGTACTGAGTTTCCAGTCTAAGGAAAGCACTGAGAATGAGAGAAGCTTCCCAACAAGAGAAGGAATATCAGACACGGGTACTAAACATCGGATTTTTCTGTGGACATTTAAACCCGCTGTCAAATTCAAATGGGAGTCAAAAGTTCATTCTGTGTAAAACAGGGGAGGCGGTGACATAGTGGTATTGTCACAGACTGGTAATCGGCGCAGCAGGGTAATACTCTGGGGACCGAGGTTCAAATCTCGCTGTGGGTAGATGGTTGAAATTGAATCCATTAAATATCTGGACCATGAAACCATTGTCGATTGTCGTAAAAAAAAAAACCAGCTGGTTTACTAATGCCCTTTAAGGAAGGACATCTGCCATCCTTACCTGATCTGGCCTACATGTGATTCAAGATCCATAGCAATGTGGTTGACTCAAATGCCCTGTGGAATGGACAATAAATGCTGGCCAGCCACTGATGCCCACATGCCATGAACAATTAATTTTTAAAAAGCCACTCATTGTGATTTTTCCCAGAGAGGCATTAACTGAGAGTGGGTGCCGCATCCAAAGTATAACCGGCAGGCTCTCAATGCAGAAGGGCCTTCTAGATCAGAGACGTTCTAGCTTGAAAGCAGCAGTAGGGTTCCATGGAAAGCAAGTGAGTGAGAGGATGCTGCAAAATGGAGGTGCCCGCACTCCAAACATCTTCAAATTTAAAATAAAAAGTGACATCTGCAGCTGGGCCACCCCTCTGGTGGTGGCAGGAAGCCCCCTCTATGCTTGTGCTACACCTAAACAGGGACGGATGGCCTGTAATAGAAGCAAAATATTGCAGGTGCTGGGGATCTTAAATAAAAACAGAAATGCTGGAAAAGCTGAGCCGATCTGGCAACATCTGTGGAGAGAGAAACAGAGTTAACGTTTCAAAGTCCAGTATGACTCTTCTTTGGAACAAGGATGGCCAAGCCTGCCTGCAGTTCTGGTTCTCCGATTTGCTGCAAGGAGGCCACCTCTAGCCAGCTAAACTGGCCCCCAGTACCTGTGGAACATGGGGGCCCTGAATACGCTTGATTGCTGTATGCACCACATGCGGGCATGTAGCTGCATCCCATTTCCTCCAGAAAAATGCCACTATTTTTGGTATGAGCTCCCATCTGCTTCTGTCCCTGGCCCCTGTGGGGCCTAAAAATCAGGTGCCTGGTTATAGAAACTTTATTTGAAATTCCAATTTTTATTATATCTTCACACTCCTTCCTTGGAGCACAGTAGGAAATAGTGGGAGGATGCACTGACTGATTAACAATCTGAAAGGCCATGATGTGAAACACATCTTTAACAGATGTATTCATTTGAAATCAGCCAATAGGTTAGTCCTACATGGAGGAGAGTTTTAATGGGAACATACAGCCCATATGTTGCAGAAGGTATCTATATTCATTGGACACAAGTATCCTGTTGGATGTCAACCCACAATTTAGTTCATTGCTTCTACAACTGCTGTCTGCTCGGCAAAATAAGCTGTGTTATTTTTCTAATTAATGAACAAAAGTGCATTTTTGGTTTAAAATTAGGCAGAAACAATTCATTGAGTTGGCCAAACCCACCTCTGCCATTATGTAAGATTTATCTCCTGTGATCACTATCTCAAATACTATTGTTTTAATTTTATTTTTTTTAATTAAAAAAAAATGTAGTCTACCCAATTCATTTTTTCCAATTAAGGGCCAATTTAGCATGGCCAATCCACCTACCCTGCATATCTTTGGGTTCTGGGAGTGAAATCCACGCAAACACGGGGAGAATGTGCAAACTCCACATGGACGATGACCCAGGGCCGGGATCGAACCTGGGACCTCGGCGCTGTGAGGCAGCATGCTAATCACTGCATCACCATGCTGCCCCACAAATAGTATTTATATGTGTTAAATCCTATGTGAAATAATTCAATTATTTTCTAAGTCACTAAAGATCAGTGTAGAAAGGCACAACACAATCATCTCTGCCATAGTGGATTGCTGCGTCAATTAATAATACTGCCTGCATTCACTGAAGACAAGTTTTAGCCACTGTTCCACTTTTTTGATGTTTACAAACATATGAAAGAGGAGGAGTAGCCCATTTGGCCCCTCAAGCCACATTTTAGCCGAATTTATGGTACAGTTTGATTTCACGAAATGCTCTGTGTTTGCACTAGCAATTGGCATTACAACATTCTCAGCAGACAGTTTTGACTTGTCTTCAGTGGTCGAGAAGAGGATGAGAGTGCGCGTACATAGTGCGCGTGGTCTGCCATGAGTCATCAGTGGAACCAACACTCACCGCACCACAGCAAAGTTAGAGCTGTGAATTCAGACAGAGTACAAACAGCAATAGAATATTATCATAAAAAGTAATTTTTGTGTGGCTGTACAGAGACTTGTGGCTGCAATTAGTTCAAAGGCATCTTGGTGGAACAGCACACCAGTTTACAAGGGGAAAATATTGTTATGGAGGCAGAGAGCTGGATGAACTGGGTACATCTAGTCGTATACAAAAATGAGAAAGCTTTCCGAATATCTTTAACAGGACAACAAAGTCCATCAACAATTACATGAACAAACTGACTAGTACTTGTGACTGCCATTTCCATTGATAGATCATTTGATGCATTTATTCTTTTTTTTTAAATCTGTACAGTCAGTGTTTAAAAATTATGACCATGACCAGGACGGCTATATTTCCCAAGAGGAGTTTGAAAAGATTGCTGCCAGTTTTCCATTTTCCTTCTGCGTGATGGACAAAGATTGGTAGGTACAGCAATTTCAGGATGGTATAAAATATTACAATGATGTGACAGCAAGCATCCGAACAGAATCAAATGTTATAAATAGGCATCATGGAACAAACAGCATGGCTGTTGAAGAGTGGTATAGTCATCTCTCAAATGTAAGCTTATTCAATTGAGATGCACTTTTGCCCACAACAGAAGATAGCCATTTTGCCAGTACACCTGTTTCAGCTATTTGAATGATCGATTCAATTAATCCCACTCCCTTGCTTTTTCATTATTGCTTTGCAAATTTTCCCTATTCAAGTGTACATCAATTCCCTTTCAAAAATTAGTACTGGAGTTTGCTGGCAATGTAATAGCAAGGTAAAGGTGCAAGCTGTTATTAGTCTGTTTAAAAAAAACATCCAATAGTTTGTAGCAGGAAGAGATACATGATAAATGGTTGGCTAATTTATGATATTGTATTGATAGTTTACAATCAACATCCCACCATGTTTCAATAAATTGCTGTGGGGAGAATCTCATTTTATTTAGGAGGTCTTTGAGGATGTCTCTTTATTTAAGGGGTCTCTGGGGTGGGGGGGAGGGGTGCGGGTTGGGTTACTCCTGTACATGAGAGAAGGGGGGTGACCTGAAAAATCCAGAGATGGGGGCCTGAATTGCGATGTGGGGTTGGAGTTGGGGTGGGGGAGGGGGGGGGGTGGGGGGTGGGGGGCGGGGGGGGGGGGTTAAATTACGATGCGGGAGCGGTGGCCAGCTCAAAACGGCAGCCCGATTAGAAGTTAGGGAATCCATCGCAATCCTCGCTTTGCATAAATTTGCAATGTGAAGGATAGTGATTGCTTCCTGATAGGAGCGCGAATCAGTTGCAATTCACCTCCAGTGGGAGAACAGAGGGCGGGATTCTCCGTTGCCCGACGCTGACATCGTAATCGGCAATCGGATGGAGGATCCCTGTTTACAACCAAATCGGGGACGACGTCTGTTTTCGGATGCCCCGCCCCCTCCAAAATGGCATCATCGAGGAGTACACCATTGGGACAGCCTCAGGACGTTACCTGAAGGCCCTCCCCCGATGCTCATCCCGATAGGCCGAGTTCCCGACGCCACGGGGAACGTGTGCTCTCAGTTTTCAGGAACCCAGCGTGGCGGCTGCGGACTTTGTCCAGCGCCGTCACCGTCGATGGCGGGGTGCCGTGCTGCTGGCCGGGGGGGGGGCTTCGGCGTGGGCTGGAGGGACTAGTCGGGTGTGGCGAGGGTGTGTCTAGAGGGGCACTGTTTGAGAGGTTGGGTCCACGCTCGGCCGGCGTCATCTTGTACAGTGCGACTGCTGCAGGTCGTCACCGTGCGCATGCCTGGCCAACGACCTGGCAATTCTCCAGACGTTTATACCGGTAAGGCTGTGCATTTTACGTGGCATGGCTGCTAGCCCCTCACCAGTCGGAGCATCGGTGCGGGGGTGGCACCAACTTTTTGGTCATGAAGCCATACACATCCTCTGGACATAGCCTCAAAATCGGAGAATCCAGCCCATAGTTCCCAAACAGAGAATCTCGCCCATCTTTTCAGCCCAGAAAGGGAACAATTTGGAGGTTCACTCCTGCGGGTATTAAATTGTTCCTCGAGGTTTTCTAAAATATGGATTTTAATACATTTTTTACATTCCTTTTGCCTTGTACCTGTGCCTCTATTTGAATCTTTTAATTTATTCTCCTTATTTCTCTTTCTGCATCAAATTTGATTATAATCCACCTTATTTGCTTCTCCATTGCAACTCTGTTTCTTTTGTCATCCTTAAACTCCATTGCTCAAGAAATTTGTTTCCATCGTTGAACAGGGTCCCAGATGTCCCATTATCAATTCACTCTTCCACAATTTGAGCCGTAAATGTTTTCATGAACTGAATGGTGAGGAAAAAACAACCCAACTCGCAGGACAATTCATGAAATGCCTCACTCCAACAAATTCTGGCCCATACCAACCCCAGCATATTTTCAGGCAGTGCATTCCAGATCATAACTCACTAAGTTTTAAAAAAGTTCTCCTCATCCTCCTGCTGAGGGATCATTTTTTAAAAAATATATATATTTTATTAAAGTTTTCAAACAGAATTTTCCATTTTACAATTCAACATAAAAATAGTACAGTAACTGATAAATAACATTATTCTGCTGAGGGATCATTGACCTGTAACATTAACTCTGTTTCTCTCGCCACCTGTTGAATATTTCCAGCATTTTCTGTTTTTATCTCTACGTTTCCCCCACTGGCGCTTTTGCCAATCAACTTAATTGTGCCCTCTAGTTATCGACCTTCCTGTCAGTGGAAACGTTTCTTCCCAAACTGCTAATCAAAACTCTTCAGAATTTTGAATGCCTCTATTAAATCTCCTCTGTCTTAAACAAAACAATATCCACTTCTTTAGTCTCTCCATTCTTGTATTTATTTCTAAATTGCTTGTGCTAGAACAGATAAAACACTGAAATTGAGGTGATTTATGCATATTGTCCTTTCTGTAACGTTATGGAGCACTAAATGACAAAGTATTAATTCCTAAAAACCACAAACATAGACAAGACTCACTAATCCCACCAACGCTGCGACAGAAGATTCTAACCCCACAAATTAACTAATTTATCTGCAAAGCAACAAAAAGACAGACTAAATTAACAAATGACTTGCTGACTAGTTAACATGAACCAACTCTTTATACACATTGGAGGAGAGAATATTTTGCAGGGCACATGACTCATAGGCTTGTAATTGTAATGCTTGACACTGGAGAAAAAAAGATTTAGAAATACACCACTGCCAGCCTAATGTTCTGTTCTTGTGCATCATTTATTAGTCTAATAACAAATCCATTCTCTGTTATTTGGCATTGCTGAAATAGGAATATATTTGACAGAAAATCTTTAAATATGTATTTTAAAGATGTTATCAGTAAGCAAATCACCATTGTAAAGACTATTGCCATCAGAAATGCATTTAAAGGGATTTTCTAATGTTCTCTTTGTAATGCAGAAGTATTTCTTGGTGCAGCTCCCAGAATGTCGTGCCCAAGAACAAAGCCCATTTACAATGCATGAGCAGCTGTTGAAAAGGCATGATATGCTCTTGGGTTGCAGACATTTGTCAGTTTTGGAGAACGAGCTATGTAGGCTGACATGGTGGAAACCAATTTCTAGCCTTATGGGCGGTCTGAAATCTAAGTCCACCCGTGACCACGAGTCAGATCAATGGCTCCAGTCAGTGTTCTGTTGTGGTTAAAGATTGAAACCACTCCAGTCTGTAAGTTGCAGTAACTGAGACTTTATTCCGGAACATATTTGAGAGACATAGCCCAGCTCCTACAAAATATCTCACTGATACTAAGGCTGTGTACCATATTTATATCTTTTGGTTATCTCCCTTTTAATAAGGACACAGGAAACCACACCGATTGAAATAAAAGAAACGCCGATTTATTTACAACACAATGGGCGGGATTCTTCAGCCGCGCCTGCCTGGCAACCGGAAATTCCCGCCCGTGATCAATGAGTCTTTACATGGATCGTGACCCGTCCGTGACGATCTTGCGGCGGGCGCAGCCAAATAATCCAGCCCAATATATCTACTGCCTGGTAGATCCCTACCGCGTTCCTGTTTTGGTCAGTGCCTGACTGGCTGACCTTTTAAACAGGGGTTAATAGAGATCTCTTGCCCCTAGAGTGGAGCTCATACTCGGCCAGGAGCATGGGGAAGATTATCATTCCCAGCCTGTAGGCCGCGTGCTTGTAAATCTCATAAGCAGCATTATACTGGCTGCAATTTAACTAACCGAAGGCTGAAGTCTTTACTCTTATTACAATTTTTTCTTACCCGCCCTGTGAAGGTCATTAAGTTTGTGATTGTTACTTCCCACACCAACATGCTGAGAAAGGGCTCTAATAACTTATTTTAGACCTGTTAATGCTCATAACTACATTTGCCTACTTTAAAGTTATCAATTTTGAATTATTTCAATTGCCACACCTCAGTTGTTAGGTGTGCTCCTAATGACACTGACCCTCAGTCACCACAGGGGGATACAAAATAGCACGAGCAGCACCACATTCATATTACACTGAACCCATCAAAACTGGTGCTGACTGCAGCCAGTTATAAATGCAACCAAATGGTCCTTTCTCTCACAAGAGAACATATACAATATGATATTTGAAATATATAACTGATACCTCACCAGAATAAATCAAAATCATCAGCATGCAGAATAGGGTGCTTCCTGAGTATGAACACAAAACAGTTGCTAAATTATAGGTTTGTCTGTGGAAGAATTCTTCGATTGTATTCAGTATTGTACCAACATTGCTGTCAGTTGCGAACTATTTAAAATGTTATGTGAAACATAGTGATCACTGTGGAGTAAATTATTTATCATTTTCCATTATATTTTGGATAGTAAAGACTGAAATGATGATCCATTCTCGATCCACTACCACTTTTGACAAAATAGTTTCTACAGACCTACTATATTTGTGTCATTCCACGTATGTAGAAAACGTATAAAATTCTCATTTTACAGTGAAGGACTAATAAGCAGAGAGGAGATAACAGCCTACTTCATGAGATCCAGCTCTATCTTCTCCAAGTCAGTCGTAGGCTTTCTCCATAATTTCCAAGAGACAACATATCTGAAACCAACTTTTTGTGACAACTGTGCTGGATTCGTAAGTCGCTTTCATCTACTGTATAGTCTCCCGGCTTGTAAGATCTCACAGTGTCAGTTGTACAGTAGCCACTCTTTTATTTTAGTATCCGATTCTTTTTTCCAATTAAGGGGCAATTTAGCATGGCCAATTCACTCACCCTGCGCATCTTTAGGTTGTGAGGGTGAGACCCACGCAGACACGGAGAGAATGTGTAAACTCCACACGGACAGTGACCCGGGGCCGGGATCGATCCCGGGTCACAAAGCCGTGAGGCAGCAGTGCTAACCGGTGCGCCATCGTGCTGCCCAAACAGTAGCCACTCTTGATTATTCAAACATTTTCCACAAGTATTTTATGTGAATGTAGCTATAGAAGTAATAGTGTTGGAGAAGGTAGCTTTTCTATACCTTTGTGTAATGGGTATGGTAATTAAATGCTGCTGAACTTGAAACCCAAAAGCCAAACGTCACCATGGCAAGTAGGGGGAAATTAGAATAGATTAGAATAGAATTGAATCACTACAGTGCAGAAGGAGGCCATTTGGCCCATTGAGTCTGTACCAACCTTCTCTCAAAGAACCCCTACCTAGGCCCACAACCCACACTATCCCCGTAATCCCAATAACCCCACCTAACCTTTTGAACACTAAGGGGTAATTTATCATGGCCAATCCACCTAACCTGCACATCTTTGGACTGTGGGAGGAAACCGGAGCACCCGGAGGAAACCCACTGGGGAAAACATCCACACAGACAATGACCCAAGGTGGGAATTGAACGTGGGTCCCTGGCACTGTGAGGAAGCAGTGCTAACCAATGTGCCACCCCAAATTGAATTGAATCAATCAGATCATTTGTTGGTTGGCCCCTAAAAATGACCAGGTGAGCTGTAAGATTTTATGTTGGCCTTCACGAAAGGAAATCTATCACATGTAACCTGTCTGGCCTCGAGCCAGATATTTGATATTTAATATCTCAGAGCAAATAAGGATGGGCAATATATGCTTGTGGCCACATCCCAAGATACAATTTTAAAAAACTTTTATTATGTTCAATTTTCTGGAAAAAAAATACTCTCAGTTTTGTCAAATTGCAATATCCTCAAAAGTAAAATGATCTGCATTTTTTTCCTTTTCAGATCTGGGGTGTTATAAAACAAGGCTACAGATGCAGAGGTAAATGACATATTAAAATGTCTCAATTATGCCAAAGAAGCTGATGAATTTCATATCAAACTCATGGTACATTAATTCGGATGAATCAGTAAAATTGCTGAATTGATAGATTTACAATTACAAACAATTGTACAATTCTTTTTACAACTTCCAATGTTCTTATATACAGAGTTGTTAGATTTGCTCTAACACAGAATCCAGACTGTTTCTAGATGATGTTTCTCCAGAAAACTGAATTTTGTTGAAGTACATACTGAAATCAAACAATGTACAACTTGTAACCTTTTTGTGAATGCTTAAAACAGTACTAAACATTCACTTAAAGCATACGTAGTAAGAATTGGTGACCATCATTTTACCACAACCTTCAGTTAATATTTTCAGCAATATCACAAAACCCAAACCAACCACACAAATAATGCTTAATATGTTATCCAACAACTTTTTAAAAAATATATTTTATTTAAGTTTTTCGATCTAACAAAAATTTCCCATTTTACAACTTTGTAATAATATATACATTGATCGTTTTTTAAATAAATAATATGCTAACTAACGGCAACTGTGAACAACAAAATAAGAAACAACAGAAATAATAACTAAAATAGTAACTTTGTGAAATCAAATATAAATAACTAATATATAAACACACACATAAAACCCCTGAAGACCCAAATGAGCCTCCCCCCCCCCCCCCCTCTCCCCTGGGTTGCTGCTGCTGCCTTTCCTATTTTCCCTTATCGCTCTGCGAGATAGTCGAGGAACGGTTGCCACCACCCGGTGAACCCCTGAGCCGAACCTCTTAATGCATATTTTATCCACTCCAGTTTTATAAACCCTGCCATGTCGTTGATCCAGGCCTCCACACCCGGGGGCTTAGCTTCTTTCCACATAAGTAGAATCCTACGCCGGGCTATTCGGGACGCAAAGGCCAACACGTCGGCCTCTCTCGCCTCCTGCACTCCCGGCTCTTCTGCAACCCCAAATATAGCCAACCCCCAGCTTGGTTTGACCCGGACTCCCACCACCTTCGAGATCACTTTTGCCACACCCACCCAGAACCCATGCAATACCAGACTTGACCAAAACATGTGGGTGTGGTTCGCCGGGCTTCCCGCGCATCTCCCGCACCTATCCTCCACTCCAAAAAATGTACTCAGCCTTGCTCCCGTCATATGCGCCCTGTGTAGAACCTTGAATTGTATCAGGCTGAGCCTGGCACACGAGGACGAAGAGTTTACCCTACTTAGGGCATCTGCCCACAGCCCCTCCTCAATCTCTTTCCCCAGCTCCTCCTCCCATTTTCCCTTCAGCTCCTCTACCATCGTCTCCCCCTCGTCTCTCATTTCCCTATATATATCTGACACCCTACCATCACCCACCCATGCCCCCAAAATCACTCTGTCCTGAATCTCTTGCGCCGGGAGCTGCGGAAATTCCCTCACCTGTTGCTTCACAAATGCCCTCACTTGCATATAGCGAAATGCATTCCCAGGTGGCAACCCATATTTTTCTGTCAGTGCTCCCAGACTCGCGAACGTCCTGTCTAAGAACAAGTCCTTCAATTTCACAATTCCTGCTCGCTGCCAAGATTTAAATCCCCCATCTATCCTTCCCGGGACGAACCTATGGTTGTTCCTTATCGGGGACCACACTGAGGCACCCGTCACTCCCTTATGTCGTCTCCACTGCCCCCAAATTTTCAGAGTTGCCGCCACCACTGGGTATGTGGTGTATTTTTTCGGGAGAATGGTAACGCGCCGTCGCCGTCGCCAGTGCTTTTAAGCTAGTTCCCCTACAGGACGCCATCTCCAGTCTTTTCCACGCCGCTCCTTCCCCTTCCCTCATCCACTTACATATCACTGACACGTTGGCGGCCCAATAATAAACACTTAGACTCGGCAGTGCCAGTCCCCCTCTGTCCCTACTGCGCTGCAGGAACCCCCTCTTTACTCTTGGGGTCTTTCCAGCCCACACAAAGCTCATAATACTCTTGTCCACCTTCTTAAAAAAGGCCTTTGTAATCAGTACAGGGAGGCACTGGAACACAAAAAGAAACCTCGGAAGGACCACCATTTTAACCGCCTGCACCCTGCCCGCCAATGACAGGGGCGCCATATCCCACCTCCTAAAGTCCTCTTCCATCTACTCTACCAGTCGTGCCAAGTTAAGCTTATGCAAGGTTCCCCAGTTCCTGGCCACCTGGATCCCTAAATACCGGAAATCTCTTATTACCCTCCTCAACGGTAAATCGTCTATTCCCCTGCCCTGTTCCCCGGGGAGCATCACAAACAGTTCACTCTTCCCCATATTCAATTTATATCCTGAAAATTCTCCAAACTCCCTGAGTGTCTGCATTATCTCAGGCATCCCCTCCACTGGGTCCGCGATATACAACAACAAATCATCCGCGTATAATGACACCCGATGCTCTTCTCCTCCTCGAAGTACCCCCCTCCACTTCCTTGAGCCCCTCAGCGCTATGGCCAATGGCTCAATTGCCCACGCAAACAGTAACGGGGACAGGGGACATCCCTGTCTTATAGTCGGAAATGGTCAGATCGTTGCCTATTTGTAATCACACTTGCCATCGGGGCCCTGTACAGGAGCTGAACCCATCTAATGAACCCCTCTCCAAATCCAAATCTCCTCAGTACTTCCCACAGGTAGTCCCACTCCACTCTATCAAATGCTTTCTCTGCATCCATCACCACCACTATCTCCGCCTCCCCCTCCGGCGGGGGCATCATCATCACCCCCAACAGCCTTCGTATATTAGCATTGAATTGCCTCCCTTTAACAAACCCCGTTTGATCATCATGCACCACCCCAGGGACACAGTCCTCTATCCTCGTCGCCATCACCCTGGCCAAAAGCTTGGCATCTACGTTCAAGAGGGAAATGTGCCTGTATGACCCGCACTGCAGCGGGTCTTTGTCTCTTTTCAGAATCAGCGATATCATCGCCTCCGACATCCCCCTTTCCCTAGCCTCATTAAAGGTTCTTGTCAGAAGTGGGGCCAGCAGGTCCACGTATTTCCGATAGAATTCCACACGGAACCCATCCGGCCCCGGGGCCTTCCCTGCCTGCATGTTCCCAATTCCTTTTACCACCTCCTCCACCTCAATCTGCGCTCCCAGTCCTGTCATCTCCTGTTCCTCAACCTTCGGGAACTCCAGCTGGTCTAGGAAACGCATCATTCCCTCTTTCCCTTCCGGGGGTTGAGCCTTATATAGCCTCTCGTAAAATACCTTAAACACCCCGTTCACCCTCTCCGCTCCCCGTTCCATCTTTCCCTCCTCGTCTCTAACCCCTCCGATCTCTCTCGCCGTCCCCCTCTTCCTAAGTTGTTGGGCCAGCAGCCGGCTCGCCTTCTCTCCATATTCATACTGCACTCCCTGTGCCTTCCTCCATTGTGCCTCCGCCTTACCCGTGGTCAACAAGTCAAAGACTGTGTGCAATCTCCGTCTTTCCCTGTATAACCCTTCATCTGGAGCCTCTGCATATTGCCTATCCACCCTCAAAATCGCCCCCAACAATCTCTCCCTTTCTTTACCCTCTTGTTTCCCCTTATGGGCCCTTATGGAGATCAGCTCCCCTCTAACCACCGCCTTCAGCGCCTCCCAGACCACTCCCACCTGGACCTCTCCGTCATCATTGATCTCTAGGTACCTTTCAATACATCCCCTCACCCTTACACATACCCCCTCGTCCGGCAACAGTCCCATATCTAATCTCCAGAGTGGGCGCTGCTCCTTTTTCTCTCCTACTTCCAGATCTACCCAATATGGGGCATGATCTGAAATGGCTATAGCCGAATATTCCGTTCCTGCCACCTTCGGGATCAGCGCCCTTCCCAGGACAAAGAAGTCTATCCGGGAGTACACTTTGTGGACATGGGAGAAGAAGGAAAACTCTTTACTCCTTGGTCTAGTAAATCTCCAGGGATCCACTCCTCCCATCTGCTCCATAAAGACCTTAAGCACCTTGGCCGCTGCCGGCCTCCTCCCGGTCCTAGATCTGGATCGGTCCAGCCCTGGGTCCAGCACCGTGTTGAAGTCCCCCCCCCCATTACCAACTTTCCCATCTCCAGGTCCGGGATGCGCCCCAACATACGCTTCATAAAGTTCACGTCATCCCAGTTCGGGGCATATACATTCACCAGCACCACCGCCTCACCTTGCAATCTGCCACTCACCATCACGTATCTACCCCCACTGTCCGCCACTATGGTCTTCGCCTCAAACAATACCCGTTTCCCCACCAGTATTGCCACCCCTCTATTTTTCGCATCCAAGCCCGAGTGGAATACCTGTCCCACCCATCCTTTTCTTAATCAGACCTGATCCGCCAGTTTCAGGTGCGTCTCCTGAAGCATGACCACGTCTGCCTTTATCTTCTTTAGGTGCGCAAATACCCTTGCCCTCTTATTCGGCCCATTCAACCCTCTCACGTTCCACGTGATCAACCAGGTTGGGTGGCTCTTTACCCCCCCCCCCCTCGTCGACTAGCCATCCCCTTTTTTAAACCAGCTCCTCACCCGGTTCCCGCGCACCCGCTTATCCCCCGGACGGTGCCCTCCCGTCCCGACCATCCCATCCCGTAACAGCTCCCCCTTCCCCTCAGCAGCAGCAACCCAGTTAACCCCCCCCCCCCCCCCCACCCCACTAGATCCCTCTCTAGCTTAGTTGCTCCCCCCATATTGCTTTCGGAAGTCAGCAAACTCTGGCTGACCTCGGCTTCCCCCGTTTATCCTTAGCCGCCCATTATGTCAGGCCCCCTCCTTCCACCACAATTTCCATAGCGCGGGAACAGAGCCCGCGCTTCCCTCTCGGCCCCGCCCCTGATGGCGCAGCTCCCTCTCTCCTTCCCCCTCCCCTTCCCCACTGGCGCCCACATTTCTTCGTGTCCCCCCCCTTCGAGGGGAAAGAACATTTTTCCCCCAGCTGATTCACAGTCCCTTGCCACCACCTCGCTACTTCATTTCAAACACTCTTTCTCAAATCTAGTCCAACTTCTCGTCTTCAATAAATGTCCACGCCTCCTCTGCCGTCTTGAAGTAGTGGTGTTTACCCTGGTGTGTAACCCACAGTCTTGCCGGCTGCAACATTCCGAATTTCACTTTCCTCTTGTGGAGTACCGCCTTGGCACGATTAAAACTCGCCCTCCTTCTCGCCACCTCCGCACTCCAATCCTGATACACGCGGATCACCGCGTTCTCCCACCTGCTGCTCCGTGTCTTTTTCGTCCATCTCAGGACCATCTCCCTGTCCTTGTAGCGGTGGAACCTCACCACTATTGCTCGAGGTATTTCTCCTGCCTTTGGTCTTCTCACGAGGACTCGGTACGCTCCCTCCACTTCCAGGGGGCCCGTCGGGGCCTCAGCTCCCATTAAGGTATGGAGCATCGTGCTCACATACGCCTCAACGTCCGCTCCCTCTGCCCCTTCGGGAAGCCCCAAGATTCTTAAGTTCTTCCTCCTCGAGCTATTTTCCAGGGCTTCCAGTCTCGCCATACACCTCTTATGCAGTGCCTCGTGCGTCTCCGTCTTCACCACCAAGCCCTGTATCTCGTCCTCATTTTCGGCAGCTTTTGCCTTCACTCCACGGAGCTCCATCTCTTGGGTCTTCTGCGCCTCCTTTAACCCCTCAATCGCCTGCAGCATCGGCGCCAGCACCTCCTTCTTGAGCTCCTCCGCACATCGCCGGAGGAACTCCTGCTGTTCCAGGCCCCATACCAACTGGCCTCCCTCCGCCGCCATCTTGCTTCTCACTTCCCTTCTTTGCCGCTGCTCCAGAGGATCCTCCGCAATCTGGCCGCTATTATCTCTTCTATCCGTTCACATCCGGGGGGACTCTCTTCTATGTCGCCTCACAGTGGGTTTAGCCTTCGAAAATTGCCGTTGGGGCTCCCGATAAGAGCCCAAAAGTCCGTTAAAACGGGAGGTGCCGAAACGTGCGACTTAGCTGGTCATCGCCGCACCCGGAAGTCCGTTACCCAACAACTTAATGTAAATCCTAACTGTCATAGAATTTAGAGTGCAGAAGGATGCCATTCAGCAAATCAAGTTTACACCAGCCCTTGGAAAGAGCACCCAACCCAAGCCTACACATCCACCCTATGCCAGTAACCCCACCTAATCTTTTTGGACCCTAAGGGTAACTACCAACATTAAAAGCAGGATTTCTGTTTCTTAAATTAAATTATAAATTCAAAACAGCTGTTGCAAAGACTTTGAAAAGACAGTTAGGCTGGCCGATGAGTTGAGTGGTGATCCTTAAGTTAGAAAGGGTGAGTTTTGTACCATTCATGTTATCCCAGGCCAGCTATATCTAACGTTTTGAACAGCCTTAATGTGATCTTGAATGTGAACAATTCCCTAACTGGGAATTTAGATGCAACACTTCGGGTGAAAGGAGTCAAACAAAATTTGGCTTCAAGTTGATCGCAATGATGCTGAAAATGTTGGCTTAAGATCACTTGGAATGGGGCGGGTGGCGAGGCGGGTGGGGGGGGGGGGGGGGGGGGGGGGCGGGGGGTTGACTCAGGACTATCCATAACGCACTCAGCAGGATGTTAATAGATAACCCAGGCTGAAAAGTAAGCTAGCAATTAGCATGTAAAAAATAAATCCGAGTAATGTTTTCAGAATACCTTGTGGCGGTGGCTTTATGTGCAAGTACTTCTACATTCAAGAGGGTACGAGGGCTTGGCTTTAAGAAAAAAAAATACAATATCACTCCCAAAGTATGTACGTGTAAGGATTATGATCTTATAGATGCTGAGATTGTGTAATTGCCTCTAAATTAGCAAGTAGATCATCTGGAAAGCAATATTGAACATTTAATTTATTTTAAAAAATCTAATGGGCAGCACGGTAGCATTGTGGATAGCACAATTGCTTCACAGCTCCAGGGTCCCAGGTTCGATTCCGGCTTGGGTCACTGTGCGGAGTCTGCACATCCTCCCCCGTGTGTGCGTGGGTTTCCTCCGGGTGCCCCGGTTTCCTCCCACAGTCCAAAGATGTGCAGGTTAGGTGGATTGGCCATGATAAATTGCCCTTAGTGTCCAAATTTGCCCTTAGTATTGGGTGGGGTTACTGGGTTATGGGGATAGGGTGGAGGTGTTGACCTTGGGTAGGGTGCTCTTTCCAAGAGCTGGTGCAGTCTCGATGGGCTGAATGGCCTCCTTCTGTACTGTAAATTCTATGCTAATCTATGATGATAAAGCTTTGTTCTAAAATCGTACAGCACGATGTGGAACAACATTATTATTATTGCCATAACAGAATCAGAAACATCATTTGTATTCTTGTAGTTCCTCAAATCAACATATTTGGCTTTGCAATTACCCATTACTGAGCAGGAAAAAGTGAGAATTTATCGCTACAGTAAAAAATGTTCTTGCATCTGTTCCAGAACATTTATTTTTTTAATAAACATTTTATTGAGGCATTTTTGGTATAGAAACAACAACAAAATAGACAAGATACATGAAACCATAAACATAGTGCAAAAACCGTTTACCTTTCGTACAAGTCCCATCCTTTTTATCCCCCTACTCCAACCTAAACTACTACCCCCCCCCCCCCCCCCCCCCCCAATCTGCCGACGATTAATTTTCCGCAAGGAAGTCGACGAACGGTTGCCACCTCCGGGAGAACCCTAACAGTGAACCTCTTAAGGCGAACTAAATTTTCTCCATACAGGGAAAGCTAGCCATCTCCGATAGCCAGGTCTCCGACTTCGGGGGCTTTGGGTCCCTCCATGCCAATAGTATCCGTCTCCATACTACCAGGGAAGCAAAGGCTAGAACATCTGCCTCTTTCTCCTCCTGGATTCCCGGATCTACCGACACCCCGAAAATCGCCACCTCTGGACCCAGTGCCACCCTTGTTTTTAAAACCTTGGACACGATGTCCGCAAACCCCTGCCCAAATCCCCGAAGCTTTGGGCATATCCAAAACATATGGACATGGTTCGCTGATACTCCCGCACATTTTCTGCACCTGTCCTCCTCCCCAAAGAATCTGCTCATCCGGGCCACTGTCATGTGAGCCCGGTGCACAACCTTAAATTGTATGAGCCTGGCACATGTTGCAGACGCGTTGACTCTACTCAACGCATCTGCCCATAAACCATCCTCTATCTCACCTCCAAGCTCCTCCTCCCACTTATGCTTCAGCTCCTCGGTCTGCGTCTCCTCCGGCCCCATAAGCTCCTTATAGATGTCTGAAACGCTCCCCTCGCCTACCCACCCTCTAGAAATTACCCTGTCCTGAATCCCCCTCAGCGGTAGGAGCGGGAAGGTTGCCACCTGTTTATGAAGGAAGTCCCACACCTGCAAGTATCTGAATTCGTTTTCCCTCGCCAGCCCAAACTTTTCCTCCAGCATCCTCATACTCGGAAAGCTCCCCCCTATGAACACATCCCCCCATCCTCTCAATCCCCGCTCTCCGCCATACCCGGAACCCCCCATCCATACTCCCTGGGGCAAACCGGTGGTTATTACAAATTGGGGCCCAGACCGATGCTCCCACTGCTCCCACATGCCGCCTCTACTGGCCCCAAACTTTCAGGGCCACTACCACCACGGGCTGGTGGAGTACCGTGCCGGCGGGAGTGGCAGAGGCGCAGTTACCAACGCCCCCAGACTGGTGCCCTTACATGAAGCCGCCTCTATACGCACCCACGCCGACCCATCCCCCACCACCTACTTCCTGATCATGGCTATGTTAGCCGCCCAGTAATAATTGCTAAAATTTGGCAGCGCCAGCCCGCCCTCTCCCCGGCTCCGCTCGAGCATTACCTTCCTTACCCGCAGGGTCTTGCCCACCCAGACGAAGCCCGTGATCACCCTGTTGACCTGCTTAAAAAAGGACCGCGTCCCTCTCCAGAAATTGTCCTTCATTTGGTCCACTAGCCGAGCCAAATATAATTTATGCAGCCGGTCCCATTCCCGTGCCACTTGCATGCCCAGGTACCTAAAACTACCCCCTACTGACCTAAATGGCAGCTCCCCCAGTCGCCCTCCTGTCCCCTCCCTGAACCACAAACATCTCACTCTTATCCATGTTTAGCTTATACCCCGAAAACCGGCCGAATTCCCCAAAAACTTCATGATTTCCTCCATCCCACCTACTGGGTCCAAAACGTACAGAAGCAGATCATCCGCATAGAGCGAAACCCTGTGCTCCCGGGACTCCCCCCCCCCCCCCCCCCCCCCCCCCCCCCCGCCACACGGGCCATTCCTCTCCAGCCCCTTGAAGCTCTCAGTGCGATTGACAATGGCTCTATAGCCAGTGCAAACAACAGTGGGGAGAGGGGGCATCCCTGTCTCATCCCCCGGTGCAGTCTAAAGTAGTCCAAAGTTGTCCTGTTCGTCCGCACACTTGCCACCGGAGCCTGATACAACAACCTGACCCAGTCAATAAAGCCCCGTTCAAATCCGACCGTCCCAGTACCTCCCACAGATAGTTCCATTCTACCCGATCAAAAGCCTTTTCTGCATCCATTGCGATCACTACCTCAACCTCCCTACCTTCCGGGGGCATCATGATCACATTTAACAGCCTTCTTACATTGGCCACCAACTGCCTGCCCTTAACAAACCCCGTCTGGTCCTCCCCAATAACGTCCGGAACACAATCCTCAATCCTGAAGGCCAAGATTTTGGCCAGCAACTTGGCATCCACATTCAGCAGGGAGATCGGCCTGTAGGACCCACACAGCTCCGGGTTCTTGTCCTGCTTAAGAATCAACAAAATTGTTGCCTGTGACATTGTCGGGGGCAGCACCCCTCTTTCCCTTGCCTCATTAAACATCCTCAACAACACCGACCTCAATATCCCAGAGAACTTTTTTTAAAACTCCACTGGGTACCCGTCCGGAACCGGGGCCTTACCTGCCTGAATGGCCTTCAAGCCCGCACTATCTCTTCCAGCCCAATTGGGGCCCCCAGCCCTTCTACCCACCCTCCGTCCAACATTGGGAAATTCAGCCCCTCCAAGAAGTGCCTCATCCCTTCTGGCCCCGTAGGGGGTTCCGACCTGTACAGCCTACTGTAGAAATCTCTAAACGCCTTATTCACCCCTACCGAATCACCAACCAGGTTCCCATCTCCGTCCTTTACTTTCCCTATCTCTCTAGCTGCCTCCCTCTTCCTAAGCTGCTGTGCAAGCATTCTGCTGGCCTTCTCCCCATGTTCATAAATCGCCCCCCTCGCCTTTCTCAGCTGCTCCACTGCCCTCCCTGTGGTCAGCAAGCTAAACTCCACCTGCAGCCTCCCCCGTTCCCTCAGGAGCCCTGCCTCTGGGGTCTCTGCATACCTCCTATCGATCTGTAATATCTCCTTTACCAGTCTGTCCGTCTCTGCCCTGTCAACCTTCTCCCTATGAGCCCGGATCGAGATCAGCTCGCCCCCATACCACCGCCTTCAGTGCTTCCCAAACCACTGTTGCCGAAGTTTCCCCCGTGTCATTGACCTGCAGGTAGCTCTGAATACATTTCCTCATCCGCCAAAAGTCCCACATCATGGGCAAAATTCTCCCCCAACGGCGCGATGTCCGCCGACTGGCGCCAAAAACGACGCCAATCAGACGGGCATGGCGCCGGCCCAAAGGTGCGGAATGCTCCGCACCTTTGGGGGCCGAGCCCCAACATTGAGGGGCTAGGCCGGCGCCGGAGGGATTTCCGCCCCTCCAGCTGGCGGAAATGGCGTTTGGTGCCCCGCCAGCTGGCGCGGAAATGTGCGCATGTGCGGGAGCGCAGCAGCTGCCGACAGTTTCCCGCACATGCGCTGTGGGGAGAGTCACTTCCTCCTCCGCCATGGTGGAGTCCGTGGCGGAGGCGGAAGGGAAAGAGTGCCCCCACGGCACAGGCCCGCCCGTGGATCGGTGGGCCCCGATCGCGGGCCAGGCCACCGTGGGGGCACCCCCCTGGGTCAGATCGCCCCGCGCCCCCCCCAGGACCCCGGAGCCCGCCCACGCCGCCTGGTCCCACCGGTAAATACCTACTTTGATTTACGCCGGCGGGACAGGCAATTTCTGATCGGGACTTCGGCCCATCCGGGCCGGAGAATTGAGCGGGGGGTCCCGCCAACCGGCGCGGCCCGATTCCCGCCCCCGTCCAATCTCCGGTACCGGAGACTTCGGCGGGGGCGGGATTCACAGTGCGGAGCATGGTCTGAGATTGTGATCGCCGAGTACCCCGTGTCCACCACCCCTGCCAGTAAGGCCCTGCTCAAAATAAATAAATCAATTCGGGAGTACACTTTATGCACGTGTGAATAGAAGGACAATTCCTTCGCCCTCGGCTGCCCAAACCTCCATGGATCCACCCCCCCCCCATCAGCTCCATGAACCCTCTTAGTTCCTTTGCCATTGCTGGCACCCTGCCCGTTTTCGAGCTTGACCGGTCCAAGCCCAGGTCCATAATAGTATTGAAGTCCCCTCCCATGACCAACCTGTGCGAGTCCAGGTCCGGTATCTTCCCCAGCATCCTCTTTATAAACTCCACATCATCCCAATTAGGCGCATACACATTCACTAATACCACCTGCACCCCCTCCAGTTTCCCACTGACCATAATATACCAACCTCCCACGTCTGAGACTATTCTACCCGCCTCAAACACCACCCGCTTATTGATCAGGATCGAGACACATCTAGTCTTTGAATCTAGTCCCGAGTGAAACACCTAGCTGACCCAGCCTTTCCTCAGTCTAACATGGTCCGTTACCTTAAGGTGCGTCTCCTGCAACATCACCACATCCGCCTTCAATCCGCTAAGATGCACGAACACACGTGCCCTTTTGACCGGCCCATTTAACCCTCGAACATTCCAGGTGATCAGCCTAGTTGGGGGGCTCATTGCCCCCCCCCCCCCCTCTCCGCCAATCAGTCATCCCCGCCACCAGCCCGTGGTCCACGCCTCCACCGGTCCATCCCCAGGCAGTCCCCGCTCCCGCCCTCCTCTCTAAACCAAACATATGCATCCCCCCACTGCGCTTCCGAGAGCTAGCTCACCCAGCTAGCTTGATGGCCCCATCCCCGGTGCCAGATAGTCTCCCACCTATTGTTCTGCCCCCCCCCCCCCCACCCCCGCTCATGCAAACAAACGTCAACATCAAACAATCCCCACACAATTGCCCAACAGAAAAACACCATGATCAAAACTAGCACACCACCATCCCCCAACAGTGCAAACGAAAACCTAAACTCACTCAGCTCTACTGCTGGTTCTAAGCAAAACGAGAAACTTTTTTCAAAATCAGAGATACAAAACAGAGAAAACAAAAACACAAACGTTGCAGCCAAGTTCAAAAGTTGTCAGTGACTGACATCCGTTCTACAATTCAAGTCCGTTAAAAGATCGGGGGAAAAGGTCCAAAAGTCCGATCAGAACGGGAGCCACCGAATGTGCGACTTACTCCTTCATAGCCGCCACCGGAAGTCCTGTTCCAGAACATTTTAACGCAGCGTCAAATTCCTATCCATGCTCCCAACCTCTTTGCGTAGAACTTTCAGTGAGTTGATGCGGATGTCATATAGTTCCTTTTCTATTTGCAGATTGTGGTATGAACTGCCACAAACAGTGCCGAGACCTGGTGGTCCTGGAATGCAAAAATAAACCCAAGACCACAGATGCCAGTCCAACATCAAGCTCCACGCCCACTGCACTCTGTCCTGCAGGAACCAAAGGCCACAATACTGGTAATATTACACTTTCCACAGCATTGTACTGTTACACTTTAAAAAAAATCAGAACCATTTCTCAACATTAATATATAATATACTTTAAATTGATTTGGATAAAAGATGCAGGGATTATGATCTTATAGATGCTAAGATTGTGTAATTTCCTCTAAATTAACAAGTAGATCATCTGGAAAGCAATATTGAACATTTAATTTATTTTTAAAAATCTAAAGCTTTGATTTTGAATACTGGCACTTGACAAAATGTAAGTACTTTTCTCTGTTAAACACCTACAAAAATATTTGAGAAGGTTTTAATGATGGATATTATATATACTATTTTCCACTTTGTTATGTTTTATATTATCATTTAAAATTATCTAAGAGTAATCAATTATGCCATTTCAATAGCTTTTCAGCCCTTCTTGGCTCTTCTAGGTCACAAACTGGCACCAGGCAGGAAGACAAGCTCATGGATGACTTGTTTTGAGATCTCTGTCAGTGCCATTCTGAAAATAGTTTCTCGGAGATGCACAGAAGTGGTTTTGTTCCCTCCTGTTTTGCACAGGCAATGCAGCCAAATTTGGGAACGAGGGCAGTATTGGAAAGGCAGCAGGAGCCCTCTCTAATCGGCCTGTGTTAGTCATGTAAAGACATCCCAGTTCCCTGGGCTGGCTTAATGCTAGACAGAATTGCTCTTCAATAGTTGTCCAAAGTTATATACTTCAGTGACCAATAGAGATAATACAACAAAGTCAATTTGAGACCTTTATCTCATTTGTTATGAACAAAAGGGAATTTACCACTGCCTCGACCAGTCCTTGGATACTCCTGTCTTAATACAGGAACATAGGAATTGCTGGACAAGAAAAGATTAAGCTTAATCTAGTTGTTTTTTTACTGTCCTGCTAGCTGAATGATACAACAATAATGCAGTTTTTGACTAATCAAATCTGATCACCATCAAAAACTGACACGGGCAACAGATTTCAGCCAGCAAGTGGATATCAGGGTATATTATACAACTGAGTTTTATGCAATATCTGCTTATTTACAGAATTAATCATGTTAAAGGCATTTGAGCCAAAGCAATCTTGAGATTGTTGGGACGTTAATAGCATAAAGGTATTAACGTCCCAAACAAAACTCCTATTGCCAAAATGGAGTTGTGAAAGAACGGTACGTGTGATATCCCCTTTTATTCATTCTTGGGATGTGAGCATGACTGCCAAAGCCAGCATTTATTCCACATTCTAATTGCCTTTGAACAGATGGTTGTGAGCTGCTTTTGTGAACCACTGCAGTCCATGTTTTGAAAATATGGCACATCCTGCCTTGTGGGAAATGTTGGGTAAAAGCTCTGCCATTAAATATTAATATTGGTATATGCTGTTAGGAAGAAAGATCCAGGATTTTGACCCCACAACAACAACACCTCCACGATAGTCCTCAATACCGGCGTCCTGCAAGGTTGCGTACTTAGCCCCCCACTATACTCCCTATATACACACACGACTGTGTAGCAAAATCTGTCTCAACTCCATCTACAGGTTTGCTGATGACACGACCATAGTGGATCGGATCTCAAACAACGATGAGTCTGAGTACACGAGGGAGACGACACAATTACTCCCTAAATGTCAGCAAAACTAAGGAGCTGGTCATTGACTTCACGAAGTGAAGTATCGTACACACCCCTGTCTGCATCAATGGTGCCGAGGTGCAGGTAGTTGACAGCTTCAAATCCCTAGGGGTGCACATCACCAACAATCTGTCCTAGGCCACCCACGCCGATGCTACGACGAAGAAAGCACAACAACACCTATACTTCCTCAGGAAACTAAGGAAATTCGGCATGTCCACATTGACTCTTACCAACTTTTACAGATGCACCATAGAAGCTAGCTGCATCACAGGCTGGTATGGCAACTGCTCGGCCCAAGACCGTAAGAAACTACAGAGCGTCGTGATCACAATCTAGTCCATCACGCAAACCCGCCTCCCATCCATTGACTCTGTCTACATCTCCCACTGCCTTTTGAAAGCAGGCAGCAAAATCAAAGACCCATCCCACCTGGGTTATTCTCTCTTCTAACCTCTTCCTTCGGGCAGGAGATACAAAAGTCTGAGAACACTAATAGATTCAAAAACAGCTTCTTCCTCGCTGTTACCACACTCCTGAGTGACCCTCTTATGGACGGAACTGTTCTCTCCACACATCTTCTCTATTGAGTAGTACTACAATCCGTATGCTTCACCTGATGCCTGTGTATTTACATTGTATATTTATCGAATGTTCAATGTTTTTCATTTATGGAACGACCTGCCTGGACTGTACGCAGAACAATACTTTTCACTGTACCTCGGTACACGTGACAATAAATCTAAATCTGTAAGTGGCTAGGTTGGATTTGTCCTGCTTTTTGTGGAGGTAGTTCCTATGTTGTAGCCATCCTGAAACAGCTTATCTAAGTTCTGGAGCACAAGTCTTCAGCATGGGCTGTTTCAGGATCCCTAGCCTGTGTTGTATTCAGTATTCAATGTAATCTCTACCTTCTCTTTTCCAAATTGGACACCCAACCAGGTAATTTACCTCCTGAAAGCTATGCATGTAAGCATAAAGAGGTTCACGTGCAGTTCAAACACTCTAAATCTCAATCACTTATTTAAAAAATTTCTGACACCTTTCATATTAATATTTGTGCAGGAAATGAGGATGGCCCATTTACATACTTCAATGAGGAAGTGAATGATGATTCTGAACGCAAAGACCGCACTATTGTACTAATGGGGGGCTCAGCACAGAAGATCTCAGTAAGATTGAAGCCCATTGTAATGCATAAGGCTACACAGACTGATGCAGCTGGCTTGGACACAGATATCTCAGGGAATCAAGCAACCTCTTTGGGAAGAATGAAGACACCAGATACCTCTATGCTATCCCCAAACATACTTCCATTGTGCCCAAGTCCCATTCCAGCTCGCAGAAGACCCTGTGTAAAATGGGAAAATATGGCATCGTTTCACAAACCTAAAAGTGATGACTTTAGCAAGGAGCATCGACTATATCAACTAGACAAGGTACAGACCCATTTTTATTTCAGAACATTTATCACAGTTGTGCAATATAATAGGCATTTAAAAGGCAGAGTAAAGTCTGGATAATATGTTTTGTTTAAATGCCCTGTTGTTCAGCAAAATAATATTTTGGCATGAACCTCAACTGTTAGAACTAAAACAATACTTTAAAATCAAACTTCAGAAGACCCTTGCCAGCTGGCTAATCCAGTGGTATTATTAATCTGGAGAAGCACCAAAATGTGGCAATTTCAAACTAGCATAGGAAGCAATTGACTGGAAACGTGCAGTGGTAGCTAGGAACAGATGATGAAGGGATACTTTGAACAAATGTTCCTTTTCCCTCTCATTTTCTTCCTTGTTAAGAACAGTAAATGGTGGCTTTTTTAAACATTTAAGTACTTTGTAGTTTGCTTCTGATTAATGAAGCAGCTTCACAAAGTAAATTATTGAAGTGCCAGTTATAGCTTCACATCAGCAAAGGTTAGCATCTGCTGATGTACTCCACTCACGCAGCTGTCGGGTTGCTGCAGACTAACATCTTTGAGCACATCACAAAGCTAATGTGAGATAATTGGTAGACGTTCAAAACATGTGGAGATTTAATTTGGCCATTGCTGCTGTTTAGTGAGCAGAAGCAAAAACTGTGTCCAAATTTTCCTTTCCCTGATATGTGGATTCTGGGGACAATTTCAGCGCCTCATTATTGCCCCAGCTCCTCACCATTGGCACAAATAACTTTACAGAGACTGTGAATCAGACCTGGGATTTCTCTGGGCCATACTCAATTATTCACTGGATAAACATCTGTATTTTCTAGCTTTTGTCCCCATTTATCTTTCTTCTCATCCTTTCCTATCGCAGTAATTTATCCCGCAGATATAGATACAAGTCAACCAGAATCTGCCTCAACCAAACGGCTAGCTCTCATGTACGTACCTATGTGTCAGCAATGTCAGGTTATTCAGACCATAGGGGGTGTCAGACAGAGGTAAACACATTCCTGTGGTCATCTAAAATTCACATTTGGCCTCTATCCAGCAGAGGTAAGACTGTTATCGACACTTGGAACATATATTTAATCTCAGCATGGGTCCTGCGGTTTATCTATTGTGGATACTAGGTGAGTTGGCGTGGTTGGTGTAAGGGCAAAGTGTGGTGGGTGGGGCATGGGGTGGCATTGTTGGCAAACAGGGCTCTAAAGGGCCATGGGGGTGGGTGGTGGCATAAGTTGGCATAGAGGCTATAAAATGCCATGAGAATGGGCAGGAGATATAGGTTAGCATTGAGTGCACGAGATGACATTAGTTGGCATGGATAAGGCATGAGGAGTGTGAAGGGGGATGAGTGTTGCTGCAGTGCTGGTGCACTGAGGCAGGCCTTTGTCCCGGCCCACCTTCGCACCCGGCATCGTCTGCGCACGGTCTGGATTCGACAGACCTGACCCCAGGTAAACCTGCCACCCCAGAGCTTAAGTCCGACCTTCTGTGCCACTTTTTCCTGGGTTGTGTTCACGAAGCTGACAAATGTCCTGATTCTGCACCCCCAACCAAGGAGTGAAAATCTAGGCCTAAGTCTTTGTGTACTGGCATTTCACCACCAGAGCAAATAGCTGCTCTGTGTAGTCTATCAAATCCCTTTATCATTTTAAATACCTCCATTAGATCAGTGTTTTTCAAAGTTTTTTTCCGGGGACCCATTTTTACCAACCGGTAAATCTTTGGGACCCACGCCAAGCGACCTTCGCGGCCTATGCTGGCTGACCTGACCGACCCACCATTTTCTTGTTTTCTGCTGACAAAAATGGAGGAAATGGTTTTGGGTCCCTTTGGCCCTCGTACGCGGTCCTCTAATGGAACCTGTTGGATGAAGGTGAAGCCTTCCGGTGTCGGAAAGTATCTGTCCAAAGTTCTGCATTTTTTTCCTGTACAATTTTATCAAAATAAAACCACCGAACTTGTAAAAAAAAAGAAATAAAATGACTAAAATAAATGAGAAAAAAAAATGAATAAACCCCCCCCCCCCCCACCCTCGAACTTGTAAAAAAAAGCTGCAACTGTTTTAAAAAAAAGTGACCGCACTGCGCATGCGTGCCCGATCATCGTCGCAGAATACGCATAATTTTGCGCATGTGCACCGATGATCTGGCACGCATGCGCAGTGCGGCCGCTTTTTTCTTACATGTTCGCGGCCATTTTGAAGGCTGCTTGCAGCCGCCGTTATCAACAGCCGGCTGCTGCAGCTGTTGCGCGCAGATTTGCGTGATCAGGAGCGCCACGACGGACGGCTCCGCGACCCACCCAGCACCCGCCCGCGACCCACCCGCGGGTCATGCCCCCGGGTTTGACAATGCCTGCATTAGATCATCCTCCAACCTTCGAAACCCGAAGGTAATAGAATAGAAATAAAATACAGCCTGTCCTCAAATTTCAATCCTTTAGATATAATGCTGGTGTGAAGATTGCCCAGGAGTGGAGAAGCCAATTGAGATTTGACTTAGGTTTTACTGTTTGGCCATTAACAGGAGTTATACAAGAATGTAATCTTAGCTCTGATGTTATTAGGGGTGGGATACTCCGATCCCCGACGCAAAATCGCGTTCGGCGATCGGCCAGAGAATCCACTTTTGTGCTGGAATTGGGTGCAGCGCCGTTTTTGAGATGCTCCACCCCTCAAAAACAACATACTCAGGGAGTACGCCGCACGCCATCGGGATGGCCTCAGGACATCACCTGATGCCCTCCCCCCATGCTCCGCCCCCGATGGGCCCAGTCCCCGATGGCGTGGATTGGTGCGGGGGCAGCGCATTGCTGCAGAATCGGAGAATCCAGCCCCATGAGTTCCTGTGACGCTCATCTGTTCATTTACAGCTTTATACTGAACATTATCTGAATCAACAATAACATTGCTCCAAAATAACAATTGCATTAACATCAGCAAGATACAACGCGGACACAAAAGGGACTTTTTGAGGACAGTTATCCTTACAACATGTTAAATCCAAACACCTGAAGGATTACATGCAATGATTTGAAAATATAATATTTTTATTCAAGTTTTAGCATTTTATACAAAATTACAAAAAATTGGAAACAATAAACGCTAGCCTAGCGCAACCTCCCAAAACTCTGCAATTCAAGAAACAAGAACCCCACACTACCCTCCTCTCCATTTATACCCACCCTTACCCCTTACCCTCACCGCCCTCTAACCGGGCAGCACGGGTAGCATAGTGGTTAGCACTGTTGCTTCACAGCTCCAGGGTCCCAGGTTCGATTCCCGGCTTGGGTCAGTGTCTGTGCGGAGTCTGCACATCCTTCCCGTGTCTGCGTGGGTTCCTCCGGGTGCTCCGATTTCCTCCCACAGTCCAAAGATGTGCAGGTTAGGTAGATTGGCCTTCTAAATTGCCCTTAGTGTCCAAAAAGGTTAGGTTGGGTTACGGGGATAAAGGGGAAAAGGTGGAGGTGTGCGGCTTAAGTAGGGTGCCCTTTCCAAGGGCCGGTACAGATTCAGTGGGCTGAATGACCTCCTTCTGCACTGTAAATTCTATGATTCTACCAGCTAACAATGACCAACTCTCTGAAATACAATACAAACAGCTGCCATCTCTGGTAGAGCCCTTCAATCAACCCCCTCACAGTGTCTTTAACCTTTTTGAGTTGCAAAAATTCCATTAAATCCACGAGCCATGCTGAAGCACTCAGCGGCTTTGCTAGCCTCCAACCCAACAGGATCCGCTTCCACTCCACCAACGGGACAAAGGCAAGGACACCTGCCCCTGCACCCGTCCACAGCGCCAACACATCCGAGACTCCAAATATAGCCGCCAAAGGATAGTGCTCGAGCTCAATATTTAGGATCACTGACATGGTTCTAAAAAAGGACCTCCAAAAAGGTCCTTGGAACAGGACCAGCATGTGCGTGATGCACGGGCCCTTGAACAGAACTCACACCTATCCTCCACCCCTTCAAAAAACGGACTCATCCTAGATTTAAAGAGTTGTGCTTGAAGCACTACCTTTGGCTGTATCAGGCTCAGTCTCGCACACTACGACGTGGTGTTCACCCTCTGCAGCGCCTCACTCCATACCTCCTCCTCTAATTTTGGCCCCAATACCGCCAACCATTTAGCCTTCACCCCTTCCACCGAACTGAACTCTTCCCCTTCGATCCGTTCATACATGCCGGGTGCACTGCCCTCCTCTGGTCCCGAACAGGAGAGAATCCCCTCCAGTAAGGTGGCAACACCGGGAAATCCAAGAATATCCTCCTCACAAAGCTCCATAGCTGTAGGTACAGAATCATAGAATCATAGAATTTACAGTGCAGAAGGAGGCCATTCGGCCCATTGAGTCTGCACCGGCCCTTGGAAAGAGCAGCCTACACCTCCACTCTATCCCAGTAACCCCATGCAACCTTTTTGGACACTAAGGGCAATTTATCATGGTCAATCCATCTAACCTGCACATCTTTGGACTGTGGGAGGAAACCGGAGCACCCGGAGGAAACCCACGCAGACACAGGGAGAACGTGCAGACTCCGCACAGACAGTGACCCAAGCCGGGAATCGAACCTGGGACCCTGGAGCTGTGAAGCAACTGTGCTAACCACTGTGCTACCATTCCGCTCTCAACATGTCTGAGCCAGACAGCCCAAATTACTGTTATATTCAATAACATTGTTGTTCTTTTGCTGATGTAGGAAAGAACTCTGCTTCGAGAGGAGAAAGAAAAGCTGCACATTGAAAACACAGGTCTGCAGACAAAGTTATTGGAGGCACAGCAAGAGATTAAAGCTCTCACTGAACAACTAGATTTATTCCGAAAGCATATGATTATGGAACCAAGAAATTCCTCACTGACGCAAGAATAAATGTACAATATTAGGTAGACTGTTTGTAACGAGCATTTCTGTACAGTACTGGGATCTATGTAAAATGTGAACAAAATACGAGGACTTTTGGTGAAAATTGATGGACATTTTCACATTACTTAACTGTGTTTTCTCATCAAGAAGAACTCGTAGCTAGTTTTTAAACTGGAAAACGTAGAAGTAAGCATTACTACAAACACTAGACACTTTTATTAACAAAAAACGTCAACTTTATAAAGAATCAAATGACAGGAGTTTAAGATTGGGAGCAGATGGGCAATTGATCACTTCAAAGTAAGCTAAATCTGATAATGTTTTTAAGAGTACATAATGGAGTTAATTTTTGGTGTTAGTATAAAACAACTGATCAGATTTACTGCCTATTATACATCTTTTATTGATAATTGGGAGAGTTGGACAACGAGCAGCCTTTCCAAAATCACTCATTTATACTACCGCTAAAAAATTATCACCTTGGTTTGCTTTACTCAAATCTGGCGCTGGATTCTCCGCAACCCGACGCCGAAATCGCATCCAGCGCCGGGGCGGAGAATCCACTTTCGTGCATGGAATCGGGATCGGCGCCGGTTATCTGATTCTCCAGGCCCCGAAAAGCGGCGTACCCGGGAAGTGCGCCCCGCCGCGTATCCCCTACCTGTGGCCATTGCTGGAGGCCTGCCCCGCCCCTGACTGGCCGAAGTCCCAACGGCGTGGATCTAATGTGGTCCTGCCGTTCGGGACACTTGCATGTTGTCGAGGACGGGCCGATCGGAGGGCATGGGGGGCCTCATACGGGACCAGGCTATTTTCCGGCGGGCGGTCCGGGTCAGGTGCGCGGCTGATCGGGGGCACTATTTCCGCAGTCCAGCTCCGCGGTTTGAGTCCGCCATGGAGCACGGTGCGGCTGCGGGAGGCCGCTGCCGTGCACATGCACGGCCTCTGATCAGAAGTGCTAAAGCTGCTAGATTCACGACGGGTCCCTGCTAGCCCCCTGCAGGGCTATGAATATGGGGCCTTTTGATGCCAGTTTTTCTGACGTGAAAGGTCACAGTTTTTACGGCAGCGTGGGGCATAGTTCCTGAAAGGGAGAACCAGCCTCTCATTTATATACATTTCAAATGTGTTTGTGACTATTTTAAATAAACACAATGCATTGCAGCCACATTTCTTGATATATAACGAAAAATTCTGAAAGCTATATTGTGAAAGGCTATATTGAAACAGTTGCATCGCCTTTGGGCAAGAGAGTTTTTGGGCAACGATTTGCACACTATACTCACCTACATAACAACAGTCACTGCACTTCATATAACTTTTGTGTTTGCAATGTCAGGAGAGACTCAATAAGGTGCTCTATTAGTACAAGTACTTTTTTTCTTTCATCCAGAAACTTCTTAAAAACATGAGAATACTGTACTTTTAAAGGTGTTAAGCCTCCTAAATAATGGATCGGCATGAAGATTTTATTTAAAACTATAGATGTTACAAGGCCAATTATCAACCTAAAGCTATCTATTGCATTCCTCTCAAACTATGTACTTATACTTGATAAAACTTACAGGCATAATCAAAGATGAATCATAATGACTTGACGATACCCGAGGCAGGATTACTCAGAAGCTTCACAGTTATAGCCCTAAGAATGTCACAGCTATTGTGAGAAAATCTCAATCAACATATGCAATCACTTTTTATTTTTATGGGTGTTTATGGTCACGTAACACACAAAAACAAACTAGCCAAATTCAAAGTTAACATTTCAGCTTGATGACCTTTCATCCAGCATTTTCTTTATTTAATTTCACATTTCCAGCATCTTCAGTATTTGCTTTCATATTGTTGGCACTGTATTCAGAACTAATTAATGAAATAAGCAAAATACTGCTGATGTTGGAATCTGAAACAAGAATAGAGGATGCTGGAGAAACGCGGCAGGTATGGCAGTCCTCGAGACTCAACGCTGAGTTTGGCAACTTTAGATTCTGTCCTTTCTCCTCCATCTTAAACTCCCCCTTTTTTTAATATCCTATTCATGTGTTCCCTTAATGCAAACCTCACTAGGCCACACATCTTTTGTTCTTAAAGTTGCTACATGTTGTTGCAATCTCTCACAGCTCAAACACATCCAGTTTCGATGGTTAAATTCAGTAAGTGTACAGTAGTACATTCAGCAATAGCTCAAAAATTCATTCACAAGTCCCTACAAATGAAGACTCTGATCGGGATTTTCAGGCACCCCCATACCATGTTTTGTGGTGGCTAAGGCTGCCCGTCAATGGGGTTTCCCGTTCTTTGCACCGCCGCACCCCCAACCCACCCCACCGCCGGGAAACCTGCCATCGGTGGGACTGAAAGATCCCATCAGCAAGAACGGCCTCTGTATTTTGAACTGGAATAGACATAACTTGTTTGATTATACTGACCAGTTCATAACCAAACCACACTGTTTAATTACTGCATGTTAGACATCTCTCTGGTGGTTAGCCATAACCTTTTCCAGTTCATTCAAGCCACAAGCTTTTTCAGTTATAAAACAAGTATGCTGACATTTTAGCCCAGAAGCACCCATGAATGTTTGCAATGCCTATGTCAACGTAATGAAAAGCACCTTGTGGTTCAGTCATAATTCTGATGCAGCATCAACAAAGAAGTTGTCCTTAGCGTTTAGAATTAAATGGTATAAGGTTTGATTTGTCAGAAAACAAATGTCATGATTTTTGTCTGCCTGCATCAACTCAGGTAAGAGCACAGGCTGATAAAACAAAACCAAGGGACATGTACATAGTTGAATAATGTAACTTTGTGTTTGTTATCTGAATGTAAACTCCACAGCAGCAACAAAAAGATATTCCATTAGCTCAATAAACCAACACTTCATTCTGTGTGTATTACAGTTTATATCAGCTAATGTTATTAATGAGTATGCATTGCAGTAAATTAGATTGGCATTTGGAAACTATGAGGCTCCTGTATATTCAGACTTACCTTAAAGTCTACATTTAAAATTGTCAGATCGGCAAGATGTAGATAAAGATGTTAGCAGTAATTTTACTCAGATCGTAATGTAAAATGAAAAGTAGTCTGATGCCATTCACATTGAATCACCCCTTAAAGGCCCAAAGAGCTTTAAGGCTCTGTTAAGAAACTTTTTAAAAATAAAATAAGCAAGTAGTTGTGCTTTTTAGTGAATGTATATATGTATAATTGTACGATAAATATTTTTGTTTTTGTAACTTGACTCGTTTGTGATGGTAAGTAATCTGTAGCATGATGTAATAATTAAGATGAATTCTTTTGTTTAAAGTAGCAAACATTAAACAAAATGATAAAATCTATTTTACTCCAGTCTACTATTCTTTCGGAGAGAATCTGGGGCCCATTAGGCTACAGTTCCTATCTGGTCTTAACCTAGAAGGTAAGATTACCAATCGCAACATTCTCTGTAAAGTCTATCAGGGGCCAAACCTAATTTGTGTTGTTTAAGCACAGTCCCGATGGGTCACAATGAACTGCTTGATGCCAATGTCAACTTGTTTGGACGAATTGGACTATTCCATTCTGAAACATTGGGATGGTAAGCTAACAATTGCACAGAACATCCAGGTGAATCTTTTTGGAAGTCCTTGGCAGTAGGGCACAAGCTCAGGCTTGTCTCTGAGATTTCCCATACATTTCTGGAATATCTGCAGAAAACAGGCACAGTGCCTCCAGCATTCGTTTGAAACAGGTGGTTCTGTAAAGGTATGTGCCCTAGTTGTGCAACTTGTTATCTTAAAAGGTAATTCACAGTGCTTGCTTGTGAAATCAGGAGTTCTGGTTTGGGGCATTTTCTTTTCTGCACTGTTTTGTTGACATGTTAGTGGAATGATTTTGCCATGACGGTTTGCATATTTTGCACTCTGTTTTCCACTTTTCACTGATGCAATTTCAACAAGCAAAATTCTAAATATGATGTATGGATCCTTCCTGTTTATTCCCTTATTTTCCCTTTCATTTATTTTTGGCCATTACATCTTTTTTTTAAAATGTTTATATTGGTTTTCACAATTTTTATAGTACACGTTTCAGTTCATATGTTAAATTACAAGTGTCATAACCACGCATGCTGTCAAACAAAAGTAACCAAGGAGAAATTAAAATGACAAAAGAGAGATGGACAAAGAACAAGGAAAACAAAACACAAACAAACAAAGATCAGTTATGAATATTTACATCTCCATGTTTTCCCCTCCCACTGTGGCTGCCATTTGGTCGATCTGCCTCAGTTGCACTGCCCAGTGTTGGCCCTAGCGTTTATTACCCAGCGTGTTGCTGCTCCCTCTGGTTTTCCGCTTGCCCTTGGGCCTGTCCCCTGCAACTATGCCCCACAAACTTTTTAATGGCCTTCCCCCCCCTCCCCCCACCCCCTTCCTTCCCCCCCCATTCTCTTTTCTTTGTGATCTGTGACTTGTCTGTGCCCCCTACCTCCTTCCCCTCCGCTCTACTGGTTGCTGGCTACGAACAGGTCTTGGAATAAGTTGGTGAATGATGTGCAAGCCCTCTTCCGACCCACGGAATGGCGCATTTTATCTTCTCCAGTTGGAAAAATTCAGACAGGTCGGATAGCCAGTCTGCAGCTTTGGGTGGTGCTGCCGATCGCCAGCTGAGCAGGATTCTTCGACGGGCCATTAGGGAGGCTAGGGCGTCGGCCACCCCTTCCCATAAAGAGTTCTGGCTGATCTGAAACCCCGAAGACCCCCACAACCTTGGACATTGCCTCAAAGAAAGTCATCCAGATCCCGACAAGTCTGGGGCAGGCCTAGAGCATGGGGCTGTGGGTGGCCAGGCATCCCTGGCACCAATCGCATTGTCCTCCACCACTGGGAAGAACATGCTTATTCGGGTTCTGGGGTGGCACAGTGGTTAGCACTGCTTCCTCACAGCGGCAGGGCCCTGGGTTCAATTCTAGCCTTGGGTCACTGTCTGTATGGAGTTTGTACATTCTCCCCTTGTCTGCGTGGGTTTCCTCCGGGTGCTCCAGTTCCCTTCCACTGTCCAAAGATGTGCAGGTTAGGTGGATTGGCCATGCTAAATTTCCCCAGTGTCTAAAATGGTAGGTGAGGTTACTGGGTTATGGGGACAAAGTGGGGCATGAAGGCTCTTTCAGAGGTCCAAGGTGAGACTTCTTGGGCCAAATGGCCTCCATCTGCACTGTAGTAATTCTATGATTCGAGGTGCGCACTGGGCACCACCTTTAGCTTCATTAGGCTCAGCCTGTACATGTGGAGGTGGAGTTCGCCCTGTGTGGTGCTTCAATCCAAGGTCCTCCCCTCTCCAACACACACATTTCTGGGCCCAGTTCTTACTCCCATTCTTTCCTTGCTTCATCCAGGGGGGTCATACCTTTTCCAACAGTCATCCATACGGGTCCCCACAGTTCCCCTTCCCTAGGTCGCCTGTGTCCAACAGTTCTTCAACTAGCGAGTGTCCTGGTATCTGGGGGTATATCATCATTTCTCTACGGAATATATCACCCTGTATATACCTCATTTCATTCCCTTTAGGTAGCCAGAAATTTTCAGGGAGTTCTTCCAGGGTCGCTAGTCTGTCGTACGTGCATGTCACTAACGGTCAGTGTCCCCTAGTCGTCTTTCCACCTTTTGAAGGTGGCGTCTACTGTTGCAGGCGTGAACCTGTGGTTTTACAGATGGGGGTCACGCGAGACATTTCGGCTAGGTTGAAGTGTTTTTCATTTGCTAACACGTTCGGAGCGCGGCTACTACCACTGGACATCTTCAATGACTGGTGGGGAGGAATGGGAGTATGGTCGTGACCAGGGCTCGGAGGGATGTCCCTATGCACCTTCACCCAGCCCCTCACTCTTTCTGCTGTGGCCATCCAGTGGTAGAACTGTGGGGTTGGGAGCACCATGCCTCCCTGACCTCTTTTCCTTTATAGGACCCTTTATTGGAACCCCAGATTCCACCACCCCCTCCCCCATCCACACACGCAAATGCCATGATTAGTTTATCTACTGTGTTGAAGAAGGCCTTGGGGATGTAGATTGGGAGGGATCTGAACAAGAGGAGGAACCTGGGCAGTACGTCCATTTTGATCGCCTGCCAGCCAGAATGGGAGTGGGCCCCACCTCTGCAAGTCCCATTTACCTTCCTCTATCAGACTCGTCAGGCTCCACTTGTGGATCCGTTTCCAGTTGTGGGCTATTTGGATCCCCAGGTAGCAGAATTTGTTTTGGGCTTGTTTGAATGGTAGCCCCTCCAGCTCTGCTTCTCCCCCTTGCGGGTTCACTGGCGCCTGTTCCCGTAACAGCCTCCCCGAAAAGGCGCCGGAATGTGGCGACTAGGGGCTTTTCACAGTAACTTCATTTGAAGCCTACTTGTGACAATAAGCAATTTTCATTTCAAGTCTTTGCTTTTGCTCAGATTGAGTTTGTAGCCTCCTTTAAGAGCTTCATGATCCCTTCCATGCTGGTTTGTGGGTCTAAGATATAGAGGAGCTTGTCATCTGCAGAGAGTGAGACTCTATGCTCTCTGCCCCCCCATCCCCCCCCCCCCCCCCCCACCACCACCACCACCACCAAATACCTCTCCAGCCTTTTGCTGCTCTGAGGGCAATTGTCAGTGGCTAGTTTGACAAGGCGAACAGCAGCGGGGACAGTGGGCATCCCTGCCTTATGCCCCTGTACAGTGGAATTATTTAGAGTTGGTGGTGTTTGTCCGTACGCTCACCGTGGGAGCACTGTACAGACCAAGCCCAAACCGCTCCAGTACCTTTCTGAGATATTTCCACTCAACTCTGTCAAAGGCCTTTTCTGCGTCCAGGGAGGTGATCACTGTGGTAGTATGCATTAGGGGTCATGTGGGACTGTGAAGCCGTGATGTCATTGGCTGACAGATCCCGGGTCCTGGTTGGACGTTGACCTCTAGCTCCGCCCTGAAGGCGGAGTATAAGTACCTGGAGTCCTCCCCCGCAGGCAGTCTACTACTGAACTGCGGGGGAACAGTCACGCTTAATAAAGCCTCATCGACTTCACTCTATTCGTCTCTCAGAGTCTTTGTGCGCTACAATTTATTAAGCGTGACTAAAGGACTATGGAGCTCAGGATCATCCCGGAATGCCTGAGGATCAGCCCCCACGCAGTGAACAGGCAGCAGCTTTCAAGCACTGGCAGACTTGTTTCGAGGCCTACCTCAGAACGGCCACCGGCCGGGTCACAGAAGACCAAAAACTACAGGTCCTGCACTCGAGGTTAAGCACGGAGATTTTCTCCCTCATCGAAGACGCAGAGGATTTCCAGACGGCGTTCGCAGCACTAAAAAGTCTCTATGTTCGCCCAGTAAACCAGATCTACGCTCGCTATCAACTCGCAACGAGACGGCAAAGTCCCGGAGAATCGATAGATGAATTCTACGCCGCGCTACTAATTTTGGGACGGGCCTGCAGCTGCCCGCCGGTGAACGCAAACGAACACACGGACATGTTAATGCGCGATGCTTTTGTGGCAGGTATGAACTCCTCCCAAATCCGCCAAAGACTTCTAGAAAAAGAGTCGCTAGGACTCTCAGAGGCATGGGCCCTAGCAGCCTCCCTAGACGTGGCCGCGCGAAATACCCGCGCCTACGGCCCCGACCGCGCGGCAGCCCATTGGGCCCCCTACGCACCCGTCGCGACAAACCCACCCCCCCCCCCCCCCCGGACACCCCACAGGCTTGCGCGGTTCAAACGCCAAGCCGCTCCGGGGGAGCACGCTGCTACTTCTGCGGCCAAGCGAAACACCCCCGGCAGCGCTGCCCGGCCCGCACAGCGATCTGTAAGAGCTGCGGGAAAAAGGGCCATTTCGCGGCTGTGTGCCGGTCCCGCGAGGTCGCCGCTGTCCCGGGAGAACAGGGAGCCCTGAACGCCGCTTACGCTCCCCAACCCTCCCAGCGCCCCATGTACGACCCGCCGGCGCTACCACTCTGGGTCCCGACCACCGCTCTCCCCGGAGAACAGGGAGCCCTGCACGCCGTTTACGCTCCCCAACCCCCCCCCCCCGCGCCCCATGTCTGACCCGCCGGCGCTACCACTTTGGGTCCCGACCACCGCTCTCCCCGGAGAAGAGGGAGTTCTGCGCGTCTCTAACACTCCCCAAACCCCCCCTCCGCGCCCCACGTATGACCCGCCGGCGCTACCAATTTGGGTCCCGGCCACCGCTGTCCCCAGAGAAGAGGGAGCCCCGCGCGTTCCTAACGCTCCCAAACCCCCCAGCGCCCCATGTGCGACCCGCAGGCGCCGCCATTTTGGGTCCCGGCCACCACGAGGGGAAGAAGGGCGCCGCCATCTTGGACTACCCCAGACCTGTGCGACGCATGGGGGCAGCCATTTTGTCCACCCCTGCCGCCATCTTGTGACCCCCCAGCCATGTGCGATGCATGGGGGCAGCCATCTTGTTCACCCCTGACGCCATCTTGGACGGCAACAACGGACCCCAGTGTCGACGGCTCCACGGGGTTCGAAGAAGACGCTCAACCACTACAACCATGTCTGGCTTCAATGACGCTGGACCAAGCTCGACCCCGGACGCCCCAGACGACGACGACAACGGTGCTGATAAACGGGCACGAGACACCATGCCTGGTCGACTCCGGGAGCATGGAGAGCTTTATCCACCCCGACACGGTAAGACGCTGTTCTTTGACCATCCATCCCAGCGCACAAAAGATTTCACTAGCTGCAGGATCCCACTCTGTACAGATCAAAGGCTTCTGCATAGTTACCCTAACGGTGCAAGGGAGGGAGTTCAAAAACTACAGGCTCTACGTCCTTTCCCAACTCTGCGCCCCTACATTACTGGGATTAGACTTCCAGTGCAATCTACAGAGCCTAACCTTCAAATTCGGCGGCCCAATACCCCCACTCACTATCTGCGGCCTCGCAACACTCAAGGTGCAACCCCCATCCTTGTTTGCAAACCTCACCCCGGATTGCAAACCCGTCGCCACTAGGAGCAGACGGTACAGCGCCCAGGACCGGACCTTCATTCGGTCCGAAGTCCAGCGGCTACTAAAGGAAGGCATAATCCAGGCCAGCAATAGTCCCTGGAGAGCACAGGTGGTAGTAGTAAAGACAGGGGAGAAGCAAAGGATGGTCATAGACTATAGCAAGACCATCAACAGGTACACACAACTAGACGCGTACCCTCTCCCCCGCATATCCGACATGGTCAATCGGATTGCCCAATATAAGGTCTTCTCCACCGTGGACCTCAAGTCCGCCTACCATCAGCTCCCCATCCGCCCAAGTGACCGCAACTACACAGCCTTGGAGGCAGACGGGCGATTATACCATTTCCTAAGGGTCCCATTTGGCGTCACAAACGGGGTCTCGGTCTTCCAACGAGAGATGGACTGAATGGTTGATCAACACGGGTTACGGGCCACGTTCCCGTATCTCGACAATGTAACCATCTGCGGCCACGATCAGCAGGACCACGACGCCAACCTCCAAAAATTCCTCCAGACCGCTAAAGCCTTGAACCTCACGTACAACGAGGACAAGTGCGTCTTTAGCACAAACCGGCTAGCCATCCTGGGCTACGTAGTGCGCAATGGGATAATAGGCCCTGACCCCGAAAGTATGCTCGCCCTCATGGAATTTCCCCTCCCGCACTGCTCAAAAGCCCTAAAACGCTGCCTGGGGTTCTTTTCATACTACGCCCAGTGGGTCCCACAGTACGCAGACAAGGCCCGCCCCCTAATACAGACCACGACCTTCCCTCTGTCGACAGAGGCTTGCCAGGCCTTCAGCCGCATCAAAGCGGATATCGCAAAGGCCACGATGCGCGCCATCGACGAGTCCCTCCCCTTCCAGGTCGAGAGCGACGCCTCCGACGTAGCTCTAGCGGCCACCCTTAACCAAGCGGGCAGACCCGTGGCCTTTTTCTCCCGAACCCTCCACGCTTCAGAAATCCGCCACTCCTCAGTGGAAAAGGAAGCCCAAGCCATAGTGGAAGCTGTGCGATATTGGAGGCATTACCTGGCCGGCAGGAGATTCACTCTCCTCACGGACCAACGGTCGGTAGCCTTCATGTTCGATAATGCACAGCGGGGCAAAATCAAAAACGACAAGATCTTAAGGTGGAGGATCGAGCTCTCCACCTTCAACTACGAGATCTTGTATCGTCCCGGAAAGCTGAACGAGCCGTCCGATGCCCTATCCCGCGGCACATGTGCCAACGCACAAATTAACCGCCTCCAAACCCTCCACGAGGACCTCTGCCACCCGGGAGTCACTCGGTTTTACCACTTTATCAAGTCCCGCAACCTCCCATACTCTTTAGAGGAGGTCCGTACAGTCACAAGGAACTGCCACATCTGCGCAGAGTGCAAACCGCATTTTTTCAGGCCGGATGGTGCGCACCTGATTAAGGCTTCCCGCCCCTTTGAACGCCTCAGTCTGGATTTCAAAGGACCCCTCCCCTCCACCGACCGCAACATATACTTCCTTAATGTGGTGGACGAGTACTCCCGCTTCCCATTCGCCATCCCCTGCTCTGACATGACCGTGGCCACAGTCATTAAAGCCCTGATCACCATCTTCACACTGTTCGGTTGCCCCGCATACGTCCACAGCGACAGGGGGACCTCCTTCATGAGTGACGAGCTGCGCCAGTTCCTGCTCAGCAACGGTATAGCATCGAGCAGGACGACCAGCTACAACCCCCGGGGGAACGGGCAAGTAGAGAGGGAGAACGGCACGGTCTGGAAGACCGTCCTACTGGCCCTACGGTCCAGGGACCTCCCAGTTTCACGGTGGCAGGAGGTCCTCCCGGACGCCCTCCACTCCATCCGGTCACTACTGTGTACTAGCACTAACCAAACGCCTCATGAGCGCCTCCTTGTCTTCCCCAGGAAGTCCTCCTCTGGAACGTCGCTGCCGACCTGGCTGGCGGCCCCAGGACCCATCTTGCTCCGAAAACATGTGTGGGCGCACAAGTCGGACCCGTTGTTCGAAAGGGTTCACCTCCTTCACGCGAACCCGCAGTACGCTTACGTGGAGTACCCCGACGGCCGACAGGACACGGTCTCCCTGCGAGATCTGGCGCCCGCCGGACACACACACACACCCCCAACACCAATCACCCAACCCCCCCCTTCCTGCCACCGCCGCACCCCGCGACCGCCCCCTTCCCAGGAGGATCGGTCCTCCGACCAGGCCCGACCAGGAATGAAGCCCAAGCTGAAACCGTAAGGCTCCCGGAGACGACAACACCGGAACAAGCACCACCACCACCGGGGCCGACGCGATCGACACGGACGACCAGACCGCCCGACCGACTCGTGGCGTCGATCTAACAGTACATTATGTGGACTTTTAACGAGAACATTTTGTCTTTTCCTGACGATTACTGTAAATAGTTGAAACAAAAAAAAAAACCCTTGTACATACTGTAATAACATGCGAAAGCTTTCCTCACAGGACCAGCCTTGTAAACCCTTACCACCATGCGAAGCATCACCCCGCCGGGTTCATTTTTAACAAGGGGTGAATGTGGTAGTATGCATTAGGGGTCATGTGGGACTGTGAAGCCGTGATGTCATTGGCTGACAGATCCCGGGTCCTGGTTGGACGTTGACCTCTAGATCCGCCCTGAAGGCGGAGTATAAGTACCTGGAGTCCTCCCCCGCAGGCAGTCTACTACTGAACTGCGGGGGAACAGTCACGTTTAATAAAGCCTCATCGACTTCACTCTATTCGTCTCTCGGAGTCTTTGTGCGCTACAATCACTTCTGGTGTTCTCTGTCCGGATGGGGTCACTATCACATTCAGCAGGCACCTGATGTTTGATGACAAACCCCGTCTGGTCCTCCGCGACTACCTCCGGCACGCAACTCTCCAGCCACCTAGCCAGGGATTTTTCCAGGACATTCGATCTACATTGAGCAGCGAGATGGGTCAGTAGGACCCACACTCACTTTGTCCTTTTTGGATATCAGCGATGGGCCTGTGTCAGTGGTGGTGGCAGGGTGCCCCTAACCAGTGAGTCCGTGAACATCATCCGCAAGTGCGGAGCCAGTGCTGTTGCAAATTTTTGTAGAAGTCTACCGGGAATCCAGCTGGTCCCAGTGCCTTCCCGACCTGCATGGAGTTGATACTCTCCATGATTTACCCCAGTTCTAATGGTGCTTCTAGGCCCCGTCTTCTATCTTCCCCCATGACTGGCATGTCCAGTCCCTGAGTCCCCCTCAGGTGGCTCACAGGTGTACAGCCCCATGGAGAAGGTCTCAAAGGCCTTATTGCCCCTTTCCAGCGCGGCGACTAGCGTGTCGTTGCTGTCCCTAACCTGGGCTATTTCCCTCGTGGCTTCCTGCTTTCTCAGCTTGGGAGTCAGCAGGTAGCTGACTTTGTCTCTGTGTTCGTAAAAGGTCCCCCGTGTCTGGTAGAGATGGTGCACTGCTTTCTTAGTGGAGAGCAAATCAAAGTCCATTTTCCCTCTTCGCCAGTAGTTCTATGGAGCTGTGGAGTACCGCCGGTCCACCTTCAGTATGGCTGTTGCCTATCTGCCCTCTCCTTCCTATCTCTGCACACCTTGTATGCAATAATTTCTCCTCTGATCACAGCCTTCAGCATCTCCCAAACCGTGGAGGGTCAGACCTCCCCATTCTGGTTGTTGGTAACATACCCGTCTATGGCCTGTGATATCGTTTTGCAAAATGCCGTATTGGCATGGAGGGCTGTGTCCAGCCTACCTGAGGATCGTTGGGCTCGGCCCATCTCCAACCTCACATCCATGTAGTGCAGAGCGTGGTCGAAGATTACAATTACGGAGTATTCCGCTCTTACTACCCCTGGAAGCACCGATTTCTCCATTACAAAGAGGTTGATCCTGGTGCAGACCCTGTTTACCTTGGAGAAGAAGGAGAACTCCTTCTCCCCTGGGTGTGTGAGTCTCCATTGGTCCACTGCCCCCATCTGTTCCACGAAAGTACACAGTTCCTTCGCCATGTTAGATTTTCCCCCCATCCGATTTGGGGTTAGATCTGTATGTCCGTCGTCCCCTCACAGCGCCAGGGACCCGGGTTCAATTCCGACCTTGTTCTTATAAAGTGCTGCCATGGCTCTGTTGAATTCTGCCCAGAGCTTGGCCGGGTCTGCCCCGATGTCCTGATACACCCGAATCAAGTGAGCCTCCCAGTTGCAGGACTTGTCTGTCTTGCCCATTTCAGGATTCTATCCTGGCCCTGGTACCAGTGCAGCTTCGCGATGATGGCTCATGGCTGTTCCCCGGCCTTTGGCTTTGGCTGGAGTGATTTGGGCTCTGTTTCTTTTTGACGGATCGGGGAAGCTGTCTCTTCCCACCTGATTACCCAGCATTTGGTTCACATATTCCTGCCCTCAGTTCCCTCCGATAGGCCCACTATGTGGAGGTTCTGGCATCGTGACCGAATTTTCCTGATCCTCGACCTTTTCCCTTAACATCCCTTGTGTCGCCACCAACCTTGCCATTTCCATCTCTAATGCGGCGATCCGGTCACTCTGGCCTGCCGCGGCATTCTCTAGCTCTCTGATCGTTGCACTCCGCGGCTCCAGCCGCCTTTCCCCCTCTTCCAGAGCTGACTGCAGGATAATCAGTGCCTCCGCCACCACCACTTTGACTTTTGCCCTCATCTCTGTCTTAATGGCCCCTTTGAGCTGGAGTTCCTGTGTAAGAAATTCCCTCCATCCGTTCGGCGGGGGTGGGGAGCACTGTGTGGGACCTGGTGGTCCATCCTGTTTAGGTGTGGCAGGCCTCACCGCCCGGCGTGCTTGCCATCTCCTCATTCATTCTCTCAAGGCTTTTGCTTCCTTTGCCATCTGTTCGGCCCCTGTAATTGTTGCCACTTGGCATGTTTTGTCCGGTGTTGGAGGAGGGTGAGGGGTAATTTCTCCCAGTTTTAGTGGACTACTTTGGGATTAAAGTGCCTAGTTCCAAGTTTTCAGGAGTAGAGTCACCTTCTGTGCGTCCGCTCAGCACATCCCCACCACCGCCAGTACATTTTTGATTGATCGATGATTAATGAACTGGCAAGCAGCCTGTATCTTTAATTCGAGGAGAACAATCCAGACGGCTGTGTTGGTTTAAACTGGATCTGCACTTTGGCCAGCATCCGCAAGAGAGATGGGCTGGGACTTGGTTTGATTGATTTGGCTGGTGGTCAATGAATTGGCCTAAAAGGCTGGGCTATGCCCGGTAACAGATGGTGATTGGATCTGATCCCACCAGAATGGTTCTTAGAAACCTGGGGCGGGATTCTACATCAGCCAACTCTGGAATCGGGAAAGGCAATTGGAGTGGAGAATCGGTTTTGACTCCGAAATCGTGGCTGCGTTGGTTTCACGCCAAATCGCAACTGAATGCTTTCCACTCCGCACATACATAAATTCTATTGGCCTATCATTAGTGGGCCCAATCTGGTATTCTCCGGGGCCTCCGCAATTCTCCGCCTCCACTGGGGCGAATTCCCGACAGCGAGGTTCACTTATGCTTTTAAGAATTGAGAAACAGGCGCCGTGGCTGATGAGGTAGAAGAGAGAGGAGGTAGGTCACGCAGAGGCATGGCTGTGGGCTGCCGGTCCTGACACCGGCAGGACTGGCTGGGCTTGGAGGGGGCCTCTGCCAGGCATGGGGGAGGGGGGTGGTGATGGGCTATGGGGCTATGGTGACCTCCCACCAGACTAGTGTGTCCAGGCACGGGCCATCATTGCCATGGCAGGCAAGGCAGCCATCTTGCTGCGCACCCACTGACCGCCCATCTTCGTCTCTGGTTCTGCAGTCCAACCAACACCAGGCATATGGCTGTCACCACCACACATGGCACCCTCCGCCATGCCATCTGCCCCCAGCCAGCTGCCACCTGCCGGCAGAGCATCACATAGCCCGTCCAAGGACAGCCCCCACAGTAGCCCCTTCAGGAGGGCTCCAGACAGGGGCCAGGGAGCATACCACTAGCCTAGGCAGCACAGCCGACGGTACCCCTGGCAGCAGGGATGGGCGCCAACGGCACCAGGGTGCGGGGAGGGGGGACATCTGGGGGCAGGGTTGGCAGTGCCAACTCGGACCATTGTAACCCAGAGAACCTGGTTGGGCATGGGTGTACACACCATGCTAACATGTCGGCCCTTCACCCCTTGCAGACAATAGATATTGGAATTCAACTAGCAATGGCCTTCCTCCTAGTGGCCACAGCCCTGGGGGATGCACTGAGGCGGTACAAGCTGAAGTTGCTTGAGGGGGAGGAGGAAGATGCACCAGCGGAGCCTGCTGCAGAGGAACAGGAGGCAGCAGTTAGGATGGAGAGAAAACCGCCCAACAGGTCGAGGAGGAGGAGGTGCAAAAGAGGCTTCGCATGAGGCCTTGTGTGTACCGGCAGTGCCTGTCATTCGAGGACTTGCTAGACCGAGCATGCCGTCAAAGTCTCCGGATGAGCAGGGGGACAGTGCGACATATCTGCCAGATCATGGCACACCTGGCACCGCAGGAATATGGGGGCGGTCACCCACTCCCGATGGCCGACAAGGTGATAATCACCCTGAACGTTTACGTCATGGGGTCCTTCCAGGCACAGAGCCCTGTGCGGGATCTCACGGACCTCGGTGCACAGATGCATCAGCGCCATCACGGAGGCCCTATGTGCCTAGACGACACAATACATCCACTTCAATGTGGACCAAACCCACCAGGATGCCCGGGCAGCGGGGTTCTCCGCCATCACCAAGATGCCTCGGGTGCAGGGGATGATTGACCGGATGCATGTCGCCCTCCGAGCACCTGCAAATGACAGGCCACTCTACACCAACCGAAAGGGGTTCCACTCAATGAACGTGCGGCTGGTGTGTGACCATCAGATGCGCACCATTGCGTCTGCGCCCGATACCCATACACGGACATTGTGCACGACGCCTTCATCCTGGCACACTCAATGATTCCTCTTCGAGGCGCACACTCAGCTGGGGAGTTGGCCCCTGGACGACAGAGGCTATCCACTGCAGTCGTGCCTGATGACACCAATTCGGAGACCATAGACTGATGCGGTGACCCGCTACAATGATGCCCATAGAACGATCACTAGGAGAGTGATCGAGCAGTGCTTCGGCATCCTGAAGATGCGGTTCCGGAGCCTGGACCGCTGTGGAGGGGCTCTCCAGTATTTCACTGGGAGGGTCGCCTGCATCGTGGTGGCCTGCTGCGTACTCCACAACATCGCATTGCAGAGGGGCGACATGCTGGAGGAGGAGGATGAACGGCAGACCTCATCCGACGAGGAGGATATGGGGGAGGGCAAGGATGGACAGGACATGAGGCCCTGGCAGGCACGGGGTGGTCACACAACATGTACACCAGGGCCAATGTGCACGGGATGTTCTGATTGCCTCTAGGTTCACCGACTGGGGGGGGGTGAGGACTGGACAGGGAGATGGACACCACATCCCACACAGCCCCAACCCTCCTTCCCCCAGCCCCTATGCAAACCCCTCCGTGAAGGGTACCTGCCACACTACTGGGTGCGGGCCTTGGATGGGCAGTAACAGTGGGTATGGTCCATGTGATGGAGGATGATGACAACCCGCTCTGGGTTGATCTCTGGTGCTGAAAATCGTTTGACAACATCTGACTCCTGCCCACAGTAGCACTTTGCACCGTCTACCTGGGTGATCCCTGCACGTGAACTGGCCATTTCATTACAAGGTCCCATCGATTCCTTGGTGGCGAAGGTGGGGACAGAGGGTGGAGTGGGGGTGGGGGTGGGGGGATTGGGGTAGGATGGCGGTGGGACACCGGAGTGGTGAGCGCTGTCTGAACTGTAGTCCTGATCTAAGACCACCCGCAACGTCCAGCCCACACCTCACATGCATCTGACAGAGCACCGAGGCAGGTTGTAACATTGTGTACAGATGTTTAATGTGAAAACATATATACAGACACGTGCTCTGGCCCCTATCACTGAACTGTGCCCTGCTCCCAAGCCAACTTAACCAGTGTCTACTTTTCTGGCCTTATGGGCCCTAACGATACATCTAGGTGGATCCCCAGAAGGTACATCAGGAGTGGAGCGGCCTGCTGTGATTCCTATCCTGCAATCTGCGGTGTTGACCTGGGTGGCACGCATTGCCGGCACCTCCTCCTGTTCCTGCACGCGGTTGGACTCCTCCACCTGGATCTGCAGGTTCTGGATGCTCGCCGACAACCCCTCGTGCAGTTCCTGGCTACATGACAGCCCGTTCCAGAACCCCGAAACCCGTCTGCACGGCAGCTAGTCCCTGGGGTCGGGCCACCCTCCCACAATCCGTCCCCTTGGGTATTCCTACCTCCACCTGCTGTACCGTATCAGCTGTGTGGTGCGCACCAGGTAGTGTCCCAGTACACTCTTCACGAAAATGCCCAACCGAGGTGAGTGTCTCTGGGGTGGCAAAGGGTGTTGGAGACAGCTGTGACGGGAAATCTAGTGTCATCATCGGACTCGAGCTCTGGTGTGTCCTGTGTCTCAGGTATATGGCCCGCGTTGGTGCCTTCAGCACTGCGCAGCTCCTGGGCATCTGGCTGTGGCTGGGGGCGGGGTCACTTGAAGGTCCCGTCCCATCACCAGCAGCATCTGCAAGACCAAAGACAAGACGCATGATTAGACTGCGGGCCGGGGGGGAAGTGAGGGTGGTGGAATGGGGTGTGGGGGTGGTGTACGGGTGAGGGTGGTGTCTGGTTGGTGTGGGGTGTGAGTGTGGTGTGTGGGGGTGAGCATGGTGTGATGGTGGTGTGAGGGTGGTTTGGGGATGAAGGTGGTGTGGGGATGAGGGAGGTGTGAGGATGAGGGTGGTGTGGGGGAGGTGTGGGGATGAGGGTGGTGTGGGGAGGTGTGGGGATGAGGGTGGTGTGGGGATGAGGGTGGTGTGGGGATGAGGGTGGTGTGGGGATGAGGGTGGTGTGGGGGAGGTGTGGGGATGAGGGTGGTGTGGGGGAGGTGTGGGGATGAGGGTGGTGTGGGGATGAGGGTGTGTGGGGGAGGTGTGGGGATGAGGATGGTGTGGGGATGAGGGTGTGTGGGGGAGGTGTGGGGATGAGGGTGGTGTGGGGATGAGGGTGGTGTGGGGATGAGGGTGTGTGGGGGAGGTGTGGGGATGAGGGTGGTGTGGGGTTGAGGGTGGTGTGGGGATGAGGGTGGTGTGGGGGAGGTGTGGGGATGAGGGTGGTGTGGGGGAGGTGTGGGGATGAGAGTGGTGTGGGGATGAGGGTGGTGTGGGGATGAGGGTGGTGTGGGGGAGGTGTGGGGATGAGGGTGGTGTGGGGATGAGGGTGGTGTGGGGATGAGGGTGGTGTGGAGATGAGGGTGGTGTGGGGGAGGTGTGGGGATGAGGGTGGTGTGGGAGGAGTGGGGTTGAGGGTGGTGTGGGGAGGTGTGGGGATGAGGGTGGTGTGGGGATGAGGGTGTGTGGGGGAGGTGTGGGGATGAGGGTGGTGTGGGGATGAGGGTGTGTGGGGGAGGTGTGGGGATGAGGGTGGTGTGGGGATGAGGGTGGTGTGGGGATGAGGGTGGTGTGGGGGAGGTGTGGGGATCAGGGTGGTGTGGGGGAGGTGTGGGGATCAGGGTGGTGTGGGGGAAGGTGTGGGGATGAGGGTGGTGTGAGGGAGGTGTGGGGATGAGGGTGGTGTGGGGATGAGGGTGGTGTGAGGGAGGTGTGGGGATGAGGGTGGTGTGGGGGAGGTGTGGGGATCAGGGTGGTGTGGGGGAGGTGTGGGGATCAGGGTGGTGTGGGGGAAGGTGTGGGGATGAGGGTGGTGTGAGGGAGGTGTGGGGATGAGGGAGGTGTGGGGATGAGGGTGGTGTGAGGGAGGTGTGGGGATGAGGGTGGTGTGGGGATGAGGGTGGTGTGGGGGAGGTGTGGGGATGAGGGTGATGTGGGGAGGTGTGGGGATGAGGGTGGTGTGGGGAGGTGTGGGGATCAGGGTGGTGTGAGGGTGGTGTGGGGATGAGGGTGGTGTGGGGATGAGGGTGGTGTGGGTTGAAGGTGTGTGGGGGAGGTGTGGGGATGAGGGTGGTGTGAGGGTGGTGTGGGGTTGAGGGTGGTGTGGGGATGAGGGTGTGTGGGGAGGTGTGGGGATCAGGGTGGTGTGGGGGAAGGTGTGGGGGTGAGGGTGGTGTGGGGATGAGGGTGGTGTGGGGATGAGGGTGGTGTGGGGATGAGGGTGTGTGGGGGAGGTGTGGGGATCAGGGTGGTGTGGGGGAAGGTGTGGGGATGAGGGTGGTGTGGGGATGAGGGTGGTGTGGGGATGAGGGTGGTGTGGGGATGAGGGTGGTGTGGGGATGAGGGTGGTGTGGGGATGAGGGTGGTGTGGGGATGAGGGTGTGTGGGGGAGGTGTGGGGATGAGGGTGGTGTGGGGATGAGGGTGGTGTGAGGGTGGTGTGGGTTGAGGGTGGTGTGGGGATGAGGGTGTGTGGGGGAAGGTGTGGGGGTGAGGGTGGTGTGGGGATGAGGGTGTGTGGGGGAGGTGTGGGGATGAGGGTGGTGTGGGGGAAGGTGTGTGGGGGAGGTGTGGGGATGAGGGTGGTGTGGGTTGAGGGTGGTGTGGGGATGAGGGTGTGTGGGGGAGGTGTGGGGATCAGGGTGGTGTGGGGGAAGGTGTGGGGGTGAGGGTGGTGTGGGGGTGAGGGTGGTGTGGGGATGAGGGTGGTGTGGGGATGAGGGTGTGTGGGGGAGGTGTGGGGATCAGGGTGGTGTGGGGGAAGGTGTGGGGATGAGGGTGGTGTGGGGATGAGGGTGGTGTGGGGATGAGGGTGGTGTGAGGGTGGTGGGGATGAGGGTGGTGTGGGGATGAGGGTGGTGTGGGGATGAGGGTGGTGTGGGGAGGTGTGGGGATCAGGGTGGTGTGAGGGTGGTGTGAGGGTGGTTTGGGGATGAAGGTTGTGTGGGGATGAGGGAGGTGTGAGGATGAGGGTGGTGTGGGGGAGGTGTGGGGATGAGGGTGGTGTGGGGATGAGGGTGTGTGGGGGAGGTGTGGGGATGAGGGTGGTGTGGGGAGGTGTGGGGATCAGGGTGGTGTGAGGGTGGTGTGGGGATGAGGGTGGTGTGGGGATGAGGGTGGTGTGGGGATGAGGGTGGTGTGGGGGAGGTGTGGGGATGAGGGTGGTGTGGGGATGAGGGTGGTGTGGGTTGAGGGTGGTGTGGGGATGAGGGTGTGTGGGGGAGGTGTGGGGATCAGGGTGGTGTGGGGAGGTGTGGGGATCAAGGTGGTGTGGGGAGGTGTGGGGATCAGGGTGGTGTGAGGGTGGTGTGGGGATGAGGGTGGTGTGGGGATGAGGGTGGTGTGGGGATGAGGGTGGTGTGGGGATGAGGGTGTGTGGGGGAGGTGTGGGGATGAGGGTGGTGTGGGGATGAGGGTGGTGTGAGGGTGGTGTGGGGATGAGGGTGGTGTGGGGTTGAGGGTGGTGTGGGGGAGGTGTGGGGATCAGGGTGGTGTGGGGAGGTGTGGGGATCAGGGTGGTGTGAGGATGTTGTTGGGGGGGCTTGACACACGTTTCACGGGGAGCCGCAACTCAGCAGGGCCTCACCTCTTTACCCTATGCCGATCTCCACCCCGGCGACTGCCCTTTCCTCTGGCCCGCCGACCACATCCAGGGCCCGCTGCTCTGCCGCGGTGAGGTGCCGCAAGTCCGGCAGTCCTCCTCCAGTCTTCTCCCACTCCTGGCGGTTATGGGCGGCCTTCTTCTTGGTGGGAGGGAAACAGAAAACACACAGTGTTAGACAATCTTATGCATGCAGCTCGGGGTAGGTAGCTGGTGGCTTCAGTGACCAGGGCTTCCGAACATGGGTGCTGGCAAGTGGTGCAGGGTGGGAGTTCTGCTGCCCTCCTGGTGGGGGTGGGGGATTGTCGGGTTACGGGTGTGTGGGTTGTTGCCAGGTGCACAGTGCTGCCTATTCATCCTGACTGTCCTGAGGAGGTTGTGTAGTTCTTTCTGCATTGCTGGCCGGTCCGGACGGTGTTGCTGACGGCGCTGACCGCCTCTGCCACCTGCCACCAGGCACGGAAAACAGCAGCGACTGGCAGCCTCCTTCCCGGGCCGGACCATAGGGTCACAGCAGCACAGTGGGCACTGTGGCTCCACAGCTCCAGGGTCCCAGGTTCGATTCCGGCTTGGGTCACTGTCTGTGCTGAGTCTGCACGTTCTCCCCGTGTGTGCGTGGGTTTCCTCCGGGTGCTCCGGTCTCCTCCCACAGTCCAGAGATGTAGAGGTTAGGTTGATTGGCCATGCTAAATTGCCCTTAGTGTCCAAAATGATTTGGGGGTTTAGGGTGGAAGTGTGGGCTTAAATGGGGTTCTCTTTCCAACGGTCGTTGCAGACTCGATGGGCCAAATGGCCTCCTTCTGCACTGTAAATTCTATGTCACCCACCTCTCCTCCATGGCGTATAGCAGGGTCTCGAGCTAGACATCCCGGACCTTGGTACCGCTCTCCTCGCTGCCATCTTGTTGGCTGGGAAGGTGTGTGTGGGGAGTGTATATGCGGCTGCATCTTGTCAGCCTCCTGAGTGTCAATTGCAAATCCGGTGAATCCCGCACCGTTTCTCATTGCAATCAATTGTGTTCCACGTGCTGGCCCCTCAACGTTCACTGAATCGGTCCAGTGCGTCGCCAGTTTTGCTGTTGTAGAAGTCCATAAATTCTGCATGGCGTAATCACTTTCAGGAACGGAAAATTCTGCCACTGAGGTTTGAGTTCTGTTAGGACCTATCCTGCTGCCTGTTTGTGGTAGTATGTATTGGGGGTCATGTGGGACTGGAAGCCCTAATGTCATTGGCTGACAGATCCCGGGTCCTGGTTGGCCGTTGACCTCAAGCTCCGCCCTGAAGGCGAAGTATAAGAAGCCGGTGTCTTCCCCCGCAGGCCAGTTTACTATCGGGCTGCTGGGGAACAGACACGCTTAATAAAGCCTCATCGACTTCACTATATTCGTCTCACGGAGTCTTTGTGCGCTACAATTTATTAAGCGTGCCTAAAAAGGACTATGGAGCTCAGGATCATTCCAGAATGCCTGAGGATCAGCCCCCACGCAGTGAATGCGGCAGCAGCCTTCAAACACTGGCAGACTTGCTTCGAGGCCTACATCAGAACGACCACCGGCCGAGTCTCAGACGAACAAAAACTGCAGGTCCTGCACTCGAGGGTGAGCACGGAGATTTTCACCCTCATTGATGACACCGACGATTTCCAGACGGCGTTCACAGCACTGAGAAGTCTCTACGTTCGCCCAGTTAACCAAATCTACGCTCGCTACCAGCTCGCGACAAGACGGCAAGCTCCCGGAGAATCGATGGACGAGTTCTACGCCGCGCTGCTGATTTTGGGACGAGCCTGCAGCTGCCCGTCGGTGAATGCAAACGAACACACGGACATGTTAATGCGCGACGCTTTTGTGGCAGGTATGCAATCCTCCCAAATCCGCCAAAGACTTCTAGAAAAAGAGTCGCTAGGACTCTCAGAGGCACGGGGCCTAGCAGCCTCCCTAGACGTGGCCGCGCGTAATACCCGCGCCTACGGCCCCGACCGCGCGGCAGGCCATTGGGCCCCGTACGTACCCGTCGTGGCAAACCCCCTACCCCCCCCCCGGACACCCCACAGGCTTGCGCAGTACAAACGCCGAGTCGCACCGGGGGCGCCCGCTGTTATTTCTGCGGCCAGGCAAAACACCCCCGACAGCGCTGTCCGGCCCGCGCAGCATCTGCAAAAGCTGCGGGAAAAAGGGCCATTATGCGGTGGTGTGCCGATCCCGCAAGGTCGCCGCCGTCCCGGGGCCACAGGGAGCCCTACAAGCAGTCTATGCGTCCCAACCCCCCCAGCACGCCATGTGCGACCTGCAGGCGCAGCCGCTCTGGGTCCCGACCACCGCAGTCCCGGGAGAACTGGGAGCCCTGCACGCCGCCTACGCCCCCCAACCCCCCTCCCCGCAGCCCATGTACGACCAGCCGCCGGCGCTACCGCTTTGGGTCCCGGCCAACACTCTCCACGGAGAGGAGGAGGTTTTTCGCGTCCCTAACGCCACCCTCACCCCCGTCCCGCGCCCCACGCCTGACCCGCCGGCGCCACCTACTTGGACCCCGACCACCGCTGTCCCCGGTGAGGGAGCTCCTCGCGCTCCTTGCGCTCGCAGCCCCACGCCTGACGCGCCGGCGCCGCCGACTTGGGCCCCGACCACCGCTGTCCCCGGTGAGGGAGCTCCGCGCGGTCCTAGCGCTTGCGGTCCTAGCGCTCCCCAGACCCCCCAGGACACCATGTGCGACCCGCAGACGACGCCATTTTGGGTCCCGACCACCACGAGGGGAGGAGGGGCGCCGTTGTGCGACCCGGAGACGCCGCCATTTTGGGTCCCGACCACCACGAGGGGAGGAGGGGCGCCGCCATCTTGGACCGCCCCCGACCTGTACGATGCATGGGGGCGGCCATTTTGTCCACCCCCGCCGCCATCTTGTGACCCCCCAGCCACGTGCGATGTATGGGGGCGGCCATTTTGTCCATCCCCGACGCCATCTTGGACGGCAACAACGGACCCCACCCCACTACTACAACCACGGCTCGCTTCGGTTACGCTCGATCAGGCTCGGCCCCGGACACTCCAGACGACGACGACAACGGTCCTAATTAACGGCCATGAGACGCCATGCCTAGTCGACTCCGGGAGCACGGAAAGCTTTATACACCCCGACACGGTAAGACGCTGTTCCTTGACCACCTATCCCAGCGCACAAAAGATTTGTCTAGCTGCAGGATCCCACTCCGTACAGATCCAGGGATTCTGCATAGTTACCCGAACGGTGCAGGGGAGGGAGTTCAAAAACTACAAACTTAACGTCCTTCCCCAACACTGTGCCCCCACCTTGCTGGGATTAGATTTCCAATGTAATCTACAGAGCCTTACGTTTAAATTCAGCGGCCCCATACCCCCACTCACTATCTGCGGCCTCGCTACCCTCAAGGTGCAACTCCCGTCCTTGTTTGCGAACCTCACCCCGGAGTGCAAACCCGTCGCCACTAGGAGCAGACGGTACAGCGCCCAGGACCGGACCTTCATTCGGTCCGAAGTCCAGCGGCTACTAAAGGAGGGCATAATCCAGGCCAGCAATAGTCCCTGGAGAGCGCAGGTGGTAGTAGTGAAGACAGGGGAGAAACAAAGGATGGTCATTGACTATAGCCAGACCATAAACAGGTACACACAACTAGACGCGTACCCTCGCCCCCGCATATCCGACATGGTCAATCGGATTGCCCAGTATAAAGTCTTCTCCACCGTGGACCTCAAGTCCACCTACCATCAGCTCCCCATCCGCCCAAGTGACCGCAAGTACACAGCCTTCAAGGCAGACGGGCGATTATACCATTTCCTACGGGTCCCTTTTGGCGTCACAAACGGGGTCTCGGTCTTCCAACGGGAGATGGACCGGATGGTTGATCAACATGGGTTACGGGCCACGTTCCCGTATCTCGACAATGTAACCATCTGCGGCCACGATCAGCAGGACCACGACGCCAACCTCCAAAAATTCCTCCAGACCGCCAAAGCCTTGAACCTCACGTACAACGAGGACAAGTGCGTTTTTAGCACCGACCGGCTAGCCATTCTGGGCTACATAGTACGCAATGGGATAATAGGCCCCGACCCCAAACGTATGCGCGCACTCATGGAATTTCCCCTCCCGCACTGCCCAAAAGCCCTGAAACGCTGCCTGGGGTTCTTTTCGTACTACGCCCAGTAGGTCCCCCAGTACGCAGACAAGGCCCGCCCCCTAATACAGAACACGACCTTCCCTCTGTCGACAGAGGCTTGGCGGGCCTTCAGCCGCATCAAAGCGGACATCGCAAAGGCCACGATGCGCGCCATCGACGAGTCCCTCCCCTTCCAGGTCGAGAGCGACACCTCCGACGTAGCTCTAGCGGCCACCCTTAACGAAGCGGGCAGACCCGTGGCCTTTTTCTCCCGAACCCTCCACGCCTCAGAAATCCACCACTCCTCAGTGGAAAAGGAAGCCCAAGCCATAATGGAAGCTGTGCGACATTGGAGGCATTACCTGGCCGGCAGGAGATTCACTCTCCTCACTGACCAACGGTCGGTAGCCTTCATGTTCGATAATGCACTGCGGGGCAAAATCAAAAACGACAAGATCTTAAGGTGGAGGATCGAGCTCTCCACCTTCAACTACGAGATTTTGTATCGTCCCGGAAAGCTGAACGAGCCGTCCGATGCCCTATCCCGCGGCACATGTGCCAACGCACAAATTAACCGCCTCCAAACCCTCCACGAGGACCTCTGCCACCCGGGGGTCACTCGGTTTTTCCACTTTATCAAGTCCCGCAATCTCCCATACTCTTTAGAGGAGGTCCGTACAGTCACAAGGGACTGCCACATCTGCGCGGAATGCAAGCCGCATTTTTTCAGGCCAGATGGAGCGCACCTGATTAAGGCTTCCCGCCCCTTTGAACGCCTCAGTCTCGATTTCAAAGGGCCCCTCCCCTCCACCGACCGCAACGCATATTTTCTTAATGTAGTGGACGAATACTCCCGCTTCCCTTTTGCCATTCCCTGTTCTGACATGACCGCGGCCACAGTCATTAAAGCCCTGAACAGCATCTTCACACTGTTCGGTTACCCCGCATACGTCCACAGCGACAGGGGGTCCTCTTTCATGAGTGACGAGCTGCGCCAGTTCCTGCTCAGCAAGGGCATAGCCTCAAGCAGGACGACCAGCTACAACCCCCGGGGGAACGGGCAAGTAGAAAGGGAGAACGGCACGGTCTGGAAGGCCGTCCTACTGGCCCTACGGTCCAGGGACCTCCCAGTTTCACGGTGGCAGGAGGTCCTCCCGAACGCTCTCCATTCCATCCGGTCGTTATTATGTACGAGCACTAATCAAATGCCTCATGAGCGTCTCCTTGTCTTCCCTAGGAGGTCCTCCTCTGGAACGTCGCTGCCGAACTGGCTGGCGGCCCCAGGACCCATCTTGCTCCGAAAGCATGTGCGGGCACATAAGGCGGACCCGTTGGTCGAAAGGGTTCACCTCCTCCACGCGAACCCCCAGTACGCCTACGTGGAGTACCCCGACGGCCGACAGGACACGGTCTCCCTGCGGGATCTGGCGCCCGCCGGCACCACGCACACCCCCCCGACACCATCAACCCAACCGCCCCCCTTCCCGCCACCGCCGCACCCCGCGACCACCCCCTTCCCAGGAGGATCAGTCCCCCTCCCCTTTGCACCGACAGCTGAAACCGTACGGCTCCTGGAGGCGACAACACTGGTACAAGCACCACCACCACCGCCGGGGCCGAGGCGATCGACACGGACGACCAGACCGCCCGACCGACTCGTGGCGTCGATGTAAAACAAAGATGGACTGTTCAAAGAACATTTTGTTTTTTTCCTATACCCTCTGTAAATAGTTTCAACAGGACGAAACTGTCCAATACTGTACTACCATGTGAATGTTCTATCCTCCCAGGACCAGCCCTGTAAACCCTTACCACCATACGAAGCATCACCCCGCCGGGTTCATTTTTGACAAGGGGTGAATGTGGTAGTATGTATTTTACATAGAACATAGAATTTACAGTGCAGAAGGAGGCCATTCGGCCCATCAAGTCTGCACCGGCTCTTGGAAAGAGCACCCTACCCAAGTCCACACCTCCACCCCATCCCCATAACCCAGTAACCCCACCCAGCACTAAGGGCAATTTTGGACACTAAGGGCAATTTAGCATAGCCAATCCACCTAACCTGCACATCTTTGGACTGTGGGAGGAAACCGGAGCACCCGGAGGAAACCCACGCAGACTCGGGGAGAACGTGCAAACTCCGCACAGACAGTGACCCAGCGGGGAATCGAACCTGGGACCCTGGAGCTGTGAAGCAATTGTGCTAACCACCATGCTACCGTGCTGCATGTGGGACTGGACGCCCTAATGTCATTGGCTGTCAGATCCCGGGTCCTGGTTGGCCGTTGACCTCAAGCTCCGCCCTGAAGGCGAAGTATAAGAAGCCGGTGTCTTCCCCCGCAGGCCAGTTTACTATCGAGCTGCTGGGGAACAGACACGCTTAATAAAGCCTCATCGACTTCACTATATTCGTCTCACGGAGTCTTTGTGCGCTACACTGTTTTGATATACATTTCTGTTTAAATTGGAGTCTTTGGACACTGGGGGGTAACAACCCTTTCAGGTGGGCTGATCCGATACATCCTCTTTAGGATTTGTGGCAGAATCTGTAATGTCGTTTGACAGACTTGACAAGCAGCCAGCCAGTACAAATAATACTTTCAACTTTCTCCTATTGCGGCCTGTGGTTGGTGAAGCCAGTCAGTAACTTTCAGGGAAGAAGGTGGGTCTTCTGGAGAGTGCCACCCTAATCCCCACACCACCCTCACACCACCCTCATCCCCACACCACCCTCACACAACCCTCATCCCCACACCACCCTCATCCCACACCACCCTCACACCACCCTCATCCCACACCACCCTCACACAACCCTCATCCCCACACCACCCTCAGCCCCACACCACCCTCATCCCACACCACCCTCACACCTCCCTCTCTCCTCTCCCTCTCTGTGTGCTGGATGGTTTTAAGATGCATTGTAGCCAAATCTGTGAAGACGTTCCTGTGTTAAAGGGGCAGACACCAACAGATCTGGGAAAGAGATCTGGGCGAGATTCTCCAACCCCCCATCGGGTCGGAGAATCGCCAGGGGCTGGCGTGAATCCCGCCCCCGCCAGTTGCCAAATTCTCCGGCACCGGAGATTCGGCGGGGGCGGGAATCGCGCCAGTTGGCGGGCCCCCCACGCGATTCTCCTGCCCGAATGGGCCGAAGTCCCGCTGCTAGAATGCGTGCCCCGCCGGCGTGGATTAAACCACCTACCTTACCGGCGGGACAAGGCGGCGCGGGTGGGCTCCGGGGTCCTGGGGGGGGCACGGGGCAATCTGGCCCCGGGGGGTGCCCCCACGGTGGCCTGGCCCGCGATCGGGGCCCACCAATCCACGGGCGGGCCTGTGCCGTGGGGGCACTCTTTTCCTTCCGCCTACGCCACGGTCTCCACCATGGCGGAGGCGGAAGAGACTCCCTCCACAGCGCATGCGCGGGGATGCCGTGAGCGGCCGCTAACGCTCCCGCGCATGCGCCGCCCGGCAATGTCATTTCCGCGCCAGCTGGCGGGGCACCAAAGGCCTTTTCCGCCAGCTGCTGGGGCGGAAATCAGTCCGGTTCGGGCATAGCCCCTCAAGGTTAGGGCTCGGCCTCCCAAGGTGTGGAGGATCCAGCACCTTTGGGGCGGCGCGATGCCCGACTGATTTGTGCCGTTTTTGGCGCCGTTCGGCGGACATCGCGCCGATACCGGAGAATTTCGCCCAAGGAGTGTGAAAGTACAAGTTTTCCCAAAGGTCAGTAACCTTCAAACTGTGTATGTCAGGAAAGAATTAAAGCTTAAGGTGGCATTTGTGGTAAAGATCCAGAGTCTTGTAAAGAAACCGTGCAACTAAAAACAGCTGAATTCCAGGACCAGAGCTGTATTGTTCCCACAGGGAGGTGAAAGCTCGACCTGGCGGTAGAAAGGCAGAAGTGCACCGAGCTGAGTATCCTGCAAAGAAGTGTACCGACAACTCAACATACAGGAACACTATAGACAGTTATCCACAAATCCAACTAAAGAACATACCTGCCAACTCAACAGACTGATCAAGACCTTGGATCGAGACTTTCAGAGCACCCTACATGCTCTCATCCCACGTTGGAGATCTCTACTGCCTCCTGAAAATACACAAGGCCAACATACCTGGCCGTCCTATCGTGTCAGGCAATGGGACCCTGTGCGACAACCTCTCTGGTTACACCGAGGGCATCTTGAAACCCATCGTACAAGGAACGCTCAGCTTCTGTCGCGATACGACAGACTTCTTACAGAAACTCAGGACCCATGGACCAGTTGAACCAGGAACATTCCTCGTCACAATGGACGTCTCAGCACTCTATACCAGCATCCCCCATGACGACGGCATTGCTGCAACAGCCTCAGTACTCAACACCGACAACTGCCAATCTCCAGACGCAATTCTGCAACTCATCCTGGATCACAATGTCTTCACGTTCGACAACAACGTGACAAGCATGGTAGCCTTGTGGATAGCACAATTGCTTCACAGCTCCAGGGTCCCAGGTTCGATTCCGGCTTGGGTCACTGTCTGTGCGGAGTCTGCACATCCTCCCCGTGTGTGCATGGGTTTCCTCCGGGTGCTCCGGTTTCCTCCCACAGTCCAAAGATGTGCAGGTTAGGTGGATTGGCCATGATAAATTGCCCTTAGTGTCCAAAATTGCCCTTAGTGTTGGGTGGGGTTACTGGGTTATGGGGATAGGGTGGCGGTGTTGACCTTGGGTAGGGTGCTCTTTCCAAGAGCCGGTGCAGACTCGATGGGCCGAATGGCCTCCTTCTGCACTGTAAATTCTATGATAATCTATGAACAAGTTCTTCATCCAGACACGGGGCAGCCATGGGGATCAAATTCGCACCTCAATATGCCACATCTTCATGCATAAGTTTGAACAAGATCTGCTCACCGCACAGGACGTTCAACTGACATTATATACCAGGTACATTGATGACATTTTTTCCTTTAGACCGACGCCGAAGAATCACTGAAACAACTACACGATGACATCAATAAGTTCCATCCCACCATCAGACTCACCATGGACTACTCTCCAGAATCTGTTGCATTCTTGGACAAACTCATCTCCATCAAGGACGGTCATCTCAGTACTTCGCTTTACCGTAAGCCCACGGATAACCTCACGATGCTCCACTTCTCCAGCTTCCACCCTAAACACATTAAAGAATCCATCCCCTAAGGACAAGCTCTCCGAATACACAGGATCTGTTCAGAGGAGGAGGAATGTAACAGACATCTACAGACGCTGAAAAATGCCCTAGTACGATCGGGGTATGGCGCTCGACTCATCGATCGACAGTTCCAACGCACCACAGCAAAAAACCGCACCGACCTCCTCAGAAGACAAACATGGGACACAACCGACAGAGTACCCTTCGTCGTCCAGTATTTCCCCGGAGTGGAGAAACTACGGCATCTTCCTTGCAGCCTTCAACACATCATCGATGAAGATGAACATCTTGCCAAGACCATCCCCACTACTTGCCTTCAAACAGCTGCGCAACCTCAAACAGACCATTGTTTGCAGCAAACTACCCCGCATTCGGCAGAACAGCGACCACGACACCACACAGCCCTGCCATGGCAATTTCTGCAAGACGTGCCAGATCATTGAACTGGGTACCACCATTACACGTGAGAACACCACCCACCAGGTACGCGGTACATACTCGTGCGACTCGGCCAACGTTGTCGACCTCATACGCTGCAGGAAAGGATGTCCCGAGGCGTGGTATATTGGCGAGACCATGCAGACACTGCGACAACAGATGAACGGACATCGCGCGACAATTGCCAGGCAGGAATTTTCTCTTCCAGTCGGGGAACACTTCAGCAGTCAAGGGCATTCAGCCTCTGATCTCCAGGTACGCGTTCTCCAAGGCGGCCTTCAGGACGCGCGACAATGCAGAATCGCCGAGCAGAAACTGATAGCCAAGTTCCACACACATGAGTGCGGCCTCAACCGGAACTTGGGATTCATGTCGCATTACATTCATCCCCCACCATCTGGCCTGCGAAATCCTACCAACTGTCCTGGCTTGACACAATTCACACCTCTTTAACCTGTGATTATCCCTCTCTCCAGTTGCTCCGTCTGGACCTGTAAAGATTTAATTACCTGCAAAGACTTGCTGCATCTTGCTGCAAAGTATATGTGTTTCTGGAACCCACCTCTTCATTCACCTGAGGAAGACCGAAAGCTAGTGATTCAAAACAAACCTGTTGGACTTTAACCTGGTGTTGTAAGACTTCTTCCTATGTACAGCATCATCTGGTGGTCTGCAACATGAACTGCACTGACCTGGAATTCTTAGGTGAAACACCATCTGGTGGCCAAAGGATTGAATTGCGCCAACCTGAACCTCTCGAGTTGACCTATTTCCCAGAGACTGCAACCACAGAGTGAAGACCATCCCTTTAATCCCTGTTTTATTTTACTCCTCGCCGACCCTTACCCGGTGTTTGTCTTGTGTGTGTCTGGGCAGAGGGTGGGAGGGGATCTTGGGATTAGGTAGTCTGGTAGACAGTTATCGTTATTTTCTTATATGTTCATCTTTTCTCTTTTTTATTAATAATTAGTTTATTAATGTTTTACTTACAAATCTGGTGTCTGTAACGCATTGAAGAAAGATCTTCAGAAAATATGAATTATTGGTTAATTCACTTATGTTGGGACTCCGGGGTCTGTAGGGCTGGATCTGACCGCATTCTCGCCCTGGGTGTCGGAACAATTCTGGCAGCATGGTGTACAGGGTCAGCTAATTCTCTGCAGAAAGCTTGCTGTGAGGGCTGTCTCCATCTAGTAGCCCGTGGGTGTTGTGTTCCTGAAACTACAGAGGCCTCAAGACAAACCATGAACTGAAAGCAAAGTTTGATGAGAAGTAAGGGGCCCCTGCAGAAAAGTTGTGAGTACTGCACGTTTAAACTATAGGTAACCAGACTGAATAAATCTAGAGTGAGGACCAGGACAAGCTGCAACAAAGACCTTAATCTGGAAGCTTGCTGTGAAGAGAAGTGTGCTAAGAACCATCATCCGAAACAAAGTGTATTTCTTCCTTTCTATTACGATTTTTACCCCTTTCCACCCCTCTGGCTTGCATGTATGTAGAGTGGGGGGCAAGTTAAATTGGGAGTTAGGTATTAATTGATAGTTAACCAACTGTATCTGCTGCACAGTTCATTATAGTTCTTGTTATCAATGAACAGCAATTGTGTTTACATTTACAAACCTGGTGACTGTAATTATTGGGAAGCCGAGGGTTAAGAAGTCGGGCATTTTAATCTTTTTTATTTTCTTTTATAAATTTAGAGTACCCAATTCATTTTTTCCAATTAAGGGGCAATTTTAGTGTGGCTAATCCACCTAACCTGCACATCTTTTGGGTTTGGGGGCGAAACCCATGCAAACACTGGGTGAATGTGCAAACCATCACACGGACAGTGACCCAGAGCCGGATTCGAACTTGGGACCTCGGTGCCGTGAGGCACGTTGCTAACTCACTGTGCCACCGTGCTGCCATGAAGTCGGGTATTTTAATGAGAATTATTGGTTATTCACTTGTGGTGTGACTCTTGGACAGGTGGGGCTGGAATTGACCGTATTATTGGTCTTGGTGTCTTAACAATGGATATTCCTTTAGGTCCTGCATGTTTTGGTGGATAAAGGATCCAAGGAGAGATCAATTTTGTTCATAAGCAGTGGATTGCCCATGTTTATACCTATCTTACCAGTCATGTCTATCAACCAAGCCACAACTACTGTACCTAGAGTTGCCTGATCTGTCTTCACAGCAGTCACTAGGGAGGCTGTCCCGTCTTCAGACAAAACCAACAACCGGAAGTGACTTGGGTCACTCTGTGCGGAGTCTGCACGTTCTCCCCGTGTGTGCGTGGGTTTCCTCTGGGTGCTCCGGTTTCCTCCCACAGTCCAAAGATGTGCAGGTTAGGTGGATTGGTCATGATAAATTGCCCTTAGTGTCCAAAATTGCCCTTAGTGTTGGGTGGGGTTACTGGGTTATGGGGATAGGGTGGAGATGTGGGCCTGGGTAGCGTGCTCTTTCCAAGAGCTGGTGCACTCGATGGGCCAAATGGCCTCCTTCTGTACTGTAAATTCTATGATTCTATGACTGCCAATGACATGAAGGTGATCATTGTCTAATCTGAAACTGGACTTTTTGAGGCTTCATATGGAGCTATGAGGCAATTTAATGGTTCCATTTGCCAGGTCGAACTCATATCGGTCCACTGAAAGCTGGAAATAATACTGAAAGGCATTGCATTTTGTTTTATTTTCGAAAGTAGAGACCCCTGATCTCAGCAAATTCAGCTTGGCAAGAACATATTGTAGCCATCCACACTCAGACCTCAGGTTAAAATCATAAATTTGGCATTGTAATGGTATCCGTATAGCCATCTATATAAGTAAGGAAAACGTCTTTAAAATTGTCTTAAATGTGTCCCCAAAATTGAAACCAAAAAGCTAATGCTAAATAGAAACATGAATATTTATAAAAAACAAACCACAAAGGTCTGGTCAACCTAGACTATCAAAGAAGTTCACAGCTTTTTACTCCTGGATGGGAACACTGCAAAGCGAGCAGCAAGTTGACATGGCAGCAGGCAGATTTTGCTAAGCGGAGTCATTCGCTGCCCTTTCATTAAGCTCGTGCTGCTGAAAGAGCTGCTGAGGACTACAGGGAAGGGTCACCAGTACTAAGCAGATAGGCCTGTTGGGAGGAAAGCCCAAATATGTTTTTTTGTGTGACCCAAAAGAATCAAAATATTTATTTGACTGGGTTGTTTTCTGGGCCTGACACCTGTTCTTAGCAGATTTGATCTGATCGGATTTCTTTATTGTCACGGGTACTGAGGTACAGTGAAAAGTATTTTTCTGCGAGCAGCTCAAACAGATCATTCAGTACATGAAAATAAAATAAAATAAAATGCATAATAGGGCAACACTAGGTACACAATGTAACTACATAAATACCGACATTAAGTGAAGCATACAAGAGTGTAGTATTAATGAAATCAGTCCATAAGAGGGTCATTTAGGAGTCTGGTAACAGTGGGGAAGAAGCTGTTTTTGAGTCTGTTTCTCTGAGAATGCGTGTTCTCAGACTTCTGTATCTCCTGCCCGATGGAAGAAGTTGGAAGAGTGAGTAGCAACCACTGCTATGCTTAGGCTTAAATCACAGATTGGTCACAAGTGACTTCATCTCAGCTAAATCTGCATATTTAAAGATGACCTTGCTGTCTTAGGGTGGGTGTCTTTGCAGTTGCTTAGATTGGAGTGGGAAAAGAATAGATATAATCCTCCTTGTGATGGCAGTATGTTCGAATTTGACTTCTCATTGGAACATTTGGCTAGAAAGACTAAGAAGCCAGGGGAGTCAGAAAGCAGCCTAGCACACATGGCATTGCTCTATTTAACATGAAGACTTCACTTTTCTGCCATGATTTTTTGAAGTGATTTGTATTGATAAAGAGGGAAACTTTTGTAATGCATGTAGTGTTGTGTATTACACTGAGTAAGATGAATACATGTTCAGCTGCAGACAGCCTTTAATGAACAACTTTATTTAGACCTCAACAGAAAGGGCAGGAGAGAAGGCAATATAACAAAATTCTCAGATCTTTCAATGTACTACACTCCCTCCCCACTTAAAAAATCAACTTATACATTAAAATGTAAAATGGTACTTGAACATATGGCAGTATCCCAGTATGGCAAAACCGACAACAACAATGGGCAAGATCACCACGCGCGGGACACGGACCACGTAAATGTCCATTGACCTCGGGCAGGAATTTCCGGTCACCAGAATATATATCACCAGTACTGCCACAATAATTTACCTGTACGAAAAATAACACTATTGTGTGTTTAACAAAATTCTCATTTGACAAGAAGTAATGAAAAGAACGACTTGGCTCGAGGTTGGCCTAAAAAGGGTGATGGCTAGTCGGAGGGAGGGTGGGGTTGGAAGCCCCCCACCCAGGCTGATCACATGGAATGTGAGAGGACTGAATGGGCCGGTCAAGAGGGCTCGCGTGTTCGCGCTTTTGAGGGAGCTGAAGGCGGACGTGGCAATGCTGCAAGAGACACACCTAAAGGTTATAGACCAGACGAGATGGAGGAAGGGGTGGGTTAGCCAAGTGTTCCACTCAGGACTGGACTCAAAGACCAGGGGAGTAGCGATCTTGATCAGCAAACGGGTGGCATTCGAGGCTGGGAGAATAGTGTCAGACAAGGGGGGTAGGTACATAATGGTGATTGGGAAGCTGGAGGGGGTGCGAGTGGTACTTGTGAACATATTGGGATGACGTGGAATTTATGAGGCGGGTGTTAGGTAAGATCCCAGACTTAGGGTCACATAACCTGATCATGGGAGGGGACTTCAATATAGTCATTGATCTGGAATTGGACTGGTCAAAAATCCAGGACCGGGAGGAGCCCAGCTGCGGAAAAGGAATTGAAGGGTTTTATGGAACAGATGGGGGGAGTAGACCCATGGAGGTTTGCACGGCTGAGGTCGAAGGAGTTTTCCTTTTTTTCACATGTCCACAAGGTATACTCTCGCATCAACATTTTTGTTCTGAGCAGGGTGCTAATACCGAAGGTGGTGGATACTGAGTACTCGGCAATCGCAGTGTTGGATCATGCCCCGCACTGGGTGGATCTACGGGTTAGTGTGGAGAGAGGGCAACGCCCGCTGTGGAGACTGGATGTGGGGTTGCTAGCGGACAAAGCGATCTGTGGACGCGTTAACAAGTCCATCCAGAACTACCTGGAAACAAATGATACGGGGCGGTCTCCGCAGCGACGGTCTGGGAAGCTTTGAAGGCAGTGGTCTGAGAGGAATTAATCTCGATACGGGCCCATAGAGAAAAGGCGGAACGGGCTGAGAGGGACAGGTTAGTTGAGGAAATACTCCAGGTGGACAGGAGATACTCGGAGGCCCCGGACACGGGGCTACTGAGGGAGCGGCGGAGGTTACAGGTGGGAGTTTGGGTTGTTGGCCACAGGGAAAGCAGTGGAACACTTGAGGAAGGCAAGGGGAGCGATCTATGAGTACAGGGAAAAGGCAAACAGAATGTTGGCGCACCAGCTCAGGAAAAGAGAGGCGACCAGGGAGATAGGTAAAGTAAAGAGTAGAGACAGTAATACTGTCCTGGACCCAGCGAGGATGAACGAGGTGTTTAAGGACTTCTATAATAAAGTATATGAGTCGGAATTCCCGGCTGGGGTGGAAGGGATGAGGCAGTTTCTGGATCAGTTGAGGTTCCCGAGGGTAGATGAGAATCTGGTGGAGGGGCTGGGAGCCCCAATTGAGATTGAGGAAATAATCGAGGGGCTGGAGGGCATGCAGTCGGGCAAGGCCCCGGGCCTGACAGTTACCCGGTGGAATTCTATAAGAAGTTTTCAGAGATATTGAGCCCACTGCTGGTGAGGACATTTAACGAAGCAAGAGAGAAGGGAGTCCTCCCCCCAACAATGTCACAGGCCTCGATTTCATTGATCCTGAAACGGGAGAAGGATCCAGAGCAATGCGGGTCATACAGGCCGATTTCTCTACTGAATGTGGATGCCAAACTGCTGGCTAAGATACTGGCCACAAGGATAGAGGACTGTGTCCTGGGGTTGATAGGGGAAGACCAGACGGGATTTGTTAAGGGCAGGTAACTCAAGGCCAATGTTCGAAGGCTGATCAATGTTATTATGATGCCCTCAGAAGGAGAGTAGGTGGAGGTGGTGGTAGCGATGGATGCGGAGAAGGTTTTTTTTGATAAACAATTTTATTAAGACATTTTGGCACAATAAACAACAACAATATAAAACAGTGTGCAAAAAACAATCATTATTGTGCAAGACAACCCGCTCCCCTCCTACAAGGACCAGCCTAACTACCCCCCTAATCTACGTTACCCTACCCGCCCCCCCCCCCCTCCCACCCTGCTCTACGCCTCCGCCCATAAGCCCTCTTCCATCTCACCCCCGAGTTCCTCTTCCCACTTAAGCTTCAGCTCCTCGGTCTGTGTCTCCTCTGCTCCCATAAGTTCCTTATATATATCTGAGACCCTCCCCACCCCCACCCATCCACTGGACACTACCCTGTCCTGGATCCCAGTGGCAGGCTTGGGAAGGATGGAATCTGTCTGCATAGAAATTCCCGCACCTGCAAGTACCTGAAATCATTCCCTCTCGCCAGCCCAAATTTCTCCTCTAGTGCCCTCATGCTCGGGAAGCTCATTTCCAAGAACAAATCCCCCATCCTCTCAATCCCAGTCCTCCACCATGCTCGGAACCCACCGTCCATATTCCCCGGGGCAAACCGGTGATTGTCGCAAATTGGGGACCAAACCGATGCTCTCACTCCCCCCACGTGCCTTCTCCATTGGCCCCAGATCCGCAAGGTCGCCACCACTATGGGGCTGATGGAGTACCGTGCCGGCGGGAGCGGCAGGGGCGCCATAACCAGGGCTGCCAAACTGGTCCCCCTGCACGAAGCGGCCTCCATTCACCCCCAAACCGCCCCCACCCATACTATCCACTTCCTTATCATAGCTGTGTTGGCTGCCCAGTAGTAGTTACTAAAGTTTGGCAGCGCCAGTCCCCCTTCCCCTCGGTTCCTCTCAAGCATCAATCTGCACCCGCGGGGACTTTCCTGCCCACACGAATCCCATAATCATTTTATTGACCTTCTTGAAAAAAGACCGCGGAATGAAAATGGGGAAACACTAGTTTTAGCGTCCAGCACCGAGTGGAAGACCTGGCTAATCCAGCCCTTCCTTAATTTGACCTGGTCTGCCAATTTCAGGTGGGTCTCCTGAAGCATTATTACATCCGCCTTCAGCGCCCTCAGATACGCGAACACACATGCCCTCTTTACCGGCCCGTTTAACCCTCTGACGTTCCAGGTGATCAGACTGGTTAAGGGGCAACGTGCCCCCCCTGCCGATCAGCCATCTCCTTTCTTGCGGCTGCCCCCAACCCTTGTGTCACGCTTCCTCCGGCCCGCCTTCTGGCAGCCCCCACCTCCGACCTCCTCCATGATCCCGCACCTAAGTCCCTCCCTCGTCAGCAGAATAACTGCCCCCCCTCCCCCCTAGCAACAACACCCTGTAATCTAACCCCTGCCATAAACTAACTAAATACACCCCCCCCCCACCTAGCTTCCGTAGACCAGCTCACCCAGTTCTCGACTCTCGACTCCGGCGCCAACAAGTCTCCCACCTATTGTTCCCTCTGGCCCATCCCCCCCCCCACCCCCCCCCCCCCCCCGCCCATCAACACCACTTACTCAAACCAGCCATCCTCAAGCAATTGCTCTGAAAAGAAACAAACAAAACAAGAAACAAAGAAAACCCCAACGCTAGTGCAAATCGAATAAAACAGATTAAATAATAGGCACTTCCAACCACCCCGATCAGAACACAAAAAGCCCCCAGCATCATATACCTTAACTACCCTCTTTTTCCAACAAAACCTCAAATACAGGAGAGAAAAAGAAAAACCAGGATAAAAAGAACATAGCACCAGAAAAATGTGTAAACATCGCTCAGTGTCTTTTTAACCCAAGTCCAAAAAGCCCTCAGTTCGGCACGAGCCCCTCTCTCTTGGCAAAGTCCATCGCATCCTTGGACTCCTCAAAGTAATGATGCCATCCCTCGTGTGTGGCCCACAGGCGTGCCGGGTACAGCAGCCCAAACTTCACCTGCTTCTGAAACAGAATCTCTTTGAGATAGCCTGTAGCCTTCCCTTCTTCTGGCCACCTCCATGCTCAGGTCCTGGTAGATGCGCAAGACACTATTGTTCCAGTTACAGCTCCCCGTGTGCTTGGCCCACTGTAGCACCCACTCCTTGTCCATGAACCTGTGAAACCGGACCACCATCGCTCGGGAGAGGCCCCCCGCTCGCGGCTGCCTCGCCAGCGCTCTGTGCGCCCTGTCCACCTCCACCGGGCAAGGGAAGACATCATCTCCCAACAGCTTCTGGAACATGCCCGCTACATACGCTGCAGCATCCTCTCCCTCAGCCCCCTCCAGGAGACCAACGATTCTCAAAATCTGCCGACGAGACCTATTTTCCAGGTCCTCCACCTTTTCCAGGAGGCTTTTTTGTTGATCCTTCAGCGTCTCCATCTCCGCCTCCACCACCATTTTGTGATCCTCCTGCTCCTCCAGCGCCTTCTCCAGCTTCTGGATCGTCTGATCCTGGGCATCCAGCCTGTGCTCCAGGCGCTCGATTGATTTCTGGATCGGGTCTGAACTGTCCCGTTTCAGCGCGGTGAAGCCCTCTTGGATGACCTTCGGCAAATGCTCCGTTGTTGGCTGAGCTGTCTGCACCGGGGTCTGGACATCGGCCATATTGTCCTCAGCAGCAGCTTCTGCACTGCCCTTGTTTGCCCACTTCTTCAACTGTTTACGATTCTTTCTGCTTCATAATTCCATACACCTATGTCGACGCCTGTACACCCTGGGCCATCATGGGACTCCCCCTCTGGGTTCCTCCCTGGCCTGATGGATGGCAGGATCCTCAGGATGTGGGTTGGGCACATGGGCCACTACCTCGAGCATCTGCTGACACTGACCATCTCCAGCCTCTGTCCGTATCGCCCCACCTGGAACACCCTGGCCACACACACATGGCCGCAGTGCGTCCCCCTCACTGGACCCCAAACCCTGTACCCAGGACACCTGCTCATAACGTCACCTCGACCGGGCACTGGTCCCCCCTCCCTGTTGCACTCACCCAACCTCCGGCCGTAGGCATGTCCCCCGGAGCTGTGTCCCAACCCCTGGGTGTTCGGACATTATTCATTATCTGATTGGGATGCTATGCAATGACTCCCACATGCTACATGACTCATCCACCCACAGGAATCCACTAGAGATGTGTGTAATACTCACGTAACTACGATTGTCAATTCCCTATTAACAATAACCTTCAGCTGCCAGAGGCCCCAAGATACGGGGCACAGATCTGGGAACGCTTCTGGACGCAGTGGAGCAGATGTCCTGCTCCCCTGAGAGTCCAGGAGAGTCAGCCATTGAACAGCCAGTGCTGCCAGGGATGAGGTGGCAGCAGCTATGAGCTCGGGGAGTGTGACCAGGAGGTCTGGTCTCCAGTGACGTAAGAAAGTCAACAACCTATACCGGACAGCATGAGTGATTAGACACCAACCCCCCCCCACCCCAGGGAGCATCCTGCCCCCAACCCTCCCTTCAAACCCTCCCCCTTCAACCCCCACCCCCCCCAACCCTCCCTTCACACACCCCTTCTACCACTTGAACCAGGCATGTGGCTAACGATGCTCTCTCTGTGTCTCCTCAGGAAAACCTCCCCTATAATCGTCGGGAGAGGGCCCAGACTGGCGGCGAGGTGCCAGACCTAAGAACCCACTCCTCCTTTGAGGAGCGGGCCCACGCAGAGGCCGGGTGACACCGCAAATGTGAGGAACCACCAGAATCCACCCGCGGCACCTGTCAAACATGATTGTCTTCCTGACTGACCCATCTCTCCCACTGACCACATGTCCATTCTCCTGCAGGTCCTCCAGCCTGCTTCCCCGGGTGGCCCCCTCTCCTGACTCTGAGGAGGACACCTCGGAGGAGAGCTCTGAGGAGGCAACTTTTATAGTCGCGGCATAGCTGTCATCCCCACCCTCCACCAGCGCAGATACACACACCTCGGTGCAACATGTTAATGGACAGGCTTCAGAGCCACATTCTGGTGAGCACCACACAGCTGCTGATGGACATCAGGAGGAGGCAGGAGCCCCCAGGCTTGACGGCAGTCAGAGGTCTGCTGGATCCCAGGACCCAGCTGGGTCCCAGCCTGATGCTGAGCTTGTAGGGGTTACCCGTAGCTACTGGAGACGACAGGGAGCACCGTGACATTCAGAGGGAGATGTCAACGTCACTCCAGCAGCTCCATGGCCGATTGGAGGAGTCCCAAAGACTACGGGCGCGGGAGATGTTGCCGGCAATGAGTGGCACTGAGGCCAACACTTCTAGGGTGATGACTGAAGTGGAGAGCCTGGTGTACGACGTCGGCACCATGAGTGAAGGTGTTCAAGGCGTCACGCAGTCGGTGACGGCCATGGCTGAGGGTCTCGGTAGTGTGTCTGCCTTGCTGGGGGATGTTACCCAGTACCAGGCTCACCTTGATGAGGTTCTGCGGAACATGTCCGGCTCTCAGATGGGCATGGCCAAGGCACTGCGGAGATTGTCCCAGTCGCAGGTAGGCATTGCCGAGGCGCTGCAAAGAATGTCCCAATCACTGAGGAGCATCGCTGAGGGCGTCGACACAATGGTGCGGGCCATGGGGAATCACCAGGGCTGGCAGAACCAGATGATGCAGGGGCAGCCGGGGCTCAAACTAGCTGCCCGTTCCATCCCAAGGTGAACACCAGGGCCCAATGGGCATGGGCGGGAGGAGGGGGCACTGAGTGCCAACCTGGACCTATCCCATGGAGTGGGGATGGTGGCCATCGGCTCCCCCTAGTTCCACCCCTCTGATGAGGCCGCGTCTCAAAGTCAGCACACGGGACAGGGCGGCACGGCTGTGCATGTTCCGTGATAAGTGAGCCGGGGCACTCCGGCCTCAAAGTCCCCAGAGGGAGGCCGCCAGGGACATCGAATGCACCTGGATGAGGTAGGCATCTGGCTGCTTGCACCTCAGATGTGCATCCCGGGGAAAGACCGGGATGTAGCAGTAGAGCTAGGAAGGCCAAGCACATTGAGAATCACTGAGGGCACCGAAGGATAAGGGAGGGGGGGGGGGGGGGGGGGGGGGTGGATGGAGGGGTGGCACCCTTGGGAGAGTGGGGAATTGTAAAACACAATAAACACCTTTGTGCTCAACCATTATGACGCCTCTGTCACTTTCTTCTGCAGTGCAGGATGACCTCCAAACCCTTGGCCCATCTCTCCAGGCATCTCCCCTCCTCGTCGCACTCACCCGCCCACCTGCCGTGGACGTGTCCTCGGAGTTGTGTCCCTTCCCCATGGTGTTCAGATGTTGGCTGCTGCGTGTGTGGTGTTGCCTCCTGCAGTGTTCAAGCACAGCGTCCAGGCATCAAGGTGTGATTGGGGTGCTAGACAATGACTCCCACATGTTACAGGACTCGCCCACCCATGGGAATCCACTTGGGATGTGTGAAGTGCTCACTTAATTACGATTGCCAATTCCCTATCAGCAATAGCCTTCAGCCGCACGTCCCGAGGCCTTGGCGGTGAGGGTTATGGGTGGTCAGTGGGGCAGACTTGCAGAGACAAGGGTTGCCCCCGGAATGGGTAAACACATTGTCCGCCACCCCACTGAGCACTGGGCCGGCAAACCCAGTGCCCCCGGGCTCTTTGCCTTCGAGCAAAGATGGCTACTCACCTCTTCGTCTCCCCACGGAAGCCTTTCTGCCAGATTCATGCTTTTCAAAAGAAGTACGAATCGGCGTCAGCATGAACACTTGCTGGGGAGGCCGATGAATCATAGGAGGCCGTTGGATATGGGGTGGCTCTCGTTAATTGTATGGAAATTGAGCTTAAGTGGTGATAATTGGTTTCTTACCTTGCGAGGGCGAGATTCCGAGTTCGCCTACAGGAGGGGGCCGGTTGTATCGCAAACTGTTTGGTGCCTGGTACAGTTCTCATTTTTGGCCGCTCCCGCTATTCACTGGCCTGGTTTCGCTTGAGTGAGAGTGCAACGAGGCCAGAAGATCGTGCATTTGCTCTCACTTGAGTGCACTGCAGCAAGAGAATCGCGCTCTACATCTCTGAAGCATAACAACACTCAGTTCATAATTTGGAAACTATCCTGTGAGATGTAGCACTGAAATGAGACGAATGCTATCTGTCATCATAGTAACTCTGATGTTTTTTAAAGTATTTCCTTGATGATTTATGGTAAGCTGCCACTGTTCCCAGAATACATTTGAAATACTTATTGCAGGATATTTTCCATTACAACTGGAGGGATCCTTACTGCCATGTTATGAACGGGTTTGGAATGCTTACACTTTACACATTCAAATTAGATCAACAGAAAAAAAAATGTGGGAGGGATTTGGAATGTAAAATTCTCATCCTCAATTTCAGATCACTTCTTGACTTTGCGCGCCCCCCCCCCCCCCCTCCTCCCCTCCCCATCTCTATAAATTTCTCCAGCCCCACAACCCAAGGCTAGGTGGTTTGGCCAGTCTAAATTGCCCCTTAGTGTCCAAGCACGTGCAGGTGGGGTTATGGGCATAAGGCAGGGATGTGGGACTAGGTAGAGTGCTCTTTCAGAGGGTCCGTGCAAACACGACAGGCCAAATGGCCTGGTTCGGCACTGTTGGAATTCTATGTTTCTATGGCTTAAGTGGTGAAACTCCAATGTTTGTAAACATTGACCACATCACAGAAAGCTAAGTGCAGTGAAATCACATGCTTGAGTTATTGGAATGCACTTACATCTCTTTGATGTGGTCAATGTTTACAAACATTGGGGAGCCAATCTGGGGGCGCTGCCATTTAGGGTAGCCAGAGACAATTTCATGTATTTGGGGGTCAAGGTGAAGGGGGGGGGGGGGGGGGGGGGAAGGGGGTGATCGACAATGCACAAATGGAATCTGACAACCTGGATGGAGAAGGTATGGGGGGATTTTAGGAAGTGCGATACACTGCACCTGACACTGCGGGGAGGGTCCACGTGGTTAAGATAAACGTGCTGTCGAGGGTCCTGTTTGTATTCCAGACTCTCCCGATCTTTATCCCCAAGACCTTTTTCCAGAAATTGGACATAGTGATCTCGGAGTTTATATGGGCGGGGAAGGTCCCAAGGGTAAAAGGACCTTGTTACAGAGGCAGAAAGGGCGAGTTGGCGCTACCAAACCTGCTGCATTACTACTGGGCAGCGGACGTGGAGAAGGTGAGATGGTGGTGAGAGGGAGAGCGGTCAGAGTGGGTTAGGATGAAGGAGTCCTGTAGAAGGTCCAGCCTGGGGTCATGGCGACTGTGTCACTTCTGCTGGAACAGGGGGAAGTACACAGTGAGTCCGGTGGTACAGTCCATGGTTAGGGTGTGGAACCAGTTGAGGAGAAACTTTTGAATGGAGGGGATGCCGGTGCTGACACCGTGTGGAAACCACACGTTTAGGCCAGGAGAGATGGTGATATGTATAGGAGGTGGAGAGAGGTGGGGCTGGTGAGGGCGAGGGATTTATATCTGGAGGAGAGGTTTCCAAGTCTGGAAGAGCTGCGGGAGAGGGTGGAGTTGCTGAAGGGAAGTGAGTTCAGGTATATGCAAGTGAGGGACTTTCCGTGGAAGGAATGGAGAGAGTTTTCCAAGCTGCCGAAGTATACCTTATTGAAGCAGTTGCTGCTCCTGGACGTGGAGGGCAGGATTGCTTATGTATATGGTTGAGTGGGGGAGGAAGGGGGAATGCAGGTGGTGAGGAACAAGAATGGGAGAAGGAGCTGGGGAGGGGGGGGTGGGGGGGGGGGGGGGGGGGAGGGGTGGTGGTGGAGATAGGTTGTGGAGTGAGGCAATGCGCAGGGTGAATTCGACTTTCAATTTAAGGTGGTACATAGGGTACATATGACCCGGGCGAGGATGCTTGATTTCATCCAGGGGGTGGCAGACGAGTGGGAGAAGTATGGGTGAGGACCAGCAAACCACGCACATATGTTCTGAGGTTGTGAGGAGTTGGCGAGATACTGGGAAACGGTATTCGGGACACTATCGAAGATTGTGGGGGTAGAGGCCGGACCGGACCCAAAGGTGGAGATCTTTGGGGTATCAGAAATGCCGGAGCTGATGGAGGGGAGGAAGGCCGATGTTGTGGCCTTCACCTCTCAAATTGCCTGGCGAAGGATATTGCTGGTTGGGGATCAGTGGAGGGCTTTGAGACACGCTGGGGACTGTTCATGACAATGTTTGAGGAATTGTTTGTCGTGCGGGGAGGAGGGAGGGGCTGAAAAGGGGAAAAAATGTACAAACTGTGAACTGTGGGGGTGTTGACAATGTTATTGATTTATGTTTTTGTATTTTTGAATATATTTGGAATAAAATACATTTTAAAAAATGGCAAGAGGGATACGGTGTGTCAGATGGAGAGTGAATCAAGTTTCATATGCAGGAAGGTGGGCCTTCTGATGACCAACTTTTTTAGGTACATGGCACACAAATATTTTTAATAAACAGAAAATGTTGGAAATACGCAATTTATGAAGACAAAATGTTTCACGGAACCTTTTTGATAATAATTGTCACATGTATGACAGACTGGGTAAGGGGTGCAGACTTTCTTTCCTAAAGCACATTTTTGATGAACGTTGGTTATGGTCACCATGACGTGGTTAGCACTGCTGCCTCACAACGCATGGGACCCGGGTTCAATTCCGGTCTTGGGTGACTGCTTGTGTGGAGTTTGTACATTCTCCCTGTGTCTGTGTGGGTTTCCTCCGGGTGCTCCGGTTTCCTCCCACAGTCCAAAGGTGTGCAGGTTAGGTGAATCGGCCACGCTAAATTGCCCCTTCGTGTCTAAAAGGTTAGGCGGGGTTACTGGGTTAAAGGGATAGTGTGGGGCCGTGGGCCTAGGTAGGGTGCTCTTTTGTTGGGTTGGTGCAGACTCAATGGGCTGAATGGCCTCCTTCTGCACTGTAAGGATTCGGATTACTGAGACTAGTCCAGAATTGGATTTAAATTCCACCAGCTGCCGTGGTGAGATTTGAACCTGTTGTGGTAGTATGTATTGGGGGTCATGTGGGACTGGAAGCCCTAATGTCATTGGCTGACAGATCCCGGGTCCTGGTTGGCCGTTGACCTCATACTCCGCCCTGAAGGCGAAGTATAAGAAGCCGGTGCCTTCCCCCGCAGGCCAGTTTACTATCGGGCTGCTGGGGAACAGACACGCTTAATAAAGCCTCATCGACTTCACTCTATTCGTCTCACGGAGTCTTTGTGCGCCACAATTTATTAAGCGTGCCTAAAAAGGACTATGGAGCTCAGGATCATTCCAGAATGCCTGAGGATCAGCCCCCACGCAGTGAATGCGGCAGAGCCTTCAAACACTGGCAGACTTGCTTCGAGGCCTACATCAGAACGACCACCGGCCGAGTCTCAGACGAACAAAAACTGCAGGTCCTGCACTCGAAGGTGAGCACGGAGATTTTCACCCTCATTGAAGACACCCACGATTTCCAGACGGCGTTCACAGCACTGAGAAGTCTCTACGTTCGCCCAGTTAACCAAATCTACGCTCGCTACCAGCTCGCGACAAGACGGCAAGCTCCCGGAGAATCGATGGACGAGTTCTACGCCGCGCTGTTGATTTTGGGAAGAGCCTGCAGCTGCCCGTCGGTGAATGCAAACGAACATACGGACATGTTAATGCGCGATGCTTTTGTGGCAGGTATGCAATCCTCCCAAATCCGCCAAAGACTTCTAGAAAAAGAGTCGCTAGGACTCTCAGAGGCACGGGCCCTGGCAGCCTCGCTGGACGTAGCCGCGCGTAATACCCACGCCTACGGCCCCGACCGCGCGGCGGGCCATTGGGCCCCGTACGTACCCGCCGCGGCAAACCCCCTACCCCCCCCCGGACACCCCACAGGCTTGCGCAGTCCAAAGGCCGAGTCGCACCGGGGGCGCCCGCTGTTATTTCTGCGGCCAGGCGAAGCACCCCCAACAACGCTGTCCGGCCCGCGCAGCCATCTGCAAAAGCTGCGGGAAAAAGGGCCACTATGCGGTGGTGTGCCGATCCCGCGTGGTCGCCGCCGTCCCGGGGCCACAGGGAGCCCTACAGGCAGCCTATGCGTCCCAACCCCCCCAGCACGCCATGTGCGACTCGCAGGCGCCGCCATTTTGGGTCCCGACCACCGCGGTCCCGGGAGAACTGGGAGCCCTGCACGCCGCCTACGCTCCCCAACCCCCCTCCCCGCAGTCCATGTACGACCCGCCGCCGGCGCTCCCGATTTGGGTGCCGGCCAACACTCTCCACGGAGAGGAGGGGGTTTTTCGCATCCCGAACGCCACCCTCACCCCCGTCCCGCGCCCCACGCCTGACCCGCCGGCGCAACCTACCTGGACCCCGACCACCGCTGTCCCCGGCGAGGGAGCCCCGCACGGTCCCAGCGCTCGCGGCCCCACGACTGACCCGCCGGCGCCGCCGACCTGGGCCCTCATCCCCGTCCCGCGCCCCACGCCTGACCGCCGGCCTGGGCCCCGACCACCGCTGTCCCCGGCGAGGGAGCTCCTCACGGTCCCAGCGCTCGCGGCCCCACGACTGACCCGCCGCCGCCGCTGACCTGGGCCCTCACCCCCGTCCCGCGCCCCACGCCTGACCCGCCGCCGCAACCTACCTGGACCCCGACCACCGCTGTCCCCGGCGAGGGAGCTCCGCACGGTCCCAGCGCTCGCGGTACTGACCCGCCTGCCTGGGCCCCGACCACCGCTGTCCCCGGCGAGGGAGCTCCGCGCGGTCCTAGCGCCCGCGGCCCTGGCGCTCGCAGTCAAGGAACTCCGCGCGGTCCTAGCGCCCGTGGCCCGGGCGCTCGCAATGCAGGAACTCCGCGCGGTCCTAGCGCTCCCCAGACCCACCAGCACACCATGTGCGACCCGCAGACGCCGTCATTTTGGGTCCCGACCACCACGAGGGGAGGAGGGGCGCCGCCATCTTGGACCGCCCCCGACCTGTACGACGCATGGGGGCGGCCATTTTGTCCACCCCCGACGCCATCTTGGACGGCAACAACGGACCCCACCCCACTACTACAACCACGGCTCGCTTCGGTTACACTCGATCAGGCTCGGCCCCGGACTCTCCAGACGACGACGACAACGGTCCTAATTAATGGCCACGAGACGCCATGCCTAGTCGACTCCGGGAGCACGGAAAGTTTTATACATCCCGACACGGTAAGACGCTGTTCCTTAACTACCTTCCCCAGTGCACAAAAGATTTGCCTAGCTGCAGGATCCCACTCCGTACAGATCCAGGGATTCTGCATAGTTACCCTAACGGTACAGGGGAGGGAATTCAAAAACTACAAACTTAACGTCCTTCCCCAACTCTGTGCCCCCACCTTGCTGGGCTTAGATTTTCAATGTAACCTACAGAGCCTTACGTTTAAATTCGGCGGCCCCATACCCCCACTCACTATCTGCGGCCTCGCCACCCTCAAGGTGCAACCCCCGTCCTTGTTTGCGAACCTCACCCCGGATTGCAAACCCGTCGCCACTAGGAGCAGACGGTACAGCGCCCAGGACCGGACCTTCATTCGCTCCGAAGTCCAGCGGCTACTAAAGGAGGGCATAATCCAGGCCAGCAATAGCCCCTGGAGAGCGCAGGTGGTAGTAGTGAAGACAGGGGAGAAACAAAGGATGGTCATTGACTATAGCCAGACCATCAACAGGTACACACAACTAGACGCGTACCCTCTCCCCCGCATATCCGACATGGTCAATCGGATTGCCCAGTATAAAGTCTTCTCCACCGTGGACCTCAAGTCCACCTACCATCAGCTCCCCATCCGCCCAAGTGACCGCAAGTACACAGCCTTCGAGGCAGACGGGCGATTATACCATTTCCTACGGGTCCCTTTTGGCGTCACAAACGGGGTCTCGGTCTTCCAACGGGAGATGGACCGAATGGTTGATCAACATGGGTTACGGGCCACGTTCCCGTACCTCGACAATGTAACCATCTGCGGCCACGATCAGCAGGACCACGACGCCAACCTCCAAAAATTCCTCCAGACTGCCAAAGCCTTGAATCTCACGTACAACGAGGACAAGTGCGTTTTTAGCACCGATCGGCTAGCCATTCTGGGCTACATAGTGCGCAATGGGATAATAGGCCCCGACACCGAACGTATGCGCGCACTCATGGAATTTCCCCTCCCGCACTGCCCAAAAGCCCTGAAACGCTGCCTGGGGTTCTTTTCATACTACGCCCAGTGGGTCCCCCAGTACGCAGACAAGGCCCGCCCCCTAATACAGACCACGACTTTCCCGCTGTCGACAGAGGCTTGCCAGGCTTTCAGCCGCATCAAAGCGGACATCGCAAAGGCCACGATGCGCGCCATCGACGAGTCCCTCCCCTTCCAGGTCGAGAGTGACGCCTCTGACGTAGCTCTAGCGGCTACCCTTAACCAAGCGGGCAGACCCGTGGCCTTCTTCTCCCGAACCCTCCACGCCTCAGAAATCCGCCACTCCTCAGTGGAAAAGGAAGCCCAAGCCATAGTGGAAGCTGTGCGACATTGGAGGCATTACCTAGCCGGCAGGAGATTCACTCTCCTCACTGACCAACGGTCGGTAGCCTTCATGTTCGATAATGCACAGCGGGGCAAGATCAAGAACGACAAGATCTTGCGGTGGAGGATCGAACTCTCCACCTTCAACTATGAGATCTTGTACCGGCCCGGAAAGCTGAACGAGCCGTCCGATGCCCTATCCCGCGGCACATGTGCCAACGCACAAATTGACCGCCTCCAAGCCCTCCACGAGGACTTCTGCCACCCGGGGGTCACTCGGTTTTACCACTTCATCAAGTCCCGCAATCTCCCATACTCCTTAGAGGAGGTCCGTACAGTCACAAGGGACTGCCACATCTGCGCAGAATGCAAACCGCATTTTTTCAGGCCAGATGGAGCGCACCTGATTAAGGCTTCCCGCCCCTTTGAACGCCTCAGTCTCGAATTCAAAGGGCCCCTCCCCTCCACCGACCGCAACGCGTATTTCCTTAATGTAGTGGACAATTACTCCCGCTTCTCTTTTGCCATTCCCTGCTCCGACATGACCGCGGCCACAGTCATTAAAGCCCTGAACAGCATCTTCACGCTGTTCGGTTACCCCGCATACGTCCACAGCGACAGGGGGTCCTCTTTCATGAGTGACGAGCTGTGCCAGTTCCTGCTCAGCAAGGGCATAGCCTCAAGCTGGACGACCAGCTACAACTCCCGGGGGAACGGGCAAGTAGAGAGGGAGAACGGCACGGTCTGGAAGGCCGTCCTACTGGCCCTACGGTCCAGGGACCTCCCAGTTTCACGGTGGCAGGAGGTCCTCCCGGACGCTCTCCACTCCATCCGGTCGTTATTATGTACGAGCACTAATCAAACGCCGCATGAGCGTCTCCTTGTTTTCCCTAGGAGGTCCTCCTCTGGAACGTCGCTGCCGACCTGGCTGGCGGCCCCAGGACCCATCCTGCTCCGAAAGCACGTGCGGGCACATAAGGCGGACCCGTTGGTCGAAAGGGTTCACCTCCTCCATGCAAACCCCCAGTACGCCTACGTGGAGTACCCCGACGGCCGACAGGACACGGTCTCCCTGCGGGATCTGGCGCCCGCCGGCACCACGCACACCCCCCCGACACCATCAACCCAACCGCCCCCCTTCCTGCCACCGCCGCACCCCGTGACCGCCCCCTTCCCAGGAGGATCAGTCCCCCTCCCCTTTGCACCGACAGCTGAAACCGTGCGGCTCCCGGAGGCGACAACGCTGGTACGAGCACCACCACCGCCGGGGCCGAGGCGATCGACACGGACGACCAGACCACCCGACCGACTCGTGGCGTCGATGTAAAACAAAGATGGACTGTCCAATGAACATTTTGTTTTTCCTATACCCTCTGTAAATAGTTGTAACAGGACGATACTGTCCAATACTGTACTACCATGTAACTGTTCTATCCTCCCAGGACCAGCCCTGTAAACCCTTACCACCATACGAAGCATCACCCCGCCGGGTTCATTTTTGACAAGGGGTGAATGTGGTAGTATGTATTGGGGGTCATGTGGGACTGGAAGCCCTAATGTCATTGGCTGACAGATCCCGGGTCCTGGTTGGCCGTTGACCTCAAGCTCCGCCCTGAAGGCGAAGTATAAGAAGATGGTGCCTTCCCCCGCAGGCCAGTTTACTATCGGGCTGCTGGGGAACAGACACGCTTAATAAAGCCTCATCGACTTCACTCTATTCGTCTCACGGAGTCTTTGTGCGCCACACCTGTGTCCCCAGAGCATTAGACTGGATCCAGAATGAAGCTGTAAGACCATTAGAAAATAGCACAAAAAAAATTATTCAGCTATATTTTACTTGAACAGCAACAGTTTTTAGCCTGGATGTTCCGCTGATGGCTGAATGTTCATCAACACTGTGGTAAGCTGTACAGACCAGGAGAAATTCTCTCGATGGCGAGTAGGTGAATTTGGTCAAACCAGTGCCGGGATTCTCCCCTACCCGGTGGGGCGGGGGGTCCCGACAGGATGGAGTGGTGGGAACCACTCCGGCGTCGGGCCACCCCAAAGGTGTGGATTTCTCCGCACCTGGAGGGGCCAAGCCCACACCTTGAGTGGCTAGCCCCGCGCCGGAGTGGTTGGTGCGCCACCAGCCGGCGGGAAAGGCATTTGGCGCCACGCCAGCCGAGGCCAAAAGGACTTCGCCGGCCGGCGGAAGTCCGCGCATGCGCAGGAGTGTCAGCAGCTGCTGACGTCAACCCCGCGCATGCGCAGGGTGGGTGCCTCTTACCCGTCGGCCATGGTGAAGGCTGTGGCCGAGGCGGAGGGAAAAGAGTGCCCCACGGCACAAGCCCCCCCACGGATCGATGGGCCCCAGATCGCCCCGCGCCCCCCCAGGACCCCGGAGCCCATCCGCGCCACCTAGTCCCGCCGGTAAGAGAGGTGGTTTGATTCTCGCCGGCGGGACAGGCATTCCAGCAGCGGGACTTCGGCCCATCTCGGGCCGGAGAATCGCTGGGGGGGGGGGGGGTGGGGGCGCTGATCAGCGCGGCTCCCATCCCCGCCGAATATCCGGTGCCGGAGAATTCGGCAACCAGCTGGGGCGGGATTCGCGCCATCCCCCAGCGATTCTCCGATCCAGCGGGGGGTCGGAGAATCCCGCCCCAGATGTCAGAACGCTAAAACAAAAACAGAAAATGCTGGACAATCTCAGCAAGCCTTACAGTTGTCCAGCGGTCTCTGTTTTTGTTTCAGATTCCAGCATCCACAGTAATTTACATTTGTCAGAACTATAAAACTTGACTCAAGACTAGTTTTGGAGAAGCATTTCCCCAGTTTCTTTTCTGACTGCTATCCAGTAGTCTCTGTTGGAAAGTGTGGATATGAACACATCAGACCAAGGGACAATAGTAGCCACTATATTTGAAAAGCCCATTAATGCGCAGCTACACTTGAAGAATGACCTTAATAATAATAATAACCTTTTATTGTCACAACTATGAAGTTACTGTGAATAGCCCCTTATGTCAAATTGTGTCCTGGGGATGAAAATCCAGCAGGGGAGGGAGACGAATTTGTGGTGGAAGCTCAATTCTGTCATGTTCTTTCTCTCTTCTGCCATCGTTCAAAGGGGAGCTGCTATATCCGCCAAGCTCCCTTGATCACATCACTTTTGGCAATGGGACTGGCAGGCCAGTGGGTTCGGATGGGGATCGTGCCAATACTGCCCCACTGCACAGCCAGCAGTAGGTATGCTGGCAGCTGGGCCTCATGATGCCATGTCCAAATGACAATTGCTAGAAGCGATTGCAATTGCAGTTTGGATATCTGTACAGAAGTGAGGAGGATTCCACAGATTTAAAAGTTTGGTCGTACTTACCTTGTCACTTCCCTCAATGAAATGATAAAATAGTGCTCCAAAACCCCCATCAACTCAGCAAGTGCACCAGGCCAACAGTGCCAATACTGGTGCCGATTTAGCACTGCTGCCTCACGGCGCCGAGGTGCCAGGTTGGATCCGGGCCCTGGGTCACTGTCGGTGTTGAGTTTGCACATTCTCCCCGTGTTTGCGTGGGCTTCGCCCCCACAACCCAAAGATGTGCAGGATAAGTGGATCGGCCATGCTAAATTGCCCCTTAATTGGAAATAATGAATTGGGTACTAAAAATTTAAGAAAGAAAAAAGTACTGGTGCAGATGTCTACCTCAATTGGTAAAAGAACTCTGCCTCCAGGATTTGGGATTTGGTGACATAGGTAAATGGCTGGGTAGATCTCAATCTCTGTACTGTTGGAGCCAGTGCCATAGCTGCAACTTTGGAGCTTCACATTTTTCCAGCTCATGACTTATATCTGAGAACTGAGCATGAATTGAACGGTTCCCACAGCAACACAACCTGCAGCTTGTATCTTCACTAGAGAACACGCATGACTAAAAATAACTGCAAGCCAAGTCCTTTACACTAATTTAAGTCATGGTGATGTCAGTGCAGAACTGCAGAACAAAGGCATATAATAGGAAGCGTTTGCAGGGGAGATTGTCTTTGCTTAGATACTGGGATGTGTTTCTGTATCCTTGCAAAACTCAGTCACAATCATTAAGAAGTAACCAGAAGTGGAAATTAATAATAGCATGCCAATTTCTTGAGTATGTTCAGTTACATAATTATTCACAGCTCCAAGTGCACCTTGGGCTTGAGATCAGGAGCCAGAAAGGAAACCAAGTAGCTGCTATTTAGAGGAAACCAGTTGCATAGAGGAGCAAAGGTTCTTACAAGAATTTGACCTTTGGTATGGATGAAGAACACGGTGGTGGGGAGGGGGTGGGGGGGGGGGGGCAACCTGGCACAAACGAAATCCAGTGCAGTGACACCACATGTAATCAAATGGCAAGTGGTGAAATGGCCCAGTATCCAGACCGCCCTGGCTAGAAAGGTGGAGTATGTTTTGAGGGGAGATTGAAGGGTACCTGTCCTATAAGGCAACAATACATTCTGCTTGCAACAAGGCTGAGGCATGAAAGGTAAGGGCTACACAGCCTGTGGAAGGCTGGGGTCTGTGCTGTAGTTTGGATGTGGATGCAATTGTGACTGGAACCACAATTTTGACACTAGTCCCGGCATGGAGAGTCCATGCCCACAGTGTTCCTTGTGCTAATCCAGGTGAGTGGGTGCCAGGGTAAAGGCAAGCGGGTTTTGTCCACCTGAATCGTTAGTTGCATCCTTCTAATACTCTTTCCTCCTTAAAATATCAAAATTGCAGAATTCCCAGGGCAGCCTTACATGATGGCACCAACATAGGCTCTGCGTTAACATGTGTGTGTTTAAGAGGAGAAATATTGGCCCTGCTAAGTTTGACTATATTTCCTTCATTACTTTGTAGGCAGTGGGAAATAAACAACAAATGGAAGAGCCACTTATCACTAATAACAGAAGCGATTTTGAAAATATACCACACAATTCTACTTGAAAATGGAACACTTCACCTTTAGCATCCGTTTTACTAAACACTTTGCCAAATAGATAGATATACTCTATTTTATTAATTAATTTTGTCATCCTACTGAAAAGAGGAAGGTTTATTCTAATATATGTATTAGCATAATAACACAAGCATGTAGATTGAACCCCATATCAAAACCTCTCAAAAGCTACACAGCCAATTACTTTGTGAGAACTGTTCAAACCAACCGGGCAGTCTACAAATCCAGAATATTATTGTTGAAAAAGAAAATACTTGCCGTCAAAATTTTTCATCTTGCACTCATCAGAACAGTCACAAGATTGCCAAATTTCAAAGAGAGAAACAATTTATACTGTGTGAGAAAAGGACACTGAATGGATTAGATGCTCACCTCTCTGGAATGAACAAGTGAACTCATGACCTTCTGACTCAGAGGCAAGGGTATCGCCACTAAGTCAAGGTGGATACAGAATGCAATACAAGTCTCAACATATATTAACAAGTTCAAAAAGGTGGGGTGGGGTCATGTAATGTGAACGCAGGAGCGGCTGCGTTTTCACGAGCTCCGGCTCTGCTCGTCTTTTAACCTGTTTGCACATCTTTTAAATGTCTTTTCTTGGCATACATAGTAAAAACTATGTCCTGAGATTTGGTCGATCAATGTTTCAGCACTATTGAGACAAAATGCTTAAATCCTTGATTTGTGGCAGCTGGAAGGGATTCATAGAATCATAGAATTTACAGTGCAGAAGGAGGCCATTCAGCCCATCGAGTCTGCACCAGCTCTTGGAAAGAGCACCCCACCCAAGGTCAACACCTCCACCCTATCCCCATAACCCAGCAACCAAACCCAACACTAAGGCCAATTTTGGACACTAAGGGCAATTTATCATGGCCAATCCACCTAAGCTGCACATCTTTGGACTGTGGGAGGAAACCGGAGCACCCGGAGGAAACCCACGCACACACGGGGAGGATGTGCAGACTCCGCACAGACAGTGACCCAAGCCGGAATCGACATGGGGCGAGGCCTTCTCATTAGTGGCGCAGCCGCTTCTGGGAGGCTTCCCGCCCTGATGATACGGTATTCTAACGGATGATGGCGGCTAACGATGATGTTGATTCATATGAATGTCTTGGCACTGTGGAGCAGATCATTAAAGCCCAATTTCACAGTCGCGAAGCATTTTTATGGAGGAGTTGGAGGCATACACGGCGGTTCTTTAAAGAAAGGGAGCACTGTCCTTGGTGGATCGAGGGAGCACAGTTAATCCAGTATTGGAGGCCTGGAGTTGGGTTGGCCTTCTGACCCCTGGTTCTATGTTGTCCTGTCCCTGATGTCGGTAAAGAAGAGTTGAGATGGCTGAGCCTGCGGGTCATCCACCTCTGCTGAAGCCTGTGCTGTCGGGTGAGAAGGCATGTTGGAAGCAATGCGGTTTTGTGCTTTGATTGTTGGAGTCCTTGGAGATCCTGAAGCGTGCTGTCTTTGATCCGACTTTATCCTTGATTTCTGCTTTCTTTGTGCGCCAGTGGAGAAGTCTTTATCCTGAATATTGCCCCGCATCTCAGTTGTTTACCTGGCCTTGGCTCTGTTAATCATTTTGTTGTCTGTTGATGTTGTCAATTTATTTGGTGCAGGGAAGTGAGTAATTCGGGTGTGAAGTCCGGCACCACTGGTTGTCCTGATTTAATACGTTTATATCATGTTAAGCTGAATGTTGAATTTGTGCAAAGTATCTTTATTCTAATGTATCCTGGGGGAGTGGGTTTGGTGTGGAGGACGAGCAGAACTGGAGCGGGAGGGGTGGAAGGGTTGGGTTGGCAGGAGTAGTTCTGTCCTCACTATGTTTGAGGAAGGTCCTCCTAGCGAGAACTAATCTTTTTTGTTGTTTAGCATCCTTTCATTTTCAGGCCAGGCAGTCTGTGTTATCCTGCTGAAGACTGGGATTTGTTTGGCTAGAATTAACGATTGGTGGTGCCGGGTCCTCTCTTTGCCACCTTGTGGTTATATCACGGCTGTCTGTTCTGACCGGCACATGGGGAAGTTTAATTTACGCTGTGAGTGTTAGTATATTTCCCCTTTAGTTGTGGGGTTCTTGGGACATTGTTTTCTTCCTTCTTTTTGTTTTGAAACTGCCCAAAACTCTGTTGATGCTCCCATCACTGAACCAGACATTAGTGACTGGAGATCAATGCCTCAGGTTGCTCAGAAATTTAACCGTTCTGCCTATAACTTGTACACACAGGGGTAGGACCAGGCTGTGGGGTTGGGGGGGGGGGGGGGGGGGGTGATTTACAGCAGAAGCTGTATCGGGAAGGTTCTTTTCTTATACAAATCATTTTTAAGTAAACTTGCTGAATAATCCCCATCCCAAACCCTCACCAACTGACCAGAAAATCTGGGCCAATGTATAAATGTTCACCGATTTTAGACAGTACTCAGTATAATTCTTATCTCTCCTCTCCTCGGGGCAGCATGGTAGCAGAGTGGTTAGCACAGTTGCTTCACAGCTGCAGGGTCCCAGGTTTGATTCCCGGCTTGGGACACTGCGAAGAGTCTGCACTTTCTCACCGTGTGTGCGTGGGTTTCCTCTGGGTGCTCCGGTTTCCTCCCCCAGTCCAAAGATGTGCAAGTTAGGTGGATTGACTAAGCTAAATTGCCCCTAGTGTCCAAAAAAAGGTTAGGTGGGGTTACGGGGATAGGGTAGAGGTGTGGGGATAGGGTGGTAGTGTGAGAGGTGCTCTTTCCAAGGGCTGGTGCAGACTCGATGGGCCGAATGGCCTCCTGCTGCACTGTAAATTCCATGATTCTCTCAATCTATGTGTAAACATGCAGTTCATAACAAAACATAAATTTGCTTTTTGGTACAAATTAACTTACTTTGCCTAATGTATGCAAACCGTACTAAACAATGTAAAGCAATGCTACCATCTGTGTCTCCCCCTTTTACCATCAGGGTGATGATTCCTGCTGAGCACCACCATTATTCCATGTTTTGCGAAAGCTGACGTTCTTCACTTACAACTTTAGACACTGTCTACTGGCTATTCAACCATCAAGGCCATCACAAGCCACTTTGCACCATCCCAAATATCCAGAACCTTTCTATTTACAGAGAAGGCAGACAGGTACAGATACAAGTAACATTTGCATTATATAAGTTCCAGGCAGTGGTGGTCTCCAACAAGACAAAATCTGACCACCACCGCCACATAACAATCAAACAGGGGTACTATCCCTGAATTTCCCTACCATCAACAACCATTGACTAGAAACTTAACCAGACCAGCACATAAATACTGTGGCTGTGGAAGTATCTCAAAGATTGGGTACTCTGCAGTAAGTGTCTCACCTCATCATTCCAAAAACCTTTTCACCATCTATGAGGCACAAGTCAGGAATGCGATGGAATGCTCTCCAAATTTCAAGTTTTGTTTTTGACTGTGAGCAACACAAGCATTTATTGGCCATGCCCATTTGCCACGATGGGTGCAACTCCAAACTCATCCAGGACAAAGCAGCCCATTTGATCAGCACCAAATCCACCACCTTAAATATTCACTCCCTCTGTCACCAGCGCACCATGGCTGCAGTGTGTACTATCTACAAGGTGCACTGCAGCAACTAACCAAGAACTCCTCAGCTCTCTCACTTTTTCTAAGGCAGGTCCTCGGGATGGGAGAATTACTTGCTTCCACACCAATTTGTTGGGTTTGGAAATGGCTGGCAAGTCCAATGTGCGATCTGCAGACACTGCCACAAGTGGGGCAATGGTGCTTGAAGGGTTGGGTAGATTGGTTGTTTGGAGCACTCCCTTCAATGTCTCGACTTCACTTCTACACATTCCTGGCGAAGTCTGGCGATGGGTTGAGTCACTTCCCAGGCGAGCCTTCTTCATTTGGCCGTGCTCAGGCCAGGATCTGCCATGGATTGGCCAGGATGTTTGACCTTTTCTTCAAATCCCACAACCTTTCCCACCTAGAAGAACACGGGCAGCAGACACTTGGAAACACCACCAGCTCCCCAGCAAGTCACATTGAATCCTGGCATTGAAACATATTGCCATTCCTTCTTTGGATCAAAAATCCTGGAATTCCCTTCCTAATCGCACTATGGGAGTACTTTAATCAATCAGACTGCAGCGGTTCAAGAAAGCAGCTCACCACCACCTTCTCAAGGGCAATTAGGGGTGGGCAATAACTGTTGGCCTAGCCAGCGATACCCAAATCCAATGAAAGAATAAAAGAAAAAGCTTCTCAAATGTGGACAGCAAGCTAAAGTGCCACACAATTAATAGAAATTGAATTCAAAAAATCAAATCTTCAATACAAATAATTGGGTTGCGCAGCAATTTTTAAGAATTATTTTTGGCTGCACCTTGAACTTTTTTCCTGCAAGTCAGTAGCTGGAGCTCCCCCTGATGGCTCAATGGATAATGTGAAACAAGTTATATCTACCTCTACAACACAAGGCACTTCACAGGAATACTATAAAACGAGGTTTGGGGAGGGAATTCCAGAGCTTAGGACCCAGGCATTTGAAGGCATGGCCACCAACGAAGGAGCAATTAAAATCGGGGATGCTCTAAATGTCCGAATTAGGTGAGTGCTGATATCTTGGAGTGTTGTAGGGCTGGAGGAATTCATAGAGGGGTGAGGCCCTGGAGCGAATTGCAAACAAGGATGAGAATTTTAAAATCAAGACATTGCTTGACCAATAGCCACTGTAGGTCAGCGAGCACAGGGGCAATATGGAACAGGACATTGTGCAAATGGACAATAGTGTTTTGGATGGGTAGAATTTGTGAGGCCAGTCAGGAATGTGTAAGATTATTCAAATCTAGAGGTTACAAAGCAGTGAATGAGAGTTTTAGCAGCAGATAAGCCAAAACAGGCATGAAGTGCTATGCAGTTTGTCCTCGTGGAAACTCTATGGTCACTGAGGGCGGAGGTAAACCACTTGGCATTTAGTTTGACAGAGCATTGCTTTGACAAGAGTACTTGGTGAGGTATTCTGATGTTTTACAGAACCAGGAGCAGTCCGAGAGAAGCAGTGCAAAACCGCAAGACCCGAGAGCTGATAATGTCTAGAGGCTTTAATTAGGTGAGCAGGAAAATGTTAATCTATATTACAGAGAGACAAAGCAGCAGAAGACTTGGATGGAGATTGAGCAGTGACCGAGGAGTCAAAGCCGGGAAGAAAGCCTCCAGTGAAATCTCAAACTAAAGCAATACCTGCTAAACAGTCACAACAATATCCCAGCCAGGAGAGGAACTGATTTGTAAGTGTTTCTAGATCATAGTCTAGAAAATAAGGCATGGCAGAGAAACTCAGCCCCATGGAATGCACATCCTGTGCCAGGTGGGAAATCTTGGACGTCTATCGTAGCCTGGGCAAACACACATACAGGAAGTGTCACCAGAAAGAGCAGTTTGCGCTCTGGGTATCGGAACTTGAGTAGCAGCTGGAGTCACTACAGCACCGTGGGGAGGTTGAAAGCTTTGTGGGTACAAGGGGCGGGATTCTCCGCTACCCGGCGGGGCGGACGGTTCCGGCGTAATGGAGTGGCGGGAACTACTCCAGTGTTGGGCCGCCCCAAAGGTGCGGAATTCTCCGCACCTTTAGGGGCCAAGCCCTCACCTTGAGGGGCTAGACCCGCGCCAGAGTGGTTTCCGTTCCGTCGGCTAGCAGTAAAGGCCTTTGGCGCCACGCCAGCTGGTGCCAAAAGGTCTTCGCCGGGCGACACATGCGCGGGAGCGTCAGCGGCCGCTCATGGCATCCCCGCGCATGCGCACGGGAGGGGGTCTCTTCCGCCTCCACCATAATGAAGACCACGGCGAAGGCGGAAGAAAAAGAGTGCCCCCAAGGCACAGGCCTGCCCGCGGATCGGTGGGTCCCGATCGCGGGCCTGGCCACCGTGGGGGCATCCCCCGGGGCCAGATCGCCCCGTGCCCCCCCAGGACCACGGAGCCTGCCTGCGCCGCCTTGTCCCGCCGTTCAAAAGGAGGTTTAATCCTCACCGGTGGGCGAGGGTTGACAGCGGCGGGACTTCGGCCCATCGCGCCGACCGGCACGATTCCCACCCCCGCTGAATCTCTGGTGGCAGAGAATTCGAGACATGGCGGGGGCGGGATTCACGCCAGCCCCCGGCGATTCTCCGACCCGGTGGGGTGTCGGAGAATCGCGCCCCATATTCCTGGAGGGGGTCACTGCACAACTTAAGAACATGAATGGATGACCAAGCAAAGAGTTTATCATGGGAAGAAAGAAGAGTGAAAAGCAATAATGATCGGGGATTCAACAGAGCAGGCAGGCATTTCAGTATCCATACATCTGAATACATGATTTGTTATCTTCCTGAAAATAGGGTCAAGGTTGTCACTGGCCAGCTCCAAGACATGGAGGGGCGAGGACAAACAGCCAGATATCATGGCCCATCTCGGTTCCATTAGAAGTAGAAGAGCGATGAGGCCCTGAAAGCAGAGTTTAGGGAGCTAAGAAAGATTGAAAAGCAGAACCTCAAAAGGTAGCAATCCCTTGATTACTCCCTGTACCACATGCTAGTAAGTGCAGAAAAAGAAAAATAGCATTAATGTATATGTGGCTGGCAAGATGATACAGATTTCTGAAGCATTGAGACCACTTCTAGGGGTACAGGCGAGATGGGTTGCATCTTAATAGGGCTGGGACCACTATCCTCAAATTAGGTTTTTCTAGTGCTATTGGGAAACTAACTTGGGAGCGGGATGGGGACTCGAGTAGATTCAAAAGGGATAGATGTTGAAAACGGAAGACAGAAAATTTGAAGGCAAAGGAGCTAAGAAAGCTAGAAAATAGACAAGGGAGTTGGGCGGTGCTAAATGGTGTATACTTCAATGCAAGAAGTCTAGGGAATAAGACAGATGAGCTTCAAGCAGATTGATGCAATGGAGTATGATTATAACATTAGAGACATTGCTTTAAAAGGGGCTGTCATGTGAGAGTACTTTTAAGACATGAATGTTTAAGCAATGTATCTTTAAGAAAACAGTGATGTCAGAGAGTGGGTGGGGCTGAGGTCAGGTCAGCCATTTTGCAGTTTAGTTTTGCAGGTTTTTAGTTTCAGTTTTGAAAAGAGCTGGGTGTGTGTCTGTTGTTTTGCAGTGAGCTGGATCTGCTGTGAGCTCTGCCATGAAAGACTATCTCTGGATCATTTGGGTGATTTAAACTTATAATAGTGAAGCCTTTAACCTGATGTGATTTTGTTTAAAGGTGTCAAGTCTCTTGGAAGTTTGAAGGAACATTTTAAGGAATTATTTACTGTTGCAATATTTTCTGAGTTATCTTTGAAGTAAGGGGTGTTAAGAGATCCAATGTTTATTTAAGATGTTAAGTTGAGTTCATGGAATAAACAGTGTTTTGTGTTTAAAAACCCACGTGTCCATAATTGTAATCCCACCCCTAGGGAAAAAGCCAAAACAAATCCATTAAAGGGAGGTTGGTTGAACTCCATGATACATTTTGGGGTTCTGAAAACGCCTCGCCCATAACAGGGCAAAACTGAGCGTACACTCCTGGTTATAGGATGTTTCGACGAGAATGCGCTGGGGGCAAAAAGGAAGGGAAGGTCATAATATAAATTAAACAATTATAGCTGTTGGTGGGGGGGGGGGTAAATATGGTGGAAGGATCATCAAATAAGGCCATATGGGTTGAACTGAAAAACAAAGTAGGGGCAATCACACCACTGATATTGGACGACAGACTGCCTGTCAGAGGGAGATAGAAGAACACATATGTAGGCAAATCTCAGAGATGCAAAAGCAATAGGCCAGCAATAGAGGGGCATTTCAACTACCCTATTTACTGAAATAGAATTAGTGTGAAAGGAAACATTCAGGAGAACTTTGCCAGTATGTAGCAAGCCCAACACAGTATTCTGGACGTAGTCTTTGGGAATGAAGCTGGGCAGTGGATGGACTATCGTTGGGAAGCACTTTGGTGCAAGTGATCTTAATTCAGTTATATTTGGTGGTTGTGTTACGGAAAAGGACAAAGTAGACCAGGAATAAAAGTTCTTAATGAGGAAAAAGTTAATTTTACGAAGTTGTGATGTGATTTAGCTGAAGTAGACTGAAAGCAGCAACCTGAAGAGAAATCAGCGTCAGATTAATGGGAGAGATTCAAAGAGATGGTGAGGGTTCAGAGCAATTTCCCATAAAGAAAAAGAGTGGGACTGACAAATACAATGATCCCTAGATATCAAGGAGCTTAGAGAGGATAAGAGAGGGAACACATACCGAGGGCTCAATACTGTACTACATAAAACCTAGGGGTCATAAAAAGAGTGAAATTTTACAAAGTTAGGAAAGCAAAGAGCCAGCATTTGTTGTCCATTCCTAATTGCCGCTGGAAAGTGTTGAGATGCCTCCTTGAAACGCTGCAGTCCATATTCAAACAAAGCGAGGAAAACCCAAATAGGTTTCAGAAATACACACAGAATGAGAGGCTAACTAAAGAAATTGTGGGGCCTATTAGGGTCCTTATGGGTAACCCATGTTGAGGCAGGGGATACTTCCTTAATGAATACTTTTCATCCCCCGAGAGGCCAACATTTCAATCAGGGAGATGCGTGAAATATTTGATTTAATTAACATATTGTTTCATGTTTTTGAAAGTCGATAAATCTCAAGGCCCGGATGAAACATATCCGAAATTGTGAAGGGAAGCACGAGAAAAAATATAGTGGAGGCTCTAACCATCATTTTTCCGGGGGGGGGGGGGCGGGGGGCAGGCACCCGCGCTGGCTAACTAAAGTTAGCTAGTGAATGGAGGTGAGAGGAGGGCTGCAGACATTGGAGTCTGGTTAGCAGGTTTTGATGGGTCTACGAGGCGAGCAAAGCGGGTCAGGCTCATGGGGCAGGGCCCGGTGGTATACAAAGAACAAACAAAGAACAAAGAAATGTACAGCACAGGAACAGGCCCTTCGGCCCTCCAAGCCCGTGCCGACCATACTGCCCGACTAAACTACAATCTTCTACACTTCCTGGGTCCGTATCCTTCTATTCCCATCCTATTCATATATTTGTCAAGATGCCCCTTAAATGTCCCTATCGTCCCTGCCTCCACTACCTCCTCCGGTAGTGAGTTCCAGGCACCCACTACCCTCTGCGTAAAAAACTTGCCTCGTACATCTACTCTAAACTTTGCCCCTCTCACCTTAAACCTATGCCCCCTAGTAATTGACCCCTCTACCCTGGGGAAAAGCCTCTGACTATCCACTCTGTCTATGCCCCTCATAATTTTGTATACCTCTATCAGGTCGCCCCTCAACCTCCTTCGTTCCAGTGAGAACAAACCGAGTTTATTCAATCGCTCCTCATAGCTTATGCCCTCCATACCAGGCAACATTCTGGTAAATCTCTTCTGCACCCTCTCTAAAGCCTCCACATCCTTCTGGTAGTGTGGCGACCAGAATTGAACACTATACTCCAAGTGTGGCCTAACTAAGGTTCTATACAGCTGCAACATGACTTGCCAATTCTTATACTCAATGCCCCGGCCAATGAAGGCAAGCATGCCGTATGCCTTCTTGACTACCTTCTCCACCTGTGTAGCCCCTTTCAGTGATCTGTGGACCTGTACTCCTAGATCTCTTTGACTTTCAATACTCCTGAGGGTTCTACCATTCACTGTATATTCCCTACCTGCATTAGCCCTTCCAAAATGCATTACCTCACATTTGTCCAGGTTAAACTCCATCTGCCATCTCTCCGCCCAAGTCTCCAGACAATCTAAATCCTGCTGTATCCTCAGACAGTCCTCATCGCTATCCGCAATTCCACCAACCTTTGTGTCGTCTGCAAACTTACTAATCAGACCAGTTACATTTTCCTCCAAATCATTTATATATACTACAAAGAGCAAAGGTCCCAGCACTGATCCCTGTGGAACACCACTGGTCACAGCCCTCCAATTAGAAAAGCATCCCTCCATTGCTACCCTCTGCCTTCTATGGCCTAGCCAGTTCTGTATCCACCTTGCCAGTTCACCCCTGATCCCGTGTGACTTCACCTTTTGTACTAGTCTACCATGAGGGACCTTGTCAAAGGCCTTACTGAAGTCCATATAGACAACATCTACTGCCCTACCTGCATCAATCATCTTAGTGACCTCCTCGAAAAACTCGATCAAGTTAGTGAGACACGACCTCCCCTTCACAAAACCGTGCTGCCTCTCACTAATACGTCCATTTGCTTCCAAATGGGAGTAGATCCTGTCTCGAAGAATTCTCTCAAGTAATTTCCCTACCACTGAAGTAAGGCTCACCGGCCTGTAGTTCCCGGGATTATCCCTGCCACCCTTCTTAAACAGAGGAACAACATTGGCTATTCTCCAGTCCTCCGGGACATCCCCTGAAGACAGCGAGGATCCAATGGTGATGATGATGGTGGATAACAAGGAGGGGGGGGGGGTGAAAGACCCCCAGTTAGGATAGTCACATGGAACGTAAGGGGGTTGGGAGACCCAGTCAAGAGGTCAAGGGTGCTTGCGCATCTTAAAAGTTTGAAGGCCGATGTAGCAATGCTGCAGGAGACTCACTTTTTTTGTAAATTTAGAGTTAATTTCCAATTAAGGGGCAATTTAGCGTGGCCAATCCACCTACCCTGCACATCTTTGGGTTATGGGGGCAAAACCCACGCAAACACAGGGAGAATGTGCAAACTCCACATGGACAGTGATGCAGGAGACTCACTTGAGGGTGAAGGATCAGGTGACACTTAAAAAGGGCTGGATTAGCCAGGTGTTTCACTCTAGATTTGACGGAAGGGCTCGAGGGGTAGGGGTAATGGTCAGCAAAAGGGTATGGTTCCAGATGGAGAAGGTGGTTGCAGATCAGGGGGGTAGGTATGTGATTGTGGCAGGGGCGCTGGAGGGGAGGCTAGTGGCACTGGTAAGTGTATATGTTCCCAATTGAGGCGATGTGGGATTCGCGAAGGTGTGTGGTGCCATCCCCGATTACGACTCACACAAACTGATAGTGGGGGAAGGGGAGGACTGGAACTTGGTGCAGGAGCCAAGGTCGGACAGGTCACGGCTGCGCTGGGTGGTCCCATCAGGGGGCGGGGGGGGGGGGCGAAGGCGCTGGCTGGGCTAATGGTGGAAATGGAAGGGGTGGACTCTTGGAGGTTTCTGCACCTGAGGGAGTGGGAGTACTCGTTTTTCACAGCGGTCCATAAGGTATACTCACGGATCGGCTTTTTTGTGATGTGGAAGGCGCTGTTGGCTGGGGTTAAGAGGTCAGACTACTCGGCAATTGCAATATCAGATCATGCTCCGCATTGGGTGGCTATGGTACCGGAGAAGGGGATGGTACAGAGACCAGGGTGGAAGTTAGATGTGCGGCTGTTGGGGGACCGAGAGTTTTGTGACCAAATTGAAAAAGTAATCAAGGAATATGTAGGTTTCAACTGCACGGGTGAGGTGTCGAAGGCGGTTGTCCAGGAGGCTTTAAAGGCAGTGGTGAGGGGTGAGGTGATCTCATGCAAGGCTAGGCAATAAGAGGTTGGAGCGCCAGAGGGTAATAGAGGAGATGCTGGAGGTAGATAGCAGGTAGAAGGGGACCCGGCAAAGTTGGAAAAGAAGAAGGAACTACAGGCGAGCTTTGACCGACTATCTACCAGGAAGGCGGTACGCCAATTGAGGCGAGAAAGAGGTGCAGTTTACGAGCATGGAGAGAAGGCGGTATGTTGACGGGTCAGCTCTGGAGGGAGGCTGTGGCAAGGAAAATTGTCCAGGTGCGGGACAGGGCAGGGAAGTTGGTGGTAGCTCCAGATCAGATTAACAAGGTCTTTAAGGAATTCTGAGAGGTTGTACAGATCAGAGCCACCTGGGGGATGCTGGAAAAAGCAGGAATTTCTAGATGGGTTGGCGTACCCGAGGTTAGGGGAGGGGGACAGGGCGACATTCGAGGGGGCGATAATGGAGCAGGAGATAAAAGATGCGATTGGGTGGATGCAGTCGGGGAAATTGGCAGGGCCGGATAGGTTTCCGGTGGAATATTATAAAAAATTCAAAGATAAGCTGGTACCGCTGATTGTGGGGATGTTTGCGGAGGCGATAGGGAAGGGGGGGTTACCACAAACTTGGGAGCAGGCATCAATTTTCCTGTTACTTAAAAGAGATAAGGATCCGACAATATAGGCCCATATCACTTTTTAAAAAATATATTTTTATTAAAGTATTTGCAAAATTTTTGTAACAAAATAACATTAACATGGTAAAATAAACATTTCCCCACCCGACCCAATCTTCACACACCTCAATCATCTAACACCTATCCCCCCCCGCCCCCTCAGAATACTGCTTCTGCCGACATTTAAATTTTCCCTGAGAAAGTCAACGAACGGCTGCCACCTCCGGGAGAAACCTAACATTGACCCTCTTAAGGCAAACTTTATTTTCTCAAGACTGAGAAACCCAGCCATGTCACTAACCCCGGTCTCTACACTCGGGGGCTTCGAGTCCCTCAACATTAAAAGGATCCGTCTCTGCGCTACTGGAGGGCAAAGGGCGGGATGTCGGCCTCTTTCGCTCCCTGAACCCTCCGGATCTTCTGACACTCCAAAGACGATCGCTACCTCTGGACTCGGCCCCACCCGTGTTTCTAGCAACGTGGACATTGCCTTTGCAAACCCCTGCCAAAATCCTCTGGAGCTTCGTGCATGCCCAAAACATGTGGACAAGGTTTGCTGGGTTCCCGCGCACCTCTATCTTCTACCCCGAAAAACTTGCTCATCCTCGCCGCCGTCAGGTGTGCCCGGTGGACTACCTTAAATTGTATTAAGCTAAGCCTGGCATATGATGAGGAACTGACCCTGCTTAGGGCCTCTGCCTCCAACAGCTCCTGGTAGATATCAGACACCTACCCCTCCCTCACCCAGGTACCGGAAACTACTCTATCCTGTATCCCCCGTGGCGGCAGCAGCGGAAAGGCCGGCACCTGTTTCCTAAGGAGGTCTTGCACTTGCAAATATCTAAAACCATTCCCTGGCAGCAGTTTAAATTTATCCTCCAGCGCCTTCAAGCTGGGAAAGCTCCCATCTATAAACACATCCCCCATCCTTCCAATTCCTGCCCTCTGCCAGCTCTGGAACCCGCCATCCAGCCTGCCCGGTACAAACCTGTGGTTGTTACAAATCGGGGTCCAGACCAACGCACGCTCCATCTTCTTATACATCCTCCACTGCCCACAGATCCTCAGTGCCGCCACTACCACCGGACCTGTGGGGTAGCGGGCCGGCGAGACCGGCAGAGGTGCCGTTACCAATGCTCCCAGACTGGTGTCTTTACATGACGCCGCCTCCAACCGCTCCCATGCCGACCCCTCCCCCACTACCCACTTCCTAATCATGGCTAGATTAACCGCCCAGTAGTAGTTGCAGAAGTTCGGCAGCGCCAACCCACCCTCCCCCCGACTATGCTCCAACAACACTTTCTTCACCAGCGGGGTTTTATTTGCCCTCACAAAGCCCGAAAGATCTTGTTCACCCGCTCGAAAAAGGCTTTAGGGATAAAGATGGAGAGGCACTGAAAGACAAACAGAAATCTGGGGAGGACCGTCATTTTCACGGTCTGTACCCTCTCTGCCAGTGACAACGGGAGCATGTCTCATCGCTTTAAGTCCTCTTCCATTTGCTCTACCAACCGGGATTGATTAAGCTTATGCAGTGCCTCCCATTTCCGAGCCACCTGGATTCCCAGATAGCGAAAGCTCTTCCCTACCATTCTAAGTGGCAGCTCTCCCAGTCTCTCCTCCTGCCCTCTAGCCTGAATCACGAACACCTCGCTCTTCCCCATGTTCAATTTATACCCCGAAAAACTGCTAAATTCCCCCAAGATCCGCATAACCTGCCCCATCCTCTCCAACAGGTCCTAAATGTACAAAAGCAAATCATCCGCGTAGAGCGAGACCCGGTGCTGCCCCCCCCCCCCCCCCCCCCGAACCAGCCCCTGCCAGTTCCTCGAAGCTCTTAACACCATGGCCTGTGGATCTATAGCGAGAGCAAACAATAATGGGGAGAGGGGGCACCCTTGCCTTGTCTCTCGATGCAATTTAAAATACCCAACCTCAGCCAATTCATACGCCGCTCGCTACAGGCGCCTGGTAGAGCAACCACACCCAGCCAATAAAGCCCTCACCAAACCCAAATCTTTCCAGCCTCCCACAGGTGACCTCCACTCCACCCGATCAAAAGCCTTCTCCGCATCCATCGCTACCACCACCTCCGCCTCTCCTCTTTCTGAGAGCATCCATCGCTACAACCACCTCCGCCTCTCCTCTTTCTGAGGGCATCCATCGCTACCACCACCTCTGCCTCTCCTCTTTCTAAGGGCATCCATCGCTACCACCACCTCCGCCTCTCCTCTTTCTGAGGGCATCCATCGCTACCACCACCTCCGCCTCTCCTCTTTCTGAGGGCATCCATCGCAACCACCACCTCTGCCTCTCCTCTTTCTAAGGGCATCCATCGCTACCACCACCTCCGCCTCTCCTCTTTAAGACCATAAGACATAGGAGCGGAAGTAAGACCATTCGGCCCACCGAGTCCACTCCACCATTCAATCATGGCTGATTTCAACTCCATTTACCCGCTCTCTCCATAGCCCTTAATTCCTCGAGAAATCAAGAATTTATCAACGTCTGTCTTAAAGACACTCAACGTCCCGGCCTCCACCGCCCTCTGTGGCAATGAATTCCACAGACCCACCACTCTCTGGCTGAAGAAATTTCTCATCTCTGTTCTAAAGTGACTCCCTTTTATTCTAAGGCTGTGCCCCCGGGTCCTAGTCTCCCCTGCTAATGGCAACAACTTCCCTACATCCACCCTATCTAAGCCATTCATTATCTTGTAAGTTTCTATTAGATCTCCTCTCAACCCCCTAAACTCCAATGAATATAATCCCAGGATCCTCAGACATTCATCGTATGTTAGGCCTACCATTCCTGGGATCTGTGTGAATCTCCACTGGACCTGCTCCAGTGCCAGTATGTCCTTCCTGAGGCGTGGGGCCCAAAATTGCTCACAGTATTCTAAATGGGGCCTAACTAATGCTTTATAAAGCTTCAGAAGTACATCCCTGCTTTTATATTCCAAGCCTCGAGATAAATGACAACATTGCATTTGCTTTCTTAATTACGGACTCAACCTGCAAGTTTACCTTTAGAGAATCCTGGACTAGGACTCCCAAGTCCCTTTGCACTTCAGCATTATGAATTTTGTCACCGTTTAGAAAATAGTCCATGCCTCTATTCTTTTTTCCAAAGTGCAAGACCTCGCACTTGCCCACGTTGAATTTCATCAGCCATTTCTTGGACCACTCTCCTAAACTGTCTAAATCTTTCTGCAGCCTCCCCACCTCCTCCATACTACCTGCCCCTCCACCTATCTTTGTATCATCGGCAAGCTTAGCCAGAATGCCCCCAGTCCCGTCATCTAGATCGTTAATATACAAAGAGAACAGCTGTGGCCCCAACACTGAACCCTGCGGGACACCACTCGTCACCGGTTGCCATTCCAAAAAAGAACGTTTTATCCCAACTCTCTGCCTTCTGCCTGACAGCCAATCGCCAGTCCATGTTAGTACCTTGCCTCGAATACCATGGGCCCTTATTTTACTCAGCAGTCTCCCGTGAGGCACCTTATCAAAGGCCTTTTGGAAGTCAAGATAGATAACATCCATTGGCTCTCCTTGGTCTAACCTATTTGTTATCTCTTCAAAGAACTCTAACAGGTTTGTCAGGCACGACCTCCCCTTAGTAAATCCATGCTGACTTGTCCTAATCCGACCCTGCACTTCCAAGAATTTAGAAATCTCATCCTTAACAATGGATTCTAGAATCTTGCCAACAACCGAGGTTAGGCTAATTGGCCTATAATTTTCCATCTTTTTCCTTGTTCCCTTCTTGAACAGGGGGGGGTTACAACAGCAATTTTCCAATCCTCTGGGACTTTCCCTGACTCCAGTGACTTTTGAAAGATCATAACTAACGCCTCCACTATTTCTTCAGCTATCTCCTTTAGAACTCTAGGATGTAGCCCATCTGGGCCTGGAGATTTATCAATTTTTAGACCTCTTAGTTTCTCTAGCACCTCCTTTGTGATGGCTAACATATTCAACTCTGCCCCCTGACTCTCCTGAATTGTTGGGATATTACTCATGTCTTCTACTGTGAAGACTGACGCAAAGTACTTATTTAGTTCCTCAGCTATTTCCTTGACTCCCATCACTAGATTACCAGCGTCATTTTGGAGCGGCCCAATGTCTACTTTTGCCTCCCATTTGTTTTTTATGTCTTTAAAGAAACTTTTACTATCATTCCTAATGTTACTGGCTAGCCTACCTTCATATTTGATCCTCTCTTTCCTTATTTCTCTCTTTGTTATCCTCTGTTTGTTTTTGTAGCCTTCCCAATCTTCTGACTTCCCACTACTCTTTGCCACATTATAGGCTTTCTCTTTTGCTTTGATGCATTCCTTAACTTCCTTTGTCAGCCATGGCTGCCTAATCCCCCCTCTGATAACCTTTCTTTTCTTTGGGATGAACCTCTGTACTGTGTCCTCAATTACTCTTTTTGCCAGAACACTGGTCCCAGCTCGGTTCAGGTGGAGACCATCCCAACAGTATAAGTCCCCCCTGTCCCAAAACTGATGCCAGTGTCCCATGTAAAGGAACCCCTCTTTCCCACACCACTCTTTCAGCCACGTGTTAACTTCCCTTATTCTTGCCTCCCTATGCCAATTTGCACGTGGCTCGGGCAGTAGTCCGGAGATTATGACCCTTGAGGCCCTGTTTTCTTAATTTGAATCCTAGCTCTTTATAATCTCTAAACAGGTCCTCTTTTCTAGACTTGCCTATGTTGTTGGTACTGACATGGACCACAACAACTGGATCCTCCCGCTCCCTCTCCAGTATCCTTTCAAGCCGGTCAGAGATGTCCCGCACCCTAGCACCGGGCAGGCAACATACCATGCGGGACTCTTTATCCTGCTCACAAAGGATACTATCTATCCCCCTGATAATAGAATCCCCTACAACTACAACTTGCCTATTTACTCCCTCCCCTTGAATGGCCTGCTGAACCATGGCGCCTTGGTCAGCTGACTCATCCTTCCTGCAGCCCTGTTCGCCATCCACACAGGGAGCAAGTGCCTCATACCTGTTGGACAGGGTCAAGGGCTGAGGCTCCTGAGTTCCTGACTGCTGGTTCCCTTTACCTGCCTGACTTGCAGTCACACCCTGCTGTCCCTGGCCACTGGCAGGATTTAAACTACTTACTCTGACAGGTGTGACTGCCTCCTGAAACACAGTGTCCAGGTAAGTCTCCCCTCCCGGATGTGCCTAAGTGTTTGAAGCTCAGACTCCAGCTCATCAACTCTGAGCCGGAGCTCTTCGAGCAGCCAACACTTACTGCAGATGTGGTCGCTGCAGCTCGCAATGGGATCTGCCAGCTCCCACATCAAGCAGATCACCTGACCAGCCATCACTAATTAATTAATTAGTTTAATTTAAGTTTACGAGTTTAGCTGTGTTTTTTTTAAAATTTGGGGCAGATTTGCTATCAACCAGAGCTTCCCTCTGACGTCACTTTTGGGGGGAAAAACTGGATAACGAAGTTACCGTTAGGTTTTTATACACAGACTGCTCCTCCTCCTCCTCCGAACGGCTCCCGAAATTAGGCCCGGAGAAAGAGAGAGAACAAAACTGTCGGGAAAAAGCACCTTCTCCCACTCTTCACCGAATTACCTCACTGCACCAAATTCTCTCTCTGTCTGTCTGTGTCTCACTCACTCAGGTTGTGTCTCCTTGACCAGCGCAATGCTTACTAAGTGCGCTTTCTGTCTGTCTTTTATACAGATTTTAGGATGACTCACACTAAAACTTCAAAGAGAAGAATGCAATGTGTACCTTTGTGCCCCTTAACAGGCCTCAGGTGACTGCCAGATAACTGCCTCTCAGCAATTAGGGTGGGGGCAGCTTCAGCCAATCAGACACTAATCTACACTGCACTTTTAACTGAAAAACAACAAAATTAGATTAACCACTTACCTTTCCTGGTTACCTCATTGCACCAAATTCTCACTCTGTCTGTGTCTCACTCACTCAGGCTGTCTCTCCTTGACCAGCGCAATGCATCATAGGGCATCATAATAACATTTAAAAGCCTCCGAACGTTGGCCTTGAGTTGCCTGCCCTGAACGAATCCCGTCTGGTCTTCCCCTATCACCCCTGGAACGCAGTCTTCTATCCTTGTGGCCAATATCTTAGCCAACAACTTGGCATCCACATTCAAAAGGGAGATCGGCCTATATGACCCACACTGCTCAGCCCATATCACTTTTAAACGTGGACGCAGTTATTGGCGAAGGTACTAGCAGGTAGGCTGGAGGAGTGCCTCCCGAAGGTAATAGATGAAGATCAGACAGGGTTTGTGAGAGGGAGGCAGCTCTTTTTGAACATTAGGAAGGTATTGAACGTGGTTATGGCACCGGCGGAGGGAAGGAAACAAAGATGGTGTGGCCTCGGATGCCAAGAAAGCATTTGACCAGGTAGAATGGGGGAACTTGATGGCAGTTCTGGAGCGCTTTGGGATTGGACCAAAATTTGTGGACTGGGTAAAGCTATAAGGAGCCGAGGGCGAGTGTCCAAACAAATAACATCAGCTCAGAATACTTTTCTCTCCACCGCGGGACTAGGCAGGGATGTCCTATGTCCCCTCTGCTGTTTGCACTCGCGATTGAGCCGTTGGCCATCGCGTTAAGAAGTTTGGGGGTGTGGAAAGGAATAGTGCGGGGGGGGGGGGGGATAGAGCATAGAGTATCCTTGTATGCCGATGACTTATTATACGTGTTGGAACCGCGTGTGTCAATAGAGGGAATATTGGAGCTGCTTCGGGAGTTTGGGTCTTTCTCGGGTACAAATTAAATCTAGACAAGAGTGAATATTTTGTGGTGTCTCGGCCAGTGGTGGGGGGTCACTTTAGATACCTGGGGGCGCAGGTTGCTTGGAATTATTGGGGGGGGGGGTGGGGGGTGCTCAGTGGATACATTTCTAGTTTTTTGGGAGGGTGAAAGCAGATCTGGCAAGGTGAGATGATCTCCCTCTGTTTCTGGCGGGTTGGGTACAGGCGGTTTTAAACGCATGTTGCCGCGATTTCTGTTTATTTTCCAATGCCTGCCGATTTTCCTCCCAAAGGCATTTTTTAGAGAGATTGAAGGGATGATTATCTCATTCATATGGGAAGGGAAGGTGGCCAGAATTAGAAAGGTACTATAGAGAGGAAGGCAGGCAGGGGGTTTGGGTCTTCCGAACCTGATGTATTATTACTGAACGGCAAATGTGGAGGTGGTGTGGAGCTGGGTCAGGGGTTGACTCCCAGTGGGTCAGAATGGAGGAGTGTTTGTGTCGGGGGTCCGGATTGAAGGCGCTAGCGACAGCGCCGCTCCCGACGGCCCCAGGGAAATACTCAAGGGAGTTCGGTAGTAATAGCTTCATTGAGAATTTGGAGGCAGTTTCGCCAGCACTTTGGGTTGGGGGCAGGGTCAAGGGAAATGCCGATTCGGGGGAACCATAGATTTGAGCCAGGGAAGTGGGATGGAAATTTTCGGAGATGGGAGGAGAAAGGAATTAGGACAAGATTTGTTTCTTGGGGGTCGGTTTACAGGATTGAAGGAGCTGGGAGCAAAGTATGGGCTGGAGCAGGGGGAAATATTTAGATACATGGAGGTTTGAGACTTTGCCTGAAAGGAAAAACAGAGCTTCCTGGTAGAGCAGACCTCCACATTGCTGGAGTAGGTGCTGACGACAGGGGGACTGGAGAAGGGGGTAGTGTCGGCGGTTTACGGGGCTATTTTGAAAGAGGAGAAGGCACCGCTAGATGGGATCAAGGCAAAGTGGGAGGCAGAGTTGGGAGAGGGTATGGAGGAGGGGTTCTGGTGTGCGGTGCTTCGGAGGATGAACGCCTCCACCTCGTGCACGAGGTTGGGGCTGATACAACTGAAGGTGGTATATGGAGCATACCTCACAAGGGCAAGGATGAGTCGGCTCTTTGAGGGGGTAGAAGATGTGTGCGAACGTTGGGCGGGGGGAACCCTGCAAACCACGTTCATAGGTTTTGGCCCTGTCTAAAGCTGAAAGATTACTGGAAGGAGGTATTTAGGGTAATCGTGGTGCACGTGAAACTGGACCCGGGCCCTCGGGAGGCCATATTCGGGGTGTCGGATCAGCAGGGTTGGAAACGGGCGCGGAGGCAGATGTTGTAGCCTTCGCCTCGTTCATCACCCGAAGGCGGATCCTGTTGGGATGGAGATCAATCTCTCCACCCTGTCGTGGCGGGGGGACCTGCTGGAATACCTAACTCTTGAGAAGGTCAAATTTGAACTGAGGGGAAGGATGGAGGGGTTCTACAATTCAAGGCGTTATTCATTATGCATTTTCAAGAATTGGATTACATCGAATATTAGGGGGGTGGGTGCTGAGAGGAGGGGGACTGACTGTATGTGTTAATGGTGACCAAGGGTGATTCCTTTTTGTCATTTGTTTATGTTAACATGCGGGTTGCTGTTTGGGGGTTTGGCGGGACGATGGGATTGTCGTTATTGATACGGGATTGACATTGCATTCGTTACTGATTATTGTTTATTGTTGGTGGGTGTAAATTTGGGAGAAAATGTGAAAAAGGAGAATAAAAATATTATTTTAAAAATAAAATATTGAACTATTATGTAAAAGGTTACAGGCAGGGCAGGACTGAAGTAACTCGTCATGTGAACAGTGAGCAGACATGAATTATAAATTCCACAAGATAAGCATCAAAACGGTTATAATACCTCAACAGTTTGAATTTAACATTCATTCATTTACATTTAACCCTCAAAACTAAAACCATACAGAATCCAAGTAATTCTTTATTTCATTTTTATTCACTACATGTCCAAAGTCTTCCTACTTAAAAAAAATTCTCAACTGCTCATCATAACCTTCCAACATTTGCACAGTAAAACAATTTTTAATTACATTCTCATAAAAAAGTTGCAATGAACATGTAAAAAAAAGATATTGTTTCTAGTAGTAAACAATTTCTATCATCTTAGTTCTAGTCCGCATTAAAAAATTTCAATATTTATCTATCTTAAAGGACAACAGCATGTTTCATTTCTTTCTCACAATTCAGTAGGTAAACTAATCATTTACAGTTGCAGGTTCAACCATGACACATTGCTGCAGTGACGAATGAATTTAACTTGTAGAATCCATTTTCTATATGGGCATTACCAATAGATGTATTATAGATTCAGTACCGTCTATAACCTCTCCCACCCATATCTCCATAGCCACCTCTGCCCCCATAGCCACCTCTTCCTCCATAGCCACCACCACTTCCATGACCCCCTCCACCCCAACCACCCCCTCCTCCTTGGCCTCCGCCTCCTCCTTGGCCTCCGCCTCCCCCCCAGCCACCTCCGCCTCCCCCCCAGCCACCTCCGCCTCCAGCCCCCCAGCCACCTCCGCCCTGGCCACCTCTCCCTCCACCACCCCTGCCACCCCCACCCCCCTGACCACCACCCCAGCCACCCCCACCCCCCTGACCACCACCACGACCACCTCCACCACGACCACCTCTTCCTCCATCCTGTCTCTTCTGCCATGGTGGCATTTCGGGTGGCGGTGCTTCTATCTCAGATGGTCTACCTCCTCGATCAGGCACTCTCCCCATCATAACCTGCCAAAGTAAAGCACAATGTGGGATGAAAACAATGAAGAATGGGCCATTTTAATTTTAAAGAATCTATAGCAAGTTATTTCAATACTGCTTAGATGTAGTTTCACCGATGCACATTTTCCAAGGGGATATAAATTGGAGATAGAAAGTTGCCTGCCGGTAGCTTCAGTGTGGCCCTCGATTTGGGTAGGGAAGTCAAAGAATTAAACAAATGAGAATTGGTACAGAACCTATGGCAGAGACTGCTTTAATTATTACATGATAGATGCATGTTTTAGCACTCATGACATAGGAGGTTGGAGAACTAATCATCTATAAATTGTATAATTATTAAGCCAGAAGGCAGAAGGTGAAGTCGAGTTTTATTAGAATTTGGGCAGCATCGTGGTTAGCATTGCTGCCTCACAGCGCTGAGGACCCAAGTTCGATCCCGGCCATGGGTCACTGACCGTATGGAGTTTGCACATTCCCAGGGCAGCACGGTGGCGCAGTAGTTAGCGCTGCTGCCTCACGGCGCTGAGGTCTCAGGTTCGATCCCGGCTCTGGGTCACTCTCCGTGTGGAGTTTGCACATTCTCCCCGTGTTTGCGTGGGTTTTGCCCCCACAACCCAAAGATGTGCAGGGTAGGTGACTTGGCCACGTTAAATTGCCCTCAATTGGAAAAAATTAATTGGGTACTCTAAATTAAAAAAAAAAGAGTTTGCACATTCCCCCTGTAGTTTGTGTGGGTCCCACCCCCACAATCCAAAGATGAGCAGGGTAGGTGAATTGGCCATTAATTGGAAAAAAATCTAATAGGGTACTCCAAATTTATTAAAAAAAGTTTTACTCAAATTTAATACCTCACGTCAAGCAGTTTCACCTCTTATTATCGTCTTGTGCTTTTTAAGGGTTCAACTGCCAAAATAAATGAATTATAAAGTTGTGATTCCAATTGGAGAAATCAACAGTGTAAAGAGTGCCCATGTTGGATATCATTGAGAAGCTAATTCATCGATTTGAAAATTCCGTACCTGCTTAAGACAAGTAGCTGGGCCATCAATCATACTCACAACCTGGATGCCTTAAAACATCAAAGCATCTCCCAGTGTCAAACACTTGGCACACATCTGAAAGACTTCACCAAGTGGCAGTGTTTGAAAGTGCTTGAGATTTATTTCAAAGTTCAGTGATCTAAATATGATAGTATTCCACTCCAAACACCAACAAGATGAATTATTAGTTAATCTTATTATTAGTGGCAGTAATTGGAGAGGAAATGTTGACCAGCAGATGCTAATCCTCAGTGAATGGGACCACCCATCCATCGAAGCATTTTTAAAAACAGGTTAAACTGAAAATGTCTCACACTCACAGCAATGTGTATTGCTGGTAAAAGGGCCAATCACAAATTAATCCCCTTTAAATAACTTTAGTTTGTTAAATGTCCCAAAGTTCAGAAAAAGTGCTGGCCCAGTTTCCTGGAATAGATCGTTTCTGCTTGTAATTCTCCAATCATGTGTGTCAGATAGTCAGAAAACACAAGTGGGAGAAGAAGCAACGGGATGACAACTTGCATAACAATAGATACTGTTGCAAAGTAGGAAGCTGAACTGCAAAACCTTCCAAGTGGTTGTAGGTTTGCTATGGGATTTCAGCTGTGCAATAAGCGCCAATGTATTTTTCCATGTTTGACGATTAAAGTGGAAACATGCTTTAGAAAGTGTCATGTTGGCCCAGTGCACTATAATGTCTGCTTGCAGACTTTGATGTTTAACATGCTTCTCCAATATTTTGCTTCTAACTTATGCCAAAATACATCTATCAGTTCCAGTAGTTATAAACTGTATTCTCCCGCTGATCAAGAACATGTTCACAAAATGCCAAAAGGTTCACCTGGAACATTCATCTTTTCAAATGCTGATAGAATGCAGCACAATCCCAATATTTTTTTTTTACTGACCATTGATATCTGACCACCAAGACATGCAAAGTTTTTTTGAAGCCACCAGGGCCAAATATAGATCACGGTCAAACGGACTGAATTACCCTTCACTCACAGGTTGGCATCTCTTTCCTTAAAGATAACAATGTCATCCATCAACACAGGAAAGAGTATTTTGAACAACTTCCCAACCGTGAATCCACAGTACAGAGCTTGTATTCCAGCTGAGGTCTTCAAAACTGGTTACAGGGGGAAGCGGCATAGTGTCACTGCATTAATAATCCAGAGACCCAGGGCAAGATCTGGGGAGCCAAGTTCAAATACCACCACCATGGCAGATCTGGAATTAAAAGTCTAATGATGACCATGAAACCATTGTCGATTATCATAAAAAGCCATCTGGTTCATTAATATCCTTTAGGAAGGAAATCTGCTGTCCTTACCGGTCTGGCCTACATGTGAATCCAGATCCACAGCAATATAGTGGACTCTCAAATTCCCTCTGAGATGAAGGGCAGTGAGCAATAAATGCAGGCCGAGGCAGCGATGCCCACATCCCATAAATTAATTTATTTAAAAAATCAAAACTCAATGCACTCATTCTATGGATTTGGAAGGAGCTCTTCATTGCATTTATTGACTTCACCAAAGCATTTATCTCAGTAATTGAGAGGCTCTGTGGATTGTGCAACAAAGGCTCAGATGTCCAAGACTTTTCAATGCAATCCTACAATAGCTTCATGATATGACTGCAGCTGTCTTGAATTGGAGATCTGAAACAGTTGCTTTCAAAACCGGAATGGAGCTCAAGCAAGACTGGATAGCCCCACAGTAAAAATTTCAATTCACCTGACAATGGCTATTCACCTTATCAATGATCAATTTCCTTCTGATGTATTACATACCAACGAGATGGAAAACTCTTTAACCCCAGTCATCTCCATGGAAAAACTAAACTGAATACCAAAGGCATGCATGATTGAAAGTGTGTGGATGACCAGTGGCGTTGCCCACTGTGCACTAGATTTTCAAGCTGCTCTCGATCCCTGTAATTCTGCATTCAAGAAACTTGATCTTCCTTGAATGTTGCCAAAACAAAACACACATCAACCCACATCTGAGCACATTTGCCACACAGATTGCAGCTTGAATTTTTCAGATGGTGTTACTTGGCTGCCAAAAGGACTCCTGTCCTGCACTCAGGAGGAACTCTGGCTTTAGAGAACTGTCAGCCAATCTGATTAGCCAACAGCTCTCCTCAGTCCCTGCAGCATCAAGAGCTGCACCAACATTCCTGAGCCCAAGTCCCAGGATTGGAAGACAAGGTAGGTTTAAAGGGTCCCAGGGTGGGAAGGCACGAGGGATATGGGGCGGGTGCACAAAGGGAACAGGTAAAGGAAGTTCAGCAGCCAATGGACCTTAGAGATGGGGGGGGGGGGGCTTCCAACTGAGGCCACTCCACTCCACTCTAGAGATCTAGGCCTGTTCTTTTACAAACTTCTCCATGCCACATAAAAAAATCCTTCTGCCAGCTTGAAATCTGCTGCTGGGCAGTGCCTGCCGGAACCTATTCCTTCAATTTCACGCAATCACCACCCTCCCAAACCACCAAAAATCCACCAGCGGCGGAGTGTGAAATTTTGGCCTGTAGCAGTTCAAGGCAGTGGCTCACGACCACCTTCTCGAGGGCAATAGACCTTGTCGTGCGAGCAATACCCACACCCTGTGAATGAACAAAATGTAATGTGTGGAATTACAAGTGGGAAACTGCCTTTTGGCTTGAGTGATTAAACTGCGCCACATTGAATAATGCATCACTAGCTGCACATAGTCAAGTTCCATAGTTGCGGTATGCTCAAATTAACAGCCGTACCTTGTTAATGGCACAGGATGTCCGCTCTCTTAAGGAACCACTGCTGGTCTTTAAGATCTTGGATAAGTCCGCACGGGCAGCCAGAAGGTTGGCCAGAGTTACAGTAGATCCCAGGGACAAACTGTGCCTTTTTGGTTGATATACCTTTGCCATATTGTCTGTATTTGCCTAAAAAAAAATGGAAGTTTTATTTTTGTTTCATTATTGTTTTTTCTGACTGTCAATGTCATTGAACATATTCTTGGAAAATAACAGGCCTTCTTGGTTAGAACGGTTTCTTGAAATTTTGAACGTTGTTGGCTTATGTTTCCAGTATATAAAAGTAATTGCTCTATTCAGTTGAAATACTGGGCAGTTAAACTGCAACTGTTTTATTACAATATTTACAGAATTAAACATGTCACTGACCCGAGCATGGTTGGAATTCTCTGGAGTGCTCAATCGTTGGGTGCAAATCGAATTAAGGCTAGGGGAATGGGGTGGGAAGATGCACTGCTAAACATACCCTGAAGCTCCAGAGGAAGTTACCAGTTGGCGTTGTTAAACATTCCAGTATACATCAGCTTAAAATATACAATATTTAAAATTGCATCAAAAAATCAATTTATTAAGTTTAATCATTAAGCAGCACAAGTTGTTTAATCTTACTCAACCTATTCCAAACAATATTGTTAGCGGCCCTTTAATTAACAGCAGTATTCATTATGGGCAGTGATTCACCAGTATCTGAACTCCAGATGGTTGCTCAGTGTACAATACAAGAGGTGCTGCTCAGCCAATGTGCAAAGTATATTGCAGGACAAAGGTGGCAATCACAGAAACAGCACCAGAATCAATGAGAGGAATGTACTAATCTAATGTCCAGAGAAACAGAGAGTGCCACCATTACATGATGCTCATTTACTTCAGCATAACAGAACTTTTTTTTTTTTTAAAAAAAAAAGTAAAAGAAATATAATGCAGACACATACTGATCTACCATTCATCCTCAGCAGCTGATCAGTGCACTTTGCATTCCAGAGAGGCCTCGATAAACTGTTCATTTCCAATAACCACCAGAAGGGAAATAACGGAAGTGTCCTTTTATTGCATAACGGAAAATGCTAAACGTTTCGTATTTGAAAGCGATGTTTTTTTATTTATTTCTACCAGACATGTCCAACTTCAGTCTGAGAGTGCCCCGTTGTGGCCCCTAGAGATCGTTTCTAAATTGCTGGTGTAAGATTCACAAAGAAAGTGCTCCTCCAATCAAAGGCTGTTCCTCTCCAGCATTTAGAGGCAGCAGCAAGTGGGTTCTGGAGTGAGAAAGGAGGAGTTGAGAGAGGGAGAAACTGACTTGCTTTGGTGGACAGGAGGGCCGGATGTGGTGTGTGATCACAATATTTGCTGCCTCGGGCTAGGAGTGTGTGCGGGAATTTAGTGAGTCAGTGAGAGAGGGCATGAGAGTTGGTGGAAGTGGATGAGTGGCAGGGATGTGTCTGAGAGAGGGGGGTAGGGAGTGGTGGAAAGAGAGTGGGAAGCATGTTTGGCTCAATCTCCGGTTTCTCATTTACCTCACCCCGACACACTGTCAGGCACACTCAAAGTGGGCGAGGGTGAGTGAGTTAGCACAGAGACTGGGAGTGAGCTGAACGGGAGTGAGCTGGACATGCAAACCCTCATCCTTTCATATACTAATAGTTATCTTATTTTATTACTCCTTTTTTAAATTGTTGATTTACTGTTTGAGCTTCTGCCGGAAACTTTAGATATTAGGAATTCAGTGAAGGATTGAATGTGTATAACAGGAGCAGAACATTAACAAACAATATCATGCATACAGTTCGAGGTTCCTCAAAACACATTTTTGTTTGTAAGCACGTCCCAAGCTAACAGGAAATGACAAAATGTTAAGCATTCTTGAGATTTATTTTAACCCATCTTTCTTCTTAGAATTCCTTCAGTTTAGCACATTCTCCCCCCCCCCTCCCCGTATCTGCGTGGGTCTCACCCCCACAACCCAAAGATGTGCAGGGTAGGTGGATTGGCCACACTAAATTGCCCCTTAATTGGGAAAAAAAAATGTTGGTACTTTAAATTTTAAAAAAATATTTAAATAACAAAAAGAATTTATTCAGTAGTTTAGTTATTACTTCAATCCATAGTACATTCAATTATGAAAGTCAGGGTTAGGGAGGCAAGCTACAAAAACAACTTAATGATCTTCTATATCCTCAGACTTTGACTCCTACCTTGGCTTTGTCTGACCACCCAAATGACTGGATAGTCACATCTAAACGCTTGATCAACATTCTTCTGCGGCACTCATACTCATTAGTAAGAGCATCATTTATTGCCAATAGCTTCTCCTGAGCAGAAAGATATAAATACAGGTTACTATCCACAGGAGAAGGAAGTTACGTCCACCAAACACATGGTCCAACAGATCTCAGCTGAATGTTCAATTCAGATAAACAATATTTAAAGATAATGTTTAAACAACTGGCTTAAAAAAAAAAGGTTGTGCTGTTGCAGCTTGGGATCAAAACAGAAATCACTGTTAAGGCATCAACTTCAACCAATTACTGGCTACTACCTCACCAAAGATAAATTAAAACTTCCTCAATCATGGGTAATTACGTTTTTAACTGTGCAGTCAAATATAAATTACTTATGAACAACCTCCTAGGGTCTGAAAAATTACTAAGTACAGAACGTCATTCTTCAAGGAAATAATGTGTAGTTTTTGAAAGCCTGCATCATTCCATTAGGTTTCACCCTTAATCCCATGTATATGCCCAAATCTTTGTTTTGCTTTCTGTACACTTATTTACTTGGAATTTCTATTTCCTGTTTTGCCATCTTTGAGGGTTCTTCAAGCTGACTGCCCCGCTGACAGATGCCACAGATCTCCTGCAGAACTGACTACAACATTTGGGCCAATACTCCTTCCTTGACTACTGCCAGAGTTTGAATCTCATTTCTTAAGTATTCTAAACCAGACACAGTACTAACTATAGGGTCTGAACCGAGGATTAGAAAGTTGAATTACCTCCTGACTACTATTTTAGCTCTGCAGTTCAATATCCTATTCACCTCATTTCTCACTGCTCTGCTATAGATGGGCATATTTAGCTTTTAATCTGCCAAAGCTCCTTTCAACTTCCCAGCTAGCCGAGTTGTATGGTTTCACCCCCATGTGTCGTACTATAAATATAACATTTCAGCTACATTTGTTCTGCTGACTTACATATTTTGTTCAGTTCTATGCTATTTCTGAGCAGCATCTTGATATTCTACTTGATCTTTTAGTTTTGCTATTATTTACATATATGACCACTTTCCATTGAGTTCCTATATCCAGGTTGTTTGTACAAATTGGAAATAGTTCTGGCCCCAAACCGAGCCTCTCCACAGTATTTTCACCAACTTGAACTAAAAGATAAAGGAATGAAATTTGAATACGGTCAGGACAATAAGTGGCCCAGGTCAAGAAACAATAAGATAACACAGAATACAATAACTTGTACTGGCTGTTGCACAAAACTCAAAGCTGCCAATAATTAAGCATTACTTCGTAGTGTCACTTAAAAAGGTGTCATAATGGATATTTGATTCTTTAAACAAATGCAACTGTTGCAATAGTTACTGTGTAAGGTATTATACATCACCAGCACAATTCTTTTTCCTATCATTGTATTTAAAATGCATTTTTGAACAATCAATCCACATTATATTATACAATCGGAGTGGAAACAGATATGGGAAGACACGAGAAGAGCAGTTTTTTTGGAAAAGCTATTAATGCCGCTATGAAAAGGAATTTTTCAATTTCTTGTACACTAATGGGCTGAGTAGCTATTTAACACCAAAAGAGATGAACTGACTGGATTTTATCAAAAACCTTTAGAACAGTTTCATTTTTCAGAAAGGCAACTAATACAAATGCTCATTGTTTTAGCAGGCGTGCAGTGAAGAGGAGAAAATTGATGGCAGATGTTGCAAACCAATTTGGCAGAAAAATCTAATCCAGAACATACACAAAGAACCGCTTCCTCTAGTTTCAGCACACTCTACATTATTTTGGATACAATGCTATTTTTCAGATTTTGTGATGTTGATCAATTTGAGATGTTGTTTCAAGAAGATCATGTGATTAACACAAATGGAGGTCATGTGGTGTCTTCACTTGGAGTCAAAGGTTGTGTATGCAGTCTTACAATGACAGTAGAGTTACATTGTTATATAATAATGTATAACATGGTTGATCGAGATATCAGTGCTAAAGGACAAATTATATATCTTCCTATAATTGTACTGTTCCCCCCCCCCCCCAAGCTGCAGATCTCTTTGTCCACCTCTTCCTTACAGTAGCATATTTACTGCACCAGCATCTGTACCACTCCATCAACGCCTGTTCTTAATTTTCTTTCTCTCAAATTTTGCTAGTCTTTGCTTCTTTTAATCCTCCTTTTCTTCAGGGTATCCATCTGGTTCCGTACAATAGAACCACCTTTAACATAATTAAACTTCCCAAGACACTGCACAGGAACATTATGACAAAAAAAAAAAATGACACAAAGCCACACGAGGAGATTGAAACAAGATGGTGTTCAACCAGAAGCCAATATCAGTCAGCATGCATAGGAATGACAGGTCGTCTGCAAGAGGAGTTCAATGATTGAATTTTTTTAAAGTGGGATGACAGAATATTTAAAGGAGGAAGAGAAAGAGACCCATTAACAATAATCAGTTAGCATGGGGGAGGGGAGGAGGGGGGTGGGGTAGGGAAAGAGTCTCATGGAAAAGATGAGCTCAGAGAGGGCATGAGCAGAGGCAGAGAAAAACTTCAAATTTAGAGTTAGCGCAGAGTGGAACACTAGGGGAAAATTGGTGTGGTGAACTATTGGAAAGGATAGACGAGGCAGAAACAGCTAATCGAATAGTCTCAGTAATAAAGAAATCCATGAGCTTTCCCTTCTATTTTTGGAGACAACACAGGAAAGGTACTTAAGACAGTAAAGAAGACAGGAATTATCTTTATTCCAAAAATCCAGTGAGCCATTTTCTTTTTTTTCCTTCTTTTTTTTCAACAATATGTTTTTTCAAATTTTCCAACAGAATTTTTAACAAACCCCCCCCCCCAATAACAAAAAGAAAGAAACACAAACACAACAGTCAAAAATTATACAAAACTTATACATTGGGTTTCCCCCATATACAGTAACCCCCCCCCCATATGACATTCAAAGGTACCCATAGGGAAGCCCCCCCCCACCGAGACCTCCCCCCCACCCTTGGGTTGCTGCTGACGTCCTCCTAACGCTCCGTGAGATAGTCTACCGCCTGAAGAACCTCTGCACAGACTCTCGTAAGGCAAACTTTATCCTCTCCAGCTTAATGAAGCCTGCCATGTCATTTATCCAGGCTTCCACACTGGGGGGCTTCGCGTCCTTCCATAATAGCAAGATCCTCCGCCGGGCTACCAGGGACGCAAAGGCATGCACTCCCAGCTCATCCGTTACCCCAAATAGTGCCAACCCCCAACTCGGCTTGACCTGGACTTTCACCACCTTGGACATAGTCCTCGCGAAACCCCTCCAAAACCCATCCAGTGCCGGGCACGGCCAGAACATGTGGACGTGATTCGCCGGGCTTCCCGAGCACCTCCCACATCTGTCCTCCACCCCAAAGAACCTACTCAACCTCGCCCCGGTCATATGCGCTCTGTGAGTAACCTTGAATTGTATTAGGCTGAGCCTGGCGCAAGAGGAGGAAGAATTAACCCTACTCAGAGCATCAGCCCACAGACCTTCATCTATCTCCTCCCCAAGCTCCTCCTCCCACTTGCCCTTTAACTCCTCTACCGAGGCCTCCTCCTCTTCTTTCAGCTCCTGGTAGATCACCGAAACCTTGCCTTCTCCAACCCATACACCCGAAATCACCCTGTCCTGAATCCCCTGTGCCGGGAGCAGTGGGAATTCCCTCACCTGCCGCCTCACAAACGCCCTCACTTGCATATACCTGAAAGCATTTCCCGGGGGTAACCCAAACTTCTGCTCCAGCGACCCTAGGCACGCAAACGCCCCATCTACAAACAGGTCCCCCATTCTTCTAATCCCTGACCGATGCCAGCTCCGAAACCCCCCATCCATCCTTCCCGGGACGAACCGATGGTTCTCCCGACTCTGGGACCAAACCAAGGCTCCCACCTCGCCCCTGTGTCGCCTCCACTGCCCCAGATCTTCAGCGTCGCCGCCATGACCGGACTCGTGGTGTACCTTGTTGGCGAGAGCGGCAGTGGTGCCGTCGCCAGCGCCCTCAGGCTCATGCCCACACAGGACGCCATCTCCAACCTCTTCCACGCCGCCCCCTCTCCCTCCATTACCCACTTACGGATCATCGCCACATTGGCAGCCCAATAATAGCCGCACAAATGCAGCAGCGCCAGTCCTCCCCTATCCCTACTACGCTCCAGAAACACACTTTACCCTCGGCGTCTTATTTGCCCACATGAAACCCATGATGCTCCTACCTACCCATTTGAAAAAGGCCTTGGGAATCATAATGGGAAGGCACTGGAACACAAAGAGAAACCTCGGGAGGACCATCATTTTACCCGACTGCACCCTGCCCGCTAGCGAGAGTGGCAGCACATCCCATCTTTTGAAATCCTCCTCCATCTGCTCCACCAACCGCATCAAATTGAGCTTGTGCAGGGCCCCCCCAACTCCCAGCCACTTGGATCCCCAAGTACCGAAAGCTCCTTTCCGCCTCTTCAACGGTAGGTCATCTATCCCTTTCCCTGGTCCCCTGGGTGCACCACAAAGAGCTCACTTTTCCCTACATTGAGCTTAAACCCCGAGAAGTCCCCAAACTCCCTTTGGATCCGCATGAACCCAAGCGATCCCCTCCACTGGATCTGCCACATACAGCAACAGGTCATCCGCATACAGCGACACCCAATGTTCCTCTCCCCCTTGGACCAGTCCCCTCCATGTCCTGGACTCCCTTAGTGCCATGGCCAGAGGCTCAATTGCCAATGCAAACAACAAGGGGGACAGGGGGCACCCCTGCCTCGTCCATCAGTACAGCCGAAAGTACTCCGACCTCCGCCGATTCGTAGCCACACTCGCCACCGGGGCTCTATATAGCAACCTGACCCAGCTGATGAACCCCTCCCCGAACCCAAACCTCCGCAGCACTTCCCAAAGATACTCCCACTCCACCCGGTCGAAGGCCTTCTCCGCGTCCATAGCTGCCACTACCTCTGCTTCTCCCTCCACCGAGGGCATCATAATCACATTGAGGAGCCTCCGCACATTAGTGTTGAGCTGCCTGCCCTTTACAAATCCCGTCTGGTCCTCATGAATCACCCCCGGGACACAGTCCTCAATTCTCGTAGCCAGCACTTTGGCCAGCAACTTTGCATCCACATTGAGGAGCGAGATCGGTCTATACGACCCACATTGCAGTGGGTCCTTGTCCCGCTTCAGGATCAGAGAGATCAGTGCCCCGGACATTGTCGGGGCAAGGTCCCCCCCTCCCTTGCCTTATTGAGAGTCCTCACTAGCAACGGGTCCAGCAGGTCCACGTATTTCCTGTAAAACTCGACCGGGATCCCATCTGGCCCCGGGGCCTTCCCCGCCTGCATGCTCCCCAATCCTTTAACCAGCTCCTCCAGCCCAATTGGCGCCCCTAAACCAGCCACCTCCTGCTCCTCCTCCCTCGGGAACCTCAGCTGATCCAAAAATCGTCGCATCCCCTCTTCCCCCGCTGGGGGCTCAGATCTGTACAGATCCCATAGAAGTCCCTAAATACCTCATTTATTCTCACCGCACTCCGCACCGTATTCCCCCCGCTATCCGTAACTCCACCTATCTCCCTCGCTGCCTCACTCTTACGAAGCTGGTGTGCCAGCATCCGACTCGCCTTCTCCCCATACTCATACTTCGCCCCCTGCGCTTTCCTCCACTGTGCCTCTGCTTTCCCTGTGGTCAACAGGTCGAACGCCGTCTGGAGGTTCCGCCGCTCCCCGAGTAGTCCCTCCTCGGGGGCCTCTGCACATCTCCTGTCCACCCTTAAGATCTCCCCCACCAACCTCTCCCTCTCCCTGCCCTCTCTCTTCTCCCCGTGGGCCCTGGAGATTAACTCTCCCCTGACCACTGCCTTAAGAGCCTCCAAGACTACACCCACCTGCACCTCCCCGTTGTCGTTGGCCTCCAAATATCTTTCAATGCACCCCCGCACCCACCCACCTCCTCATCCGCCAATAATCCCACATCAAGACGCCACAGCGGGCGCTGGTCCCTCTCCTCACCCAATTCCAGCTCCACCCAGTGCGGGGCGTGGTCTGAGATGGTTATGGCCGAATACTCCGTTCCCTCCACTTTCGGGATTAGCGCCCTACTCAAAATAAAGAAATCTATCCGGGACAAACCTCCATGGATCCACTCCCCCCATCTGGTCCATAAACCCCCTAAGCACCTTGGCCGCAGCCGGCCTCTTGGACCACTGGAGCGATCCAGTGCTGGGTCCAGCACCGTGTTGAAATCCCCCCCATTCTAAAGCTTCCTCCCTCCAGGTCCGGAATCCGACCCAGCATGCGTTTCATAAATCCGGCATCATCCCAGTTCGAGGCATACAAGTTTACCAGTACCACCTGCACCCCCTGCAACCTACCGCGCACCATCACATATCGACCTCCATTATCCACAACAATATTCATTGCCTCAAACGACACCCGCTTCCCCACCAGTATTGCAACCCATCTGTTCTTCGCATCCAGCCCTGAATGGAATACCTGTCCTACCCATCCCTTTCTCAACCTAACCTGATCTGCCACCTTCAAATGTGTCTCCTGGAGCATAACCACTTCTGCCTTCAGTCCCTTTAAGTGCGCGAACATCCGGGCCCTCTTGACCGGCCCATTCAGGCCCCTCATATTCCAAGTTATCAGCCAGATTGGGGGGCTACTCACCCCACCCCCCTGCCGACTAGCCATCTCCTTTTCTAGGCCAGCCACGTGCCCGCGCCTCCCGCACCCTCCAGTCCCCCAGACGGCGGACCCCCGCCCCGACCACCTCTCCTACTTCCAGCTCCCGTTTGGCCAATGCAGCAGCAACCCTATATCCCCCCTCTAGATCCCCATCTAGCCCTTTTGCTCCCCCCATAACACTCCCGTATGTCTGCTGACCCCAGCCTCTCCCGCCATTCCATTTACCCCCCCCCCCCAGTGTGAGAATCCCCCCTCCCTGGCAGTCAGTGTGCGCTCCCCCCCCCGTCCTTCCTTTGCGCGGGAAAAAGCCCACGCTTTCCTGAGCTGGCCCCGCCCCCACTGGCGCAGCTCCTTTTTTGCGGCCTTACCCCAATTCCCCATCCCCGGGCCTCCACTCCCCCTCTCCCTTCGTGGGGGTCTGCCCCTCCAACACCGACGCCCACACTCTCCCCGTCAAATCCCTTCACCCATCCCGCACCCAAACCAAAGGAACTTCCCCAAACGAAATAAACACCATATACACAGTAAACATCCACCCACAACAAACCCTCAATTTGATTCCAACTTTTCAGTCCGTATAAAGCTCCATGCCTCATCGGGCGTTTCGAAATAGTGGTGCCGATCCTGGAACGTGACCAACAATCGCGCTGGCTGCAGCATACCGAACTTCACCCCCTTCCGATGGAGCACCGCCTTAGCCCGATTGAAACCAGCTCTCTTCTGAGCCACCTCTGCACTCCAGTCCTGGTAGATTCGGATCTCCGTGTTCTCCCACCTGCTGCTCCGCTCTTTCTTGGCCATCTCAGGACCCACTCTCTGTCCATAAAGCGGTGAAACCTCACCACGACAGCGCTTGGCGGCTCGTTGGCCTTGGGTCTCCTTGCTAGGACCCGGTGAGCCCCATCTAGCTTCAGGGGCCTCGGGAAGGCTCCCGCGCCTATCAGCGAATTGAGCATCGTGCTCACATATGCCCCAGCATTGGGCCCCTCCACTCCTTCGGGGTGACCCAGAATCTGAAGATTCTTCCTCCTCGGCCTATTCTCCAGGTCCTCAAATCTTTCCGCCCACCTCTTGTGCAGCGCCTCGTGCGCCTCCACCTTCCCCGCCAGGCCCAAGATCTCGTCCTCGTTCTCCGAGGCTTTTTGCCGCACCTCCCGGATCGCCGCCCCTTGGGCCTTCTGGGTCTCCACTAGCTTCTCAATCGCCGCCTTCATTGGCGCCAGCATTTCGGTTTTCAGCTCCTCAAAGCAGTGTTTAAGAAACCCCTGCTGCTCCTGCGACCATGCTGCTTGGTCTCCACCCGCCGCCATCTTGTTTTTCCTCCCTCTCACTTTTCGCTGCTCCAAGATCCCTTTTTTCACCGCTCCACTTCTGGTCCAATCCATATAATGTCGGGGGGACCTTGCTGTCACCTTCCCACACTGGAAGCCGCCGAACAATTTCCGTTGGGGCCCCTCTAGAGAGCCCAAAGGTCCGTTCCAAGCGGGAGCTGCCGAATGTGCGACCTACCTAGGCATAGCCACAACCGGAAGTCAGTGAGCCATTTTCAGCAAACAAAGGCAGGACCTCAGTGCTTTATCCCGTCGAGCCAGATCTGGCAGGAAATGGCTAAACCAATTGTCCACCGCATCTTTTAAAGTCTGCATCCCAGGACTTAAGGGAACGGAGGGGAGGGCCATACCAATGGGGACTCAGGGGTCAATACGGTCCTGAAGATGGATGAAAGCTGGGATCTCAACGGAAATGGAGGCTACAAGTATTGAGGCCAGAAGAATTGACCTGTGGGAAATAAAGCACTGATTGGGGCCAAGACGTACAAGTGGGAGAAATTATGCTAGAAGCAGTGAAGAACTGGAAGGACTCAGAAGAGAGGAGTGAGATGTGGAGCTAGAAGCAATTCTGCATATTCTCATATTCTGAGAATAAGCAATGCTGGGCATTGAGAGTTTTTCTTTCTTAAATTTAGAGTACCCAATTATTTTTTTTCCAATTAAGGGGCAATTTAGCGTGGCCGATCCACCCAAGCTGCACATCTTTGGGTTGCGGGGGCAAAACCCACGCAGACACAAGGAGAATGTGCAAACTCCACACAATGATCCAGAACTGGGATCGAACCCGGGTACTCAGTGCCGTAGGCAGCAGTGCTAACCACTGCGACACCTTGCCGCCCTAGGCATTGTGAGTTAACAGGTGCCACAAAGAATCACATTTGAAGAAGCCACAATGTTCCTAATATGGTGAGTACATCAGTTATCCAGCACAATTCATAATACCGTCACAATAAAATCCTAGTTGTAGAGAAGGATGTATTTCAGACTTCGTTTTTTGTTTGGCTTTTTGGGCAGAACCAGGAGGAAAAATAGCCCAACACCGTATGCTGCTCTAGCAACAAGGTAATGTCGTTGTTAAGACTGCAAAAATGTTTTAATCTTTTGAACATTATTCAATTAATCATGAAGCAAGTGTTTCATTATGTCCAGGAACATTCTTCTCTGGATTAACACTCAATCTGGTTTCAAGGAAGACTGATAAACTGTTCACAAGATGTTTGACACAGGATTGTGCACATGAACATAGTGTCTTATATCCACAGTTCACAAGTTCTGCAGTTGTATATGAAAATGCAGAGCGGAGAGATTATTAATACTCTTGATCTAGTCGTTCATCACAGAAAGATCGGTTGGCCATCTATTAGTTCTTGGGTATAGCAATGACAGTTTGCACACAAACCCGTTATTAATGACTACAGTAACTTCAGTAATCCAAACAAGCTACTTACTGACATTAGTATACTCAATAGGTTGATCAAATTGGTCTGTCTAAGCAGAGTTGTACTTTTGAAATAGGTTATGGCGTGTTTGCCCAAACGCTATTTGTGAAGTAAATTTTGCAATTCTATTTTGTCCCCACTTTCCTCCACTGTAAGGTGTGACTTTGTACAGTGGTATGGTTCCATGAGTGGCAGTGCCAGTATACTCCTAAACTGCAAACAAAATGTAATTATTCAATTTTGGACAGCTTTTGAAGAGTACTTATCGTCCACATGCACCACTGCTGACCAAGATTGCGACCTCCAAAAACATTAATACCGGTCACTTAGGCTAAGATCCCGGGTTGTTGAACTCACAGCAGTATGGTTACACTGTCCTGGCTAAGAACAAAGATGGAACATTTCTGCATGATTCAGTCGTGCATCAATAGACTTGTCGAATATTGGCATAATTTAAAAAAATGACTGAAACAAAGGATAGTTTTCATCATTCACTAATAGGCCAAGTATTCCTTATGCCAAAGCCTCAGGGCCAATTGCATAGAGGTACTTTTTAATTGTAAGATCTTTCATAACATATTCACTCACAATTATCGACAGGAAGCCCCACAGCAGAAACTAGATATTTGAATGTACTGAGCTGCCACTTGTTGTCAGATTAGTTCAGCGATAGCATTCGCAATTCCTAGCCAGAAATGTGTAGGCTCAATTCCTGCTCCTTGCAAATCTAGGCAAACACTTCACTGCACTAAGAATGCAACACATTTTTGGAAGTCGGTCTTTTGTTGAGAAGTTAACCAAGTCATATCTTCCACGTCAGGTGAGCGCTAAAAGAAAGTCACAGCATTTTTTTCCAACAAAGAACAAAGGGCGGGATTCTCTGGTCCGCCAGACATATTTTCCTCGGCAGCATGCCCTCGGCGGCAGCAGGATTCTCCATTCCCGCCACCTGCCAATGGGATTTCCCCATTGTGGCCACACCACGTTGCCCGGAGGAAACCCGCAGGCATGGGTGCGCTGCTGGTGGAACGGACAAACCCACCCGTGGAGAATCCAGCCCAAGGAGTTTCTAACCAATAGTCACCCCTCCACCACTATCACAAAAAACAGATTGGTCATTATTTTAATTTTCTTCGTGGCATTTCAGCGTGCACAAGTTTTCAGTTTGCCTGCACAACCGTACTTCAAAAATAATTCATTGCCTGTAAAGTGGTTGAGGATATTTGGAAAATGCAAAATGCACTATAATAAATGCAGATTATTTCTCCTTTCAAGCTCAGAATCTTGGAGCTCAACTGAAAACAGTGAAAGACAATTCTCACAAATGCACCAACTCCTCTAGTGTCACACAGGCACCATACATTACAGATCTCAGCTGTTCCTGCACATTTAAGCTAAACTGTTATATTTTCAAAGTTTAAATTAATATATTGTCATTTAAAAAAAAACATTTTATTACAAACATGTATCAAAGCAGGTTAAGGCGAGTAAACACCCCGGGAAACATAATTACCAACAATCAACTATACCGTCTGTACAGATTTTCCCCCTTTTTCACCCCTCCCCTTCTCCCATCACCCAACGCCCCACCCCCTGCGACAAGTAGCTCCTCAAACACGGTCACAAACATCCCCCACCTTTTCTCAAACACCCCTGCTGAACCCCTTAACTCGTACTTTATCTTCTCTAACCGCAGGAAGTTGTACAGGTCACCCAGCCATGCCGCTACCCCCAGTGGCAATGCTGACCGCCACTCCAGCTAAATTCGCCGCTGTGCAATCAGACAGAAGGGCACGACATCGGCCTTCCTCTTCTCCATGAGCTCCAGTTTCTCGGAAACCCCAAATATCGCCACCAGAGGTCCATCTCCTCCTCCACTATCCTGGCTAAGACCCGCGAACACTCCCGCCCAGAATCTTCCCAATTTTTCACAACCCCAAAACATGAGCGCGTGATTCTCTGGCCCCCACCCACACCTGTCACACATCGACACTACGACCAGGAAAGCACAACAGCGCCTATACTTCCTCAGGAAACTAAGGAAATTTGGCATGTTCACATTAACCCTTACCGACTTTTACAGATGCACCATAGAAAGCATTCTATCTGGCTGCACCACAGCCTGGTATGGCAACTGCTCGGCCCAAGGCCGCAAGAAACTTCAGAGAGTTGTAAACACAGCCCAGTCCATCACACAAACCTGCCTCTCATCCATTGACTCCATCTACACCTCCCGCTGCCTGGGGAAAGTGGGCAGCATAATCAAAGACCCCTCCCACCCGGCCTACTCACTCTTCCAACTTCTCCCATCGGGCAGGAGGTACAAAAGTCTGAGAACACGCACGAACAGACTCAAAAACAGCTTCTTCCCAACTGTTACCAGACTCCTAAACTACCCTCTTGTGGACTGACCTCATTAACACTACACCCCTGTATGCTTCACCTGATGCCGGTGTTATCTAGTTACATTGTGTACCTTGTGTTGCCATATTATGTATTTTCTTTTATTTCTTTTTCATGTACTTAATGATCTGTTGAGCTGCTCGCAGAAAAATACTTTTCACTGTACCTTGGTACACGTGACAATAAACAAACCAATCACACTCATCTGCTACCCCCTGAAAGAACCCACTCATTCTCACCGAGTCATATGCACCCTGTGCACCACCTTAAACTGTATCAGGCTCATCTTTGCACAAGAGGAGGTCCCGTTTACCCTTTGCAGTACCTCACTCCATACTCCCCTATTTTTAAAATAAATTTAGAGTACCCAATTATTTTTTTTTCCAATTAAGGGGTAATTTAGCGTAGCCAATCCACCTAACCTGCACATATTTGGGTTGTGGGGGTGAACCCCACGCAGACATCGGGAGAATGGGCAAACTCCAGACGGACTGTGACCCAGGGCCGGGATTCGAACCCGGCTCCTCAGCGCCGCAGTCCCAGTGCTATCCACTGCGCCACACGCCGCCCTTCCATATTCCCCTATTGATCTTCATTCCCAACTCCGCTTCCCATTTCTCCTTGATCTTCACCACCCGCTCACCTCCCTGCTCCCAATATATTGTCTTAACCCTTAAAAAATAATTTTACTAAAATTATTGTGATTAAACTTCACACCGTTACCCTTTTGCACTGGTCCCCTGGAATAAAGACATTGGGCAGGCGCGATTTAACGGAAAGGTTTCTAAATGGCGGAGTTTGCTGGGAGTTTCAGTCCCCACCCTTATCTAATGACAATGAGTCACTTTTTGGGGCCCTGGGAGTTTCTCACCAGTTTAGCCAGCACAGAATTTTTTCATCGAGGAGCTTAACTACGAGATCAGGCTACCATTTTCAAAGGGTGCCCCGATCTCCAAGTGAGATTGTGGATCACCCACATCCCCCACCCATGGGCAATGTCACTGCCCACACACATAGGCCTGGGAGATACCCGCCACCGTTCCCCCCACAGGGTGCCATTCCACATTTGTGTGGACCAGTACTGAACGGCACCCGGCTGCAGCCTCCCTGGGGAGGCCAGTAGATACCGGGTAAGTCGGCCTTAAATAGGTTTAAGGCCTACTTATGCGAGCGTGGCTTGGTTCCACCCATTGTGCACAGGATCCTAATCCCAACGTCTCGCAGGACTTGGGTAGATCCCTCAAGACGTCGTGGCTGTCGACAAGCTTGCGGGAGACTTCCCCCGGGATCTACCGGCCACGTCGCGCTCCCATTGTGTTAGGCTCAAGTGTTAGCCGAGCTCATTGGTAATTTGAAGGTCAAACCTTCAGCAGATAACTATGGCTAGCTCTTGCTATGCTTCTGTAATTTCTCTGGATGTTAAAAATCCCATGGCCTTATGCAAAAGGGACAGCTTCCTCTGGCAGTGTTCAGATCAATATTCCTCCATGAAGCAATGCCACCAAAAAACACATTAAAGATCATTAATACAAAATAGCAGTAACATTTACCCAAATAACAGCAACTGCAATTCAAAGTTAATTATTATACGTGAAGTGCTTTCTTCTTTCTTAAAATAGTCTCTTACCCACTGGTCAGGAGTTAGTGTTAACTTCAGCAATGGTTCTCCCACATGGCTTTTGGGAATTTTGGAGGTAACATTTTTCACCTGGAGAACAAAAATTATTTAGAAATGGTTCCAACACAGCAAATACACATCAAGGTTTGAGAATGACAAACTGTAGCACCAACCTTTTCCTCTATAACCTTAAATAAATGCGCATCAGCAACACCAGATATAGGACAGGGTAAACTCAATGTCGCACAGATAGATTTAATTTCCTGCCGAACTTCTTCATTGTCTTCAACTTTAGATACTCGAGGAGATTTAGAGTGCAAGATCCTAGCAGTTTGAAGCTCAGATGACAGATATACTGAAAACAAACAGATACAAAGAGATGTTGCGTTTTGTATATTTTAAATATATCTAAAGTTGACAACTAGATTTATCTCTCACTGAAAAGGGAGGCAAAGTTTTGTTCATCATCACAACAATGTTCCCAACGTACTATTTTCTTTCCTTCCAATTAAGGGGCAATTTAGCATGGCCATTTGCCTACCCTGCACATCTTTGGGTTGTGGGGCGGAAACCCACGTAGGCACAGGGAGAATGCGTATTCCCAACAGCGGCACGGTAGCACAGTGGGTAGCACTGTTGATTCACAGTGCCAGGGTCTCAGGTTCGATTCCTGGCTTGGGTCACTGTCCGCATGGAGTCTGCACATTCTCCCCTTGTCTGCGTGGGTTTCCTCCGGGTAATCAGTTTTCCTCCCACAGGTCCCGAAAGACGCGCTTGGACATTCTGAATTCTCCCTCCGTGTACCCGAACAGGCGCCATAGTGTGGCTCCTAGGGGATTTTCACAGTAAATGCATTGTTTTTTTAAATAAATTTAGAGGCCAATTCATATTTTTCCAATTAAGGGGCAATTTAGCGTGGCCAATGCACCTACCCTGCAAATCTTTGGGTTGTGGGGGCGAAACCCACGCAAACACGGGGAGGATATGCAAACTCCACACAGACAACGACCCAGAGCCGGGGTCGAACCAGGGACCTCGGCGCTGTGGGGCAGCAACGCTAACCATTGCGCCACCGTGCGGCCCTCAGTAACTTCATTGTAGTGTTAATATCAGCCTACTTGTGACAATAATAAAGATTATTAAAACATCCATTTTTAGCAAAGAACATCGCAAACGCTTATTTGAACACCTAGTTTTATACTAAAAATGATTTTTTTTTTAAAAAAAACTATTCTTGGCAATGTTTACTTAGAACTAATTATTCTTAAACTCAGGTCAGGCATTGATATATCCCCTTTCCCAGCCTCCTCCAAAAGGAACTTTGGGAAACAGCAAGCTTTCATCTCTTTCAGTCTGTTATGCCATATAATTAGATCATTGCTGATCTGCATCTTAACTCCATCTACCTTCAGTGGTTCTGTGACCATTAATGCCCTTGCCCAGTGAAACAAAAAAACTATTGATTTCAAATGGAGGAGAATATGGCAGTACTTTTGAAAAGGAGAAAGAACAAAAAAAGGGGGGGGGGGGGGGTACTGTTTACGATGTCAGCTAGTACAGGACTATCAGCTGTTTAGCATCAATGGGGTCAAAACAAAGTAGGCCTCATTGACAAGATGAGCTTGAAGAGGATACGAGGTGAAACAGAGAAACTCGAGAAAAATGCTGGTTCATCGGTATAAGGAGCAACAAACTATTGCTAAAAGACAGCTAACTGGATTGGTCTGAATCTTAGTGACAATGTATCATTGGTAGACACGGGGATAGGGAGGAATTATGCAGATTAGCAGTCATAGAGCAACAAGACTATAACCAGAGCTCCCAGTGCTCTTCAGGATGATCCTAGCTATAGACCAGCCTTAAAGTCCCAAGTTTGATTTCCTTTTCTCCTGAGTTAGCTGCCCACTGAGTATCTCTCTGTTCTGCTCAACTGAGTAAGGCAGGAGGTGGAGCAAGGGAAAAATGAAAGGAGTTTCTAATCCAGTGACTCTCACTGAAGAGCTGGATTTTGAGAAGGGCATGAACAATCTTGGGTGTGCTGCCTCCACAGCGAGCACCTGCTCACATCCACTATTCTCTGTGGAGTTTGCACTTGATGGACCTGCTGCAGTTATAGAGTCCATTGATTTTCTAGGTTCGTATCTAGGTAAACAGTGAAGAACAGCAACTTTGAAAAGGGCAGTACGGTGGTGCAGTGGTTAGCATCGCTGCCTCATGGCACAGAGGACCTAAGTCACTACTTGTGTGGAGTTTGCACATTTCTCCCAGTGTCTGCATGTGTCGCACCCCCACAACCCAAGATGTGCAGGGTAGGTGGATTGGCCATGCTAAATTGCCCCTTAATTGTATTTTTTTTTGTTGTTGTTGAAAATGCACCATACGGCTGCCTATGCCAAAGACACTTCAAGCTCCGAGAAAACAAATCACTGAATTCCTGGTAACAAGGTATTTTGGGGACACCTTGTGGTGAGCCAGATATCATCTCAAAACACTCCCACAGTGCCAAACAAATATTACGTGTAGATCCATTCTTCTGTGCCATAAATGTTTGGCTTCCATTTTTCTATGTCTTTAGAATGTGTTATGTGCAATCCTTTGATTAATTATAATAAAAGATTCCAGTAGCAATCCCTGCAATAAGTGCATGGACAACATCAACATTCTACCTGCTAGCAGATAATTTAACTTACACAGAAGTTTTAAGCAGTCTTCCTTCTTTTTTAGTCTCTCTTCAAAATCTCCTGCGAGAAGTGTTGAATAGGGGCAAGACATCTCTTTTAGGAAGCCATTAATCTCCAGCAGAAAGCTTTCAACGTCATCGGCACCTTAAACAATAGCAAGAGCCGGTAGAATTAAAAAGTTATTAAATTAGAGAAAAGTATAATGCAATTATTACCTTTACCACCTGTCAAGAAGCTGAATCTATCTAAGAAAGCGGAGTGTTCTAGGTCACATAACCCTCTTACCCATGCATGGTGCCTTGGACTATTTTCTAAAACGGTGACAAAATTCATAATGCTAAAATGCAAAGGGACTTGGGAGTCCTAGTCCAGGATTCTCTAAAGGTAAACTTGCAGGTTGAGTCCGTAATTAAGAAAGCAAATGCAATGTTGTCATTCATCTCAAGAGGCTTGGAATATAAAAGCAGGGATGTACTTCTGAAGCTTTATAAAGCATTAGTTAGGCCCCATTTAGAATACTGTGAGCAATTTTGGGCCCCACACCTCAGGAAGGACATACTGGCACTGGAGCGGGTCCAGCGGAGATTCACACGGATGATCCCAGGAATGATAGGCCTAACATACGATGAACGTCTGAGGATCCTGGGATTATATTCATTGGAGTTTAGGGGGTTGAGGGGAGATCTAATAGAAACTTACAAGATAATGAATGGCTTAGATAGGGTGGATGTAGGGAAGTTGTTTCCATTAGCAGGGGAGACTAGGACCCGGGGGCACAGCCTTAGAATAAAAGGGAGTCACTTTAGAACAGAGACGAGGAGAAATTTCTTCAGCCAGAGTGGTGGGTCTGTGGAATTCATTGCCACAGAGGGCGGTGGAGGCCGGGACGTTGAGTGTCTTTAAGACAGAAGTTGATAAATTCTTGATTTCTCGAGGAATTAACGGCTATGGAGAGAGAGCGGGTAAATGGAGTTGAAATCAGCCATGATTGAATGGTGGAGTGGACTCGATGGGCCGAATGGCCTTACTTCCGTTCCTATGTCTTATGGTCTTATACTACAAATGTAATATATCACATGAGCAAGTATAGCTCACAGAAAGCAGCAGCAGCTGCATAAGAGAGAATCGGCTCAGATTCTAATATATGCCACTAAATTTAGCTATCAGATTCTGATATACTGTCACGTGTACCGAGGTACAGTGAAAAGTATTGTTCTGCGTACAGTCCAGTCGGATCGTACCATACATGAAAAACATAGGACATACATAAATAAAACAATGTAGATACATAGATATTGGGTGAAGCATATGGAGTGTAGTGCTACACCGTAGAGAAAATGCATGGGAGATCACTTCAGTCCATAGAGGACCATTCAGGAGTCTGGCAAGAGTCAATTTGGACATGCCAAATAGCCTTTGGTTTCCTGAGGAGGTACAGGTGCTGTTGTGCTTTATTGGTCATAGCGCGACGTGGGTGGACCAGGACAGATTGGTGGTGATGTGCGCACCTTTGGATTTGAAGCCATCAACCATCTCCACCTCTGCACCACTGATGCAGACACGGGTGTGCACGACATTTTGCTTCCTGAAGTTGATGACCAGCTGCTCATTGAGGGAGAGATTGTGGTTGTTGCACCATGCCACTAGGTTCTCCGTCTCCCTCTTGTACTCCGGCTCATGGTTGCTCGAGATCCGACCCACTACGGTTGTATCATCAGCAAACCTGTAGCTGGAGTTGGGGCCGAATTTTGCCACACAGTCGTGTATATAGAGAATAGAGTCGGGGGCTAAATACTTGCCTTGTGGGGCCCCGGTGTTGAGGACTATCGTGGAGGAAGTGTCGTTGTTTATCCTTAGATTGTGCTCTATAGGTCAGGAAGCCAAAGATCCAGTTATGAGGGAGGAGCCGAATCCTGGGATTTGGAGTTTGGAAAGGAGGATGGTTTGGATTATGGTGTTGAAGGCGGAGATGTAGTCAATGAATAGGAGTCTGACATAGGAGTCCTTGTTGTTGAGATGCTCCAGGGATCAGTGTAGGGCCAGGGAAGTAGCGTCTGCTGTGGACCGATTGTGGTGGTATGCAAATTGCAGTGGATTAACGCATTCTGGGAGTATGGAGTTGATGTGTCTCAAGACCAACCTCTCTAAGCATTTCTTTATGATAGATGTCAAAGCCACCGGACAGCAGTCGTTGTGATACATTGCCTAGTTCTTCTTTGGCACCGATGTGATTGTGGTCTTCTTGAAGCAGTTGGGAACCTCAGAACGCAGTAAGGGGGGGGGGGGGGGGGGGTGGAGGGGGGGGGGGGGGGGGGGGGGGTGGAGGCTGAAGTTGTCTGCGAATACACCCGCCAGTTGGTCCGTGCAGGATCTTAGTGCACGATCAGGGACTCTGTCAGGACTTTTCCGAGGGTTCACTTTCAAGAAGACCAATCTGACGTCTGATCCTGTGATGGTAGGTATGGGTGTATCCGAGGTTGCTGGGGCAGTTGACAACAGTTTGTTGGTTTCCTGCTCGAAACGAGCATAGAATGCATGGAGTTCATCAAGGAAAGGTGCTCTGTTGCCAGATATTCTACTTTGCTTTGCATTGTAGCCCGTTATATTGTTTAAGTCTGGTCACAACTGATAAGAGTCCGTATCATTAGTCTGTGACTCTCGCTTAGTCTGGTATTGTTTCTTGGGAGTCCCTGATGGCTATGCAGAGGTTGTATCTTGATTTTGTGTATAGGTCAGGGTCACCTGTCTCAAAAGCCTCAGACCTGGACTTCAGTAGGGAGTGAATTTTCCGATTAAACCACGATTTCCGGTTGGGGAACCATGAACTACCTTCTTTGGCACACAGTCTTCTACACACTTACTGATCACAATTCAGTAACTGATGCAATCCAATTGCCAGGAGTAAAACACAAACATTTCTCAAAATGGTGTACACGAAATTTGACAAATTTTGTGCACAACACTATATATATTCCCATACTGAACAATTAACACTGAGCTATGGACATGCTAAACGTGCCACTCGATGACACCAAATAAAAGAGGAAAAGCCTTTGACTCACTTAAATTCAAGTAAAAACAGATATCACAATATCCTCTGATTGTAGACCACTGGCAGTCAGAAATAGGATTGGGTGTACGGCGTATGGCTCCACGCGCCTGATGTCATTTAATAAGACCATCACCGATCCTTTGTTTTACAAGTTTTTATAAATTTTCTCTCATTAAATCGTGTCAAGTTATTTATCTCCTAACCTATTTCTGGTGTTTCATGACCATACTTCATGTGCATCTCAATGATAATGTAGTTGGTAGTCACCCCATGGTGAGGATCGCCATGGTGAAAACTCTAAATTTTCCTGTTTGCACTTCAACTATTCTACAGTGTTCATTACATGAGTTGATCATGCTGCATAACAACAAGAAAGTCCTGGTCTGGAGACTCAAATTCATCCTTTTTCTAGTTTGAACTGGTAACCCTTTACCCTGTTTGTTGAATTTGCCATGGTAACCTACACAGCTTGAAAACTCAATATTTAACCATAATTTCAAAGTTTGGCTTCCTTGATATTGTTTAATATAGGAAATCTTATTAATTGAGTATATACAAGTAATCCACATTTGTGGCTGACAGCATCAAACACATCAGATGATCTCACTGAAGACCATAAGATCAGATGATGCGTAATCAATGAAACTCAAAAGGGGAAAAATATGTAAAGGTTTTTGCTCCCAACTGCCTATCTTTTTTTTGAGAGTGTATACGTGGGCACTTGTGTGATAGAGGACAGGCGTGATAATCCTCTCCCATGCTGTGACTACCAACCACGTGCTCATCAAGATGCACATGTGAAGCAGGAATGTGGCGTTGAGGTTACAGTCAGGTCAGCTATGATCTTACGGATTGGTGGAGCAGGCTCGAGGGTCCATGTCCCCTTGCAATTTTCTGTGCCTCTGATCTACATGACTTACTCTGCCCCACCTAACTTGGTGTCACAGAAAACATGGACATATAATTCCCTACTGTCTGTTGCCTCTTAATCAATTCTTCTCTAATAATAGGGTTAGGGTCAGCTTTGACAAAGAGTCATGCAGACTTGCAACACGATCTCCCTTTTCTCTCCACAGATGCTGTCAGACCAGCTGAGATTGTTCAGTATTTTTTGTTTTTGTTTCAGATTCCAGCAGCCGCAGTAATTTGCTTTTATCTTCCCCAATATCAATAGGTTGCCATACATTCCACAGGTTGCCATACATTCCACGTGTGCCCATTTCTGTTAACAATCTCTTATGTGGAACCTGCCTTCTGAGAGTCCATATAAATACCACCCATAGACAATTCCTTGTGGAACTCATAAAGATTATCCATTTTGGACTCATTTTCTCAGTTACCATTTTAAAAAGACTTGGATACTACATCAAGTACCTGTCTGTGATATTCCTCATATGTCCTTATCCCTACCCTCCCTGTATCGAATTATATGTGTTCTGCACCCCACATCTATAAAGGGGGTTCCATGAAAGTAGCAAATTGACAAGATGCATTGCTTCCTGGAGCAATTAATTTAAGCTGCTTTCACCTAACCAATGTTACTGAATGCAACAACTGTAGGAATAAACTGATCAAATCATCGTCCTTCTGTATTTTAACAAGCATCATTTCTAGGATATTTTTTAATTGAGCATGTGATATAATTTGGCTAATTATTAATTGAACTTCCCAATTAAAAATTATCAGGATAATTAAATCACTATGATACAGGTTCTTACCCATGAATTCATACATAACGAGATGCTATTATTTTCTAATCAGTGGGAATATCTGGAGGCAAACTTCAAGCTAAACATTTCTCAGAAAAACGGTCAGGGCCATGGAACAAACATATCTGGTCTCATGATAATTTTCTTTCCCAGAGGAGTGGAGCAAGAGCAAGCAGTATTTAAACAATAGACGTTCTGAGATTAGATTGCACTTACTGGCAGTTGCATTTATACTTTCTTCCAAATTACACAACGTTTTAATCTGTGATGATAACCACACACATAGTTCAGTAAATTCTAAAGAGGATGGCCCAGTCTCAACGGCTTTCAAGAGTGCTTCTTCTTCTAACAAGGGTCCACTGTACCTGTAGCAAAAGAAAATAGAGATTCACCTAATTACTAATACAGGTAGAATGCTAATATCAAAGTGTGGGTCGAATGGTCAAATGGAAAAAAATAATATAGCAGGAATGATCGTAACTGTCGGGAAACACTAGCCGACAAGAAGGAAATTAGTAAAACATCTGTGCTTCAAAATTCAGAAGACAAAAAAAAATGGACAATAGGAACACAGGCACTCTCAGGTAACATTCACAATATTTGCAAAACCTACTGATGTAAAGGTCATGATCAATAGAAATAACAGAAGATAACAAAGATGGAAAACATTACAGATTCAAATTTCGAGTTCAGTTACCAACAAAAAAAAAAAATTCACAGGATGTGGGCTTCGTTGGCCAGGCCAGCATTCACTGCCCATCCGGAGAAGATGATGGTGAACTGCCCTCTTAAACTGCTGCAGTCCATGTAGTGTATGTACACCCACAGTACAGTTTGTGAGGGAGTTCCAGGGTTTTGACCCAATGACAGCGAGGGAACAACGATGCAGTGCTAAGTCAGGATGATGAGTGGTTTGGAGGGGAGCCTGCAGTTGGTAGTATTCCAATGTGTCTGCTGCCCATAATCTTGAGATGGCAGTGGTCGTCGGCTTAAAGGATTATGTCTAAGGAGTCGTGGTGAGTTGCTGCAGTGTAATAGAGAATGAATGTTTGTGGAAGGGGTGCCAATCAAGCAGGCTGCTTTGTCCTGGATGGTGTCAAGCTTTATTTATTGGAGCTGCATTCATCCAGGCAAGTGGAGAGTATTCCATTACACCTCTGATTTGTGTCTTGTAGATGGTTGACAGGCTTTGGGCAGTCAGGAGGTGAGCTACTCGCTGCAGAAATCCCAGCTTCTTGAAGCCACAGTATTTATATTAGTCCAGTTATCATTCTGATCAATGGTAACCCTCAGGATATTGATAGTGGGAGATTCAACAATGGTTATGCCACTGTATGGCATGGGGAAATGGTTAAATTCTCTTGTTGGAAATGGTCATTGATTGGCACTTGTGCGGCTCGAATGTTGCTTAGCACTTGTCAACCCAAGCCTGGATATTGTCCAGGTCTTGCTGCATTTGGACGTAGTCTGCTTCAGTATCGGAGGAGATACAAATGGTGAGTATTGTGCAATCATCAGCGAAGGTTCCCCCTTCTAACCTCATGATGGAAGGAAGGTCATGGATGAAGTAACTGAAGACGGTTGGGTCTAGGACAATACCCTTCGGCACTCCTGTAGTGATGCCCTGCAGCCGAGATGATTGACCTCCAACAACCACAGCCACTTCCTTTGTGCTCGATAAGACACCATACAGTGGAGGATATCCCCCGATTCTCATGGACTCCACTTTTGCTCGGACTACTTGATGCTTGACACTCGGCCAAGCGCTGTCTTGATGTCAAGGACAGTCATTCACTTCTTGAATTCAGCTCTTTCGTTCATGTTTGAAGCAAGGCTGCATGTGGACAAGGGCTGACTGTCCTTGGCGGTATGAGGATCACAACTAAATGCATTGTAGTCCTGCTTACAGTTAAAATTCAAATGGAAAGGAAAGCAAATGGAAAATTGTCAACGTAAAACACATCACTTAACTGTATTTTAGCTTATTTTTCCAAAAAATGTAATCTTTAGAAAATAAAATGTATTCTCATAACTGTAGAAAAAAATGAATCCATGACTCTGGATGACTCATCCAGTAACATAGCCACTCTGGTACCATGTTCCATAACTCACAACAAGGGATGGTTGAGGCAACTCAAATAAACAGATGAGTGAGAAAGAGGAGTATCTGTTGACCGGGGGGGGGGGGGGGTTGGGACAGGGTGGGGGCAAGATTTGAGTCACAGAATTGTTGCAGCACAGAAGGAGGCCATTCAGCCATTGCATTGGCACTGGCACTCCGAATGAGCCATTCATCTGGTGCGATTCTCCCCATGACCCTGTGTCTTTGTCAAGTAACAATCTAATTCCCTTCAGAATGCATTGATTGAAGCTGCCTGCACTAGTCTCCCAGGCAGCCCATTTCAGCTTCTTTTGCCGATGACTTTAGACCGATGCGCCCTCCAGCTCACAGTCCTTTCAAAAGTGGGAACGGCTTCTCCCCATCTGTCCTGTCCAGGTCTCTTATAATTTAAAAAAAACATTTAGAGTACTCAATTCATTTTTTTCCAATTAAGGGGCAATTTAGCGTGGCCAATCCACCTACCCTGCACATCTTTTGGGTTGTGGGGCGAAACCCACGCAAACACGGTGAGAATGTGCAAACTCAACACGGACAGTGACCCAGAGCCAGGATCGAACCTGGGACCTCGGCGCCCTGAGGCAGCAATGCTAATCACAGCGCCACTGTGTTGCCCTATAGTTTTAAACATCTCTATGAAATCTCCTCTCAGCCTGTGCTTTGTTGAAGATGAATTTGAATAATCTTTATTGTCACAAGTAGGCTTACATTAACACTGCAATGAGATTACTGTGAAAAGCCCCTAGTCGCAACATTCCGGCACCTGTTCGGGTACACTGAGGGAGAATTCAGAAGTCCAAATTACCTAACAGCACATCTTTTGGGTTTTGTGGAAGGAAACCAGAGCACCCAGAGGAAACCCACGCAGACACGGGGAGAACGTGCAGACTCCACATAGACAGTGGCCCAAGCCGGGAATCGAACCTGTGACCCAGGATCTGTGGATCAACAGTGCTAACCACTGTGCTGCCCCCAGGGGGGATGGAGTTAGGTGGTATAGGGATATGGGGAATAGAGGAGACGTATGGGATAGGGATGGAGAGATGTTTGGGAAAGGGCTGGGGAGATGTTTGGGAAAGGGCTGGGGAGATGTTTGGGAAAGGGCTGGGGACGGGGATCGACGGCTGGGGAGACGTATTAGATAGGGATGGAGGGATGAAATATGAATGGTGGGATGGGATAGGGTTGGAGCGATGGGAGGGGAGGGATGGGGAGGCGGGTCAGTTTCACCGTGGCCCAGTATGTGTTCGAAACGCCATTCGTTCCTGCGGGGCTTTCACCACCACTTTGTTCTCAGAAATATTCACTGTTCACAAGATATTAAACCCCAGCACATCGGGGGGGGGGGGGGGGGGGTATTTTGCGAGTGAAGTAAGTTTAAAACCACTCACCCCAAGGCTTCCAGCATATCTAGGACATCCCCCTCCATGACACTGGCCGAGACTGGGAGCCCACAGCAAGCCCGAGGCCTAGGGTAAAGAACTCAGTGAAACACCGGGCACAGCGCCCACCTGCTCCCTTTTCTCTCTCTCTCGGTAATTTTACCGAAACCGCTCTTTTCAAACAGCCTCCCGCTCCTTTTGTTCCAGGAGAAAAGAGGCAAGAAGAGCTCCCATAAGCTTCAACCTCCTCGTCAAAAAATCCCGTCCGACCTCCACCAACAGCGCCTTGCTGGCGGCAAGCTGTATGTGTTTAAAGTGAACTACTGAGCATTTTAGATCAATTTATATTTAATCTATATTTAATCTGGTGATGTTATATAGTGCGAGGACACAAGATCTATTTATATTTAATGTATGAACAAAGAACAAAGAAATGTACAGCACAGGAACAGGCCCTTCGGCCCTCCAAGCCCGTGCCGACCATGCTGCCCGACGAAACTACAATCTTCTACACTTCCTGGGTCCGTATCCTTCTATTCCCATCCTATTCATATATTTGTCAAGATGCCCCTTAAATGTCCCTATCGTCCCTGCTTCCACTACCTCCTCCGGTAGCGTGTTCCAGGCACCCACTACCCTCTGCGTAAAAAACTTGCCTCGTACATCTACTCTAAACCTTGCCCCTCTCACCTTAAACCTATGCCCCCTAGTAATTGACCCCTCTACCCTGGGGAAAAGCCTCTGACTATCCACTCTGTCTATGCCCCTCATAATTTTGTATACCTCTATCAGGTCTCCCCTCAACCTCCTTCGTTCCAGTGAGAACAAACCAAGTTTATTCAACCGCTCCTCATAGCTAATGCCCTCCATACCAGGCAACATTCTGGTAAATCTCTTCTGCACCCTCTCTAAAGCCTCCACATCCTTCTGGTAGTGTGGCGACCAGAATTGAACACTATACTCCAAGTGTGGCCTAACTAAGGTTCTATACAGCTGCAACATGACTTGCCAATTCTTATACTCAATGCCCCGGCCAATGAAGGCAAGCATGCCGTATGCCTTCTTGACTACCTTCTCCACCTGTGTTGCCCCTTTCAATGACCTGTGGACCTGTACTCCTAGATCTCTTTGACTTTCAATACTCTTGAGGGTTCTACCATTCACTGTATATTCCCTACCTGCATTAGACCTTCCAAAATGCATTACCTCACATTTGTCCGGATTAAACTCCATTTGCCATCTCTCCGCCCAAGTCTCCAGACAATCTAAATCCTGCTGTATCCTCCGACAGTCCTCATCGCTATCCGCAATTCCACCAACCTTTGTGTCGTCTGCAAACTTACTAATCAGACCAGTTACATTTTCCTCCAAATCATTTATATATACTACAAAGAGCAAAGGTCCCAGCACTGATCCCTGTGGAACACCACTGGTCACAGCCCTCCAATTAGAAAAGCATCCCTCCATTGCTACTCTCTACCTTCTATGGCCTAGCCAGTTCTGTATCCACCTTGCCAGCTCACCCCTGATCCCGTGTGACTTCACCTTTTGTACTAGTCTACCATGAGGGACCTTGTCAAAGGCCTTACTGAAGTCCATATAGACAACATCTACTGCCCTACCTGCATCAATCATCTTAGTGAGCTCCTCGAAAAACTCTATCAAGTTAGTGAGACACGACCTCCCCTTCACAAAACCGTGCTGCCTCTCACTAATACGTCCATTTGCTTCCAAATGGGAGTAGATCCTGTCTCGAAGAATTCTCTCCAGTAGTTTCCCTACCACTGAAGTAAGGTTCACCGGCCTGTAGTTCCCGGGATTATCCTTGCTACCGTTCTTAAACAGAGGAACAACATTGGCTATTCTCCAGTCCTCCGGGACATCCCCTGAAGACAGCGAGGATCCAAAGATTTCTGTCAAGGCCTCAGCAATTTCCTCTCCAGCCTCCTTCAGTATTCTGGGGTAGATCCCATCAGGCCCTGGGGACTTATCTACCTTAATATTTTTTAAGACACCCAACACCTCGTCTTTTTGGATCACAATGTGACCCAGGCTATCTACACCCCCTTCTCCAGACTCAACATCTACCAATTCCTTCTCTTTGGTGAATACTGATGCAAAGTATTCATTTAGTACCTCGCCCATTTCCTCTGGCTCCACACATAGATTCCCTTGCCTATCCTTCAGTGGGCCAACCCTTTCCCTGGCTACCCTCTTGCTTTTTATGTACGTGTAAAAAGCCTTGGGATTTTCCTTAACCCTATTTGCCAATGACTTTTCGTGACCCCTTCTAGCCCTCCTGACTCCTTGCTTAAGTTCCTTCCTACTTTCCTTATATTCCACGCAGGCTTCGTCTGTTCCCAGCCTTTTAGCCCTGACAAATGCCTCCTTTTTCTTTTTGACGAGGCCTACAATATCACTCGTCATCCAAGGTTCCCGAAAATTGCCGTATTTATCTTTCTTCCTCACAGGAACATGCCGGTCCTGTATTCCTTTCAACTGCCACTTGAAAGCCTCCCACATGTCAGATGTTGATTTGCCCTCAAACATCCGCCCCCAATCTATGTTCTTCAGTTCCCGCCTAATATTGTTATAATTAGCCTTCCCCCAATTTAGCACATTCATCCTCGGACCACTCTTATCCTTGTCCACCAGTACTTTAAAACTTACTGAATTGTGGTCACTGTTACCGAAATGCTCCCCTACTGAAACATCTACCACCTGGCCGGGCTCATTCCCCAATACGAGGTCCAGTACCACCCCTTCCCTAGTTGGACTGTCTACATATTGTTTTAAGAAGCCCTCCTGGATGCTCCTTACAAACTCCGCCCCGTCTAAGCCCCTGGCACTAAGTGAGTCCCAGTCAATATTGGGGAAGTTGAAGTCTCCCATCACCACAACCCTGTTGTTTTTACTCTTTTCCAAAATCTGTCTACCTATCTGCTCCTCTATCTCCCGCTGGCTGTTGGGAGGCCTGTAGTATACCCCCAACATTGTGACTGCACCCTTCTTATTCCTGATCTCTACCCATATAGCCTCACTGCCCTCTGAGGTGTCCTCTCGCAGTACAGCTGTGATATTCTCCCGAACAAGTAGCGCAACTCCACCTCCCCTTTTACATCCCCCTCTATCCCGCCTGAAACATCTAAATCCTGGAACGTTTAGCTGCCAATCCTGCCCTTCCCTCAACCAGGTCTCTGTAATGGCAACAACATCATAGTTCCAAGTACTAATCCAAGCTCTAAGTTCATCTGCCTTACCCGTAATGCTCCTTGCATTAAAACGTATGCACTTCAGGCCACCAGACCCGCTGTGTTCAGCAACGTCTCCCCGTCTGCTCTGCCTCAGAGCCCCACTGTCCCTATTCCCTAGTTCTCCCTCAATGCTCTCACCTTCTGACCTATTGCTCCCGTGCCCACCCCCCTGCCATACTAGTTTAAACCCTCCCGTGTGACACTAGCAAACCTCGCGGCCAGGATATTTATGGCCTTTATAGATTGCAGCTACAATTTATATCAATTTATATTATGGGTTTTTTAAAAGTGCAACTACGCTTTTGTTCAACTTATATTTAATGTATATAGTGCAACTACATCAGATCAACTTATATTTTAAAAAGGCCCTTTATAAATTGCAGTTACACTTTGGATCAAGTGAGATAAACTGAAGCATTTTGGTAAGAAGAACACGGACAGACAATATGAAAAAGGGGTAAAATTCTTAAGGGGATGCAGAACAGAGGAACCTGAGTGTATATTTGGGGCAGCACGGTAGCATTGTGGATAGCACAATTGCTTCACAGCTTCAGGGTCCCAGGTTCGATTCCGGCTTGGGTCACTGTCTGTGCGGAGTCTGCACATCCTCCCCGTGTGTGCGTGGGTTTCCTCTGGGTGCTCCTGTTTCCTCCCACAGTCTAAAGATGTGCAGGTTAGGTGGATTGGCCATGCTAAATTGCCCTTAGTGTCCAAAATTGCCCAAAAGTGTTGGGTGGGGTTACTGGGTTATGGGGATGGGGTGGAGATGTTGACCTTGGGTAAGGTGCTCTTTCCAAGAGCCGGTGCAGACTCGATGGGCCGAATGGCCTCCTTCTGCACTGTAAATTCTATGATAATCTATGATATGTGTAAAGATCATTGAAGGTGGCAGAATAAATGGAGAGAGCAATTAATAAAGCATATAGAATCATAGAATTTACAGTGCAGAAGGAGGCCATTCAGCCCATCGAGTTTGCACCGGCCCTTGGAACCAGCACCCTCCACCCTATCCCTGTAACCCAACCTAACCTTTTTGGACACTAAGGTCAATTTGGCATTGCCAATCCACCTAACCTGCACATCTTTGGACTGTGGGAGGAAACCGGAGCACCCGGAGGAAACCCACGCAGACACGGGGAGAACGTGCAGACTCCACACAGACAGTGACCAAAGCCGGGAATCGAACCTGTAGCTGTGAACCAACTGTGCTAACCACTGTGCTACCATGCAGCCCTAGTAAGAGCACTGAAGAACCTTACCAGAAAACAAATAACCTTACTGGAAAACAAATGCTTAATACACACATGATAAAGATATGACTCTTCCCTAATGCATTGCTATGTGGAAGGAAACTTTCACTTGTTACAATATTTACCACAAGCAATTCCCTCCTAGTACCAAAATCAAGGTGAATGGGTATTCATCTCTTTATTCCTCCACACCACCCTACCCCATTCCAGAGTTATGACCAAGTAAATAGGCAAGGTGGTGAACATAACCCAGTCTTCAGGGCTTTATTAATAGAGCCACAGAATACAAGAACAAGAAAGTTATGCTGAACTTATACAAGACACTAGTTAGACCTCAACTGGAATATTGTATACAGTTCTGGGCACCGCAATATAGGAAGGATTTGAACACATTGGAAAGAGTGCAGAGAAGTTTACAAGAATGGTTTCAGGGATGAGAAACTTTGGTTACACGGATAGATTGGAGAGATTGGAACTGTTCTCCTGGAGAGAAGAAGGCTAAGAGGATATTTGGTCGAGGTGTTCAAAATCAGGAGGAGGCTGGAGAAAATACATAGGGATAAATTGTTCCTGCTCATAAAAGGATCAAGAACAAGGAGGCACAGATTTAAAGTGATGTGCAAAAGAACCAAATATCTTGTGAGAAAAAACATTTTCACACAACGAATTGTTCGGGATGGAATGCACTGCCTGGAAGTGTGGCGGTGGCAGGTTCAATCAAGGCATTTAAAAGAACATCAGATGATTATTTGAGTAGGAACAATGTGCAGCGGCATGGAGAAAAGGCAGGGGAAAGGCACTAGGTGTGGGATTTTCCACGGCACCAGTGCCATCTATTTCATGGTGGAGGAGGCAACCCATTGGCTGGTGGCGGGATTTCCTGGACCTGCTATTGTTAACAAAGTTTCCCGTTGAATGCATCCCTCACCTCTGGGGAACCCGTAACAGGGGTGCACCATCAGTGGCACCTGAAGATCCCGCTGGAGTGAATGGCTGGAAAGCTCCATCTTAAGTCTTGTGTGGAGAGCTGGTGTAGACATGATGGACTGAATGGCCTCCTTCTGCGCTGTAACAATTCTGTGATGCATTCAATATAGGGCCTTTATAAAGTGCAACTACATGTTAGATCAACTTATATTTATTATAGGGCATTTATAAAGTCATGGAGGGGGCCAGGGCCTGCTCAGATAATTAGCTTGTGGTTTAGAATAATGCCATCAGCACTAGTTAGATTTTCTGTTCCAGCTGAGGTAGACTTAGGACAGGACGCCTCCTCACCCTGCTCCCTGGTGCACAAGGCAATATGGTAAAACCACTATTGACAAAAAAACTACCAAGTAAATCGTTCAGGTTGAAGCAGGCAAATGAGCCAAGGGCCGGACTTCGGCAGCACACTCATGAATGAATTAAATCCTAGAAACCCTATAATGTAGAAGGAGGCCATTCGGCCCTCATCGAGTCTGCACTGACCCTTTGAAAGAGCTCCCTACCCATGTCTACTCTACCCCGCCCTATACCCGTAATCCTGTAACCTAATCTGCACTATCTGGACACTAAGGGGCAATTTAACATGGTCAATCCATCTAACTTGCACATCTTTAGACTGTGGGAGGAAACCGGAGCACGCGGAGGAAACCTATGCAGACACGGGGAGAACGTACAAACTCCAGTCACCGAAGACTGGAATTGAACCCGAGTCCCTGGTGCTGTGAGACAGCAGTGCTAACCACTGTGCCACCGTGCCACCCAATATCCCAAGGTACTTCACATGAGCTTTATAAAGCAAAGTATGATTGAAATTTGGCCTTTTTCAGCATACCAGATGTTGCCGACGGTAATCATAGCCTTCTTTTCCCAAGTCATTGAAAAATCATTGATGGGACAAATTCATTTCTGGGTTTCAGGCAAAAATAAATGTATTTTTAAAAATTAACAAATTCCAGTATTTAAAATGTTTATTATCTGTTTCGCTTTGCCTAGGAGTCTTGGCTTTCATCCATCCTCATTTGGAGGGTTGGCCACACTGTGAACAATCTTTCTCCACTGATTTCTATTTTCCATTACTCCCACATCTTTGTCTTGTGGAGAGGCCAGTCCACATTATGATATCCATTTATCACATTCAATATATATTTCTTGTACACATTTTCAAGGTGTTTTGCCTCGCATTATCTATTTTTCCAAACACTCTGTTCGCATCATGTGTCCAGAATGTGTGAGCTTCCTTGATATCACTGCATCAAACAAGTTCTTCTTAACACCCACTTTCTCCAGCACCTTAGGAGAAATGATCAGTTAAATGAGTTTTTCAATTCAATGACAAATAGCTACCACACTCTTAATAATTAGAAAGAGAATGTTGAGACACTGGGGAGAATCCCTATGCATCTTTAAGTACATTTCTGTTTTCCAATAAAAAAGGTCAAAGGATAACAGAAATATATTTCACAGTGTGATCCCAACAGATCAGTTTTTACTGAGGCCATGAAAACGAAGGCCAGGGACTGAAAGAAACAGGTAAAAGCACTCTCATAAAATTATCCTAATCAGGGCGGCACGTGACTCAGTGGTTAGCACATGAGGACCCGGGTTCGAATCCCAGTCCTGGGTCACTGTCCGTGTGGAGTTTGTACATTCTCCCTGTCTGTGTGGGTTTCACCCCCACAACCCAAAGAAGTGCAGGTTAGGTGGACTGGCCATGCTAAATTGCCCCTTAATTGGAAACAAATAATTGGGTACTCTAAATTTTTTTTAAAAATTTATCCTCATGAAAATATTAATGAAGTATCCTGTCAGCTAATTGTTTTCTGAATGAAGAGCAGTTAATGAATCTCCAAAAGTATTCAAACAACAATATTGCCTTTGATACTACTTAATTGTTATTCATAAACCTGTTCTGTAGTCTTTAGCCTTTTATTCTGCCACTTTATTTCATTGAGGCGATCATGTCACAGTGCCAGGGTCCCAGGTTCGATTCCCGGCTTGAGTCATTGCCTGTGCGGAGTCTGCATGTTCTCCCCGTGTCTGCGTGGGTTTCCTCCGGGTGCTCCGTTTCCTCCCACAAGTCCCGAAAAATGTGCTGTTAGGTAATTTGGACATTCTGAATTCTCCCTCAGTGTAGCTGAACAAGTGCCGGAGTGTGGCGACTAGAGAATTTTCACAGTAACTTTATTGCAGTGTTAATGTAAGCCTACTTGTGACAATAATAAAGATTATTATTATTATGCAAAACATGTGATGTATCTAGAGTTTTTTCTGTTCAAGCCTGCTACATTATCAGATCCTATCCACATGAAGCAACGCTCCAACTTTTAGGGAACAAGGGTGAATAAAATGCTTAATCAAGATCCAAAAATTTGCTACGGAATGGAAAGCATTTAATTTTAAAGAAATCATTTTGTTTCATTATATGTTTATTACAGCTGTTGCCACCTATTCATTTGCCCTTCCTAAATACTAATGAGAAAGTTTGCATCTTGTTTGTTAATCTTAGAATCTAAAATATTAGTTTACATAAATATCGCTGCCCTTAAGCCTTCCATTCTTAGAGTCAAATGGAAAGATCTGGAAATGTGAATTAACAAAATGTAAAGCATAAACTTGTGTCTTTTGCTGAAGATAAATGTTGAAATTTCTTCTGACCATCAGCAGGATTGCTGAGAGGCTTGAAAATAACTTTAAGGCTCTCTTTGTTTTAAAACATGAAAAGAGGCAACAGTGTTCTCCCCTCCCCCAATACTACCAAATGCCTGGAGTTCCCCCAGCATGCTCTATATGGGTTCAGTCAACCCACACTACTTCTCATGGGGTGCTGCAGAAGTGAGGCTTTTCCCTGCCAGTAGCTTTGAAGGTGGTGGCAGCGCTCAATTTCTTTGCCTCAGGGTCTTTCCAGAGATCAACAGGGCACCTGTTCTCTCAGCCCGCAACACATCACTGCAAGGGCAGCACGGTGGTGCAGTGGCTAGCACCGCTGCCTCACAGCGCCACGTACCCAGGTTAGATCCCGACCTTGGGTGATTGTGTGAAGTTTGCACATTCTCCCCGTAACTGCGTGAGTTTCCTCCTGGTGTTTCCTTCCACAGTCCAAAGATGTGCAGGTTAGATTGATTGGCTATGCTAAATTCACCTAAAGTGTCCAAAAGATTAGGTAGGGTTGTGGGGTTATGGGGATAGCGTGGGCACATAAGCCTGGGCAGGGTGCTCTTTCAGAGCATTGGTGCAGACTCGATGGGCTGAATGGCCTTCTTCAGCAGTGTAGGGATTCTATAAAGGAGGTAACAGGTGCCATTTACAGGAAGACCCATCGTTATGTCAGGTTTGCTCTGGGTGAGAATAATCAGATCAAAGATTCACCAGCTTTGCAGCCTTTTCAGGATTCTCAAAAGTGCAGGGTGCAATAAACTGCACTCATGAGGCTATATGGGCTCCATGGCAGCAGCCCCTAATATTTGTTAACAGTAAGGACTACAATTCCATCAATGTACAACTGGTGAGTGATAATTGAAAGCACATCCCGCATGTGCAGCACGGTAACACAAGTGGATAGCATTGTGGCTTCACAGCGCCAGGGTCCCAGGATCGATTCCCTGCTGGGTCACTGTCTGTGCGGAGTCTGCACGTTCTTCCTGTGTCTGCGTGGGTTTCCTCCGGGTTCTCCCGTTTCCTCCCACAGTCCAAACACGTGCAGGTTAGGTAGATTGCCCATGATAAATTGCCCTTAGTGTCCAAAAAGGTTAGGAGGGGTTATTGGGTTACGCGGATAGGGTGGAAGTGAGGGCTGAAGTGAGTCGGTGCAGACTCGTTGGGCCGCATGGCCTCCTTCTGCACCCTATGTTCTACGTGTGTGCATGGTGTCCTGGGAGTTGCCATGACTCTGTGAGGGTCCTTCCTGTTGATTTCCTTATTTCCCCTTTCTTTATTTTTGCTGTTATCATATTTGATCTATAGATGTTTAGTGGGCATGTATCTTTAGGTCAAGCAGCAGAGAGTATGCAGAATTCAAGAAGCTGGTGCTGCTAAGTAGTCGATCAGGAGAACTCAATACTTCTTGGCACCCGAGAGATGGGTGGGATTCAGTTCGATTAATTGGCTGGTGGCCGCTGAATTAGCCAAAAGGCCATATTCTGCCCAATAACTGGCCAGATTAATAAGTTTGCGGACGACACAAAGGTTGGTGGAATTGTGGATAGCGATGAGGACTGCCAGACGATACAGCAGGATATAGATCGGTTGGAGACTTGAACAGAGAGATGACAGATGGAGTTTAATCCAGACTAATGTGAGGTAATGCATTTTGGAATGTCTAATACAGATGGGAAATATACAGTGAATAACAGAACCTTAAAGAGTATTGACAGGCAGAGGGATCTGCGCATACAAGTCCACAGGTCACTGAAAGTGGTAATGCAGGTGGAGAAGGTAGTTAAGAAGGCATAGGGCATGCTGTCTTCATTGGACAGGGCATTGAGTATAAAAATTGGCAAGTCATGCTGCAGTTATATAGAACCTTAGTTAGGCCACACTTGGAATATAGTGTTCAATTCTGGTCACCACACTACCAGAAGGATGTGGAGGCTTTAGAGAGGGTGCAGAAGAGGTTTACCAAGATGTTGCCTGGTATGGAGGGCATTAACCATGAGGAGAGGTTGGATAAACGTGGTTTACTCTCACTGGAACGATGGAGATTTGGGGGTGACCTGATAGAATTCTACAAAATTATGAGAGGCATGGACAGAGTGGATAGTCAGAAGCATTTTCCCAGGGTAGAAGAGTCAATTATCAGGGGACATAGGTTAAAGGTGCGAGGGGCAAAGTTTAGAGGAGATGTGCAAGGGAACTTTTTTTATACAGAGAGTAGTGGGCACCTGGAACATGCTGCCGGATGAGGTGGTGGAAGCAGGTATGATAGTGTTGCAGGGAAAAAGTCAGCCTGAGTCAGAAGTTTGAATCGCAAGACAGGGTTTATTGTCTGAAGCTCCAAGGAGAACAGCGGGCCGGCGTTAAAAGACAGCACGGTCCACACTGAACTCAAAATACATACAGAAAGGCTTTATCTTATATAGTACAGATTTCGTACAAGTTTTGGCGGGCTTTTGGGTTCATGCATATTTACAGGTTTACCCTGCAGACATGATTCTTGGTGGGCTTATTCATGAAGGTTTTATCGTAGGTTAGTTTCAGTGGGCCATTACCGGTTCCCACTTCACAGCCCATTCATTCATGATTTCATTCATTCATAGTTTTTCGCGGGCTTCCTGGTTCTGACGTAAATACCATGCATTTTAATAGGATTTATTTAGGTTCACAATAGAGCTCCCTTTAACTAGATTAAATGGTGATGGCTTTTGGGTGACGGTTGAGATATGTTCCGGGTTTCATAACGAGGTGTTAAATGCAGGCTTTGTATTGATTGGGAATACTTTATTGTCCTGATAGGATCTGTGTCTGTGCTTTTTAAGTGTGGTCTTTCTGTGCTACCCATCTGATTTAACCCTTTGCCTGCCTGTTTCTGGTAGTGTCAGCCATGATTTATGGTCTTGATCTGTTGTCCCGAATTTTCCCCTTACAACTATGACAAGAGTCACCTTGACAAATGCATGAATAGCATGGGAATAGAGGGATACAGGCCCCAAGAAGTGTAAAAGGTTTTAGGTTAGCATGGTAGGCACAGGCTTAGAGAGCCAAAGGGCCTGTTCTTGCGCCAAACTTTTCTTTGTTCTTTGTTCTAACAGGTGGTGAATGAATCTACATTGAAAACCATTACAGGTTGCAAACAGAGACCTGGATCGGAAAGCTTACATCGAAGGAAGGTCTGCTTAAAGACAACCATCTAAAACAAAGACTCTTTTTCCAATACTTATGATTTTCACCCTTCTCCTCCCTTCTGTGTTTGTGTGTATGTGAGTGAAATGAAATGAAATGAAAATCACTTATTGTCACAAGTAGGCTTCAAATGAAGTTACTGTGAAAAGCCCCTAGTTGCCACATTCCGGCACCTGTTCGGGGAGGCTGGTACGGGAATTGAACCGTGCTGCTGGCCTGCCTTGGTCTGCTTTAAAAGCCAGCGATTTAGCCCAGTGTGCTAAACAACCCCTTATACAACCCCTAGTGTATAGAGAGTGATGGGCAAGTTAAAGTGGAGGATTAGGAATTTGATAATAGTTAACCAATTGTATTTGCTGCATATTTCATTAAAGTCCTTGTTAGAAATAAAAAGTACTTGTGTTTAAATTTACAAACCTGGTGACTGTAATTATTGGGCAGCCAAGGTCCAAAGACTTTGGGTATTTTTCTAAGAATAATTTGTTAATTCAATTGTGTTGCAACTCCAGTTCAAGTGGGGCTGGAATTGACCACGCACTAGCTCAGGGTCTTGTAACAACCTATGCATCCTCAGTCATATTGGAAAATATTTTTTCCAATTAAGGGGCAATTTAGCGTGGGCAATTCAGTTATCCTGCACATCTTTGGGTTGTGGGGGTGAGACCCATGCAGACACGGGGAGTGAAGGGGTGGGTTCAGCGATGATACCTCTTAAAACTGAATAGTTAGCATGCCACTGGAGTAGTTTTACATAAGTTACTTTATTAAGGATTGAGTGAATTATAGGACTGAGTAATCATTATTAACCATTAAACATGTATTTTTAGGACATAGCAGTAATAAGTAATCAAATGGGATTTAGGATAGCTAACTTGTCCAGAAGGACGTCACTTCTGATATCTTGCCTTTGTGAAACAATCCAGGATGTGGGTTTTGCTGTCCTGCTTCTCGCAGACAATGCATGCACAGCAAATTATTAGTAAGCATAGCTGTCAGGATGAGGATCAATCATGCGCTGCTTGCAATTCTATTGGGTGAAGTTTAAACATTGCTTCCCTGATCGCCCACCGTAGAATCCTGTTCGGCTGGCGGTCAGCAGCACCACCCAAAGCTGCAGACTGGCTGTCCGACCTCTCAGAATCTCTCCAAATGGAGAAAATCAAACTCGCCATCCAAGGGTGAGACGACGGCTTCCACAGAACGTATGAGCCATTCACCCAATTGTTCCGGGACCTGTTTGTGGCCAACGAACAAGCAGAAGAATAGTCAGGTAGCCAAGAATCAGGGGAAAGTAGCCGAGGCGGGGGAGGGAGGGATAGACCGGGAGATTGGGGGGGGGGGGGGGGGGATAGCAGCTAAACCTAAGAGAACAGAAAGTCGAACCACAGGAGAAGAGGGGGGAGGGGCAGAAGAGGAGGGGAAGGGGGTGGAAGAGGGAGGAGACAGGGAACAATAGAGGGGAAGCAGAGAGGTGTGGGGGGGGGGGGGCAGGCAAGGGAATGACAGCCGGAAGGAGGGTACGGGAAATGATAACAAACTTGGCATCTACAGGAGCAGAGAACAAGGAAAATCCGGGCGAAAGACAGGCCGACCGGCTGAAGCGGAGGTGATCGTAAGACGACAACGGCAGCGCAAACCGTCCGGGAGAAGCAAGCGACAACATCAACACCAGATCCATTCGCGTATTGCCATCTGTAATTGTTCTGTAATTGTTTCCCCGGTGCCCAAATGTATATGTACCCCCCCTGTTCCCCCACCCCCACACAAACAGATGTCTACTTATGTGCTGAAAACAATATTGCCAATTGTACAGAGCTGCTGTTGTTGAGCCAGCACATAAACCCTACCAGTTATTTTATTCTAACTTTTGTTGTTGTTGTTTGTTTTGCTTTTTGTGCGTGTTCCCTTCTCGTCTATGTATATAATACATACGTATTCTATTTTGCGTACATAACGGTAATATACTTTGTTCAAAACCCAGTAAAAAACATTTATATTAAAAAAAAGTTTAAACATTGCTTGCAATTCTATTGGATAAGTTTAAACGTAGCAGCTTCAGGGATTGGACCGTGTCCAACTGGGGTAGGCTATTGATTTTTGAAAATTGTATAAGCACTATGTTTTTGGCCTTTGTTCGGCAGAACAGGTCTTGGCCGATATCCAGGTCTGTTCTCCGAGTACACGTAACAAGTTTGATTAAATAGCCATCTTGAGGTCAGCACGGTGGCGCAGTGCGTTAGTCCGGTTGCCTCACGGCGCTGAGGTCCCAGGTTCGATCCCGGCTCTGGGTCACTGTCCGTGTGGAGTTTGCACATTCTCCCCGTGTTTGCGAGGGTTTTGCCCCCACAACCCAAAAGATGTGCAGGCTAGGTGGATTGGCAACGCTAAATTGTCCCTTAATTGGAAAAAATTAATTGGGTATAGAAAATTTTTATTTTTTTAAACGCCATCTTGTCCAGGTTGTCAATGTGCTTTTTCCTCTCTGTACTGAGTTGAGCCACAGGGAATAACCCCACGTGGAATCTGACTCAATACACAGGTCTTGAAATTGCTCCTACATTATTTGGCATCCTTAATAAAGTAATTTATGTAAAACTACTGTAGTGGCATGCTATCTATTCAGTTTTAAGAGGTATCATCGCGGAACCCCCCCTTCAGGGAGAATGTGCAAACTCCACATAGACAGTGACCCGAGGCTGGGATTGAACTCAGGTCCTCGGCGCCATGAGGCACCATGCCGCTCTCACAGTGGAAATTAAACTCTTCCCCATGTGCAGGCCAGAACAGATCTCCATGATATAACCACAGGATGACAAGGAGAGGACCCGGCACCACCAAGCATCAATTTGATCCAAACAAATCCCAGTCTTCAGCAGGCTAACACAGTCTGCCTGGCCTGAAAAAGGAAAGGGTGCTAAACAACAAAAAAGATTAGGTCGCGCTGGGAGGACTTTCCTGGAACTTAGTGAGGACAGAACTACTCCTATCAACCCAAATCTTCCACCCCTCCACCCGCTCCAGTTCTGCTCGTCCTCCTCCTCCTCCTCCTCCCCACCCCCCCCCAACTCTCCCAGGATACATTAGAATAAAGATACTTTGCACAAATCACAAATTCAACATTCAGCTTAACATGATATAAACTTAATAAATCAGGACAACCAGTGGTGCCGGACTTCACACCCGAATTACTCATTTCCCTGCACCAAATAAATTGAAAACATCAACAGACAACAACATAATTATCAGAGAGTTAAGCCAAGGTTAAGAACTGAGATGTGAGGCAGTTATCAGGATAAAGACTTCTTCTCCACTGGTGCGTGAAGAAAGCAAAAATCAAGGATAAAGCCAGATCAAAGATGGTGAGCATGCTTCAAGGTTTTCCTTGGAGTCCAACGATTGAAGCACGAAACCTCATTGCTTCCAACATGTTGTCTCGCCTGAATCCAGGTGTCCAAACCCAGTTTTACGATCCCAGACCAGACCCCAACAGTGGCTAGGATACTGAACAAAAACCCCAATATTTTATTTTATTTTTGTAAGACTGTGGGGAAAGGTCACCGCACTCCAGGAGTGATTTCACGAAGAAATAGGGATACGTTTTATAAAACAAACCTTGCTAACATCGTATTAACATATCTTTAATATCACATGAGACAATAGCTTACAATTATCCCATAAACAATGCCTTTAATTGCTATCTTTATTCCCACTCAAACAACAAGAAAACCCATCTCAGCTCTCAATCTACTTTAAGTACCATTTGCACATAGGAATACCTGCTGTACAGAAATGCTCTTTGAGAAGGAAAGATCTTGGGCTGAATTCTCCGTTACAGCGGCTAAGTGTCGGCGGACATGGAAAATACACAGGTGCTTTACAACTCCAAAATTGGCAAGAATCCTCACCGATTCCGGGACCAGTGAGGGGTTAGTAATGGCACCGTGTGAAAATCCCAGCTCCTGCGCCAAAAATGGCCAAAGAATGGCCAGCTCTTTGGTTGCGCATGCACACGTCGATGGCGAGCAGCGGTCACGCCGAACAACATGGCGCCGGCCGTGCGCAGATCCAACCCGCCATTCACAACCCAACAGGACACACCTTGGACTCAACTCAGCCCAGACTTAGAGTAACATAACCTGATCATGGGAGGAGACTTTAACACAGCCATTGATCCGGAATTGGACCGGACAAAATCCAGGACAGGGAGGAGGCCGGCTGCGGCAAAGGAATTGAAGGCGTTTATGGAACAGATGGGGAAGTAGACCCATGGAGGTTTGCACGGTGAAGGGCGAAGGAGTTTTCCTTTTTCTCACATGTCCACAAGGTACACACTCGCATCGACTTTTTTGTTCTGCGCAGGGCGCTAATACTGGAGGTGGTGGATACCGAGTACTCGGCAAACGCAGTGTCGGATCATGCCCCAGATTGGGTGGATCTACGGGTCAGTGTGGAGAGAGGGCAACGCCCGCTGTGGAGACTGGATGTGGGGTTGCGAGCGGACAAAGCGATCTGTGGGCGGGTTAACAAGCCCATCCAGAACTACCTGGAAACAAATGATACGGGGGAGGTCTCCGCAGTGACGGTCTGGGAAGCTCTGAACGCAGTGGTCAGAGAGGAATTAATCTCGATACGGGCCCACAGAGAAAAGGCGGAACGGGCTGAGAGGGATAGATTAGTGGAGGAGTTACTCCAGTTGGACAAGAGATACTCGGAGGCCCCGGACGCGGGGCTACTGAGGGAGCGGCGGAGGTTACAGGCGGCGTTTGGGCTGTTGACCACAGGGAAAGCGGTGGAACAGTTGAGGAAGGCAAGGGGGGCGATTTATGAATATGGGAAAAGGCAAGCAGAATGTTAGCGCACCAGCTCAGGAAAAGGGAGGCGGCCAGGGAGATAGGTAAAGTAAAGAGTAGAGGCAGGAATACTGTCCTGGACCCAGCGGGGGTGAACAGGGTGTTTAAGGACTTCTATAATAAATTATATGAGTCAGAATCCCCGGCTGGGGTGGAGAGGATGAGGCAGTTTTTGGATCAGTTGATGTTCCCGAGGGAGATGAGGATCTGGTGGAAGGGCTGGGAGCCCCAATTGAGATTGGAGAAATACTCAAGGGGCTGGAGGGCATGCAGTCGGTCAAGGCCCCGGGGCCTGATGGCTACCCGGTGGAATTCTATAAGATGTTTTCAGAGATATTGAGGCCACTGCTGGTGAGGACATTTAATGAAGCAAGAGAGAAGGGAGTCCTCCCAGCCCCCCCCCCCCCCCAACAATGTTGCAGGCCTCGATTTCATTGATCTTGAAACAGGAGAAGGATCTGGAGCAATGAGGGTCATACAGGCCAATTTCTCTACTGAACGTGGACGCCAAACTGCTGGCTAAGATACTGGCCACAAGGATAGAGGACTGTGTCCCAGGGTTGATAGGGGTAGACCAGACGTGATTTGTTAAGGGCAGGCAACTCAAGGCGAATGTTCGATCTTTGGAGTGTCAGAAGAGCCGGGAGTTCAGGGGGCGAAAGAGGCTGACGTCTTGGTCTTTGCCTCCCTGGTAGCCCGGAGACGGATCTTGTTAATGTGGAGGGACTTGAAGCCCCCGAGTGTAGAGACTTGGGTTAGTGACATGGCTGGGTTTCTCAGTCTCGAGAAAATAAAGTTTGCCTTAACAGGGTCAATGGTCGGGTTCACCTGGAGGTGGCAGCCGTTCGTCGACTTTCTCGGGGAAAATTAAAATGTCAGCAGATGCAGTATTCCAAGGAAAGGAGCGGGGGGGGGGGGGGGGGGGGGGGGAAGTGGGCCGGATTGTTGTTTTATGGTTGGGGTGTGTGTAGATTGAGATTGGGGGGGAAATGTTTATTATACCATGTTGATATCATTGTCTATGTTATTTTTATAAAAATTTTCAAATACCTTAATAAAAATATTTTAAAAAAAAGATAAGACATAAAATAAATGTGCAACAGATTTAAAATAAACAGATTATTAGACGTGCAGAGCCAGAGTTTGCGAAAACGCAGCTTCTCCCACACACAGATCATGTGACCTCCCCTTTTTAACATTTTGAAGGGGGTCTGATAGGGCAGCTGTAGAGAGATTTCCAATTGTCAGCGAGTACAAGTGGGCATAAATAATATAGTACGAAGTCTTACAACACCAGGTTAAAGTCCAACAGGTTTGTTTCGATGTCACTGGCTTTCAGAGCGCTGCTCCTTCCTCAGGTGAATGAAGAGGTATGTTCCAGAAACACATATATAGACAAATTTGTCTATATATTTGTTTCTGGAACATACCTCTTCATTCACCTGAGGAAGGAGCAGCGCTCCGAAAGCTAGTGACATCGAAACAAACCTGTTGGACTTTAACCTGGTGTTGTAAGACTTCGTACTATGCTCACCCCAGTCCAATGCCGGCATCTCCACATCATAAATAATATAGTCTGCAATGAAACCAAAGGAATTCAGGGGAAACATTACTCAGTGGAACTCACTACTAAATGGATAAGGCAGCAACACAAGTAGTACAGAAAATGAAAAATAAAGGAATTGAAGGGTGTACTTGTTTTTTTTATTCATTTATGGGATGCGGGCATCGCTGGCCGAGCCAAGACATTAGTGAACCAGATGGGTTTTTACAACAATCGGCAATGGTTTCATGGTGATCATTAGACTTCAAATTCCAGATTTAAAAAAATGTAATTCAAATTTCTTCATCTGCCATGAACCCAGAGCATTCTCCATGGTCTGTGGATTACTACTCTAGTGACAATGACATTGTGCCACTGCCTCCACAATAGAATGAATTGAGGGGATTCACGTGAGGCGTAAAACATCAGCATAGGCCTTTTGGGGAATTGGCCCTGTTTGTGTGCTGCAAAAGTCGATATAATTCAATGTATTTTTTCTCGCTACAATGAGGTAAATGCCCACAAATCAATGATAATTTAAATATTTTGTCTCAACTCATTAGTGCTGAAATATTGACCAACAGATCTTGGGACATAGAAAAACTATGTATGCCAAGAAAAGACATAAAATAGATTCAAAAAACAGATTATTAGACTTGCAGAGCCAGAGTTCATGAAAACGCAGCTTCTCCCACACTCAGACCACGTGCCCTCCCCCTTTTTAACATTTTTACATTCTGCAATATTGTGAGCAGTACTTAGTTGCACAATTCTCCAAATTCCAATGGCATTTGTTGGTCCAGTAACAGTTGGTACTGAAACTAAAATGGCTGCATTTTTGATCTCTCCAAAGAAGTTTTCAATAATTCTTGGGTATTTTCCATTCTTTGATCGTTAAAAAAATAATGGTTTTTCTCATGCTGTGGCAGGAATCTCAATCAGTTTTAGTTTGTTATCGGTTGATTTACCAGCAGCTGTCATTGTTTTGTCACTTTTTTCTTTTAAGCAATGAAATATCACAATTATTCATCTACTAAATGTTGTGCCCTTGGTTAGCTATATGCAGTGCAACATTACACTACTGCCCTCATTCTGGTTGCTAATTTGAATACTACACACAATACACCGATGATATTATTCTACTTGCTAACTCAGTGGAGGTGATCAGTGGATGATGTTGATGAAGTTTTGTTTTATAAATTTAGAGTACCCAATTCATTTTTTCCAATTAAGAAGCAATATAGTGTGGCCAATCCACCTACCCTGCACATCTTTGGGTTGTGGGGGTGAAACCCACACAACACGGGGAGAATGTGCAAACTCCACACGGACAGTGACCCAGAGCCGGGATCGAACCTGGGACCTTGGCGCCATGAGGCAGCAGTGCTAACCACTGTGCCACCGTGCTACCCTGATGTTAATCAAGTTAACCAGGAATACCGTTTCCTGATCAAAGTGAACAATACAGAGATGATGGGGATGGGTGGAAAAGGCCTACAAGATTCTGACTAATGGAGTTCAGCTTGAACAGGTGGATACCTGCCGCTATCTTGGGTCACTCATCACGGAAGATGCAGAGTCTTCCAAAGAACTTTGGGCTAGATTTAACAGGGTGATGACATCGTGAGCTCAAGAGTATGAGCCACAGCACCTTGGGTTACAATTAATCTTTGTCTTGAAAGCCGGTGTGTGGCTGGTGATGATGTATGTCTATGGAAGCTGCACCATCGAGAGGGGTGATGAGCTTCAAATAAGAGCGTTTGAAATTGAAGGACTCAGACGGATATTGTGCATAATGGATGGGCAGGAAAGGAAATGAGTGGGTGCTCGAGAAAGCTGGTGGTAAGAGGAATTCTCTTGAGGCAGTGATATCAAAGAAGCTGCCACATTTTGGACATATGATGTGAACAGGTGGGTTGGGCAGGGGGGGAGAGAGAAAGAGGTGGAAAATGTTGGAAAGTGAGGTAATGCAAGGCAAACATAAGAACAATAGAAATAGAAGCAGGAGTAGGCCATTCAGCCCTTCAAGACCTTTCCACCATTCAATGAAAGCATGGCTGATCCAACAACATTTCCCTGCACCATCCCCATATCCCATAAAATGGAGATAAGGATATCCTGAAGTCTTGAGAAGTGCGACACAAAGGAAGTGTCCTCTTTTCTTTCATCAATTATAACATTGAACTCTTATAAATAACTAATTGAAATCATAGAGGAAGTCAGACAATACAGTCATTCTTTTACCACAGTCTTTGTATTATTAATTTTGTCTCTCCTTCTCTGCCTTGGTCTCTCTTTGGTGCTTCTCTCATCTTGGCTTTTCTTTTTGGTTCTACCTTCTTCCGCTCTTTCCTTTTTTAAAATTTGTTTATGGGATGTGGGCGTCGCTGGTTAGACCACCATTTGTTCACCATCCCTAATTACCCTTGAACCCAAAGAGAAAATGCTGGAAAATCTCAGCAGGTCTGGCAGCATTTGTAGGGAGAGAAAAGAACTAACGTTTCAAGTCCAGATGATCCTTTGTCAAAGCTAAAAGACAGAGAAAGTGGGAGGTATTTATACTGCGGAGTGAGAATGAAAGGTGAGTCATAGCCACAGAAACCCAGGGGAAAGAGTGCTAATGGCGGTCCCCAGAGAGAACAAAAGGTGTGAAAGGTCAAACAGCAGAGAAACTAACATCAGAGGGTAAACTGTGACAGATGTAGATGTGGGGGGGAAGGAAAGGAGAAGCAAAGGGGAGAAAGAGTAAGGAAAGGTGGGTAAGATGAGGGGGGGGGGTTAAATATATATAAAGAAAGATAAGAAAGAAAGAAATGGTAAAAGACAGTTAAAATGAAATGGGATGATAACAAACGGGTCGAGGTGGGGTAGAGCTAATCACCTGAAGTTGTTCAATTCGATCTTGAGATCGGAAGCGGTAGTGTGCCTAGCCGGAAGATGAGATGTTGTTCCTCCAGTTTGCACTGACCTTCACTGGAACATTGCAACAGGCCAAGGACAGACATGTGGGCATGGGAGCAGGGTCTTGTATTAAAATGGCAAGCAACGGGAAGGTCAGGGTCCTGAATGCGGACAGACTGAAGGTGCTTGCCATTTTATCCACCTTTCCTTACTCTTTCTCCCCTTTGCTTCCCCTTTCCTTCCCCCCCACATCTACATCTATCACAGTTTACCCTCTGATGTTAGTTTCTCTGCTGTTTGGCCTTTCACACCCTTTGTTCTATTTGGGGACTGCCATTAGCACTCTTTCCCCTTGGTTTCTGTGGCTATTAGGCACCCCGTTTCCCTGAGTTTCTGTGGCTATGACTCATCTTTCATTCTCACTCCATAGCATAAATATCTCCCACTTTCTCTGTCTGTTAGCTTGTTAGCTTTGACAAAGGGTCATCTGGACTCCATTCTCTCCCTACAGGTGCTGCCAGACCTGCTGAGATTTTCCAACATTTTCTCTTTGGTTTCAGATTCCAGCATCCGCAGTAAATTGCTTTTATCCTAATTACCCTTAAACTGAGTGACTTGCTAGGCCATTTCAGATGGCATTAAGATTCAGCCACATTGCTATGGATCTGGAGCCACATGTAGGCCAGACCGGGTAAGGATGGCAGATTTCCTTCCCGAAAGGGCCTTAGAAAACCAGGTACGTTTGACAATGGTTTCATGGTCATTATTAGACTTTTAGGGCACGATTTAATGGAAATGTTTTGAAGTGTGGAAGCGAGCGGGAACTGCAACGAGCTTCCTGATGCTCGGCCCGGCGAGGGCGTCCCGACGATAAAACGTTAATTGGTTCACTTTTTAAAATAAATTTAGAGTACCCAATTCATTTTTTCCCAATTAAGGGCAATTTAGCGTGGCCAATCCACCTACCCTGTACATCTTGGGGTTGTGGGGGCGAAACCCACCCAAACACGGGGAGAATGTACAAACTCCATACGGACAGTGACCCAGAGCCGGGATCGAATGTGGGACCTCGGTGCCGTGAGGCAGCATTGCAAAGAACTGCGCCACAATGCTGCCCTTAATTGGTTCACTTAACGAGGCCCCACGGGATTCACGCCACAAATAATGGTGCGCAGTCTAATGCGCCCGGGACGGCACTCGCCAGCCCACTGCTAACAAGGGAGAGCAGAACTCAAACCGCTCCTGCACAGCCAACCCCACTCCGTTCGCAGCCATGCTGCCACGGAGGCCAGCCCCACACTTTAGCAATGCCAACCTGGGACTAGCGATGCGAACCTGGGACGACTGTTAGACCCAGCTGAAGCCAGGTGGGACAGCCTGTTCCCCTGGGGGGTCCAGGAGGATCAGCCACAGGACAACCGCTGCCTCCTGGGAGGAAGGGGCAGCGGCCGTCAGCTCGGGGAGTGTGACCAGGACAACCGGCACCCAGTGCTGCAAGGTTAACAACCTCCACTAGTTCACACAAGTGAGTTGGCATCGGACACCAGCCCCCTCCCCTCCCCCACTCCTCCCTATTCTCCAAGTCCCCTCCCACAACCTCCAAGCCCCTTGCCCCCATGATGAACGATGCGTGCGGCTAACAATGCCCCTTCTGGGTCCCTGCAGGTGAAGTTGACCCGCAACCGGCGGGAGAGGGCCCAGACGGGTGGTGGGGTGCCAGACATCAGAGTCCTATTAGGAACAGGCCCTAGAGTCGCTTGGGTGGCCGAGGACCGAATGGTGACCATCGTGGAGGTCAACGAACGGCGGAGAAGTGTGGGTTCCCCCGGCCCCTACCCAGATGATCTACCAACTATGAGTTGTTATTGCCATTCACACTGACCCATTCCTCCCACTGACCACAGGTCCATTCTCCCACAGGGCCTGCAGCCAATGGCGCCGGCCCATCTGGGGTGGTGCCCCCCTTCGCCTCCCATGAGAACACCTTGGAGGAGAGCTCTGAGGACACCACCATAATAATCACGGCACAGCTGTCGTCACCACTATCCACCAGTGCAAAGACACACACCTTGGTGGGCAAAAATAGTGGGCAGGCTTCTGGGGCACAATCTGGTGAGCACCATACAGTTTCAGATGCACATCAGATGGAGGCAGGATCCCCAGGCGAGACAGCAGTAGGAGGTCTGCTGGATCCCAGGACCTAGCTGGGTCCCAGCCTGATGCTGAGCCTCTGGAGCATGTTTACCTGGAGCTGATGTAGATGCTAGGGTTCGGCCGTGAGATTCAGAGGGGGATGTCAGCGACACTCCATCAGGTTCATAGCCGATTGGAGGAGTCCCAGAGGCTACGGGTGCAGGAGATAGCGCCGGTAATGCGGGGCACCGAGGCCAACACTGCTAGGGTGGCGGCCGCAGTGGAGAGCCTGGTGCACAACGTCAGCAGCTTGAGTGGAGGTGTCCAAGGCGTGGCTCAGTGATGGCCATGGCAGAGCGCCTCAACAGCATGTTCCAGTCGCTGGGTGACGTGTCCCAGTCACTGAGGGACATTGCTGAGGGTGTCGATAACATGTTGTAGACATTGGGGAGAAGCCAGGGCTGGCAGGTGACACAGGGGCAGCCGGGGCTTGATCCAGCTACCTCTCCATCCCGAGGTGCACCCCAGGGCCCTATGGGTTCGACCGGGAGGGGACGCTGGGTGTCAACCTGGAGCCATCCCATGGAGTGGCGATGCCAGCCACCAGCTCTCCCCCAATTCCACCCCCTGTAAAATGGCGTGTCTCACAGTCAGCACCCAGTACAGTGCAACGCGACGGGGCATGTTCTGCCGGCAAATGTGCTGGTCTCTCCGGTTCCAGAACTCCAAAAGGATGCTTGCCAGGGGCATCGAAGGGCACAGGATGCAATAGGCAGCAGGCTGCCTGCACCTCTGATGTGCATCCTGGGGAGATACCTAGATGTAATCGTCAAACATGGACGATTAAGCACATCAAGCATCACTGAGAGGGCACTGGGAGGTAGGGGTTTAAGTGTGGTAGGGCATAAGTGGGGTAAAGGGGTCTGGGAGGGGAGGCACCATTGGAGGAGTGGGGCAGTTGGAGACACTTTTGTTCACCATTAAAATCTGTATGACTTTAGGGTGCAATTTAATGGCGCTTAAGCGAGAGCGCGACGAGACCTTTGAATTGCGATGGGCCAGAATCGAGAAGCACACCGGGCGCTGATTCATTTGCTATTGAACTGGCCTGCTCCCATTAGCAACATCAGGATCTTGCCTGAGCGTGGTAAGACACCAATAATCACCACTTATGCACAATCTTCATATAATTAACATCTTGGGCCGTCATGGGCTTCCTCCTCTGGGTCCGTCCCTGGCCAGATGGGCGGCCGGGTCCTCAGGGTGTTGGGCGGGGCCCTGTACCGCCTTGAATCTCTGTCTACGCTGCTGTCACCACTTTCCCCGCTGTCTGGCCGGCTTACCTGCCAGCAGCACCAGGAGGGCCACTTCCGTGGGGTCCAAGATATAAAATTATAATAATAATTTTTAATAATAATCTATATTGTCACAAATAGGCTTACATTAACACTGCAACAAAGTTACTGTGAAAAGCCCCTAGTCACCACACTCTAGCGCCTGTTCGGGTACGCAGAATTTAGAATGTCCGAATTACCTAACAGCACGTCTTTCAAGATTTGTGGGAGGAAACCGGAGCACCCGGAGGAAACTCACGCAGACACGGGGCGAACGTGCCGACTCGGCACAGGCAGTGACCCAAGCTGGGAATCAAACCTGGGATCCTGGAACTGTGAAGCAACAGTGCTAACCACTGTGCTGCCCCTGTAATCCATCCCATGTAACATCTGTAAGGAATTGGGAGAGGGTCTGAGTCTGACAACCAGCGGTGTCTTCCATCCCGGGAACTCTTCAGCCCCCCGCCCATTGCTCCCCACAACACGCTCTGCCCAAGCACCCGCAGCCGCAGTGGGCGGCCCTTGCTCACTGGGCCCAACACCCTATACCCCAAACACCTGCAAGTAACATTACCTACCCTGTACACTCACCCACCCTCTTGTTGCAGAAATGTCCCTGGTGCTGGGGCTCAACCCTTGGGTGTTTTGGATGTTGGCCGCTGTGTCCTAGGTGTTGCCTCCTGCAATGTTCAGTCACATTGTCCAGACAGCACTGTCATGATATGCACTCATGTACATAATGAGATACAGACAGGCAGTGACAGACACCCAGTACAGGCAATCAACACACAGGACAGAACACAACCAATCACCAGGCAGAACACTAGAGGGCGGTCACCCACTATAAAACACACGAGGCATCAGCACTCTAGCTCTTTCCACTGGGACAACTGTAGTGACAGTCAGGGTGTATATATCAGCTAGCACCTTCTACACGTGGCTCAGAGCTAGCCTGGTCTAGTTAGTTATAACAAGCACGCTTAGATTAGTAGAGTGTCAAACCCACAGCGAACTGTGTGCACTGCTTAACAAGTTCAATAAAGCGTATCACAGTTTGGAGTCTACTTTCAAGTACAACTGCATCCAGTTGCAATCCGTGTTACCCCAGGGTAAATAACACAACATGGTACCAGTAGTCTACTTTCTCAAAGTGGCTTACCTCGAGTGATTCCGTGACGACCAGCAAGTGCCTTCCAGCGGCATGGAGAAGATCCAGGCCCCTTCACAGCTACGGATCTCCGGCAATCTCGGCACCAACTGGCGGGTCTTCAAGCAAAGGTTCCTTCTCTACATTGAGGCCTCAGGCCTCGAGGATGCGTCCGATGCCAGAAACATCGTGCTGCTCCTATCAACTGCGGGGGACCAAGCCATGCAGATTTTCAACTCGCTTAATTTTACCGACGGCCAGGACAAGACCAAATTCAAGACCGTTTTGGAGAAGTTCGACAGTCACTGTGAAGTCGAAACAAACGAGAGCTTTGAAAGCTACATCTTCCAGCAACGCCTTCAGGGTAAGGATGAACCTTTCCAATCCTTTCTAACTCATCTCCGTATATTAGCGCAGTCCTGCAATTATGGTGCAACCGATGATTCCATGATCAGGGATCAGATCGTGTTTGGGGTGCACTCTGATTCCTTGTGGGAGCAACTCCTCAAAATTAAGCACATGACCCTGCCAGTCACAATCGAGACGTGTATGGTGCATGAGCGTGCGAGAAATCGGTACTCCCGTTTCAAATCGGCAGAATACGAAAAACTTGCCTCCCACAAGGCAGAGAGTGTACAGGCCATTGCCTAGATGCAGCGCCTCAGTATCGATGATAGCAGCCATTTTGCGTGCTTTTCCCGGGGCCCCACGCATGCGCAACATGAACGGGAGAACGAAGCGGCCGAAAATCAAACTGCGCAGGTGCGAACGTTGGCTGACCGCACTGCGCATGTGCGATGACGCACGGAGCGTAACGACGTCAACGTCATGACGTGCCCGAACTGCGGCACCGCCCATTTAAAGCGGCAATGCCCTGCAAAAAAATGAAATGAAAATCGCATTTTGTCACGAGTAGGCTTCAAATGAAGTTACTGTGAAAAGCCCCTAGTCGCCACATTCCGGCGCCTGTTCGGGGAGGCTGGTACGGGAATTGAACCGTGCTGCTGGCTTGCCTTGGTCTGCTTTCAAAGCCAGCGATTTAGCCCTCTGCTAAGGCAGACGATGTTTAAATTGCGGGAAGTCTGGACATTATGCAAGGGTCAGCTATCCCAATCCAATGCAAGCGCGTTCGATGTGTACAGCAAGGTTTACTGGATTCTGATCCTGGTAGCACTACGGATCCAGAGGACGACTGCCTGGAGTCCCCCTATCGTGTGGGCATCATCACTACATGTGAGCATGCCTCCTCAAATTCAGCAAGACGCCTATCTATCCTCAATGTGGATTCCGCGGACGAATGGCGTGCTGTCACACAAGTTAATCAATGCTGCATCCAGTTCAAGCTGGACACTGGGGCTTCTGCCAATCTTATCTCTCAAGCTGATTTTGACCGCATTAAAAGGCAACCCAAAATTCTTCCGCCAACCTGCCAGCTCCTCGATTATAGTGGCAATGCCATAACTGCATTAGGATCTTGTCATCTATTTGTCTCCAACAAGACCATCAATGCCACACTGCGATTCGAAATCGTCAAGCCTGATAAGGCATCCCTGCTTGGTGCCCATGCATGCCAGCTACTCAACCTCGTACAGCGAGTCCATGCCATGTCTTCTTCCAATGTGGATCTTAAGGCTGACATTGATGACATCCTTACTCAATATCCAGATGTGTTTGATGGAATGGGTACTCTGCCATACTGCTACAAGATCCTACACAGGCCTGATGCCATGCCTGTAATCCATGCTCCACGCCGGGTGCCGGCTCCTCTGAAGGAACGTTTAAAGGCACAGCTACAGGAGCTCCAAGACCAGGGCATCATCTCCAAAGTGACGGAACCGACTGACTGGGTCAGCTCGATGGTCTGTGTGAAGAAGCCCTCAGGAGAGTTGCGGATATGCATAGATCCCAAAGATCTTAACCAGAACATAATGCGGGAACACTACCCGATCCCAAAGCGGGAGTAACTGACCAGTGAGATGGCACACACCAAATTCTTCACGAAGCTAGATGCATCGCGTGGTTTCTGGCAGATACAACTGGACGAGTCCAGCAGGAAGCTCTGCACGTTCAACACACCATTTAGCAGGTACTGTTATAACCGTATGCCGTTCGGCATTGTCTCAGCCTCTGAAATCTTCCACAAGATCATGGAGCAGATGATGGAGGGCATTGAGTGTGTGCGTGTCTACGTAGATGATGTAATCATATGGTCCACGACTCCCGAGGAACACATATCTCGTCTCAAACAAGTCTTTCGACGTGTCCATGCAAACGGCCTCAAGCTGAACAAGTCCAAATGCTCCTTTGGCATGTCATCCATCAAGTTCTTGGGCGACCAGATATCCCAGCAGGGTGTGCGACCAGACCATTAACGCCATTAAGACCCCGGAAGACAAAAAGGCGGTACTACGCTTCCTCGGAATGGTGAACCTCTTGGGAAAATTCATTTCCAACATGGCCTCACACACCATGACTCTCGGGTATCTGGTGAAGAAGTCCACTGCATTCCAGTGGCTACCCACACATTAAGCAGAGTGGCTCGAGCTCAAAGCAAAGCTCACCACTGCTCCGGTACCAGCGTTTTTTGACCCAGACAGGGAAACAAAAATCTCCACGGACGCAAGCCAGGACGGCATTGGTGCGGTCCTCCTCCAGAGGGGTGACTCCTCGTCCTGGGCTCCAGTTGCTTATGCGTCAAGGGCCATGATTCCTACGGAACAGAGGTACGCTCAGATAGAAAAAGAGTGCCTGGACCTCCTAACCGGCATTGTAAAGTTCCATGACTACGTCTATGGTCTGCCTACATTCACAGTGGAGACTGACCACAGACCCTTGGTCCATATCATTCATAAGGACTTGAATGACATGACACCCAGGCTTCAACGCATTCTCCTTCGACTCCGAATGTACGATTTTGAGTTAGTATACACACCAGGCAAGGAGCTGATAATTGCGGATGCCCTGCCCCGCTCCATCACCTCGCCCTGTGAACAGGTTGACTTCATCCACCAGATTGAGGCACAGGTGCAGCTGTGTGCCAGCAACCTCCCAGCCTCAGATGAAAGAGTGATCAGCATTCGTGAAGAGACTTCCAAAGACCCTCTTCTGCAACGTGTAATGCACCACCTTGCAAACGGCTGGCAAAAAGGGCAATGCCCTCAGTTCTTTAATGTGAAGGACGACCTGACAGTCGTCGAGGGGAATCCTCCTCAAGCTCGATCGTATTGTTATTCCTCACAGTCTGCAGAGCTTAGTGCTCAAACAAATCCATGAGGGACACCTCGGTGTCGAAAAGTGTAGGCGCAGGGCCCGGCAGGCTGTCTATTGGCCTGGAATCAGCCAGGACATATCCAACATGGTCCTCAATTGTGTGACCTGCCAGCGTTTCCAGCCTGCTCAAATAAAAGAAACACTCCAGCAACACAAGATCGTGACCTCTCCGTAGTCCAAGGTGGGAATCGATCTTTTTCACGCCAATGGGCGTGACTATGTGCTCATCATAGATTACTTCTCAAATTACCCAGAAGTTGTGAAGCTGTCAGACCTCACATTAAGGACAGTCATCAAGGCCTGCAAAGAGACATTTTGCCAGGCATGGTATTCCACTCACTGCCATGGGTGACAATGGTCCCTGTTTCCACAGCCAAGAGTGGTCCAATTTCGCCAAGTCGTACCAATTCAACCACATCACCTCAAGCCCGCATTACCCGCAGTCCAACGGGAAGGTTGAGAAAAGGGTCCATATAGCGAAGCAACTGCTCTGCAAGGCTGCGGACTCTGCTTCGGACTTCAACCTTGCGCTGCTGGTGTACAGGGCAACCCCTCGGTCCACCGGTGTGTCTCCCGCTCAACTCCTCATGAATAGAGACCTGCAGACGACTGTTCCAGCCATGCACTTACCAGACCTGGATCACCTCCCAGTGCTGCAAACGGTGCAGCAACTCAGGAACCGGCAAAAGCTGGCGTACGATGCTCATGCTACCGATTTGCCTGTGCTCTCTCCGGAAGATGCTGTTCGGATCAAGCTACCTGATGGAGGCTGGTCAGCTCCAGCTGTTGATGTTCGACAGGCTGCTCCCAGATAGTTTGTAGTTCGTATGGCTGATGGCTCCATTGTCAGACGCAACAGAAGGGCACTGCGCAAAGTTGCCTGCCCACCACCAGCTCTTACTTTTCCAGATGTTGTTATGCCTCCTCTGGACACCTCGCACCACGAGGCCACCAATCTAGCAGCAATCCCGCCTGTCAAGACGCCGTCGTCCCCACCTCCACCTCTCAGGCGGTCGACAAGGATCCGACGCAAGCCCCAAAGATTGGACTTATAGACATTTACCTTGTAAATTTTGTTCTGTATCTGCATGCTCGACACTTCTCATGTACATATTCATCCACTCGCCATTTAATGTAAATAGTCGTACATGTAAATAGTCACATATGCTCCAAGCAACCAACATTTTGTTTAAAAAAGGGGGGATGTCATGATATGCATTCATGTACATAATGAGATACAGACAGGCAATGACAGACACCCAGTACAGGCAATCAACACACAGGACAGAACACAACCAATCACCAGGCAGAACACTATAGGGTTGTCTCCCACTATAAAACACACGAGGCATCAGCACTCTAACTCTTTCCGCTGGTGACAACTGTAATTAAAGTCAGGGTGTATATATCAGCTAGCACCTTCTACACGTGGCTCAGAGCTAGTCTGGTCTAGTTAGTTATAACAAGCACGCTTAGATTAGTAGAGTGTCAAACCCACAGTGAACTGCGTGCACTGCTTAACAAGTTCAATAAAGCGTATTGAACCATCACCAAAGTTTGGAGTCTACTTTCAAGTACAACTGCATCCAGTTGCAGTCCTTGTTACCCCAGGGTAAATAACATGACAAGCACGGGTCTGATTGGGATGCTAGGCAATAATCCCCGCATGCTACATGGCACGTCTACCCACGGGGATCTACTTGGGATGTCTGAAGTGCTCACTTAACTATGATTGCCAATTCCCAATTAGCAAGAGCCTTCAGCCGCATGGCCTCCGGGGTCAGTGAGGCAGGCGGGTAGGGGCTGGGTTGACCCCGGAGTGGGACCACATAGGCCAGAGGTCAGCATGGCAGACCCACGGGCGCTGAGGCATCCATCTCTCCCTCCCATCTCACGGAGCCCAGCCCAGGCCATGGGCAGCAACCCCAGTGCCCCCTGGCTCTTTGCCTGTGAGCAAAGATGGTTATTCACCTCCTTGGGTCCCTGCAGCAGCCCTTCCACCTGCTTCACGTTTTTAAAAAGGAGTACTAATCGTCTTCCGCATGACCACTTGCTGGGAAAGCTGTTAGATTACGGAGGGATCGATCCCAGTAATTGTATGGAGATTGGGCTTAAGTGATGATTATTGGTTTCTTGGCAGCACAGCAGCGTAGTGGTTAGCACTGCTGCCTCACGGCGCCGAGGTTCCAGGTTTGATCCCGGCTCTGGGTCACTGTCGGTGTGAAATAGAAATAGAACATACAGTACAGAAGGAAGCCATTCGGCCCATCGAGTCTGCACCGACCCACTTAAGCCCTCACTTCCACCCTATCCCCGTAACCCAAGGGCAATTTATCATGGCCAATCCACCAAACCTGCACATCTTTGGACTGTGGGAGGAAACCGGAGCACTCGGAGGAAACCCACGCAGACACAGGAAGAACGTGCAGACTCCGCACGGACAGTGACCCAGCGGGGAATTAAACCTGGGACCCTGGCGCTGTGAAGCCACAATGCTATCCACTTGTGTTACCGTGCTGCACATGCGGGATGTGCTTTAAATTATCACACACCAGTTGTACATTGATGGAATTGTAGTCCTTACTGTTAACAAACATTAGGGGCTGCTGCCATGGAGCCCATGTAACCTCATGAGTGCAGTTTATTGCACCCTGACAGAAATCTTTGGATCCTCACTGTCTTCAGGTGATGTCCCGGAGGACTGGAGACTAGCCAATGTTGTTCCTCTGTTTAAGAAGGGTAGCAAGGATAATCCAGGGAACTACAGGCCGGTGAGCCTTACGTCAGTGTAGGGAAATTACTGGAGAGAATTCTTTGAGGCAGGATAATCCAGGGAACTACAGGCCGGTGAGCCTTACGTCAGGGTAGGGAAATTACTGGAGAGAATTCTTTGAGATAGGATCTACTCCCATTTGGAAGCAAATGGACGTATTAGTGAGAGGCAGCATGGTTTTGTGAAGGGGAGGTCGTGCCTCACTAACTTGATAGAGTTTTTCGAAGAGGTCACAAAGATAATTGATGCAGGTAGGGCAGTGGATGTTGTCTATATGGACTTCAGTAAGGCCTTTGACAAGGTCCCTCATGGTAGACTAGTACAAAAGGTGAAGTCACACGGGATCAGGGGTGAGCTGGCAAGGTGGATACAGAACTGGCTAGGTCATAGAAGGCAGAGAGTAGCAATGGAAGGACGCTTTTCTAATTGGAGGGCTGTGACTAGTGGTGTTCCGCAAGGATCAGTGCTGGGACCTTTGCTGTTTGTAGTATATATAAATGACTTGGAGGAAAATGTAACTGGTCTGATTAGTAAGTTTTCAGACGACACAAAGGTTGGTGGAATTGCGGATAGCGATCAGGACTGTCAGAGGATACAGCAGGATTTAGATTGTTTGGAGACTTGGGCAGAGAGGTGGCAGATGGAGTTTAATCCGGACAAATGTGAGGTAATGCATTTTGGAAGGTCTAATGCAGGTAGGGAATATACAGTGAATGGTAGAACCCTCAAGAGTATTGAAAGTCAGAGAGATCTAGGTGTACAGGTCCACAGGTCACTGAAAGGGGCAACACAGGTGGAGAATGTAGTCAAGAAGGCATACGGCATGCTTGCCTTCATTGGCTGGGGCATTGAGTATAAGAATTGGCAGGTCATGTTGCAGCAGTATAGAACCTTAGTTAGGCCACACTTGGAGTATAGTGTTCAATTCTGGTCGCCACACTACCAGAAGGATGTGGAGGCTTTAGAGAGGGTGCAGAACAGATTTACCAGAATGTTGCCTGGTATGGAGGGCATTAGCTATGAGGAGCGGTTGAGTAAACTCGGTTTGTTCTCACTGGAACGACGGAGGTTGAGGGGCGACCTGATAGAGGTCTACAAAATGATGAGGGGCATAGTCAGAGGCTTTTCCCCAGGGTAGAGGGGTCAATTACTGGGGGCCATAGGTTTAAGGTGCGAGGGGCAAGGTTTAGAGTAGATGTACGAGGCAAGTTTTTTTTACAGAGGGTAGTGGGTGCCTGGAACCCGCTACCGGAGGAGGAAGTGGAAGCAGGGACGATAGTGACATTTAAGGGGCATCTTGACAAATACATGAATAGGATGGGAATAGAGGGATACGGACCCAGGAAGTGTAGAAGGTTGTAGTTTAGTCGGGCAGCATAGTCGGCACAGGCTTGGAGGGCCGAATGGGCCTGTTCCTGTGCTGTACTTTTCTTTGTTCTTTGAACCAAATGGAAATGAAAAATATCCCTGTAGACTGCCTCTCAACCCTAGGCAGCACGGTGGTGCAGTGGTTAACACTGCTGTCTCACGGTACTGAGGATCCGGGTTCGATCCTGGCCCTGGATCACTGTCTGTGACGAGTTAGTACATTCTCCCCGTATCTGCGTGGGTCTCAACCCCACAACCCAAAGATGTGCAGAGTAGGTGGATTGGCCACACTAAGTTGCCCCTTAATTGGAAAAAAATGAATTAGGTACTCTGAATTTACGAAGCAAATTAATAAAATTATAAAAGTTTGCCTCTCAATCCTCCCATTCCAGCCCCAAAATCCTCACCCCAAAGCAATCTGTAAATAAATCTTCAGTAAAACTTTTGAAACTTGTCCTTTAGTTTTCACAATTATTTGAAGAAAAGTTACTGGGTAAAGAGAGAAGAGCCAAGGCAATATCCCAGTAAAGCTGACTAAACAGTATAAATGCACTCAGGACATTAGACACAATGTGCTTGCTCACACCACACAATCTAAATTCTGAACAACTCTTCACAGCGTAGAAAAAAGTGTGAAGAAAATTGTAATTGTGTAGAAAATAGTTTGGGCATATTGTTTCTAAGCTACAAATCAAAATGCCCGAGGATTGATAGAAATGGGACCTCAAGTCTCATCCCTTGTGGAGAGCTGATCACACCACCACAGATAGTTCAGTCTGTGGGAAAAACAATTGAGGGCTGTCTGTCGCAGTGGCCGTGGGCTCTTACAGAACTCCCGAGTGTGATGGGCTCAGACCATGACACCTGTCGAGGGAGCAGTCCAGTTTGGACTGGCTCAATAGGAATCATTTTACTTTCAGTTTCTATTTAAAAAGAAACATCTTACATTTAATTAGTGGTCATGGGACCTTAAAAAGCCAAAGTTGTCCCATTATTAATAACAAATTTTGTAAAGGAGTCCTTTAACAGCTCTCAGTCCCCTCAACAACATACCCAATACTTGGGACACTTGAAAAGTGGAACTTCACCAATTTAACTTGCAAAAATGAGTGGCACAGTGCCAGGGACTCGGGTTCAGTTCCAGCCGTGGGTGACTGTGGAATTTGCATGTTCTACCAGTGTTTGCGTAGGTTTCCTCCGGGTGCTCTTATTTCCTCCCACAGTCCCAACGATTTGCAGGTTCAGTAGATTGGCCATGATCATAGCCCCTTAGTGTCCAAAGGTTAGTTGGGGTTACGGGGATAGGGCAATTATTATTTTAGCTCCACCTGATCTTAAATTACAAAGCTGTGGTTGAATATCCTACTTTAAAACATGTCAAACTTACTTTGTACATGGTGTCAAATGCTTGCTGTTTGATAGTTAGCACTGGCATCAGAGAATATTACAACAGACAGCATATAAAGAAATTAAAACTTATTGTTTTATTATGATAGTTATTTGATATGTCAAATTACAAGTGTATGATGTAACAAAATCAGTTACAAACTTATATATGCATATTTACATTATATATATATTCAAGAAATTAAGAAGCTACACCCTCATACAGTTAAGAAATTACACCTATGGCAGGAGTTATTAAAGTAAATTGTACATCACATGCTTGATATCGTTTCAACGCAAAGATAAAAATACCTAAAAACAAAATGTAACAAATACATAAAAAGTTAGATTTAAATGGAGTTTTTAAAATGATCAAGCGAGGCACTTTTTGGAAGTGGGCTAGGCATCAAGCAAGTGGCACTAAGCAAACAATATGCAGTATTTAGAAAAAAATAAAATAAAAACCTCTAGGTACTAAGCATTCTGTAGCTTAATGTTTTCTATTGATAATGTCCCAAATTCTAAAAAGCAAAACCATTAAAGAAAAAGTAACTGGACGTAGAACAAAAATAGCATGACAGTTCTTGGTGCATCAATGCGCCATCAATATTCAGTAGGGTCAATTCTTTTAAAATTAGAGTTATTCTTTTAGGCTGTTTAAATCCATAAAGCAGACATTGCATATTAATTACAGTACATGGTTAGGAGATGCACCATACCAATTACTAGTGCCTCATTCGAAGGTCAAAGTGCACCTATAACAAAAAACAAGACTTTGCTACAGCCAGCAAGTTCTCCTCTTGGGGGTAGTCACATGATCTTACATTCCCACATACAAGCACTGTCAGACCCTCCCCCATCCAAAGAAAATTGTTTTTAAAAGCAGCTTAAATTTACACTAAGAATTACTTGATGTTTAACAGTCGACTGACAAGGAAAAATCTATTTCCAAGTTATGTTGGAAATTGTTTCCACTACAATGGCAACTTTTCTTTTTAAACATTAAGGGTCTTCTAAGAATAGTTACAAGCTCTGATCTTATCTTCATGTGAGGAAGGGTGCAAAAGGGGAAATTTTGATTGAACTTGAAATCCAAACACAATCAGAAACAACGTAATTGGTGTGCATGAAAATATCCACCAGATTTGCACAGTAGCTCATTTTCAAAAACACTCACTCAATCACAAGTGGAGAGGACATTAATCTAAAAGTGAAAGGGTCAGCAACTGAGAGGTTTAAGGCTTATTTTGGTGATTAATATCTGTAAACTTCTAGCTCGGAATATACGGCTTGCAAAAGAAAATCTGGCTTCAATTCACTATTCAATTTGCAATCAATTATTATGACTATAAGCATTATGGGAAAGGGAAAAGGCTTTAGCCAGATCTAGGTCCTTCATACTATCCACTAACTGTGATAAGGCAGGCGTGCGAGCTGACTTACACCACATGCTCTTGACCAGACCCCAAAAAGGCAGGGAGAATATAAAAACTCAAGATCTTTCGGAATTCCCACAAAGAATGAGCCTGGGCCATGATGTTCACGTGAAAAGCCACATTTGGATGAACTGTGAAAGCCTGTTGAATCCTTTGAAATATTAGGATTTGAGATGTCCCACTTAGAAGATTATGTTCTGGATTATAGCAGCATCCGAGAGTAACCTTGTCCTCCAGGCAGCGTGCAACTGAACCTTCAGAGTCAGAGTCATAGCTGGTGCTGTGACTAAAAAAGATTCTTCAACTTTAGTTATGTCTGTCAAACGTGGACATCAATATCAGTAGGTGGCAAGTCAGCACTATCAGACATTTTCCTTCGGAGAGCTTTCAGTTGTTACAAAAAGTTCAAGTAAATTCAGAGTTTTTTAAAAAAAAATGGAACTGTGGAAAACAGTTTGCCAAAACGTGGTCAATGAAAACTTGCAAGATATACAGGGAATTGCGATGTGCAATTACCGGGAGCACAATTAAAATTTTATTTTGGGTTCCCCAATGTGCAGAACGATAAAGAAATTAAAGTTCATAAGCATGTGGATGAAATCTTATAATGAAAAATTACACACAACTGTTAAAATACTCAAAAGGCAAAAGGAAGGAATTGCCCCCATCACCAAACAGTTTTCCTAGTGAAGCCATTCTGCTACAAAGTACAAAACTAGAAACAAGCTCTTTTTAAAAATTAAGTCTCATATCTTTAGCCTCTACTTTTCAATGTGAAATAATACTCAAAGTTGGCTTATGTACAGAATGCTGTCAGTTCATTTAATCTACTCACAGCTGATAAATATCAATGCATTCTAATGTGGAGTATCTTACAAATGGGGTTAATTATTTACAGATCTAAAAATTAGAACCCGGGCAAGCAACTTTGCCAAAGCCCTAAATTTTAAATGTAGTTTTTGTGAATAAATATTTGATAAAATTTAAAAAGCATTGAATCTTAGGATGAAGATGGTCCTGGCAACAACCACAACAGCTTGATTCCCCTCTCCATAGTCACAGGCATGCGCACAGAGCACAAAGATGTGCACGGTAAATGCATAAAAATCAGATGTGTCCTTTTGCACTAACAAATTTATTTAAATATTTAGGTTTATTCCACATATCGTTGGACTAGTTATAATATAGAGCTCTGCACAAAGTGACAACTGACCCCAATTAATTCTATATTTTAAAAGATACGAGATAGATATAGTCTAAGAATGTATTCTATTCAGACTCCAATTTTGACTTCATTATGATATTTTGGGTATCAGTGCTCCAGGTTTGAAATATTCACCCATTGATAACTCTCCCAGCCTAAAGGTAAATTTAAAATCGAATATTTATCTCATTTATGCAGACCTATGTACTGGAGATACACATTTAAGTATGAACCATGTCTATTTACATACCCACTCCAGAGTGAAAGTGTAGGTATGCCTACATGCAAAAGTATACAGGGAAATGTAGCACCCAATGGCTTTTTAACCAACTAAATGCATTCACTTAATAATCCTAGAATAACACATTCAACTAGCATAGCTTCGTATCTTGCATAACATATTCTAGAGTTTGTTTAACTTACAAATTAAACCTGGATTTTTCCAAAATTGCACCTACACTGTTTCCATTAGGTCACTTGAAACAAAGATAGGCCAAAAATTCATGAACTGACTATACTCCAAACATTAGAGTTTTAATAATATATCATACCCAGTTATTTCAATGCAAGAAGCCATTTGATATTCTTGGACCACTAACAGAAAACTTGCTGGTTGAGCAAAAACATTAGAAGTGTTTATAAAGATATCTAAAAATTAAAATATGCCACTAACTTGCAATTTGGTTCTCATACAACACACATATAAAGAAAAGAAAATAGGATGTGCTTAATCACCACAATGAAAATTAGTCACCAGCTTTCAGGCTTCAGAGAGAAATGTGAAAATAAATATTGTTCAAACTGAAGTAAAATCGTATGTGAATAGTAAGCATGCATATCACAAGACATTAAAAATTAAAGATCTAACTATGGGTTCATTATATGTCATAATCTTTTGTTTCCTGACATAGAAGAACTGAAAGGATAAATGGTTTTATTGAGAAAGTACAAGCCATCTCAACTTTAGTTATATAGAGTTTGACACTTCATATGTATTAAATATTTCTAATTGTTCATAGGCAGTAAATTCATCTGCACTGCCAGTTAAGTGATTCTGTAAATGCACACAGTAAGTAAATACTTATTAGAACCAAAGCCTAAAACAAGTTGAAATCTTTCCGAACAAAAATCAAACAGTTACCTAGTGCTTTTAGTCTATACTTCAGTCTCACCTGTAAAAGCTTCATGTGAGATACCAGACCCATTAGTCAACTCAATGTACAAAATTGCAAAATGAATTCCTTCTGCATACTCATATACAGTATTTGTTGAACAGCCAAAAAGCAAAGAAATCTTTGCTTCACAAAACCTTCTTAAGTTAGGCGACGCCATGCAAAGTGTTAGACATGGTGGCCTTGTGAAGTGCCGCGATCATTTAAAACACGTCACTCCTCCTCAAGCCTTGGAAATTTGCACAGCTCTGCAATTGGTGCTGGCTTTTAATACCAGTAGGCAAAACCATTGAGGCCCAGGGTTGCTGTTGCCTGGAGAGGAACTATTAAGCACAGCTTGGCTCCCGACTGGTCACATCATCCAGCTGCTTTGTGCTTCCCTCCACAACATCCGCATATCTCACCACCGTGGTGACATGCTCTCAGAGGAAGATAGCAGCACATACATGGTGCAATGACAGACAAGGCTATAAGTGCCAGCCATCGCAAACAGAACTTGTCATCACTAGTGTCACACGAGCAAGGATCAGAGAAATCTCCTTCAGAGTCCGACATACAGTGGTAGAGCATACTCTCAGCGCACAGCATGCAGCTCACTTGATAAATGCATCTCTTGATGGGGTCTGGAGCATCCTGACACTGTCCTCTCTGATTTTCCTCATGATTAAATATGTCTCGACAATATATACAACGAGACCGTTCTCCATCCTCTTTCCTCCGCCTGGATTTTTTTGATTTTAGTGAAGGGGATGGCTGTGCTTTGAATACAATAGAACCTTTTGAATCTTTAATGTGTTCAGTTTCAATCCCTTCCACAGAAGGATATACATAATCGTGTTTTTTAGATTCTGGTTTGAAACACACATACGAGTCAATTTCAGTTTCCAATTCATTTTTTTGCACAATGGGATGTCTGTAGTCTTCATAGCCCCTAATCAATATATCCTTTCGAGGGTTTATCCTCACCACCTCATCTTCATCCTGAAAACTGACATGCCTAGTTGATTTCAGCATGATCTGCAAGAGATTTAAAATGTTGTTATTAGAGGAAATTAAAACCATGTAGCTGAATGACACAACTTTAAGCTAGAAATTTTTTTTATTTTTTTTAATGGAAACCATTCTTAGAACATCTTACCCATCTTATTATAGAACATCTTATTATAATTTTACAGCTGCTTTTTGTAAACACATTAATATCTCAGTTACTAGTTGAGGCACATTATTTGGAGGAGGGTAAAGAAATACGACCACAGATTGTCCCCCACCCCCCCCAATCCTCCTGCAACCTCCATAATGCATTGAAAAGTCACATTCAAGATTCTGAAGGACAAATAAAGTTTGAGAACATTTATTGTTTTTACTATAATACACTACAGAATCATAGGTTGGGATTTGCCAGCCCAGTTATGGCAGGACCCGCGCCTTGGGAGATTCGGCACCCCGACCAAATGATCCCGGCGGCAAGTGGCACTGGAAAATTCCGCCATAGAATGGCTGCAGCACAGGGGCGATTTCTTGGGTTTCTGCTGGCTCTCCGCATGAGCAACTCGAGCTAGTTCCACTTCCCCACCTTTCTCTGTAGCCCTGCAAATATTCTCTCTCCAGATAAATATCCAATTCCCTTTCGAAAGTCATGACTAAATCTGCCTCCACCGCACTGTGCATTCCACATCCTAACCACTCACTGAGTAAAACAATTTCCCTTCATGTCGCTGATGCCAGTCATCTTGAATCTGTGCCCTCAGTTCTCGACACTCCTGCCCACAGGAAGTTTTTCTCCATCTACTGTTTGCAGACAACCTTATGATTTCTGAACACCTAAATCAAACCTCTCGCTCAAGCTTCTCTTCCCTAAGGAGAATAGGCCCAGTTTCTCCAATCTATCCTTGCAACCAAAGTCCCTCATCATTGGATTGGATTGGATTTGTTTATTGTCACGTGTACCGAGGTACTGTGCAAACTATTTTTCTGCGAGCAGCTCAAACAGATCATTAAGTACATGAAAATAAAATAAAATAAAAAGAAAATACATAATAGGGCAACACAAGGTACACCATGTAAACACGTCGACACCGGGTGCATCAGGTGATGCATACAGGAGTGTAGTATTAACTAGTATGAATCTTATAAACAACACTTTATAAAGATCCACGTCAGAGCACAAGCTCACCAAGAATTTCATTTGTGCCGTGTTTTTTTTTAATGCACAGTTTTTGTTACCACATGGACCAGCTCTTCAGAAAATAGCTGCTTCATTCTGAATTAACGGCCAGACTATGCTTGAAATATTAATTATGGAAAAAAATTTTAAAAAAACATTGTCCATTTTCATTTCCATAAGATGGTGTCATGTATTGTAATTCACATTACTTCAAAAGTGAAAAGTTACCTGATTCTGCTGAACTGGAAAGTACAATCTTTGAGAACTGAATTCCTCAAATGGAGGGGTTCGAACATAGCAGCTTCTGTAAGGATCATTGGTCACTACTGTGTCATGGTGTGAACTGCGCTCTTTCCTTATCAAAGAATTAGTATCATTTTCTTGTGCAGGCTGAAAAAAACCAAAAACAAAATATCCTTCATTATTTTGAAAGACAATCAGAATCTTGCAACCATAACGGTACATTTTCATACTGACCACCAGAGGTCATCCTATCATTAACTGGAAAACGTGTACTGAGATCCCCTGGGTCAGATTTCCTGCAGGGTATTATTAACCCTGAACTGTCGGAATTCACTGTCTTTACCCATTTGAAACTTTGGCATGAGGGGCATGCGCAGAAATCCTGAAGTGGCATCCGTCACTCAGGCAGTGCTTCGCTGTGCGCCCCAGAACCAGTCAGATCAGTGAGAATTTCAACTTTCCCCACTTCCATTAGAAACCCTGTATAAAGTTACAGCTTGTTCAGTCAGGTGTAGCTGGGTTTTTAACCAGTGGCGTTATTAATAAAACTTGATGAATAACAGAACCAAATCTTAAAAAGTAATTTTATAATCGAGGAGTTCTGTTGAAACAATGACATCATGGAATTTGTACTTCAGCACCAAGCTGTGGTATAACCATTCTTCATGTTCTACTATTTCCAACCTAAATGGATGCTCAAAAACCTTTAATAAATTTGATGGTGGGCAGAGGATGTGTTGAAAGAATCAATGATCATCACAGCTCTGATTGCGTCTTTTTGGACTATTTTAATTCTGAGTACACTAGAGATTTAAACTAGCTCCCAGAAGACATGATTCACGCACTGCATTGTTTGCAGTTTATTTTCTCTCTGATTTAATTACTCTAAATTTCTACAGCTGACGAGAGACAACTTACACTGAAATATTCCTTGACAGGAAGGCCTCTGCCCCATCCTCCAAGTGGCTACTTTGCAGTGGTGGGCCACTACAGCAGCTATAGGCAATGCATTGCAGACAGTATGGACCATTACAGCGGTTTTCCCCAGGATGAATCTAGTCCCTAATACTTGTACAGATGTACCCTCAGCTGGTTATTGAATGGCAACTGGGAGCCACATTCATTCCCATCACCTTCGCCCTCTGCACCAAGCTTTTGAGCGAGGTGGCCAATTTTCACAACAAGGCCAATACACATATTAGCCGCCAATCCGGAAGTGTGCTATAAACAGACAGTCAGCTGTTTTGTTTGCTGATCCCAAGTATCCTTCCAGGGACAGCAAATTAAAATTTTGCGGGCAAGTTCCCAGCATGAATGAGACCCTTATTTGGATCTACATCACCTCTAACAGAAGTTTTTGTGAAGTGAGAAGGAATGAGATCTAGTCATTTAGTCATTTCCACATTTAGTACTTGTTCCAGTAGATGAGCCGCCAGGTATGATGATGGGGGTGCTAGAAATCTTACTGCACATGCACCAGAGAGGGCAGATGCAGAACAGCACCATTCTTTCAATATATAAAGTTTAATTACACAGTGTTTGCATGTTTATGGAGTCAATCTACAGTCTGATTGCACAAGCTTTCGTCCACTCAATCTACATCTTATTTACCTACAAAGTATAATTGCAGCCGATATTTCTCAGTCACAGTGAATTAGCAGGATTTGTTAAAGCAGCTCACATGGAAAGTTCCTGCTTTTGGCTGGGAAATAGGAAGGATAGTGCAAAGTGAATTACTGAAACGTTAATGGATACATAAGGCTTTTCGAAAGGCTCAAACCAAAATGTCAATCCAACCATATACACATTCATAACAGCACTCATTGTAAACAGTAAATAAAAACATTGACATGATTAGAATCTCACCTCAGCACAGTACACAAGTGACTTCGGGAAAAGGAACAAGTTACAATGGATCATATTCATTGACAATACCTGGTTTTACACTTATTGCCAGGAGTCTATACAATAAAACTCCAATGGCAATGAAAGATTGGAACAGAATGGCAATGGATAATTTACTTACAGTGAAAAGGACTGCCAGAAAAGACAACTGAAGATAAAACAAGATTTATTTGAAAGCTAGATATTGCTTAAACGGAGACATGTTGCTGAATCTGTATGTCTCACACTCGTTCGGACAAACACAAGAATGCCAAATTTCAAACAATCAGAATAATTTACACTAGAGGAGAAAATGGTGCGGATGTTTGGCAAGTTGACTCTGATTGGCCATGGTGTTGACAAGGAGAAAGCAATGGGTAACTATAGGGCTAACATGCTCTCAGATAATTCAAAAAAAGGTGGAATGCTTAAACATATTCCTAATGTTTGCAGAGATGGGTTCCTTGTGCATGACTATGTCGCTTCTAGCTCTTCACCCTGTTATAATATCAGTTGGTGTTATGGAAAGAGGGGATCAAACTGAATGGTCTTTTTTAAAAAAAAAGTATTTTATTCCAAACGTATATGAAAAGTTACAACACAAAGTTTCAGAAACATGCTTCCCAACACATAACTACACAGTTTGTTCCTTTTTCCAACACATAACTACAAATGTGTTCCTTTTTCGCCCTCCCCCTCCCTCCCCCCACGTCACCACCCCGCGATGAACTCCTCAAACACGGTCACGAACATCCCCCACCTTGCCTCAAAACCCTCCCCTTAACTCGAATTTAATCTTTTCTAGCCGAAGAAAGTCATATAAGTCACCCAGCCAGGCCGCCACCCAGCCGGCGTTGCTGACCGCCACTCCAATAAAATTTGTCGCCGGGCAATCAGAGAAGCGACGGCCACATCAGCCTTCATCCCCTCCACCAGCCCCGGCTTCTCCGGTTTCTCAAATATTGCCACCAATGGGTCTGGCTCAATCTCCTCACTATCCTTGCTCGGGCTGCAAACACTCCTGCCCAGAATCTCTCCAACCTTTTGCAGCCCCAGAACATAAGTGTGTGATTTGCTGGTCCCCACCCACACTCGTCTGCCACCCCCTGAAAGAACCCACTCATTCTTGCCTGCGTCATATGTACCCTATGTAAGACCTTGAACTGTATCAGACTCATCCTCGCGCACGAGGAGGCCGCATTTCCTCTTTGTGGCACCTCACTCCATACTTCCCCGTTTATTTCCCCTTCCCACTTCTCCTTAATCTTCACCACCTGCTCACCTCCCTGTTCTCCAAGCCACCTGTATATGTCTCCAATCCTGTCCTCCCCTTCCACATCCGGAAGCAGCAGTCGCTCCAACAGTGTGTACCTCGGCAACCTGGGGAACACTTTCCAAACCTTCCACGCGAAGTCACTTACCTGCAGGTACCTAAACTCACTTCCTCTCGGGAGCTCTGCCCTCTCCTTCAAACCTTTCTTCCAGATACAAATCCCTCACCTTAACCAGCCTACTCTCCATTTCCTATATATGGCATCTATCTCCCCCGGCACACAATGGCGTTAACACCTACATCCCCTCTATTCTAAAGTGCCTCCTCAGCAGGTTCCAGATCTTCACTGTGGAGTGCACCACCGGGCTCCCGAGTATCAGCTCGGCGCCAGTGGCAACGCTGCCATCATCATAGCCCTTAAGCTGAACCCTTTACCAGATTGCTCCTCCATCCTAACCCATTCTACCCCCTCTCCTTCACGTTCGCTGCCCAATAGTAATGTAGCAGGTTCAGCAACGCCAACCCTCCCTGCTGCCTGTGCAACAGGGTCCTCTTAACCATTGGCACCTTCCCTGCCCATATAAAGTCCGAAATAATTGTGTCCAGTTTCCAAAAGAAGGCCTTCGGTATAAAGATCGGGAGTGTCTTGAATGTGAACAGGAACATCGGCAGAATGCTCATCTTCACGACTTGGACCCAGCCTGCCAAAGTCAAGTGCAGCATACTCCCCCCGTGAGATCCTCCCTAGCCTCCTCCACCAGTTTTGTTAAATTAAATTGGCCTCACCGACCCAACTCATTCAGCAGGAACAGTTTGCTTTTCTCTACATTTAACTTATACCCCGATAATGCCCCCAACAAGCCCATGATCCTCTCCATGCTCTCCAAAGGGTCCGAAACATACAATACTTGGTCGTCAACATAGAGTGACACCCGTTGCTCCATTCATCCTCTCGTAATCCCTTGCCACTCTGCCAACCCCCTAGGAGTCATTGCTAGAGGCTCTATCACTCGTGCAAACAACAGAGGCGGGCACCCCTGCCTTGTTCCCCTGTGCAGTTCAATGTTCCGTGTACCCATGTCACAGGTCCACACACTCACCCTTGGTGCCACATATAACAGCCGCATCCATGCCACAAACCTATACCCAAAACTTCCCAGGACCTCAAAGAGGTACCACCACTCCACCCGGTCAAATGTCTTCTCTGTATCGATGGACACCACTACCCCAGGTATCTGAGCTCTTGACGGGTCATAATCACATTTCACAGCCTCCTTATATTACTAGAAATTTGCCTGCTTTTTACAAAGCCTGTTTGGTCCTCCGCAACCACCCCCAGGACACAACCATCCATCCTTCCCGCCACCAACTTAGCCAACACTTTCACACCTGTATTTAACAGCGACATGGGCCAGTACGACCCACATTCCAATAGGTCCTTGTACTTTTTCCGTATTAATGTGATCGTTGCCTGCATCATTGTCTCCGCCAGCTCCCCCTTCTCCAACACCTCATTAAACACCCCCAAGAGATATGGTGCCAGGTCCGTCGCACACTCCTTATAAACTTCTGCCGGGTAGCCATCGGGCCCCGGGGCCTTCCCCGACTTCATACCCCCTGTACTGTCCAATATCTCCCTCAGCCCCAAGGCTCCTCTAGCACCTGCCTCTTCTCTTCCTCCAACTGTGGAAAATCCAGTTGTCGAAGAACTGTCCCATGTCACCCTCTTCGCCCGCCGGTTCGCCCTGTACAGCTCCTTATAATAATCCCTAAACCCCACATTTATCTTCCCCGGCTCCGACACCACATCCCCTGCCCCAGTCCACATATTGAATATTTTCCTGTACGAATACAGAGAGAAGGCGAGTCGAATGTTAGTGCATCAGCTGCTAACAAGAAAAAGTCCCTCCACATCGGAGGAAAGGAAACCCCCCACTCCCTCCAACCCCCACTCTACCCATATACCCAATTACTTCAAAATGCCAGCACCTTAGTCTCCCAGAATTGTTCAGTTCAGTTCTTTCCCCAGTTTATGCTCCCTGATGAAGTCATTGGTCGCTTCTGGGGTCTCAAAATAGTATTCCCGGCTTTCATACGTCACTCAAAGCTTCGCCGGGTGGAGCATCCCAAACCTGATCTGCCGTCGATATAGCATTGCCTTGGCTTTGTTGAACCCTGCACGCCATTTTGTCAGCTCAGCTCCAATGTCCTGGTATATTCGGACCTCGTTCCCCTCTCATTAAGTTGCGCTTCTCCATGGCCCACTGCAGCATCTCTTTGTCCACAAACTTATGGAGCCTCACGATCACCGCCTGCAGCAGTTCCCCCACTCTAGGCTTCTGCCTCAGAGACCTGTGCTCTCTGGCCACTTCAGGCACCTTATCCAGCACACCCTCCACCACCAGCCCTGCCAGCATCTTCGAAACGCACCTCATGGCACTCGCATCTTCCACTCCTTCAGGCAGGCCCACTGTCCACAAATTCTGCCTTCTCGATCTATTTTCCTGCTCCTCCACCTTTGCTCTCAACGTCTTGCAAAGTTCTCCTAAGAGCCCCACCTCCACCTCCAATGTCACCACCCGATCGCTGTGGTCCGACATCACCCTCTCAATCTCTCGGATCTGCAACCTCTGCTCCTCCAAGCATTTCTCCACTGTCTCCATCGAGCCCTTCAGGGGTGCCACAGCCCCTTCAATGGCCTTCGAGAGATCCTCCTGCATCTCCTCCCTCTGCTGGCGGAACTCTTCTTTAAGGAAGGCCATCAACTGTTCCATCTGGGGCTTTGCTACTTGCATTAACCCTTTTCCCTCTGCCATCCTTCCAATGACTGCTGCGCCACAGGTCCCTTCCAACTCCTTGGCCAGATCTTTCACCTTCTTCTGCTGGGGGGGGGGGGGGGGGGGGGGAAGAAGAACTTCTTCTCCGACCTTCAGCTACACTTTTGTCGAAGTTGCACCGAATTCCAGGTAAAAAGAGCTTGTTTCTACGCCTTCAAGCAGGAGCTGCCCTGTGTGTGACCACTCGCACCATGGCCGACAGTGGAAGACAAACTGAATGGTCTTCATCTGAACCTAGACTGCATCATTTGGTTTATATAATGATTTTATCTACAAGCCACCCAGTCTAATCCCATCCGCCTGCTTACTGCCCATACTCCAATTCCTTCCACTTTTAATCCCGGTTAAAACAACTTACGAACTTTATAGAATTCCCTGTCACAAACAATTGTTGAAACAACTCAACAATTCTGAACAATTCCTTTTCAAACCATCTCTTTAATTCTTCAGTCCCATAAGTCTGAGACCTTACTGCCTTTCTGGAAACAATGGTTTACTATTTATTATTATTCACATCATAATTTACCAGGTTTCTCTGAAACTTAGTCCTGTATTGCTGTGGGACATTTTACTTAAGGTGCTACATAAATGTAAGTTGTAAGAGCTGTTTACTGAAAGCAGGTGGTCAAACGCACTTTTGCAACTTGCCAAACTGGTCTTGTGAAAGGTGAAACCCGACTGTAGTTAAGATAACAGGGACATTTCATGCCATCTGCCTTCTTGGTGTAAATTGCAGACTAAAATCACTGCTTGTTCACCAAGGCAAAATATCCTTTATTCTGCAATATGATGTGGCAAGGCCAGCATTTGCTACCCATCCTTAATGGCTTCAGCGGCCATTTCAGAAGGCAGTTAAGAGTCAACTACATTGCTGTGGGTTCTGAGTCACAGGTAGGCCATGCATGGAAAGTGTAACAGATTTCTTTTCCTGAATAACATGAGGGAGCCAGAAGGTCTTTTACAATATAATTCTGATGAAGAGTCATATTGCACTTGAAATATTAACTCGGTTTCGCTTTTCACAGGTACTGCCATACCCGAGTATTTCCAGCACTTGTTTTTATTTCAGATCTCCAACATCTGGGGTATTTTGCTTTTATTTGGGGTTTTTACAATTTTGGATTCATAGTCACTATTACTGAGACTAGCTTTCAATTAACTTTAAATTCCACCAGCTGCCTGTAGTGGGATTTGAACCAATGCCTCCAGAACGTTCCAGTGACATTACTATTATGTCACAGGCTATTATGTCACATTCTGTCTCTCCACCGCCCCCCCCCCCACCCCGAGATCCAATCCCCTCTTCTTTACACCCCATCCCCATTGGCAATTAGCACCAGGGAAGTGGTAAGAAAAGGCAGTATAACAATAGGTGGGCAAATCAAACCACATTACTAGTTAAGCAGTTTATTTCCATGCCTTAAATACACATAGGTACACCTAATCAGCCATTTAACTCAGAAGGGTCCCAGGTTCAATTCCCGGCTTGGGTCATTGTCTGTGCCGAGTCTGCATGTTCTCCCAGTGTCTGATGGGTTTCTCCTCCCACAAGTTCCGAAAGACGTGCTGTTAGGTGTGTTGGCCATTCTGCATTCTTCCTCTGAACAGGCACCGGAATGTGGAGACTAAGGGACTTTCACAGTAACTTCATTGCGGTGTTAATGTAAGCCTACTTGTGACAATAATAAAGATTATTATTATTCGAGAAAAGGTGAATTTCCCTCATTCTTATATGGATTTGGAGCATGTTTGGGGGTGGGTGAGGGTTTGAACAGGGAGAGGAAGAGTGTAAGGAATGGAAGAGAGAATGGAAATAAACCCTAGAGAACCTGGTGAACATATGACAAAATTAAGTTGGGACAGACGTTGGTTAAAAGTGCCCCAAAACAGCAGGAATCTAGCATACATTTATGCATTTAAACAAAAATCCCCGATGTCTTATTTTGTGAGCAAATATTGGGCAGGATTCTCCGCTTCGCCGGCAGCACACTCACGATGGCTTCGGGGTGGCCACAATGAGAAACCACATTGTCCGGCTGCCGTGACGAAGGATCCCGCTGCCGGCTGCGGCGCGCTGCGCCAGAAAACGAGTCTGGCGGGATGGAGAATCCCGCCCATTATCTTTAAGACTCATTTGCATCTAGAGAGTCATCAGGCTCCTGCGAGCAAACTGTCAGCAATCTGGAGGTTTCATCTTCATAATAGGCAGTCCTTGGCTTTATGATGTTCGAGTTACAACATTTATTAATTTACACCATTTTGTCTTCCCAATGTCAGTTTGGACTTTGCGGCGCTCGCTCCAAAGTGACACCAACGAACAAGTTCAAACGTTCACACGTGCGTACCGATGTTTTGCGCCACCCATCTCTCTGACTCAAATGTACAGTACTATAGTGGTATATGTATTTTTAGCTTGCAATTTTTCTTGTCAATCTGATTGCTATTTACAACATAAATAGATTAATGTTGCGATATTACTCTTCTACAATTGATTGAGTATATCATTCTGGGTTATTTTGGAGAAAGTAGGGTAGCCTGCCTTGGTTCAGGAAACCAATTCCCATTTATAACCTGTTCTTCTCAGAAACTTTCGACGTAATGACACAATTGGTTCCTGAAAACCGTGTCTTAAGTCAAGAGGGCTGCCTGTAAAATCAAATTACTGCGGATGCTGGAAATTTGCAGTTAAAACAGAAAATGCGGGAAAAACACTGCAGGTCTGGCAGCATCTGTGTGGAGAGAGCGAAACAGAGTTAACGTTTTGAGACCAATGCGACTCTTCTTCAGAACTTCATGTTGGTGGAACTCTTTACTTAGCAAGTGAAGTTATTTTACAATATACGGTCAGGCCTCGTTTATAATGAAGGTCGAATTGATGATTAAGACAGAACTGGAACTTTCAAAGTTTGAATTTTGTGGCAAATAAAAGCGATAAAGAAAGCAGTAAATCAGAAATAAAACCCGCACATCATGCCCGTCACTGTTGGCTGGGCAGCAACTCTGAAAACAAACAGGTTTTTGCTGTAACGATAGATAGACATTCCGCATTGAAGTTCAAGCATGGAGTTATGGGAAAGAGAAGCATGGATTGTGGGAGGAAACCAAAGCACCCGGAGGACACCCACGCAAAGATGGGGAGAACATACAAACTCCACACAGGCAGTCACCCAAGTCCAGAATTGAACCAGCATCTCTGTGCCACCATGCATCTAGTTGCTGCCTACCAGGACCATGCTTCTCTTTCCCACAACTCCATGCTTGAACTTCGTTCAACCAGGTTCCAGCCTTCAAAATCACTAATGATATCCGATATACTCTGACATTGTAAACTAGCCCTCCTAAAATTTTTTAGCCTCTTTCCACTTGTCCAGCTGGGTAAGATCATCCCCGTCTGGATCTATTCCCATGTTTATCAAGAGAATCGCGTGCAATGTATTTTCTTGTGGTCCAGTTATGGACCAGCAACTTTTTGTTTAAGTGGACAAATTTTTAATTTCCCAGTTACTCAATAAAGAAAATAAGGCCACAATATTCTGCTGTTTTCAACAAACAAATTAAACTTCACTAAGTCAGAAAAGTAAAACAATTTCCGACAGCTATCTTAATGCTTCAACATTCAGAATTAACAGGAGGTAAGTATGAATTAACAGGTAAACTTAGGTCAAACGTACCATGCTGCACATTAAGTGGCTGATGTGGCCAATGCAGATTTCTCAGCAACCCACTCAGATAGGTGACAACCTAGAGTCACAAAACATGGTTAAAAGTCTATCTCACACATGAGGGATTTCAAATGATCTGGCCTGTGAATTTCCTCAAAAACAACTCTGACTGCCTCAAAGACTGCTTGCATCCGATGGTTCAATCTCCCCTCGAGACTGCAATCCATGAGATTGGGATTCCCAAAGCTGCTCTCCCACCTCGAATTATCGGCACACTTCCAACTCTTTCCCAAAGCGCTAGCTTCACTAAACTGCCCTGAACTCTGGTCCACCCAGCTGCTCTAATCTTCTCGGAGATCTAACTGCCCAGCACAGAGCTTAAAATCTTCTACCACTTCACAGCTCCCCAAGACTGGAGTCCTCATTGTCTGACGCCTGTTAACAGCAGAATTCTCGGAGATCTGCAAACCACACCAGGAACAAACTGCAGCCAACCCCTCTCCCAGCAAACATATAGATAAACTAAAACCACAAACCTTCTTAAGCTCCACCCATCTCCATGGCAACATATCCTTTCATGCTTCACGTAATGCTTTTAAATTGTTTAAGTCTAACACCTAAAACAAAACAACTCTCTGGACGGCATTTGTTTACAAGCAGATAAGACATCAGGGGGCTGGATTCTCCTTCGGCGTGATCCTCCATTTCACCAGCAGCTTTAAGAAAGGTGAAACAAATAAGCACCAAAGCTGACGAGATTGTAAAAAAAAAAATCACGGGGCGGCATGTGGCACAGTGGTTAGCACTGGGACTGCGGCGCTGAGGACCTGGGTTCGAATCCCGTTGTGGGCATCCCGATGGCGTAGGGATGCCGACAATGGGAAACTCCATTGGCCGACTGTCGGGACAGAGTATCCCTCTGCCGGCGGGGGCGCGCCGCACCAGAAAACGGGTGCAGCGGGACGGATACTCCCGCCCCACATCTCCAGTTCCCCAGCTAAGTATTTTCTCACCTGATATTTTATGGCTCCAGCTTTTCTGTTCTGACTTTATTAAACAAACACAGGTAACTTCTGAACTGCCATGTTCTTTTAGGTGTTCTGGCAATCTCTAAAGACCAACACTTTACATTCACAACAATAATCTTCCCAAAACTAAACATCACCTCTAAAATATGAATGCACATCATGAACTAGATATTCTTCACACTTCCCAATTTGGCAATGCCGCCATTCTGAAATGTTCACCCTTATTTTTAACCCCCCACCAACTCCAGTCGCAAAACTGTCCAAGATTGCTGCTTTCCTCCAATTCTGTCCTCTTGCATATCCCCATTTTCATTATTCTACCAATGGCGGCTGTGCCTGTAGTGGCCGAGGCTCAAGTTCCGGCATTTCCTCCGTAAACCTCCCTCTCCCCGCTTTCTTGACACTCTTTAAAATCCACCACTTTGCCCATGCTTTTGACCTAATGGGCAGGATTTACCGACCAACCTACTGCGTGTTTGTCGGTGGCGGAGAGCTAGCGGGACTTTCAGACCCTGCCGTTGACTGCATCCCTCATTACTGGGAAACCCATGCGCTGTCGTTGGGAGCAGAATATCCTGCCAGTGCAAATAACCGGTAAATTCTGCCCAATACCTCAGTATATGACTTAGTGTAAAGTTTTGCTTGATATTATTCCTGGGACAAGGCTTGGAATGTTTTACTGTGCTAAAGGCATTGACTAAGTGCACATTATTCTTGTTGATGGTTTATTAAACAGACGACGTGCCACTATGTGAATTCTTTACCCTTTAAGAAAGGTGAAACAAATAAGCATCAAAGCTGGCGAGATAGTAAAAAAATCACGGGGCGGCACGTGGTGCAGTGGTTAGCCCTGGGACTGCGGCGCTGAGGACCCGGGTTCGAATCCCGGTCCTGGGTCACTGTCCGTGTGGAGTTTGCACATTCTCCCCATGTCTGCGTGGGTTTCACCCCCAGAACCCAAAGATGTGTAAGGTAGGTGAATTAGCCACGCTAAATTGCCCCTTAATTGGGAAAAAAAAATAATTGGGTACTCTAAATTTATATTTTTAAAAAATCACATTGGTTTGTTTTATAATGTAGTTTTTATATTTATTCTCAAGTCACCAGCTACATTTTTCGAAACTAATTTTGATGATAATTTGTTGACCCGATACAGTAACTGGTTTACTCGGTGTTTCCCAAATTTTCTGTTATGATTTCAGATATCCAGCAGCCACAGTATTTTACTTTTCCTTTCATAGCTACACTGGGTCAAGTCTTAAAACAATTTCTTGCTGCTGTGTGCTTTAGGGTGAGAGCTCGACATGGAAGGAGCTCAGGGCACCTATCAATCACAGCTGCTATCCTGAGGCAACATGTACCCCACTGATATGGAATCACAAGGCTCTGACATGTAACCAGGTTCTTCACCGTTTGAATGAACTAAAGCAACACCTTGACCCTCAAACACTTCTGGGAGCCATCTTCTTATAATTATATAGTGCATGAGAGACCAGCTGTACATAAAAGTTCTCTCATTGAATAAGTAATGAACACTTCCAACACCTTTAATTGACTGCTGGCTTATTATTAAAGGAAAAAATGCTCAAGTTAACATCACAAAAATATCAAAGTTGAAAAAATCCAGCTGAAGAAAAATGAATTTGCCTGAATTTTTCCATTTACAAAAAGAATCAATCACATGATGATGAGATGAAGTCCAATTTATCCCATCAATCTTTATTAAAATTCATCAACGTGGAAATTCCAATTTTCCTCTTTCCCCCATCCCAATCAACTTGACTGAGAGCTGAACACTTTCAGTTAATTTTTTTAAAAAATTAACGAAGCCCCTCATTACAGATTGCAACTATTTACACTGTTACATGTATTGTAGGCAAATGTTGCATCATAACTAAGGCAGACTGAAGTTAAAATTTAGAATCCAAAAAGGATTAAAAGCTTCAAAGAGAACATAAAAACTACAATTAAAATAGCAACAAATAATGATCGAACAGTTCTTCAAGAAACATCTCTAGTAGCTTTAATGACTTGGCCTTACCATTCAAGAAGTTCATAGACTTTATGGCTTTGTATTATATTGATTAACTGAAGAAATAGTACAAACGACACAATTTTACAATCTGGTTAGCAGGTATTTAGTGCATCATCACACTCCTTCCTATCCGCTTTGTTGGAAACATACTTAAATAGGCATCTTAGTCTCATGTCACTCACTGCCTTAGCGAGGGGCCCATTTCCTGTTGTTTATCAAATTAAAGACAATTTTCCAAATTTGCAATTCATTTAAACTTGCAAACGGGAATTGCATAATGCATACACATAGTGTATGCCTAAGCAAGCTGCAACATGGACATTTTTTTTAAATAAAGCAGCTGAGTGCTTACAAACTGTAAACACCACCCACACTCTGTGACTATATTACTCGGCTCTTGACAAAGGTTGGCGAGTTCGGTCTGTAAAAAGCAACCCATGGCAGCTTTTATGTAAAACGGAAATCTGGTTTTCTCCCAGCTGCTGTTATAGCAATTACTGTCCTGTGGTTGCTAAGAGATGTTTCCTATGATATTTTTTCCTTCAAAGTACTAAAATGGATGATGGGTAAAGTAATAAAATTGATTCCAGCTGCAAAAAAGTTGGAACAAAAAAAAAAACAGCTGCAAGAAAAATGGGATCCAGACTTAGTGCCCCTTCTTCAAAGTTTCAGACCTTCCTTTTCCCCTTTCTGCAGCCTTGAGCTCAGGAAGAAAATGATTAACAGCTTTAAAAAAGCTTTCTTTTCTGCTTTTATTATAGCTCCTGACATGATTCAGTAACAGGTAAGATTAAGTGGAATACACTTCCCTCAAGTCTTTGGATGCTTATATTTTACATGCTTTGAAACAAGATTTGTTATTCTGTGAAATGCAGAAGCGTGTTACTTCAACATGAGCAGATTGATTAGGAAGTAGATCCTAATTTATCCCAGTCAAATTAAGTAACTGAACATGTAGAATTCAAATATTCAGGCAATGGCCCCTGTGAGATTATTGGATTCAGTTTAGTGTTCAATTTGAAGAAAATTACAAAGTTTGCTTATCCAAAAAGAAACTCATCAGTTGATGTTTTAAATCAGTGGTTAAGCTTTATTATAAAAACGGATCCAAGGGATTAAAAACTTGGAAGTAAACATAAGACAGAAAGATAAATATGCCCAACTCAGGAAATCAAAAAGTTCCCAAGAACTCATTCAACTGCTAAATTTAACTTCCATTTGAATAGCATTGGTGAGGATACCAAAAATTCAACTAGATTAAAGGTTAAGGTTCCTTCAGATCTATAATTAGGCTTTCTCACTAATTTGCAATTTACTTGCTTGCCCTCAAGGGTTATAGTAAAGTCATAACTATCCTGAATAAGAAAAATTGTTACAGCACAACCTACATGATGTTATATCAGGGCCAGGGACTTCTACTTTGGTTGTAATCGGCAAGCAGAGCATAAACTGCACTAGTTTCCAGAATGGCTTTTCTCCCTCAGTCTTCCCCTCAAACTCATCTCGATATTGCCAAACATGAAATCTGCCAACACAGTTGGAAGCATTCTCTAGAACATTTTTAATTTAGCTTTAAAAAAAATATTTCTTGATACATTCAAGAATGGTAATCTGGTGCAATTTGATTAATGCAGCTGAAAATGGGTTGATCAGAAAACAAATAAGCATTTTAGTAGGTATCCAATTTACAACCATTAAGCAGCCCAATTTTAAAATAACGAAAAATGACTGGAATATGCAGATCATTTACTGGTTATATTAGTGCACAGTAGCTAATTTCTCAGTTTGAATATAAAATATTATATTATATAGAGCCCTTATGAGCGTCCTAATGTCTAAAAAGACTCCCGAATTTTAAGATCCTTTAATAGGTGTTATAAATGAAAGCTTACAATTGTGATTAACTCAATGTGGTAGGTATTGGGGTTGAGGCAACTTCTTGCTTGTTTTTGTTTGTTTAAATGAATGCAAAAGCGTGACTTGCGACAGACACAAATTTGTTCTTGAATCTCCGTGATCCTTACAAATCTTCCAGGCAATTTCAGGTGAATGGCACCAAAAAAAAGCCCAACTTAGCAGACGACCATGTCCACCACCTAAAAATTTCATGATCTCCGCCCCCCCCCCCCCTCCAAATTAAGTATGTTTTACACCACAATGGCTAAATGAATATTTTGAAAGAAAACCATACTCAAACTAGAGATCCATCCACCAGTCACAGAACTAATCACATGTATTGTGTGCGACCTTTAATGCCAAAATCAAGATCCATGCACTGAACATTGACCGCCAGAATGTCAAAACTCTCACCATCTTTACGTGCAACAGGATAGGTCTAGTTGCACTTTTAACACTGATACTCATTTGATAGTGAATAAATGAACAAAGTGGGTTTACGGACAGTAAATATAGGTCAAGGCTGCTTTCACTGGATCTCGATAGCCCTAATATTACTCATCACTTTGTGGGCAGTCTTTTGTTAAACTCCCCAAGGCAAGATAAGTGCCATGAAATTGCCCACATTAGGAAAATGCTGAATTTACAAATTCAGGTGGGTGCTAACAACACGCAGATGAATATCAAGAGTTCAGAAAACCAACAACTGTATCTCATCACCGTCAAAAACACCCACATCCGCTCTAGCTAAAGGTTCAAAGCATCTGTAACTAGATTAATTAATAGCACACAGAGAGAAATGGGTTTGGTCCAACAGGCATCACAGAGACGGGACTGCTTGGTGACCAATGCTGGGAACAAAATATGGCAAGGTACTTGGTGTTTCCACATTTAGAAAAGTGGTGGGTGGCATGGTAGCACAGTGGTTAGCATTGTTGCTTCACAGCACCAGGGTCCCAGATTTGATTCCCACTTGGGTCACTGTCTGTGCGGAGTATGCACGTTCTCCCCATGGCTGCGTGGGTTTCCTCCGGGTGCTCCGGTTTCCTCCCACAAGTTCCAAAAGACATGCTTGTTAGGTGAATTGGACATTATGAATTCTCCCTCAGTGTACCCGAACAGGCGCCGGAATGTGGCGACTAGGGGATTTTCACAGTAACTTCATTGCAGTGTTAACGTAAGCCTACTTGTGACTTCCGTGACGGCAGGCGGGAGGCGGCCGCACAATGGAGAGCTCCCGCTCGGGAACGGCATTTTCGGGGCTTTAAGCCCGGTCCCAGGGTCCATGGAGGGGGCAGAAGCAGGGAGAAGGCACGGAGGAGGCACTGTGAAGACACAGGAGGGAAAAAAACCCAAAGAAAAATGTCGAGGGTGAGCAAAAAAAACGGCCGAAAAAAAACCAGCTGGAGGTCCGTCGGGGAGTGGAAAGGTCACCGTGGGGTCACCAGAAAAAATGGAGGCTGGAGCACCAGGGAAGGCCGCACTGCTTACGGCTGAAGAAATAACCAAGGTGATGGCTGCGGAATTTGAAAAGCAGTTGGCGCAGATTGCAAAATGCATGGAGACGGTGAGGAAGGAGATGAGGGAGGTTTTGAATGTGCTGGTGGAGGAGGCGGTTTCCCCGGTGAGGACGGAGGTGGCGAGCGCAGTGGTGGAGGTGCGAGAGCAAGGGGAGGCGCTGAAGGAAGTGAAGGAGACGTTATTGCAGCACGGTGATCAACTTGCCTCGATGGGGAAAGAGATGCGGAAGGTGATGGATACTAACAAGGATCTGCGAGGAAAAATGGATGACCTGGAAAATAGATCCAGGCGACAGAACGTGAGGATTGTGGGGCTGCCCAAAGGAGTTGAAGGACCGAAGCCGACTGAGTATTTTGCCGCGATGCTGTCTAAGATTCAGGGTGACTACGGGTAATCCCTGATTCCTTTTTGTCATTTGTTTATGTAAACATGCGGGTTGCGGTTTGGGGGTTGGTGGGTAGATGGGATTGTTGTTATTATGGGGACTGACATATCTTACTGATCATTGTTTATTGTTGATGGATGTAAATGAGGGAGAAAATGTGAAAATGGAGGAGAATAAATTAAAAAAAAAAAAAATGTAAGCCTACTTGTGACAATAATAAAGATTATGATTATTATCATGAGTGTGGTGTGAGATGAGCAGCCCTGATAATAGTAAGAAAGTTTCTTAGCTCAGGAGATCAGGAAATAGAATCAGTATGGGTAGAGATAAGAAATAAGGAGGGGTAGAAAGCACAGGTGGAAGTGGTTGATCGATGTCCTGCAAAAACAATAAATAATGCCTTTACCGTATTAAAACATCCCAACATTCTTCACAGGAGCATTGTAACACAAAACAATGAGCCACATATAAAGTCAGATGACCATGAGCAGTGGCTATACTGATGGACTGAGTATTAATCAAGAAATAAAAAGGGTCTGGTCAGAAGAATAACATAGTAATCATGAGCGACTTTAATCGTCATATTGATTGGACAAATCAAATTGGCAAAAGTAGCCTGGAGAACAACACAACACAATTTTCTAGAACAGAACGGCATGGAACCAAGCAGGGGCCGGGATATTTTAAACCTTGTCTTTTGTAATGTGGTGAATTAGCTATCTCACAGTAAGGGATCCTCTGGGAAGGGGAAGGATGGGCATATGAAGTTGAATTTCAGAGCTGGTTAAAGTATGCCATATTTATGTCCAAATCTAAATAAAGCCAATTACAAGAGTGTGTGTGTGTGGGGGGGGGGGGGGGGGGGGGGCATTGGTCAAGGAAGCCTGAAAAATCAGTTTAAAAGGTATCACAGTGGGTAAGCAATGGAGAACTAAAACATAATTTATATTCCTTTGAGAAATCAAAATGCCATTGGAAAGGTGATCCATCCCAAGGATACCTAAAGAGTTAAGGATGGTATTGTATTATGAAACGGCGGATAATAATAATTCGAAGAGTAGCAAGGCTAAGAATTGGAAGGGTTTTAGAAACCAACAAAGGGTGGCCAAAAATATTATAACGAGTGAGAATACAAAATCTGAGTGTAAACTAATAAGAAATATAAAAAAGATTGTAAGAGCTTCTATAGATATGTAAAAACAGAGTTGCAAAAATGAATAAAAGACTGAGATACGAGAATTTGTTATGGGGAATAAGAAAATGACAAGTGATGTTAAAACAAATATTTTGGTTCTGTCTTTAGAATAGAAGTCACAAGAAACAAATCAGAAATAGCAGGAAACAATGGGGCTAAATGAGATAGCAAGGAACTTAAAAGCAAGCAAAATTAAAGAAAAAGTACAGGAGCTATTAATGGGACTAAAACCCAACACATCTAGGGGTGGCACAGTGACATAGCATTGCATAGCATAGTGGCTAGCATTGCTACCTCACAGTGCCAGGGAGCCGGGTTCAATCCCAGCCTCTGTCTGTGTGGAGTTTGTACGTTCTCCCCATGTCTGAGTCCGGGTGCTCCGGTTTCCTCCACAGTCCAAAGATGTGCAGGCTAGGTGGATTGGCCATGCTAAGTTGTTCCTGAGTGTCCAGGTTCTGCGTTGAGGGGTGGACGGGAGAATGTAAACGGGTAGAGTGCTCATTCGAAGAGTTGGTGCAGACTTGATGTTCTAAAGGGCCTCCTTCTGCACTGTAGGGATTCTGTGATTCGTTTGGGCCTAATGGTCCACATCTAGGGTGCATCCTGGTGGCTGCAGAGATAGTGGTTGCAATGGTTGTGCTCTTCCAAAATTCTCCAGATTTTGGAAGTCTCCTAGTCTGGAAGTTAACAAATGTAATTCTGCTATTCAAGAAAGGAGGAAGATAGAAAACAGGAACTAGAAGCCAGTTAGCCTGACATCAGCTAATGGGAAAGTGCTGGAATCCAGTCTTAAAAAAATGATATCAGGGCATTTAGAAAATCATAATATGATTTAAGCATAATTAACATGGTTGTGTTTTACAAACTGATAAATGTCTTTGGAGGATGTAACTGGCAGGGTAGATGAAAGGAATTTAGTGAATGTAGTATTCAAAAGGCGTTCCTTGAGACACCACCTAGGCAGGAGTTTATCGGTTAGGATGGACAGAGGTTTGGTTAAAGGATTCAAAAAAGAGAAGGATAGCTATAACATTCTGCAGGGTACGACAATGATCAGCGCTGGTATCGCTAGCTAGTTACAATATATATGAATGACTTAGATGAAGGGGCTGAGTGTAATGCACCTAATTTGCTGATGATACAAAGTTTGATGGGAAAGTAAGCTGAGAGGATGACAGATTCTGTAAAGGAATATGGACAAATTTAATGCATGGAAAAAATAGCAGATGGAATATAATGCAAGAAAAGTGAAGTTATTTACTTTGGCAGGAAAAATGGGTTCTTTTAATTGATGGGAAACTAATAAACATTGCTGTTCAGAGGGATTTAGGAAGCAATTAGGAAGGTAAATAGCATGTTAACTTTTATTGCAAAGGGGTTTGAGTATGAGAGTAAGGAAAATTTACTGTAATTGTACAGAGTTTTGATGCGATCATGCCTGGAGTAATATGCATAGGGCGCAATTCTCCGGACACATTTCTAAATGTGGTAGCGAGCAGGAATTGCCGCAAGCTTCCCGGTGCACTGCCCAGCGAGACCGGCAACGCAATTCAACATTAATTGGTCCACTTTAAAAAAAAAATTTAGAGTGCCCAATTAATTTTTTCCAATTAAGGGGCAATTTAGCGTGGCCAATCCACCTACCCGGCACATCTTTGGGTTGTGGGGACGAAACCCACACAAACACGGGGAGAATGTGCAAACTCCACACGGACAGTGACCCAGAGCCAGGATCGAACCTGGGACTTCAACGCCGTGAGGCAGCAATGCTATCCACTGCGCCAACGTGCTGCCCTTAATTGGTCCACTTAACGAGACCTCATGGGGTTCTCAGCGCAAATGAAGACTCGCCAGCTGATTCGCCGGTCCCCCGCTAACAAGGTCGAGCAGCTAAGCCAACCCCAGCCAGCTCGCAATAATGGCGCCCAGGAGACGGGCCCCAAGGTTTGGAGATGCTGACCTGGGGAGACTCCTAAATGTAGTGAAGGCCAGGAGGGATGTCCTGTTCCCCCAGGGGTCCTGGAGTGTGAGCCACAAGGCAGCCAGTGCTCCCTGGGATGAGGTGGCAGCAGCTCACAGCTCAGGGAGTATGAGCAGGAGGACAGGTCTTCAGTCCAGGAAGAAAGTCAATGACCTACACCGGGCAGCACGAGTGAGGAGACACCAACCCCATCTCCCCCCCCCCCCCCACTGCCCCAACTCCCCATGCAACCCCCAAGATTGCCTCCACCCCCCTCCCCCCTCTTTCACATCCCCTCTCCCATCACTGTGAACCACACATATGGCTAATGATGCCCTCTCTGTCTCCCCTCAGGAAAAGCTCTCGCATAATCGTCGGGAGAGAGCCCAGACTAGTGGAGGGGTGCCGGACATAAGAATCCTCACCTCCTTCGAGAAACGGGCCCTGGAGGTATCTGGGGTGGTCGAGGACAGATTGGTCAGCCACGCAGAGGCTGGCGGATACCACAGAGGTGCGGAACCACTGGGCTCCACCCGGAGGACCTGTCAAACAGGAGTTGTTATTGCCTTACTGACTGACCCATCCCTCCCACTGACCACATGGCCATTTTCCCGCAGGTCCTCCAGCCGATGGTGCTGGCACATCCTGGGGGATACCCTCTCCTGACTCCAAGGAGAACCTCTCGGAGGAGAGCTCCAAGGATGCAACCGTGGTCACGGCACAGCTGTCATCCCCACCCCCACCAGCGTAGATACATACACCTCGGTGGGACATGCGAGTGGACAGGCGTCTGGAGCACAATCTGGTGAGCACTACACTGCTGATGATGCACATCAGGTGGAGACAGAAAGCCCCAGGCGAGACAGCAGTCGGAGGCTGCTGGATCCCGGGACCCAGTTGGGTCCGAGCCCGATGCTGAGCCTGTGGAACAGAGTTACCCGGAGTTGATGGAGATGATAGGGATCAACCTGGGCATTCAGAGGGAGATGTCAGCGTCACTTCAGCAGATCGATAGCCGCTTGGAGGAGTCCCAGAGGCTAGGGGTGCAGGAGATGTCGGCGGCAATGCGTGGCACTGAGACCCACACTGCAAGCATGGCGACCGCAGTGGAGAGCCTGGTGCATGACATCGGCACCATGTGTGAAGGTGTCCAAAGCGGCGTGCAGTCGGTGACGGCTATGATCGAGGATCTCGGCAGAATGTCCGACTCGCTGGAGGATGACATCCAGTACTAGGCCGACCATGATGAGGTTCTACGGGACATGTCCCACTCTCAGATGGGCATGGCCGAGGAGCTGCGAAGCTGGTCTCAGGTGGGCATTGCTGAGGCTCTGCAGAGCATGTCCCAGTCACTGAGGAGCATCGGCGAGGGCATCGACACGATGGTGCAGACCATGGGGAGCCACCAGGGCTGGCAGAGCCAGAAGATGCAGGGTCAGCTGGGGCTTGAACCAGCGGCCCCTCCATCCCAAGGTGAACCCCAGGGTCCTAATGGCACTGATCGGGAGGAAGGGTCGCTGGGTGCCAAGCCAGACCTGTCCCATGGAATGGAGACGGTGGGCACCAGCTCCCCCAAGTTTGTCCCCTTCGATGAGGTCGCGTCTCAGTCAATACATGGGACAAGGCGGCACGGCTGTGCATGTGCCTCTGACAAGTGAGCCGGTGTCCTGTGGCCTCAGAGCCGCCAGACTGTGCCCGTCAGGGACATCGAACGCCATAGGTCGACGTAGGCAGCTGGCTGCCTCCAACTCTGATGTTTTCTTGGGGAAGCACTAAGACGTAGTGGTAGAGCTAGGTAGGCAAAGGACGTTGAGGATCATGGAGGGCAACGGGGGGGCACCATGGGAGTGGGGCCTGTACAACACATGCAACACCTTTTCGCAAAACCATTCAGATGCCAATGTCACGTTCCTCCGTGGTGCGAGCTGACTTCCGCACCCTTCACCCATCTACCTAGGCAGCATACACACACACACACTCCCCGTGGAGCTCACCCACCCTTCAGCTGTAGACAGGTCCACAGAACTGTCCCATCAATGGAGTGTTCGGATGTTGCATGTGTGATATTGCCTTCCGCAGTGTTCAAGCATAGTGTCCAGGCATCAAGGTGTGATTCGGATGCTAGGCAATGACTCTCACATACGACATGGCCCGCCCACCCAAGGGAATCCACTTGGTATCTGTGCAGTGTTCACTTAATCACAATTGCCAACTCCCTATTAACAATAGCCTTCAGCAGTGCAGCCAGAGACCTCGGCAGTCGGTGGCAGTTACGGGTGGTTGTTGGGTCAAACGGTCAGGGTCAAGGGTTGCCCCCAGAATGGGTAAAAGATCCAGGGGTTAGCATGGTGGTGCCACAAGCGGTTGCCCTCTCTGCACATCCGCCTACCCATGACGGCCCACCCCTGCAGAAGGTCCCACACTCCCAGCCGAGGGTTCCCCCACTGAGCTCTGGGTGGCAAGCCCAGCACCCCGGGCTCTTTGCCTGTGAGCAAAGATGGCTACTTACCTCCTCGGCTCCCCACAGAAGGCCTTCTGCCAGGTTCACAATTTTCAAAAGGAGTCCTAATCAGCGCCAGCGCGACCACTTGCTAGGGAGGCCGCTGAATGACGGGAGGCCATTGGATATGGGGTCGCTCCCGTTAATTGTATGGAAATGGGGCTTAAGTGGTGATAATTGGTTCCTCGCCACTCTACGGCAAGATCCCGATTTCGTCAATGGGAGCAGGCCGGTTGCATTGCAAACTGTTTGGCGCTGATCTCGTTTTTGGCCTCTCTCGCTATTCAGCGGCTTTGTTACGTTTGAGCGAGGGTGCAATGAGGCTGGAGAATCGCGCCCATAGTTTTGTTCTCTACACCCAACAAATATTAAACTCACCTTACAGGGGACAGAGTGCAACAAAAGTTCACTAGATTGATTCCTGGGATGAGTGGGCTGCCCTAGGTGGAGCTCAAGTAGAATATGCCTCCACTCTCCAGTATTTTGAAGAATAAGAATTGATCTCAATGAAGCACAATGCTGAGGAACAGGCTATTTTGGATCTACAACTGTACAATGACAAAGGTTGCATTAACGTTGTAGCAAACGGGCCTGTAGGGAAGAGTAACCACTTTATGTCAAGAGTGTTATATCAAGTTTGAAAATTATTTAGTGAAGTCTGAAACAGGGGTCTTTAGCCCTTTTTAAAAAACATTTTCAATTAAGAACAAAGAACAAAGAAATGTACAGCACAGGAACAGGCCCTTCGGCCCTCCAAGCCCGTGCCGACCATGCTGCCCGACTAAACTACAATCTTCTACATTTCCTGGGTCCGTATCCTTCTATTCCCATCCTATTCATATATTTGTCAAGATGCCCCTTAAATGTCCCTATCGTCCCTGCTTCCACTACCTCCTCCGGTAGCGAGTTCCAGGCACCCACTACCCTCTGCGTAAAAAACTTGCCTCGTACATCTACTCTAAACCTTGCCCCTCTCACCTTAAACCTATGCCCCCTAGTAATTGACCCCTCTACCCTGGGGAAAAGCCTCTGACTATCCACTCTGTCTATGCCCCTCATAATTTTGTATACCTCTATCAGGTCTCCCCTCAACCTCCTTCGTTCCAGTGAGAACAAACCGAGTTTATTCAACCGCTCCTCATAGCTAATGCCCTCCATACCAGGCAACATTCTGGTAAATCTCTTCTGCACCCTCTCTAAAGCCTCCACATCCTTCTGGTAGTGTGGCGACCAGAATTGAACACTATACTCCAAGTGTGGCCTAACTAAGGTTCTATACAGCTGCAACATGACTTGCCAATTTTTATACTCAATGCCCCGGCCAATGAAGGCAAGCATGCCGTATGCCTTCTTGACTACCTTCTCCACCTGTGTTGCCCCTTTCAATGACCTGTGGACCTGTACTCCTAGATCTCTTTGACTTTCAATACTCTTGAGGGTTCTACCATTCACTGTATACTCCCGACCTGCATTAGACCTTCCAAAATGCATTACCTCACATTTGTCCGGATTAAACTCCATCTGCCATCTCTCCGCCCAAGTCTCCAGACAATCTAAATCCTGCTGTATCCTCCGACAGTCCTCATCGCTATCCGCAATTCCACCAACCTTTGTGTCGTCTGCAAACTTACTAATCAGACCAGTTACATTTTCCTCCAAATCATTTATATATACTACAAAGAGCAAAGGTCCCAGCACTGATCCCTGTGGAACACCACTGGTCACAGCCCTCCAATTAGAAAAGCATCCCTCCATTGCTACTCTCTGCCTTCTATGGCCTAGCCAGTTCTGTATCCACCTTGCCAGCTCACCCCTGATCCCGTGTGACTTCACCTTTTGTACTGGTCTACCATGAGGGACCTTGTCAAAGGCCTTACTGAAGTCCATATAGACAACATCTACTGCCCTACCTGCATCAATCATCTTAGTGACCTCCTCGAAAAACTCTATCAAGTTCGTGAGACACAACCTCCCCTTCACAAAACCGTGCTGCCTCTCACTAATACGTCCATTTGCTTCTAAATGGGAGTAAATCCTGTCTCGAAGAATTCTCTCCAGTAATTTCCCTACCACTGAAGCAAGGCTCACCGGCCTGTAGTTCCCGGGATTATCCTTGCTACCCTTCTTAAACAGAGGAACAACATTGGCTATTCTCCAGTCCTCCGGGACATCCCCTGAAGACAGCGAGGATCCAAAGATTTCTGTCAAGGCCTCAGCAATTTCCTCTCCAGCCTCCTTCAGTATTCTGGGGTAGATCCCATTAGGCCCTGGGGACTTATCTACCTTAATATTTTTTAAGACACCCAACACCTCGTCTTTTTGGATCACAATGTGACCCAGGCTATCTACACCCCCTTCTCCAGACTCAACATCTACCAATTCCTTCTCTTTGGTGAATACTGATGCAAAGTATTCATTTAGTACCTCGCCCATTTCCTCTGGCTCCACACGTAGATTCCCTTGCCTATCCTTCAGTGGGCCAACCCTTTCCCTGGCTACCCTCTTGCTTTTTATGTACGTGTAAAAAGCCTTGGGATTTTCCTTAACCCTATTTGCCAATGACTTTTCGTGACCCCTTCTAGCCCTCCTGACTCCTTGCTTAAGTTCCTTCCTACTTTCCTTATATTCCACGCAGGCTTCGTCTGTTCCCAGCCTTTTAGCCCTGACAAATGCCTCCTTTTTCTTTTTGACGAGGCCTCCAATATCACTCGTCATCCAAGGATCCCGAAAATTGCCGTATTTATCTTTCTTCCTCACAGGAACATGCCGGTCCTGTATTCCTTTCAACTGCCACTTGAAAGCCTCCCACATGTCAGATGTTGATTTGCCCTCAAACATCCGCCCCCAATCTATGTTCTTCAGTTCCTGCCTAATATTGTTATAATTAGCCTTCCCCCAATTTAGCACATTCATCCTCGTACCACTCTTATCCTTGTCCACCAGTACTTTAAAACTTACTGAATTGTGGTCATTGTTACCGAAATGCTCCCCTACTGAAACATCTACCACCTGGCCGGGCTCATTCCCCAATACCAGGTCCAGTACCGCCCCTTCCCTAGTTGGACTGTCTACATATTGTTTTAAGAAGCCCTCCTGGATGCTCCTTACAAACTCCGCCCCATCTAAGCCCCTGGCACTAAGTGAGTCCCAGTCAATATTGGGGAAGTTGAAGTCTCCCATCACCACAACCCTGTTGTTTTTACTCTTTTCCAAAATCTGTCTACCTATCTGCTCCTCTATCTCCCGCTGGCTGTTGGGAGGCCTGTAGTATACCCCCAACATTGTGACTGCACCCTTCTTATTCCTGATCTCTACCCATATAGCCTCACTGCCCTCTGAGGTGTCCTCTCGCAGTACAGCTGTGATATTCTCCCGAACAAGTAGTGCAACTCCACCTCCCCTTTTACATCCCCCTCTATCCCGCCTGAAACATCTAAATCCTGGAACGTTTAGCTGCCAATCCTGCCCTTCCCTCAACCAGGTCTCTGTAATGGCAACAACATCATAGTTCCAAGTACTAATCCAAGCTCTAAGTTCATCTGCCTTACCCGTAATGCTCCTTGCATTAAAACATATGCACTTCAGGCCACCAGACCCGCTGTGTTCAGCAACTTCTCCCTGTCTGCTCTGCCTCAGAGCCACACTGTCCCTATTCCCTAGTTCTCCCTCAATGCTCTCACCTTCTGACCTATTGCTCCCGTGCCCACCCCCCTGCCATACTAGTTTAAACCCTCCCGTGTGACACTAGCAAACCTCGCGGCCAGGATATTTATGCCTCTCCGGTTTAGATGCAACCCGTCCTTCTTATACAGGTCACACCTGCCCCGGAAGAGCTCCCAGTGGTCCAGATAATGGAAACCCTCCCTCCTACACCAGCTGTTTAGCCAGGAGAAATTTAGCGTGGCCAACCAAATACCCTGCACATCTTTGGATTGTGGGGGTGAGACCCATGCAGATAAGAGGAGAATGTGAAAACTCCACACAGACAGTGACCTGGGACTGGGATCAAACCCGGGTCCTCGGCACCTTGAGGCAGCAGTGCTAACCACTTCCTTTAATCTTAAAAAAGCAAAACAACATAGGTATGATGGGCAAACTGACTAAGGGTAGATTGGGAAACAACATTAAAAGATATGACGGTGGACAGCAATGGCTAGTATTTAAAGAATGAATGTATAATTTGCAACAAATATACCTGCCTTTATGGCACAAAAGCCCCACACAAAGGTACTCAATTCTGGCTAATATTAGAAGTGTAAGATACTATGATATTAGATCATAGGAAGAGGCTTATAATGTGACCAAAAATAGTACCCCTGTGGATTAGAGGATTTTAGAATTCAGAATATCAGAAACTGATAAGGAAAAAGAGAACATATGCATCCACACTAGCCAGAGACATAAACAAGATTCGATATGTTCCTGGTATGTAAATTGGAAGAGATTAGTGAAAGTAAATGTGGGGCCATCACAGGCAGAGACAGGAGAGATGGAGAAATGTCTTTATTCACACAGAGCTGGATGTTCTTGTACATGAGTCATGGAAAATTAACACGCAGGCCCTGCAATCAATTTGGAAGGCAAATGGTCTATTAGCTTTTATTCCCTAGAATTAGAGTAAGAATAAGGAAGCCGTATTACAATGTTAGAGGTTACTGGGAGGCCACACCTGGAGTAGTATATGGAGTTTTAGTCTCCTTACTAAAGAAAGGAAATAATTTCCCAAGAGGGAGCGCGGCAAAGGTTCGTTAGACTGGTTCCATGAAGAGAGATTCAGTAGGTTAGGCCTATATTCCCCGGAGTTTAGAAAAATGTGAGGTAATCTCATTAAAACATTTCAATTCGTAACGGGCTTAACTGGGTAGGTGCTGAGAACTGGGAAATCTAGAACATGGGGGTCTTAGAAAAGGGGTCAGCTATTTAGGACGGAGATCATCAGAAATGTCTTCACTCAAATGACTGTGAATCTTTGGGATTCTCTACTCCAGATCTCTGGGTGCTCAGTTTTTGAATATATTAAAGACAGATGTTAGGTTTTTGAGTACAGGGAATTAAGGGATTTGGAGATGGTGCAGGAAGATGGAGCTGAGGCAGAAGATTAGTCATGATCTTACCGAATGGCAGAGCAGGTTCAAAGGGCCCGATATCCTACCCCTCTTCTGATTTTTTAATGTTATATACGCACTCCAATGCACCCACTCCAAAGCAAATGGTTTTTTTGGAGCATGATAACAAAACAGAACAAGCTGATCTTCAGCACATTGTAATCTCTTTGCATAACTGCTGCTGACTATACTATTCTGGATATATAATTAAGTAGTTATTTCTCATCTGCCGCTACCTGTCATGTGACATCTACTTACTGTAACATCAGAAAACTTTCCAACACACTGGAATTTAGATATTCCTCTTATGAATCTGCGCCTTAACAATAGTCCTTGCACGTGGAGAGTCTGCCACAAGTTCTTCATTGCTTTCAAAAACTGGTTAAAGACTGGTTTTAGCTTTGGCTTGGTTGCCGGAAGTCTTGCCGAGGTCAGAAGATTGTGGGTTCGAGTCCCACTCCAAGACTTGAGCACAAAACACTTAAGACCAAAACGCCAGTGCAGTACAGTTGAAGTGCTGTATTGCTCGGGGTGATGTCATTTGGGTGAGATGTTGAACCGAGGCCCTGTCCGTACTTTCTGCTGGGCGAAAGAGATCCCGTGTCACTGTTTCGAAGAACAGCCGGGGTGTTATCCTGTATCTTGGCCAATATATATCCCTCAATTAACATCACAAAAAGAGAGAAATTATCTGCTCATTATCACATTGTTGCTTGTGGGAGCTTGCTGTGCATAAATTGCTGCCATGTTTCGACCAATAACAGTGACTACATTTCAAAAGTACTTCATTGGTTATGGAACACCCTAGGGTGTCCTGTGGTTGCGAAAGGTGCTATATAAATGCCAGTCTTCCTTTTTATTTTTTGTTGAAGGGAGTCATTTTCAGGATTAAGAAAATTTACTTTAAAAATAATAAAATCTTCTCAGGAAAGCTGCGCCAAATTCAATGATTGTCCCCAATCCACGGCACCAGATTGCAAAAGCAGCTTGAGGTTTGGTCATGATGGGGATTTGCTGGAAGGGTTCCCTACCTGAACTCACCTGAGCTTTAACATCACTGTTCATGGAATGATAGAGAAGGGTTTGAAGGTGAAATGTTGAAGGGTTTTCCCAGCAATGACTTGCGAGAACATTGACAATGGTCAGCTGAGTTTCTAAAATGCACAATTTTCCCAAGTTGCCCTTTGAGTACCCTTTGAATAAATTCCGACCTCTACTCTGCTGCAGCTGGACCCTCACTGTTCCTCAAACATCGATAATACCCCATAGCCAATGCTTCTCAATGCTTTTACCTCAGAAGTCTAATAAGAACATAAGAACTAGAAGCAGGAGTAGGCCATCTGGCCCCTCGAGCCTGCTCCACCATTCAATGAGATCATGGCTGATCTTTTGTGGACTCAGCTCCACTTTCCGGCCCGAACACCATAACTCTTAAGCCCTTTATTCTTCAAAAAGCTATCTATCTTTATCTTAAAAACATTTAATGAAGGAGCCTCTACTGCTTCACTGGGCAAGGAATTCCATAAATTCACAACCCTTTGGGTGAAGAAGTTCCTCCTAAACTCAGTCCTAAATCTACTTCCCCTTATTTTGAGGCTATGCCCCCTAGTTCTGCTTTCACCCGCCAGTGAAACAACCTGCCCGCATCTATCCTATCTATTCCCTTCATAATTTTATATGTTTCTATAAGATCCCCCCTCATCCTTCTAAGTTCCAACGAGTAAAGTCCCAGTCTACTCAACCTCACCTCGTAATCCAACCCCTTCAGCTCTGGGATTAACCTAGTAAATCTCCATGATTTCCACGATTCCATAATACCCATGATTTCCCTCCTAATGCTGACCCTGACTTTAAAAAAAGTCCCATCAATTCAATAATTAGCGACCCCCCGCAAACCATATCTCAAAATTCAACGTAAGCTGGAGTTCCATTAAAGCAGCCATTTCCCCAGTGCCAGTCCATCATCACACTCATTTTGGACCCAGTATTCCCACACTGCAGGAATCCACACTCAGGCCAAAGGTCTCACCCAAGTGCTGTCATACATACTCTGACATTGTTCCTTGCTCTTGCCAAGCCCTGTCACCCTTCCAACCATCGTCCAAATACTAAGACAATTCTTCCCCATGTTAAAACATCCCGCAATCTCCCTCTTTATTCTCCAGTACTCCCAGGCTCCATGACCTTTACTTGAAGGCCACCTTTTAACACTCTCACCTGTGCCCACCCCCACCACCCACCCACTATGGTTGTATGTAACTCCTAACCATGTAACTGCAGCAACCTTCCTCTCATTTTCATCTAGTTATGGCTTTTATAAAAAGGCACAAAATGAATCACTCTTTGTCGTGTTATGAAGCACTTTCAATACCTTATCCATTATTAGAAAAAGACAGATAACCGGTTATTTTCATTGTATTCTTATCAATTAGATAATTTGACTGTCATTTTTCTAACTACGATGAAGCTCACTGGGTAATAAAATTGATTGAAAATTAGATGAAAGTTATGTGTTTTGTAAGTTACACTGATTAAGGATGACATAGGTGACTTTAAAATCATCCTTTCCTTCTCAATGCGACAATTTTAAGGTAGCTGATATACTTTCAGAAATAGAGCTCATCTTTGTCTGCTAAGCAATCCATTAGAATGAGTATCACGCCTGCCTAGAGCAAAACCACTTCAGACTGCGCTAGTAAATCACAGGTCTTTTCAAATGTTTGGTGCAAGACTGGACAGCGTCACATCGACAAAGGAGTCAGACAAAACATTGCCCAGGGCAAAAGAACAAAGTTGACAATTTTAGACTGATATTTTGCCCAATGTATTACTCGTCTTTCTGTGCCTGCAGCCAGAAATCTTAGAACTCCCATTTTAACCCATCACAAAAGATCGCTGGCAGTCAGCCGTGCCAAAACACCTGCCTACAAAGCTTATATCTGGTTGCATTGTGAACGGGAAATCTCAATTACCTTCTCGAATAAACCAAAGAACCCTGTGTATCACTCCTTTTTCATTCTGAAGGGGAGAACAAAGTAACTGATGCTAATAATCATCAGGGTAGGTTACTTAATACACATAAGTCCCTCAGTTTTCAAAGAATCCTTTTTTAAAAAAAAGATTATGTGAACTGTCAGAAAAAGTCACGGATGAATCAATAGCTTGACACAGTTTGAAAGCTTTAGTATTTTTTCACTTGGCATAGATAGGCATATTTTGTCCACTCGGATCCACACAGGCTTATACCATCTACAGGAGCTTTCTTCAACTCTGCTCCAGCTTCTGACGGCGGGATCGTAACAATGGACGAACTGACAAGAGATATTCCAGCTAGCCATGGGGGACAAGCTAAGGTACCTGCAACTCAAAATCTTCCTGCGAAAGGAGACAAGGACATACCCACAACCGCCACGACAGACATTTACTGGAAGAGTTACTGGACGCTAGCATACTAGAGAAAGGAAACTGTGGCGACATGTATGACCGACTGGTAGAAGGGGCCGGCACCGTACTGGACGCAACAAGAATGAAATGGGAGAAGGACCTGGGGATCGAAATAGGGTGGGGACTCTGGAGCGAAGCACTGCATAGGGTCAACTCCACCTCCACGTGCGCAAGGCTCAGCCTGACGCAGCTAAAAGTGGTTCATAGAGCCCACTTAACAAGAACTCGTATGAGTAGGTTCTTCCCAGAGGTGGAGGATAGATGTGAACGATGCCAACCACGCCCACATGTTCTGGTCTTGCCCCAGACTTGTGGAGTACTGGACAGCCTTCTTTGAGTCAATGTCCAAAGAGGGTGGAGCCATGCCCGAAAGTAGCGGTCTTCGGTGTTTCAGGCCAGCCAGATGTATTCCTGGGGAGGAGGGCAGACGCCCTTGCCTTTGCCTCCCTGATCGCCCGTCGTAGAATCCTGTTCTGCTGGGGGTCAGCAGCACCACCCAAAGCTGCAGACTGGCTGTCCGACCTCTCGGAATCTCTCCAAATGGAGAAAATCAAATTCGCCATCCGAGGATCAGACGACGTCTTCCACAGAACGTGGGAGCCATTCACCCAATTGTCCCAGGACCTGTTTGTGGCCAACAAACAAGCAGAAGACTAGCCAGGTCGCCAAGAATCAGGGGATAGTAGCCAAAGTATGAGAGGGAGAGACAGACCAGGCAAGGGAGGGGGAACTAAATCTAAGAGGGCCGGCTGAAGCAGTAGTGAGCATGAGACGACAACGGCTGCGAAATCCGTCCGGGAGAAGCAAGGGACAACACTAGCACCAGACCCATTCGAGTATCGCCCTCCGTAATTGGCTCGCCGGCACCCAAATGTCTATATGCCACCCCCCCCCCCCCCTCCCCACAAACAGATGCCTACTTATGTGTGTAAGGAATTGATTTTGTATTTCCCTCTTGTTACCTTTTTCCTGTTTTTCTTTCCCTTTGTGATTTGTGTGTGTGCCCTTCTCTTCTTCTAAATATATATCCTGTGTACGTAACGGCAAATATACTTTTTTCAAAAACCCAAGAAGGAACATGTATTTTTAAAAAACTACTCCAGCTTGAAGTATATCATCATTTCATTACTACATTTAGTATAAGGGCAGCACGGTAGCATTGTGGATAGCACAATTGCTTCACAGCTCCAGGGTCCCAGGTTTGATTCCTGCTTGGGTCACTGTCTGTGCGGAGTCTGCACATCCTCCCCATGTGTGCGTGGGTTTCCTCCGGGTGCTCCGGTTTCCTCCCACAGTCCAAAGATGTGCAGGTTAGGTGGATTGGCCATGATAAATTGCCCTTAGTGTCCAAAATTGCCCTTAGTGTTGGGTGGGGTTACTTGGTTATGGGGATAGGGTGGAGATGTTGACCTTGGGTAGGGTGCTCTTTCCAAGAGCCGGTGCAGACTCGATGGGCTGAATGGCCTCCTTCTGCACTGTAAATTCTATGAAATCTATGAAATGCAGTCTATTTTCCATTGCCAGTTTTCCTGAATGCATCAACTTTTGCTGGGGTATAATTCGATAAGGCCCCCATCCAGAAGTCCATGCCAGCACTTGCACCCCCTGTATACCCCACTGATGGCATAGATTTCCAGGCTTCCACCACTTTCCTTTTGACTCCTGAACATCTCCGAAGTGGGTGGTCGTTGTTTTCTGTGAAGCATTTTATAAAGCATTTCCTGTTGATAATGTCAGGAGCACCCCAGCAGGGAAGGAAAGGTAATTGATTACTCCTTTTAGCAAGTATGAAGATTATTTTGTGATGAGACTACAGTTTTTCAATATTAAATGGGAGCATTTTGAAGATACCCTTCCTATTAATCTGTAGCCAATATGCCGGTAATTTAACAAAAGGATATGTCATCTATTGGATTGATGCAATTTTCGAACCAAACATGGTCAATAGGCTTTTAAACCTACCAAAGCTTCCAAAAATGCATTTTCACAAGTGTTTTCTGGAATAAATTTACACAAAAACGAGAATCTGTCGTTTGCTGCAATCAGCTTCATTAACGAAACTGGGTAAAAATTGCAACTATGGCAGACACAGATCAAGGTCACAAAGCACAAAGATTGCGAAAATAAGCGGGATAGAAACCAGTAGAACTATTCTAAAGATCATATTCTCATGTTGAACTTCTGAAATTCTATATCTCAACACAACATTACTCTCACGTACATATCCATTATTCCTTTTGCAAATCCATTTAAAGTAATGTCATTTCCTCCCATACAATGCTTCATGTACATTAAAAAAAAAGAAAAATGCTGTGAGGCATTTAAAAACCTTTAGTTGAATGGCATTAAAAAGTCAAATAAATCTTTGTGATTGAACAAAACGAACACACATCTACTTGGTAATTATTTAATTCTGAAAGATTCATTCTCAATCCACCAAATTAATGGGTTCTTTCTCAAGTTTCACAGCAACATGATACGTTTCTCTCTGTTAACACAGAGCAGGTCCAACAGATACCTGCTTTGGAAAGCTTCAAGAAAGGTGGCCTTAATCAAATCAATTTATACATTTATTTGTGTTACTTACCAGAAAGCCATCGTCAGGAACCGTTGCTTCACTGACAGATTCTTGGCAACCTGCTAATAAATTAAACATTTATGTCATCAGACTCCAGCTTCACCACCAGTAGCTATTTATTAAATATGAAATTTACAATGTTAAAGGTTTCTCAATTCTACCAACTCTGCCCAAAAATATTACTGACCATTGGGACACAATAGCTAATAAAACAAGAAATGATTATGGATAAAGTTCACGGCAACTATTATGTTACAGACTGTTGGTTTCTGTCATGTCCTTCATCAGCATTTTAATGACACAAAATAAATTCATCAATGAAAGCTGTTTTCTAAAACAAAATATTTCATGGGAAGTTGCAAGCAAGTGCCAGCATTTAAAAAAAAACCAATCCCTTAGTACCCTTGAACTGAGTGGCTTGCGAGGCCAATTCAGGGCGCATTAAAGAATTAACCACATTGCTGAGGGTCTGGAATCACATGCAGGTCAGACTAGGGAAGGACGGCAGATTTCCCTCCCTAAAGAGAGTTTGTGAACCAGACGATAATTTCATGGTCACCATTACTGAGACTAGCTTTTTAATTCCACGTTTTATGAATTGAATTGAAATTCCACCAGCTGCTATGGTGGGATTTGAATCCGGGGCATTGTCTTGGGAAAGTCCAGTGCGATTATCACTCACCATCTTCCCCTACTATCAAAATCCATTAACGACAAATTCTAGAAGAAAGCAGCAGAAGCAATATCTTCAAATGAAAAACTTTTCACCAGGTCAAAAGAAAGATTTTGTGCAGTCTGACTAAAAATTGATAGATGTCTATGTAGTCAAAAACACAGATATAAAGTGGAAAAGGTTACCTAATTTTCTCCAGCCGAAAAGGAGACAGAAGTAACATTGGAGGAATTAAAATAAATCTTTTTTAAACAAATTAAATCAAATTTCACATCATTAGACTGAAAGTGAAATCACATGAGACACACGGTCATTCAAAAAGTTCAAAATTTTGCACCACACATCTTATATTTTGTATGATACATGCTTGAACATTTTAGAAGTCTATATCGGGACTTAATGCTGCTTAGGAGGTTGAAAGCTAGTAGCAAAATTTTTTTGAAAAGTGAGCAATCGCCTTATTATCCCTCACTTGCCAGGAAACTTTCAAGTTTATTTCAACGTATAGAATGATGACGTTGAAGGAAGTCCTAATCCCTGTTTGAGCTACAACTTTCAATAGTTAATTCACATGCAGAAACCGCTCAGCTTTGTTGTGAAGGAATTTCACACTCGACAGGGTAGGGCAGGGACACAGAGAATACAATTACACTGGTGATGTTTCACCAATTTGGCTTGCCTGTTCATTTGTTTTGTTCTCGGGATATTGGGGACATAAGGCAGTATTCACTGTCCATCCCTAGTGGCTCCAAGGCGTTAACCGTCAACCACAAAGTCTGAGGTTGATGCCACATGTAACAGTGACTGGTTCCTCCCTGACAAACTTTAGTGATCCGGTTGAGGTCTTACAACAATCTGACACCCTTAATTGGATGTTGGCTCATAAATCACAGATTCTTTTGAATTTGGTGGGATCTGAAGAAACGACTCTTGGGTTTTCTTGTGAATGTAGTTTTCTGTATTTCAATTTTGAACAAAAGTGACGAGACAATGAATCATTTAAACAAAGTTTATCAAATGGAGTGCTCCTTGGTGTGATGTGATACCTTGAAATTTAAAAAAATCTAAATAATTCTGTTGCACCCTTCTGTGAGGGTTTCTCAACTGTAATGTGGTATTTAATTAATTATAAACAATGAAATGAAAATAGCCTTCTTGATTAGAAATGTGGATTCAAGACTCCCAAAATGCTTAGAAAGTAAGTACAGAGTCTAGGTTGAAGGATTTGTCTTGGGTCTTTTCCAACTTGGCTCACTTCAGCTAGGGTGCTGTTATAAACGCTGCATTCTAGGCTACAAGAAAAAAGACAAACTGACTTCTTACTCCTCCTTGCTATCCAGTGACACTTAATGGAATGATCGTCTGCAGAAGGCAGAATCGAGTTCAACAGTCCAGTAAAATAAACAGTGATCATCAGCGAGCTAAATCTATGTATGGAGAACTGTAATTTAACCCAATATCAATTTTAAAACAGAACTACAGGCGCAATCCAGAGGATAAGGAAACAGTGTGAACAATTTGGATAACATATCAGCATGGATAGCAGATTGGCTGGCTGGTAGAAAACAGAGAGTATGCATTGAGTCTTTTTCTCATTGGCAAGATGTGATGAGTGGAGTCCCGCAAGGGTCAGTGTTGGGACACATTGAGCGGGATTCTCCGCCTGCGTGATTCTCCGTTTTGCTGGCGCCCGGGGGTTTCCTGACGGCATGGGGCTGCCCCACAATGGGAAACCCTATTGACCAGCTGGCTAACGGAGAGTCCCGCTGGCGGGTCGAGGCTGAAAAGTCGTGACGGGGCAGAGAATCCAGCCCAAGGACTTTGTTTAAATGATTCATTGTCTCATCACTTCCGTTCAAAATTGAAATACAGAATTCTGAATATAGCTCACCAAAAACTACATTCACAAGAAAACCCAGGGCCATTTCTTCAGATCCCACCAAATTCAAAAGAATCTGTGATTTATGAGCCAACATCCAATTAAAGGTGTCAGATTGTTGTAAGAACCCAACCGGATCACTAAAGTTTGTCAGGGAGGACCAGTCACTGTTACATGTGGCACCAACCTCAGACTTTGTGGTTGATGGTCAACTCCTCAGAGCCACTAAGGATGGACAGAGAATACTGTCCTACATCCCAAATTATACAATTTATATCGGTAAATTAGATGATGATAATGAAGACATGGCAGTCTAACTTTTAGATGATACAAAGATAGATAGGAAAGTATGTTGTGAAGTGGACGTAAGGAGGTTGCAGATGGATATGGATAGGTTGGTGAGCAGGCAGAAATCTGACAGATGGAGTATAATGTGGGAAAATGTGAAGATGTCTACTTTGGCAAGAAGGATGAAGAAGCAGAGGATTACTTAAATGGAGACGGACTGCAGAATTCTGAGGTGCAGAGGACTATAGGTGTTCTACTGCATGAGTCACACAAGTTTAGTATGCAGGTACAGAGTGTAATTAAGAAGGCTAGTGGAATGCTATCCTTTATTACGAGAGGATCTGAATATAAAAGTAAGGATGTTATGCTTCAGTTATATATAGCACTGTGATTAGCACTGTTGCTTCACAGCGCCAGGGTCCGGGTTCAATTCCCACTTGGGTCACTGTCTGTGTGGAGTCTGCAAGTTCTCCCAGTGTCTGCATGGGTTTCCTCTGCGTGCTCCGGTTTCCTCCCACAAGTCCCGAAAGACGTGCTGTTAGGTGAATTGGACATTCTGAATTCTCCCTCAGTGTACCCAAACAGGTGCCAGAGTGTGGTGACTAGGGGCTTTTCACAGTAACTTCATTGCGGTGTTAATGTAAGCCTACTTGTGACAATAATAAAGATTATATAGGGTATTGGAACTTTATGTGCAGTTTTTGTGTTGGAGGCGGTTCAGAGGAGGTTTATTAGATTGATACCTGGAATGAGCAGATTGCCTTATGAGGACAGGTTGGATTGACTGGGTTTGCTTCCACTGGAGTTTAGAAGAATGAGGTGACATGGTTGAAGTATACACCATCCTGAATGGCCTCAACAAGGTGGGTGCAGTAAGGATGTTCCCCTTGAGGGCGAGTCCAGAACTAGGGGGCACCACTTTAAAATTATGGGTTGACTTTTAGAACAGAGACAAGGGGAGGTTTTTTTCCCAGAGGGTTGTGCAACTTTGGAACTCTCTGCCTCAGAAGGCGGTGAAGGTGGAGATTTTTTTTAAAGTGGAGATGGGTACATTCTAGTTAGGCGAGGGAAACAAAGGTTATCGGGAGGGTAGATGGGAATGTAGAACTTGAAACACGAAACACATCAGCCATGATCTTATTGAACGGCGGAGCAGGCTCGAGGGGCTGAATGGCCTACTTCTCCTATTTTGTATGTTCGCAATCAGACCCATTCCACCCACAGACCCACATGTGCGATTCTTAAAAATTTCAACATCTAAAATTAATGGCAGAAATTGTACCCAACAAATAAATGCAACTAATATCGAAAAAATTATTCCAAATAAATTGCAAGGAAATGTAATATTTACAAACCACCTACGGAAGTGAGGGACCTTTGTTCCGCTAAAGTTATACGGTAGCATTCAAATTATTTATCTATGAGTTTCATCTTTGAAAAAAAGAAATAACCAAGGCTGCTAGTAGCCCTACAAAAACAAAACTCCCCCATTAGCAGAGTTAAGAAGCCAAAGTCACAAAAGCAGGCTATTAGGGCACAAGTAGCCATTTTTTCCCCATTAATATTTTCTTAATTTCATGTTCTACAGCATGGCTTTTAGAGCAACTTTATGTTCCGATGGTAATAACAGACACAGTGGAACAAGTTTTTAATTTATTCTGTGAACTGCTGACCAGGTACAGGCATAGTTATTTTCTGCATCAATTATTACTTCTAACAGTACTTTCCAACACAGCACTTTGAATATATGTCATGATGCAGCATTTTCACTGGGAAATAATCCACATCTGAAGCCAAATAAGCTGAAACTCACAAAATGTCAACACCCACGTGACAAAAAAAAAGACAAGGTGGATTCCTCTATAACACAGCTGTGTGTGGTTGAGAGTTTTTGACAGAAGGTTCAGATTTTATTATCTTTTTAAATAGGTTTAGTTCCCCTTTGAAAATGCACATTTCGTTTTTTTTTTAAAAAAAGCTCAGTTATTGAAATGGCAGCTAAATACCAAACATGACTAAAACATAAAACTTTGTGGGGGAAAAACAGAAGTTAAATTTTTGTTTCAAGAAGGAGCTACATATATTTGTGAGGTAATGCCAAACTGACAAGAAGTGTAGGGTCTAAAAAGCATGCTCCGAATGAACATTTTTTGTTATATTTAATGTGGGTTGTGAACACAACAGATACAAAGAATCCACATTGCCAATTAGCCATTGTTAGTAGATTAAAAATATGTATAAGAGCAGGAGAAATTATCTTCATTTTCTTTTCGTTTTGGAGTTCCGCTTGCATTGTGTTTTTAAAAGGCAGTAGCGACTTTCTGTTTGGCTCAATAGCATCTAAACTGGGCCTGCTCAACTCTAATCATAATCATTCCTTCCCCAACCTTCTTGGGGCAATTTCAAATGGGCAACAAATGCTGGCTTTCCTAGTGACACCCAAATCCCATGAAAGACTTAATCCCATGTCTGCTCCTTTCTCCCTCCAAACTAGAATGTTGCCACCCTCCAGAGGTTTTCTATCTTCATCTTCTGCAACAGAAAACCTGATTCCATTTCTCTTCCCACTCAACAAGGAATATTAAATCCCCAAATAGGGGGCTGGATTCTCCGTACCCCGGCGCCAAAATCGCGGCCGGCGTGGGGGCGGAGAATCCATTTTCCCGCAAGGAATCGGGACCGGCACCGGTTCCCGTATTCTGCGGGCCTGAAAAGCGGCGTACTCGGGGAGTACACCGTGCTGCCTAGGACCTACCTGGGGCCATTGCTGGAGGCCCTCTCAACTGTTCTCCGCCCCCGACCGGCCGAAGTCCCGACGGCGTGGAACTAATGTGGTCCAGCCGGTCTGGATACTTGCGTGGCGGCTGCGGACTCAGTCCGTGGCCGCCTTGGTCGGGGGCAGACCGATTGGAGGGGGGGCCTAATAGGCGGCCGGGGAATGTTTGTGCGGGCGTTGAGAGTCGGGTGCGTGGCCGATCGAGGGGGTTTCGCTTTTGGGTCCAGCTCCGCGGTCCGAATCCGCCATGGAGCATGGCGCGGCCGCTGGAGGCTGCCGTGGGCATGTGCGGCCTCCGACCCGGAAGTGCGGGGGCCTGCACCTGCAACAAAAGCTGCTAGATCTACGCTGGGTCCTTGCTAGCCCCCTGCAGGGCTAGGAATATGTGGTCCTTTCATGCCAGATTTTCTGGTGTGAAACTCCACCGTTTTGACGCCGGCGTGGGGGACATAGTCGCAATAATGGAGAATCCAGCCCAGGATCTTTGCCCTTCCTCCACACAAAAGCCTTGCCCTGAAAAAAGGGCCTCTCTTGCTTCTTGGTCCACTATCCATTTTTGTCTCCTCCCTATCTCTATTCCCCCAAAAGAGAGTCTTTTCCACCCCAATTCCCAGTTCTCTATCCACATTGCATAACTCTTAAATTTTCAAATCTATGCCTGATAACCATCAAAAATCCAATCCAAATGTATCCCCAGATATCTTATCAAACTATAGCACAGCCACATAAATATTATTTTAAGAGAATACAACTTCACCTGTCTCAAACAGCAAAACACATGTTTTCTGATGATAAAACAAGTGAGAATACAGCACTGAATCTATGATGCCCATATCTTCTCCCACATTCTCCAGGTCCTGCGGTATGCCCATGGGATATTCCCGTAACAGCCTCCCCGAACAGGCGCCGGAATGTGGCGACTAGGGGCTTTTCACAGTAACTTCATTTGAAGCCTACTTGTGACAATAAGCAATTTTCATTTCATTCAATTTTCATACCTGCTTTTCTGATGGCCTTTGCCCATCTACTATATTTTCTATCCCACCCCTCGGTTTAATTTGGTAATTAAAAAAATTTATTTAGGTTCACTGCCTCTTTCTAAATTAGTTGTTCCCAATTCCTCAGCATCCTATTTTTAATCCCTTCCATCTAGAACTTTCTACTCCTCTCCAACTGATATAGAGCCTTTAACAGAGCATATCAAAGAGTCATAGGAATGGAATCAAGTGTCTGTTCCTCCATTTCTCCCTGTGCTTTTTTAAAAATAAAACATTACTGAAGCAAATTTGGTGGGCAATGCTTCAACTTTCTTTATTATTGCAAATATTTGCAGATTAATTTTTTTGCACATACACTGAGGGCGGGGGAATGACAGGATGTAAATAAAAAAGGAGAATGTATAGATTAACGACAAGGAATTTCATTGTATTTGAAATAGAAAAGCGTTGTAATCACATTTCATTAATCATCATTTTCAGCTGATTGCTGTACCTTCTCCCAATGGCTCAGGAAACTACAGAACAGGCCTTTTTCAAAACTGCTACTTTGCTGGCACGGACAAGGAAAACTGCTCAGCCCGTCAGCAGTCAGAAAATTTTGGCTCTCTTGCCAGCAAAATGTTTTTGCTTGCTGTCTTCAGGCTTGCTACTGCTTTCTGAAGCGCTCATGGAAATACCCCTTGTATTGCTTTTTGCTCTGCACTCCAGTCTACCCGACGTGTTATGTTTGCACGAGATACTAGTTAATTTAGCCAAGTTATATCCAAAGTTTTATCTGCCTCATTTGTTAGGTACACGGAACTACAGTAGGCATCACAATGGAACATCCTGCACGGATTCAAATTGACAGCAGCCCCTAATTAAATCATAGAATTTACAGTGCAGAAGGAGGCTCTTTGGCCCATCAAGTCTGCACTGGCCCTTGGAAAGAGCACCCCACATAAGCCTATCCCATCCCCGTAACCCAGTATTTCCACCTAACCTATTTGGACACTAAGGGCAATTTAGCATGGCCAATCCACCTAACCTGCACATGTTTGGACTGTGGGAGGAAACCGGAGCACCCGGAGGAAACCCACGCAGACACGGAGAGAACGAGCAGACTCCACACAGACAGTGACCCAAGCCGGGAATCGAACCTGGGACCCTGGAGCTGTGAAGCAACAGTGCTACCCACTGTGCTACCGTGCCGCCCTAAATGTGAAGCCTCAATCAACAGCGTCTTGTAATCTCCTTGCATGTTCTTGTCAAATATTCCCCCCCCCAAGGATATTTTACAAGTGAATCATGGTAATAAACTGTCAAAAACATCACTACTTATAAAATACAAGGGCATGTACCTTCCGAGATAGCTTCAGTAGCTCTGCGAATACCACGGTCAAATGCTCGAGCATCAGCAGGACTCTGAAAGGTAAGTCCAAACTTTTTGTCATCAATCTTCCAGTGGTGAAATATTGGCGTAACCTTGTTGTAAACTAAATCCTTCTTCAGGGCACATTCCAAAACCACCTACATATTAAATTGGCAAAAAGGAAGGATTAACAAAAAATGAACTTACAACACATGCTAAACATGCTTAAACTAAATACAATTTGCACCTCTGCTTAATCCCATTACATTTGGAAATAGATTTTAATTAGCTGCACAATAATAAAAACTCCAGATTACAAATTCAAGTGAACAAACCACATTAAACCATTTTTAAAGGTTTCACAATCTAAAATATCAGTTCATAAACTGGAGGCTGTATAATATAAAGAAAGACACGCAGTCAATCTCACTGGGTATTCAACAGTATTTAAACAAATACGGTGGATATTATAGTATCCTTGCTGCTGGTGACTGTCACCTACAGTAGCCACTAAGATTAACCTTAACTCTACATTCAATTTTTTCCATGTTAGGCAATAGAAGACAGAGTGGAGGTAATGTATATGTATAAAAATTGGAAGGAAGTGGCTAATTATGTCCCACGAGGATCTGTGCTGAGGCCTCAGTTGTTCTCTATATTTGTCAATGGTTTAGACAACACAATAGAGGGCTATATATCCATGTTTGCCAGTGACACAAAGATTGGTGGTGCAGCAGGCAGTGTAGAAAGGAACATAAAATCTCAAAGGGACATTGACCGATTAACTAGAATAGATGTCCAAGGTGGTGAAAAGTTAGGAACACAGAAGGTCCAAAGAGTTTTAGCAGGTTCATACAAAGGGGTCACTGTAACATAGCCAAATACAACACAAATTTCAAAATAGCTAATGAAATGTTCGCCTTCATAACTAAAAGGATAGAATATAAAATATATATTCTGCAATGGCTACACAAAACACTGGCTAGACAACATCTGGAATACTGTGTACAAATCTGGGCACAGCATCTTAAGAAAGTAGATATTAGGTTTGGAAGAAGCACAGTGCAGATTCACCTGAACGTTAACAATGACCAGTGTTAGATTACGAGGAGTGATTACACAAAACTAGGCTTTTATCCCGGGAATACAGAAGATCAAGGGACGAATGACAGGCTCTCACAACATTGAAAGGAATTTATAGGGTAGATCAAGAGAAATATTCTCCACTGCTGGGGTTTTGCAGGAGTTGGTGGGGGTGGGGGTTGGGATGCGAGTCTAAGGCAAGGAGACATGAGCCTTAAAATCAGAGTCAGGCCATTCAGTAGAAAAGTTAGGAACACGCCTTCACACAAAGTGTGGGGAATTTCAGAAGCTCTCTTGCAAAAAGCAGTGGATGCTAGCTCAATTAATAATAGAATGAGGCCATTTCACCCATTAAGCTCATGGCAGCACTCTGCAAGAGCAATTTAGCGAGCCCCCTTTCCCCCGTTTGCCCTGCAATTATTTTCTTTTGGGTGCTTATCCAATTTATTTTTGAAAGCCATGATCGAATCTGCCTCCCTTTGGAAATCTTAACCATTCCCTGCGTAAGCAACTCTTACTTCATGTTATCTTTGATTCTTTTGCCAATCACCTTAAATCTATGTCCTCTGGTTCTCAACCCTTCTGCCAATGGGAGGTTTCTCTCTATCTACCCTTGTCCACACCCCTCAATATTTTGAATATCTCTATCAATTCTTCTCTCAACGTTCTCTTGTCTGAGAACAAGCCCAACTTTTCTAATCTATCCACATAACTGAAGTCCCTCATGCCGAAACCCATTGTCGTGAAACTTTTATGTACCCAGTCTGCCTTCGCATCCTCTCTAAAGGATGTGGTTCCCAGAAGTGAACCCACTGCTCCTGACTGGAGGCCAAACTGGACTTTAACTAATTGTAAATCTGAGGGGAAAACCCCATAACTATTTCAGTTAACTCTTCCAAAGTAAAAGTTGTCTAATTTAATTTTTTCATCCACGTGTTTAAATCCCTTCATGTTCTCACATGTCCTGATCTTTGCAGCATTCTCCAGCCTACAAGGAGTCTATATCCACATTCCCATCACTCCCCAATGGGTTTAACGTTTCAATAACTATTCTATATTCTGGAATTTCCACATATGCCTCTCCAAAATGCCCTCTTTTAAGGACTTTCTTAAAACTCCCTACATTGAACAAGCTTTTAATCACTCCCGTTATTTCCTTCTTTGATTGGAAGTTGATTTTTGCCCGATTATACTTCTCTGTAGTTTTTCTATGCTAAAGGCATTACACAAAAGTAAACTGTTACATTCAACGGAGATCATTTAAACAAATTACGCTGTCCATTTAAAACAAATGCAACAGCTCTATCGCATAACACTGGCTTGATCATTACTGCACAAGCTGATTTTCCTCCCTGCCTATTATCTTTCAGTCAACTACTGGTCTTTGACCTTCGTCTGACTCAAATGTGACTCATTTGCTGCATTTTAACCTGCTCTTTAGGGGCAATTTGCTTGCCTTTTTTCAAGGGATAAGGGCTAGAAAATAATGGGGCTTGGGAGAAAAATATTTCTATTTAACGAGCACATTTTCCAATTTTCTATTTCTATATTTTTCTTATATATTTCACTTTAAATGTCTTCAATCTTCACCCTTCGTCAATCCATGTTATAGATCAATTTTTCTGCTCTTTTTGATGCTCTTTTCCGGGCAGTAGGCTGTATTAATATTCAAGGCAGCTACAAGATTCAACCAGAATTCTCAAAACCCCAAAGCAAAAACTACTTGCCTTTTTTTGTGAGAGCGCAAAACAAACAGTCCAATTTAACTTTGAAGTCACACCTTTTTTGCTTCATAATTTTGTTATTCCATTAAAGCCTCTAATATACAAATCAAAAGATTTCCACCTCAATAAAGGGAGAAGGCACATGTAATATATCATGAGGTATAAAGTTAGTAGGTGAGGGAAACATAATGGGCTGGATTCTCCATCGGCAGGATTCTGTTTCGCCGGCAGCACACTCACGCCCACGGATTTCCCGACGGCACGCGGGTGCCCACAATGGGAAACCCCATGCTAGGATGGAGAATCCCACTGTCAGCAGAGTGCGCTGCACCAGAAAATGGGTGAGGCGGGACGGAGGATCTCGCCCTAAGACTTTACATTTCAGGGAAGGGAATTCATTGAATGCTTACAGGAGGGCTTTTTGGAACAGCTGGTGATGGAGCCCACGAGGGAACAGGCCATTCTGGACTTAGTGTTATGTAATGAGCCAGACTTGATTAAAGATCTTAAAGTAAGGGAGCACTTAGGAGGCAGTGATCATAATATGGTAGAATTCAATCTCCAATTTGAAAGAAAGAAGGTAGAATCAGATGTAAAGGTGTTACAGTTAAATAAAGGTAACTACAGGGGCATGAGGGAGGAACTGACGAAAATCGACTGGGAGCAGAGCCTAGTGGGAAAGACAGTAGAACAGCAATGGCAGGAGTTTCTGGGAGTAATTGAGGACACAGTACAGAGGTTCATCCCAAAGAAAAGAAAGGTTATCCGAGGGGGGATTAGGCAGCCATGGCTGACAAAGGAAGTTAGGGAATGCATCAAAGCAAAAGAGAAAGCCTATAATGTGGCAAAGAGTAGTGGGAAGTCAGAAGATTGGGAAGGCTACAAAAACAAACAGAGGATAACAAAGAGAGAAATAAGGAAAGAGAGGATCAAATATGAAGGTAGGCTAGCCAGTAACATTAGGAATGATAGTAAAAGTTTCTTTAAATACATTAAAAACAAACGGGAGGCAAAAGTTGACATTGGGCCGCTCCAAAATGACGCTGGTAATCTAGTGATGGGAGACAAGGAAATAGCTGAGGAACTAAAGTACGTTGCGTCAGTCTTCACAGTAGAAGACATGAGTAATATCCCAATAATTCAGGAGAGTCAGGGGGCAGAGTTGAATATGGTAGCCATCACAAAGGAGGTGCTAGAGAAACTAAGAGGTCTAAAAATTGATAAATCTCCAGGCCCAGATGGGCTACATCCTAGAGTTCTAAAGGAGATAGCTGAAGAAATAGTGGAGGCGTTAGTTATGATCTTTCAAAAGTCACTGGAGTCAGGGAAAGTCACAGAGGATTGGAAAATCGCTGTTGTAACCCCCCTGTTCAAGAAGGGAACAAGGAAAAAGATGGAAAATTATAGGCCAATTAGCCTAACCTCGGTTGTTGGCAAGATGCTAGAATCCATTGTTAAGGATGAGATTTCTAAATTCTTGGAAGTGAAGGGTCGGATTAGGACAAGTCAGCATGGATTTAATAAGGGGAGGTCGTGCCTGACAAACCTGTTAGAGTTCTTTGAAGAGATAACAAATAGGTTAGACCAAGGAGAGCCAATGGATGTTATCTATCTTGACTTCCAAAAGGCCTTTGATAAGGTGCCTCACGGGAGACTGCTGAGTAAAATAAGGGCCCATGGTATTCGAGGCAAGGTACTAACATGGATTGACGATTGCCTGTCAGGCAGAAGGCAGAGAGTTGGGATAAAAGGTTCTTTTTCGGAATGGCGACCGGTGACGAGTGGTGTCCCGCAGGGTTCAGCGTTGGGGCCACAGCTGTTCTCTTTGTATATTAACGATCTAGATGACGGGACTGGGGGCATTCTGGCTAAGTTTTCCGATGATACAAAGATAGGTGGAGGGGCAGGTAGTATGGAGGAGGTGGGGAGGCTGCAGAAAGATTTAGACAGTTTAGGAGAGTGGTCCAAGAAATGGCTGATGAAATTCAACGTGGGCAAGTGCGAGGTCTTGCACTTTGGAAAAAAGAATAGAGACATGGACTATTTTCTAAACGGTGACAAAATTCATAATGCTGAAGTGCAAAGGGACTTGGGAGTCCTAGTCCAGGATTCTCTAAAGGTAAACTTGCAGGTTGAGTCCGTAATTAAGAAAGCAAATGCAATGTTGTCATTCATCTCAAGAGGCTTGGAATATAAAAGCAGGGATGTACTTCTGAAGCTTTATAAAGCATTAGTTAGGCCCCATTTAGAATACTGTGACCAATTTTGGGCCCCACACCTCAGGAAGGACATACTGGCACTGGAGCGGGTCCAGCGGAGATTCACACGGATGATCCCAGGAATGATAGGCCTAACATACGATGAACGTCTGAGGATCCTGGGATTATATTCATTGGAGTTTAGGAGGTTGAGGGGAGATCTAATAGAAACTTACAAGATAATGAATGGCTTAGATGGGGTGGATGTAGGGAAGTTGTTTCCATTAGCAGGGGAGACTAGGACCCGGGGGCACAGCCTTAGAATAAAAGGGAGTGACTTTAGAACAGAGATGAGGAGAAATTTCTTCAGCCAGAGAGTGGTGGGTCTGTGGAATTCATTGCCACAGAGGGCGGTGGAGGCCGGGACGTTGATTGTCTTTAAGACAGAAGTTGATAAATTCTTGATTTCTCGAGGAATTAAGGGCTCTGGAGAGAGAGCGGGTAAATGGAGTTGAAATCAGCCATGATTGAATGGTGGAGTGGACTCGATGGGCCGAATGGCCTTACTTCCGCTCCTATGTCTTATAGGAACAAAATCCCACAATTTCTTTAGAGTGAATACTTGTAAGACCAATAGGGCTTAGAACACAGATAATCGAAGCAAGGAAGTGGAACGGAATCTGAAACAGGGACCAACTGAGACCCAAATCTTATGTCCCACAGCCAGAAGGTTCTCTCTACGTAAATTAATGGCCAGGATCTTCCAGCCCAACTGTAAGTCAACGGTCATTTCCATTGCTCACCGCCCCCACTGCAAGGGAACCCGCTGATCAATGGCAAGCTGCTTCCGCTGCCGGAAAACAGGCCATGGGAGGGCAGACCATTGGCTGGACTGCAAGCTTGACAACTGATAAGACCCCAAAGCAAATACTGTACGTGGCATCGAGTTAAGAGTGGAGGTACCAGGTCATTTGTCAATCGCCAAATAATATGCCTTACAAATCGTTGAATTTAAATCAGACCAATTTATCTGAAATGTTTCAGAAATGTCTGCATGTGAACTTCTTCAAAGATAATTCAGAAGCTGCTGTTTTTCGGTCATCTAACATTGCAGTGTTACACAAAATTGTGGATAAGCAATATCCGAATTTCCAATAAAACTGCATCCAATTGTTACACAAGGTACCCGACATCGACAGAGAGAATTTTCTGATGAAAATATTTTCAATGAAATTATTGCATTAAAAACACCAGGTCTCAAAAGATTTGCTGCTGTTCCAAAGATTTACTAATGTGCCAAAGCTCCAGATAATTTACTGCAATAATCTTTTTTTTTTAATAAACTATTTTTATTCTTGTTTTCAATATTTTAACATTTTTAAAACACAAAACCCAACCTCAACACCACCCCTACCCCTTGACGACAACCAGATCCCTAAAATGTAAGACAAACAAACCCCATCTCTGGTGGAACCCCTCACCTGCCCCTCTCGGAGCAAATGTCACCTTCTCTAAATAACAGAATTCCATTAAATTCCCCAGCCAGAGGCATAGGGCGGGGCGGGAGGGAAGCTGACCTCCAGCCCAACAGAACCTGCCTTTGAGCAATCAATGAGGCGATAGCTAAAGGCCCCCACATCTGTCTGCAGCTCCAGCAGGTCTGACACCCCAAACATGGCCTCCAGGAGACCTGGCTTCAAACCCACATGCAGCCATCCTCCATTCCCTCAAACAGGCGGTTCATCCTTGCCTCCGTTAAGTGCGCCCTGTGCACAACTTTTAATGGAATCAACCCCAACCTCGCGCATGAGGTCAAGACCATTGACCCGTCACAGCACTTCGCAACATAGTCCTTCCTCCAACACCATCCCCGACTCTTCCTTCCACCTGGCCTTAATCCTGTCCATGGACTCCTTGAATAATTTTCTTTTCAGTGTGTTTCTGATGTTGGGAAATTCAGAAGCTAACCACAATTCTGGAACCTACAGCATTAAAAAAATCATTCTCCACCTAGAAGTCTGGTGACCAGACAAAGTTTTGCTAACTTGGAATTCAGTAAACAGAAGCTTCTTTCAATAATTCAACAAATTTGAAGCTTGTCAAAGATGAGCATCATTCCATCTGAACATCCATTTCTGTCTGGTGGTTTACCCAAATCACATGTTTTCTGAACATTACAATTAGCTTGTTCAGATCATATGAACTGCAGCAGTGACAAGTATACACCCATTAGCAATTGGACACGAAGACTGACCGAGGATCAAAGTGGCTTTCTAACGTCTGGAACAGTAGTCACCATTTGAACTTCATTTGAAACAGACAAGCAAAATTTACACATATTCAACAGTTCCAAAATCTTTTCTGCCATGCATAAAAGGACTTGTGTCAATGAAAAGCCATGGGGCAAAGCTTAACTATGCTGAGGGAGATAGGCCTGAATGGGGCAAGTGCCAGCACAGGGATATTCTACACAAATAAAATTACTGTAACTGGCAAGAAAAGGTTTGCAAAATATTCACAGAAAAAAAAATCAACGGGGAACTTGAAAATGGAGAGAACAGCTAGACTGAAACAAACAGAGAAAAAACATATTCTGAAGCCAATAATGAAAGCAGGATGCGTTAATATATCAAGCAGAATGGAGAGGTTATTTGACTAAATCACAGCATTAAAGAATTTTAGCCATGGTGTGCTGGCCAATATTTATCCACCAGCCATCACATAAACAGAGCCAATGAGCTGGATTCTGAGCTTCGGACACAGCAACACAACAGGGAGGGGGAAAGGTACCTGGGCTTGTGTTTCAGGAGGCAGTCGCACCCCTTAGACTAACTAACTTGAATTTGGCCAGCAGTCTGGGACATGAGGGTGTGGGTGCGAGTGAGGCAGGCAGAGGGATCCAGGAGGTAGAGTTTCAGGAGTCTCAGCCCTTGACCTTTCGAGATTCTTGCTCCCTGTGTGGACAAGAACAGGGACTGCAGGGAGGATGAGCAAACTGACCAGAGCACCATGGTACAGGGAGCCATTCAAGTGAGGAGTGGGAAAATAAATGTTGTCATAATTGGGGATTGTATAGTTCGGGGCTTGAAACTGTTCTCTGTGATCAGGATCGAGAGTCCTGAAGGTTGTGATGCCTACCTGGTTCTCGGGTTCGGGATATCTCATCTGGGTTGCAGAGGAACCTGGAGTGGGAGGGTGAAAATCAAGTTGCCGTGGTCCACGTAGGTGCCAAAGATATAGGTAGAACTGAAATAGAGTTTCTTCTGAAGGAATATGAGCAGCTTAGGAACTAAATTAAAAAGCAGAACCAAAAAGGTAATCATCTCTGGATTGCTACTTGAGCCATGAGCTAATTAGCACAGTGTCATTAAGATTAAAGAGGTAAATGCGTGGCCCAAAGGTTGGTGTCGGAGAAATGGTTTGAATTCATGGAAAATTGGCACCAGTACTGGGAAAGGAAGGAGCTGTGATGGTTTTCAGCTGAATCAAGTCCTGGCAAATCACATAATTAGGGCTGTAGATAGGGCTTTAAACCAAACAGTGGGTTGGAGGGTTTAGTTGTACAAAAAGTTAAAGGAGAAGGTGAGAGTGCAGGTTAATGATGAGGACTTTAAGCAAGTTAAAGGAGCCTAGGGCTCAGGAGAGGTTTCTAAAGTTTCCAGAACACGTAATAGAACAGAGAGGATAGAAAGCAGCAGGGATCGAACTCCAGGCACAGCAAAAAAGGGGACAACTATGAGAAGAGGTGGGCAATGCAGGACTGAGGATGTTGTACCTAAATGCAAGCAGTATACCAATCAAGGTAAATGAGCTTGTTGTGCACTTTGAATTTGCCAGGTAAGATGTTGTGGCTGCAAGGGCTAGGATCTAAATATCCAAGGATATGTTTCCTATCGAAAGAAAAACTCAAGCAGATGGGAGAGGGGGCGGGACTGCATTGTTATTAAGAAGTTAACTTAAATCGATAGCGAGAAGCGATAGTGGGACAGAAGGCGTAGAATCTGTGTGGGTAGAGTTGAGGAATCGCAAAGGTAAAAAGACCCTGATGAGAGTTATGAACAGGCCCCCTAACAGTAGTCAGGATGTGGGGCAGAAAATAAAGGCAGATTTTACAATAATCATGGGAGACTTCAATATGCAAGTGGACTGGGAAAATCAGGTTGGTAGTGGATCCCAAGAAATGGAATTTGTGTAATGTCTACGAGATGGCTTTTTGGAAGGGCTTGTGACAGAGCCCATTAGGGATTTGGGGATGTGCAATAAGGCAGACCTTATTAGGGAACCTGAGGTGAAGGAACCCTTAGGAGGCAGTGACCACAATTTGATAGCATTTAGTCTGAGGAGCTGGAATCAGATGTAATGGTTTTACAATTGAATAAAGGTAATTACAAAGACATGAGGGAGGAGGTGGCCAGAGTTGATTAGAAGGGGAGCCCAGCAGGGAAGACAGTTGATAAAAGCAAATTACTGCGGATGCTGGAATCTGAAACTAAAGAGAAAATGCTGGAAAATCTCAGCAGGTCTGGCAGCATCTCTAGGGAGTAAAAAGAGCTAACGTTTTGAGTCCAGATGACGCTATGTCAAAGGGAAGACAGTTTAACAGCAATGGCAAGAATTTTGGTGGGTTATTCGGGAGGCACAGCAGAAACTCATCCCAAGGAGAAGGAAACATGGTAAGGGGAGGACAAGGCACCCATTGCTGACAAGGGAAGTCAACGGCAGCATAAAAGAAAGGGAAAAAGCATACAATGTGGCGAGGACTAGTGAGAAGCCAGAGGATCGGGAAGTCTTTAAAAGCAAGTGTAGGACAACTAAAAAAGCAATACGGGAGGGGGCGAAATGAAATAGGAGTGTAAGGTAGCTAGTAATATAAAAGAAGGTAGCAAGAGTTTTTTCCCGAAATGTAAAAAGGTAAGAGAGAGGCAAGACTGTACATTGGACTACTGGAAAATGAGGCTGGAGAAATAGCAATAGTGAGCAAAGAAATGGCAGCGGAATTGAATCAGTCTTCACAATGGAAGACACCAGTGGCACGCTAGATGTTCAAGAGAGTCAGTGGGCAGAGTGGAATGAAGTGACCATCACCAAGGAGAAGGTGGTGGGAAAACTGAAAGGTCTGAAGGTGGATAAAGTAACCCAGACCGGATTGACTACACCCCAGGGTTCTGAAGCAAATAGCTGAGGAGATTGTGGAGGCATTGGTGGTGATCTTTCAGGAATCACTGGAGACAGAGAGGGTCGCAGAGGACTGGAAAATGGCTAATGTAACACCACTGTTTAAGAAGGGAGGGAGGGAGGCAGAAGACAGGAAATTATAGGACGGTTAGTCTGACTTTGGTTGCTGGTAAGATTTTAAAGTCTATTATTAAGGGTGAAACTGCAGAGTAGAAGTGTGTGGTAAAATAGGACTGAGTTAGCATGGATTCGTCAAGGGGAGGTCATGACTGACAAATCAGTTAGAATTCTTTAAGGAGGTAAGAGGAAGTTAGACAACGGAGAACCAGTTGACATGATCTACTTGGATTTCCAGAAGTCCTTCGACAAGGTGCTGTACAGGAGGCTGCTAAATAAGATCAGAGCCCATAATGTTAAAGCCAAGGTACTGGCATGGATGGCTTGGCTGACAGGCAGAAGGTTAGGATAAAGGATTTCTTTTCAGGGTGGCAGCCAATGACTAGTGGTTTTCCGCAGGGTTCAGTGTTGGGACCACAGCTATTCACAATATACATTAATGATCTGGAAGAAGGAACTGAGGGCTTTGTTGCTAAGTTTGCAGATGATACAATGATTTATAGAGGGACAGTTTGTTTTGTGGAAGCAGAGAGGCTGCAGAAGGACCTGGATAGGCTGGGAGAGTGCAGAAGTGGCAGATACAATATAATGTGGAAAAGTGTGAGGGAATATACTTTGGTAGGAAGAATAGAGGCATAGACTGTTTTCGAAATGGGAAAAGGCTTAGGAGATCAGAAGCACAAAGGGACTAGTTCAGGATTCTTTTACGGTTAACATGCAGGTTCAGTTGGCAGTTAGGAAGGCAAATGCAATGTTAGCATTCATGTCAAGAGGACGAGAATACAAGAGCAGGGATGTACTGTTGAGGCTGTATACGGCTCTGGTCAGACCCCATTTGGAGTATTTTGGGCCCCATATCTAAAGAAGGGTGCGCTGGCCTTGGAGACGGTCCAGAGGAGGTTCACAAGAATGATCCCCAGAATGAAGGACTTATCATATGAGGAGCGGTTGAGGACTCTGGGTCTGTACTCGATGAAGGATGAGGGGGTTCTCATTAAAACTTACAGAATACTGAGAGGCCTAGATAGAGTGAACGTGGAGAGGCTGTTTCCACTCGGAGAAGAAATTAGAACCCGAAGGCACAGCCTCAGACTGAAGGGACGATCCATTAAAACAGAGATGAGGAGGAATTTCTTCAGCCAGAGGATGGTGAATCTGTAGAACTCATTGCCGCAGAAGGCTGAGGAGGCCAAATCACTTAATGTTGTTAAGACAGACATAGATAGGTTCTTGATTAATAAGGGGATCAGGGGTTATGGGGAGAAGGCAGGAGAATGGGGATGAGGAACACATCAGCCATGATTGAATGGTGGAGCAGATTTGATGGGCCAAATGGCCTAAATAAGCGCCTATGTCTTATGGTCTTATGATCTGATTCTTCCGCAGCCAAGTCTCAGTAATCCTTACTTTGTCTCGTTCCTCACAACCATAATATGAGAATTTTAAATTGCAGGCAACTGAGGACTGGGAGGAAAGGTAGGTGAAAGATGTCACTTGACTATTCAAGATGTAGGGCTGCATATTGCAGTAAGTGGCGAAAAAATGCACCCTTGCTACACTTGAATTGCCCATAGGCACCAATTTTATAGGTTTCTACCTGGACATTCCTGTCAGCTAACTATGGAAAAAGTGAAGTTGGGACCGGTGTCAGCAAGGTCGATGGTTGTGTGGCTTTTTAATAAATCAAAATGAAGAATCGATAATGAGTAACAAACAGTCGGAGCCAGGTACTATAATTTAGAATAACAAATTAATTGTAAATCATGTACAAAAAGGAAAAGAGAGGAATTGAAAGATTGCACTGCGAGTTTTAAATTTATTTCTTTACATATCCAACAAAAATTAAACCAAAGGAAATAGCCTTGTTAAACGTTAATTTTCAGTTTTGAAACATATCCAAAGAAACATTGCTTTGTTTTGCAAATAAAATGTTTAAAATGCCAACGTTTGCCCACAATTTCATGCCATATGGTAGAAAGTCACCAATCTCGAGTTCGCTAATCAACAATCACAGGTCACTTTGTATAACCATTGAAAGCTCCTGCAGTTCGGCCTCTAACTTGTTTTAAAATTATATTTTAGTTCCTGCCTAATGCCGCCCTTTACGCTTAATAAAGAACCTGATCTGTTATTTCTACCCTTTATTTTCAAAGATTAGTGATTTGGATCAAGTCAAGACACTTGATCTAGCTTTAGTAATGTGTTAGCTTAAACAATTCATTGCTACCTTTCTGATAGACAATACCAAGAGAACTTTAACATTGGCTTCCGGATCCTGATGTCGGGACCAAATGTGGGTACCGCATCCACTTGTGCCAAGAACTCACTGATAGAACTATTTCCGTGAAGGCAGCCTCCTAATTGGCTGTATCTGCGCTTGGCATCCAATTAAGGACAGCAGACAGGCTCCTTATGCTGCCAGCGCAATCAGTGGGCTGACAACATTGGAACCTCGGGTAGCTCCACTGGCAGATGTGGGTGTTGCTGAGGCAGGTCAGTGTTCGAGACGGAACCTCAATGCAGAGGTGCCCTTAGAAAGGCAAGCCGAAAACAGAAATTCAGAGGAGCCTGCATTGAACAGGCAGCTGATCCACTTGTTGGCCTGTTCACAGGACAGTGTCCTGATGGCAAACATGCATTGGAAGCTGTCTGTAAGCAACTTCCCTCCATTTTCCCGGTGTCGCCCACCTCCTAGCCTATCAACCTGGGACCAGGAAAATCTTGGTCATTTCCTTGGGACCCTAGTTGCTTACCTGATGGTTCTTCACCTAATGTTTCTTTACATCTACACTTAGTTTAAAGAGGATTTTCTTGTCTGCAGCAAGGGGGAGAAGGTACTGACTAAGGCCAAGGATCTTTCCCAAAGGGGGTGGGATAGAGAAATCAGAGAAAAAAACTAATGGCTTAAATAAGCAAAACACTAATATACCTTCTAAGAATTGTTTCAGAAATGGGGCGGGATTCTCCCCTACCTGGCGGCACAGGCCCGCCCGCGGATCGGTGGGCACCGATCGCGGGCCAGGCCACCGTGGGGGCACCCCCCCTCAGGGCCAGATTGCCCTGCGCCCCCCCCCAGGACCCAGGAGCCTGCCCGTGCCGCCTTGTCCCGCCGTTCAAAAGGTGGTTTAATCCACGTTGGTGGGACAGGCATTCCAGGAGTGGGACTTGGGCCTATCGCGGGCCGGAGAATCGGCAGGGGTGGGCCTGCCGACCGGCGCGATTCCCGCCCCCGCCGAAACTCTGGTGGCGGAGACTTTGGGATACGGCGGGGGCGGGATTCACGCCAGACCCCGGTGATTCTCCGACCCGGCGGGGGGTCGGAGAATCCCGCCCATGGTATCCATAAGAGGTGAGTAAATTAGTGAGGGGATGGCAAAGGACATCAATGCGGATAATTAATACTTATCAATAACCGCTATGAAAATGTATCATTCATGGATCTATTGCTGAAAAAAAGACACATGCTATCCAAGCTTTTCATCTTGCACTTATCAGAACAGACCCAAGAATGCCAAATTTCAAAGGGAGCACAATTTACCCACGTGAGATTTCACTATATAGCTTTTCAGCAATATTTAAATTCTGTGGTATCAACCGACTACTGCACAATTAGGAAAACAACTTTCACTTTTAGATCTTCTAACCCTCATCTAGTGCAGTCTAGCTGACCATCATTCCCAGCTCTGTCTAATCATGTTGCTGATGAATGGGGAATAGAGGGTTAAAATTAGGGACATGACTTTTGTTTTGACTGAGTTAAGGCAGCTCAGTTATTGCATAAGGTGACAGTCTGTGTAACAATTGATAGCCACTCCAAGTCTTAGGTTACTTTAATGTTTTATTTGGTTCTCTTCCCGGTTTCTTAAAAAGTCCAACATCTGTGTCACTGCGTTTCCTTTTTTCAGTACTGATATACACGACTTTACATATTTCTCTATTTTAAATGCAACGTATTATAGAAGAGAATCATAGAACCCCTACAGTGCAGAAGGAGGTCATTCAGTCTATTGAGTCTGCTCCGATCCTCTGAAAGAGCACCCTACCGAGGCCCACATCCCGGCCCTATCCCCATAACCACACCCAATATTTGGACATTAAGGGCAATTTAGCATGGCCAATCCATCTAACTTGCACATCTTTGGACTGTGGGGTGAAACTGGAGCACCCGGAGGAAACCCATGCAGACACGGGGAGAAGGTGCAAACTCCACACAGACAGTCACCCAAGGTGTTTATCAAACCTGGGTCCCTGGTGTTGTGAGGCAGCGGTGCTAACCACTGTGCCACCGTTCCATCAGTTTAGGTGATATGTGCCGTCTGAGTGACTTCCACCCGCAGTGTTAACAAGCCACCTTGAAAGAAGTTGATTGGTCACAGCTATTTGTGTAGCATCGAGAAGAAGATGGTCTGTTAGTAACAATGTTTTATCACACAAGTCGTACGATGAGCATAATCTTTTTCTGAAGGCTACCTCATGCATGCCTCTAAAAGAAATCCGGTGCTGACCTTGTGACTCTGAAAAGAAACAATCTACACCCAGTGTCCTTCGCCCCTGAAGCAGGGAAACTGTGGTTGGGATTTACTGGTTGACAGTGAAGGAAAATGAAAACAGCAGCCTTTCTACTTCCCTTCTCGAGATCCTCACATGGACAATGGAGATGATCCAAAGGGATAAACACTTCATGTGTACAGATTAAAGGTGACTGGCAAAAGAGCCAGTGGCGACATGAGACATTTAAAACAAACCATGAACTAAAAGGCATTGCAGAAAGATTTGTGAAAGCAGTTTCAATAGTGATTTTCAGAGGGGAATTGGGTAAATACATGAAGGGAAAAAAATACAGGGAACAAAATGACAAAGCTATGGTGAAAGTGCAGCGGAGTGGAACAAATTGAGTAGTGGTGGTTGTCGTGTTAGGTACACTGGTCTAACACTGGCTGCAACTGAATGCAGCTTAGATCAGAAAGATACTCCAGACCTTGAAGTTAGTTCAATCAGGTTTATTGAACTAATAGCACAGTTAGCACAGTTCTCTGTGAGTTTGACTCTCTGCTAACTTAAGTGTGGTTACTCTGTCTGACTGAACCAGACTAGCTCTTAGCCACGTGGTGGACGTGTGAGATTGTAACAAAACCCTTGACTGACTCTCCAGATGTTCATCAGTGGAAAGAGGCGGAGTGTGAATGCCTCGTGTCTTTTATAGTCAGATTCCACCCGAGTGTCCTGCCTGCTTATTGGTCATGTCCTGTTCTCTGTGTCCTTTAGCTGCTTGTCTGTATATCATTATGCGTGTGTCTGCATATCATGACATCTCTCCTTTTTTTAATGTTTGGATGACATATGTGAACGTATTTACAAGAATAGGCCAATATTAACATATATACATGCAGTGGATGTGAACATATGTACATGTGAAAACAGCTGTCTAATGCGAGAACACAGAACATAGCAAACAGAACAAATGTTCATAAGTCCAGTCTCTGTGGCTTGCGCCTGATCCTGGTTGACCGCCGGAGAGGTGGTGGTGGGGACGACGGCGCCTTGATGGGCGGGATTGAAGCCTGACTGGTGGTCTTGTGCGTCGAGGTATCAGGAGGTGGCAAAACAACAGAAGGAAACAGAGAAGAATGTGGTTGCGGGCAGGCAACTTTGCGCAGTGCCCGTCTGTTTCATCACACAACAGAACCATCAGCCAGACGCACAACAAACGAGGGGGGGAGGGGATGGAGCTGACCAGCCTCCATCAGGGATCTTGACCCGAACAGTGTCTGACGGGGATAACACGGGCAAATCGGTGGCATGAGCATCATAGCCCTGTTTTTGCCGGTCTCGGAGTTGCTGCACCTTCTGCAGCACCGGGTGGTGATCCAGGTTGGGCACGTGTATGACTGATCCAGGTTGGGCACGTGTATGGCCGCAAGTGTCGTTCGCAGGGCCCTATTCATCAGGAGTTGAGCCGGCGACATGCACGTTGGACAGTGGGGTCGCCCTGTACGCAAGCAGCGCAAGGTGAACGCCAGACGCAGAATCTGCGGCCTTGCAGATGAGCTGCTTCACTATGTGTACCCCTTCCTCAACTTTTCCGTTTGACTGCGGATAGTGTGGGCTGGAAGTGACGTGTTTGAACTGATACGACTGGGCAAACAGAGACCATTCATGGCTGCTGAAGCACGGGCCATTGTCACTCACGACAGTGAGTGGGATACCATGCCTGGAGAACGTCTCCTTACAGGCCTTGATGATGGTCCGAGATGTGAGGTCTGGGAGCTTCACTACTTCAGGGTAATTGGAAAAGTAATCAATGATTAACACGTAATCACGACCAGTTGCATGAAAGAGGTCGATGCCAACCTTGGACCACGGAGAGGTTTCGATTTCATGCTGCTGAAGTGTCTCCTTACTCTGCGCTGGCTGGAAGCGTTGACAGGTCGCACAGTTAAAGACCATGTTCGCGATGTCGTGGCTGATCCCGGACCAGTAGACAGCCTGCCTGGCTCTGCGTCTGCACTTTTCCACACCCAGGTGGCCCTCATGGATTTGACAGAGCACCAAGCTCTGGAGACTGTGTGGAATTACAATCCGGTCCAGTTTGAGGAGGATGCCATCAACCACCGTCAGGTCGTCCTTTACTTTGAAAAATTGAGGGCACTGCCCTTTTTGCCAGTTATTTGCTAGGTGTTGCATAACATGCTGCAAGAGGGGGTTCTCCTCACGGATACGAATCACCTTCTCATCAGATGCCGGGAGGGTGCTGGCACACAGCTGCACCTGTGACTCAACCTGTGACTCAATTTGCCGGATGACGTTCAGTGATTCACTAGACACGGTGATGGAGCGGAACAGTGTATCGGCGTGTAGACCAGTTCAAAGTCGTACCTTCTGAGTTTGAGGAGGGTGCGGTGCAACCAGGCATCATGTCGTTCAGGTCCTTGTGGATAATGTGGACCAGAGGCCTATGATCCATCTCGACAGTGAATGTCGGCAGGCCATAGACATAGTCATGAAACTTGAGAATGCCAGTGAGAAGGCCCAGGCATTCCTTCACGATTTGTGCATACCTTTGTTCGGTGGGCGTCATTGCCCTTGATGCGTAGACAACCGGTGCCCAGGATGAGGTGTCATCGCGTTGCAGCAGGACCGCACCGATGCCAACCTGGCTTGCATCTGTCGAGATTTTCTTTTCCCTGTCTGGGTCGAAAAATGCCATTACAGGTGCAGTGATGAGCTTGGCTTTCAGCTCCACCCACTCTGCCTGATGGGCCGCCTTCCACTCGAAGGCAGTGGACTTCTTCACTAAGTTTCGTAGGGCCTTGGCGTGTGAGGCCATGTTTGGGATGAACTTGCTCAGAAAATTGACCATGCCCATGAAGTGCAATACCGCCTTCTTGTCTTCCGGGACCTTCATGGCTACGATGGCCTTGACCTTGTCTGTGTCGGGGCACACGTCCTGCTGAGAGATCTGGTCTCCTAGGAACTTGAGTGTCGACATGCCAAAGCAACATTTGGCCCTGTTCAGCTTCAGGCCATTGGCATGGACATGGCAGAAATACCTGCTGGAGACGGGAAACATGCTCCTCAGGGGTCGTGGACCATATGATGACGTCGTCCACGTACACACAAACCCCTTCAACGCCCTCCATCATCTGCTCCAGGAGGCGATGAAATATCTCCGATGCAGAGACGATGCCGAACGGCATACGGTTATAGCAGTACCTGCCAAACAGTGTGTTGAAGGTGCAGAGCCTTCTACTGGACTCATCCAGCTGGATTTGCCAGAATTCTGTGACACATCTAAAAACCGTGCATGTGCCATCTCACTGGCGAGTTCCTCCCGCTTCAGGATGGGGTAGTGTTCACGCATTATATCCTGGTTGAGATCCTTGGGATCAATGCAGATGCGCAGGTGTCCAGAGGTTTTTTTTAACCACCACCACCGAGCTGACCCAGTCAGTCGGTTTGGTTACCCTGGAAATGATCCCTTGCTGCTGCAGCTCCGTGAGCTGTTCCTTCAGGTGCTCCTTCAGCTGAGCTGGGACCCGGCGTGGTGCATGGACCACTGGCTTGGCATCAGGTCACAGTAGGATCTTGTTCCGATATGGCAAAGTGCCCATCCCGTCAAACACATCTGGATACTTAGCGAGGATGTCGTCAATACCAGCTTGAAGATCCATGTTGGAGGATGTCGTTGAATAAACCCGCTGCACCAGGTTTAGCTTTTTGCAGGCATGCGCGCCCAGTAGGGATGCCCTGTCCGGCTTGACAATTTCAAACCTTATCCATGCATGGGTACTCCGGTTGGAGACGAGTAGATGGCAGGACCCCAGTGCCGTGATGGCATTACCGTTAAAGTCCAGGAGCTGGCAGGCTGCTGGAAGAACCTTGGGGGGCTTCTTGATGCGTTTGAAGTCTGCCTGTGAGAGGAGGTTGGCAGAAGCACCTGTGTCCAGCTTGAACTGGATGGAGCAGCGGTTGACCTGCATCACTGCACGCCATTCGTCCTCCGAATCCACAGCGAGGATGGACTGAATGCGAGATGAGTTAGGTGTGGCATGTTCACGTGTGGTAATGATGCCCACTCGGTAGGCGTACTCCAGGCACTCGTCCTCTGGATCCATTGTACTGCCAGGATCAGAATCCAGTAATCGTCGTTGCACATTCTGGATGCGCCGTCGTCGGAATTTTGAGTGATAGCCTCTGACTGGTGGTGTAGACCTGCACAAGGCTGCATAGTGTCCAGGCTTCCCGCAGTTTAAACATCGCCTGCCTCTTGCAGGGCAGTGTCCCTTTAAGTGGGCGTTGACACAGTTCGAGCACGTCATGACTTCGGCGTTGTGACACGGTGTACGTCGTCGTACATGCACAGTGCGGTCGGCAGACATCTGCACCTGCGCAGTGTGGGTGTCGGCCGCTTCGTTATCCTGTTCGCATCACGCATGCGTGGGGCTCCGGGAAAAGCGCGCGAGGTGGCCGCTGTCTTTAATGCTGAGGCGCTGCATCTGGGAGATATCCTGCACACTCACTGCCTCGTGGGAGGCAAGTTTCTCATTTTCAGCTGATTTGTATTGGGAATACCAATTTTTTGCGTGCTCATGCACTGTACATGTTTCAATCGCGACTGGCAGGGTCATATGCTTGATTTTTAAGAGCTGCTCTCTCAGAGGATCAGAGTGAACTCCAAACACCATTTGGTCTCCGATCATGGAGTCAGCAATATCACCAAAGTTGCAGGACAGCGCTCGCAAGTGGAGGCGAGTTAAGAAGGCATTGAAAGATTCATCTTTACCTTGAAGACGTTGTTTGAATATGTAGCGCTCGAAGATTTCATTGGTGCCCACTTCACAGTGACTATCGAACTTGTCCAGGATGGTCTGAAACTTTGTCTTGTCCTGGCCTTCGGTAAAGTTAAATGAGTTGAAGAGTTTGATGGTTTGATCACCCGCTGTTGAGAAGCGCGATCTTTCTTGCATCAGATGCACCCTCGAGGTCTGAAGCTTCGATGTACAGCAGAAACCTTTGCGTAAATATCCGCCAGTTGGCACTGAGATGGCCGGAGGTCCTGAAGAGTTCGATGGTTTGATCACCCACTGTTGAGAGGAGAAGCGCGATCTGTCTTGCATCAGACGCACCCTCAAGGTCTGAGGTTTCGATGTACAGCAGAAACCTTTGCTTAAATATCCGCCAGTTGGCACTGAGATGGCCGGAGGTCCTGAGCTGGTGAGGAGCCTGAATCTTCTCCATGGTGCCGGCATACATTTGCTGGTCGTCACGGAATGGACCGAGGTAAGCCACCTTAAATTAGTAGTCTCCTGGTATCATGTCGTGTTAAGTATACTGGTCTAACACTGGCTGCAACTGTATGCAGCTTAGATCAGAAAGATACTCCAGACCTTGAAGTTAGTTCAATCAGGTTTATTGAACTAATAGCACAGTTAGCACAGTTTTCTGTGAGTTCGACTCTCTGCTAACTTAAGTGTGGTTACTCTGTCTGACTGAACTAGACTAGCTCTTAGCCACGTGGTGGAGGTGTGAGATTGTAACAACACCCTTGACTGGCTCTCTAGATGTTCATCAGTGGAAAGAGGTGGAGTGTGAGTGCCTCGTGTTTTTTATAGTCAGATCCCACCCCTGAGTGCCCTGCCTGCTTATTGGTCATTTCCTGTTCTCTGTGCCCATTAGCTGCTTGTCTGTATATCATTATGTGTGTGTCTGCATATCATGACAGTGGTGTGTTACAGTTCACTCCCAGAATCTAATCTAGGTTGCTGTGGCAAATATGCACTTTCCATGCACGTTGTAGCCTGGAGTTATGGATAGTGATGGTAGAGGCTTTCTTTCCATCACATGGCTGGCCAGGAATCTGTCCCATTCTTACCACCTGTCATTGCTGTGCTTTGGAAGGATCTACAGGCTTTGCTTCATTATGAATGCACCTTCCATTAAGTGCTGAAGGAGGCCATTTGGTCCGTCGAGCCTGCACTGGCCCTCTGAAAGAGCACCCTACATAGGCCCCACTCCCCCCGCCCTACCCTCGTAATCCCACCTAACCTGCACACCACTGGACCTTGCTTGCACATCATGTCCAGTGGTGGGACTTGAATACAGAACTTCAGGCTGCGAGGCAGGGACGCTACCCAAGGCACTGCAAGATCGTTGGCTAATTGGATAGCTCGACCAAAAAGCCTGCACAAAAGTGATGGACTGGAATGGCCTCGCCCTGTACGGTGTCATTCCATGATTCTCTGATCTTATTTTTTAAAAGTATATTTATTAACGTTTTACATTTTGACAAACAACACAACAAAACCATCATGCAAACAAAAGGTTCAGCGTTCAGAATACAGCAGGACACAGGCTTCAGCAGTATAGTGATCTCAATGCAATCATTAGACATGACCTCTTGCCTCTATAAGTCCAACCAGAGAACAAGAGAGTAACAGGATAAGGCTATGAAACCATGGTCAAATGGTGCACACCTTCCCATGGCAAATCTGCTTGCAATTGCCACACAAATTCTGGACATTTTGTCATGCCATTTCGGGAGCACACCAGTATACATCTCCCTCAACTGCAGCAGCGTTAGAGGGGCACCAATGACACACCCCAGCCTCCTCTTCGCAGATCCCAGACCCATCTGCACCCATGCAGGAACCAATCACAGATTTTTTTATACCCACCCTTAAACAGGAAACCCTTATAATGAAAATACACAAAAACCTCAGTTCTAAAAAGTATTACATATATCTCACACAACATAACCCCAGTCTTAGGCCCAGTACAGAATCAACATCATTCTATAGAGTTATACAGAGAGGACCAGCAGCAACATGCTCCCAAGAAATACAGGACTCGGCTCAACCCCAGACCTCCGTACATGGAAGAAGCAAAACCCAGTCTCTCAGGATCTCCCTGAGAAGTGTCTTTGAGAGGGGACATCCCAAGCTCCAGGGGCAACAGGGCACCAACCACAGCACTGGGCCTGGCCTAGCCCAACCCATTCTGACACATAGGAATCATTACTCCCCAGGACCTCCAACGCACCTCAAAATCTAGCCCCCCCCCCCCCCCCCCATAGACCACCCCCGAGTGGAGCAGGATTTATAACAGCACATTGCTCACCCAGATGAAGAGAAGTAGAATTAAAAATCCCGAAGGGAAGAATGTCTGAGTGGACCGAGGAATATTAGCCACCATCCCGCACTTCAAGCCATCACAAGATAGGTATTAAGGGAAATGACAGCCCTGCCACAACTGAGACACAAACACAGCTCCAAATGGAAAACCCACGCACAACGAAGAGGGCACTCAGGAAACAACCAGAGAAGATCACTGGGAGGAGGGTGCTAACTCCCCCATCAAACCTAGCCCCACAGGAGAGAAAGGTTCAACAACGCAGAGACATGGCAATCGGTCTCTGTGTACAACAAACTAGTCAGGGATTTACCAAACCCACCTTGGCGTGTGCCGCCACTCAATTCCTCCCACTCTGAAAGTTCGAAAGAAAAAAGACCCTTAATAAAAAAACCTCCAAGCTCAAGGAAACGTCAGAAGGAAAGGGGACAAGCATGGATTCTTAAATTCAAAATAACAAAAACAAAATAAAGAACCAATATGGTTAGCTCTAACTGGGTGGCTATCCTCAATGTCAGTGAGGACTTAACTAATCCTACCCCTAACTCCATATATACCAACCACCCAGCTCCCTGTTATGGCTCTACTCTTCTTGGATATAAACGAGATAAGGGGTGTCCAAAAAGCACTCCCTTCCCAGAACAACAGGGATTGCAGCACATAATAAAAAAGGACTAAAGTTATGCACAAAAAAATTTCACATAGTCAACTCAATATACCCTTCGCTAGAACAGGAAACCGGATAACAGCTGACACGCCCTCATGCTCACACCTCGTGCGCCACTGCAGGAGAAAAGACAACAACTAATTGACAACATAATCACAAGAGAGTACTATCCAGGATTATTGAAGAATTGCAGGATAATAACATCATCTGTAGGGTGGCATGGTGGTGCAGTGGTCAGCACTGCTGCCTACGGCGCTGAGGACCCAGTTTCGATCCCGGCCCCGGGTCACTATCCTTGTGGAGTTTGCACATTCTCCCCATGTCTGCGTGGGTCTCACCCCGATAACCCAAAGGTATGCAGTTTAGCTGAATTGACCACGCTAAATTGCCCCTTAATTGGAAAAAAATAATAATTGGGTACCGTCAAGGGAGTACATTTAAGAAATGTTTTGTCTTATCACATGGCTTCAGTGATGTCATTGTGTGGGTGGAGCTAGGCTGTGGCTCTGGGGTTTACTTTCATTTTTGAGCTGGAATGAATTTTTTGCTTTCATTTTCACATTTTAGCTGCTGGCTTCAGACAGAACAGTCTTGTCTTGTCTCTCTCTCTCTTCATTTTAAAAGCTGTTTCCAGATTACATGTTAACTTGAAAAGAAATAACTGCTTTCTGGAAGGAATTCAAACCTGATGTTTTGAAAAGAATACCAGTGGTGTGTGCTGGGTTACTGGTTTATGGGATCTTGTTACTAAATTGGAACAGTTTAAAGGGGGAAACTTATTAATGGTTATACATCGAGTACTGCAGCTGTGTGGGGTATTTATGTTTATAGTTGATAAAAATGTCTACAGTGTGTGTTTATAAAAATGTTAACTAAATTCGTAAAATAAACTTTGTTTTTGATTAAAAGTTCTTAAGGCCTCTGTTGAATAACACCTGAAAGATAGGCCCTTGTGCTCCCCGTAACCAAAATTAATAAACAGTTTTAGGTCAGGTGAACTCATTATATACTTTGGAGTTTTCAAAACCCTGGCCCATAACAGTACTCTTAATTTATTTTTAAAAAAAAATAAACAAAAAATAACATCATCTATGTTGCCCGAATAGGCCAAAGCTGTGACAGGATAATCGAACACTCACCAGGAGCTCTTGAGGGTTCCAACTAACGAAGCAGTTTCACTTCCACCCGATGCCAAGGGGTGGGGGCCACCTCAAAAGCTTCACGACGAACATCGAGAAGAGAACAATATCGGGACACCCCACGTATCCCTCTATTTCCATCCTATTCGTGCATTCGTCAAGATGCCTCTTAAACGTCGCTATCATATCTGCTTCCATCACCTCCCTCAACAGTGTGTTCCTGGCACTCACCACCATCTAATTTCGCTCGCACATCTCCTCTAAACATTCCCCCTCGCACCTTCACGTCCCTTGCACTATGTCCCCTGGTAATTGACTTTTCCACCCTGGAAAAAGCGTCTGACTGTCCATTCTGCTCATAATTTTGTAAACCTCTATCACAACTTAACCTCCATCATTCCAGTGAAAACAATCAAGAGTTTATCCAACATCTCTTCATAGCTAATACTCTCCAGACCAGGCAACATCCTTGTGAAGCTCTTCTGTACCCTCACCAAAACATCCACCTCCATCCTTCTGGTAGTGTGGCGACCAGAATTGTACGCAATATTCCAAATGTGGCCTAACTAAGGTTCTGTGTAGCTGCAGCATGACTTGCCAATTTTTATACTTAATGCCTTCTTGACTACCTTATCCACCCGCGTTGCCACTTTCAGTGATCTGTGGACCTGTACGACCTATCTCTCTGCCTGTCAATACTCCTAAGGGTTCTAGCATTTACTGTATAGTTCCCACCTGTATTGGACCCTCCAAAATGCATTTGTCCGGATTAAACTCCATCTGCCATTTCTCTGCCCAAGTCTCCAACCGATTTATATCCTGCTGTATCCTCCAACAATCCTCTTCGATATCCGCAACTCCATCAATCCTTGTGTTGTACGCAAATTTACTAATCAGACCAACCACATTTTACTCCAAGTCATTTATATATACTACGAACAACAAAGATCCCAGCACTGATCCCTGTGGAACACCATTAGTCACAGCCTTCCATTCAGAAAAGCACCCTTCCACTGATACCCTCTGTTTTTTATGACCTAGCCAGTTCTGTATCCATCATGCCAGCCCACCTCTGATCCCATGTGACTTCACCTTTTGTACCAGTCTGCCATAAGGGACCTTGTTAAAGGCTTTACTGAAATCCATGTAGACAACATCCATTGCCCTACTTTCATCAATCACCTTCGACACTTCCTCAAAAAACTTGATCAAGTTAGTGAGACTCGACATCCCCTTCATAAAACCATGCTGCCGACTGGTAATAAATTCATTTGTTTCCGAATGAGTAAATCCTATAGCTAAGAACCTTTTCCAATAATTTCCCTACCACTGATGTAAGACTCACCGGCCTACAATTTCCTGGATTATCCCTGCCACCCTTCTTAAATAAAGGACCAACATTGGCTATTCTCCAGTCCTCTGGTGCCTCACTTGTAGCCAATGAAGATACTAAGATTTCTGTCAAGACCTCAACAATTTCCTCCCTTGCCTCCCTCAGTATTCTAGGGTAGATCCCATCAGGCCCTGGGGACTTATCTACCTTAATGCTTTTTAAGACGCCCAACACCACCTCCTTTTTGATATTGTCATAACCCAGAATATCTACACATCCTTCTCTAGACTCATCATCTACGAAGTCCATCTCTTTGGTGAATACTGATGCAAAGGAATCATTTAATACCTAGCCTATTTCCTCCGTCTCCATGCATAGATTCCCTCCTCTGTCCTTGAGTGGGCGAATACTTTCCCTGGTTAACCTTTTGCTCTTTATATACCTTTATGCTCCTTAATCCTGTTAGCCAAGGACATTTCATGACCCCTTTTAGCCCTCTTAACTCCTTGCTCAAGTTCCTTCCTACTTTTTTAATATTCTTCAAGGGCTTCGTCTTTTCTCAGCCTTCAACCCTTATGAATGCTTCCCTTTTCTTTTGGACTAGGCTCACAATATCCCTCGTTATCCAAGGTTCCCGAAATTGCCATACGTATCCTTCATCTTCACAGGAACATGCCAGTCCTGAATTCTAATCAACTAACGTTTGAAAGACTCCCACATGTCAGATGTTGAGTTACCCTCAAACAGCCGCCCCCAATCTAAATTCTTCAGTTCCCGCCCAATATTGCTATAATTAACCTTCCCCCAATTTAGCACCTTCCCCTGAGGGCTACTCTTATCCTTATTCACGAGTACCTTAAAACTTACAGAATTATGGTCACTGTTCCTGAAATGCTCCCCTACTGAAACGTCGATTACCTGGCCGGGCTCATTCCTCAATAACAGGTCCAGTATGACGCCAGGCATCCAAAACAGGACACACTGCCCTGCCAAACCTGATATGCCCAGCCTCCAGATCAGAATTGCTAAAGCATGGCAGCCAATTTTCAAATTCAGTCAAAAACTCGCCTCCCACTTCTCGCCAGGGCACCGGGCTCACGGACACTCCTTGTCTAGCCCCTACCTCCCGAATCCTTCAGGATAGACAAAACACAATACAGCAGGATCTCAATGAATTAAAGGTGGATCCTCACTGGGGAAAATATTCTATCAAATACAAGGAGTCTCATCTGCATCTCCACCGTTCTCCAAGGACCAAGATCCTCATCTAGATCAACATTCTCAATGGCGCCATCATCAGGATATGCACTGCACCGCCTGGACGAAGGCCCGCTCACCAGCAACAACGCCACTGCAAGCTGAGCCCACCCCAGCCAACTCCGACTGCCATGGTCAAATGAGGCTTCCCTACGATTCACTCGGCTCCTCACTCTAAAACTCCAATCAGGGTCATCCAGAGACGTAGTGCAAGGCAAATATCCCAAGACACATGTCCCAAGAAAAGAAATGTGCATTAAGGTAGAATAAAGGATTAAAAGACAAGCAGAGCCAGAACTCGCAAAAACGCAACCGCTGCCTTGCTCAAACCATGGGCGGGATTCTCCTACCCCTAGGCCGGGCCGGAGAATCCCCGCGAACGGGCCACGCAGCCCCGACGGAGAATTGGTGCCATTGACGCCGGTTTCGGGCCGGCCCGCCCGACGATTCTCTAGCCCGAATGGGCCGAGCGGCCGTAATAAATGAGCAGAGTCCCGCCGGCGCCGTTCTAACCTGCTCTGAGCTGGCGGGGCCTCGGCGTTGAAGAGTCGGGTGGCGGCCTGTTGGGGGGGGGGGGGGGGTCCGACCCCGGGGGAGGGGGGCCTCCGAAGTGGCCTGGCCCGCGACTGGGGCCCACCAATCGGCGGGCCGGCCTCTGTGGCTGGGGCCTCCTTTCCTACACGCTGACCCCTGTTGTCCTGCGCCATGTTGCGTCGGGGCCAGCACGTTGAAGGAGGCCACCGTGCATGCGCGCGTTGGCGCCAGTGCCACTGCGCATGTCCTCATTGGCGCCAGCATGCACCAACTGTGCATGCGCGGATCCCGCGGTACACAGTTTGCGTCGGGATCGGCAGCTGAAGCGGCGCAAACCGCTTCAGTGCCGTGTTGGCCCCCTATAGGGGCTAGCATTAGTCCAGGGAGCAGCCCATTCACGCCGTCGTAAAACGCGACGGCGTTTACAGCGTCGTGGACATTCTGCCGCGGGATTGGAGAATCCCGCCCCATGAGACCCCCTGATTCTTTGATCTTAAATTCCCTATGTACATGTATACAGTCTCTACTGCATTCCCTTTGTGATAGCTCAATTTTCATTAAAAAGCTTAGGAGTTGAAACCTCATTATATATGCAAATTCTATTTTGCAAGGGGAGTGGCTCATGTAACAGGAGGGAAAAGGTTAAACTAAGCAATTGTATACAACAATCTTTCTATCAGTTATGGAAACTCTTCAAATCCACAATTCAAGATCAATTTTGTAAACCTTTAGAAATCTATCAAAGATGGCCAGCACAAATTGTTAAAGACAAGGCATTTTGACTGAATCTAGTAGAATATTTTACTGAAGAATTGGAAAATGGAAATAATGTTGATGTACTGTATATGGATATTCAGAAAGTGTCAACAAAATATATTATGAAGTTTTTTTATAAGATAATGTTAGGCATATGGTTTGGAAAGACAGGCAGACATGCTTTTTTATAGCAACTATTGTCATCGGAGGATCCCCCAAACACATCACAAAGAATGAAATTAAGTTTAGTAAAAAAAGACAGAAGAGACCGGAGTAAAGGAATTAACTTATTCAAACATTATACAATACCAAAAATATTGCAATAGTGGGCATTCCATTGGAAAAATGGATATTAAAGCCAGAGAGCGTACATTGTACAGTCACAAGGCCTGTTAGTTATAAGGACTGATCTGAGGCACTGAGACTATTTCCTCACTTCCCCACACTGAGCAACATCAGCCACAGTTTTACCCAATCACAGTCTATGTCCCTTTCCTCCCCAAATGACCTAGACTGTCTCTTTCCAAATGTTTATGGATTCCACACCATTTTTTGACTTGGGTCTGCCTCAAAGTTTGGAGAGGTTTTTGGGGACACGTAAAAGACACAAATCAGTTTCACGTCCCAATAATTAGTCTCCGGAGGTACACCATTACATAGTTCAATATTGAGCTGTAAGGCACACCTTTAAACAAACCATTCAGGTCTCTTATGAATGGTTATATCCCTGCACCCAAGAGACAATCCAGGAAAGAAACATTGAAGGAAAAAAATAAAGGACTATGATTTAACTTTCTCCCAGAAAAATGGTGAGTTGGATATACCAACATTTGAATGAAGAGCAGGAGTAGTCAATCGGCCCCTCGGGCCTGCTCTGTCATTCAATAAGATTGTAGCTGATCCGATTGTAACCACAACCCCACATTCCTGCCAAAGCCCAGTAACCTTTCACCCCCATGTTAATCAAGAATCTATCTAGCTCTGCCTTAAAAACCTTCAAAGACTCTGCCTTCACTGCTTTTTGAGGAAGAGAGTTCCAGAGACTCGTGACCCTCGGAGAGAAAATATTTCTCCTCATCTGTCTCAAAGGACATCCTTATTTTTAATCAGTGACTCCTGGTTCTACATTCTCAGACAAGAGGAAACATGCTCTCCACATCAACCCTGTCAGGACCCCTCAGGAGCCTAAAGGTTTTGATCAAGTGTTCAATTTCTACAACAAAAAAATCCAGAATATCATGCAGAATATGTTTGTAATTCAGTTAAGAGTTTTTGTTTTCCCCAACTGATCTTTCTATCCATTTGACCATATCTCTCCTTATTCATTCAAACTTCACGGAGAGAGTGATTTCACCAGCTCAATGTGGAAATTACTTTTCGTGTAATCGGAGTCTAAACTTTTGTTCTTCCGGTTAATTCCATCAAGAGAAGCCAGGTCCATTAATCTTTTTAGTAAGTGAGCTTTTCCTGCTTGCTGCACGAGAAGCCTCCACCAATATCCACACCCACTATTTCATGTACATATTAATGTAATAATGCGATGAGTAACTAGTGTTCTCATTTTCTCCCCAATGACATAGCCAAAGAAGTCACAGCAAAGCTGCGAATTTCATATGTATTTTACACTATACCTTACCCCCGTCCCAATTTATGGATTCATTCCAATAATTCATTTCTGTATTCCATGAATCATTCTGTTGGAATTACCACTACTGCCTCGTTGGTTGAAGAGGTTGATTTCTTTATAGCACTGTTTAGTTCATTAGGCATTGTATCACCTGGTTCACACACAGCCCATATCAAGGACATCTGGGGTGGGATTCTCCGACCCTCTGCGCCGAAATCGCGCTCGGCGCGGGGGCGGAGAATTACCCAAGATAGGCTCCCACGATGGGTGGCTACCAATTGGCATGCGCACTCATTCCGGTGGGGGACCTATGTTCCTCCACGTTGGGCCCCTGTAGGACTCTGCCATGTTGCACGGAGGCCGTTGCGAAGACGGCTGCCGCGTGCATGTGCGTAACTGCAGGGCCCTGCCGGCAGCTGGAGCTGCGGGACCCACACTGGGACACTGCTAGCCCCCTTGAAGACGGAAAATCATCCTGGACTTTCTAGGAAAACATCCGGAGTGATTCCCGCCCGTTTTCCGACGGCTGTGGGGACTTAGTCCCCAGAAGGGAGAATCCCGCCCCTGTTCTTTCAAAATTATTGTGCCTCCTTTCCCCACTCTATTTTAGTTTACCCCGATAATCAATAACATTTTCCCAGCTCCCATTTCATACTCCTGATTCATCAGCATAATTCATTAATTTCCTCACTGTATGCCATTAAGTATTGGATTTATCAGCAAGATTATAAAAGGTGGCCATTCATTTAATGTTTTCACAGAATGGAGTCGTCAACCAAGTTAACCCTAAAGCACAGAGAAAACCAGGAAATATTGATTAATAAAAACACATTCTGACTTACTCAGTACTCTATATCAGCGGCCCTGATAATACACTGCATCTTTGAAAGCAGGAGTTTGCCATTGTAAAGTGGAGTATCCTGACACTGATCAACACCATGCCATGGTCCACCTCATGCTGCTGTCTGTCAAAACATATGCTGCTTTCCACTAGCTGTGTTCTACATTGTCCATCCCTTCTACCCATCATTAAGTAGGGTGCTCTTTCCACGGGCCGGAGCAGACTTGATGGGCCGAATGGCCTCCTTCAGCACTATAAATCCTATGATTCAGGACAAAGTTTTCAATTGTCCTGTCAGGAAGCTCTGGGATCCTTCTACATTATTGCACCACAGAATCGTTGCAGTGCAGAAGGAGGGCATTCGGTCCATTGAGCCTGCACTGGCTCCCTGAAAGAACATTCCAGCTACTTCCCTGCCATATCCTCGTAACCCTGCATGTTCTTTCTTTTCAGATAGCAAATCCAATTTGAATACCTCGGTCGAACCTGCCGCCACCACCTTCTCATTCCAGATCCAACCACCCTCGGAGTGAAAGTTTTTTCCCCTCGCATCACTTTTACTCCTTTTGCCAATTATTTTGAATCGCTGCCCTCCAGTCCTTCTCGAGTAGGACCAATTTCTCATAATTTACCCTGTCCATGCCCCTCAGGATCTTGAATACCTCTATCAAATCTCTTCTCAGCTTTCTTTTATTCAAAAGAAAACAGCTCTAACCTCTCCACTTACTAAGAACTTTCTCTAAAGGATGCAATTTCAATCACCCCATCCTAAATGGGGTAACGAGTGTAGCTGTAGTGGCAATTTGAAGAAAGAGAGGAAACACATTTGACAGCAGTAGAGAATGAGGGATGCTCCAATTCTGGCAGTAACCTGTAGCTCTGTAAGCTTTATGTAAACGTTGTAAGTGTTTTGTAGCACAGTTGTTTCACAGCGCCTGGTTCCAGGTTCGATTCCCGGCTTGGGTCATTGTCTGTGTGGTGTCTGCATGTTCTCCCCGTGGGTTTCCTCCGGGTGCTCCGTTTTCCTCCCACAAGTCCCGAAAGATGAGCTGTTAGGTGATTTGGGCATTCTTAAATTGTCCCTCCAGGGACAGGCACTGGAACGTGGTGACTAGGGGATTTTCACAGTAACTTCATTGCAATGTGAATGAAGCCTACTTGTGACAATAACAATTATTATTAAAATGATTGGTTTCCAGAAAAATGAATACTATTTCTTTTAAAATGTCAGCATTAAAAAATATAGATTCCATTCAGTGTGCCCGTGACGACGAACCAATATGTAGTTTTAAAATAAAAGTTTCCATTTTCTATTTTTATTTCAGATTTACTTTTAGTCTACTATTGGGAAGAAGGTTGGGTGATTGGGAAAAGGTATTGGTGGGAACTGGGGCCAGGATGGCAAAAGCAATCAGGACAGGAGAAATCCAAGGGCTGTAGTTTGAAAGCACGACTGGAGAAGAGTTGGATAGAAGAAAGGATTTGGAGAACGGGATCTAAAGTGTGGACAAAGTGAATGTAGGGAGCCATGAAGTAGAGATGAATGGCTTTCCCTCAGACTAATTACCAGCTCAGTGGACTGCCAGGCAAAATGAACCAAGAAGAAGAGGGTCTCCCCAAATTACTGTGTGAAGTACATAGGCAGCAGGAAAGGAAGGCTTCCACCCAAACAAATAAATTAAACGAGGAGTGCAGCAGACTGCCAAGCAACATAAAACAAGGGACTTCACAGGTAAAGAAAAAGTGTCATTGAGCCTTTGAGAAAATTTAAAGGGCAGGTGTGGGCAGCCTGTGTTCAGAATGGGCTCCAGTGAAAGTAATTGACTCGAACTGGCCTTCTTCCTGAATGTTCTGTCCAGAAGTTACCAAAACTTTAAATCAACCTTTAATATCAACTATGTATGGGAAGGACTTGGAAAACTTTGAGACATTCCCCCTCCCCACTCACTCCATCCCCAGTAAATGGTCGAAATATCAATAAGAGCAATACTTGCTAGGAACAGGCTTGCTGCAAACTAATCCAGTAAAATGCAGATTAAACAATTGAGAGAAAATGTAAAAGTTACTTTTTCAAATGCAGGAAATCATACTAGTAGGAAATGTGTGTGCAAGAGTTTCAATATATAATTTATGAATACATATATTTACAAACATTGCTTGTGTAACTGGTTTATTCTAACTATGTGCCCCTTCTGCTTTTTAATCTATGGCCTTTGCTTTTTGTCTGTCTGCGTTTTTGTATTTTCTCTATTTCAAAAAAAATTGTTTTTATTGCCATTTTAGCACTTTATATCAAACTTTACAAACCAGAGCAAAAACAACAACAACATACATATCACAGGTCTGTAGTCCCAGTACTAACATTTCCTACCCACTCTCGTATCTTCTACCCCATGTTGTGTATCCTGGTATTTTCTGTACCTCTTGCGTTTTATTGTGTTTCTTTTAAGTTTTATTTTCTGTCCCCCGCCCTCTTTTAAATTTGATGACATCTAGGCCCCCAGTGCTGTCTGGACAATGGAAAGAGATTGGGAATGGGTATGGTTAGGTGGGGCTACTGGATTATGGGGATAGGGTGGGTACGTGGGCCAAGGTAGGGTGCTCTTTCAGAGGGTTGGTGCAGACTCAATGGGCTGAATGGCCTTCTTCTGCACTGTAGGGATTCTTGATATGCTGGAGAGTGCTTCTAGGGAAGAAGTCACATTTTGAGGTGGCTGAGTCTGAAGACCACGCTTTTGAACCTGGTCACCAGTCAGAGGAAATGTGATTTGAAACACGTGTGGTGCGCCAGCTATGACTTAGCTTGAAGCACTAATGTCTGAGACAGAAGGTTGTGGGTTCAAGCCCTGCTCCAGAATTTGAGCATAACAATCTAGACGATTTCACCCAGAGGGTGGTCGGAATTAGGGATTCACTGCCTGAATGGGTGGTAGAGGCAGGAACCCTCACAACATTTCAGAAGCATTTAGACGAGTACTTGAAACGCCACAGCATACAAGGCTATGGACCAAGTACTGAAAAGGGGGAATAGAATAGATAGGTGCTTGATGGCTGGCAGAGACTCGATGGCCGAAGAGCATCGTTCTGTGCTGTAAAAGCTCTATGAAACTCCAATGTTGCACTGCTGGAGGTGTTAGATCTCGGATGAGCCTTTAAGCCGAGACCGCATCTCCTTTCGTCAGGCAGGTGTTAAAAAAAAAACTCCATGTCACTATATTGTGAAGAAGCAGGAGGGTTATCCCTGTTGAGCTGGCCAATATTTGCCCCACAAACAATGTCACAAAAAAACAGATTATCTGGTCATGATCGATCATATTGCTGTGCGAAAATTGTTGCCACCTTTCCTACATTACAACAGCGATTGCTCTTCAAAAAGTACTCATTGGCTATAAAATGCTTTGGGATGCCAGTGAGTGGCACCATATAAATGCACCGTTTTCTTTTGAGGACAGGGATAGGAAGAGATCACATGAGGAAAAATAGAAAGGAGATTGAAGGGGATGGTTATGGATACATTAACTTCAATGGATATGGTGCCATGATATTAAAAACCTCAGAGACTGGGAGGGTTGAGTGGCAAGAACTTGCAAACGTAATTCATCCTTCAAAATGCATCGTTGCTCAATTTAAATTAAAATCTTAATATAATATCCTCATATTATTTTATTAACCTTGTCCAATCTTTAACTGGAAAATTTGACTTTTTTTAAGACAAGGAATTTTAAATTAACAGAAGGAAGTTGGATTCAGGAAATATAAACCTTTCAGGCCTGACAAAATATCATTTACATTAGGAGCACACGATAAATACACATGTTATACAGACACATTTTAAAAACAAGTAAAACTGGACATCTGGTTGCGGCTATGCCTAGGTAGGTCGTACGTTCGGCCGCTCCCGCCGGGAATGGACTTTTGGGCTCTTCAGAGGGGCCCCAATGGCAATTGTTCGACGGCTCCCAGTGTGGGAAGGTGACAGCAAGGTTCCCCCGACATTATATGGATTGGACCAGGAGTGGAGTGGTTAAAAAAGTGATCCTGGTGCAGCGGAAAGTGCGAGGGAGGAAAAGCAAGATGGCGGCGGGTGGAGACCAAGCAGCATGGGCCCAGTGGTCGCAGGAGCAGCAGGAGTTCCTCAAATGCTGCTTTGTGGAGCTGAAGACAGAAATGCTGGCGCCAATGAAGGCGGTGATTGAGAAGGCCCAAGGGGCAGCAATCCAGGAGGTGCGGCAAAAAGCCTCGGAGAACGAGGACGAGATCTTGGGCCTGGCGGTGAAGGTGGAGGCGCACGAGGCGCTGCACAAGAGGTGGCAGGAAAAATTTGAGGACCTGGAGAATAGGTCGAGGGGGAAGAATCTTCGGATTCTGGGTCTTCCTGAAAGAGTGGAGGGGCCCGATGCCGGGGCATACATGAGCACGATGCTCAATTCGCTGATGGGCGCGGGAGCTTTCCCGAGGCCCGTGGAGCTGGATGGGGCTCATCGGGTCCTGGCAAGGAGACCCAAAGCCAACAAGCCGCCAAGGGCTGTAGTGGTGACGTCCCACCGCTTTATGGAGAGAGTGTGTGTCCTGAGATGGGCCAAGAAAGAACGGAGCAGCAGGTGGGAGAACACAGAGATCCGTATTTGCCAGGACTGGAGTGCGGAGGTGGCTAAGAAGAGAGCTGGTTTTAACCGGGTTAAGGCAGTTCTCCATCGGAAAGGGGTGAAGGTCTGGATGCTGCAGCCAACATGATTGTGGGTCACGTTTCAAGATCGGCACCACTATTTTGAAACGCCTGATGAGACATGGAACTTTATCCAGGATGAAAAGTTGGACTCAAACTGAGGGTTTGTCGTGGGGGGATGTTTACTGTGTTTACTGCGTTTGGGGAATGTTCTTTTTGTTTTGGTGCTGGGTGGGGATGGGTGAATGGATTTGATGTGGGGGCTGTGGGAGAGTGTGGGCGTCGGTGTTGGAGGGGCAGGGCCCCACGCGGGAAGAGGGGGGGTGGAGGCCCAGGGATGGGGAGTTGGGGTAAGGCCGCAAAAAGGAGCTGCGCCAGAGGGGGCGGGGCCGGCTCAGACAGAAAGCGCGGGCTTTTTCCCGTGCTAGGGAAGGACGGGGGCCGGGCCGGGAGGGAAGGGCTCTGCTGGAGAGGAGCGCACACTGACTGCCAAGGGGTGGAGGGACTCTCACACTGGGGGGTCGATGGAATGGCGGGAGAGGCCGGGATCAGCAGGAGTCAGCTGACTTACGGGAGCGTCATGGGGGGAGCAAAATGGCTAGATGAGGATCTAGCGGAGGGGAGGGGGAAAAGGCGGGGGGAATTGGGTTGCTGCTGCATTGGCCAAAGGGGAGCTGGAAGTAGGAGAGGTGGTCGGGGCGGGGGTCTGCCCGCCGCCTGGGGAACTGGAGGGTGCGGGAGGTGCGGGCACATGGCTGGCCTAGAAAAGGAGATGGCTAGTCGGCTGGGGGGGGGGGGGGGGGGGAGTAGCCCCCTGATCCAGCCGGTCAAGAAGGCGCACTTAAAGGGACTGAAGGCAGACGTGTTTATCCTCCAGGAGACACAGTTGAAGGTGGCTGATTAGGTTAGACTGAGAAAGAGATGGGGAGGGCAGGTTTTCCATTCGGGGCTGGATGCGAAGAACCGAGGGGTTGCAATACTGGTGGGGAAGCGGGTGTCGTTCGAGGCACTGAACATTGTAGCGGATAATGGAGGTCGATATGTGATGGTGAGTGGTAGGTTGCAGGGGGTGCGGGTGGTAGGGGGGGGGGGGGGGGGTGAGTAGGGAGCTAATCCCGAAAGTGGAGGGAACGGAATATTCGGCCATAGCCATCTCGGACCACGCCCCGCATTGGGTGGAGCTGGAGGAGGAGAGGGACCAGCACCCGCTGTGGTGCCTTGATGTGGGACTGTTGGCGGCGGATGAGTGGATGTGCGGGCGGGTGCGGGGGTATATTGAAAGATACTTGGAGGCCAATGACAACGGGGAGGTGCAGGTGGGGGTAGTCTGGGAGGCGTTGAAGGCGGTGGTCAGGGGAGAGCTAATCTCCATTAGGGCCCACAGGGAGAAGAGAGAGAGGAGGGAGAGGGAGAGGTTGGTGGGGGAGATTTTACGGGTGGACAGGAGTTATGCAGAGGCCGCCAAGGAGGGGCTACTTAGGGAGCGAAGGAACCTCCAGACGGAATTCGACCTGATGACTACGGGGAAAGCAGATGCACAGTGGAGGAAAGCGCAAGGGGCGGTTTATGAGTATGGGGAGAAGGCGAGTCGGATGCTGGCACATCAGCTTCGTAAGAGGGAGGCAGCGAGGGAGATTGGTGGAGTTAGGGATAGAGGGGGAAATATGGTGCGGAGTGCGGTGAGAATAGACAAGGTATTTAGGGACTTCTATGGGGATCTGTACAGGTCTGAGCCCCCAGCGGGAGAGGAGGGGATGTGACGATTCATAGATCAGCTGAGGTTCCCGACGGTGGAGGAGGAGCAGGTGGCTGGTTTGGGGGCGCCGATTGGGCTGGAGGAGCTGGTTAAAGGATTGGGGAACATGCAGGCGGGGAAGGCCCCGGGGCCAGATGGGTTCCCGGTTGAATTTTATAGGTAATACGTGGACCTGCTGGGCCCGTTGCGAGTAAGGACTTTTAATAAGGCGAGGGAGGAGGGGACCTTGCCCCCGACAATGTCCAGGGCGCTGATTTCTTTGATCTTGAAGCGGGACAAGGATCCATTGCAATGTGGGTCGTATAGACCGAACTCGCTCCTCAATGCTGATGCTAAGTTGCTGGCGAAGGTGCTGGCTACGAGAATTGAGGACTGTGTCCCGGGGGTGATTCATGAGGACCAGACGGGATTTGTGAAGGGTAGGCAGCTAAATACAAATGTGCGGAGGCTCCTCAATGTGATTATGATGCCCTCGGTGGAGGGGGAAGCAGAGGTAGTGGCAGCTATGGACGCGGAGAAGGCCTTTGATCGGGTGGAGTGGGAGTATCTTTGGGAAGTGTTGCGGAGTTTTGGGTTCGGGGAGGGGTTCATCAGTTGGGTCAGACTGCTATATAGAGCCCCGGTGGAGAGTGTGGCTACGAACCGGCGGAGGTCGGAGTACTTTCAGCTGTACCGGGGGACGAGACAGGGGTGCCCCTTATTGTTTGCACTGGCAATTGAGCCGCTGGCCATGGCATTGAGGGAGTCCAGGAAATGGAGGGGATTGGTTCGGGGGGGGGGGGGGGGGGGGAGGAGGAACACCGGGTGTCGTTGTATGCCGATGACCTGGTGTTGTGTTGCGGATCCAGTGGAGGGGATGGTGGGGGTCCTTAAGGAGTTTGGGGATTTTTCAGGGTATAAACTCAACGTAGGGAAGAGTGAGCTCTTTGTGGTGCACTCAGGGGACCAGGGAAGGGGGATAGACGAGTTACCGCTGAAGAGGGCGGAAAGGAGCTTTCGGTACCTGGGATCCAAGTAGCTAGGAGTTGGGGGGCCCTGCACAAGCTTAATTTGATGTGGTTGGTGGAGCAGATGGATGAGGATTTTAAAAGATGGGATGTGCCGCCACTCTCACTGGCAGGTAGGGTGCAGTCGGTAAAAATGACGGTCCTTCCGAGGTTTCTCTTTGTGATCCAGTGCCTTCCCTTTTTGATCCCCAAGTCCTTTTTCAAACGGGTAAGCAGGAGCATTATGGGATTTGTGTGGGCGAATAAGACCCCGAGGGTGAAGAGGGTGTTTCTGGAGCGTAGCAGGGACAGGGGGGGGGCTGGCACTGCCGAATCTGTGTGGCTATTATTGGGCAGCGAATGTGGCGATGATCCGTAAGTGGGTCATGGAGGGAGAGGGGGCGGCATGGAAGATGTTAGAGATGGCGTCCTGTGTGGGCACGAGCCTGAGGGCACTGGTGACGGCACTGCTGCCACTCTCGCCGACAAGGTACACCACAGGTCCGGTGGTGGTGGCGACGCTGAAGATCTGGGGGCAGTGGAGGCGACACAGGGGCGAGGTGGGGGCCTCGGTTTGGTCCCCGATTCGGGAGAACCATCGGTTCGTCCCGGGAAGGATGGATGGGGGGTTCCGGAGCTGGCATCGGGCGGGGATTAGAAGAATGGGGGACCTGTTCATCGATGGGACGTTTGCGAGCCTGGGGGCGTTGGAGGAGAAGTTTGGGCTAACCCAGGGAAACGCTTTCAGGTACATGCAAGTGAGGGCGTTTGTGAGGTGGCAGGTGAGGGAATTCCCACTGCTTCCGGCACGTGGGATTCAGGACAGGGTGATTTTGGGTATATGGGTTGGAGAAGGCACGGTTTCGGCGATTTATCAGGAGCTGCAGGAAGAGGCGGAGGCCTCAGTGGAGGAGTTAAAGGGCAAGTGGGAGGAGGAGCTTGGGGAGGAGATAGATGAGGGTCTGTGGGCTGATGCTCTGAGTAGGGTTAATTCTGTCTCCTCTTGCGCCAGGCTCAGCCTAATACAGTTCAAGGTTACTCACAGAGCGCATATGACAGGGGCGAGGTTGAGTAGGTTCTTTGGAGTGGAGGACAGATGTGGGAGGTGCTCGGGAAGCCCGGCAAATCACATCCACATGTACTGGTCGTGCCCGGCACTGGATGGGTTTTGGAGTGGTTTTGCGAGGACTATGTCCAAGGTGGTGAATGCCCGGGTCAAGCCGAGCTGGGGATTAGCATTATTTGGGGTATCGGACGAGTCGGGAGTGCAGGAGGCGAAACAGGCCGGTATTCTTGCCTTTGCAGCCCTGGTAGCCCGCCGGAGGATTTTGCTACTATGGAAAGATGCAAAGCCCCCTAGTGTGGAAGCTTGGATCAATGACATGGCAGGGTTCATCAAGCTGGAGAGGATAAAGTTTGCCTTGCAAGGGTCTGTGCAGGGTTTCCTCAGGCGGTGGCAACCGTTTCTAGACTATCTCACGGAGCGTTAGGAGGTCAGCAGCAGCAGCAGCCCAGGGGCGGGGGGGGGGGGGATTCACTTGGGGGGGGGTGTTTGGGTGAAGGTGGGGGTTTTTCCCCTATTTGTGCTGTTTACTGTTATATGGGGGGGTTACTATATATGGGGGAAATCCAATGTATTATTTCTACTTGTTGTGTTCTTGTTGCTTTCTTTTTGTTGGGGGGGGGTTTGTTGAAAATTTGTTGAAAAACTTGAAGAAATATATATATATATTTTTAAAACAAGTAAAACTCAAATATATGAAATAGAACAGCAAATGGAAGCTTTATTCCTGAAGTTTAATGCTGCTAATAACTTATCTGTTGTTGGATATTATTGGTTTCAACGCTTCATTACAGATTAAAGCAAGTTATTATATAATTCAAAAACAACTCGGCTCTTACCGTTTTGTCCCGGAGCCTTTCTCCTTGGATAAGAAAATCATCGCAGCCACTTTCATCCAGATGAACTTTAAAAACAGTGACACAGCTGAGGCCGCCCCCTCCCAACGGCACCCAACCTCCACTCGAGTCATCACGTGTCATCACCACTGCTCGCACACGTGCAAAGTAACTATCACTGCAAAAAGAAGGCAGTAAATTAGATTTCTCTCTATTAAGGCCCACATTTTCTTCCCAGCTTATGTACAAACCAACCTTGGTGGGGGGTGTACGGTGATTCCCCCCATGCCTCCAAAATATGGCTCTACCCTAGTGGCTCAGAAGTCATAGAGACTGAGTTTTACAGTACAAGAGACCCTTCAGCCCATCATGTCTGCACTGGCCATCAAGCACCTATGATAATTACAGTCAACTGTAATTTTTTCCAGCTCTTCCCCATGGCAGCAAGGGGGAATTACTGCCCAGGCAACATCAATGATAAATGGCCATTCAGTCCATACAGGTATTTCTATCAGATTAATTACCAAGTTTAATAAGGATACGGGGAGTCCACACGGAGTAAAATAAGGACAACGTTTTCTTCACTCAAACGATACAATGCCCGGTAGATTTCTACCAGGATCCTCTCTTTAGTTGGTGCCTTACTGGCTGACCTTATATACATTGGCTAATTGAGATAACCTACCCCTAGTGGGGGAGCTCGTACTCCGCAAGGAGCACAGGGAAGCTAAGCAGTCCCACCCAGTAGGTCCCATGTGGAATATTACACTAAGCATGATCACGTTGTCCTCTGCTATATCAAATCCAAACGTGCGCAACAAGAGTATCGCCCAATATTTGAGATGAAAGGAAGGAATACAGGAAATGGCGAGTGGCTTAAACATGATGGCAAAGGGAGATATCCGGGAGGATACATTACAAAAGATCCTGTTTCTTCTATTCTTTTATCTTTCTTTCAAAGATCATCAACCTGAAACTTGAACACTCTAGCTATTTTCCAAGATACTCTCACCTTCATGAAGTGAAATATCTTTGGGGGGGGCGTAGTATGGAAGTTAACTCATCGGTGAAAGGTTTACCTTGTTCGAAAAATAAACTAACCTTTTCCAATTCATTTTCAGTTTTCTGATTGCACTTATCCAAATTAACTGTACACAATCCCAATCTGTATATCACATTAGATATTCCTTCTATACTGAATTAATATTTAATACAGTGCAATATTGGAAGCAATAAATTATTAACTTATCTGAACGGAAGTGTTTCTTGAATGTGTCTCTGAATTATGAAGCTGTAGTAAACTCATTTCACTGTCTAATTAAACTGAATGTGTCATTTTAAAAAATCTAGGCAGTTCAATTTTTAATCTTTAACCATTCATTGTAATGTGCTGGACCTCTCTACTTGCTTTAGACTTGTCACATCTCTAACTTTTCCACGGTCATCCATCGATCTGAAACATTAATTGGACAATATGTGTCTCTCCACACAGATGATGCTTCAACTGCGGAGTTATTTCCAGCATCTTGTGTTTTCATTTCACGTACCAGCATTCTTTTCAAAATATTTTATATGGTTTGGAATAAAATGCAATTTTCAGCTTCTAATTGTGTATGTGAGTTATTGGAGCAGCTCCCTTGCTACTTGTTGATTTAAACCACTATCCCATCGCATCTACAAAGGATAAAGCAAGCAGCTGACACAGTTTACAGCAATAACTATTAATACGAGATTGTTCATTTTGCAGGTAAGTCACTTCTTCCCCTTCAACTGTCTGGTTTAACAATGTACACAGCTGCTGAGCTTGCACTCGAAGACTGAGGAGTGAATAATGTCACAAGCAAAGCAATTATATTGAATGCCTCACTTCAATTCACAGAAAGGACCAGGAAACCAGAAGCCACGGCAATCAAACCAAAAGGGCAAAAGACAATCATCCTCCCAGCTTTGTCCAAACCCTGACTTTTACACATCGGCCACCTGGGCACTCAGGAGCCCAGGCATGAAAAGGTCAGATCGCTAATTTAGTCTGGTTTCAGCATTTCTAATAAATCAGGCACTGAAGTAAAATAATTGCACTGCTTTTTCAGTGCTGTGGTACCAAGGTTTATTGATGAAACCATTACCTTCAATAACCCACAAATGTCCTAAATGCATTTGCACTGATGTCTGAGCAGCTGAATAAAGCACCAGCTGTGCATTTCATGGACACAATTTTGTTCATCACTATTAAACTAAATATTTTGCATCATATTTAATACTTGAGGCATTTTAATTTTCAATGTTTTTTGCATTTTACAAGACTATTGTGATTGCCCACTTTAATAGTAAAATTTAGCTATCTAAATTTTACAACTATCAGACTATTTGTAAAAAGTATTTTAAATAAATAAAAGCTAAGTGCACATTTGTTAAATATCATTTATTATTAGAAGTATCTCAAAATCAAAATATTCCACATTCTGATTTTGTATACTATGCGGTTGTATTATAATGTGACTATAATCAGAACCAAGTGAAATATTTCAACCCTTGCTTTGATACCTGCATCGTTGGATAAGTCATGTATCAGATACTTAACAGATCATATTGCTCAACCTCCCCAGCTGCCATGACAGGCTAAGTCCAGAGAGACAAAGCTTTTCCACAGTGTTTCACCTCCAGCTCAGCATTCCCCCACACCGCCATCAAGTTGAATGCAACCATCTTTATTTTGAACATTGTCTGCCTCCACTCCTACAACTGCCCATCTTGACAAAACACTAATCCATACCTTCCTTTGACTTTGCTTGCATGTAACTGTTGCATATTTAACTTCCTTTCTGTCCAGCTCAGTGGGTCTGCCTCTTTCGTGGAGCCTCTTCTCTTTATGCCATTTTCTGCAATCCTCTAGAGACACAAGGCTAGCTTCCACATATATGCTGACAATACACAGCTCTATTTCTCAACTAACCCTTTACTCCTTCATTGCCCGTGCTGTCAGAATATTTGACAATATCCAGTTGTGGATTAGCCACAATTTCCTATCAAACACTGGGAAGCCCAAAACAATAGTCTTTAGCCCTGCCACGAACAATCCATTATTTCCCTACCGTCTCCCTCCGAAACAGACTGTTCACGACCGTTAAAATCTATTCAATGCTGAGTGGAGTTCTGACTCTATCACCATTCTCCAAAGCTATCCTTTTGTCACCCATTTCTAATAGGGATCAACAACCAGCAATGAAACCTTTGATAATTTTCTCCTATCCATCCTGGCAAAAAGTGCCTTGTGCCCTGACTTCACGTTAACCCCAAATCCCCTTCCCCCCACCCCACCCTAACCACAAACCCACTTCTCTTGCCCCTGTCCCCACTCCCCCAAACAAAAACTAAAACTGCTATTATACTGGTTACGTGTCCCAGTTCCCTACACATCGGGTCTCAGATAGCAAGCAGAAGTTGCTGGATGGCTCAAATCCAGCCACTGAGAAATCACGGTAATTATGGCTCTCCCTGGAATCAGCATTAATGAATACGGAAGGCTCACTTTGGGATCAGCAGTGACAGCAGACGACCTGCTCACTTGATCTGACCAAGATTCTAACTATCCATTCAAACTCACCCACAGCCTCTCATCTACCCATACATCTCATTGCAAGAGTCTCTTAAGGCTCAATGCCAAACTCAATTAAGAGATTATCTATTAAACCAATCATGTGGTGGTGCCTTGGAGCGAAGGAAGAAACAAAGAGCCACATACACAAAGCTTTCAACAACTTTTGAAGTGTACAAATTAAAGACCAGCATTATTGAAGTTACTCTCACCTCCAAATAGATTAGATATTTGGACTTGTAACCATTGCAATGTTGTACTACAGGTTAGAACTAACCATAATCTCACAGTCGAAGAAACAAGTTATGAAGCATACACCTTCAAAAAAATAAACAAAGAGAAAGACAGACAGCAATGAGTGTGGAGGAGATTAAAGCATCGGTAAAACCGTAATTGCGCTCAGTAAATTTCAAGTTAACTATAATGACTTTATTTTGAATTTTTGCCTGTTCCCCATGACTGAAAGGTGGTACTCTTTTTCCCACATCTGCTGCTAAGGATCCATTAGTAGATAATGCTATGCTTTGAATCAAAATAAAGCAGTCAGTAAATTGAAACCTGTAGTAGCATTCCAATGAGATGACCGCAAGTGAGCACTGGAAGTTTGCCCCGGCATGCTCAGTATATGTTTTACAGACAGAAAGTTTGTACATTCTTCAATACTGTACAAGCACATACAGCACATAACTATTAAATAATAGCAGAAATTCAAGATGCGTTTTTTCTCCCCAATTTTTGACAATCACACCATTAGGCTATGGTTGTCTGATTTTGTGTTGGACCCAACTTACGTACAAAGCTTCTTTATACTTTCCGCATTGTAGCATAGCTGTTAGCCTTTGCACCAGGTTTTCATTTAATACTCACGGGTGTTCTGATCATGAACTAGCATGCCTTTTCAATTAATTTTGATCACCAATGCAAGTAATGATGGTCACAAAACCTTTCTTCGTGCAGCCATAGTCACCGCACATCACTTTCAGGTCGGTTGAGGGCATAATTATACCCAAGATTTCTCCATTAAAACTAATTTTATTTGCCATTCATCAAAATTAAAGTACTGACCCATCAGCAATAGAAAATTAGATTCACTTTTGAGTGTCAATTCAAACTCCTGCCAATACAAGTTAACACAACATGCACAGTTTCTCTCTAATCTGTCTGTTCAGGATTTTGGACACCATTATCAAAACTCTGAATGTTTTCTTCTCCAAGGAGAACAGCCCCAGCTTCTCCAAGCTATTCAAGTAACTGAATTCCCTCATCCCTGGGACCATTCTTTAAAAAAGGCTTTCCTGCACTTTCTCTGAAAGTCTTTACATCCTTTACAAGTGGAGTGCCCAGAATTGGACACAATGTTGAAGACCACAGGCTCAACATTCAGATGAGAATGTTATATTAAGCTGACCTTCCACCACCTTTCAGGCACTGCAATTCAGTTCATAATAACTCAGTGTGAAAACAATGTTTGATCGTGTTGGCTCGCATTCTTTTGTCAATAACCTTAAATTTGTGTCCTCTGGCTACCAACACTTCCGTCGCTAAGTGTAGTTCCTTATTTAGTCCATCACAATCATTCCTAAGTTCGAACACCTGCATCAAATCTCCTCTTAGCCTTCTCACTTCTAAGGGAAATAATCCCAGTTTCTCCAGTGTCTCCACATAACTGAAGTCATTGATTTCTCGTACTGAGTCCAGTAAATCTCTTCTGCTTCCTCTCCAAGGTCTTGACAACCTTCCTGAAATGTGGTGCCCAGGACTGAACACAATACTCTAGCAGAGGCCTAATCAGTGTTTCCTAAAGGTCTAGCTTCAGGTCCTTGTTTTTCTATTTATTAACTCATACATGCTTATTACTTCTTCAACATCATCTCAAACTGACCTGCCACCTTCAAAGATGAACTCTATAGAGCTTCTGGGTCTCATCAATAACTCAAACCTGATAGGTTTATGGAAGCCACTGGCCTGACTAGACATCCACTAATCTTTAACATAGGTTAGGGCAACAGGATTAAAAAAAATATATATATATTTTATTGAAATTCTTTTTCCCTGAGCAACATTTTTCCCGCTTACAAAACAAACGAAACGATAACAATAACAAAACAGAAATTTTTAAACTTTTTAACAATAATAATAATAATAATATACAAGTAACAAAACCTCGTACTCTATTGACCTATACTCAACTAAGCCTCCTCCCCCACTCCCCCCCCCCCCCCCCCCCCCACCTGGGTTGCTGCTGCTGGTCATCTGTCTTCCCTCTAACGTTCCCCTAGGTAGTCGAGAAATGGCTGCCACCGCCTGGTGAACCCTTGAGCCGATCCTCTCAGGGCAAACTTTATCTGCTCCAGTTTAATAAACCCCGCCATATCATTTACCCAGGCCTCCAGTCCGGGGGGTTTTGCCTCCTTCCACAATGAGTAGGATCCTGCGCCGGGCTACGAGGGACGCAAAGGCCACGACATCGGCCTCTTTCGCCTCCTGCACTCCCGGCTCTTCCGCAACTCCAAATAGAGTTAACCCCCAGCCTGGTTTGACCCGGGCCTTCACCACCTGCGAAATCACTCCCGTCACTCCCTTCCAATACCCTTCCAGTGCCGGGCACGCCCAAAACATATGTGCGTGGTTTGCCGGGCTCCCGCCACACCTCCCACATTTGTCCTCCACTCCAAAGAACCTGCTCAATCTTGCCCCCGTTATGTGTGCTCTATGTAGCACCTTAAATTGAATCAGGCTAAGCCTGGCGCATGAGGAAGAGGAATTTACCCTGCTTAGGGCATCAGTCCACATACCCTCCTCTATCTCCTCCCCTAATTCTTCTTCCCACTTTCTTTTTAGTTCGCCCACCGACTCCTCCCCCTCTTCCCTCATCTCTCTATAAATCTCTGACACCTTGCCCTCTCCGACCCACACCCCTGAAAGCACCCTGTCCTGTATCCCCTGTGTCGGGAGCCGCGGAAATTCCCTCACCTGTTGTCTAGTAAACGCCCTCACCTGCATATATCTCAAGAAATTCCCCCGGGGTAACTTATACGTTTCCTCCAGTGCTCCCAAGCTCGCAAAAGTCCCATCTATGAATAAATCTCCCACCTTCCTAATTCCCAACTGGTACCAGCTCTGAAATCCTCCATCCATTCTTCCTGGGGCGAACCTATGGTTGTTCCTGATAGGGGACCCCACCAGGGCTCCCCGCGCCCCTCCCTGTCGCCTCCACTGTCCCCATATGTTCAGTGTTGCCGCCACCACCGGGTTCATGGTGTACTTTTTCGGTGAGAATGGTAGCGGCGCCGTCACCAGCGCCTCTAGACTCGTCCCTTTACAGGACCTTCTCTCCAGCCTTTTCCACGCCGCTCCCTCACCCTCCATCATCCATCTACGTATCATTGCCACATTGGCGGCCCAATAATAATCTCCCAAGTTCGGTAGTGCTTAGGGCAACAGGATTGAAAGCCAGAGATGGAAATAAAGAAATACCCACAGGCAACTTATCCTTCCTGACCTGGCTGCCATAAGGATTCAAACATTTTACACATTTACTTTGTTAAATTATACTTTTTTTGACAGTGTCACATTAAATGACACGGTTGTGGGTTCTTAGCATAATGTACAATTAACATGCGGTTCAGAAGAGGATACTGGGAGGGAATAGAAAGGCAATGCTAGTTTCAAATCACGATCACAGAATTCAAGCTGCAGCTGATTTTTTAAAAGTTCTGTTTCTTTGGATACAAAATGATCTTACTCTCGGTATGTAACTTCACATCTGATCAGTTGCAGTGAGTCCGTGATCCATTGATGGGACAAAACCACTGCCAGGGCAGTTTCACACAGATGGGCCCTCAACTGAAGGCCACGGGATTCCTCTGGTGGAAATAGTGACATCACAAAGGCACTAAACTTACTTACGACTTTATTATCCCAGATGTAACGAGAAAGGGAGTCATTATTTGGGGAATTAGAGGGAATTATTTCATGTTCAGCCTGCTGAACCTTAACCGTTCAGACCCAAACTTGGACCAACCCCTCTAAAACTCCTGCCCCTTCTCTTAAATCTATGCAGCCTGGTCATTGATTCCTCCACCAATAGGAAATGTTTCTTCTTGTCTACTCTATCTAGGCCCCTCATAATTTTATACATCTCAATCATGCCCCCCTCAGTCTTCTTTGCTCCAAGGAAAACAACCATAGCCTATCCAATCTCTCTTCAGAACTAAAACTCTCCAGCCTAGACACCATCCTGGTAAATCTCCTTTGCACCCTTTCCAGTGCTATCACATCACTTCCAGAACTGCACACAATACTCCAGTTGTGGCCTTACCAACACCGTATACAATTCCAACATAACCTCCATGCTCTTAAACTCTTGTGTCTCGGTTAATAAAGGCAAGTATACCATTTGCCTTCTTAACCATATTATCCACTTGCCCTGTTACATTAAGGGACTGGTGTACATGAACATTAAGGTCCCTCTGATCCTTGAGGCTTCCAATCCTGCCGTTTATCATGTATTCCCTTTCTCGTTTGTCCTGCCCAAGTGCATCACTTCACCCTCTTACAGATTGAATTCTATTTGCCACTGATCAGCCCATCTGACCAGCCCGTCATTATCCTCCTGTAATCTAAGGCTATCCTCCTCACTATTTACCGCCCCACCAATTTTTGTATCATCCATGAACTTACTGGTCAACCCTCCTACATTAAAGTCTAAATCATTTATATAAACACAAATAGCAAAGGCCCCAACACTAATCCTTGTGGGACCCCACTAGATACAGGCTTCCAGTCAGAAAACACCCCTCGATCATCACCCTCTACTTTCTGCCACACAGCCAATTCTGGATCCAATTTCCACATTTCTTTGGATCCCATGGGCTCTTACCTTCGCTATCAGACTTCCATGTGGGATCTCAACAGAAGCCTTGCTGAAGACCAAACAGACTATGTCAAATGCATTGCCCTCATCTACAAACCTGGTCACCTAGAATCATAGAGTCATTACAGTGCAGGAGGCCATTCAGCCCATGACATCTGCTCAGACCCTCTAAAACAGCACCCTACTTTGACTCGTGCCCACATCCTATCCCCGTAACCCCACCTAACCTTTTGGACACTTAGGGGCAATTTAGCATGGATGGCCAATCCACCTAACCTGCATATCTTTTGACTGTGGGAAGAAACTGGAGTACCCGAGGAAACTGACGCAGACATGGGAAGAACATGCAAACTTCGCACAGACCATCACCCAAGGTTGGAATTGAACCTGGGTCCCTGGCGCTAAGCACTGTGCTGCCCCTTCGGAAAATTTAATCAACTTGGTCAGACACGATCTCCCCTTAACAAAACCATGCTGACTGTTCTGGATTAATTTATGTCTCTCTAAATGCAGATTAATTTTGTCTCAGAATTGCTTCCAATAAATAGTTTCCTCGCCACTTAGGTTAGACTAACTGGCCTGTAGTTTCCTGGTTTATCCATTCCAACCTTCTTGAATAATGGTCCCATACTGACTATCTTCCAGTCCTCCAGTCACCTCTCCTGTGGCTAGAGAGGAATTGAAAATGATTACCAGTGCCCTTGCTATTTCCTTCCTTGCATCACTCAACAGCTTGGGATTTATCTACTTGGTTTGGTGTGAGCATCGTCAGTGGTTATCTTAACTGGAATCAGCATAGTAATCTAAAGTTGATCGATGTTTGATTCACAATTGAGGTGTGATTTTCCCCAATTGGTTTGGTTAGTGTCAGGTCCTCGGGAAGGTCCAGGTCATCTCTTGGCACAGCTGGAATTAGACTCTTGTCAGTTCTGCCTCTGGTAGATTGTTTTTTGTCACCAGAAGTTAATCTGCATGCATCCTCCACATTACCCTTTCTCGGATTTGAACGGTGTCGGAGATTTGTCCTGTGTGCCCCAAGATAATGGCAGGAATGCACTTTTTACTTGCAGTATTATTTCTTGCCAGAACCTCTTGATCCAATAAACATCATTTTGCCTTGATCTCTTGCAGCTTTTTCTTGAAAATTTATTTTATCTTGGGTGGTTTTAGTAAATCAAATGCTAATCATAGCTAATGTTTAACCATGAGCAATGCCAGAAGAAACTTAGGTTCAGTGCGCAATAATCCTGTACCCGAGCAGGAAGTGACTCAAACGTTCAGACAAGGAACCTTGTTCCCTGGTTACCTTTTTAAAAACTTTTCCAATTGGCAATTTAGTGTAGCCAATCCACCTACCCTGCATATCTTTTGGGTGACCCACAGACATGGGGAGAATGTCACACAGACATCAATCCCGGGTCCTCTGCTTTGTGAAGCAGCAGTGCTAACCACTGTGCCACCATACCGCCCTTTCTCTGATGACCTTTAATGAATGTTTTATCATCGGTACAAACAAAAGGTTCTGCCAGCCCATTTTAGGCAGGGTGATAAGGAGCGGACCGAATGTGTTGAATTCCGTTCTGCTTCCAAGTAGTTTATGAACTCTGAACGGTGGTCCATTACCGTGCACCAGTTGTTCTGGGTAATCATCTCTGTTGAAGATTTCACCCAATCTCTCTTCAACGGTTTTCTCCGATGACGTTGACTTCACGTTGGCAACTTCAGGCGATTTTGGGGGAGCATCGACTAGAGTGAGAAATATACACCCTTCAAATGGCCCGGCGTAATCAAAATATCCACTTTGCCAAGCTTCTTCTGCCCATGCCCACCGACAGGGCTAATAGTGGCAGGTTCTCCATTTTTGTGCAAGGTGAACACATTCCCACCGTCTCAATTTCAACATCAAAAATAGCTTCTGGCTATTTGTGTAATTGGTTTAATACATGTTTTCTCAATAATGATGGAATTATGACACTAAGTCCCCAGAGGAGAAAACCTGCCTATACGGATAACTCAATTCTTTGGGTAGAATATAATAATCATCCTTTTATTGTCACAAGTAGGCTTACATTAACACAGCAGTGAAGTTACTGTGAAAAGCCCTAGTCACCACATTCCGGCACCTGTTTGGGTACACAGGAGGGAGAATTCAGAATGTCCAAATTACCTTTCTGGACTTGTGGGAGGAAACTCCTGGAGCACCCGGAGGAAACCCACGCAGACACAGGGAGAATGTGCAGATTCCACACAGACAGTGACCCAAGCCGGGAATCGAACTTGGGTCCCTGGAGCTGTGAAGCAACAGTGCTAACATGCCGCCATATGGCTTTAACTCAGGGTTTGCTCCTGTAGTCTAGCCTCGAAACACCATGCCCATGACCTCTGACAGTACTGGCTCATATCTGGTGTGCTTCTCAACTGTGGTTACAAGGAGTGTTATTCTACTTGTTCGATGTAGAAAATATTTCCACATGAACTGCTCATCGACAAACTATTTAGTAAGGGTAGTCCAGAGAGTCCATCTGCGTTCCCATGAAGGTTTGACTGACGATATTTGACCATGTATGTGTGTGCTGACAAGGGCAATGCTCACCTCTGCGGCCTGCTCTCTGCCAGTGATGGAATCCCAGTATGAGGGCCAAACATCGTTGTTACTGGATGATGGTCTGTCAATAAAGTGAATTCTATACAGGAATTGGTTGAACTGTTTCATTCCAAAAATGATTCCTAGGCTTTATTCAAGGTCCTCGACACAAAGGTTTCTCTTCACATGTGGGCATTATGTGGGAAAACACTGCCTCAACCCCATAAAGGTGATGTGTCACATGCCAGTTATAGGGGTAACTTTGAATCATGGTGTGTCAGGACTTCGGTCTTGAGTTGTACTTCTTTGGCGTGCACAAATGCTCTCTCACATTGATACCCCAAGGATTTTAGAATAGTCTCTAGATTAGGGAGTAGTGATTTAGTATGCCGAAGAAATATCGAAGTTGGTGACATTTTGAAGTGTGGGTGCCTTGGTAACGGTTTTGACTTTCGAAGGTGACGTATGGGCTGGTTTAGCTCACTGGGCTAAATCGCTGGCTTTTAAAGCAGACCAAGGCAGGCCAGCAGCGCGGTTCAATTCCCGTACCAGCCTCCCCGAACAGGCGCCGGAATGTGGCGACTAGGGGCTTTTCACAGTAACTTAATTGAAGCCTACTCGTGACAATAAGCGATTTTCATTTCATTTCATTTCATATGCAGTCACTTGGAGTCGATGACATTTCCCAGATATACAATCAAAGACTGGAAAAATTCTTATTTATCTCTCAGGTGCTTAACCAATAATCTTCTAATCCCCAGAGTGCGACATCTAGATTGCGGAGATGTTCTTCCTCATTCTTCCCAGTACCCAAGTGTTACATCCAGGGAACACTGTACTCTTAAATTTAGTCGATAATGCTGGTGCTGAAGTGATGCCAAATGGTAATCTTTTGTATCAAAATAACTCTTGGTGTGTCACAATCATCAAGAACTGTTGTGAATCGTTTACATTTGAAGATACGCTTGACTATGGTTGATTTTACTGCAGTGTTGATCTCCAACCAACCCAGCGAATAAGTAATCAGAGGTAAAGGGTACGGCTCTGCACACTGTACAGGAATAAGAGCGACTTTAAAATCACCACAAATGCATACAGACCTGTCTTTTTTCATGGGTATGATCGGGGTAGCCAAATCATTCATGTGAACGGATTTGACCAGATGTTCTAATTCTGTCTCTACCTTGGGTCTGATTGCATAGGGCAGCACGGTGGCGCAGTGATTACCACGGTCTCAGGTTCGATCCCGGCTCTGGGTCACTGTCCGTGTGGAGTTTGCACATTCTCCCAGTGTCTGCGTGGGTGTCACCCCCAGAATCCAAAGATGTGCAGGGTAGGTGGATTGGCCACGCTAAACTGTCCCTTAATTGGAAAAAATAAATTGGGTACTCATTTATTCTTTTAAAAAAAGGTCTGATTACATATGGCACTGACCAAGCATTTAAGTATCTCGCCTGACTTTCTTTCTTGATCTTCAGTTTTACTGAGTTATCCTTCATGTTTCCCAGCTCCTTGTTGAAGCCAATGCATGTTTCTTCAAGATTTTGAGTAGGCCTGATTGAGAATCTGTCATGAGATTTACATCTGCCCGATTTAATCTGATCTTTTCCAGCCAGGTTCTTTGCATTGGTGCCGGATAATTTCCTTTGTCTTGTGCAAGGACAAATCTGCCGCCTCTCCATTTACTTTCACTCTTACATCAATACGGCCCCTTAACGGGCCACTTCTCATGTGTAGGGTTTTTTACACTATCTTCAAGGGTTGCAGATCAATATGTCAGAGCTTTACTTGATACACAGTCTCTGGCATCAGCGAGACAGCTGCCCGACTGCCATCTCCATTTTCACAGGCTGACCACCTAGTAATGAAGTGACCCAATATCAGTTTGTTGCACCAGCAACAACCAGGACCTTTAATGACAGTTCGTCTTTGGATTGTGAATAGAATTTCTTCTTTCTCTCTGTACCACATGGGTACTTTTTTCTTTATTCAGTTTGCCATTTATTTTATTCGGCTCTTGCTTCCTGCAACTTTTGCCTGAAACTTATTTATTTTTCCAACAAGTGCATACATGGACAGCACGGTAGCATTGTGGATAGCACAATTGCTTCACAGCTCTAGGGTCCCAGGTTTGATTCCGGCTTGGGTCACTGTCTGTGCGGAGTCTGCACATCCTCCCCGCGCGTGCGTGGGTTTCCTCCGGGTGCTCCGGTTTCCTCCCACAGTCCAAAGATGTGCAGGTTAGGTGGATTGGCCATGCTAAATTGCCCTTAGTGTCCAAAATTGCCCTTAATGTTGGGTGGGGTGCTCTTTCCAAGAGCTGGTGCAGACTCGATGGGCCGAATGGCCTCCTTCTGCACTGTAAATTCGATGATGTGGCCCTTTGTGCCACAATTCCTGCGCATGACATCTTTGCACCAACAATCTCAGCTGAATGCCCAATTTTTGCACACCTATGGCAAGTGTAAGATTGTGTTTGTGTTCGAATTTTAACCGACATTTTTAGGTTCTGATACTTGACCATAACTGTTGAGCTTCTTTGGCTGCTAAATCCATGGATGCAGCAACTTCCAAAGCTTTTTTAAAAAAAAACGTCAGGTTGCTTTTGGTTTACAACCGCTTTTTAATAGCTTCGCTCTTTAAACCACAGACTAATCAATCTCTGATGGCATCGTTATAACACATCCCTGAATTCGCAGTGTTATGCCAGTCTTTTCAGGGTGGCTACAAACTACGCAATCAATTCATCGTCTTCTTGGTTTCCCTTATGAAACCTAAACCTTTCTGCGATGACTAACGGTTTTGGTGAAGAGTGGCTCTGCAAATTTCCACTATTTTCCGTATGTTTTTGTGCCTGTTTTTTCCGGCTGTACCAGACTCCGAAGGAGGTTAAATGTTTCCATCCCCATTATGCTCAGGAATGTTGGGACTTTTGTATCTGCTGTTATTTTGTTAACTTGAACAAAATAGTCAAATTGTTCCGAATAGGAGTTCCATCGCTCTGCATTGTCATCAAACGGACTGAAGGCGGCAAAGTCTTGTGCGATTTTTCTCTATGGAAGCATGTGCCATGAATTATTAGCACTACATTGCTTCCTTTCTCCCCAAAACAAGCCCTCAGCCTGTTTTCCAACTCTAAATTTGTTGCTGCAGGGTACATGCTACCCACGGCTACCATGTTTGTTTCGAGAGGAGCATGTGACGGGCTTCTCAAGGTTATTTCCTTTGGATTTTTCGGTTCCTCCAGTGGCTACAACTTTTGTTTGGCTCCCCCGTCGCCAACTTTCATGTAGTGCCGATTTCAATTGTTTATTTGTTTGGGTGCTTACAAACGTTGTTCGCTTACCTCATCACGTGGTGGATTCAAGAACAAGTCTGCAGGCCTTAGATGTTCGACCAAAATGTAGAGCTTTATTTAGAAGATATTAACACTACAAGCTGTGATGGCTGGCTGCCCGCTTGCCCGCGCAAACGGCCAATGACATCATTGTTCTCTTAAAACGCCCCTGTTTAGCTACAAGGTTGCTTGTGAGGAAACACTAAAAACAATATGAATACATAATTATCTTCATCATTTGCAAAATCATCGTGACAGAAGGTAGTGAATTGTCTGGTACAGAACAAAAAGTAAATTTAATTGACTGGCTCTAAGAAAATAACAGTTCATATAGTTTATAGGGACCATTACTCTTGCCTAGCTAGTGTTTATAGCATACAAGATAAAAATGGCAACTTTTAAAAAAAGGCACTCTTCTTGAAACGGATTCCCATGGGAATGTTAATGACAACTGGACATGCTGTCAGAGACACTCACTAAAGTGTAATAACAGTGGACTATATCTAAAGCAGAGCCCTGACTTGATTCACTGGAAGGTACAATGAGGCTGTTTGTTGAATTTTATGGAATTATGCAATTAGAGAAAAGCAGCCCTATAATATTTCAATTAGAACAACCCATTTGTATTTATGGAACTATAAAAAGTGCTCAAAGAATTTTGATGACATTGACTTCGAAAATCCATCTCCAACATTGCCAACTCAAGCCATATGTGCTGGTAATATATTTTATGTAAATAGACACACCCTTATCCTAAATCCCCAACATGATTGATGGCAAAACCACCATGTGTAACAAAAATAGTTGCCATTGCCTGGAGCAACATAGCAGACAAGAAAGAGGCCATTACACGATGATGGCACATAATCACTCAAACATTTATTGTTCTATTTGGACTCCTGCTCAATTTTAACTGGTCTAATTAAAAAAGGGCCAGAAGAGGTAAATTGATGGATAGATTTGCATTACTGGATTTCTGCTGGAAAGGCAACATGCCCAGTGTCAAGGCATCAATCAATCACTCTAAACCATCTCCTCTGGGCAGGACATATCGTTCGTATGACACCTGAAGCAACTGCTCTAATCGGAACACAAGTCATGGCAGAGATTCACAGGAGGAAATAGGAAATGCTTTGGGGTGCCCTCAAAGCACTCCCGAAGAGGTCAACCATTCCTACCAACTCATTGGACTCCCTGGTTTGGCACCAACCAAAATAGAGGAGGTTCATTCAGGAAGGTACCAATCACTTGGGAGAAACTTAGTCAGGAAACTCAGACAATGTTGAGGCGATGAGGAGAGTGCACAAACCTCCAATCAACTCATCTATATGGCTCTTCTAAGCACCACCTGCCCCACATGTATGTAAGTCACACACAGAGCGTCCAGGTCTCCAACTCTGCCATCCTTTGGTCTCTGGAAATCATCCCATTCATGCAGGATCCAATCACTACCGGTTACGGGCAGAATACAGTCTTTTAGCCAATTCATTGGCCACCAGCCAACCAATCAAACCACCCATCTCTCAGATGCCATCGTCTGAGTTCTGCTGCTCGAAAACCAGCACCATATACTATCATAGAATCATAGAATTTACAGTGCAGGAGGAGGCCATTCGGCCCATCGAGCACCCTACTTAAGGCCACGCCACCACCCGTAACCCAGTAACCCCACCTAACCTTTTTTGGACACTAAGGGCAATTTAACATGGCCAATTCACCTAACCTGCACATCTTTGGGCCTTGGGAGGAAACTGGAGCACCCGGAGGAAACCCACGCAGACACAGGGAGAACATGCAGATTCTGCACAGACAGTGACCCAAGCCGGGAATTGAAAGGTCCCTGTGTTGCAACCATTTGAATTCCTCATTCTCTCTACTGCTTGTCTCAAAGATACATGTCCATTAAGCATCCATGGATCAAAATGATAACAGCGAAAATAATAAAGAAAAGGGAAATAAGGGAATCAACAGGAAGGATCACCACAATGGCTTACAGCCATTTCAGAATGCCATGAACTAGAGTGGAATCAAATCATCCTCGATCCTAAGCCACTCCCTAAGAAAACAATTTGTGCAATAGAAACTTTGTCTTCAACCTCACAACCTACCACAATTATACTATCCAAACATAAATTGCAGTATATAGCACAATGCTGGTATTTCCTAAGCAACAGTGAAAGAAGTTAAATTCTTTGAAGTACATAATGATACTTGCATTAGGGCCCATTCGTGGAACAGTTAACACTTTAAAACCAGTATTTACATTTTAATGAGAGCAACAGTCAGCTGAAAGCATCTGATCTGAACTGCAAATACGTTACTCATGCTCACATTAAAATTCATATCATGGAACAATATTCTTATATATAAGCTGATATATGAAATGTATTTGAAATGATCGATCCTGATGGTTACTAGAATAGATTAAATGATAGAAAATATATAAATAGAAGTTTCCAATATGAAATGGTATATCTATTGACAACAACTGCAAATTCAACACCGAGACAGAGACCTTATAGCCTTCCCACTCACATCCTCCAGCCATCTATCCAGAATACACCTCAATAAATTCACTATGTTTCTGACATGAGTTATTCTGATATTCTTTGCATGGCAGTTAAAATCCCACAGTTAAAAACCCCCATTCAATGTAGTTTATCTATGTTACATGTTTGTTTAAACTCTGCATTTATATAATCTACCACTTCACAGCCAGGGGAGTGTGCTAAACTCAAGTCTTAAACGTTGTTTCTTCATTCTACACGTAATGTTTCCAATGCCTGCTTACCTTAAATTACATCTTTTTTCACTGAAGTGATTTCATCCTTAACCACTAAAACTACTCACAGCTTCCCCCTTACATTTTCTCTACCATTCCTGCAGAAAGGAATCAATTCCATTGATTTTACTAAGACATACAATGGCCTTTTTACACCACTTAAAGTAAGTAAATTACTGTGACAGCCATAACCTTGAAAAAAAAACCATGACAGATGTTTTATATACCAGATCATTATTAACATACAATTTCTACTTAATCAATACAAATACTGAGCCATATAAATACTGTGGCTACCACAGCAGGTCAGAGGCTAGGAATCCTGTGGCAAGTAACTCACTTCCTGCCTCCCCAACGCCTGTCCACCATCTACAAAGCACAAGTCAGGAGTGTGGATCAATCTCCATTTGCCTGGATGAGTGCAGTTCCAAAGACACTCAAGAAACTCATCACCACCCAGGACAAAGCAACCTGCTTGGTTGACGCTCGTTGCACAAACATTCACTTCATTGCAGTGTTAATGTAAGCCTGCTTGTGACAATAAAGATTATTATTACTTGAAAATTGCCGTTCCTTCACTGCCTCTGTGTCAAAATCATGGAGCCCCCTCCCTAACAGCACTGCGGGTGTACCTACACCACATGGACTGCAGCAGTTCCAGAAGACAGCTCACTACCATCTTCTCATGGGCTTTTAGAGATGGGCAATAAAATGCTGGCCTAGCTAGGGAAGTCCAAACCCCGGAAATTAATTTTAAAACTGTGAAGTAACTTAAGAGTATCACCAGATGATCAGTGCCATCTTCAATATCCATACAACAATCCTTTATATATAGCACAAGAGGACATTAGAATAGCTCTATGGGGTGTCTGGTGAACAGTTTCTAACAATAGAATGATTCAGTATTAAAGATCATCAACAAACCTGATTGCAAAAATAGCTTTCCCAAAATACAGTTCATCGGAGCCTTTCTGTCCAACCAACATATATCTCTCAATTTACACCAACAGAACAAATGTGATTACTACTGATGAGACCCATGTACAAAATGGGCTGCCCTGCTATCCTACATAGCAGTAAATACACTGTATACTATATATATAGCACTATATAAATGCCAGCTTGTTTGGTTATTTATTTTTGCTGCATTTTCTGTAAAGTACCTTTCGCACGAGGACTGCAGTGATTCAAGAAACTGGATCACCGCCAACATCAAGGATGATTAGGGATGGGTAATGAATGCTAACCTTGCCATTGATGCTCACATCCCATGAGCAAATGAAAAAGCGGTGTCTGGTCACTGCTTTAGCAACAAACTCCATGATAGAGCTCCACATTTTCGTTGCGCACTGGTGTTCACGGCCTTGTGTCATTTGACTGGCTGGTCAGATTTTCCACATTACTGAACAACACCAAGGGTGCACAGGAAGACATAATTATTCTGACAAACTGACTATTGAAATTTAATATAGGAAGCTCATTCCACCCCTGGATAGCTTTATGCCAATAGCTAAGGCAGAAAAGCCTAAATTTAGCCCCCATATTCCATAAAGGAGACAAGTAATGGCGAAGGACAGGAAGAAGCCAGTTAAACATCATGTTTCCTAACTGGGAGGGTGAATACCATAAAAATGTATTGTATAGCACAAAATATTCTTGAATAAAATTTCAGGGTCTCAGTGTGGGGTATTTCTGTCTCACTGGTATGCTATTTGTAAGGCAGAGACTGTGCAAACAGGTATGTATATTCATAGAGCACAAAAGGTTTCCAAATTGGCAAAATAGCATACGAGCTACCTTTCTATATCTTGAAAACAAAGATATGCTAAAAAAACTTGCATTTATAATCGCACCTTTCGTGACCTTACAACCAATGAAGTGCGTTTGAAAGGCAGTCCTATGTCATAAGGTTTAGCTCAGTGGGATAGACAGCTGATTTAGGCGCCGGAATATGGCGACTAAGGGCTTTTCACAGTAACTTCATTGCAGTGTTAATGCAAGAGTACTTGTGACAATAAAGATCATTTATTTATTTATAATATGTAAAAAGGTTTACCTCAGTTGGCTGGACAGCTGGTTTGGGATGCAGAGCAAGGCCAACAGCGCAGGTTCTGTTCCCGTTCCGGCTGAGGTTATTCATGAAGGCCTTCTTAACCTTGCCCTTCACCTAAGGTCTGGTGATCCTTAGGTTAAATCACCACCAGTCAGCTCACCCCCTCAAAAGTGGAAAGCAACCTATGGTCATCTGGGACTATGGCGACTTTACACTATGTGAACAGCACAGAATCCAATTTATACACTACAATTGGAAACACTGGATTAGCTATGATTAAAATAAAATTAATAATTCCCTGCTTCCTCTGCCATGTCTGTAAGCTTAATTGATATATTGGCTTATTAAAAATATACATTTAATTTGTCATGTGCACAGCAATCACATATTGCATTTGTAAAGTGCTCAGTAGATCAGGTGCACCACTGGAGACAGGGAACAGCCATTATAATATACTATTTCACACAAAAATTCTACTGGGTTTCCAAGCACACCACTGAATATATATACCTTGCAAATCAACCAACACTATATTTATAATTATGCTTCTAAGTCTAGAATGCAGCATTAATAACATACTAACCCCATTTATGTTTTCATCGTGAAATGCAGTTTCAGGAAATTCAAGAGCTACATGCGGGATGAACTTTTATTGGTAAATAAACGCAGACAAGAAAGTCTTTCACAGCGATTATAATTGTGAGAAAATCAGGAAGAAACGGAGATGCAGGATAACAGGCCTGCACTCACAAAGAACACCCAATACAAGTATTCAAATGGAGTTCAGCTAAGACGGCAGTGGGTGAGTCACAGCCATCATTTTGTGTCGTCTCAAAAAACATTTTAAAAATCCATTTGAAACATCCGACAACTGTACAGAAACATTTGAAATCATAGCCCTTGGGACTCTCACCATACTGGCTTCCTGTAAACATTTTTTTTTATAAGCCCATTTTAGAACAGTCATGTATGTGTGTATTTAAAGGAAAATTACCATTCTTTAGTCAGAGGTTCCTGAATTCTACAACTTAAGTTTTGCTTTTACGTTAAGAGTGCAACTTAAAGCTCCTGAGGAAGCATACTACCTACAATTTCTCGACAAACTGTATACCATTATACTATTATAGACTACTTAAACACAAACTAAAGTGCTACACATAATACAATGTCAGCACTGGTGGTTGAGAATTAAATTTTAAAATAGGAATTGCAATTGGGCAGAATGTGGGTTGAGGCTGCCTACGAATCCAACACTGGCAAAAGACACAGCAAACAGGCCAAAGGGCTGGCTCCTAGGAACTGATTTACAAAACCCAAACTGGTATCATCTTTGTAAACAGCAAGTTGAGAGTTATTTGTGAGCATGAGTCATGCTAGAACCATTCCTGTTTAAGTGAATGGCGTTAAATATACGTGTCTCAATGAGACACATTTTCTGTTAGTAACTTATAGTGGTCTCAGCATGATCAGAATTTTGTAAGCATGTTTTAGTTGTACTGCACTTCAAAATTTTGAGATTAATATTTAAAAAACAAAAATCTGTAAGGACCACAAAGGAATGTACCTACTACATTTAGTTTTCAAACTCCCTTTTAATAAGAAAATTACTGAAAAGATTTCTGTCTAAAGTTCAAGTAGCTGTGAAATGTCAGAGCCTTCAATATATTCAGTACATTCATAGAAAAGTTAATCTCCAAACTAAGAGCACACAGATGGTATCTCAAAGCGGATATCCTATGCAACATTTGAGCACATTCATTTGGTATCAGGGGAAGTGGTTTTGAACCATTTGTTTCGAGTTCATAACAGCTGGTATCTGAGGAGAGGTGTGTGAACAACGCAATGTTTTGAGCTGAAACAGTATATATGCTTGGTGCATGAAAATACCACCCCATTTCAAACTGATCGTGAAATCTAAGATAAAATTATGTTGTGTTCAAGCATGAGGTGTTAAAAGTGTAATATGAAACTCTGAAGCTATGGACTTGCACAATTAACTTGAAAATATCTCGTTTCACAACTTTACAAACGTAAATATCCGACCAGCCATTCAACATTATAAAACGGAATAGATTTACTTGAGTGACTGGTAACTACAGTGATGGTGACGGAGTCTATTTTCACCGTTTCCCATGTATCTTCCTGCTCACTTACTCATAGGTTACATTTTCGACCAATTTCACTTCAATGCAAGAGTGCAGTTACTCAAGAGTTTAAAATACACTTGTTTCTAATAGTTTAATAATATGAAGTTACATGCCTTATCAAAGTAACAAATTTGAAACTTCCATGTTAAACTCAAATGTTTGAATAGAAGACAGGAACTGATTTCGGATCTGATTTAGCATTAAAAAAAGGATTAATGGGCTGAGGAGTCAAGGAAATTGGCTTACATTCTCGGGAGTTTAGAAATTCATTGAAATTTCAGAAGGGGCTCGACCGGGTAGACCGGTTGCTTGTAGAGAATCTAGAACACAGAACGATGTCAGGATAAGGGGTCAATCATTTAAGACTGGGATGCGGAGGAATTTGCTAATCTTTGGAATTCTCTACTCCAGATGGCTGTGGATGTGCTGCCCTGGAGTATATTCAAGGCTGAGATTGATAGGTTTTTGGAGCCTTATGAGGAGTCAGGCAGAAAACTGGAAGTGAGTTCAAAGGTCAGCCATGATGTAGCACAGTAGTTAGCACCGTGGCTTCACGCGATGGGCTGAACGGCCTCCTTCTGCACTGTAAGTTCTATGATTTTACTGAGGGGCAGTGTGGCTTACTCATGCTCCTATCGTTTATGTTCTGATGTCAGAAGTTGTATGAGACCTGATGGGGTTGGTGGAGGTGGTCAAGGGGGGTCTTAGTGGGATACGCTGCACTTGCCATTGATGGGGAGGGTGCAGGTGGTGAAGATGAACATGCTGCCACGGTTTCTGTTTATGTTTCAGTTCATCCCGATTTTACTCCCTAAAGCCTTTTTCCGGAAGATGGATGTGCTAATCTAGGAATTTGTGTGGGCTGGGAAGGTGTCGAGGGTGAAGAGGGCTCTGTTGCAAAGCCAGAGACAGGGAGGGGGTGGTTGGCACTCCCGAACCTGATGCATTATTTTAGGCAGCGAATGTGGAGACGGTGAGAGGCGATGGTGGAGGGAGAGTGCTGGCTTGGAGGAAGTATGCGGGGAGTCAACTAGTCAGATCTGAAATCAGACTGGAACTACCGAACAGACAGGAAATAATAATAATAATCATCGCTTATTGTTACAAGTAGGCTTCAATGAAGTTACTGCGAAAAGCCCCTAGTCACCACATTCCGGCGCCTGTTTGGGGAGGCCGGTACAGGAATAGAACCGGCACGGCTGGCATGGTTCTGTATTACAAGCCAGCTGTTTAGCATTTGCAAATCAAAAACCTTCTCCGCAAGGAGATAACGAGGTACCCTCGGGCCCCGAGAGACACACACAATGTTGGAGGAGCTACTGGATGCGGATAGTCTGGAAAAGTGGAACGCAAGGACATATATGGATGATTTTTTTTACAAAGGACACGCTCCACCCTGGACGGAAGAAGGGAGATATGGGAGGAAGAGTTAGGGATGAAAGTAGGGTGGGGACTCTGCAGCAAAGCACTGAACAGGGCCAACTCCACTTCCTCCTGTGCAAGGCTGAGTCTCATGCAGTTTAAAGTGGTGCACAGAGCACACCTGACAAGAACCCAAATGAGCAAACTCGTCCTGGAGGTGGGAGGACAAATTTGAATGGTGCCAGGGAGGCCCAGCCAACCACACCCACATGTACTGGACATGCCCCAAACATGTTGGGTTTTCGACAGCCTTCTTCGAGGCAATGTCCAAGGTTGTGGGAGTTAGGGTGGAGCCATGCAGTGGCAGTCCTCAGGATATCGGATCAGCCAGAGCTACACACGGGGAAGAAGACTGACACCGTGGCTTTTGCGTCCCTAATCGCCCGCTGGAGAATCCAGTTGGGCTGGGGATCAGCACCACCCACAGCTGCAGACTGGCTGGCAGACCTATCAGAATTTCTCCACCTGGAGAAGATCAAGTACACCATCCGAGGGTCTAAAAAAGGCTTCCACAAAGCATGTGGCCATTCATCAGCCTGTTCCAAGACGTGTTCGAGGCCAACGACTGATAGAACGGGGTGGGGTGGCAATTAGTGGGGAGAAACCGGAGGAAACACCAAGGGGGAGCCCAGAGAGAGACCGACATGGGGATCAGAGGGCCCAACACAAAACCACAAGAAAAAGACAAACACCAAACAAACCACCTACAGTGAAAGAAAGGGCCAGGAGAAGACCCAGAAATAGCTGAAGAGGGAAAGTAGGGGCAGGGGGGTTACTGAAAAGGGACTGAAAATTGTTACCGTCTCACTCATTTTTTTTCTTTGTGTACGGTGTAAAAATGCAAACTTTATGAAAAATATTTGAAAATACGATCTGGAATCAGTTGAGGAGGCACTTTAAATTGGGCCACATGCAGGTGCTGACCTGTGTGGGAATCACAGGTTTAAGCATGGAAGTGGGGGGGGGGGGGGGAAAGAGGAGGGGGGCACCGTAGCACACTGGTTAGCACTCTGTTGCTTCACAGCACTAGGGCCCCGAGTTCGATTCCCAGCTTGGGTCACTGTGTGCGGAGTCTGCATGTTCTCCCGTTTCTGTGTGGGTTTCCTCCGGGTGCTCCGGTTTCCTCCCACAAGTCCAGAAAGACGTGCTGTTCGGTAAATTGGACATTCTGAATTCTCATTCGGTGTACCCGAACAGGCGCCGGAGTGTGGCGACCAGGGGAGTTTCACAGTAACTTCATTGCAGTGTTCATGTAAGCCTACTTGTGATACTATTAATAATGATTATTATTATTATGTATAGGCGGCGGAGTGAGGACGGGTTGGAGCAGGTCAGGGATGTGTTCTCGGAGGGGATGTTTGAGGGGCTGGAGGAACTAGAGGAGGGATTTGAGGTAACAAGGGGGAGCGAGTTCAGATACTGGCAGGTGCGGGACTTTGCGCGAAAGGAGTTGCCTTCATTTCCCCAAATACCAGAGTACACGCTACTGGAGAAAATACTGCTCTTGGATGAGGGCAGGATTGGGAACAAGTATGTGTGGCTGGGAGAGCAGGGCAAGACATTAGTGAAAAGGATCAAGCGGAAGTGGGAGGAGGAGTTGGGGAGGGAGATAGGATGAGGATCTGGTGTGAGGTGATGCAACGAGTGAACTCAACCTCCTCCTGTGCAAGAATGAGTTTGATGGACCACATAACTCGGGCTCAGATGAGTGGGTTCTTTCTGGGGTAACTAATGGATGCAAGAAGTGTGGGCGGGGGCTGGCAATTCATGCCCACATGTCCCGGGGATGCAAGGGGTTGGAGAGCTAGTGGGTGGTATTCGTGACCCTATCAAGGATTGTAGGGGTTGAGGTGAAGCCAGACTCTATGGTGCCGATCTTTGGGGTGTCAAAAGTGCCAGAGCTGCTGGAGGGGAAGGGGGTCAATGTTGTGTACTTCACCTCTCCGACTGCCTAGCGACAGAATTTTTTGAATTGGAGGTCGGTTACGCCACCGGAAGCCGTGGCTTTGCTGGGAGATTTATACGAGTTGCTCCGGTCAAAGATCAAATTTGCCATGAGGGGGTCGGAAGAGGGCTTTGAGGTACGTGCAGGCCATTCATGGCAATATGCGAGGAACTGTTCGTCGGGTGGGGTCGGGGGATGTACAAACTGTATACATTGTTTGGATGTAGAATTGATGTTATTGCTCGTGTTTGGGATAAAATATCTTTTTTTTTTAAAGTTCTATGAGTAAAAAAGTGAGGCAGTCGAGTAAATGTTAGCACACCAGCTAATTTCGCTATATTAGAGTTATGGTGCATATTTCTAATTAAGTATTTAATTTGATTTTTTTTTTGCAAATCAGCATTCCACTGTTCACTCCATTATATTGTGCAATTCATGTCGAAAAAGAAACAAATTAAGAAAACCAAGTTTTAATGTGTAATAATCTTATTTTATATATTTTGCTATGCATTCGGGCAATAGGTTTTACGCAGTGCACAAATCAGGTTTTAACCGTGTTTGTGAATGGGCTTTGAGCATGTTAAGTTTGGGCCCCAGGCATCAGGAGCAGAAGTGAAGTGGACTAACATGACCACAAAGTTCCTTGCTTACTTTCAGACTATTTACATTATAACTAGATCACCAGTTCAAACACAAATTGGTTCATGATGCTGGGCTTATTGGGTGAATGCACACTCAGATTGCTATCACCATGACCACCACCACCAGCTTCAACTATCATCTCCCAAAATGTTTGCAAGAACTGAACTGTGCATTTTAAACAGACATGATGCAAAAAAAACATGAATGTGTCACTCAAACGATCCACTGAAACCTCTTTGGCAGTTCAACTGTGGAACACTGAAACAACTGCACTAATGCACAAGTATAAATACATAAATGAACAGCTTGCTGGATAAATGCATCACCCTCACTTTGTTGCTGAGTCATTGATAGCACAGAGGCCCACATTGTGCTCTTATTCTATACATTGAGCCTGGTTAGCTAAGCGCTAAAATTGGGCAAAATAATCCAGGGTTATGGAAATTTAAACTTCCGGAGGGCGCGGTGGGGAGATGCAAAGAGGAAAAGCAGGCTAACACACAAGTAGACTCCCAAATATTTGCATTAGGTTGACGACACTTTACTATGAGGATAATTTGAATAAAATCACCTGCAACACATTCGCAAGATGCAGATTGGCTAAAACAAATCTGCACTAAATGAGTACTGTATGTTAAAGGCGACACGATGCTCACAATTTCACATCACTGCAGCTTCACCATTTGCAAATGAATCACAAAGCAAAACTTTGTAAACTGAAACCTTGTTTACTTTGGTTGCCAAAGAACAGGTCAAAGCGAGGTACTGCTGCACTCTCCGAGACCCATTCGTACACCTAAAGTTACAGATAACTTTGCTGTTAGTTTGTTACAAAAACAGTAGACTGTCTGCCAGCAAGTTCTGTGCAAGCTGAGTGTCTGCAGGCGCTGTGAATGGACACCAGGTATTTTATGAATGGGTTGATCATGTGACGGCCACACCTCCCAAGCGAACATTTTTGTGAGTGGCTGCAAAGCAACATTTGCAGCTGCAGTTTCAGCAGGTCTGACATGGAAACTCTGCAGCAACCCCGGTGCACAGGCTTTGGGGACTACACATGCTTATTGATCTGGGGATTTCTTTTAATGAATGCACATATGGCATTCAAATGAAACGATTAATAAGCATTGGCGGGTCAGTTATTGCAATAAGGAAATTTCACTGAGTAAACTAGATAAAGTAATTTCTGTAAAACCGACACCAAACGTCACTCACCGGTTTATGCAATTCACTCCCCCCAGTCCCCCCTCTCTGCCAGAGCCCGGGAAGGGGCTGCAGATCTGACCCCCTCCCACAAACCAGCAGCACACGTCTCCAGGAGGATCGTCACACCCCGGGGTTGCAGTACCCGCCCTCACGCCCGCCCCCGTCCATCTGCCCAAGGGTGAAGTGGGCACCCTGGGGTGCAGTCCTTATCTCGGGGTACAGTACCCACCCCGGGGTGCAGTACTCCCCTCGGGGGGCAGTATCCATCCTGGGGGATAGTACTCATCCCGGAGTGCAGTCCTCAGTCCTCATCCCGGGGTGTAGTCCTCATCCCGGGGTGCAGTCCTCATCCCGGGGTGCAGTCCTCATCCCGGGGAACAGTATCCATCCTGGGGGATAGTACTCATCCCGGGGTGCAGTACTCATCCCGGGCTCGGGGTACAGTATCCATCCTGGGGGATAATACTCATCCCGGGGTGCAGTACTCATCCCGGGCTCGGGGTACAGTATCCATCCTGGGGGATAATACTCATCCCGGGGTGCAGTACTCATCCCGGGCTCGGGGTACAGTATCCATCCTGGGGGATAGTACTCATCCTGGGGTGCAGTACACATCCCGGGGTACAGTATCCATCCTGGGGGATAGTACTCATCCTGGGGTGCAGTACTCATCCCGGGGTGCAGTATCCATCCTGGGGGATAGTACTCATCCCGGGGTGCAGTACTCATCCCGGGGTGCAGTACCCACCCCCACTTGCCTGGGTGCAGTACCCGCATCCCCGCCCCCCCCCCCAATTGACCTGAGGTGCAGTACATGCCACCACTCCCCCCAGGGTACAGTACCTCACCCTGCCCGCCCAGGAATGCAGTACCCACCCCTGCTCACTCCAGGCTGCAGTACCCACCTTGGGGTGCAGTCCCTGTCTGCCCGGTGTGCAGTATCCGCTCCTGCCCCAGTTGCCCTGAGGTGCAGTACATGCCGCCACTCACCCCAGGGTACAGTTCCGATCCTGCCTGCCCCGGGATGCAGTACCCACCCTGGGGCACAGTACCCACCTGCCCTGGGTTGCAGTACCTGCTCCCGCCCCAGGTGTCGTGCAAGTTGTTGCCCTCTCAGTGGTGCAGCACCCGCCCACCCAGGGGGTGCAGCAGTCACCCTCACCCGCCCGCCCTGAGGATGCAGCAGCTGCCCTCACCCTCCCACCCTGGGGGTACAGTAGCCACCCCCACCCGCCCACCCTGGGGGTGCAGCAGCTGCCCCCACCCACCCACCCTGGGATGCAGCAGCCGCTCTCACCCGCACCTCCCTGCCCTGGGGGTGCAACAGCCACCCCCACATGCACCCGCCCGCCCTGGAGATGCAGCAGCCGCCCCCACCCGCCCGCCCTGGGGGTGCAGCAGCTGCCCCCACCCACCCACCCTGGGATGCAGCAGCCGCTCTCACCCGCACCTCCCTGCCCTGGGGGTGCAACAGCCACCCCCACATGCACCCGCCCGCCCTGGAGATGCAGCAGCCGCCCCCACCCACCCGCCCTGGGGTGCAGCAGCCGCCCTCACCCGCCCTGGGGGTGGGGGTGCAGCAGCCGCCCCCCCTACCCTGGGGGTTCAGCAGCCGACCTCACCCGCACCAGCCCGCCCTGGGGGTGCAGCAGCCGCCCCCACCCGTCCGCCCTGGGGGTGCAGCGGCTGCCCCCACCTGCCCACCCTGCGGGTGCAGCAGCCGCCCCCGGCCAGCCAGCCTGGCTGACACACGCTTCAGAAGACAAACGAACAAAAGAATCCCCGTCAAACTCCTAAAAATGAAATAAACTAAAAACAAAACATTCAAGATGTTTCTGTTTTAGGTGGCTCTTGTTATGAACTTGCACCTACGATGACATGCAGGTGGATATATACATGATAGAAACATGAATAAATACTGAATGCAAATAGCAAATACTGGTATTGACCATATACACCAGCATGTACAAATTATACCTGTCGGTAGGTAGATTTGAATATATACCTTTAATATATCATTACAGAAAGAAATGTGTCTTTCATCCACCACAAAACATATCCTATAGTCTGTAAATTATTGTATCTTTTTTAAGCCTACTAAGTGTGCAAATAGAGAATCGGAGTACAACCCAACATCACTGACAACACAAACCATAGCGAGACACTGAGACTGGGGTCAGGGACAGCACGTGGGAGAACGGAGGGCATGGATTGGGAAGATGAGAGGAACAGCTCCACGAGGCGGGGTTGGGGAGGGCGAAAGGGGCAACGTTCTGTAAGGCATGGTCTGGGGGATGGGGGGGGCCAGGTGCCGGGTTGGGCGAGAGGGGTGAGGAACCCCGCCTCCCAGATTTCGCCTCGGGCCGGGAGGGCAATGGTCGGCGAGGGATCCCGAGATGGTGCCGGCTAGGGCGCAGGTCCCCGAGAAGGCATAATGGGGAGGGCGAGGGTTCAAAGGCGGTGGGGGTGGGTGGCACAGGATGAGCAGGCGGTAGCATGGCACTCTCAGAGCTGGGTGCAGCGCAAGCAGAGCAGGGGATGGTGCAGGCAGGGCACCGCATAATGAGCGGGGGGCGGGTCCGGTGCAGGAAGAGCAGGAGGGCAGCGCAGGAAGTGCGGGGAAGGGCAGAGCAGGAAGGGCAGAGCAGGAAGAGCGTAGAAGGGCAGCGCAGGAAAGGGCAGCGCAGGAAGAGCGGGAGGGCCGCGCAGGAGGAGTGGAGGGGCGGAATGCAGATCTGGGGGGAGGTTGGAGAATGCAGATCAGGGGGTTGGAGAATGCAGACCAGCCAGGGGGGGGATTGCAGATCGGGGGGGAAATGCAGATCGGGGGGGGGGAAAAGGCAGATCGGGGGGGGAAATGCAGATCGGGGGGGGGGGGGGAATGCAGATCGGGGGGGGGAGAAATGCAGATCGGGGGGGGAGAAATGCAGATCGGGGGGGGGGAGAAATGCAGATCGGGGGGGGGGGGAGAAATGCAGATCGGGGGGGGAACGCAGATCGGGGGGGAACGCAGATCGGGGGGGGGGAACGCAGATCGGGGGGGGAACGCAGATCGGGGGGGGAACGCAGATCGGGGGGGGGGAACGCAGATCGGGGGGGGGAACGCAGATCGGGGGGGGGAACGCAGATCGGGGGGGGGAACGCAGATCGGGGGGGAACGCAGATCGGGGGGGAACGCAGATCGGGGGGGAACGCAGATCGAGGGGGAACGCAGATCGAGGGGGGAATGCAGATCGGGGGGGGAATGCAGATCTGGGGGGGGGGAAATGCAGATCTGGGGGGGGGGGGGGGAAATGCAGATCTGGGGGGGGGAATGCAGATCTGGGGGGGGGAATGCAGATCTGGGGGGGGGGGAATGCAGATCTGGGGGGGGGAATGCAGATCTGGGGGGGGGAATGCAGATCTTGGGGGGAAATGCAGATCTTGGGGGGAAATGCAGATCTGGGGGGGAAATGCAGATCTGGGGGGGGGAAATGTAGATCTGGGGGGGGGGAAATGTAGATCTGGGGGGGGGAAATGTAGATCTGGGGGGGGGAATGCAGATCTGGGGGGGGGAATGCAGATCTGGGGGGGAAATGCAGATCTGGGGGGGAAATGCAGATCTGGGGGGGGAAATGCAGATCTGGGGGGGGGAAATGCAGATCTGGGGGGGGAAATGCAGATCTGGGGGGGGGGGAATTCAGTTCTGGGGGGGGAAATGCAGTTCTGGGGGGGTGGGAATGCAGATCTGGAGGGGTGAGAATGCAGATCTGGAGGGGTGGGAATGCAGATCTGGAAGGGGGAAATGCAGATCTGGGGGGGGGGGAATGCAGATCTTGGGGGGAAATGCAAATCTGGGGGGGGAAATGCAGATCTGAGGGGGGAATGCAGATCTGGGGGGGGGGGGGAATGCAGATCTGAGGGAGAGAATGCAGATCTGGGGGGGGGGGGGCAGAATGCCAGATCGGGGGGGGGGAAGAGAATGGCAGATCGGGGGGGGGGGGGAGAATTCCAGATCTGGGGGGGGAAGAGAATGCAGATCGGGGGGGGGGAAGAGAATGCAGATCTGGGGGGGGGGGGGGAAAGAGAATGCCACATCAGGGGGTGGGGGGGGGGGAGAATGCCAGATCTGGGGGGGGGGGGGAATAATGTTAGGTCTGGGGGGGATAGAACGCAAATCTGGGTGTTGGGGAGAATGCAGATCTGGGTGTTGGGGAGAATGCAGATCTGGGGGGGGGGGGAGAGAATGCAAATCTGGCGGGGGGGGGAAGAATGCAAATCTGTGGGGGGGGGAAGAGAATGCAAATCTGGGGGTGGGGAATGCAGATCGGGGTGGGGGAAATGCAGATCGGGGGGAAATGCAGATCTGGGGGGGAAATGCAGATCTGGGGGGGGAATGCAGATCTGGGGGGGGAATGCAGATCTGGGGGGGGAATGCAGATCTGGGGGGGGAATGCAGATCTGGGGGGGGAATGCAGATCTGGGGGGGGGAATGCAGATCTGGGGGGGGGAATGCAGATCTGGGGGGGGAATGCAGATCTGGGGGGGGAATGCAGATCTGGGGGGGGAATGCAGATCTGGGGGGGGGAATGCAGATCTGGGGGGGAAATGCAGATCTGGGGGGGGAAATGCAGATCTGGGGGGGGAAATGCAGATCTGGGGGGGGGGGAATGCAGATCTGGGGGGGAAATGCAGATCTGGGGGGGAAATGCAGATCTGGGGGGGAAATGCAGATCTGGGGGGGGGAATGCAGATCTGGGGGGGGAATGCAGATCTGGGGGGGGGAATGCAGATCTGGGGGGGGAATGCAGATCTGGGGGGGGGAATGCAGATCTGGGGGGGGGAATGCAGATCTGGGGGGGAAATGCAGATCTGGGGGGGGAAATGCAGATCTGGGGGGGAAATGCAGATCTGGGGGGGAAATGCAAATCTGGGGGGGGGGGAAATGCAGATCTGGGGGGGGGAAATGCAGATCTGGGGGGGGGGAATGCAGATCTGGGGGGGGGGGAATGCAGATCTGAGGGAGAGAATGAAGATCTGGGGGGGGGCAGAATGCCAGATGGGGGGGGGGAAGAGAATGGCAGATCGGGGGGGGGGAAGAGAATGCCAGATCTGGGGGGGGAGAGAATGCAGATCGGGGGGGGGGAGAATGCAGATCTGGGGGGGGGGGGAGAATGCAGATCTGGGGGGGGGGGGAGAATGCAGATCTGGGGGGGGGGGGAGAATGCAGATCTGGGGGGCGGGGGGGGGAGAATGCAGATCTGGGGGGCGGGGGGGGAGAATGCAGATCTGGGGGTGGAGGAGAATGCAGATCTGGGGGGGGGGGGGGGGGGGAAGAGGATCCAGATCTGGAGGAGCGGGGACAAATTGCCCCTTCAGCTCTTCATTGATTTCTTACTCGGTCGGGTTCGCCTCCTCGCTCATCTTTCAGCGGCTTCCGATCATCGCCAAGTGAACCCTCAGCAGCATCAGCAGCATCTTCATGTCCTTCATGTTGTGGCGGCTCCTTCCCCGGAGCGCGGGCAGCCGCTCGGCCGCAGCTTTGAAGATCCACATCGGGGAGGGGGCGGGGGCGCCGCTGGCATTAAAGCCCAGGCGGCCGTGCGCCCGGCGAGACTCCCCCGCCCGCCCGCCTGGCGAGGCGGGGGTGCTGCTGCTCAAGCCCCGGCTACTCTCTCCCGGGGGCTTCAGTGGCTCCTCCTGGGCGCCGCCGCCACTGCTCGGCTCCAGCTCCGCTTCCCACTCTCCATCCTCCGCTCTCAGCTCACTCCATTTTATTTCCCCCCCCTCCTCCCAACTCGATCGACAGGAGCGAGAAAAAAATCATCTGGGCGGAAGCAATGGCCAACACACGCAGACTTGCCGATTGGTATCCCTCCACTCCACTCTTTCCTTTTTTTAGCTGCTAAAATTGCTCAGTCCCACAGCCCAGGCCACGGGGCAGCCTGAATGCAGAAAGCTGATCCGCCCTGTTGCACTCTCAGCAAACACTGCCTCCTTCCCTCTCACACAGCCTAATGGCAATGGGGCTTTCTCTCTGTCTCTCCCCTGGGAGAGCGCGCAGTGATCTATCCACACACATACACAGCAACTGGTGAAGTCAGCCAGAGGAGGGGGGGGGGGAGGACACAGACTTGTCCCAGTGGCTTCAAACAAAACCAACCAACTTCATATGCCTCCCCTCATTCAACATCAAACAGCAGCCCACAGCCCAGCCCGCTTTCATTTTACGCACACCACCTTGAAATCACGTTGCAGAACTTTTTCAAGTATTGCTCGCCTCCTCACAAGTAGAATTGGAAGCAAATCCGTTTTGTTCTCTCAACGCTGGCTTCTCACGCAATTAAGTGTGACGAGCATTTTGGATCAAATGTGCTTTTGAGTGCTGATACCTATGATGCTCATTTTGCAATTTTTTTTTTATTAGCTGTTCTCACTTTGCTATCGACCGGAGGGGGAACAGAGATGCATTCTTATCTGCTGTTGCCTCGATTGTTACTTGAAAACTACTTGAAGGTGTTAACTCACCAAATTTCGACCTAAAAGGTCAGAATAGTCAGAAGCTTATGGGAAAACAGACTTAGAAGTGGGAGAGGGGGAATTAGGCAACGTTGAAATTTTGAAACACTGATACTTTTCATGAGAGTTAATTGATGCAGTAACACGGCATTTGTAAAATGTGGGTTCACCTTGCTCCTCTCTATCAGGGTTTTTCAAAGTGCAAGTCGCGGAGCAATCGGGAGCAGCATACCCGCAGTGATCCCTGTTTTATGCTTCCTTGATGTATGCTCTGACAAAGGAAGGTTCAGACTTTGTAATGAGTTCAATATGTTTATTGAACTATTAACACAGTTCTTAAATGAGTTCGACTCTCTGCTAATCTAACTGTAGTAACTCAGTCTAACTAAACCAGTCTGCTCTAAGCCATGTGCTGGGTGTGATGCTTCTGATCAACCCTGATGTACTCTCTCGATGTCTGTCTGTGGAAAGAGACAGAGCATATGTGCCCTGTCCTTGTATATGGGTTGTGTAATGCCCCCTTGTGGCAGTGTCACCTCTGGGTGTCCTGACTGCCCATTGGTCGTGTCCTATTCTATGTGTTCATTAGCTGTATGTCTGCATGTCATAACGTCTCTGGTGCTCCCTCTAGTGTTTACTCAGTCGTAGTGTATTTACATTAACCCCTTGTGTATTTACAGTGATGCATATCACCACAATCCCGATCGTACCCATCAGCTGCTACCGGCTTTTGTGTTCTGTGTTGTAACCATTGTAATGATGTGCACAGGTCATATAGTTGTTTATCTATTAAGATGATTTATTAATAAACACGTGGAAAAGATAACTAAAGAACTACCATACAGACGATTGAGTTACGTGATAGATCTCTGTTGCCACCAACTGGTTGGAGGTCACATTGCTAACTACATACATAATTGTGTACAGGCATATCACTACATTCCCCTTTCTCTGGGGATGTTAACATCTATACTCAAGCATAACTGCTTCTTACAAAACATGATCTGTACTACCATTTTACACATGTCATACAGACAGATACACCTGTGCTTCATATAACATAATATGCCTTCCGAACGTGTCCCTGGTGCACAGCTTGCGTGACATTCATGATGACATCGTCCTGTTGGTCGTCTGAACTTTTATCAGCTGGTCGATGTCTCTTTAACTTCTGGAATACTGTTTTTCTGGCAGGTCGTTTGGGTACTGTCAGCTTGTTTGGCATTTTGAAGCGATGCGTCTGGAAGACCGGTTTTCTTGCTGGTCTTCTTGTGTGACCAGCTTTTTAAATTTTCTACCACAATGCTTCTTGCTGCATCATTGTATACATTCTGGCTTATCGATCTTATTTTCAATAAATTTATTTTCAGTACCGCAGGTGCGACCCACAGTATCCTCCACTTTCCTTTTCTTCTTCTTTTTCATAGGAGGGATCTTTTGATGACACTTCTTTTTCTTTTTTGCTTTGGTGGCACCCGTCATGCCGCTGGACTGCGCCATGGGACTATTTTCTTGTGGGTCATTTATTGTGCAGGCAGGCCCTTGCTCTTCTGCCACCATTGCTGTTGTCGGAGCCTTAGCTGGACCGATGAGTTTTGGTTGATCCATGGCTGTGTCCACACGCTGAGTTGCGCGCCCACCACCTGGTGAAACGTCCAGTGTCGGCATACTTTTGGATGATTGTGTGGTCGCAGTCAAGTCTGCAACGTCAGGAGCAGTCTGCAAAGCCTCGCACTCTGGCGTCTGGGTTGGATCAATGTCCCCAACGCTGGGTGCTGCTCCTTCATCTTGTGTTTGAGCCCCGATTGGTGGCTCATCCTCACTTGATATAACGATGTATGGGCTGTCTTTTGCTGAAGAGCCAATTAGTGGCTTATCTTTATCTCATAGGATGATATATGTTTGGGCTGTTGTTGTAGAACTGCACGCAGATGTACACATCTGCTTTTCTAGCACATCTCTGGGTGGAGTGGCCTTGAGTGTTGGGGAGTTTCTGCAGGAACCATTTCTTGGGCATCAGATGATTCACCATATGCCTCTGGAGCCAGTCTCTCCTGAATGGTGATTATTTCTTCAGTTATCAGTCTGTTCGCAGTTGAGTTGCTGTCATCTGATGTGTGTGCTACTGCAATCCAACTTTCAGCCTCTGCATACGCCAAGTTAGAGTTTTCACACTTAACACTTATCGGTGTGCTGCGCAGACTGGGCAGCCCTTGTAGTCACCTCGTCACTCCCGCCAAACCACTTAAATAGCATTTCATAATCGTCCTCTTCTAGTTCACTATCTGAGTCTCTACTTTCCTCATTGTACTCATGGTCTTCGTAAATATCATCGTAGTAATCATCATCGAAGTCATTATCATCGGCAATGGCTTCTCCTGTAAAGTGCGACATTGCACATGGAATTATGTGTTCACGGAAGAGGTGACCGATTTCAAAGTCAGCAGCGAGTCTTGCTGTAGAACTTTCATTTAACACTCCATGCTGTGGAACTTCAGGAAGACTGAAGAAATTGAAAAAGCACTCTATCTGCTAGACTTTCGTGACTACCTCATTTGTGAAATACTCATTTGGCTCAAACTTAAACTCCAGAGTGAAGCTCATTGGCTGTTCAAGCTCTAAATATTTAACCTTCACATCTTGTAGATGCTTTAATATGGATTCATCATGCTCCTGGATCATGCCACTGCGCAAATTCACATTTCTGAAGACTGTTAAGCAGAAGTCTGGAATTCCCTTTGGCAAGTCCATCTCTTCAAAAGGTTTGTCATCCTCCACTTTAACTTTCGCATGTATCTCATCGGATATCAGCGCTATTATATCTCGTTGCCAGTCACAGTGATCCTCTGTCGCAGCACTGACTGGAATGTACAGCCGCTTAACTAGGTTCAGAGCCTCACACACGTCCGCTGCAATGATGGACTCGTGTTTCGTGTCCACAATGAAAAATGGTATGATGTGACTTCTGTTATGTACCCATGCTTCGAATTCACATACATCCAGCGTCTCAAACTCATTCCCACTGTAGTCTTTCAGCAGTCATGTTTGATTGCCGACTTTCGGTTTAACCCACAGCCCGTGCAAATCGAACAGACTGAGGAGGTTGGCCCTCGCTCCTGTGTCGAGCTTGCATTTTATCAATGTTTCGTTCAACACCACTGGAATTGTCCATCTATCTTCGATGGTATCAGCTTCATCATCACTATTGTCACAACTGGTCGGTACAACTTCCTCAGTTGGACTCATCGTGTCTGTGGTTGAAATCAGATCAATGAAAAACTGTTCTTCAAGCGGCATTTCATCAACTGGGTTGACAAACCCTGTTTGGTCCACTGTAGGATGCAAAAAACATTGCTTCGCAAAATGATTTGTATGGTCACATTTGAAACATACTTTCCCAAATGCTAGATATGGCCCATGACAATTGCCACATCGCTGGCACAAGGTGGTGGTCCCGGTCGGCTGTTTAAAATGGCCACCCGCACTGAGACCACGTTTTTATTGAACAGTGTCACAGTGGTGATGGCGCTGGCGTCTTCTTCTAGATTGCCGCCAACTGTTTCCAGGTTGAGCGTACTGATCTGCTGTGCAGCCAGCTCACTCACATGGCAGATCTTTTTTTTTTTAAATATTTTTTTTATTCTCCTCCTTTTTTCACATTTTCTCCCAAATTTACACCCAACAATAAACAATAATCAGTAACGAATGTAATGCCAATCCCCTTATCAATAACAATGATCCCATCCTCCCACCAAACCCCCAAACATTAGCCCACATGTTAACTTAAACAAATGACAAAAAGGAATCCGGAATCACCCATAGTCACCATTAAGACATACAGTCCTTCTCCCCCCAACCCTCCCAGCCCCCAATTCCCCTAATGTTCGATGTGATCCAATTCTCGAAAGTGCATAATGAGTAACTCCCATGAACTGTAGAACCCCTCCATCCTTCCCCTCAGTTCAAATTTTACCTTTTCAAGCATCAAGAATTCCAGCAGGCCTACCCGCCACGCCAGGGCACAGGGTGGAGATGTTGACCTCCACCCTAACAGGATCTGCCTTTGGGCGATAAACGAGGTGAAGGCTACAACATCTGCCTCCGTGCCCGTTTCCAACCCCGGCTGGTCCGACACCCCGAATATGGCCTCCCGAGGGCCCGGGTCCAAACACACGGCAGATCTTGATAGCATTTTCTAATTTCAGGTCTTCTTCCTATAATAATCTCTCACATACTTTCTCATTTGATATCCCAAACACTATATGGTTGCGGATCATCAATGACTTCAGAGTACTGAAATTACACGACTGTGCCAACAGACGCAAGTCGGTTACAAAGCTATCAAAAGATTTGCTAGGTTTTTGGGTTTGCATACGAAATATGTAACGTTCAAATGTTTCATATCTTTTCTGAGAGCAATGCCGATTGAAGTACTGTACCACTTCATCGTAGCTCTTGCTTTTCTCTTTGCTGTTGAAGGTGAAGATATTGTATATTTCTATTGCTTGAGGACCTGCTACCATGAGCAGCATCGCAATATGCCTCTTGTCAGGCTGTGCCTGCAGGCCAAAGGCTCCAACGTTGAGTCTAAATTGCTGCTTGAAAACACGCCAATTTTCATCTACGTTACTCAAGACTTGAAGCTGGTGGGGTGCCTTCAAACCTCCCATCTCTAACTGCAGAGTTCTTTGTTGCATTGAGTCGCAGATGGCTGTAGTTCACCAGGTCAGCGGAAGAATCTTCTCTTTTCGTTCTTCACCCTATTTCGCTCCATCTGTTCCGTTGTTATCTGTAAGTGTTCTGCACTCCTGGTACCATGTTGTGTTCTGTGTTGTAACCATTATAATGATGTACACAGAACATATAGTTGTTCAACTATAAAGATGATTTATGAATAAACATGGGGAAAAGCTAACTAAGGAACTACTATACAGATGATTGCTACTAAATGAATTCAGTGAATTCTCCTGGAGCTACTCTTAAGTGTGACTATCTACTTGTATGTCTCACTACCAACTTGTGGATATCTTGAGTCACGTAATAGATCTAGATCACCACCAGCTGGTTGGAGGTCGCATTGCTAAGTACATACAGAATTATGTACAGGCATACCATCACGCTGGCATTTAAATTGAGGATGGCAGCTGCTATCGGCTTTGTAATGAGAATGAAATAAGGCTGTGTGCAGTCTTCCGATCATAAGTGGCAGCTGTAAGCAGATCAGTGCATCCTGCACATACACTTGATATCAAGTGCCCTGTACGGACGTTATTTTAGTGCGTAATCAAGGAGGAGTGCTTCTTCCGTTTTCTATATGCTAGCAAGGAAGGCAAGAGGACTGTGAAGATAGATCGTTTTCTTACAAGGAAGAGATGGCCAAAGACTCATATAGGCAGTGTACCTATGGAACAGGATCTCACTTCTGAATCTGCTGTAGAAAATTGCTCAGGAGAGTCCATGGCAGGACAGAACAGTGCTAGTGTTATCTCTGTACAGAGCTCTAGGGTATCTGGTGAACGGTCTATAAAGAAGAAACTTAACTTGGGAACAAAGCAGTATAAAGATGATTTCTTGAATATGGTTTTGTTAATTGTGCCAATGCAAATAAGGATGCAAAGCCCCTGTGTGTTATATGTAGGGAAATACTTGCAAATGAGAGGAGAGGTTTCAGATTTTGAACGAGAAGTGGTGGGTGAAAAATTCCTTTTGCGGTTGAGACCCCACAGCCAGTTATTAACTTACAACTGACTCCAAATGAAAAGACTAAACTGCTGTACCTGATCTGTGACAGCACATTAAAAACACACCAAATGTTCATGGGGCTGTCAGCATTCTAGAGTAGCATCATCTCCCAGGAGTATCCAGTGCTGAGTAAAACAAGCATGTTGTTGCTATTGCCCTTCACAACTACTTACATGTTTGAGGTTGGATTTTCTGTTCTCCCAAAGATGAAGATGGTACAAAAGAATTGGCTGAACTCTGCACCCAATATGCGCATTGCCCTCTCCTCCTGTGAACTTGATTGGAGTGAGATCCTGAGAACCAAAAGGCTTTTGCATTAAAGGTAAGCAAATGTTGTGAGTGTCGCGAAGGTCGGCCAGCGTGGGTCCCGAATGTCAGCCGGTTGATAAGAGTGGGTTCCGGGAAAAAAATGTTTGAAAAATACTGCTCCATGTCATCAGTTTCTTTGTGTTCCTTGACCACACAGACTGAAAGGAACTGTACGGTACAAATAAACCATTATACATTTCCTCCAAAACAGGAACTGTTCTGATGGGGAGGAGCAACGGGCCTACCTGACCCAATATTTTGCCTCTGTCTTCGTGGTAGAAGAGAATAAAAATTTTACAAATCTACAGTTAATGCAGAGGAACTTGATTCAATAACCATCACTTGAGAGACAGTATTGAATAAACAATGGGATAAATGGCAGATAAGTCTCCGGGACCTGATGGCCTGCACCCTAGGGTATTAAAGGAGGTGGGAGCAGAGACAGTGGATGCATTGGTTATGATATTTCAGAATTCCCTGGATTCTGAAAGGATCACGGTGGATTGGAAACATGCTAATGTGATGCCCCTATTCAAAAAGGGAGAGAAGCAAAAAATAGGAAACTATAGACTGGTTAGCTTGACCTCTGTAGTGGGAAAGTTGCTGGAATCAATCATTAAGGAGGAGATGACTGAACATTTGGAAAGACAAAGCTAAATCCCCCATTGTCAGCATGGTTTTATGAAGGGTAAGTAATTCTTACCCTTGTAATTGAGTTCTTTGAGGGTGTAAGCAGCAAAGTGGATAATGGGGAACTTGTGGATGTGGTATATCTAGACCTCCAGAAGGCGTTTGACAAGGTACTACATAAAAGTCTGATCCAGAAGGTGAGATAGCAGGGTGTTGGGGGTAGAGTATTTGATTGGTTTGAGGATTGGCTGACTGACAGAAAGCAGAGGGTCGGGTTAAATGGATCCTTCTCTGGGCCTGGCGAACAGTAACTAGTGGGGTGCCCCAAGGGTCAGTCTACGGGCCTCAACTTTTACAATCTATATAACTAATCTGCAAACAGGGACATAGCAAAATTTGTGGTTGATTCTAAAATAGGTGGAAAACAGGCAATGAGAGGCGATAACGGTATTCACGGGCAGCACGGTAGCATTGTGGATAGCACAATTGCTTCACAGCTCCAGGGTCCTGGGTTCGATTCCGGCTTGGGTCACTGTCTGTGCGGAGTCTGCACATCCTCCCCGTGTGTGCGTGGGTTTCCTCCAGGTGCTCCGGTTTCCTCCCACAGTCCAAAGATGTGCAGGTTAGGTGGATTGGCCATGATAAATTGCCCTTAGTGTCCAAAATTGCCCTTAGTGGTGGGTTGGGTTATGGGGTTATGGGGATAGGGCGGATGTGTGGAACTTGGGTAGGGTGCTCTATCCAAGAGCCGGTGCAGACTCGATGGGCCGAATGGCCTCCTTATGCACTGTAAATTCTATGATCTATGATAAAAATTTTACAGATGGATATAGATAAGCTAGGAGATTGGGCCAAAATTTGGCAGATGGAGTTCAATGTAGATCAGTGTGAGGTTATTCATTTTGGCCAAAAAATAGAAAGGCAAATTATTCTCAAAATGGAAAGCAGATTGGGTAGAGGGATCTGTGTGTCTTTGTTCATGAATCATAGGAAGTCTGTATGCAGGTACAGCATGTAATTAAAAAGGCAAATTGAATGTTAGATTTATTGCAAAAGGACTGGAGTATAAAGTAGAGAAGTGTTGTTGCAATTGTATAGGGTGCTGGTGAGACCACATATGTAGTATTGTGTCCAGTTTTGGTCTCCTTATTGGAGCAAGGATGTGGTGGCATTGGAGGCAGTTCAGAGGTGATTCACCACATTGATTCAAGGGATGAAGGGGTTGATGTAGGAGGAGATCATAAGACCATAAGACATAGGACCGAATTAGGCCACTAGGCCTATCGAGTCTGCTCCGCCATTCAATCATAGCTGATATTTTTCTCATCCCCATTCTCCTGCCTTCTCCCCATAACCCCTGATCCCCTTATTGATCAAGAAACTATCTATCTCTGTCTTAAAGACACTCAGTGATTTGCCCTCCACAACATTCTGCAACAAAAAGTTCCACAGATTAACCACCCTCTGGCTGAAGAAATTCCTCCTCATCTCTGTTTTAAAGGATCGTCCCTTTAGTCTGAGATTGTGTCCTCTGCTTCCAGTTTTTCCTACAAGTGGAAACACTCTCTCCACATCCACTCTATCCAGGCCATGCAGTATCCTGTAAGTTTCAATAAGATCCCCCTTCATCCTTCTAAACTCAAACCAGTACAGACCTGTAGCGCACAATGACTTACGAGAGAGACGAGAAGTGATGAAGTCGATTCAGGCTTTATTAAGCGAGACTTGTCCCCAGCAGCTCAGCAACAGAATGAAGCTGCGGGGAGAAGCTCGGGTTCTTATACTCCGCCTTCAGGGCGGAGCCAGGAGTCGGCAGCCAACCAGGACCCGGGATCTGTCAGCCAATATCATCACGGCTTCACAGTCCCACATGACCCCTAATACATACCACCACATTCATCCCTTGTTAAAAAGGAACCCGGCGGGGTGGTGGTTCGCATGGTGGTAGGGGTTTACAAGGCTGGCCCTGGAAGGAAAATTTCGGACATGTTACTACAGTTTTAGCCCTACACTGGGCTATGTGCAAGTTTGTGAAACTATTTACGATATTAGCAAAAATGTTTTTTGTTACAACAACATTCTTGGTGTCACGGATTCCACGAGTCGAGCGGGCGGTCAGGTCTTCCTCGTCGATCACCTCAGCCCCGGTGGTGGTGCAGGTGCTTGTTCAGGCGTTGTCGTCTCCGGGAGCGTTTCGGTGTTTGTTCCTGTTTTACTCCTGGGCGGGCACGGGAGGAGGACCGATCCCCCCGGGAAGGGGGTGGTCGCGGGGTGCGCCGGTGGCGGGTAGGGGATGATCGGTGTCGGAGGGGTGTGTGTGTTGCCGGAGGGTGCCAGGTCCCGCAGGGAGACTGTGTCCTGTCGGCCGTTGGGGTAGACCGCATGTAGGCGTACTGCGGGTTCGCATGGAGAAGGTGAACCCTCTCGACCAACAGGTCCGATTTGTGCGCCCGGAGCACGATGGGTCCTGGGGCCGCCAGCCAGATCGACAGCGACGTTCCGGAGGAGGACTTCCTGGGGAAGACAAGGAGGCGCTCATGAGGCGTTTGGTTAGTGGTGGTACACAGCAGCGACCGGATGGAGTGGAGAGCGTCCGGGAGGACCTCCTGCCACTGGGAAACTGGGAGATCCCTGGACCGTAGGGCCAGTAGGACGGTCTTCCAGACCATGCCGTTCTCCCTCTCTACTTGCCCGTTCCCCCGGGGGTTGTAGCTGGTCGTCCTGCTCGAGGCTATGCCCTTGCTGAGCAGGAACTGGCGCAGCTCGTCACTCATGAAGGAGGACCCCCTGTCGCTATGGATATACGCGGGGCAACCGAACAGTGTGAATATGGTGCCAAGGGTTTTAATGACTGTGGCCGCTGTCATGTCGGGGCAGGGGATGGCGAAGGGGAAACGGGAGTACTCGTCCACCACGTTCAGGAAGTATGCGTTGCGGTCAGTGGAGGGGAGGGGCCCTTTGAAATCCAAACTGAGGCGTTCAAAGGGGCGGGAAGTCTTGATCAGGTGCGCTCTATCCGGCCTGAAAAAGTACGGTTTGCACTCTGCGCAGATGTGGCAGTTCCTGGTGACTGTACGGACCTCCTCCACAGAGTAGGGGAGGTTGCGGGACTTTACAAAATGGTAGAATCGAGTGACCCCCGGGTGGCAGAGGTCCTCGTGGAGGGCTTGGAGGCGGTCTATTTGTGCGTTGGCACATGTGCCGCGGGATAGGGCATCGGACAGCTCGTTCAGCTTTCCGGGATGGTACAAGATCTCATAGTTGAAGGTGGAGAGCTCGATCCTCCACCTTAAGATCTTGTCATTTTAAATTTTGCCCTGCTGTGCATTATCGAACATGAAGGCTACCGACCGTTGGTCGATGAGGAGAGTGAATCTCCTGCCGGCCAGGTAATGCCTCCAATGTCGCACAGCTTCCACTATGGCTTGGGCTTCCTTTTCCACTGAGGAGTGGCGGATTTCTGAGGCGTGGAGGGTCCGGGAGAAAAAGGCCAAGGGTCTGCCCGCTTGGTTAAGGGTGGCCGCCAGAGCTACGTCGGATGCGCCGCTCTCGACCTGGAAGGGGAGGGACTAATCGATGGCGCGCATCGTGGCCTTTGCGATATCCGCTTTGATGCGGCTGAAGGCCTGGCGAGCCTCTGTTAACAGGGGGAAGGTAGTGGACTGTATTAGCGGGCGGGCCTTGTCTGCATACTGGGGGACCCACTGGGCGTAATATGAAAAGAAACCCAGGCAACGTTTCAGGGCTTTGGAGCAGTGGGGGAGGGGAAATTCCATAAGTGGGCGCATGCGTTCGGGGTCGGGGCCTATTATCCTATTGCGCCTATTGCGCACTACGTATCCCAGGATGGCCAACCGGTTTGTGCTAAAAACGCACTTTTCCTCGTTGTATGTGAGGTTCAGGGCGTTAGTGGTCTGGAGGAACTTTTGGAGGTTGGCGTCGTGGTCCTGCTGATCGTGGCCGCAGATGGTTACGTTGTCGAGATACGGGAACGTGGCCTGCAACCCGTGCTGGTCAACCATTCGGTCCATCTCCCATTGGAAGACCGAGACCCCGTTTGTGACACCAAATGGAACCCTTAGGAAGTGGTATAGACGCCCGTCTGCCTCGAAGGCTGTGTACTTGCAGTCACCTGGGCGGATGGGGAGCTGGTGGTAGGCGGACTTGAGGTCCACGGTGGAAAAGACCTTGTACTGGGCAATCCGATTGACCATGTCGGATATGCGGGAGAGAGGGTACGCATCTAGCTGCGTGTACCTGTTGATGGTCTGACTATAGTCTACGACCATCCTTTGCTTCTCCCCGGTCTTTACTACTACCACCTGGGCTCTCCAGGTACTATTGCTGGCCTGGATTATACCTTCCTTCAGCAACCGCTGGACTTCAGACCGAATAAATATCCGGTCCTGGGCGCTGTACCGTCTGCTCCTAGTGGCGACGGGTTTGCAATCCGGGGTGGGGTTTGCAAACAAGGACGGCGGTTCAACCTTGAGAGTTGCGAGGCCGCAGATAGTGAGTGGGGGTATTGGGCCGCCGAATTGGAATGTTAGGCTCTGCAGGTTACACTGGAAATCTAATCCCAGTAATGTGGGCGCGCAGAGTTGGGAAAGGACGTAGAGCCTGTAGTTCTTAAACTCCCTCCCTTGCACCGTTAGGTTCACGATGCAGAACCCTTTGATCTCTACGGAGTGGGATCCTGCAGCTAGGGAAATCTTTTGCGTGCTTGGATGGATGGTCAAAAAACAGCGTCTTACCGTGTCTGGGTGAATAAAACTTTCAATGCTCCCACAGTCGATCAGGCATGGCGTCTCAAATCCGTTGACCAGCACCGTTGTTGTCGTCGTCTGGAGCGTCCGGGGCCGCGATTGATCCAGTGTCACCGAAGCCAGTCGTGGTAGTAGTGTTGCGGCGTCTTCTTCGGACCCCGAGGAGCCGTCGATGCTGGGGTCCTTTGTTGTCAACCAAGATGGTGGCGTCCATGAATCGCACGCGGCCGGGGGTGGACAAAATGGCCGCCCCCATGGATCGCACGTGGTCGGGGATGGACAAAATGGCCACCCCCATGAATCGCACGTGGCTGGGGGTCACAAGATGGCGGCGCCCATCCTCCTCTCGTGGTGCCCGGGACCCAAAATGGTGGCACCCGCGGGTCGCACATGGGGCGCTGGGGGGGTTGGGGAGCGTTTGGGATGTGCTGGGCTCGTTCTTCTCCGGGGATTGCGGCGACCCCCCGGGACCGGCACACTGCCGTTTAATGGCCCTTCTTGCCGCAGCTTTTACAAATAGCTGCGCGGGCCGGGCAGCGCTGCCGGGGGTGTTTCGCTTGTCCACAGAAATAGCAGTGGGCCCCCGTGGGATGGTCTGGCGCTTTAACCGCGCAAGCTTGCGAGGGGGGGGTTTGTCGCGACGGGGGTCCACGGAGCCCAAGGGGCTGCCGCGCGGTCGGGGCCGTAGGCGCGGGCGTTTTGCGAGGCCACATCTAGGGAAGCTGCAAGGGCCCGTGCCTCTGAGAGTCCTAGCGACTCTCTTTCTAAACGTCTTTGGCGGATTTGGGGAGAGTTCATACCTGCCACAAATGCATCGCGAATTAGCATGTCCGTGTGTTCGATCGCGTTCACCGGCGGGCAGCTGCAGCCCCGTCCCAAAATTAGCAGCGCGGCGGAGAATTCTTCTAGCGATTCTCCGGGACTTTGCCGTCTCGTCGCGAGTTGGTGGCGCGCGTAGACCTGGTTAACGGGCCGAACGTAGATGCCCTTCAGCAATGCGAGCGCCGTCGGGAAATCCTCTGCATCTTCTATGAGAGGGTAAATTTCCGGGCTTACCCTCGAATGCAGGACCTGCATTTTCTGGTCTTCTGTGATCCGGCCGGGGGCCGTTTGGAGGTAGCCTTCAAAGCACGCTTGCCAGTGTTTAAATACTGCTGCCGAGTTCGCTGCGTGGGGGCTGATCCGCAGGCATTCCGGGGCGATCCGGAGCTGCATAGTCTTTTAAGCTCGCTTAATAAATTGTAGCGCACAATGACTTACGAGAGAGACGAGAAGTGATGAAGTCGATTCAGGCTTTATTAAGCGAGACTTGTCCCTAGCAGCTCAGCAACAGAATGAAGCTGCGGGGAGAAGCTCGGGTTCTTATACTCCGCCTTCAGGTCGGAGCCAGGAGTCGGCAGCCAACCAGGACCCTGGATCTGTCAGCCAATAGCATCATGGCTTCACAGTCCCACATGACCCCTAATACATACCACCATAAGACCCAGAGTCCTCAACCGTTCCTCATACGACAAGCTCTTCATTCCAGGGATCATTCTTGTGAACCTCCTCTGGACACTTTCCAAGGCCAGCACATCCTTCCTTAGATACGGGATTCAAAACTGCTCACAATACTCCAAATGGGGTCTGACCAGAGCCTTATATAGCCTCAGAAATACATCCCTGGTCTTGTATTCTAGCCCTCTCAACATGAATGCTAACATTACATTTACCTTCCTAACTGCCGACTGAACCTGCACGTTAACCTTAAGAGAATCGTGAACAAGGACTCCCAAGTCCCTTTGTGCTTCTGATTTCCTAAGCATCTTCCCATTTAGAAAATAGTCTATGCCTCCATTTCTCCTTCCACAGTGCATAACCTGTTATAACCTGCCTACGTACCATTGGCTGGGGACTAATGACTATCCCATAATCCTGTGGGAGTATGAGCTTCCCCAATGAGGGGGGCGGAGAAACCACTACAAAATTCCTAGTATAAATAAAGCTGGCCAGTTCAGGAACCAGCAGGAAGGAGTATGTAGCAAGGGAAGTTACTGCTACTGTTATGTATATATGTTATAGTAAATAAATGTTATTACTTTGTATCCTTAAAACCCGTGCTGGATTCTTCGTGGCCCTTACAAAATAACCTCACACTTTTCCACATTGTATTCCATCTGCCACTTCTTTGCCCATTCTCCTAGCCTGTCCAAGTCCTTCTGCAGCCCTCTTGCTTCCTCAATACTACTTGACCCTCTACAGATCTGTATATCATCTGCAAACTTAGCAACAGTGCCTTCATTTCCTTGTTCCAGATCATTAATGTATATTGGGAAAAGTTGTGGTCCCAGCACAGGCCCCTGAGGCACACCATTAGTCACCGGCTGCCACCCTGAAAAAGACCCCTTTATCCCCACTCTCTGCCTTCTGCCAGTCAGCCAATCCTCTACCCATGCCAGGATTTTACCTTTAACACCATGGGCTCTTAACTTATTTAACAGTCTCCTATGCGGCACCTTGTCAAAGGCCTTCTGGAAATCTAAATAAATCATGTCCACTGGTTCTCCTTTGTCTAACGTCCTTGTTACTTCCTCAAAGAACTCTAACAGATTTTTCAGACATGACCTACTCTTGGCGAAGCGATGCTGACTCATCCCTTCTTTATTATGCACTTCCAAGTACTCCGCGATCTCATCTTTAATAACAGACTCTAAACTCTTACCAATGACCGAATCAGGCTAACCGGCCTATAATTTCCGGTCTTCTGTCTCCCTCTCTTCTTAAACAGTGGTGTTACATTAGCCACTTTCCAGTCCTCTGGGACCCTTCCTGCCTCCAGTGATTCCTGAAAGATCACCACCAATGCCTCGACAATCTCCTCAGCTATCTCTTTTAGAACCCTGGGGTGTAGTCCATCCGGTCCACGTGATTCATCCACCTTCAGACCTTTTAGTTTCCCCAGAACCTTCTCCTTAGTAATGGTCACTGCACTCACTCTGCCCCCTGGTTCTCCTGGAGTTCTGGCATCTCACTGGTGTCCTCCACTGTGAAGACTGATAAAAAGTAACTATTCAGTTCGTCTGCCTTTTAATTTGTTTCCTAATATTACTTCTCCAGGCTCAATTTCCAGTGGTTCAATGTCTATTTTTGCCTCTCTCTTACCTTTTATGTTTGAAAAAAACACTTCCTATCTTCCTTTATATTACTAGCTAACTTGCACACATACTTCATCTTCTCCCCCCCTTATTGCTTTTTTAGTTATCCTCTGCTCACTTTTAAAGGCTTCCCAATCCTCTGGATTCCCACTAATCCTGTCCATTTTGTATGCTTTTTCTTTAGCTTTTATGCTGTCCTTGACTTTCTGCGTCAGCCATGAATGCCTTGTCCTCCCCTTAGCATGTTTTCTCCTCCTTGGGATGAATTTCTGTTGTGCCTCCCAAATAACCCCCCCAAACTCCTGCCATTGCTGTTCCACTGTCTTCCCTGCTAGGCTCCTTTTCCAATTAACTCCGGCCAGCTCCTCCCTCATGTCTTTGTAACTACTCTTATTTAATTGTAATACCGTTACATCTGATTGCAGCTTCTCCCTCTCAAACTGCAGGGTAAATTCTATCATATTTACATCACTGCTCCCTAAGGGCTCCTTCACCTTAATTTCCCTAATCAAGTCTGCCTCATTACACATCACTAAATCCAGAATTGCCTGTTCCCTTGTAGGCGAGCAGTGCAGGTACGTGTACGGCAGCTGGAGCAGCACAGAGCACTCTGGCACCGTGCTGGCCCCCTGTGGGCTAAGGATCGCTGGGCCAAGAGGCCCATTGACGCCGGCGTGAAACACTCCGGTGTATACGCTGGCGTCAACACCTAGCCGCGTTTTTAGAGAGTCCCGGCCTAGATTTTTACTATAAAATTAAATGCTAAATACTAATCTCTGCCCTCAGGCTTAGTTACTCCTCCGCCTAGTTTATTGATAAGATTAATTACATTTCTTTTTCAATGTTTTTTTTTAACCAATTTAACAGATTAACAGTTACAAGCCAGAAGAAGGAAAACAAAACGATACCAAAAACGCACCTCCTCCCACTCTGCACCGATTTACCTCACTGCATCAAATTACCAAGTTTCAACCTCACTTTAGCTGTCTCCTCACTCAGGATGTCTCGACTTCACCGTGCGCAAAGCTAACTGAGTGCGCTTTGTGTCTGTGTTTATATAGGAGAGATTAAGCAGTTTGGACTGATACTCACTGGAGTTTAGAAGATTGAGTGCGGATTGTCATGATATGCAGACATGCACATAATGAGATACAGACAGGCAGCTAATGAACACAGAGAACAGGACATAACCAATCAGCAGGCAGGACACTTGGGGGTGGTTTCCCACTATTAAAGGCATGAGGCACTCACACTCCACCTCTTTCACCTAGGGACATTTACAGAGTGAGTCCGGTGTATATATCGCGTAACGCCTACAGCACGTGGCTAAGAGTTAGTCTGGTTCAGTCAGACAGAGTAATCACACTTAGGTTAGCAGAGAGTTGAACTCACAGAGAACTGTGCTAACTGTGTAACAGGTTCAATAAATCAAATTGAACTAACTTCAAGGTCTGGAGTCTATTTCAGTTATAGCTGCATCCAGTTGCAGCCCGTGTTATCCCAGTGTGCTTAACACGACAGGGATCTGATCGAGGTGTATAAAATACTAAAAGGGATTGTGAAAGTAAACGTAGACTAGATGTTCCCCTTTGTACAGCAATCTAGAATGAGAGGTCACATATATAGGTTGAGAGGCGGTAGATTTAGAACTGAGATGAGGAGGAACTACTTCTCGCAGAGGGTGGTAAATTTGTGCAGCTCGTTGCCCCATAGTGCAGTAGACTCGGAGTCATTTCATGGTTTCAAGAAGGAGATAGAGGTATTTCTGATTTTAAAAACGGGTTAAAGCGATATGGGGAACAGGTAGTGAGGTGGATTTGAGACCAGGAAGAGATCAGCTATGATCTGATTGAATGGCGAGCAGGCTCAAAGGGCTCAATTTCCTACTTCTGCTCCTAATTCCAATCTTCCTATGTTCCTACCTGCCATCTTAGTTGAGAAATAGTGAGCAAGAGGGCTAGTGTTGTATTGCAAGGCAAGCGATGAGGCTGTGTTTGATCACAACAGTGATTTATTTAACTAAGAACTATATACACAGGACAACACAACTACTACTACACAGGCCTTGTGGGGATTTTCCCAGCCCTGGGCCGGGCCGGAAAATCCCCGAGAATGGGCCATGCCGCCCCGACGCCGGCACGCGATTCTCCAGAGTGCGGAGAATCGGCGCCATTGGCGCCGGCGTGGTTGGCGTGGTACTGGTCATGGGCCGCTCTATGCGGCCGGACCGCTGGTTCTCCGGCCCGGATGGGCCGCGCGGCCATAAGAAAAGAGCCGAGTCCCGCTGGCGCCGTTCTAACCTGCTCTGGGCCAGCGGGACCTCGGCGTGTAAGGGTCGGGTGGCGGCCTTTGGGAGGGAGGGGGGGGTCCGACCCTGGGGGGGGGGGGGGGCCTCCGATGTGGCCTGGCCCGCGATCGGGGCCCACCGATCGGCAGGCCGGCCTCTTGTGGCTGGGGGCCTCCTTTCCAACGCACCAGCCCCTGCACCATGTTGCGTCGGGGCTGGCACGTTGAAGGAGGCCACTGCGCATGCGTGCGTTGGCGCCGGCGCCACTGCGCATGTCCTCGTTGGCGCAAGCACAACTGCGGATGCGGGGATCCCGCGGCGCACAGTTCGCGCCGGGATCTGCAGCCGGAGCTGCGTGAGTGTCCATGCCGTCGTAAACACCGTCGCATTTTACGACTAATTCTGGCTCCTGCAGGGGGCCATCACGGCGCAGGAGCGGTTCGCGTGGGATCTGCAGCTGGAGCGGCGCAAACCGCTCCTGAGCCGTGCTGGCCCCCTGTAGGGGCCAGAATTAGTCGTAGGAGTGGCCTGTTCACGCCGTCATAAAACGCGATGGCGTTTGCAACGGCATGGACACTCTGCCGCGGGATTGGAGAATCCCGGCCCTTGGTCCCACGACTCCTGGGCTAGCCAGGTCCGCGCTTGAACAGCTGATAGCCTAACGTTCGCGCCCTCCGTTCCATAGGCTCAGAGCCTGTCATGTAGCCCACGAGGTATTGCCCCTTAAAGAGGCAACACTACCACATCACTCCTCCCCATTCCCTTATAGGTCCTTGAGATACAAAAAAATTAAAACTCTTATTTACAATTATATATGTTTAAAGAGGATTAATGGAAGGAAGGTCAAAACAAATTTCATAAAGTAAGTTTACCAGGTGACTTCCTAACTCTTGGCAAACGTCTCAACTTTGCCACTGGCTCTTGGAGGCACCTGAGTCTACAAGGGCAGGTAAATTGGGTGAGTCAGAAGTAGGGGCAGTACAAAGAACAAAGAAATGTACAGCACAGGAACAGGCCCTTCGGCCCTCCAAGCCCGTGCCGACCATGCTGCCCGACTAAACTACAATCTTCTACACTTCCTGGGTCCGTATCCCTCTATTCCCATCCTATTCATGTATTTGTCAAGATGCCCCTTAAATGTCACTATCGTCCCTGCTTTCACTACCTCCTCCGGTAGCGAGTTCCAGGCACCCACTACCCTCTGTGTAAAAAACGTGCCTCGTACATCTCCTCTAAATCTTGCCCCTCTCACCTTAAACCTATGCCCCCTAGTAATTGACCCCTCTACCCTGGGGAAAAGCCTCTGACTATCCACTCTGTCTATGCCCCTCATAATTTTGTAGACCTCTATCAGGTCGCCCCTCAACCTCCGTTGTTCCAGTGAGAACAAACCGAGTTTATTCAACCGCTCCTCATAGCTAATGCCCTCCATACTAGGCAACATCCTGGTAAATCTCTTCTGCACCCTCTCTAAAGCCTCCACATCCTTCTGGTAATGTGGCGACCAGAATTGAACACTATACTCCAAGTGTGGCCTAACTAAGGTTCTATACAGCTGCAACATGACTTGCCAATTCTTATACTCAATGCCCCGGCCAATGAAGGCAAGCATGCCGTATGCCTTCTTGACTACCTTCTCCACCTGTGTTGCCCCTTCCTGTGACACGTGGACCTGTACACCTAGATCTCTCTGTCTTTCAATACGCTTGAGCGTTCTACCATTCACTGTATATTCCCTACCTGCATTAGACCTTCCAAAATGCAGTACCTCACATTTGTCCGGATTAAACTCCATCTGCCATCTCTCCGCCCAAGTCTCCAAACAATCTAAATCCTGCTGTACCATCTGACAGTCCTCATCGCTATCCGCAGTTCCACTCACCTTTGTGTCGTCTGCAAACTTACTAATCAGACCAGTTACATTTTCCTCCAAATCATTTATATATACTACAAACAGCAAAGGTCCCAGTACTGATCCCTGCGGAACACCACTGGTCACAGCCCTCCAATTAGAAAAGCATCCTTCCATTGCTACTCTCTGCCTTCTATGACCTAGCCAGTTCTGTATCCACCTTGCCAGCTCACCCCTGATCCCGTGTGACTTCACCTTTTGTACTAGCCTACCATGAGGGACCTTGTCAAAGGCCTTACTGAAGTCCATATAGACAACATCCACTGCCCTACCTGCATCAATCATCTTTGTGACCTCCTCGAAAAACTCTATCAAGTTAGTGAGACACGACCTCCCCTTCACAAAACCATGCTGCCTCTCACTAATACGTCCATTTGCTTCCAAATGGGAGTAGATCCTGTCTCGAAGAATTCGCTCCAGTAATTTCCCTACCACTGAAGTAAGGCTCACCGGCCTGTAGTTCCCTGGATTATCCTTGCTATCCTTCTTAAACAGAGGAACAACATTGGCTATTCTCCAGTCCTCCAGGACATCACCTGAAGACAGTGAGGATCCAAAGATTTCTGTCAAGGCCTCAGCAATTTCCTCTCCAGCCTCCTTCAGTATTCTGGGGTAGATCCCATCAGGCCCTGGGGACTTATCTACCTTAATATTTTTTAGACGCCCAACACCTCGTCTTTTTGGATCTCAATGTGACCCAGGCTATCTACACACCCTTCTCCAGACTCAACATCTACCAATTTCTTCTCTTTGGTGAATACTGATGCAAAGTATTCATTTAGTACCTCGCCCATTTCCTCTGGCTCCACACATAGATTCCCTTGCCTATCCTTCAGTGGGCCAACCCTTTCCCTGGCTACCCTCTTGCTTTTTATGTACGTGTAAAAAGCCTTGGGATTTTCCTTAACCCTATTTGCCAATGACTTTTCGTGAACCCTTCTAGCCCTCCTGACTCCTTGCTTAAGTTCCTTCCTACTTTCCTTATATTCCACACAGTATTGATTACCTCTTCAATTCCTTCTCTGGCCCCTGATGATTCCCCTTTTTAGCGCACAATGACTTACGAGAGAGACGAGTAGTGATGAAGTCGATGAGGCTTTATTAAGCAAGACTTGTCCCCAGCAGTTCAGCAACAGAATGAAGCAGCGGGCAGAAGCTCGGGTTCTTATACTCCGCCTTCAGGGCGGAGCCAGGAGTCAACAGCCAACCAGGACCCGGGATCTGTCAGCCAATAGCATCACGGCTTCACAGTCCCATATGACCCCTAATACATACCACCACATTCACCCCTTGTTAAAAAGGAACCCGGCGGGGTGGTGGTTCGCATGGTGGTAGGGGTTTACTAGGCTGGTCCTGGGAGGAAAATTTCGGGCATGTTACTACAGTTTTAGCCCTACACTGGGCTATGTACAAAGTTTGTGAAACTATTTACAATATTAGTAAGAGAAAAAATTTTTTTTTGTTACAATCCAACAACATTCTTGGTGTCATGCCGATGCCACGAGTCGAGCGGGCGGTCTGGTCTTCCTCGTCGATCGCCTCAGCCCCGGTGGTGGTGCAGGTGCTTGTTCAGGCATTGTCGTCTCCGGGAGCGTTTCGGTGTTCGTTCCTGTTTCACTCCTGGGCGGGCACGGGAGGAGGACCGATCCTCCCGGGAAGGGGGCGGTCGCGGGGTGCGCCGGTGGTAGGGAGGGGATGATCGGTGTCGGGGGGGGTGTGTGTGTTGCCGGCGGGCGCCAGGTCCCGCAGGGAGACCGTGTCCTGTCGGCCATCGGGGTACGCCACGTAGGCGTACTGCGGGTTCGCGTGGAGAAGGTGAACCCTCTCGACCAACGGGTCCGATTTGTGTGCCCGCACATGTTTCCGGAGCAAGATGGGTCATGGGGCCGCCAGCCAGGTCGGCAGTGACGTTCCGGAGGAGGACTTCCTGGGGAAGACAAGGAGGCGCTCATGAGGCGTTTGGTTAGTGGTGGTACACAGCAGCGACCGGATGGAGTGGAGAGCATCCAGGAGTACCTCCTGCCACCGGGAAACTGGGAGATCCCTGGTCCGTAGGGCCAGCAGGACGGTCTTCCAGACCGTGCCGTTCTCCCTCTCTACTTGCCCATTTCCCCGGGGGTTGTAGCTGGTCGTCCTGCTTGAGGCTATGCCCTTGCAGAGCAGGAACTGGCGCAGCTCGTCACTCATGAAGGAGGACCCCCTGTCGCTATGGATATATGCGGGGCAACCGAACAGTGTGAATATGGTGCCAAGGGCTTTAATGACTGTGGCCGCGAAGGGGAAACGAGAGTACTCGTCCACCACGTTCAGGAAGTATGCGTTGCGGTCGGTGGAGGGGAGGGGCCCTTTGAAATCCAAACTGAGGCGTTCAAAGGGGCGGGAAGCCTTGATCAGGTGCGCTCTATCCGGCCTGAAAAAGTGCGGTCTGCACTCTGCGCAGATGTGGCAGTTCCTGGTGACTGTATGGACCTCCTCCACAGAGTAGGGGAGGTTGCGGGACTTTACAAAATGGTAGAATCGAGTGACCCCCGGGTGGCAGAGGTCCTCGTGGAGGGCTTGGAGGCGGTCTATTTGTGCGTTGGCACATGTGCCGCGGGATAGTGCATCGGACGGCTCGTTCAGCTTTCCGGGACGGTACAAGATCTCGTAGTTGAAGGTGGAGAGCTCGATCCTCCACCTTAAGATCTTGCCATTTTTAATTTTGCCCCGCTGTGCATTATCGAACATGAAGGCTACCGACCGTTGGTCGGTGAGGAGAGTGAATCTCCTGCCGGCCAGGTAATGCCTCCAATGTCGCACAGCTTCTACTATGGCTTGGGCTTCCTTTTCCACTGAGGAGTGGCGGATTTCTGAGGCGTGGAGGGTTCGGGAGAAAAAGGCCACGGGTCTGCCCGCTTGGTTAAGGGTGGCCGCCAGAGCTACGTCGGATGCGTCGCTCTCGACCTGGAGGGGGAGGGACTCGTCGATGGCGCGCATCGTGGCCTTTGCGATATCCGCTTTGATGCGGCTGAAGGCCTGGCGAGCCTGTCGACAGGGGGAAGGTAGTTGTCTGTATTAGCGGGCGGGCCTTGTCTGCATACTGGGGGACCCACTGGGCGTAATATGAAAAGAACCCCAGGCAACGTTTCAGGGCTTTGGAGCAGTGGGGGAGGGGAAATTCCATAAGGGGGCGCATGCGTTCAGGTTCGGGGCCTATTATCCCATTGCGCACTACGTATCCCAGGATGGCCAACCGGTTTGTGCTAAAAACGCACTTTTCCTCGTTGTATGTGAGGTTCAAGGCGTTAGCGGTCTGGAGGAATTTTTGGAGGTTGGCGTTGTGGTCCTGCTGATCGTGGCCGCAGATGGTTACGTTGTCGAGATACGGGAACGTGGCCTGCAACCCATGCTGGTCAACCATTCGGTCCATCTCCCGTTGGAAGACCGAGACCCCGTTCATGACACCAAATGGGACCCTTAGGAAGTGGTATAGACGCCCGCCTGCCTAGAAGGCTGTGTACTTGTGGTCACCTGGGCGGATGGGGAGCTGGTGGTAGGCGGACTTGAGGCCCACGTGGAGAAAACCTTATACTGGGCAATCCGATTTACCATGTCGGATATGCGGGGGAGAGGGTACGCGTCTAGCTGTGTGTACCTGTTGATGGTCTGGCTATAGTCTATGACCATCCTTTGCTTCTCCCCGGTCTTTACTACTACCACCTGGGCTCTCCAGGGACTATTGCTGGCCTGGATTATGCCTTCCTTCAGCAACCGCTGGACTTCAGACCGAATAAATATCCGGTCCTGGGCGCTGTACCGTCTGCTCCTAGTGGCGACGGGTTTGCAATCCGGGGTGAGGTTTGCAAATAAGGACGGCGGTTCAACCTTGAGAGTTGCGAGGCCGCAGATAGTGAGTGGGGGTATTGGGCCGCCGAATTGAAATGTTAGGCTCTGCAGGTTACACTGGAAATCTAATCCCAATAATGTGGGTGCGCAGAGTTGGGGGAGGACGTAGAGCCTGTAGTTTTCAAACTCCCTCCCTTGCACCGTTAGGTTCGCAATGCAGAACCCTTTGATCTCTACGGAGTGGGATCCTGCAGCTAGGGAAATCTTTTGCGTACTTGGATGGATGGTCAGAAAACAGCGTCTTACCGTGTCTGGGTGAATTAAACTTTTGGTGTCTGGAGCGTCCGGGGCCGTGATTGATCCAGAGTCACCGAAGCCGGTCGTGCTCGTAGTGTCGCGGCGTCTTCTTCGGACCCCTTGGAGCCGTCGATGCTGGGGTCCTTTGTTGTCATCCAAGATGGCGGCGTCCATGAATCGCACGCGGCCGGGGGTAGACAAAATGGCCGCCCCCATGGATCGCACGTGGTCGGGGGTGGACAAAATGGCCGCCCCCATGAATCGCACGTGGCTGGGGGGTCACAAGATGGCGGCGCCCATCCTCCCCTCATGGTGCCCGGACCCAAAATGGCGGCGCCCGCGGGTCGCACATGGGGCGCTGGGGGGGTTGGGGAGCGTTTGGGATGTGCTGGGCTCGTTCTTCTCCGGGGATTGCGGCGACCCCCCGGGACTGGCACACAGCCGCGTAATGGCCCTTCTTGCCGCAGCTTTTACAAATAGCTGCGCGGGCCGGGCAGCGCTGCCGGGGGTGTTTCGCTTGCCCGCAGAAATAGCAGCGGGCCCCCCCGGGATGGTCTGGCGCTTTAACCGCGCAAGCCTGTGAGGGGGGGGTTTGTCGCGACGGGGGTCCACGGAGCCCAAGGGGCTGCCGCGCGGTCGGGGCCATAGGCGCTGGCGTTTTGCGAGGCCACATCTAGGGAAGCTGCAATGGCCCGTGCCTCTGAGAGTCCTAACGACTCTCTTTCTAAAAGTATTTGGCGGATTTGGGGAGAGTTCATACCTGCCACAAAAGCATCGCGAATTAGCATGTCCGTGTGTTCGATCGCATTCACCGGCGGGCAGCTGCAGCCCCGTCCCAAAATTAGCAGCGCGGCGTAGAATTCTTCTAGCGATTCTCCGGGACTTTGCCGTCTCGTTGCAAGTTGGTAGCGCGCGTAGACCTGGTTCACGGGGCGAACGTAGATGCTCTTCAGTAATGCGAGCGCCGTCGGGAAATCCTCTGCGTCTTCTATGAGAGGGTAAATTTCCGGGCTTACCCTCGAATGCAGGACCTGCATTTTCTGGTCTTCTGTGATCCGGCAGGGGGCCGTTCGGAGGTAGCCTTCAAAACATGCTTGCCAGTGTTTAAATACTGCTGCCGAGTTCGCTGCGTGGAGGCTGATTCGCAGGCATTCCGAAAAGCTCCCGGAGATGGCATTCTGTTGCTGAACTGCTGGGGACAAGTCTCGCTTAATAAATTGTAGCGCTCAATGACTTACGAGAGAGCCGAGTAGTGATGAAGTCGATGAGGCTTTATTAAGCGAGACTTGTCCCCAGCAGTTCAGCAACAGAATGAAGTGGTGGGGAGAAGCTCGGGTTCTTATACTCCGCCTTCAGGGCGGAGCCAGGAGTCAACAGCCAACCAGGACCCGGGATCTGTCAGCCAATAGCATCACGGCTTCACAGTCCAACATGACCCCTAATACATACCACCACACCCTTAAAAAGGTCTTGGTTCTAAAACAACTGCCTCGGTATACTGGTAGCTGGAATTGGGTCCATCTGCTGCTTTGTGGGGACTACAGTTTCTCTCTGTGGTATTATAGGTATTACGGTACCTGAGAGGCTAAAGTACCAGTGGTAGAACTTGTATGCTTGCTATTGGCTAGAGTGTATAATAGCTCTGCCCTGATAGGCGGGGTATAAGAACCCATGCCACCCCAGCAGCCCTCATTCTGTACCTGAGCTGCTGGGGGAAACATCTAGCTTATTAAAGCCTTCAGTTGGACTACAACCTCGCTTTAGTGGTCATTGATCGTGCATCAATTTAATAAGCTAGATTTTTAAGAAGAAAGGATGGAGCTCCGAATCAAGCCCGAGTGTCTGCAACTCAGCCCCCACGCGGCGAACGCAGCGACAATCTTTAAGCACTGGCTGGCGTGTTTTAAAGGGTATCTCGAGACAGCCGAAAACGCACCCACGGGAGAGCAGAAACTGCATGTCCTGCACTCAAGGGTGAGCCCGGAGATTTACACCCTCATCGAGGAAGCGGAAGACTTCGATGCAGCAATTGAGCTGCTAAAAGGACACTATATTCGCCCGGTAAACCAGGTCTACGCCCGGCACCTGCTTGCAGCAAGACGGAAAACCCCTGGGGAATCGTTGGAGGAATTCTACCGTGCACTCCTGGTGCTGGGCAGAAGCTGCGGCTGCCCGCAAGTTTCGGCGAGCGAACACCACGGAACTCTTAGTCCGGGACGCTTTCATGGCAGGTATGCTTTCATCACAAATCCGCCAGCGCCTGTTAGAGAAGGACACCCTGGGTCTCAGGGAGGCATGGGCCCTTGCAGACTCCCTGGATGTGGCCTCCAGGAACGTCCGCGCCTACGTTCCCAACCGCGCGGCAGCCCCCTTGGCAGTGTGGAACCCCGCAGCGGCCGACCCCGAGCCTTCCCCCGTTCCCCCGCAGGCCTGCGCTGCAAGGCGGCCTGGCAACCCCGAGGGGCCCCTCTGTTACTTTTGCAGGCAGGCCAAGCACCCCCGCCAGCGCTGCCCGGCCCGCACATCCACCTGCAAGGGATGCAGCAAAAAGGGCCATTTCGTGGGGGTATGTCAGGCCCGAGCGGTGGCTGCGGTCTCCAGCGGCGAATCCGGAACGACACCACAAACTTCTCAACGGGCCCCGTGTGGCCAGCGGTCGCCGCTACCCCCTTATCCCAGGGCCACGTGCGGACCCCGTGCGCCGCCATCTTGTTCCACGGACGCCACGCTTGAGGGATGGGCGCAGCCATTTTGTGCACCACGGCCATGTGCGACCTATGGGAGACGCCATCTTGGATGAACCCCCAGGACCCCAGCTCGGCCGACCACACACTGCCTGAACAGAATTCCCAACTACTGCGATTGGCCTCAGTGACTCTGGATCAGTCTCAACCTCGAACACTCTCAAACGCTACGACAACCGTTTTCATCAACGGGCAAGAGACGTCCTGCCTAATTGACTCTGGGAGCACGGAGACCTTCATACACCCCGACACGGTAAGGCGCTGTTCCCTCCTCATCCACCCTGTTAATCAAAAAATCTCACTGGCCTCCGGTTCCCACTCAGTGGAGATAAAGGGGTTTTGCTTAGCAAACCTCACAGTCCAGGGAAGGGAGTTCAAAAATTTCTGTCTCTACGTCCTTCCCCACCTCTGCGCGGCTACACTCCTGGGTTTAGACTTCCAGTGTAACCTTCAAAGTCTGACCTTCCAATTCGGCGGCCCTATACCCCCCCGTACTGTCTGCGGCCTCGTGACCCTCAAGGTCGATCCGCCTTCCCTGTTTGCGAACCTCACCCCGGATTGCAAACCTGTCGCCACCAGGAGCAGATGCTACAGTGCCCAGGACCGGAACTTTATTAGGTCAGAGGTCCAAAGGCTACTGAGGGAAGAGGTCATTGAAGCCAGTAACAGCCCCTGGAGAGCTCAAGTAGTGGTGGTGAAGACCGGGGAGAAGCATAGGATGGCCATCGACTACAGTCAGACCATCAACAGGTTTACGCAGCTGGACGCATACCCCCTCCCCCGCATATCTGACCTGGTAAACATGATCGCGCATTATAAGGTCTTCTCCATGGTGGATCTCAAGTCCGCTTACTACCAGTTCCCCATCTGCACTAGTGACCGCAAATACACTGCCTTCGAGGCAGACGGGCGGCTCTATCACTTCTTAAGGGTTCCCTTTGGTGTCACTAATGGAGTCTCGGTCTTCCAGCGCGAGTTGGACTGAATGGTTGACCGGCACGGTTTACGGGCAACATTCCCGTATCTCGATAATGTCACCATCTGCGGCCACGACCAGCAGGACCACGACACCAACCTCCGAAAATTTCTCCAGACCGCTAAAATCCTTAACCTAACATACGATAAGGATAAATGTGTGTTTAGCACCGACCGTCTAGCCATTCTCGGCTACGTAGTGCGAAATGGAGTTATAGGCCCCGACCATGAAAGCATGCGCCCCCTTATGGAGTTCCCCCTCCCTCACTGCTCTAAGGCCCTAAAACACTGCCTAGGGTTTTATAGCTACTATGCCCAGTGGGTCCCCAACTATGCGGACAAGGCCCGTCCCCTGATCCAATCCACAGTTTTCCCCATGTCGATAGAGGCCCGCCAGGCCTTCAGCTGCATCAAAGCAGACATTGCAAAGGCCACGATGCACGCCATCGACGAGTCCCTCCCCTTCCAGGTCGAGAGCGATGCGTCCGACGTAGCTCTGGCGGCAACCCTCAACCAAGCGGGCAGACCCGTGGCCTTCTTCTCCCGTACCCTCCATGCTTCCGAAATCCGCCACTCCTCAGTTGAAAAGGAGGCCCAGGCCATAGTAGAAGTTGTGCGACATTGGAGGCATTACCTGGCCGGCAGGAGATTCACTCTCCTCACGGACCAACGGTCAGTTGCTTTCATGTTCGATAATGTACAGCAGGGCAAGAGAAAAAATGACAAGATCTTGCGGTGGAGGATCGAACTCTCCACCTACAACTGCGAGATCTTGTATCATTCCGGGAAGCTAAATGAGCCTCCTGACGCCCTGTCCCGCGGCACATGTGCCACCACACAAGTGGACCGCCTCCTAGCCCTCCACGAGGACCTCTGCCACCCAGGGGTCACTTGCTTTTTCCATTTCGTTAAGACCCGCAACCTGCCCTACTCCATCGAGGAGGTCAGGACTGCCACCAGGGACTGCCAAATCTGCGCAGAGTGCAAACCGCACTTCTACCGGCCAGAGAGAGCGCATCTGATAAAGGCTTCACGTCTCTTTGAACTCCTCAGCATGGACTTCAAAGGCCCCCTCCCCTCCATCGACCGCAACATGTACTTCCTGAACGTGATTGATGAGTATTCCCGGTTCCCATTCGCCATCCCCTGCCCCGACATGACCGCCTCCACCGTCATCAAGGCCCTCCATAGCATTTTTGCACTGTTCGGGTTCCCCGCTTAGATACACAGCGATAGGGGCTCCTCCTTTATGAGCGACGAAGTGCGTCAATTCCTGCTCAGCAAGGGCATCGCCTCGAGCAGGACGACCAGTTACAACCCCGGGGTAACAGACAGGTAGAGAGGGAGAACGGAACGGTCTGGAAGACCGTCCTACTGGCTCTACGGTCCAGGAACCTCCCAGTCTCACGCTGGCAAGAGGTCCTCCCAGATGCCCTCCACTCCATCCGGTCACTACTTTGTACAACCAATCAGACACCTCACGACCGTCTCCTTGTCTTCCCCAGGAAGTCCTCCGCCGGGACCTCGCTCCCGACCTGACTGGCAGCACCCGGACCCATCCTGCTCCGAAAACACGTGCGGGCGCACAAGTCTGACCCGTTGGTCGAGAGGGTCCATCTGCTCCATGCTAACCCCCAGTACGCCTACGTGGCGTACCCCGACGGCCGACAAGATACGGTCTCCCTATGGGACCTGGCGCCCGCCGGAGCTCCACGCACATTCCGGCCACCAGTCCCACCCTCCCCTCCACCGCAGCACCTTACAGGAGGATCGGTCCTTCCGCTGCCCCTGTCTAGGCCCCCCCCACCTACTGACGCCCCCTTCCCAGGTCAGCCGTTTTCTCCACCAGCGCCGTCTAGGCGTGCCGAAGCTGCCATGGAGATCGAAGCCACCCTCCCGGAGTTACAGATGCACGAGCCTCCACCGGAGTCACCACCGAGGCTCCGACGATCACAGAGGACGACCAGGGCCCCCGATCGACTGGTTGCTTCATTTTAACTGTAATCTGTAAATATAAAACACCAAATGTACATAGCTACCAGACTTGTAAATAGTTACTAAACACTGTACGGAGGTATTATGGTACCTCCATAACTAATTATACCATGATGTGGAGATGCCGGCTTTGGACTGGGGTGAGCACAGTACAAAGTCTTACAATACCGGGTTAAAGTCCAACAGGTTTGTTTCGATGTCACTAGCTTTCGGAGCACTGCTCCTTCCTCAGGTAGCAGGTTCCTAGTGGTAGCACTGCTGTCTCACGGCGCCGAGGTCCCAGGTTCGAGCCCGGCTCTGGGTCACTGCCCATGTGGAGTTAGTACATTCTCCCCGTGTTTGCGTGGGTTTCGCCCCCACAACACAAAGATGTGCAGGGTAGATGGAATGAACACGCTAAATTGCCCCTTAATTAGAAAAAATGAATTGGGTACGCTAAATTTATTAAAAAATATATATATTTATTATGGCATAAATGACTGCCAGGCTTCCATTGCCAATCTGGGATTATTTTCTCTCAGTATTCTGGATGCGAAGGCAACAGGCCTTTCCACAACATCGTCTATTTTGTGTGAGAGCACCGCACCAATGCCATACGGTGATGTCATGTGACTACGATGGATTTATCTGGGCTATAATGGACCAGCAAGGCCAACGACTGCAGGGCCTGTTGGACCTGATCAAAAGACTTCCTCTGGGAATCTTTCCAATTCCAACTTTGGTGCTTCTTTAGCAGTTGATGCAGGGGTGCAGAAATGGTCAACAAGTTAGGCAGAAAGCGGCCGTAATAATTGACCACCCCTAGAAAGGGCTTCAATTCCAACATGTCCCTTGATTCTGGGACCCCTTTTATTGCCTTTATCTTATCTTTGAGACGGTGTAACCTGTTTCACATCAGCTCTGAAACCTAAATACGTAACTTCATCAGCCTGAAATATGCACTGCTCTCGCTTTAACTGGCTTAACCAGAATACTGGCTTCTTGAAACCTCTTGAGAACTTCTCCAAATTTGCTCTGTGCTCCTCTGGTGTTGCTTCTGTCACTATGACATCATTCAGGGACATGGCAATTCTCAGAATTCCCCACAATAGGCTTTCCATTGTGCACTGGAACATCATACAGGCTGACAAAATACCCAAAGACAATCTCGTATATTGGAGCAAGCCTTTGTGGGTATTTATGGTAATGATCTTTCTTGATTCCTCTTCCAGTTCAAGCTGCTGGTGCACATGGCTTCAATCCAATTTGGTGTACTTAAGATCTCCTGCCAACTTGGTATATGAATCTTCCAACCTGGGGATAGGACATTTCTCTACTTTAGCCACCCTGTTCACCATCATCTTATAGTCACCGCAAATGCAAGTGCGTCGGGTTCAACACTGGGACGATTGGCGCTGCCCATTCTGAAAACTGCACTGGCTTAATTATCCTCAAGTCTTCCAGATACTTCAACTCTACCTCCAATTTTTGGTGTAGAGCATAAGGCACCGGTGTGAGTGCCATCCCCAATATCTTTAGTGCCTCGCCTGTATAGGTGGCCAAGGTGCCTGAAGTACTGCTGATATTCACAGGCTGCAGCCCTCCCTGGGGGTACTTAAGCATTTGCTTGTCCACTACTGTGGCAGCTCCCCCTATATCGACTTCCATTTTAAGTGGATGGCCATTGACGACAAGGATAATCTCAATGGGGGTTGTTTTAATCTCACCATATCAACCTTGTACATTTTCTGATTTTTCTTCAGGGTCTTCCTTAAGAATTCAGTGGAGTCGCTGTCTTTTTTTGGCGAACTTGTATTCGACTGTCTGCCTCTGCATTTGGCTTGTAGATGGCCTTCCTTATTATATCTGAAACAGCTGAATTCCTTGGGTCGGATTCGTTGCACCCAGATGCCAAAGTCGCGTCCGGTGCCGCGGCGGAGAATCCACTTCCGAGCAGGGAATCGGGACCAGTGCCGGTTCCCCACTTCTCCGGGCCACGCTGCGTATCACCCACCTGCGGCCATTGCTGGAGGCCCGCTCCGCTATTCTCCACCCCTGAGCGGCCGAAGTCCCGACGGCATGGACCACTCATGGTCCTGCCGGTCGGGATACCAGCGTGGCGGTTACGGACTCAGATCGTGGCCGCCATGATCGGGGGCGGGCCGATCAGAGGGCAGGGGAGGCCTCATATAGGCCCGAGGTATTTTGGGGCGGGCGGTCAGGGTTGGGCACGTGACAGACCAGGGGCACTATTTGGGAGGTCCAGCTCTGCGGTCTGAGTCTGCTATGGTGCACAGCATGACCGCTGGATGCTGCCATCGTGCGCATGCGTGGCCTCTGACCCGGAAGTGCGGGGGCCCGTATCTACAGCTAAAGTTGCTAGTTTCACGCCGGGTCCCTGCTATCCCCCTGCAGGGTTATGAATATGTGACCCTTTCACATAGTCCCCAAAACAGAGAATCCAGCCCCTTATATTTGTGTCTGTCTTGGGAACGGTCTCCCTCACAGCAGTAATAAACCTCTAACCCTTGTGACTGTTGGTCACTATTCCTCTTCTCTGGCTCCACTGCTCCCTCGCTTTGGGAGCCTTGAGTGGTCACCACTACCCTTCATAACTGGTTCACCTCACTCTGCACGCTTTGTAGATCGAAAGCACTTTGCTCAGCATTTTCAGTCGCTTGAGCCAACTCAATTGTTTTGTCCAAGGATATCTTGGTTTCTGCCAGCAACTTCTTCTGAATATTTAAGTTGTTGACTGCACAGATCAACCGACCATGCAGCATATCGCTGAGGGAAGCACCAAATTCATCATTGAGTCAGAGTTTTACAGCACAGAAAGAGACCCTTCTGCTCATCATGGCTGTGCCAACCATCAAGCACTTATTTACTCTAATCGTATTTTACACCACTCGACACGTAGCCTTGCACTCTATAGCATTTCAAGTTCTCATCTAATTACTTCTCAAACATTGTGAGGGTTCCTGCCTCTACCACCCTGTGGTAGTCGGTATTAGGGGTATTACGGTACCCTGAAGAATGCTGTAAGACCATTGATGTGGGAGGTACCTGAGACTGCTATTTTCATTGGTGAAGCCTGCCTGCTGGTTCCGCCCAGTAAGGCGGAGTATAAGAGCCTGTGTCTCCCTAGCAGCTGCATTCTGTACCTGCGCTGCTGGGGGAAACATCTAGTGCAATAAAGCCTTCTATTGTCTCCAATCTCGTCTCAGGAGTTATTGATCGAGCATCAATTTATTGCACTAGATTTTAAAGAATGGAGCTCCGAATCAAGCCGGAGTGTCTGTAACTCAGCCCCCACGCAGCAAACTCAGCGGCAACCTTCAAATACTGGAAGCGTGTTTCAAAGGGTACCTCAGGACAGCCACGACTGAACCTATGGAGGACCAGAAACTGCAAGTTCTCCACTCGAGGGTGAGCCCAGAGATCTACACCCTCATCGAGGATGCGGACGATTTCGAGGCCGCAATGACCCTGCTGAAAGGACACTATATTCGCCCTGTAAATCAGGTCTACGCCCGACATCTGCTAGCGACAAGGCGACAAATCCCCAGGGAATCACTGGAGGGGTTCTACCGTGCGCTCCTGGTGTTGGGGAGGAACTGTGACTGCCCGCAAGTTTCGGCCAGCGACCACACAGAACTTTTGATCTGGGACGCTTTCGTTGCAGGTATGCTGTCCTCCCAAATCCGCCAGCGATTACTGGAGAAAGAGACACTAGGCCTCAAGGAGACACGGGCCCTTGCTAGCTCCCTGGATGTGGCCTCCTGAAACACCCACGCTTAAGTCCTTGACCGCGCGGCAGCACCTTGGGCAGCGTGGAACCACCCCGCGGCCGACTCCGATGCATCCCCCATCCCCCCCACAAGCTTGTGCTGCGAGACTGCCAGGCAACCCCGGGGGGCCCCGCTGCTATTTTTGCGGGCAAGCCGAGCACCACCGGCAGCGCTGCCCGGCCCGCTCATCCACCTGCAAAGGGTGAGGCAAAAAGGGCCATTTTGTGGCAGTATGCCAGGCCCGGGCAGTCGCCACGGTCTCCGGGGGCGAACCGGGACTGCCACCACAACTCTCTCCACGAGCCACGTGCGGCCAGCGGGCGCCGCCATCTTCCTTCTCCAGGGCCATGTGCGGCCTCCGGGCACTGCCATCTTGTCCCCCGGGGACCATGTGTGACGGATGGGCGCCGCCATCTTGTACACCTCCAGCCATGTGCGACCAGTGGGCGCCGCCATCTTGGCTGGTCTCTCAGGACCCCGACTCAGATGACCAAACGCCGCCCGAGGAAAACATCCAAATTTTGCCACGACTTGTCTCGGTGACCCTGGACCAGTCTCAGCCACGCACACTCTCGACTGCGATGACGACCGTGCTCATCAATGGGCATAAATCATCCTGCCTGATCGACTCAGGGAGCATAGAGAGCTTCATACACCCCAATACTGTAAGCCGCTGTTCTCTTCCCATCCACCCAGTCAACCAAAAATTCTCCCTGGCCTTCGGGTCTCACTCGGAGAGATCAAAGGGTTCTGCATAGCGAACCTCACGGTCCAGGGACGGGAGTTTAAAAATTACCGGCTCTACGTCCTTCCTCACCTCTGCGCTGCCACGCTCTTAGGGTTAGACTTCCAATGTAACCTCCAGAGCTTAACTTTTAAATTCGGCGGCCCTATACCCCCCCTCACTGTCTGCAGCCTCGCGACCCTCAAAGTCGATCTGCCTTCCCTGTTTGTGAACCTCACCCTGTATTGCAAACCCGTCGCCATCAGGAGCAGACGGTACAGTGCCCAGGACTGGACCTTCATAAGGTCGGAAGTCCAGCGGTTACTGAAGGAAGGTATTATTGAGGCTGGCAACAGTCCCTAGAGAGCTCAATAGTGGTTGTAAAGACCGGGGAGAAGCGTAGGATGGTCATCGATTATAGTCAGACCATCAATAGGCATACGCAGCTCGATGCATACCCTCTCCCCCGCATATCTGATCTGGTCAATCAGATTGCACAATACAAGGTCTTTTCCACGGTAGATCTAAAATCCGCCTACCACCAGCTCCCCATCCGCCCTAGCAACCACAAATACACTGCATTCGAAGCAGCTGGGCGGCTCTACCACTTCCTAAGGGTTCCCTTCGGTGTCACAAATGGAGTCTCGGTCTTCCAACGGGAGATGGACCGAATGGTTGACTGGTACGGTTTGAGGGCCACGTTTCCGTACCTCGATAACATCACCATCTGCGACCACAACCAGCAGGACCACGACACCAACCTCCGAAAATTCCTCCATACCGCAAAAATCCTTAATCTAACATATAACAAGGACAAGTGCGTGTTCAGCACCGAGGGTCTAGCCATCCTCGGCTACGTAATGCATGATGGAGTTATAGGCCCAGATCTCGAACGCATGCGCCCCCTCATGGAGTTCCCCCTCCCCCACTGCTCCAAGGCCCTGAAACGTTGCCTGGGATTTTTTTTCATATTATGCCCAGTGGGTCCCCAACTATGCGGACAAGGCCCGCCTACTAATTCAATCCACAGTTTTTCCCCCGTCGGCAGAGGCTCGCCTGGCCTTCAGCCACACCAAAGCGGACATCGCAAAGGCCACGATGCACGCAATCGACGAATCCCCCCCCTTCCAAGTCGAGAGCGACGGATCCGACATAGCTCTGGCGGCCACCCACAACCAAGCGGGCAGACCCGTGGCCTTCTTCTCACCATGCATTCTTCTGGCCCTCCATGCTTCAGAAATCCGCCATTCCTTAGTTGAAAAGGAAGCCCAGGCCATAGTTGAAGCTGTGCGGCACTGGAGGCATTACCTGGCCGGCAGGAGATTCACTCTCTTCACTGACCAACGGTTGGTTGCTTTCATGTTCGATAATGCACAGCGGGGCAAGATAAAGAACGATAAGATCTTACGGTGGAGGATCGAGCTCTCCACCTACAACTATGAGATCTTGTATCGTCCCGGGAAGCTAAACGATCCTTCTGATGCCCTATCCCATGGCACATGTGCCAACGCACAAGTGGACCGCCTCCGGGCCCTCCATGAGGACCTCTGCCACCCGGGGGTCACTCGATTCTTCTATTTCATTAAGACCCGAAACCTGCCCTACTCCATCGAGAAGGTCAGGACCGCCACCAGGAATTGCCAAATCTGTGCGGAGTGCAAGCCGCACTTCTACAGGCCAGAGAAAGCGCAACTGATAAAGGCTTCCCGTCCCTATGAATGTCTCAGTATGGACTTCAAAGGGCCCCTCCCCTCCACCGACCGCAACACGTACTTCCTGAATGTGATTGACGAGTACTCCCGGTTCTCATTCGCCATCCCCTGCCCCCACATGACCGCAGCCACCGTCATAAAAGCCCTCCACAGTATCTTCACGCTGTTTGGTTTCCCCGCCTACATACACAGCGATAGGGGGTCCTCCTTTATGAGCGATGAACTGCGTCAATTCCTGCTCAGGAAGGGCATTGCCTCAAGCAGGACGACCAGTTACAACCCCCGGGGAAACGGGCAGGTGGAGAGGGAGAACGGAACGGTCTGGAAGACCGTCCTACTGGCCCCACGGTCCAGGAATCTCCCAGTCTCCTGCTGGCAGGAGGTCCTCCCGGATGCTCTTCACTCCATCCGATCACTGCTGTGTACCACGACCAACCAAACCCCTCACGAACGTCTCCTTGTCTTCCCTAGGAAGTCCTCCTCCGGGACCTCGCTCCCAACCTGGCTGGCAACTCCTGGACCCATCCTGCTCCTCAAACACGTGCGGGCACACAAGTCGGACTCATTGGTCGAGATGGTCCACCTCCTGCACGCTAACCCTCAATACGCCTGGCGTACCCCAACGGCCGACAGGATACGGTCTCCCTACGGGACCTGGCACCCGCTGGATCCCCACCCACACCTCCACTACCGACCCCATCCTCCCTCCCACCGGCACACCCTACAGCCGCCCCCTTCCCAGGTGGATCGGTCCTTCCACTAGTCCCATCTAGGGGTGATGAAGCAGCTGAATAAGCCGAAGCCACGCTCCCGCAGCCACGGTTGCCCGAGCCGGCGCCTGCATCACCGCTGAAGCTACGATGATCGCAGAGGATGACCAGGGCCCCCGATCGACTAATTGCTTCACTCTGACTAAATAATTACTGTAAATAGTTGCGACATGTAACAAGGCAAAACACTGTGCTAATGTATACCGGGTACCACCATAACCTACACCTCTACCACTGCAAGACCACCACCCCCGCCGGACTCTTTTTTTAACGGGGGTGAATGTGGTAGTCGGTATTCGGGGTATTACGGTACCCTGAATAATGCTGTAAGACCATTGTTGTGGGAGGTACCTGAGACTGCTATTTTCATTGGTGAAGCCTGCCTGCTGGTTCCGCCCAGTAAGGCGGAGTATAAGAGCCTGAGTCTCCCCAGCAGCTGCATTCTGTACCTGCGCTGCTGGGGGAAACATCTAGTGCAATAAAGCCTTCAATTGTCTCCAATCTCGTCTCAGGAGTTATTGATCAAGCATCACACCCTTTCATGTTCATGTCCTGACATTTATCTAAGTCTGGCTACAAAAGTGGATACTGTTTCTCTAGGACCTGGCTGTATAAAATTTATAGTGCTACATAATAATGGAGGGTTGGGGTTGTAATGGTCTCCCACTAATTGCACCAATTGATTAAAGGACTTGGAGTCCTGAGCCCCTGGAGATGTTAAGCTTTGCATGAAGTTATATGTTTGTGCACCACAAACATGAGTAATATTACTTTCTGTTTCTCTTCTGTTATGATTTAATTGTCAGTAAAAATGCATCAAAGCCTTTTGAAATATTAACCCCAACTTTCAACCTCTGGATCAAACGGATCAATTTTCCAGAATAATGCATAGCTACTCGTCTGCTGACGATCTTTTACCTTTTCAGGACGCTGAGACGCCACTCTTCCCCACCCCACCTTCCAATTTTTGACGAGTTTCCTTCGACTGGCTTGATTTATTCTCATCGCCAATGTTGTATTGTGTGGCAATCGATGAAGCAGTCTTCGGTCACAAAAGTGATTTATTTAACTCAGAAGAATTCTATACACAGGAAGCACAATGACTACACAGGTCATGTTCCCATGACTCCCAGGTTAACTCTGGTCAAACCCAATAGCCAGATCCGTGCCTGAGCACTTGATAGGCTATGGTTCGCATGCTCCATTCCCATAGGGTCAGAGCCTGTCACGTGGCCAACAAAGTATCACACCTTAAAGGGGCAATGCTATCACAGCTAGCAAATAGGAGAGGAAACAATGGGAAATAGTATTCCCAAAAAACAGGGTTTTGTTTTGTTTGGTGGAATAATGCTCCAATTCTGATCCAATATCCTAATGCCCACAATAATTAAAAACAAACCTATTTAATTATATAGAACCAGTGGTTAATCAATAGCAAACTAATATTGAATTTTCTTCGCTACTATTTACGTTTCTTTCTTTTGTTGTTGGGTTTTTCAATGCATTCTTGAACTCTAAAATAAGCAAAATACAGCAGATGCTGGAAAATGTTGGATAAACTCAGCAGGTCTGGCAGTGTCTGTAAGGGCGAGAACGAGAGTTAATGTTTTGAGTCCTTCTGGCTCTTCATCAGAAATCAAGAGAGGGAGAATGTGTTAGCTATTGAAGTGTAGCTGTGAGAGATTTCAACAAGATGTAGCAGCTTTGAGACACATGGCCTGGTGTTTGTAGTATATATAAATGATTTGGAGGAAAATGTAACTGGTCTGATTAGTAAGTTTGCAGACGACACAAAGGTTGGTGGAATTGCGGATAGCGATGAGGACTGTCTGAGGATACAGCAGGATTTAGATTGTCTGGAGACTTGGGCGGAGAGATGGCAGATGGAGTTTAACCTGGACAAATGTGAGGTAATGCATTTTGGAAGGGCTAATGCAGGTAGGGAATATACAGTGAATGGTAGAACCCTCAAGAGTATTGAAAGTCAAAGAGATCTAGGAGTACAGGTCCACAGATCACTGAAAGGGGCTACACAGGTGGAGAAGGTAGTCAAGAAGGCATACAGCATGCTTGCCTTCATTGGCCGGGGCATTGAGTATAAGAATTGGCAAGTCATGTTGCAGCTGTATAGAACCTTAGTTAGGCCACACTTGGAGTATAGTGTTCAATTCTGGTCGCCACACTACCAGAAGGATGTGGAGGCTTTAGAGAGGGTGCAGAAGAGATTTACCAGAATGTTGCCTGGTATGGAGGGCATAAGCTATGAGGAGCGATTGAATAAACTCGGTTTGTTCTCACTGGAACGAAGGAGGTTGAGGGGCGACCTGATAGAGGTATACAAAATTATGAGGGGCATAGACAGAGTGGATAGTCAGAGGCTTTTCCCCAGGGTAGAGGGGTCAATTACTAGGGGGCATAGGTTTAAGGTGAGAGGGGCAAGGTTTAGAGTAGATGTACGAGGCAAGTTTTTTACGCAGAGGGTAGTGGGTGCCTGGAACTCACTACCGGAGGAGGTAGTGGAGGCAGGGACGATAGGGACATTTAAGGGGCATCTTGACAAATATATGAATAGGATGGGAATAGAAGGATACGGACCCAGGAAGTGTAGAAGATTGTAGTTTAGTCGGGCAGTATGGTCGGCACGGGCCTGGAGGGCCGAAGGGCCTGTTCCTGTGCTGTACATTTCTTTGTTCTTTGTTCTTTGTTCTTTGTGTTGTGGTGGGGGTGGAGGGGGTTGCATTGAGGCAATACAAATATGGGATATTTTAAAAAGGCGGTTTGAGATGGAGAAGAAAGGTCACAGTCTAAAGTTGTTGAACTCAACGTTGAGTCCTGAGAACTGTAACGTGCCTAATCAGAAGAGGAGATGCTGCTCCTCCAGCTCATGCCGGGCTTCACTGGAGCATTGCAGCAGGCCAAGAACAGACATGTGAGCATGAGAGAATTCTTTAGCTCAATGGGCTCTTTTCACATATTTGTAACTATTACAAGATAACAAGCTGCTGGAGAGTAATCCGGTCGTGAATTCAAAACATAAATAAAATTAGAATTCCGCACCTTGCTCCATCAGGTCAGCTGGATGTGTAAACCTTAATTCTCTACTTTCCCCGATAATTATAACATAAATATATTTTAGTGATATTCAGTATGCAGTATATCTTTAGTAATTGATTTAAGATTTTATTTGTACAGTTGCAATTTATTGAGAATACATGATGAACAAGTGCGGAAACCTATTGTATAGGCCTCCCTCAAAGTCAACAGAAAGAGAAGAGGGAATAGATCAAACATAGTGAATAGATAATGCCATGGCTTTTAAAAGCACGAAGATTGTTAGGAAGGAAGATGAAATTAAGGGAAGTAAATTATTTTGATCTGGGAAAGAATGGACTAAATTGAGAAGCTGTGCAATACGTCTTCAGTTCAACATCACAGTTTGTGCTCTGTGGCACACTTGCAGGTTTGGAGGAGAATTCAGAGTAGTACTGATCAACGTAGAATACCGCAGAGAAAGATTAGAAAGATTGCAATAGAGAGAGAGGCATTGTAGAGTTGACATGAGAGAGGAATGCCTATGAAACAACAATTTATTTCTCATATCACAGGATGATTGTTATGTTGCAGAAAGAGGCCTTTCTTTTTTGGCCCATTGTATCTACATGGTGTCTGTACCATGTCTGCATCACTTTGGATATGCGTTATGACTTAGTGACATTTTCCTGCCTTTTCCCCAAACACCTGGGGGCTGGTTTAGCACACTGGGCTAAATTGCTGGCTTTTAAAGCAGACCAAGGCAGGCCAGCAGCACGGTTCAATTCCCGTACCAGCCTCCCTGAACAGGCTCCAGAATGTGGCGACTAGGGGCTTTTCACAGTAACTTCATTGAAGCCTACTTGTGACAATAAGCGATTTTCATTTCATTTTTCACCTGCACATTGTTTCAATTCAAATAATCACCTAATGTCCTCTGAATGCCTCAATTGAACCTGCCTCCACCACACTTCCAGGCAGAACATTCCAGATCCGAACCAATCATTTTTTCTTGCATTGTATTTGCTTCTTTTGAAAATCACTTCAAATCTGTGCCTTCTCATTCCCAATCTTTTTACGAGCAGGAACAGTTGCTCCCCATCTACTCTGTCCAGCCCCCTCATGATTTAAAACATCTCTATCAAATCCCCCCTTAAGCCTTCTTCCCTCCGAGGAGAACAGTCCCAACCTCTCCAATTTATCCTCATAACTGAAGTTTCTCAGTCCTGGGACCATTCTTGTAAACCTCTCCTGCACTCTCTCCAGCACGTTCACATCCTTCTTATAGTGTGGCACCCAGAACTGTACTCAATAGCCCAGCAGAGGTCTAACTAGTGTCCTATATAAGTGCAACACCAACCTCCTTGCTCTTGTACTCCTTGTGATTTAATTTATACCACTTTAAAGAGCATTAAAGATATGTTGGAAATTCATTGCCACATTTGGGAATCGTTTTAACAGTAAAATGTTTGATTTGAAGCTTCTGTGTCAGTCCATTACTTGTTTCTATCATGTTCTTCTTCAGTGTTCCACAGTCCCAAGGTGTATAAGTCACATAGGCCGCACTAAAAACTTATATATAAAATATGGCCAAGAAGTCATGCATATGTTATAGCATCGCCAAATGGCCCAACGCAAAAGAGAAAATCTATTATTTAAAATATTTTGCATTGCTGGGATTTTTAAATTATTTAACTTATTTCACATATAGCATTTTAAAAACTGGAGTTCTATACGTCTATGCCATCTCTCTGGTGCCTTAGTCACATCATAAAATAAGGAGATAAAATATTATTGGATAAATAATACAATGATGGTCCTGAGAGTGTAACATGCGCAATATTGGTGGAGTATGCGGATAAACTATGTCCAAAATCTTTTAGGCTCCTTTAATTTAAGTTAGGCCGTTGTTCCATTCTCCCAGTAGAATATCTAAGAAGTGGTTGAGCTGCACAGGGCTGATTTAGAACAAGGACTGAAGGAGAGGCTACATTATAAGTCTTGGCCACATCTGCTTTTCTGACACCAACGTAGATGCTCCCTGACCCATATTCCCCGCTCACATGCTGAAGAAAAATCCAATACACCGACAGAGAGGGAATAATAACCTTGACTTTATGTGGGAAGGTCAGCGGCAAGGTCAACTCATTAATGATGAAGAACATAATGCTGCAATGGGGGTCATATTTTAAATGTATTGAATTCAATACGATCATGGCTGATCTTGGGCTTCAACTCCATTCCCCACCCCCCCCGATCTCTTGATTCCATGAGAGACTAAGAAGCTGTCTGTCCCAGCCTTAAATATGTTCAATGATGGAGCATCCACAACCCTCTGGGAATGGGAAAACCAAAGATTCACAACCCTTTGAGTGAAGAAATGTTTCCTCATCTGAAACCTAAATGATTGACTCCTTTATGCTGAGAATGTGCCCCCGTGTTTTAGATTCCTCGACCAGTGGGAACAATCAGCTTCCATCCTATCAAACCCCTTCAGAACCTTGTATGTTTCAATCTTGTATGATTAGGGATAGGTATTGTGTCCTCCAACACTCGATAAAAGGTAAAGCCGCCATAGTCCCAGATGACCATCGGCTGCTTTCCCCTTTGAGGGGGAGAGCTGACTGATGGTGATTTAACCTGAGGATCACCACACCTCAGGCGAGGGACAAGGTTGAGAAGTCGGGCCTTCATGAGTAACCTCTAACACTAACTGTACAGCCGTACACATGAAGAACAGCGCTTTGTACAAGGTTCAAGGTGCTGCCATCATAATGTGTCCCATTCTGAGTCAACACCTTCAAAAAATTGCCCAGCTTTGTGCAGTCTTCAGGAACCAGAATAAATTCAATCCAGACCATTAATGCCTCACTCCAGGAGTGATTTCACGAAAAAGAGGGATATGGTATATTAAAACAAACTTTATTACCAACACAGTATTAAAATCTTTTAACATCACACCAGAAAACTGTTTACAATTACTGCAAAAACAATGCTAATTTTTAAAAACATATTTTATTACAAACAGTGACATACACAACAACACACTCAATAGCGTCACAATCCACAGTTTGTACAATTTCCCCCCCCATTTTACCCCCTACCCTCCTGCCTCCCCTGTGACGAACAGTTCCTCAAACATTGTCATGAACAATTCCCACCATGTCTCAACGCCCTCCCTCGACCCCTTCAACTCAAATTTGATCTTTTCCAACTAGACAAAGCCATACAGGTCCCCCAGCCACGCTGCCACCCCCGGTGGCCTATCCGCCCTCCAATTCAACAACATCCCCCGCCGGGCAATTAGAGAGGGGACGGCCACAACATCGGCCCCCTTCCTCTCCATTAGCTCCAGCATTTCCGATGCCCCAAAGAATACCTGCTGTACAGAAATGTTCTTTAAGACGGTTTTAAAGAAGAGAACTGAACACTGTCAGAATCATGCAGAAAATCTGGCGGTATTTCTTCAGACGCTGCTTCAGCTCACCTTCTAATAACGCTTTTCTGAACTCCTGGAAAGAAACTGCCAATCTATGTACATACATACTTTCAACTAAAACCTGAGACATTGAGCTCTCAATCACCCTCCAGGGTGTTAATTTCTCAGGGGGCACTGGAGAGGACACAGGGGGCACTGATAAGTTCAACTTGGAGCTTTGACCGATTATCTACCAGGAAGGCAGTACGCCAATTGAGGCAAGTAAGGGGGGCAGTTTACGAGCATGGAGAGTAGGCGGGTCAGCTCCGTAGGGAGGCTGCGGCAAGGGAAATTGTCCAGGTGTGGGACATTGTTGGGAAGTTGGTGGTAGCTCCAGATCAGATTAACAAGGTCTTTAAGGAATTCTATGAGAGGTTGTACAGGTCAGAGCCACCTCGGGAGGCAGGGAGCTGCAGGAATTTCTAGATGGGCTGGAGTACCCGAGGTTAGGGGAGGGGGTCAGGGCTACATTAGAGGGGGCGATAATGCAGCAGGAGATAAAAGATGCGATTGGGAGGATGCAGTCGGGGAAGGTGGCAGGGCCGGATGGGTATCCGGCGGAAGATTATAAAAAATTCTAAATAAGCTGGTACCGCTGATGGTGGGGATGTTTGAGGAGGCGATAGGGAAGGGGGTGTTACCACAAACTTTGGGGCAGGCATCGAGTTCCCTGTTAATTAAGAAAGATAAGGATCCAACCGAGTGTGGGTCGTATAGGCCCATATCACTTTTAAATGTGGACGCAAAGATATTGGCGAAGGTACTGACGGGTAGGCTGGAGGAGTGCGTCCCGAAGGTGATAGGTGAAGATCAGACGGGGTTTGTGAGAGGGAGGCAGCTCTTTTCGAACATTAGGAGGGTATTGAATGTGGTTATGCTACCGACGGAGGGGAAGGAACAGAGGTGGTTGTGGCATTGGACGCTGAGAAAGCTTTTGACCGGTTAGAATGGGGGCACTTATGGCAGTTGTGGAGCGGTTTGGAATTGGACCCTGATTTGTGGACTGGGTAAAGCGAATATATAAGGATCCAAGGGCCAGTGTCCCCACAAATAACATCAGCTCGCAATACTTCCCTCTCCACCGTGGGACTATGCAGGGATGTCCTTTGTCCCCCCTGCTGTTTGTACTCACAATTGAGCCATTGGCCATCGCATTAAGAAGTTTGGGGATATGGAAAGGGATAGTGCGGGGGGGGGGGGGGGGGGGGTGGCGTGATAGAGCATAGGGTGTCCTTTTATGCCGATGACTTGTTATTACATGTGTCGGAACAAAGTGTGTAAATAGGGGGAATACTGGAGCTGCTTCGGGTGTTTGGGTCTTTCTCAGGGTGCAAATTAAATCTGGACAAGAGTGAATATTTTGTGGAGTCTTGGCCAGGGGTGGGGGCAGGGGTGGGGTGGGAGGGGCTGCTATTCCGTAAGGCAGGAAATCACTTTAGATACCTGGGGGTGCAGGTTTCTCGGGATTGGGGCAGGACTCCGTAGGTACAACATTTCTAGTTTGATGGGGAGGGTGAAATCTGATCTGGCAAGGTGGGATGGTCTCCCTCTGTCATTGGCGAGTCGGGTACAGGTGGTTAAAATGAATGCGCTGCCGCGATTCCTGTTTATTTTTCAATGCCTGCCGATTTTCCTGCCAAAGGCATTTTTAGAGAGATTGAAGGTGTCGTGTTGGGTGTTCCGCTACACAAACGAACCAACACCGTTGTAGATGGTACAACTCTGTTTTATTACTCTTTTTAAAAATATATATTTTATTAAAGTTTTTCGATCAAACAAAAATTTCCCATTTTACAACTTTGTAATAATATATACATTGATCGTTTTTTAAATAAATAATATGCTAACTAACGGCAACTGCCAACAACAAAATAAGAAACAACAGAAATAATAACTAAAATAGTAACTTTGTGAAATCAAATATAAATAACTAATATATAAACACACATAAAACCCCTGAGGACCCAAATGAGCCCCCCCCGCACCACCTGGGTTGCTGCTGCTGCCTTTCCTATTTTCCCTTATCGCTCTGCGAGATAGTCGAGGAACGGTTGCCACCGCCTGGTGAACCCTTGAGCCGAACCTCTTAGTGCGTACTTTATCCGCTCCAATTTTATAAACCCTGCCATGTCGTTTATCCAGGCCTCCACGCCCGGGGGTTTAGCTTCTTTCCACATAAGTAGAATCCTTCGCCGGGCTACTAGGGACGCAAAGGCCAACACGTCGGCCTCTCTCGCCTCCTGCACTCCCGGCTCTTCTGCAACCCCAAATATAGCCAACCCCCAGTTTGGTTCGACCCTGACCCCCACCACCTTTGAAATCACTTTTGCCACACCCACCCAGAACCCATACAATCCCGGACATGACCAAAACATTTGGGTGTGGTTCGCCGGGCTTCCCGCGCATCTCCCGCACCTATCCTCCATTCCAAAAAATCTACTCAGCCTTGCTCCCGTCATATGCGCCCTGTGTAGAACCTTGAATTGTATCAGGCTGAGCCTGGCACACGAGGACGAAGAGTTTACCCTACTTAGGGCATCTGCCCACAGCCCCTCCTCAATCTCTTCCCCCAGCTCCTCCTCCCATTTTCCCTTCAGCTCCTCTACCATCGTCTCCCCCTCGTCTCTCATTTCCCTATATATATCTGACACCCTACCATCACCCACCCATGCCCTGAAAATCACTCTGTCCTGGATCTCTTGCGCCGGGAGCTACGGAAATTCCCTCACCTGTTGCCTCACAAATGCCCTCACTTGCATATAGCGAAATGCATTCCCAGGTGGCAACCCATATTTTTCTGTCAGTGCTCCCAGACTCGCGAACGTCCCGTCTAAGAACAAGTCCTTCAATTTCGCAATTCCTGCTCGCTGCCAAGATTTAAATCCCCCATCTATCCTTCCCGGGACGAACCTATGGTTGTTCCTTATCGGGGACCACACTGAGGCACCCGTCACTCCCTTATGTCGTCTCCACTGCCCCCAGATTTTCAGAGTTGCCACCACCACTGGGTTTGTGGTGTATTTTTTCGGGGAGAACGGCAACGGCGCCGTCGCCAGTGCTTTGAAGCTAGTTCCCCTACAGGACGCCATCTCCAGTCTTTTCCACGCCGCTCCTTCCCCTTCCCTCATCCACTTACATATCATTGACACGTTGGCGGCCCAATAATAATCACTTAGACTCGACAGTGCCAGTCCCACTCTGTCCCTACTGCGCTGCAGGAACCCCCTCGTTACTCTTGGGGTCTTTCCAGCCCACACAAAGCTCATAATACTCTTGTCCACCTTCTTAAAAAAGGCCTTTGTAATCAGTACAGGGAGGCACTGGAACACAAAAAGAAACCTCGGAAGGACCACCATTTTAACCGCCTGCACCCTGCCCAACAATGACAGGGGCGCCATGTCCCACCTCCTAAAGTCCTCTTCCATCTGCTCTACTAGTCGTGCCAAGTTAAGCTTATGCAAGGTTCCCCAGTTCCTGGCCACCTGGATCCCTAAATACCGGAAATCTCTTATTACCCTCCTCAACGGTAAATCGTCTATTCCCCTGCCCTGTTCCCCGGGGTGCTTCACAAACAGTTCACTCTTCCCCATATTCAATTTATATCCTGAAAATTCTCCAAACTCCCTGAGTGTCTGCATTATCTCAGGCATCCCCTCCACTGGGTCCGCGACATACAACAACAAATCATCCGCGTATAATGACACTCAATGGTCTTCTCCTCTAAGTACCCCCCTCCACTTACTAGAGCCCCCTCAGCACTATGGCCAATGGCTCAATTGCCAACGCAAACAGTAACGGGGACAGGGGACATCCCTGTCTTGTACCCCTATATAGTCGGAAGTGGTCAGATCGTTGCCTATTTGTTTTTTTTAAATAATATTTTATTGAAAATTTTTGGTCAACCAACACAGTACATTGTGCATCCTTTACACAACATTGTAACAATACAGATAATAATGACCTTTTTTAAATTTAAACAAAAACAACAACAAATAAATAAATATTAAATAACAAAAAAAAAAAAAAAAAACTAGCCCTAATTGGCAACTGCCTTGTCTCAGGCCACACCCCCCCCCCCATCCCCCCCCCCCCCCCCCCCAAGTCCTGGGCCGCTGCTGCTGCCTTCTTTGTTCTCCCCTATCTATCTTTCCGCAAGATATTCGACGAACGGTTGCCACCGCCTAGTAAACCCTTGAGCCGACCCCCTTAGGACGAACTTAATCCGCTCTAACTTTATGAACCCCGCCATATCATTTATCCAGGTCTCCACCCCCGGGGGCTTGGCTTCTTTCCACATTAGCAATATTCTGCGCCGGGCTACTAGGGACGCAAAGGCCAAAACATCGGCCTCTTTCGCCTCCTGCACTCCCGGCTCTTGTGCAACCCCAAATATAGCCAACCCCCAGCTTGGTTCGACCCGGACTCCTACTACTTTTGAAAGCACCTTTGTCACCCCCATCCAAAACCCCTGTAGTGCCGGGCATGACCAAAACATATGGGTATGATTCGCTGGGCTTCTCGAGCACCTCGCACACCTATCCTCCACCCCAAAAAATTTACTGAGCCGTGTTCCAGTCATATGTGCCCTGTGTAATACCTTAAACTGAATCAGGCTTAGCCTGGCGCACGAGGACGACGAGTTTACCCTGTTTAGGGCATCTGCCCACATCCCCTCCTCAATCTCCTCCCCTAGCTCTTCTTCCCATTTCCCTTTTAGTTCGTCCATCATAGTCTCCCCTTCGTCTCTCATTTCCCTATATATATCCGACACCTTACCGTCCCCCACCCATTTCTTTGAGATGACTCTGTCCTGCACCTCTTGTGTCGGGAGCTGCGGGAATTCCCTCACCTGCTGCCTCGCAAAAGCCCTCAATTGCATGTACCTGAATGCATTCCCTTGGGGCAACCCATATTTCTCGGTCAGCGCTCCCAGACTCGCAAACTTCCCATCCACAAATAGATCTTTCAATTGCGTTATACCTGCTCTTTGCCACATTCCATATCCCCCATCCATTCCCCCCGGGGCAAACCTATGGTTGTTTCTTATCGGGGACCCCCCCAGTGCTCCGGTCTTTCCCCTATGTCGTCTCCACTGTCCCCAAATCTTCAGTGTAGCTACCACCACCGGACTCGTGGTATAGTTCCTTGGTGAGAACGGCAATGGGGCTGTCACCATAGCCTGCAGGCTGGTCCCCCTACAGGACGCCCTCTCTAATCTCTTCCACGCCGCTCCTTCCTCCTCTCCCATCCACTTACTCACCATTGAAATATTAGCGGCCCAATAATACTCACTTAGGCTCGGTAGTGCCAGCCCCCCCCTATCCCTACTACGCTGTAAGAATCCCTTCCTCACTCTCGGAGTCTTCCCGGCCCAAACAAAACCCATAATACTCTTTTCTATCCTTTTGAAAAAAGCCTTCGTGATCACCACCGGGAGACACTGAAACACAAAAAGGAATCTCGGGAGGACCACCATCTTAACTGCCTGCACCCTCCCTGCCATTGACAATGCTACCATGTCCCATCTCTTGAAATCTTCCTCCATCTGTTCCACCAACCGCGTCAAATTTAGCCTGTGCAATGTGCCCCAATTCTTAGCTATCTGGATCCCCAGGTAACGAAAGTCTCTTGTTACCTTCCTCAACGGTAGGTCTTCTATTTCTCTACTCTGCTCCCCTGGATGCACCACAAACAGCTCACTCTTTCCCATATTCAATTTATACCCTGAAAAATCCCCAAACTCCCCAAGTATCCGCATTATTTCTGGCATCCCCTCCGCTGGATCCGCCACATATAGTAGCAGATCATCCGCATATAAAGATACCCGGTGTTCTTCTCCTCCCCTACGTATTCCCCTCCATCCCTTGGAACCTCTCAGCGCTATCGCCAGGGGCTCAATCGCCAGTGCAAACAGTAATGGGGACAGAGGACATCCCTGCCTTGTCCCTCTATGGAGCCGAAAATATGCCGATCCCCGTCCATTCGTGACCACACTCGCCACTGGGGCCCTATACAACAGCTGCACCCATCTAACATACCCCTCTCCGAACCCAAATCTCCTCAACACCTCCCACAGATAATCCCACTCCACTCTATCAAATGCTTTCTCGGCATCCATCGCCACTACTATCTCCGTTTCACCCTCTGGTGGGGCCATCATCATTACCCCTAACAACCTCCGTATGTTCGTGTTCAGCTGTCTCCCCTTCACAAACCCAGTTTGGTCCTCATGAACCACCCCCGGGACACATTCCTCTATTCTCATTGCCATTACCTTGGCCAAGACCTTGGCATCTACATTGAGGAGGGAGATTGGTCTGTAGGACCCGCATTGTAGCGGATCCTTTTCCTTCTTTAAAAGAAGCGATATCGTTGCTTCTGACATAGTCGGGGGCAGTTGTCCCCTTTCCTTTGCCTCGTTGAAGGTCCTCGTCAGTAGCGGGGCGAGCAAGTCCAAATATTTTCTGTAAAATTCAACTGGGAATCCGTCCGGTCCCGGGGCCTTTCCCGTCTGCATGTTCCTAATTCCTTTCACCACTTCTTCTACCGTGATCTGTGCTCCCAATCCCATCCTTTCCTGCTCTTCCACCTTGGGAATTTCCAGCCGATCCAAAAACTCCATCATTCTCTCCCTCCCATCCGGGGGTTGAGCTTCATACAATTTTTTATAAAATGTCTTAAACACTTCATTCACTCTCTCCGCTCCCCGCTCCGTCTCTCCATCTTCGTCTCTCACCCCCCCTATTTCCCTCGCTGCTCCCCTTTTCCTCAATTGGTGTGCCAGCAATCTGCTCGCCTTCTCTCCATATTCATACTGTACACCCTGCGCCTTCCTCCATTGTGCCTCTGCAGTGCCTGTGGTCAGCAAGTCAAATTCCACATGCAGCCTTTGCCTTTCCCTATACAGTCCCTCCTCCGGTGCTTCCGCATACTGTCTGTCCACCCTCAAAAGTTCTTGCAACAACCGCTCCCGTTCCTTACTCTCCTGCTTCCCTTTATGTGTCCTTATTGATATCAGCTCCCCCCTAACCACCGCCTTCAACGCCTCCCAGACCACTCCCACCTGAACCTCCCCATTGTCATTGAGTTCCAAGTACTTTTCAATGCATCCCCTCACCCTTAAGCACACCCCCTCATCCGCCATTAGTCCCATATCCATTCTCCAGGGTGGACGCCCTCTTGTTTCCTCCCCTATCTCCAAGTCTACCCAGTGTGGGGCATGATCCGAAATGGCTATAGCCGTATATTCCGTTCCCCTCACCCTCGGGATCAATGCCCTACCCAACACAAAAAAGTCTATGCGTGAATAGACTTTATGGACATAGGAGAAAAACGAGAACTCCTTACTCCTAGGTCTACTGAATCTCCACGGGTCCACCCCTCCCATCTGCTCCATAAAATCCTTAAGCACCTTGGCTGCTGCCGGCCTCCTACCAGTCCTGGACTTCGACCTATCCAGCCTTGGTTCCAACACCGTGTTAAAGTCTCCCCCCATTATCAGCTTTCCAGTCTCTAGGTCTGGGATGCGTCCTAGCATTCGCCTCATAAAATTGGCATCGTCCCAATTCGGGGCATACACGTTTACCAACACCACCATCTCTCCCTGTAATTTGCCACTCACCATCACGTATCTGCCCCCGTTATCCGCCACTATAGTCTTTGCCTCGAACATTACCCGCTTCCCCACTAATATAGCCACCCCCCTGTTTTTCGCATCCAGCCCCGAATGGAACACCTGCCCTACCCATCCTTTGCGCAACCTAACCTGATCTATCAGTTTCAGGTGCGTTTCCTGTAACATGACCACATCTGCTTTAAGTTTCTTAAGGTGTGCGAGTACTCGTGCCCTCTTTATCGGCCCGTTAAGCCCCCTCACGTTCCACGTGATCAGCCGAGTTGGGGGGCTTCCCCCCCCCCCCCCTTGCCGGTTAGCCATCATCTTTTTCCAGCTTCTCGCCCAGTTCCCACGCGGCTGTATTTCTCCCAGACGGTGCCCCCCCGCCCATCCTTTCCCGCACCCACTCCCCCCTTTCCCCAGCAGCAGCAACCCAGTAATTCCCCCCTCCCCCCCCCCCCCGCTAGACCCCCCGCTAGCGTAATTACTCCCCCCATGTTGCTCCCAGAAGTCAGCAAACTCTGGCTGACCTCGGCTTCCCCCCGTGATCACGGCTCGCCCCGTGCGGCGCCCCCTCCTTCCTGCTTCTCTATTCCCGCCATAATTATCATAGCGCGGGAACCAAGCCCGCGCCTCTCCCTCGGCCCCGCCTCCCATGGCCAACGCCCCATCTCCTCTCCCTCCCCACCTCCCCCCCTCACCACCTGTGGGAGAAAGAAAAGTTACCATACCGCAGGATTAATCATACAATCCCTCTTCGCCCCCCCCCCCACTCGTCCCACCACTTTGTCCAAACGTTCATTTTCGTAGTCCAATCATTCCAATTTTTCTTCTACAATAAAAGTCCACGCTTCATCCGCCGTCTCAAAGTAGTGGTGCCTCCCTTGATATGTGACCCACAGTCTTGCCGGTTGCAGCATTCCAAACTTTATCTTTTTTTTGTGAAGTACCGCTTTGGCCCGATTAAAGCTCGCCCTCCTTCTCGCCACCTCCGCACTCCAATCTTGATAGACGCGGATCACCGCGTTCTCCCATTTACTACACCGAGTTTTCTTCGCCCATCTAAGGACCATTTCTCTATCCTTAAAACGGAGAAATCTCACCACTATGGCTCTGGGAGCTTCTCCTGCTCTCGGTCCTCGCACCATAACTCGGTATGCTCCCTCCACCTCCAACGGACCCGTCGGGGCCTCCACTCCCATTAACGAGTGCAGCATCGTGCTCACATATGCCCCGACGTCCGCCCCCTCCACACCTTCAGGAAGGCCAAGAATCCTCAAGTTGTTCCTCCTTGCGTTATTTTCCAGTGCCTCCAACCTCTCCACAGATCGTTTCTGGTGTGCCTCCTGTATCTCCGACTTCACCACCAGGCCCTGTATGTCGTTTTCATTCTCTGCTGCTTTCGCCTTCACGACCCGAAGCTCCTGCTCCTGGGTCTTTTGTTCCTCTTTCAGCCCTTCAATCGCCTGTAGTATCGGGGCCAACAACTCTTTCTTCATTTCCTTTTTTATCTCCTCCACGCAGCGTTTCAAAAACTCTTGTTGTTCAGGGCCCCATATGAAACTGCCACCTTCCGACGCCATCTTGGTTTTTGCTTGCCTTCCTTGCCGTTGTTCCAAAGGATCCGCTGCAATCCGGCCACTTTCCTCTCCTTTTTCCATCAGTGTCCAGGGGGAACACCCTTCTGGTTTACCGCACGGTGTTTTCAGCCGTTAAAATTGCCGTTGGGGCTCCTATCAAGAGCCCAAAAGTCCGTTTCACAGGGAGCTGCCGAAACGTGCGACTCAGCTGGTCATCGCCGCACCCGGAAGTTGATCGTTGCCTATTTGTAATCACACTTGCCACCGGGGCCCTGTACAGGAGCTGAACCCATCTAATGAACCCCTCTCCAAATCCAAATCTGCTCAGTACTTCCCACAGGTAGTCCCACTCCACTCTATCAAATGCTTTCTCTGCATCCATCGCCACCACTACCTCCGCCTCCCCCTCCGTTGGGAGCATCATCATCACCCCCAACAGCCTCCGTATATTAGCATTCAATTGCCTCCCTTTAACAAACCCCGTTTGATCATCATGCACCACCCCAGGGACACAGTCCTCTATCCTCGTCGCCATCACCTTGGCCAAAAGCTTGGCATCTACGTTCAAGAGGGAGATGGGCCAGTATGACCCGCACTGCAGCGGGTCTTTGTCTCTTTTCAGGATCAGCGATATCGTCGCCTCCAGTGTCTCCCTTTCCCTAGCCTCATTAAAGGTTCTCGTCAGAAGTGAGGCCAGCAGGTCCACGTATTTCCTATAGAACTCCACCGGGAACCCATCCGGTCCCGGGGCCTTCCCTGCCTGCATGTTCCCAATTCCTTTTACCATCTCCTCCACCTCAATCTGTGCTCCCAGTCCTGTCATCTCCTGTTCCTCAACCTTCGGGAACTCCAGCTGGTCTAGGAAACGCATCATTCCCTCTTTCCCTTCCGGGGGTTGAGCCTTATATAGCCTCTCGTAAAATACCTTAAACACCCCATTCACCCTCTCCGCTCCCCGTTCCATCTTTCCCTCCTCGTCTCTAACCCCTCCGATCTCTCTCGCCGCCCCCCTCTTCCTAAGTTGTTGGGCCAGCAGCCGGCTCGCCTTCTCTCCATATTCATACTGCACTCCCTGTGCCTTCCTCCATTGTGCCTCTGCCTTACCCGTGGTCAACAAGTCAAAGTCCGTGTGCAATCTCCGTCTTTCCCTGTATAGCCCTTCATCTGGAGCCTCCGCATATTGCCTATCCACCCTCAAAATCTCCCCCAACAATCTCTCCCTTTCTTTACCCTCTTGTTTCCCCTTATGGGCCCTTATGGAGATCAGCTCCCCTCTAACCACCGCCTTCAGCGCCTCCCAGACCACTCCCACCTGGACCTCTCCGTCATCATTGATCTCTAGGTACCTTTCAATACATCCCCTCACCCTTACACATACCCCCTCGTCCGCCAACAGTCCCATATCTAATCTCCAGAGTGGGCGCTGCTCCTTTTCCTCTCCTACTTCCAGATCTACCCAATGTGGGGCATGATCTGAAATGGCTGTAGCCGAATACTCCGTTCCTGCCACCTTCGGGATCAGCGCCCTTCCCAGGACAAAGAAGTCTGTCCGGGAGTACACCTTGTGGACATGGGAGAAGAAGGAAAACTCTTTACTCCTTGGTCTAGTAAATCTCCAGGGATCCACTCCTCCCATCTGCTCCATAAAGCCCTTAAGCACCTTGGCCGCTGCCGGCCTCCTAGATCTGGACCGGTCCAGCCCTGGGTCCAGCACCGTGTTGAAGTCCCCCCCATTACCAACTTTCCCATCTCCAGGTCCGGGATCTGTTTTATTACTCTTGATAACAACATCTGTAAACTTATGACTGTGGTTCGTATTTTACCCGTTAACCTGTGGACCCAGCCCTAACACTATCTTAGAGAGGCACTCAGCACTTGGTGAATGTCTGAGTGGCACGCTGTGAGCTCTGTGCCCTGAGCTGTCTCCTGCTGGAATCAGTGGGAACTGTGGTGTTCCCCGTTTTATAGTGCGTGTGCTCTCACTGGTGATTGGCTGTGATGTTGCGTGTGTGTTGATTGGTCCGTTGATCTGTCCATCAGTGTGCATGTGTGTTTGCACCATGATATGTTTATCTGAATATCATGACAGAAGGGATGATTATCTCGTTCATATGGGGAGGGAAGGTGGCCAGAGTTAGAAAGGTGCTGCTACAGAGGGGAAGGCAGGCAGGGTGTTTGGGTCTTCCAAACCTGATGTATTATTACTGGGCGGCGAATGTGGAGAAGGTACGGAGCTGGGTCAGAGGGGTTGACTCCCAATGGGTCAGAATGGAGGCGAGTTTGGGTAGGGGGGTCGGGATTGAAGGCGCTAGCGACAGCGCCGCTCCCAACGGCCCCGGGGAGATACTCAGGGAGTCCGGTAGTAATAGCTTCGTTCAGAACTTGGAGGCAGTTTCGACAGCACTTCAGGTTGGGGCCAGGTTAAGGGAAATGCCGATTCGGGGGAACCATAGATTTGAGCCAGGGAAGTGGGATGGAAATTTTGGGAGATGGGAGGAGAAAGGAATTAGGACACTAAAAGATTTATTTTTGGGGGGGTCGTTTTGCAGGATTGAAGGAGCTGGGAGCGAAGTATGGGCTGGAGCAGGGGGAAATATTTAGATACATGCAGGTTCGAGACTTTGCCAGAAAGGAGATACAGAGCTTCCCAGCTTAAATTGCTGGAGGAGGTGCTGCCGACAGGGGGACTGGAGAAGGGGGTAGTATCGGCGGTTTACGGGGCTATTTTAGAGGAGGAGAAAGCACCGTTAGAAGGGATCAAGGCAAAGTGGGAAGAAAAGTTGGGAGAGGGTATGGAGGAGGGTTTCTGGTGTGAGGTGGTCCGGAGGGTGAACACTTCCACCTCGTGTGCGAGTTTGGGGCTGATACAGCTGAAGGTGGTGTACAGAACACACCTCACAAGGGCGAGGATGAGCCGACTCTTTGAGGGAGTGGAAGATGTGTGAGAACGTTGCGGGGGAGGGGGGTGGGGAGGAGGAGGGGGGGGGGGGGCTGCAAACCACGTTCATATGTTTTGGTCCTGTCCAAAACTGGAGGATTACTGGAAGGAGGTGCTTGGGGTAATCTCTAAAGTGGTGCACGTGAAACTGGACCCGGGCCCTCGGGAGGCTATTCGGGGTGTCGGACAAGCTGGGGTTGGAAACGGGTGCGGAGGCAGATGTTGTAGCTTTCGCCTCATTGATCGCCCGAAGTCAGATCCTGTTAGGTTGGAGAGCAACCTCTCCACTCTGTGCCCTGGCGTGGCGGGGGGAACTGCTCGAATTCTTAATGCTTGAAAAGGTTAAATTTGAACTGAGGTGCAGGATGGAAGAGTTCTACAATTTATGGCCGTTCTTCATTATGCACTTTTGAGAATTGGATCACATCGAATATTAGAGGGGTTGGGGGCTGGGAGGGTTGGGGGGAGAAGGACTGTATGTGTTAATGGTGATTATGGGTGATTCCTGATTCCTTTTTGTCATTTGTTTATGTTAACATGCGGGCCAATGCTTGGGGTTTGGTGGGAGGATGGGATCGTTGTTATTGATATGGGGATTGACATTACATTTGTTGCTGATTATTGTTTATTGTTGGGTATAAATTTGGGAGAAAATGTGAAAAAGGAGGAGAATAAAAAATATTTTTTTTAAAGTTCAACTTGGAGCCAGATGTAAGGTTCAGTCTCACAATCTCATGGTGGGGCGAGGTCATTTGAAGGCCTTACTTTCCATTCACTTTGGGCACTCCTTGCTTTAAGGGTGCCTGTAGGCTAGCACGCAGGCAACGCTTCCCATTTCCTCCTTGCTGGGCTTCTGTCCAAATCACCACTGAGGGAGTGCCTGCCGTTAGTGGGAGCTGGAAGATAGGGGAAAACACAGGGCCAACACTGGGGGCGACTGTGCGGTACCAGGGTGGGGGACCATAGGAGGCCAGGCTGTAAGGGCTGAGTGGGGGCCTCAGGAATGGGCTGCATCCCAGTATCATGAGCCTAATAACCCTTTCACTTGGGAAAGTGGAGGGGGGTCGATGACTGCAGTATGGTTAGAAACCCCCACTGAGGCAGCATTGTTATGACAAAGGGGAATAGCTGCCGTGAAGTTAAAATCCACACGTCAGAGAGGTTTGGGTGTCAGGAATTAGTGCAAAATTGAATAGCTGTGGCTGATGGAAGGTTGGTGAACTTTGCAGCGCTTGGAATATAGGAGAATGAGGGCGAACCTCAGGAATAAGCTGGTCATCGTTATTGCAGCCTTCACACAAATCAGCTACACCTCATCTGCCATAAGAGGCAGCTAGTTGCCCAGGTTCCTCACCCTTCCCTGACTAGTCAAATGTGCCAATTAAATCAGCAGAGCTAAACATAAGTGCCACTGATGGGACCCATGGTCTTAACCCTGTTAACTGTGCGGCCCGGTATCCCTGGAGAGGGAACATGCGGTATCCACTGGCACCCTTGAGACCTTACTGCCTATTGGCCCCCTCAGGGGTTGAGGTGCCTTATTGACCCCATTAATCACATTTTAGTTTGATGTTTTTTAAGCTTCATTTTTGTTTTTGTTTTTGCTTCAGGCAGTTTCCCTTTAAGCTACTGTCTCTTTAATTTGTCCCTCAGTTTGTTTGATTGGCAGCCATCCCACCGACTGAATCAGGAACGATTGCTGAGAAGGCGTTTATATGGAACTCCCCACTGATTGCCCAGGGGTGAGCGAATTAGTGGAAACCCTCCATGTGCGCAGCGTCATTCATGTGGGGAAAGAAAATTGTTAAAGAGGCTCAATATCCCGTGAGATTTCCCGCTGTTGGCACCGGTGGGATTGGCATCGATTGACCATTTTGCTAAGGTTCCGCCCATCGTCTTCAGGTGCAGGACATTTGAGGCCCAGGAACAGTCAGACAATATCATTCAGTTGCTATCCTAAAGTTATGTATTCTGCCTTTATTTTTATATTTATATGATAGATTCTCATGCCCACAATAATAGTGGAAGCTGCATATACACACTTGCCAGACTGTAAGTAGCTTAGTGGCCCACCCATTTAACCGCTCCACTGTTAGGAAGTTTACATAGACAGTTTCCATTATCATAGATTATCATAGAATTTACAGTGCAGAAGGAGGCCATTTGGCCCATCGAGTCTGCACCGGCTCTTGGAAAGAGCACCCTACCCAAGGTCAACACCCGCACCCTATCCCCATAACCCAGTAACCCCACCCAACACTAAGGGCAATTTTGGACACTAAGGGCAATTTATCATGGCCAATCCACCTAACCTGCACATCTTTGGATTGTGGGAGGAAACCGGAGCACCCGGAGGAAACCCACGCACACACGGGGAGGATGTGCAGACTCCGCACAGACAGTGACCCAAGCCAGAATCGAACCTGGGACCCTGGAGCTGTGAAGCAATTGTGCTATCCACAATGCTACCGTGCTGCCCACATTATAAATGTGGAGGTGTTAATACATGATGGAAAAAGACATTTGCAGGGCAGCACAGTGACACAGTGGTTTGCACTGCTGCCTCACAGCGCTGAGGACCTGGGTTCGATCCCAGTCCCGGGTCACTGTCTGTGTGGAGTTTGTATGTTCTCCCCGTGTTTACCTGGGTCTCACTCCCACAACCCAAAGATGTACAGGGTAGGTAGATTGGCCATGCTAAATTGCCCCTTAACTGGAAAGAAACATAATTGGGTACTCCAAATTAAAAAAAAGAAAAAGACACTTGCAGAAAATATGCTTGGATAAACTTCTAATCCCCATGGCAACGCATATGGGTATGCCAGACAAATTTAAATGTTTAATGTCAAGCTGCGGTAGAGGGTGGGAATTTTGGCACCAGTATCCACGGAATGGGAGATTAGAAAAGGGAAGAGGCGGTAAATTGGAGAGGGGGTGGGGGCAGGAAAGCGAAGGTGGTGAGCCGTAGGGAAGTGACGGGGGGTGGGGGGGGGATTGAGAATTGGAAGGAGAAGATATTGGAAAAGGAGGAGACCGGGAAGGGAGGAGGAAGTAAGTGTTCATGAAATCCAGTGATGGACAGCGATCTATACTATGGGACAGTCAACCATTGGAGAAAAGAAATAGAGCAGAGTAGTGTCGTGTTGGGTGTTCCGATACACAAACGAACCAACACGGTTGTAGATGATACAACTCTGTTTTATTGTTCTGTACAATAATAACTACTAACTTCTGACGTGGTTCGTACTTCACCAGCTAACCTGTGGACCCAGCCCTAGCACTAACTTAGAGAGGCACTCAGCACATGGTGTATGTCTGAGTGGCACGGTGTGAGCTCTGTGCTCTGAGCTATCTCGTGGTAGAATAAGCAGGAACTGTGGTGTTCCCTGTTTTATAGTGCGTGTGCTCTCACTGGTGATTGGCTGCGATGTTGTGTGTGTGTTGGTTGGTCCAACTACCTGTCCATCAATGTGTGTGTGTGATTGCACCATGATATGCTAATGTGGATATCATGACATCCCCCCTTTTCACAATGATATGTGCCTACATGGTAATAAATATTGGTGTGTACTGAGTGCATCTGAGTATGTGTGTGCAATATTTACAACATGTACATGAGGCTAAACTATATACATAGGAAGGTGTCAGGTGCAACAGAGCAACGAGGTTGTACCACAAACAAAACAAGTGCAATCATCAAATATCGAAAGAGAACTTCTGGAACGACAAGAAAGAAACACGTTGACAGTATTGCAAAACAATTCAGTGAGTCCAATGTGCAAACAGGCTCATAAGTCCAGTCTATCAGGTGGGCGACAAATTCGGGTTGACCGCCTCAAGGGTGGGTCAGGATCCACCGGCTGAGGAATGAGCCTGGCCACGGGCGAGAGAGGAATAGACAGAGTGGCAGGAAGCTCAACGAAGTCGACATCAGGGACAACAGGAGGACGTGGCACCGGTGCATGATCACGTAGCGAGCGTGGAAGCAGCCGAAGGGCCCGCTGATTACGCCGGTGAATGGAGCCATCAGGCAGGCGAACTAGGAACGAGCGGGGAGCCACGCGGCGGAGAACCTCGGCGGTTGGCGACCAGCCACCCTCCGGTAGGTGTATGCGGACGTTGTCTCCAGGCGCCAGGGCAGGAAGATCAGTCGCCCGAGCGTCATGTGCCACCTTCTGCTGATCACGCTGCTGTTGCATCCTTTGCAGTACTGGAGCATGATCGGGTTTAGGAACATGAATGGACGGCACAGTGGTCCTGAGGGTGCGACCCATCAACAGCTGGGCGGGCGAGAGGCCCGTGGACAGTGGGCCGAGCGATAGGCCAGCGGGGCTAAACAGAAGTCAGATCCGGCATCAGCAGCCTTGCAGAGGAGCCGCTTCACGATATGGACGCCCTTTTCCGCCTTGCCATTCGACTGGGGATGCAAAGGGCTGGGCGTGACGTGTGTGAAGTCGTATGAAGCGGCAAAAGAAGACCATTCTTGGCTCGCAAAACAGGGCCCGTTGTCAGACATGACGGTGAGCGGAATTCCATGGCGAGCGAAGGTTTCTTTGCATGCTCGGATGACAGCTAATGATGTCAAGTCGTGCAGGCGTATGACCTCCGGATAATTTGAAAAATAGTCAATTATAATGACGTAGTCCCTGCCGAGCGCATGAAAGAGGTCCACACCCACCTTTGCCCAGGGGGACGTGACCAACTCATGGGGCTGAAGTGTCTCAGGGAGTGGCGCTGGCTGAAATCTTTGGCAGGTGGGGCAGTTGAGCACCATGTTGGCGATGTCATCGCTGATGCCCGGCCAGTACACAGCCTCTCGGGCCCCCCACCTGCACTTTTCAAGTCCGAGATGGCCTTCATGCAATTGTTCGAGGACAAGCCTATGCATGCTGTGTGGGATCACAATCCGGTCCAAATTTAGGAGGACACCATCAATGACGGCCAAGTCGTCCCGGACATTGTAGAATTGTGGGTACTGCCCCTTGAGCCACCCTTCCGTCATGTGGTGCATCACACATTGTAGAAGGGGGTCAGCCGCAGTCTCACGGCGAATGTGGGCCAGACGTGCGTCAGTAGCCGGCAGATTGGCCGATGTGAAGGCTACTTGTGTGTCGACCTGACAGACGAACCCCTCCGATTCGAGCGGTGTGCTCACTGCTCTGGATAGGGCATCCGCGATGACAAGGTCCTTTCCCGGGGTGTAGACAAGTTGGAAGTCGTACCTCTGGAGCTTGAGCAGAATGCGCTGGAGGCGAGGGGTCATATCGTTGAGGTCCTTCTGAATGATGCCGACCAGGGGGCGATGGTCGGTCTCCACAGTGAACTGCGGAAGACCATACACATAATCGTGGAATTTGTCGATGCCGGTCAACAAACCCAGGCACTCCTTTTCAATCTGCGCATAGCGCTGTTCTGTGGGGGTCATGGCCCACGAGGCAGAGGCGACCTGGGCTCATGATGCAGTGTTGTCCCGTTGCAGGAGTACCGCCCCAATGCCGGACTGGCTGGCATCAGTCGAGATCTTTGTGTCCCGAGTAATGTCGAAGAACGTCAATACCGGGGCGGTGGTGAGCTTGATCCTGAGCTCCTCCCATTCCTTCTGGTGTGCGGGCAGCCACTGGAATTCCGTTGTCTTCTTGACCAGGTAGCGAAGAGCCGTTGTGTGCGAGGCAAGGTTGGGAATCAACTTCCCCAGGAAGTTGACCATCCCGAGAAAGCAAAACACTGCCTTCTTGTCTGCCAGCTGTGGCATGGCTGCGATGGCTGCCACTTTGACGGCATCCGGCCGCACCCCTGACCGGGATATGTGGTCCCCCAGAAACTTTAGCTCAGTCTGGCCAAAAGAGCACTTGGCTCGGTTGAGGCGCAGTCCCTGATCTCGTATCCGTGCAAAGACACGCTGGAGACGACTGATGTGCTTCTGTGATGTGGTGGACCAGATGATAACGTCGTCAACATAGACGCGTACCCCTTCGATGCCCTCCATCATCTGTTCCATGATGCGATGGAACACCTCAGATGCCGAGATGATGCCAAACGGCATCCTATTGTAGCAGTATCTGCCAAAGGGAGTGTTGAAAGTCCACAGCTTCCTGCTGGATTGATCCAGTTGAATCTGCCAAAAACCCTTTGAGGCATCAAGCTTGGTGAATATTTTAGCCCGGGCCATTTCGCTCGTGATTTCTTCCCATTTGGGTATGGGGTAGTGTTCCTTCATGATGTTGTTGTTCAGGTCTTTTGGGTCGATGCAGATCCGGAGCTCTCCGAAGGGCTTTTTTATGGACACCATGGAGCTGTCCCATGGTGTGGGCTCCGTGACCCGGGAAAGCACTCCTTGGTCCTGCAGGTCCTGCAGCTGCTGCTTGAGGCGGCCCTTGAGTGATGCTGTGACCCTACGAGGTGCGTGAATGACCGGGGTAGCATCCGGTTTGAGCCGTATTCTGTAAGTGTAGGGCAGTGTGCCCATGCCCTCGAAAAACTCCTGGTTGTGGGCGAGGGGCGAGTGGAGCTGTGCCCTAAAGTCTGCATCCGGGAAATCGGATGTGCCTTCTGGAGACAGAGTGTGTACCCGCTGAACGAGGTGGAGGATCTTGCACGCCTGTGCGCCTAACAGAGAGTCCTTCGAGGATCCAACTATCTCAAAAGACAGTGTGGCTGTATGTGAATTGTGTGCAACCTCGAGCTGACAGGACTCCATGGCCGGGATAACGTTTCCGTTATAATCAACCAGTTGACAGTGGGATGGCAGAATCAGTGGTTTAACCTTCAAGGTGTAGAAGGCTGACCATGCAAGGAGATTGGCGGAGGCACCAGTGTCTAAGCGGAATGTGATTGGTGATCGGTTGACCGTTAGGGTGGCACACCATTCATCGCCCGGATTAATGCTGTGCTGTGGGTCCGACTTGGGGACATCCGGTTCTTGTTTATTACCGCAACGCGGAAGGGTTCCCGGTCGTCGGTATCACCGGTCTGCACGTCGTCAGGGTATGACTCGGTGGATGGGGGCTGAATGGCCCACACGTCCCTGCGAGGCTGGTGGAATTATGGAGAGTTGGCAGGTTGAGCTGCTCGACAGCAGGCAGCGTAGTGGCCCATCCTGCCACAGCGGAGGCATTGTCCCGCTTTGGCCGGACATTGCCGCTTTAAGTGTACGGATCCATAGTTGCCGCACGTCATGACATCATGGCGTTCGTTGTGCCACTGCGCATGCGCGGTGCGGTCCTGCGTAGAGCGCGCCTGCGCATCCCGTCCCTCTGCGTTGACGTCCCCTCCTTTGGCGCGTACAAGCGCGGGAGGCCTCGGAAAGCGCGCGAAATGGCCGCCCTCGTCCGGGCCGCGGGCCGGGAGGAACTCGATCGACTGGACCCGCTCGGCCTCGTAGGACCCCTGCCGTGCCAATTCAGTCGCCTGGATTTGGGAGTACCGGCTGGTCGCGTTTTCGTGGAGGACGCAGGTCTCAATGGCGGTTGCTCGGGTGAGGCGCTTTATTATGAGGAGCTGCTGGCGTAGGGTGTCCGAGGTGACCCCAAAATCTATCTGATCCCACATCATGGAGTCGGAGGTGGCCTCATAGCCGCAGTTCTACGCGAGGATACGGAGGTGTGTCAAATAAGATTGAAAAGGCCCATCCTTACCCTGCAGGCGCTGCTGGAAGAGGTACATCTCGAAGCTCTCATTAACTTCCATGCTGAAGTGTTCCTCAAATTTTAGAAGGACCGTCATGTCCTCGCCTTCCGTGAATGCCAGGGAGTTGTAAATGTGGATGGCGTGTTGCCCCGCCGTGGAGAGGAGGAGGGCGATCTTCCTGGTGTCCGATGCATTCTCCCTGTCTGTGGCTTCTCAGAAGAGTTGGAAGCCCTGTTTAAACAGCTTCCAGTTGACGCCAAGATTTCCAGCGATCCGGAGCAGCTGTGGCAGGCTGATGGTTTCCATGGCGCAGGATGTCGGGTTTCTTAAGAGGTGCAGGTAGGTCTCATAGTCGCTGGCGAGTTTCCAGACCTGGTATCATGTCGTGTTGGGTGTTCCGATACACAAACGAACCAACACGGTTGTAGATGGTACAACTCTGTTTTATTATTCTGTACAATAATAACTATTAACTTCTGGCTGTGGTTCGTACTTCACCAGCTAACCTGTGGACCCAGCCCTAGCACTATCTTAGTGAGGCACTCAGCACATGGTGTATGTCTGAGTGGCACACTGTGAGCTCTGTGCTCTAAGCTATATCCTGGTAAAATGAACGGGAACTGTGGTGTTCCCTGTTTTATAGTGCCTGTGCTCTCACTGGTGATTGGCTGCAATGTCGTGTGTGAGTTGGTTGGTCCAACTACCGGTCCATCAGTGTGTGTGTGTGATTGCACCATGATATGTTAATGTGGATATCATGACAAGTAGGGGTTGCTGTGGATGGGGAATGTATTTAGGTAGTTTACTGTAAATGGGAAAATGAATGAAAACAGACAGGCATTTAAAGGCAGTGCGGAATGGGGGAAGAGACAATCAAACCTTCAGGCCAGCAGCTGGGTTGGAATAAGCAATGCAAGAAGTCAAAATCTTGTTCAATGGAGAAGGGGAAATGAGGTTGAAATCTTGCGCAGTAGCCAATTTAATGTTGAAAATGCTGGACTAAGGGATGGTTGCATTTGATGGAATTATGCTCCTTTGGGGAGGAAGATTGGGCCTTTAACTTTCCTTAGCCTGATGAGACAAATTATTGCTTTGTGGTTGGTTTAAACCTGATTATTGCATTTCCATTGACATTAAATTTGCAGTTTCAGCTTAAGTTTCAATACTTATATAATCTCAAATAATATATGATGGATATAAGAACATAGGAAACAAGCAGATGTAGAACATTTTGGCCACTCGAGCCTGGTCTGCCATTCAAAAACTGACTCTACTTTCCTATGCTATCTCTATTGCCATGACTCCCATAGTATTCCCCAAATCTATCGATCTCCGTCTTGCATATGGTCAATGATTGAACAGCCTCAGTCCTCTGGGGTAGTAAATTCTAATGATTCGCAACCCTTCGATTGAAGAAATTTCACTTCATCACAGTCCTAAGTGGTCCACACCCCTTATAAGGTTTTTCAGGAAGATAAGAACAGAAGGAGGGGTGGTGGTATTGATTAAGGAGAACATTACAGTGCTGGAGAGGGAGAATGACCCAGACGGGTCAAGGACAGAATCCATTTGGCTAGAGACAAGGAACAAAAAAGTTGCAATTACATTGCACGGTGTAGTTAATAGGCCACCTACTTGTGAGAAAATGGAAGAGGAACAAATTTGCAAGGAAATTACAGCGATGCAAAAATTATAGAGCACTTAAAATGGGAGACTTTAAAATCCAAATGCAGAGGTGGATAGTAATAGTTTAAAGGGCAGAGAAGTGTCAAGAGTTCTCTACAGCAGTATGGTTTCAGTCCAACAAGGAGAGTACTGCTAAACCTGTGTCTTGGGAATGAGGTGGGCCGAGGGGATCAAGTGTCACTACAGGAGCATTTAGGGGAGAATGATTATTATATCATCAAGTTCAGGCTGACTAAGGAAAAGGACAAAGAACAATCCAGAGCAAGAATAATTCACTGGGGGAAAGCCAACTTTAATGGGGTAAGAACGGAGCTGGGCTGAATTAATTGGAGTCAAATGTTGGTAGGAATAATGGAGCTTAACAATGGGCTACCATCAAAAAAAGAGATAATTCAGCTACAATCATGGTATATTGCCATGAAAGGGAAAGGTAGGGCAAAGAAATTCAGATCTCCATGGAGGACGAAGGGGATAGAAATTATGAGAAAGAAGAAGGTGTGCTTCTGACGGGTGTCAGTTGAGAATTGAGAACTAGGCTGAATACAGAAGGTTCAGAGTGGAGGTGAAGAACTAAATAAGAGAAGTGAAGAAGAGTGAAAAGTGACTGGTAGCTAACATAAAAAGGAATCCCCAAATACTCTATAAGCACATAAAAATTGTAAATGGGCGGTAAAAGGAGAAGTAGTGATGATGAGGGAACAAAATGGGAATTACCACATGCAAACTGAGGTTTTAAATGAATACTTTTCATCTGTCTTTACCAAGAAAGAAGGTGCTACCCATGCTATGGTGGAAGAGGAGGTAATCCAGACACCCAGAAGGGTTTTAAATTGAAAAAAAGATGTATTGGATAGGTTATTTGTATTTAAAGTTGATATGGCACCAGGACCAGATGAGATCCATCCAAGGATACTGCGACACACGTGTGGAAATTGCAGAGGCAGTGGCCATAATATTTCAGTCTTAGACACCGGGGTGGTGGCAGAGGATTGTAGAATTGCAAACTTTGTATCCTTGTTCAAAAAAGGCTGCAAGAATAAGCCCATTAACTATAGCCCAATCAATTTAACTTTGGTAGTGGTACTTCTCAAATCAATAATTCACATGGACAAATGCAAGCGAACAAATGGAAAGCCGGCATGGGTTAGTGAAGGGAAAATCATGCTTAACTAACTTGCTGGAGTGTTTTTGAAGAGATAACAGAGGGGGGTTTATGAGGGCAATGCTGTTGCTGGACTTCCAGAAGACATTCAATACAGTGCCACACAACAGACTTATGAGCAAAGTTAGAGCTCATGGAATCAACGCAACAGTAGCAACATTGGCATGGAATTGGCTGAGTGGGAGGAAACAGAGTTGTAATTATGGATGTTTCTTTGGGCTGGACGAAGATTTGCATGGGTATTCACCAGGGCTCAGTGTTGAGATTCTTGCTTTTTCTGATGTACATTAATGGCCTAGATCTTGGTGTACAGGGAATAATTTTAAAGTTTACGAATGATACAAAACTCTGAACGATTGTGACCTGTGAAGGTCATGGTGTAGAATTTTAAAAGGACATAGAAAAGTTGGTGGAATGGGTGGACAGGCAGCAGGTGAAGCTCAATACAGAGAAGTGTGAAATGATTCACTTTGGTAGAAAGAACATGGAGAGTCTGTAAAAAAAAATAGGGGGACCTGGATGTATGTGTGCATAGATCATTAAAGGCGGCAGGACAGGTTGAGAGAGCAGTTAATAAAGAATATAGTATTCTGGGCTTTATTAACAAGAGCATAGAGTACAAGTGCAAGTAGTTTATGTTAAACCTGTATCAGACACTAGTTTGGCCTCAGCTGGAGAACTGTGTCCAGTTCTGGTCGCCGCGCTTTAGTGAAGGCACAGGATAGAGTACAGAAAAAAATTCACTGGCTACGGGAGCTGTGACAGACTTTTCATGGTCCTGTTGGGTTGAAATGTTCTTTAACCAATTTCACTATGGTCAAAGGTCTTCGAGTCGGATACCTCCAGGGACATGAGGTTTCTAAATCAAATTATATGTTTGGGGCCCGCAAACTGTTAGAAGTATCCATCTTTTTCCCGTTCCTCGCCTGTGATCTAGTTCACAGTAAAATTAAATAGCAGAGCCTTTCGATATACTGACTCCAAGCCTCAGCCTCTTGCTCAAATGGGTCTAGTTTATGAATGATAGGCATTTTCATTCATGGTTTAAGTGATTCCGACTCTTGCTAAAGAATCATTCCTTCCTCCCCCCACGAACCTCAATTCACGACGACTGTCGGCAGCGATCGAAAACTGTTACCTTGTCGCCAATGTGGCCCCTCGCGATGTACACTGGAGGCTTTCAGTAATTAACAAAGGAGTTGATTGATGAAAGGCAAGTAAGTAACAGGCACAAATACAATATAATAGGTCTTAATACTTCAGCTCCCTGGTCCACACTGCCCGGGGTTCTACTCTTAGGGCCTGTGCAAACTCCCTATTGACCAAGGTACACGTGCTTTCACACAATTGGCCCTGAGCCAGTCATAAGACCATAAGACCATAAGACATAGAAGCAGAATTAGGCCACTCGGCCCATCAAGTCTGCTCCGTCATTCAATCATGGCTGATATTTTCTCATCCCCATTCTCCTACCTTCTCCCCACAACCTCAAATCCCCTTATTAATCAAGAACCTATCTAACTCTGTCTTAAAGACACTCAATGATTTGGCCTCCACAGCCTTCTGCGATAAAGAGTTCCACAGATTCACCACCCGCTGGCTGAAGAAATTTCTCCTCATCTCAGTTTTAAAGGATCGTCCCTTTAGTCTGAGATGGTGTCCTCTGGTTCTAGTTTTTCCTACAAGTGGAAACATCCCCTCCACGTCCACACTATCCAGGCCTCACAGTATCCTGTAAGTTTCAATAAGATCCCCCCTCATCCTTCTAAACTCCAACGAGTACAGACCTAGAGTCCTCAACCGTTCCTCATATGATAAGCTCTTCATTCCAGGGATCATTCTTGTGAACCTCCTGTGGACCCTTTCCAAGGCCAGCACATCCTTCCTCGGATACGGGGCCTACGACTGCTCACAATACTCCAAATGGGGTCTGACCAGAGCCTTATTATACAGTCTCAGAAGTACATCCCTGGTCTTGTATTCTAGCCCTCTTGACAGGAATGCTAACATTGCATTTGCCTTCTCAACTGCCGACTGAACTGATCCATTTTCTTCCAAATTATTTATATACACTACGAACAACAAAGGCCCAGAACTGATCCCGACTCAAAAATTGGTGGAGTTACGGATAGAGAAGAGGATTGTCAGAGGATACAGCAGGATATAAACTTGTTGGAGTCTTGGGCGGAGAAATCACAGATGGGGTTTAATCCGGACAAGTGTGAGGAAATGCTCCTTGGAAGGTCCAATACATGTAGGAATTACACAATAAATAGTAGACTCTTGCGAGTACCGACAGGGCAGAGAGATCTGGTCTTGCATGTCCACCGATCACTGAAAGTGGCAACGCATGTGGATAAGGTGGTCAAGAAGGCATCCGGCATGCTGGCTTTCATCGGTCAGGGCATTGAATATAAAAATTGGCAAGTCATGTTGCAGCTGTAGTTAGGCCACATTTGGAATATTGTGTACAATTCTGGTCGCCACACTACCAGAAGGATGTGGATGCTTTGGAGAGGGTATAGAAGCGGTTTACTAGGATGTTGCCTGGTATGGAGGGCATTAGCAATGAGGAGAGGTTGGATAAACTCGGTCTGTTCTCACTGGAACGATGGAGGTTGAGAGGTGACTTGATAGAGGTCTACAAGCTTATGAATGGCATGGGCAGAGTGGATAGTCAGATACTCTTTCCTAGGGTAGGCGAGTCAAGTACTAGGGGACATAGGTTTAAAGTGTGTGGGGAAAAGTTTAGAACAGATGTGCAAGTTTTTTACACAGAGGGTGGGAAACATATGGAATACGCAGCCTGGGGAGGTGGTGGGAGCGGGTACTATGGCGGCATTTAAGGGGCATCTAGACAAATATATGAATAGAGTGGGAATGGAAGGATACGGACTCCATAAGTGCATACGGTTTTAATTTAGTCAGGTACCATGGTTGGCGCACGCTTGGAGGGCCGAAGAGCCTGTTCCTGTGCTGCATTGTTCTTTGTTCTTTGATGTCACCGTTATAGTTGCTGCACAACTGTTATCCCCAACCTCCACCAGCGCAGATAGTGCAGGTGGGAAATGTTAGTGGTCAGGCTTCGGGGGCACAATCTGGTGAGCACCACACTGCTACTGATACACATCATGTGGAGGCAGGAGCCCTCAGGCGAGACGGCAGTTGGAGGGCTGCTGGATCCCAGGACCCAGCTGGGTCCCAGCCTGATGCTGAGCTGGTGGAACAGAGTTACCGGGAGCTGATGGAGACGATAGGGAGCAGAAGGGACATTCAGAGAGAGATGTCAGCATCACTCCAGCAGATCCATAACCAATTGGAGGAGTCCCAGAGGTGACAGGTCCAGGAGATGCCGCTGGCAAGACGTGGCACCGAGGCCAACACTGCTCGGTGGGTGACCGCAGAGGTGAATCTGGTGCACCATTACTGAAGGTGTCCAAGGAGCCACGCAGTCAGTGACGGCCATAGCTGAGGATCTTGGTAGAATGTCTGGGGGTGTGACCCAGTCCCAGGCTGACATTGATGAAGTTCTCTGGACATGTCCTGCTCTCAGATGGGAATGGCCGTGGTGCTGTGGAGCTTGTCCCAGTCGCAGGTGGGTATTGCCGAGGCACTGCTGAGCATGTCTTAATCACTGAGGAGCATCGCCGAGGGCGTCGACATGATGGTGCAGACCATGGGGAACTGCCAGGCTGACAGTGCCAGATGATACAGAAACAGGGGCTCAAACCAGCTGCCCCTCCGTTTCAAGGTGAATCCCAGGGCCCTATGGGCACCGAACGGGAGGAGGGGGCGCTAGGTGCCAACCCGGACCCGTCCCATGGAGTGGCGACAGTGGCCATCAGTTCCCCCAAGTTCCACCCCTCTGATGAAGCCGGGTCTTGCAGGCAGCACCCGGAACAGGGCAGCACGGCTGTGCATGTGCCGCCGACAAGTGCGCCGGGGCCCTGCGGCCCCAGAGCCCCCTGACGACACCTGCCAGGGGCATCGAACACCACGGACAAGGTAAGCAGCTGGCTGCCTTCACCTCTGATGTGCATCCTGGGGAGACACGTGAATGTAGTGGTAGAGCTAGGAGGGCAAAGCATATCGAAGATCACTGAGGGCACCAGTGGAGGGTGAGGGGAGGGGGCAGGGGTGTAGGTAGGCAGTGGGGAGGGGGGCTGGAGGGTGGGGTTGGGAGGGTGGGGGGGCGGCACCATGGGAGAGTGGGGACTTGTATTACACATTAAACACCCTTGTGCACCACCATTATGACGTCTCTGTCATTTTCCTCCGCAATGCGGCTGACCTCCGAACCCTTGTCCCATTTCTCCAGGCATCGCTGGAGCTGTCTTTCAGTTCATGATTCTGTAAAAAGAATTACAAGAATCGTGCAATGAGTCATTTAGCTGTTTTCTTTCCAAACCTCTGAAAAAGTAATCAGGCTTCCAAAATTTATCAATTGATTTGAAAGCTGACTACAATAAAAAAAGAAATAACACAAAAAATAGCGCATTTCTCATTTCTGTTCAATGGGGAACCAAGGTTTAGCATATCACTGCTGGTGTTTCGAAGCACACAGACTTGCAGACTTCCTTTTTGTTGATTGGTAAGCGTGTCCAATGTTACATTGAAGTTTTCTTCAGCTGTGGTGATGTAATTATGAAACGGACTTTCCACTTTTGGAGTGCTTTGGAAAATAAATCAAATGACAATATTCTGGGAAAAATACAGACAACTTGTAATTACCAGAAAAAAAACTTCTATCCCTTTTCAGTTTCAAAAGATATATTTTTCATTTACCATCTGGATCATTAGATTCCTGTAAATGCCCAGATCTAAAGCACATGGGAAGAGATTTTCTCAGAATGCTAAGTGTTACAAATCTGTTATTTTAAGTTGATTTCCAATATTGATACTGTGATGAAACCGATACTTAGCTTGCTGAGTTCGGAGGTTGGGGGCTCGATTCACGCTGAAGCTCATGTCTCCTGGGCAGGATTCGCCGTCGTCCAATGTCGAAATCGAGAAAGGCAATTGGTCATGAAGCCAAAATCGTGGTGGGCGCTAGGTGCCCGCCAGAATGCCATACTCCAGTGCCTCAACAGCGGCTTCATTGCTTTCTACTCCGCATATTCATTAAACGGCATTTGCATATCATTAACGGGTCTGACCCGGTATTCTGCAGGGCCTTCGCGATGCTCCGCCTCCACCTGGGGGAATTACTGATGCCATGTTTCACTTATGGTTTCAAAAATCGGGAAACAGGCGCCATGGTTGACAAGGGAGAGAGAGGAGATAGGACATGCAGTGGCACGGCTGTGGGCTGCTCGACATGCCCATGGCACGGCCGTCTGGGTGGAGGAGAGACCTCAACCAGGCCCGGAGGAAGGCAGCGGTGGGTGGGGGGGGAGGTCATGGGGTGACCAGGGCAAGGGTTTTGGGGCCCGCCTCATCACTAGGACATCCTGCAAAACACAAGACATGTCGCAAGATTGGATCGTGGGTTGGATGGTGGGTGGTGGGGGGTTGGCGGTGGGGTGGTGGTGGAGTGGAAGGGGGAGTGGGTGTGTGATGCGACCATCAATTCACTCGAAGAAACGTGGAGAAGTAAACCGTGGTTTTAATCAGCTTAGAACTGTGCCTGCCTGCGACCGGTACAATACTGAAGGCAGCCCCGCAGGTCAGCAGCTCTTATACTTCCTCTAAAGGGGTGGAGCCATGGGCGGGGCCCGTACATGCCCCAACATATCCCCCTGTGGGTGAAGCCACAGAATGGCCCATAGGTGGAGCCCACAGGGTTAATAACAAAACATAACATAGTGCACTGGTGAATTATCAGTAATTATCCATTCACCACATTCACCCCCTGTTTAAAAATGAAGTCCGGCGGGGGTGACGGGCTCATAGATGCTGTCGGTCCGGTGCCCAGATCGTACGTTGCGACCGCCGAAGCACTGGTGTTGCGGCCGCTTCGGGTGGCTGTGCAAGTGGGTCTGGAGCGGGCACAGGCATGGACTCCTGGAGCGGCTCTTCCGGAGCATCATTCCTGTGGACCGGTTCGGCGGGTGGGAGGGAGCGCGGGAACCAGTTAGGGGTGGGGGCGCTGAACATGGGAGGTTGGACGGGACATAGCGTGGGGGATGCAGTAGTGGCAGTGGTGGTGGAGCCTGCGGGCGGCAGGTCCCGGAGGGAGACGGAATCTTGCCGGCCATCGGGGTGTTCGACGTACGCATAATGTGGGTTGGAGTGCAGGAGCTGGACTCTCTCTACCAGGGGGTCGGTCTTATGGCTCCGAACGTGTTTTTGGAGGAGGACTGGACCCGGTGTCATCAGCCAGGGCGGAAGTGAGGCCCCTGAGGTAGCTCCCCTAGCGAAAACAAACAAGCGGTCATGAGGAGTCTGGTTTGTGGCCGTGCAAAGGAGGGACCTAATAGCGTGGAGTGCATCGGGGAGGACCTCCTTCCTGTGAGAAACTGAGAGATTCCTGGACGGTAGGGTCAGTAGGACGGTCTTCCAGACCGTCACGTTCTCCCTCTCCACCTGCCCGTTTCCACTGGGGTTATAACTGGTAGTCCTGCTCGAGGCGATGCCCTTACTGAGCAGGTGCTGACGCAGTTCGTCGCTCATGAACGACGAGCCCCTGTCGCTGTGGACATAACTGGGGAAACCAAACAGGGTGAAGACACTATGCAGGGCGTTAATGAGAGTGGGGGTGGTCAAATCGGGGCAGGGGATGGCAAATGGGAAGCGGGAGAACTCATCTATGATGTTAAGGAAGTGCGTGTTGTGGTTTTTGGAGGGGAGGAGCCCTTTGAAATCGATACTGAGGCATTCAAAGGGTCGGGATGCCTTTACCAGGTGGGCCTTATCTGGTCGATAGAAGTGCAGTTTACACTCCGCACAGATTTGGCAGTCTCTGGTTATACCTCTGACCTCCTCGGTGGAGTAGGGCAGGTTTCGGGCCTTGATGTAATGGGCGTGCCGGGTGACCCCCGGGTGGCAGAGGTCATCGTGGATAGCCCGTAGTCGGTCACCTTGCGCGCTGGCGCATGTGCCCCGGGACAGGGCATCTGGGGGCTCGTTGAGCTTCCCAGGATGATATACTATATTGTAGTAATAGGTGGAGAGTTCGATCCTCCACCTCAAGATCTTATCATTCTTGATCTTGCCCCACTGAGTATTGTCAAACATGAAGGCAACCGATCGTTGGTCGGTGACGAGGGTAAACCTCCTACCAGCGAGGTAGTGCCTCCAGTGCCGTACGGCTTCCACGATGGCTTGGGCCTCTTTTTCGACCGAGGAGTGTAGAATTTCAGAGGGTGCGTGAAAAGAACGCTCCCGGTCTGCTTGCTTGGTTGAGGGTGGCGGCGAGAGCAACCTCTGAGGCGTCGCTCTCCACCTGGAAGGGGACGGACTCGTCCACCACGCGCATCGCAGCTTTGGCGATGTCCGCCTTGATGCAGTTGAAGGCCTGGCGGACCTCGGCTCCCAGTGGAAAGAGGGCGGCCTTGAATAGTGGACGGGCTTTGTCCGCATACTGCGGGGCCAACTGGGCGTAATAGGAGAAAAATCCAAGGCATCTCTTCAGGGCCTTGGGACAGTGAGGGAGAGGGAGTTGTAGGAGGGGGCGCATGCGGTCAGGGCCGGGCCCTCGGACCCCGTTTTCCATGGTGTACCCGAGGATGGCTAGCCTGGTTGTGCAGAAAACGCATTTCTCCTTGCTGTAGGTGAGGTTGAGTTTTTGGGCGGTTTGGCGAAATCAGTGGAGGTTGGCGTCGTGGTCCTGCTGATCATGGCCGCAGATGGTGACATTGTCCAAGTACGGAAACGTGGCCCGCAGCCAGTACTGGTCCACCATTCGGTCCATCGCTCGTTGGAACACCAAAACCCCGTTCGTGATGCCAAAAGGGACCCGGAGGCCGTCTGCCTCAAACGCCGTGTAGTGGCGGTCCTCCGGGCGGATTGGGAGCTGGTGGTATGCAGACTTCAGATCTACTGTGGAGAACACGCGGCAGTGCGCAATCTGATTTACCATGTCTGCAATCCGGGGAAGGGGGTACGCATCGAGTTGCGTAAAGCGGTTAATGGTCTGGCTGTAATCAACCACCATCCGGAACTTTTCCCCGGTCTTGACAACCACCACCTGAGCTCTCCAGGGGCTATTTCTGGCCTCGATGACCCCCTCCTGCAAGAGACGCTGGACCTTGGACCTAATGAATATCCTGTCCTGCATGCTATACCGCCTGCTTCTGGTGGCTACTGGCTTGCAATCGGCGGTGAGGTTTGCGAAGGGCGGGGGGGGGGGGGTCAATTTTTAGGATCGTGAGGCTGCATATGGTGAGTGGGGGCAGGGTACCCCCGAACTTAAGAGTTAGGCTCCTGAGGTTGCACTGGAAGTCGAGTCCCAAAAGGAGAGGAGCGCAGAGGTCTGGGAGCATGTATAGTTGAAAATTAGCGTACTCAGCGCCCTGTATCGCTAGGGTTGCAGTAGTGCACCCTTGGATTTGCACCGAGTGCGACCCAGAGGCGAGGGAGATGGTTTGTTGCGTCGGAAATATTGGGAGCGAGCAGCGTCTTATCATGTCCTGGTGAATGAAGCTCTCTGTGCTCCCGGTGTCGAAGAGGCAAGGTGTCTCGTACCCGTTAACTCAGACGGCCATCATGGAGCTCCGGAGGTGCTTAGGTCACGACTGGTCCAGGGTGACCGCGCTGAGTTGTGGGTAGCTGGTGATCGGAGGTGCTGGGGCGGCCACACGATGGCTGTCGGTGTAGGTCATACGCGTCGAGCGGCGTAGCAGATGGCGACCAAGATGGCGGCCCCGTTAGACGAGCGTGGCGGGTGGTGAGGAAGATGGCGCCCAAGATGGCGGCCCCCATGGATCGCACGTGGCCGGCCGCGTGGGGGAGGATGGCCAAGATCGCGGCCCCCATGAGTCGCACGTGTTGTGCGGAGGCGGAGTCGGCAGACACGCTGCCACCTTTCGGGGTCTGCGGGCCTGTGAGTCTGTGGATCGGGTCTGTGAGTTCGAGTTCTTAGACCTGGCCAGGCAGACCTTGGCGAAGTGTCCTTTTCGCCCGCAGCTGCTGCAGTTCCTGTTGCGGGCCGGGCAGTGCTGCCGGGGGTGTTGGAACTGGCTGCAAAAATAGCAGGGTAGTTCTCCATGATGGGCGGGCGGCCGCGCGACACAGGCCTGGGGTAGTCTCTGGTTGGGGGCCCATGAGGGGGTCGCGTGGTCGGCCGGGAACGCAGTAAAGCGCTGAAAAGCGACCTCCAGAGAGGTAGCCAGTTTTACCGTGTCGTCCAGGTCCTGGGCCCCTTTTCCGAGCAGGCGCTGTCTCACATAGTTCGATCGGACCCCCGCCACGTCTCGGACGGCGAGCTCCATGTGCTGAGTGGCCGTAACGACCTGGTAGTTACAGTGTGCGCGAGGGCTTTGAGGTCGCGTAGGTAATCATCTAATGACTCCCTGGGGCGCTGGCGGCGAGTGATGAAGACGTGTCGCACGTAGACCTCGTTCACAGGCCACACGTAGAGGCGTTCGAGAAGTGCGAGGGCCTCTGTCGAGCTGGACAGAAATGCGATGCGATAAATTTATTTAGCCTCCGCGGCCTGTGGATCGAGTTCCAGTCTGTCAGGTTTGAGGGCTGATTCCAGAGTAGTATTTTAAGCTGATTAAATTGATGCGACCATCAATTCACTCGAAGACACGTGGAGAAGTAAATTGTGGTTTTAATCAGCTTAGAACTGTGCCTGCCTGCGACCGGTACAATACTGAAGGCGGCCCCGCAGGTCAGCAGCTCTTATACTTCCTCTAAAGGGGTGGAGTCATGGGCGGGGCCCGTACATGCCCCAACATATCCCCCTATGGGTGAAGCCACAAAATAGCCCATAGGTGGAGCCCACAGGGTTAATAACATAATGTAACATAGTGCACTGGTGAATTATCAGTAATTACACATTCACCACAGTGTGGTGGTGGGCTAGCGGCACACATGCCATGGGAGTCTCACTTGCCCGCCCGATGCTGGCCTCCGCCTCGGTGACTGCTCTCTCTGGGCCCACCGATCAGGTCCAGTGTCCGTTGCTCTGCTGCAGTGAGGGGCGTCAGGTCTGGCGGTCCCCCTCCAGTCTTTTTCCTCTTCTGGCGGTTGTGGGCCACTTTCTCCTGGTGGGGGGGGAGACAGAAAACCCACAGTGTTAGACAGTCAGATGTGTGCAACACAGGGGGTGGCTGGCTGCAGGCCTTTGTGACCAAGGCACCCGGCCATGGGTGCTGGCATGTGGTGCAGAGTGGGGGTTCAGTTGCCCTCCGGGTGGGGCAGGTGTTTACTGGTGTTAGTGGGAAGGGGGTTAGTGCCAGATGCACAGTGCTGCCTACTCGCCCTGGCCGCTCTGAGGAGGTTGGGCAGTTTTATCCTGCACTGCTGGCCAGTCCTGGTGATGTTGCACATGATGTGAACGACCACTGCCACCTGCGCTCAGGCCTAGTGAATGGCGGTGAGTGGCAACCTCCTTCCCAGGTACAGGGTGGCTCGCTTTCCTCCACATGTTCAACAGGTCTCGAGTTCAGCATCAGTGAACTGGGGTGCCACTTTTCTTGCTGTCATCTTGTTGGCTGGAATGAGTGTGCGTGTGGGGAGTGGAGTGCTTATATGCAGCCGCTGCTTGTCAGCCTCTCAAGTGTCAATCCCGAGTCTGGCAAACTGGTCACCCTTTTTCATTGGAATCGATCATGCTGCATGTGGCACTGGTGCTAGCCCTTCAACGGTGAATGAAAACGGTCTGGGAGCGACGTCAATTTTGCTGTCCTAGAAGACCACCGATTCAGCCCTGGTGTCAACACTTAGGGCGCGATTCTCCCAAAATATTTCTAAGTTAATTTGTGGCGGGTTTTTCAGGGTATTTCTCGCCAGCTCTGCCGTTCAATGACACTTGGTCACTTTCTTTTGGCCTTGGGGAGTTCCTCACTGGTTTAGTCCACACTTAGAGAGCACGATCCACCGGCCACGCCGGGCCGAAAAAACGAGCACTGGGGATCCAGCCGGCTCGCAACGCTTCGCGAGATTCAACGCAATCTCGTGAGACGTTGCAAGGGGAATCCCGCCCACAATGGGCGCGATCACTTTTTAGCAAAGCTGCATATTAGAGCGAGGCAATAAGCCTCACTCTAATGTGCAGATTCCCAAGGTAATTGAGGCTTTGGGATTCACTCTCTTTGCCTCGGGGCCCTCAGGTGAGCTGCTTTTGGTACTGGTCCCCACACACAGGGACCAGATAGAACGGCACCTGTTGGGGTCTCCAAGGGGATTGGAGACCCCCCCAGCTGCATGCCCTTTGGGCAGGGTGGTGCCCTGGCACTGCCGGTGCCACATGGGTACCCTGGCTGTACCACCTGGATGCCAGCCTGGCACCGCCAATGTTACCAGGTGGCACTGCCATTGTGCCAAGCTGGCATTGTTTGCGTGCACACTATTGGCCCGGATTTGCCCGGTGTGGGTGTTGGGGAGGGGGGGGGGGGAGGGAATGGGGTTCTGGGGGTCCATTCCATGTTGCGTTTGGGCTGGGGGATGGGGGGTCAGGGATTCTTTTCAGGGCTTTGGAGACCGGGACGTCTTTTAAAAATGGCATCCCGATCTCTCGCTGCAATGGGGAGTTCCAGTGAGCGGAGCTCCCCATTGTAAAAAACGAGGCTGTGTGCGGTCTCGGCTGCACGGTCCTTGTTCAGGCCCATTATTCGAAGCGAATCGCGTTGAATAGCCATGTGTTTTTCGTCACTGGGTTGTTGAGAAATCCATGGAAACGGGTTTAGTGACTTCAGTGTTGTGTGTTCGACCACAATTGGCCTGCTAATTCATATGTGCCTCATACTTACCCTAATGTTAGAGTATAAAATAGATATTGTGAATTGGTTTGTCTTTCTGATCTTGTATAGTAAAGGTTATTTTGGTTTGTTCAAAACTTATGGAACCTTGTGGGTTTATTCACAGAGTAAGCATCTTGAAACTCAAACTTGATCTACTTTGGTCCTGAACTGCATCTCCCACCCCCCCCCCCCCCCCCCCACCCCATGACCCGGGGTCTAGCCAGTATTCATAACAATACATTCAGAGGAGATGGTGGTGTAGTGGTAATGTCACTGGACTCATAATGCAGAGGTCCATAATGCTCTTCTGACATGGGTTCAAATCTCACTAACGGCAGCTGGTGGAATCTGAATTCAATTCATAAATCTGGAATTGAAGCACGTCTCAGTGATGGTGACCATGACGACTATCATCAATTGTCAGGAAAAACCCATCTGCTTCAATAATGTCCTACAGAGGAGGAAATCTGCCATCCTTAGCTGATCTGGCCTACATATGACTCCAGACTCACAGTAATGTGGTTGACTCTTAACTGCCTTCTGAAATGGCCCAGTAAGCCATTCAGTTCAAGGGAAATTGGGGATGTGCAGTATCTAGCCAGCGACACCCACATTCCATGAAAGAATTTGAAGAAAAGACCAAATATATTTTCCTGCAGTACTCTTTAACTCATTTAAAATGTAATTCTACAATTTTTCATTTTTTGCTGGGGTCAGGGTTGTGTTTCCTGCTTTATAACTTTTTGTCTTATCGGCCACTGTCAACAGCCCTGAGTCGTTTGCTCGGCCATTTCAGAGGGCAATTAAGAATCAACCACATTGCTGTGGGTCTAGGGTCACAGGTAGGCCAGACCGGGTAAGGGTGGCAAATTTCTTTCCCTCAAGGAGATTAGCAAACAAGACAATCAACAATGGTTTCATGGCCATGATTAGACTTCCAATTCAAGAATTTTATTGAATTCAAATTTCACCCTAGTCCTCAGAGCATTAATTGCCCAGAGTTTCTGGATTACTAGTCCAGTGACAATACCACTACGCCACTGCCTCCCCATGATTATATACTTCATATTTCACTGAAAAGCTCGATGTAACTGCAAACTCTTTCTTTAGTCTTTTTTCCTCCAAGGATTACAATCACATACAGAGGATAAACTTCCAGTAAGAATTAAAGCTTCTACTTTAAATTTTCAGGGTATTACCATAAAAATTGTGGAGGTGACAATTGTTTTATTTACAGATACCGCTACTACTGTAATTCTGAATGTAACAAGCTGAAATACGTTGGGATTGAGTTTCTCACTGTTGCCCACGGACTCATTGGAGATGAGTATATTAGTCAGAGAGTGATCTCAGAGTGTAATTGTACATGGCTGTCTGAACAGTGTCATACTGGAAAGGTCTCTGCATCTTCTGTTATAAGCTGTAAATAATGAGTCATACGTTCTATATGGGGCTAAGCTGTTGCTTGCTGCTGTGCCTGCATTTATGCTATGGGTGATTTCTGATGCTGGACTTTATGCTGATGCAGAGCTTTGGCGCAAAAGATATTCTGTGCCAGAAAATGATATTAATTAGTGAGAGAGTTTACATGATTTGTCACATTCCATCGCTAATTTCTATTCAGTTTTTCAGAGTAAATTGCTGCCATTGAATTCAACTAGTTGCCTAATTATAGTATATTTGCTAAGCCAGGCATACAATTATTAAAGAATGGCTGAAAACTATTTTCTGGGCAGAGCTGATGAGTCAGTTGACAAGAGGAAGATGACAGATTTTTGCTTCATGTTTCTACTGTAACTTTATGGACCTTCTGAATCAGCAAGCAAATCGAGGATTTTGATTGGTTCAGAACACAATTATCGAACTGCACCAAGAATGAAATGACTCAGTGTCCATACAGATCTTTTGATAGCAGTCTGGCTGAATGGTGTATTCACCTCCTGAGGCTGGGGCTGATTCATACTAGCAACATCATAGGCACTCTCTATTCCTTTGTATTCAATTGCAATCTTTTAGGCAACTTCAGCAATGGTCAAAAGATCAAATTACTATTTACAATCCAGTTAAAAGAAAACTGAGAACTAACATTGTGTGAAAATATGAAATAAACACAGAGAAGGAACTATGTGACCTAACCCCCTCTAAGCTGTGGGCCTGTATGGTCATACACCCGTCTGTCATTGGGCCATGTGCTTGATTATGAGCACCACTCTAACGGCAGATGGAGAGTATCCTGCTGCTCCGCCAGTCGATGCTGGGTGAAGCTGTGATGTCATGCATGGCTGCTTTTCCATGAGTGCCTGATCCTGCTTAATATAGCCTACCAGGCCACTGCCAACAGCTGAATGGCTGTGAGCTTGCCCAGAAAGAGGGCAGAGAGAGAGAGAGTGACAGAGAGCGCTCTAGGAGTGGGAGATGGTGGAGAAAAGGAACTGTCATTTGAGGAGCTGAGGAGTTTGGCTGACTCAATGCAAACCAATGCGTAGTTTCTGAGGGCCCCACCCTGAATTCTGTGGGCACAATTATTTGTTTCAGAGGCATAATTTTGGGTTTGACTGATGTTATCCCACCAAAGATGCAGCTGCTCAAAAGTGGCTGATAAGGATCCAGTGTGGACCGAGAACACGAGGGTTTACTGAACCGGCTGTGTTCAGGAAAGGTGACAAGTGGGACGATCCATAAGACCATAAGATTTCGGAGCATAATTAGGCCTCTCGGCCCATCGAGTCTGCTCTGCCATTCAACCATGGCTGATATTTTCTCATCCCCATTCTCCTGCCTTCTCCCCATAACCCCGATCCCCTTATTAATCATGAATCTATCTATCTCTGTCTTAAAGACACTCAGAGAATTGGCCTCCACAGCCTTCTGCGGCAAAGAGTTCCACAGATTCACCACCCTCTGGCTGAAGAAATTCCTCTTCATCGCTGTTTTAAAGGATCGTCCCTTTAGTCTCAGATTGTGTCCTCTGGTTCTAGTTTTTCCTACAAGGGGAAACACCCTCTCCACGTCCACTCTATCCAGGCCTTGCAGTATCTTGTAAGTTTCAATAAGATCCCCTCTCATCTTTCTAAACTCCAATGAGTACAGACCCAGTGTCCTCAAACGTTCCTCATATGACAAGTTCTTCATTCCAGGGATCATTCTTGTGAACATCCTCTGGACCCTTTCATGGGAGAATATTCTATCATACACCTTTTAAAAAAAAATATTTAGACTACCCAATTCTTTTTTTTCTTCCAATTAAGTGGCAATTTAGCGTGGCCAATCCACCTACCCTGAACATCTTTTTGGGGTGTGGTGGTGAGACCCACGCAGACACGGGAAGGATGTGCAAACTCCATACTGACTGTGAACTGGGGCCGGGATTGAACCTGGGTCCTCGGCAGCAGTGATTCCATCACACTCCTGACTTGTGTTTTGTAGATGGTGGACAGACTTTAGTTGGGAGAGGCAGTGAGATGGAGGGCAAAGTAGCAAGCAGGAGGCAAGTTATTAAGAATTGGTAATACCAAGCATAAAGAAAGAGTGGAAATTATTTTATGTCCGTTTTCGTTTTAGTACAGCTAAAATATTTTGTTTTCTATGACAAGAAACTGGATAATTTTGGTTTATGCCTCAAAGGAATACAGACATGTAACATTTGAAAAGGCTACTGGAGATTCAGCAGTGTTAATTATTTTTTTATTAACCAAATTAACATCTTAAACAGTGCATCTTGTTAATTACCCCTTATGTGAATATTCTTTCTTCCATGCCTATGGGAACTATTTCAAACTATTTCAAACTAAATATTAAAGAGATATATTATATATAGGCTTTTAAAAAGGCTTTCATATGTTATATGGCATACACCCACACACTACTTTGGTGTTGGTACAAATAACAAAATTCATTCCACAAATGGGCAGAAAAAAATGAGAGGCATCATTGTATTTGACAATTCTTTTTTTGTTAGCATGCAGCCTCATGAGTACGGTACATGTTTCAAAGGGAAAGACACAAGATAAAGCCAAAAGGGAATTAATTTCAGTGCCATGTGTATATATTTTTATTGAGAGTAGCAGAATTGAATACATAAGGTGGTTGACGTGGTGCCAATCAAGTGGGTTGCTTTGTACTGGATGGTGTACTTCTTGGATACTTCTTCAATGTTGTTGGAACCACACTCGGGAAGGCAAGTGGAAAATATTCCATCATACTCCTTTATAAAAATAAATTTAGACTACGCAATTCTTTTTTTTCTTCCAATTAAGGGGCAATTTAGCGTGGCCAGTCCACCTACCCAGCACATCTTTTTGGGTTGTGGGGGTGAGACCCACGCAGACATGGAAAGAATGTGCATACTTCACACGGACAGTGACCTGGGGCCGAGATCGAACCCGGGTCCGCAGTGCCGTGAGGCAGCAGTGATTTCATCATACTCCTGACTTGTGCTTTGCAGATGGTGGACAGGCTTTAGAGAATCAGGAGGTGGGTTTCTCACCACAGAATTCCCAGCCTCTGACCTGCTCTTGTAGCCACAGTGTACGTATGGTTGATCTCGTTCAGTTTCTGGTCAATGGTAACCCCCAGGATGTTGATGACAGGGGATACAGTGATGGTAATGTGATTGAATATCAAGGGGTGGGTGTTAAATTGTCTCTTGTTGGAGACGATCATTGCCTTGCACTTGTGTGCTGCGAATGTTGCTTGACGCTATATCAGCCCGAGCCTGGATATTGTCCACGTCTTGCTGCATTTGGAGCCAAGACTGCTTCAGAATCTGAGGAGTTGTAAATAGTGCTGAACATTGTGCACTCATCAGTGAACATCCCCACACCTGATCTTATGATGGAAGGAAGAAATGCGATAGATAGGAATTGATAGAGTTAATAGAGGTGATCTAAAGTGATGTTGAATCATATGTTCTGAGGAGGCGCCTAAAGGTGATAGATGAAGTAAGGAGTAAAGGTTGAGATTTAGTAATGCCAACAGCGAAACCACGGTGAGAGAGAAAGAAAGGGAGGGATAATTCACAGAAGCCAAGATGAGAAACAGCACAATGTGTGGGCCAGGATATAAAGCAGGCGGAAGGTGCAGCAGAAGCATAGAGCAAAAGGGTTTTTTTTAGGTGTCGGTGTACGGATGTCTGTACACACGTTGAGTTGTCTGCTTCTCTACATACATCCACTGGTTTCCATTTATCTATGTGGCTAGTACACAAACTCCCAACAGATTGATCAAATACAATTTCCCTTTCTTAAATCCTTGTTGCCTCTACCTAATAATAACATGGTTCTCGAAGTACCCTGTTACTCATGCTGAATAATATATTTTAGCACTTTTCCTACATCTTAAGCTAGAGTAACTGGCCTGTACTTCCCTGTTTTCTCTCTCCCTCCTTTCTTGAATATTGGGATTGCATTTCTACCTTCCAATCTATGGGGACTGTTCGAGAATCTAGAGAATGCTGAAGGATCAATGCCTGTGTATTTACTATTAGGCAGCCACCTCTATTAAAACCCTCGGATATTGGCCATCTGATACAGCGGATTTATTGCCTTTAAGCCCATTAATTACTCCAGCACTATTTATTTATGAATACCAAGTTCCTCATTCTCACTCAACCCTAGAGGTGGAAATGGAAGGAAGGTAGAACAGGAATGTGGGTCGGTGGACCAACAAGTTCACTCAATTTTGCTAGAGACAGGGTGGATGTGGCAAAGGCCTAACCATGCTGCCAGGGAGATCAGGAAGCTGAAGCCAACTGTTGTAAAGCTCTACTTTGAACCTTAGATGAGCCACAAATGGAGCAGCAACACGAACATCAACAGCAGGAATAAGACCAGCAGGTGTAACAGGTCCTCTCCCCAGCCAGCTGCTGCTCCACAGTTCGGAGCAGATGGACACAGAGCTTCAGTGGCCAGGAGGTGATACCCCAACACAAGCTCTACTAGTAAAGGTTCAGTTTCTGGGATATAACTGAACACCCGTTCCTCAGGAAGTTCAGAATTTCTCAGCAGGAACATGCATTGTTTGTTATTGTCGATCAAGGTCATGACCGCCTGGATTTCTTTGTCTCCTGTACCTCCTGGGGACTTTCTGGTGATATCTGCATGATTTCACAAACTGATGTCCACAGGTGCATCTCCCGGTGACCAAATCCATGTTTACCTCCACCACTTAGGCCACTTTGCTCCTGGAATGGAAACCAGTTAGACCCAGGGATTTGGTGCTCTTTCACCATAGAATCCCTACAGTGCAGAAGGAGGCCATTTGGCCCATTGAGTAAGCACCAACCTTCTGAAAGAGCACCCTACCAGGCCCAATCCCCGAGGCCCAATTCGAACAAATTTTTCATTACTGTTATGTTCCTTACTTTAATTTTCTTGAGTACCTGTCCATAATTTAATAATTGTTTCCTTGGGATGTCTGGCATGCTGACCTCTTCCGTCACTGTAAACACTGATGCAGAGTAAATGGTCCACCATTTCCTTATTTTCATTGATAGTATCACCGTTATCAGTGTCATGTGAGAGTACCTTTAACAACTGGATGTTTATGCAATGTACCTTTAAGAAACCAGTGATGTCATAGAGTGGGTGGAGCTCAGCTCAGTTCAGCCATTTTGAAGTTTCAGTTAAAAAGTGCCTGGCTAGTTTTGCTGAGAGCAGCTAAAAAGTGCCTGGCTAGTTTTGCTGAGAGCAGTTTAAAAGTAGAACGCCAGTTTGAGACAGCAGCTTGAGAAGTTCTGGTTTGCTGTGATCTGCTTGAAGGGAGAAAGCCAGCTTTGAGAAAGCAGCTTGGGTGTGTCTGTGTGTTTCCAGAGAGCTGCAGGAAGAAAGCAAGGTGCTGGAGCTGAAGTCAACCAAGCTAATATATCTCTGCCATTCTACAGAAAATATATATATCTTTTAACCTGATGTGATACTGTTTAAAGGTGTTCAGTCTCTTGGAAGTTTGAAGGAACATTTTAAGGAATTATTTACTGTTGCAATATTTGCTGAGTTATCTTTGAAGTAAGGGGTGTTAAGAGATCCAATGTTTATTTAAGATGTTAAGTTCAGTTCATGGAATAAACTGTGTTTTGTGTTTAAAAACCCACGTATCCATAATTGTAATCCCACACCTAGGAAAAAGCCATGTGCTAGGAAAAGCAACAAATCCATTAAAGGGAGAGGTTGGTTGAACTCCATGATACATTTTGGGGTTCTGAAAAAACCTCGCCAGAACAATTGGGGGCTCACGGAGGATAAAAGTCTATCTATTGGATTGGCTTTTGTGAACTTAAAGCCAGTGAAGGATTGTTGCTTTTCCGGTGTGGTATTTTAGTTTAAGTGGGGAGAGTGTTGTGAACAATGGCTCTTTCAGAGGCTCAGAGGTTTTTGGGGGTGGAGAATGTCACACATAGTACTTTACGGACAGAAGCGGAAAGCAGACTGTTAGATTTGGCAAGAACATTGCAGTTAACATTACCTGACAAAATGCGAAAAGATGAGGTAATTATGGAGGTGGTTAAGCATTTAAAGTTGCCTGAGATAGAGTTTGACTAATTGGAAATGGCAAAAATTCAGTTGCAAATTAAACAAATGGAACATGAGAAAGAATTAAAGCGGCTTGCATACGAGAGTGAGAGAGAGGAAAAAGAAAGAGAAAGAGAGAGAGAGGAAAACGAAAGAGAAAGAGAGAGAGAGGAAAAAGAAAGAGAAAGCGAGAGAGAGGAAAAAGAAAAGGAGAGAGAAGAAAGGAGAAAAGAATGAATAGCCCGAGCAGAACAAAAAGAAAAAGAAAGGGAGATACAGATTAGGGAAAAAGATAAAGAGAGGGAGTTTGAACTTCAGAAAATGGCCATGAAACATGACAATCAGTTAAAATTGGCAGACGTAAAGGGAAATGTACAGTTGGATGATAGTGATGAGGATAGTGAGAAAGAGGGTCATAGTCGAAGGCTTGGTGGGAATCTATTTAAATATGTCCAAGCATTGCCAAGGTTTGACGAGAAGGAAGTGGAAGCCTTTTTCATTTCATTTGAGATGGTAGCTAAACAAATGAAATGGCAACAGGACATTTGGGTGTTACTGATTCAAACAAAACTGGTAGGTAGAGCTAGTGAAGTGTTTGCATCACTACCGGAGGAGGTACCTGGAACATATGAGGAGGTGAAGAAATCCATCTTAAGTGCATATGAGCTAGTGCCTGAAGCTCACAGACAAAGGTTTAGAAATGTAAGGAAAACATTTGGTCAAACATACATGGAGTTTGAAAGGCTCAAACAGAGTAATTTTGATAGGTGGATAAGGGCTTTGAAAATAGACCAAACGTATGAAGCTCTCAGAGAAATTATACTTTTGGAGGAGTTTAAAAATTCAATTCCTGATGTAGTGAGAACTCATGTGGAAGAACAGAGGGTTAAAACTGCGAGATTAGCAGCGGACATGGCAGATGATTATGAATTAGTTCATAAATCAAAGATTGGTTTCTGACATCAGTTTCAGCCGGTGAGGGATAGAAACTGGGGACATGAGAAATACTCAAGTGGTAAAGGTAAAGGTGATCTGATGAGAGACAATAAAGAGAGTGTACCTCAGATTAAAAAAGAAATCCAGGAGGATGAAAAAGAAATGAAAAGTTTCAGATATTTTCACTGTAATAAACTAGGCCATGTAAAGTCACAGTGTTGGCGGTTGAAGAAAAGCACTGGAAAGGCTGATGTGGTAAAACAGGATCAGACGGTGGGGTTTATTAGAGTGGTAAAGGAAAGCCCAAGGGAAGTGAAGGAGGTGCAAACGATTGTACAGCCTGTTCAAGAAGTAATTGTTAAGAAGGTGCCAGATGTCTTAAAAGAATTTACTTGTGTGGGTAAAGTTTACTCATGTGTATCAGGAGGAGCAGGTAAAGAAGTCACAATTTTAAGAGATACAGGGGCTAGTCAATCTTTAATGGTAAGAGATGAGGAATTATGTAGTTTGGGAAGAATGTTGCCAGAAAAGGTTGTGATATGTGGAATTCAGGGTGAGAGGAGTAGAGTTCCATTATATAAGGTAAGGTTGGAAAGTCCAGTGAAGAGTGGTGAAATGGTAGTAGGAGTAATAGATAAACTATCTCGTCCAGGAATACAGTTGATCTTGGGTAATGATATAGCTGAATCGCAGGTGGGAGTGGTGCCTACTGTAGTTGATAAGCCAGTGGAAAATCAGACACCTGAAGTGTTGAAGGACGAATATCCTGGGATTTTTCCGGATTGTGTAGTAACAAGGTCGCAAAGTCACAGGTTAAGACAAGAGGAGAAATCAAAGAGTGAAGATGAAGTTGAAGTGCAATTATCAAAAACGATTTTTGATCAGATGGTTGAAAAAGAACAAGAACAGGTGGAGGATGAGGCGGATATTTTTAGTTCAGGAAAGTTGGCGGAGTTACAATAGAAAGATGTAGAAATAAAACGGATATATCAGAAAGCATATACGGAAGAGGAATCTGAGAGTATACCAGAGTGTTATTACCATAAAAATGATGTCTTGATGAGAAAATGGAGACCTGTACATATGAAGGCGGATGAAAAGTAGGCAGAAGTTCATCAAGTAGTATTGCCGGTAGGGGATAGAAAGGAGGTGTTGCGAGTTGCACATGAGGTACCAGTGGGAGGTCATTTGGGACTAAGGAAAACTCAAGCTAAAATCCAGAAACATTTTTATTGGCCTGGACTACATAAAGATGTAGTTAAATTTTGTCAATCATGTCACACATGTCAAGTGATAGGGAAACCTCAAGGAGTGATAAAACCAGTGCCCTTAATATCCATTCCAGCATTTGTGGAACCTTTTACAAGGGTCCTAATCGATTGTGTGGGACCGCTTCCTAAAACAAAAAGTGGGAATCAATATCAATTGACTGTAATGGATGTGTCTGCTAGGTTTCCAGAGGCCATTCCAGTACGTAATATTACAGCTAAAAGGATTGTGGAGGAGTTACTTAAATTCTTTACTAGATATGGACTACCCACAGAAATTCAATCGGATCAAGGAACAAATTTTACTTCAATGTTATTCAAAGAAATTATGGATAGCTTTGGAATAAAACAATTTAAATCAACTGCGTCCCATCCAGAATCGCAGGGAGCGTTAGAAAGGTGGCATCAGACATTAAAGACAATGTTGAGGGCGCATTGTCAAGATTATCCAGAGGATTGGGATAAAGGAATCCCATTCGTATTGTTTGCAATTAGGTATGCACCTAATGAGTCTGCCAAATTTACTCCTTTTGAACTAATTTTTCGTCATGAGGTAAGAGGACCACTTAAATTGATTAAGGAAAAATTGGTGGGTGAGAAATTGGAAATTACACTATTGGATTACGTTTCAAATTTTAGGGAACGATTAAATAGAGCAGGTGAATTGGCTAGACAACATTTGAAAGTTGCACAAAATGTGATGAAACGGGTAGTGGACAAGAAATCCAAAGTTCGTAGTTTTGCCAGTGGGGATAAAGTTTTTGTGTTGTTACCAGTGGTAGGTGAACCTTTAAAAGCTAGGTTTTGTGGACTGTATCAGATTGAAAGGAAATTAAGTGAGGTGAATTATGTAGTAAAAACACCAGATAGAAGGAAGACTCACCGAGTGTGTCATGTGAATATGCTTAAAAGGTACTTTGAAAGGGAAGGTGAGAAAAAGGAGGTTTTAATGATTCTAACTCAAAGTGACGAACCAAATCCAGATGACTGTGAATTTGACATACCTCAAATTAAATTGGAAAATGAGGATGTTCTTAAAAATTGGGATGAATTGTTAAGTTACCTTCCACAGGAAAAACAAACTGACTTGAAAGAGTTATTGATATCACATGGGCAAGTTTGTAGAGATAAATTGGGAAGTACTAAAATGGCTATACATGATGTAGTTGTGGAAAATGCTGTTCCTATCAAACAACATCCATATAGACTTAATCGTTTCAAATTGGCACAGGTTAACAGAGATTGAGAGTATGCTGAAGAATGGCATAATTGAAGTGGGTTGCAGCCAATGGAGCTCACCCATAGTGACGGAACCTAAACCAGACGGTACCCAACGGTTGTGTGTGGACTATCGAAAGGTGAATGCAGTTACAAGAACGGACTCTTATCCTATCCCACGTTTGGAGGATTGCATTGAGAAAGTGGGACAATCCGCTTTTATTTCCAAATTGGATTTACTGAAAGGTTACTGGCAGGTACCTTTATCGGAAAGGGCGAAGGAGATTTCAGCTTTTGTGACTCCAGATGGTATATACCAATTCAAAGTTATGCCATTTGGCATGAAAAACGCCCCAGCCACATTTCAACGGTTAACTAATACAGTTGTTTCAGGATTACTCAATTGTGCAGTATACATCGACAATCTGGTAGTTTCCAGCCAGACATGGAAAGAACATTTAAAACGTCTGAGGGAGTTATTCGATTGACTTCAGCAGGCGGGTTTGGTGATAAACCTAGCCAAAAGTGAATTTGGAAAAGCCCAAGTCACTTTCCTTGGCCATACAATCGGGCAGGGTCGACTGGTCCCACGGGATGTGAAAACGAAAGTTATTGGGGAGTTTCCGATACCCTCGACACAAAGGGAAAAATGCGATTTCTTGGTATGAGTGGATTTTACCGGAGATTTGTACCAAATTTTAGCAGTGTGGTCGCTCCACTGACGGACTTTCTCAAGAAGTGTAACAAATTTCACTGGACAGCGGAGTGCCAACAGGCATTTGACGGCCTGAAGGCTGTGTTAACCACTGCTCCTGTGTTAGTCATCCCAAATTATACCAAACCCTTCAAAGTGGCTGTTGATGCGAGCAATGTGGGCGTAGGTGCGGTGCTTCTACAAGACGACGGCGAAGGGCTAGAGCGGCCTGTTGGTTATTTTTCAAAGAAATTGAATTCGCACCAGAAAAAAGTATTCGATGATTGAGAAGGAAACTTTGAGTTTGGTGCTGGCTTTGCAACATTTTCACATTTATGTGACCAGCAATCCATCTGACACCGTTATATATACGGATCATAACCCTTTGACGTTTTTGGAGCGATTCCGGAATAACAATGCAAGGCTGTTTCGCTGGAGTTTATTGTGACAGCCATTTCATTTAAAAATAGTACATGTGGCAGGACGGGAAAATGTGATAGCCGATGCTTTGTCACGAATGTCATCAATTGAGAAGGCATTCGGTTGGAGGAAGAAGAACAAAGAAAAATTGACTATATTATTATACCTGTTTGCGTGTGTTGTTTTCTTTAAATGAAAATGTATATTTACTGTGTGCATTTCTTAGTGGATGGTGCAAAAGTGAAAAATGAAACCATCATGAAGTTGATGGTTTTCTTTCTTGGGGGAGGTGTCATGTGAGAGTACCTTTAAGAACTGGATGTTTAAGCAATGTACCTTTAAGAAAACAGTGATGCCATAGAGTGGGTGGAGCTCAGCTCAGTTCAGCCATTTTGAAGTTTCAGTTAAAAAGTGCCTGGCTGGTTTTGCTGAGAGCAGCTAAAAGGTGCCTGACTGGTTTTGCTGAGAGCAGTTTAAAAGTAGAAAGCCAGTTTGAGACAGCAGCTTGAGAGAAGTTCTGGTTCGCTGTGATCTGCTTGAAGGGAGAAAGTCAGCTTTGAGAAAGCAGTTTGGGTGTGTCTGTGTGTTCCCAGAGAGCTGCAGGAAGAAAGCAAGGTGCTGGAGCTGAAGTCAACCAAGTTAATATATCTCTGCCATTCTACAGAAAATATATATATCCTTTAACCTGATGTGATGCTGTTTAAAGGTGTTAAGTCTCTTGGAAGTTTGAAGGAACATTTTAAGGAATTATTTACTGTTGCAATATTTTCTGAGTTATCTTTGAAGTAAGGGGTGTTAAGAGATCCAATGTTTATTTAAGATGTTAAGTTGAGTTCATAGAATAAACAGTGTTTTGTGTTTAAAAACCCACGTGTCCATAATTGTAATCCCACTCCTAGGGAAAAAGCCATGTGCTAGGAAAAGCAACAAATCCATTAAAGGGAGAGGTTGGTTGAACTCCATGATACATTTTGGGGTTCTGAAAACGCCTCGCCCATAACATCAGGTTTAAAGGCACTCACGTTGCTTCTGACCAGCATATTGTTTCTTTATGTAATTGTAAAACCTTTTGTGTTGATTTTAATATCTCTCTCAAGTTCCCTTTCATGCTTCCTTCTTGAAGCTCTTACTATTTGCTTGCCAATCTTTGTTGTTATTTGTATATTTCCTAGGCATCAAGGCCTGTGGTACAATTTGTGTTTTTGTATGTTTTTTCTTTTCGTTTTTTGTTGTCTCTTACCTTTTTACTTGCCCATGGTACCTTTCTTGGCCAGTAGAAGTCTTGCCCTATAGGGGTACAATCAGGTCTATATCACTTTAAATTCTTTTTTTTAACATTTCCCACTGCTCTTTGCCATTTTACCCATTAACAGACTAATCTAATTTACTGTGGACTATCCCTGTCTTATCTCATTGAATTCAGCCTTACCTAAACCTAGAATTTTAGGAGTTGATTCACATTCCTCCCTTTCAAGCACTACATTGAACTTGATCATTGGGTGGCACAGTGGTGCAGTGGTTAGCACTGCCATCTCATGACGCTGAGGAGCCAGGTTCGATCCTGGCCCCGGGTCACTGTCCGTGTGAAGTTTGCACATTCTCCCCGTGTTTGCGTGGGATTCACCCCCACATCCCAAAGATGCGCAGGCTAGGTGGATTGGCCACATTAAATTGCCCTCTAATTGGGAAAAAAAATTGGGTACTCTAAATTTATATTAAAAAAAGAACTTCATCATATTATGATCGCTATTTGATAAATGTTCATGCACCATTAGGCAGTTAACTAAATCTACTTAATCATTCATATCTAAATCTAATATGGCATATCCACGTGTCTGCTCTCGGACATGTTTACACAGAAAACTATCCCCGACACACCCAGGAAATTCACTGCAATTCTGGCATTTGCGATTCTGTTTAACCCAATCAGTATGAAAGTTAAAATGCACGCTGTCTTTACTATGTGCTTGTCTGATTCCTGCATTTAGGAAAGCTACCACAGCACAACTTCTCCCTGGAGTCTGAATGCAACTTTCACTACAGTCTTAAATTCTTTGAGATTTCCTAATTCAACCCATAACATCTCCAATGCATGCTTACCTCAAGTTATGTCCTCTCTTATCAACTTCAAAAACTGAATTTTCTCCTCCTCGTCTGCCATTTTCCTAATCTTTCCTGTAGACCTTATAATCTGGGATATTTAGCTCATAGTCCTGACCATTTTCCAGCCATGTTTTAGTCATTGCTGCCATAACATACCTTCAGAGCTGAATTCCCACCTGCAACTCATTCCAATTGTTCCTTAAACCCTGTGCACATGGTGAACACATGGGCACTCACACCTGTTCTGCTTTAATATGTTACTCACGTTTCCTATTTCTCTCTCCTGGTTTAATACATTAAACCTTTTACTTTTCTCTATAACTGCAGTGCCTAACACACAATTGTTGACTGTCACTCTACTCTCTTCCTTTTGTTTGTTTTGAAACTATTACCTATGCTAAAATTAATACTCAGCAGGTCTGGCAGCATCTGTGGAGAGAGAAGCGGAGTTAATGTTTTGAGTCCGTATGACTCTTCATTAGAACTGAAGAGCGGTAGAAATGTAATGGATTATATAGTTGGAGAAGTGGGTGGAGTAGGTGGGGCAGAAAAGAAGGTCAGGGATAGGGTGCAGCAAAGGAGACATTGACAAAGATGCCATGGACACAAGACAAAGGGAGTGTTAATGGTGCCATAAAGGGCTATATCAACATCTACACTACCTTTCCCATCTGAGCCTCCCCCCTATTTACGAGTTTAATGTCCTTGTGATTACCCTGTTTATCTTTCTATGCAGATCCTGGTTCCTACCTGGATCAGGTGGAACCTGTCCTAACATACAGTTCCTCCCTGTTGCAGTACTAATGTCAGTTTCCATGAAATGGGATCTCTTTCCCACAGCATTTCCTCTGAAATACTTCAGCCATAACCTGGAATGAAGCAGGCTACCACAGCTGTTTGCTCTCCAACATTCGCCCCAAAACATTTTGCAAGTTATATATACTGCAGCCCTCTGTCTGTTTGTGTTCACCTACCCCCACCCGGCACCCCCTCACCTCCCTCATTTCAAAGACTGGATCAACATTGGAGTCACAATCCCAAAGATTCAAAAACAGGGAAGCTGCATTGGGACACCAGTTTGGCTCCCACAGCTTGAAGTTCTATTTAGCCAAAGTCCACGGCTCAAAATATCCCAGGATCATCCCTGGTCCACTCCTCAGTCACCCCATCACCTTCTCCCATCCCTACAACACCTTTCTAAGCAAGCACAGGAGATGCCACACCTGTTCTTTCACCACCTCCCTCTCACTATCCAAGACCCCAAACACTACTTCTTTGTGAAACATTGATTTATTTGTACTTCTTTCAATTAATATATTCGCTATCCACAATGTGGTTTATTCTACATTGGGAAAACAAAATGTAGACTGGGCGCTCGCTTTGCAGGGCACCTCCTTCAGTCTGCAGCATGACCTGGAGCTACTTGCTGCTTGTCACTTTAATTTTCCACATCGTTCGCACTCTGACCTTTGACTTGGCCTGTTACAGTGTTCTAATGAAGGTCAATACAAGCTCGAGGTCAATACTAGCTTCACGTCTCATCTCAGCACCCTACAGCCTTCTGGACTGAATATTGAACTCAACAGCTTATTCACACCTCATCTGAACCTTTGCGTCTTAACTACAACCATTACCACTCTCTTTGGTTTTTGTATCATGAAATATTTTCTGAGCATGGAGGGCAGGAGAGATTAACCATCACAGATCTTCCCTTTTGTTCTTGGCTTTAGTGGCATCATCATGTTCGTGCACTGTGATGTTATCAACGCACAGATTCCATTTGTCGATTTTGGGTCTGCGCAGGTTTGATGATGTCACTGTACGCAGGCCTGGTGATGTTATCACAGAGCGACACGGGCAGGCCTTAGTTGCTGGCGCTGTTAAGTGACATTATGGAAGGTGTTATATTTCTTTGATGCCGCGGAGGTGCCCAGAATCTGGATTCTTGTAAAACACGATGAGAGGTTTATTAAAGCTCAATACACTCAAGATGGTGATCTGCTCAAAGCGCACGCGAACACTGTGCTAATGTCACTACACATCACATCTCACAGAACCAGCAAGAATGTATTCCCAGATATGTAAAAGTCCTCCCTCTTTATGTCATTAGCGCAACATCAACAATTAATATTTATACAACCGATCCCCTGATATGTTATTTCTATACATACATACAATTTAATAAGATAATGGGCGGGGTACTCCGACCCCCCGCCGGGTCGGAGAATCGCGGGTACTGGCGTGAATCCCACCCCCGCCCGTTGCCAAATTCTCCGGCACCGGATATTCGGCGGGGGCGGGAATCACGCCGCGCCAGTCGGCGGCCCCCACCGGCGATTCTCCGGCCCGCGATGGGCTTAAGTCCCGCTGCTGGAATGCCTGTCCCGCCGGCGAGAATCAAACCACCTCTCTTACCGGCGGGACCTGGCGGCGCGGGCGGGCTCCGGTGTCCTGGGGGTGGGGGGCGCGGGGCGATCTGGCCCTGGGGGGTGTCCTCACGGTGGCCTGGCTCGCGACCGGGGCCCACCGAGCGGCGGGCGGGCCTGTGCCGTTGGGGCACTCTTTTCCCTCCGCCTCGGCCACAGCCTTCACCATGGCTGAGGCGGAAGAGACACCCCTCCCGCGCATGCTCGGGGATGACAGCTGCTGACGCTCCCGCGCATGCGCGGAATAGCACGGCCGGCAGAGTACTTTCGCCCCCGACTGGCGTGGCGCTAAAGGCCTTCCACGCCAGCTGGTGGAGCGGAAACCACTCCAACGCGGGCCTAGCCCCTCAAAGCCCCTAAAGGTGCGGAGAAACCCGCCCCTTTGGAGCGGCCCGACGCCTGAGTGGTTCCCGCCACTCCATCTCGCCGGGACCCCCCGCCCCGCCGGGTAGGGGAGAACCCCGCCCAATATCTGTGGTGGACGACCATTCCTTTTTGGTAGAATTTGGTGTTCTTGAACTCGGCCATTTCAGAAGATTCTCATTCCTTTCAGTAGATGGTACTTCTTGAGTAGTTATTTTGGTATCTGTCACTATAGGCTTTGAAAAGTCCTCAGACACAGAAACTCATCGCTGTCTCTGATCTCTGTTCCAAAGTATAGCTCTCCAGATGTGCTAAAGTTAGAACACCTTGAGAAGTTTCATGCAGCAAGTAACTGATCAGCATGACGTCGCCAATCTCTTCCATCATCAATCTGTACGGTGTACGATATATGTCTGTGTTAGGATCATTGCTGGTACCCATTTCTCGTTAGTGGTGTAACTCTCTTTCTCCCTGGCTGAATACTAATCTTTTAGAGATTTTCTCCCTCCGAGCAATTTTTGTTTGTTGCAGTCATTTGACAATCTCTTGAGTATCAGGCGGAATTACCAAATCAAACTGTGTTCATAAGAACATAAGAACTAGGAGCAGGAGTAGGCCATCTGGCCCCTCGAGGCTGCTCCACCATTCAATGAGATCATGGCTGATCGTTTGTGGACTCAGCTCCACTTTCCGGCCTGAACACCATAACCCTTAAGCCCTTTATTCTTCAAAAAACTATCTATCTTTATCTTAAAAACATTTAATGAAGGAGTCTCTACTGCTTCACTGGGCAAGGAATTCCATAGATTCACAACCCTTTGGGTGAAGAAGTTCCTCCTAAACTCAGTCCTAAATCTACTTCCCCTTATTTTGAGGCTATGCCCCCTAGTTCTGCTTTCACCCGCCAGTGGAAACAACCTGCCCGCATCTATCCTATCTATTCCCTCCATAATTTTATATGTTTCTATAAGATCCCCCCTCATCATTCTAAATTCCAACGAGTACAGTCCCAGTCTACTCAACCTCTCCTCGTAATCCAACCCCTTCAGCTCTGGGATTAACCTAGTGAATCTCCTCTGCACACCCTCCAGTGCCAGTACGTCCTTTCTCAAGTAAGGAGACCAAAACTGAACACAATACTCCAGGTGTGGCCTTACTATCACCTTATAGAATTGCAGCATAACCTCCCGAGTCTTAAACTCCATCCCTCTAGCAATGAAGGACAAAATTCCATTTGCCTTCTTAATCACCTGTTGCACCTGTAAACCAACTTTTTGCGACTCATGCACTAGCACACCCAGGTCTCTCTGCACATCAGCATGTTTTAATATTTTATCATTTAAATAATAATCCCTTTTGTTGTTATTCCGACCAAAATGGATAATTTCACATTTGCCAACGTTGTATTCCATCTGCCAGACCCTAGCCCATTCACTTAGCCTATCCAAATCCCTCTGCAGACTTCCAGTATCCTCTGCACTTTTTGCTTTACCACTTATCTTAGTGTCATCTTCAAACTTGGACACATTGCCCTTGGTCCCCAACTCCAAATCATCTATGTAAATTGTGAACAGTTGTGGGCCCAACACTGATCCCTGAGGGACACCACTAGCTACTGATTGCCAACCAGAGAAACACCCATTAATCCCCACTCTTTGCTTTCTATTAATTAACCAATCCTCTATCCATGCTACTACTTTCCCCTTAATGCCATGCATCTTTATCTTATGCAGTAACCTTTTGTGTGGCACCTTGTCAAAGGCTTCCTGGAAAACCAGATATACCACATCCATTGGCTCCCCGTTATCTACCGCACTGTTAATGTCCTCAAAAAATTCCACTAAATTACTTCGGCATGACCTGCCCTTTATGAACCCATGCTGTGTCTGCCCAATGGGACAATTTCCATCCAGATGCCTCGCCATTTCTTCCTTGATGATAGATTCCAGCATCTTCCCTACTACCGAAGTTAAGCTCACTGGCCTATAATTACCCGCTTTCTGCCTACCTCCTTTTTTAAACAGTGGTGTCACGTTTGCTAATTTCCAATCCGCCGGGACCACCCCAGAGCCGAGTGAATTTTGGTAAATTATCACTAGTGCATTTGCAATTTCCCTAGCCATCTCTTTTAGCACTCTTGGATGCATTCCATCAGGTCCAGGAGACTTGTCTACCTTTAGCCCCATTAGCTTGCCCATCACTACCTCCTTGGTGATAACAATCCTCTCAAGGTCCTCACCTGTCATAGCTCATTTCCATCAGTCACTGGCATGTTATTTGTGTCTTCCACTGTGAAGACCGACCCAAAAAACCTGTTCAGTTCCTCAGCCATTTCCTCATCTCCCATTATTAAATCTCCCTTCTCATCCTCTAAAGGACCAATATTTACCTTAGCCACTCTTTTTTGTTTTATATATTTGTAGAAACTTTTACTATCTGTTTTTATATTCTGAGCAAGTTTACTCTCATAATCTATCTTACTCTTCTTTATAGCTTTTTTAGTCGCTTTCTGTTGCCCCCTAAAGATTTCCCAGTCCTCTAGCCTCCCACTGATCTTTGCTACTTTGTATGTTTTTTCCTTCAATTTGATACTCTCCCTTATTTCCTTAGATATCCACGGTCGATTTTCCCTCTTTTTACCGTTCTTCCTTTTTGTTGGTATAAACCTTTGCTGAGCACTGTGAAAAATCACTTGGAAGGTTCTCCACTGGTCCTCAACTGTTTCACCATAAAGTCTTTGCTCCCAGTCTACCTTAGCTAGTTCTTCTCTCATCCCATTGTAATCTCCTTTGTTTAAGCACAAAACACTAGTGCTTGATTTTACCTTCTCACACGCCATCTGTATTTTAAATTCCACCATATTGTGATCGCTCCTTCCGAGAGGATCCCTAACTATGAGATCCTGAATCAATCCTGTCTCATTACACAGGACCAGATCTAGGACTGCTTGTTCCCTCGTAGGTTCCATTACATACTGTTCTAGGAAACTATCGCGGATACATTCTATAAGCTCCTCCTCAAGGCTGCCTTGACCGACCTGGTTAAACCAATCGACATGTAGATTAAAATCCCCCATGATAACTGCTGTACCATTTCTACATGCATCAGTTATTTCTTTGTTTATTGCCTGCCCCACCATAATGTTACTATTTGGTGGCGTATAGACTACTCCTATAAGTGACTTTTTCACCTGACTGTTCCTGATTTCCACCCAAATAGATTCAACCTTATCCTCCATAGCACCTATGTCATCCCTTACTGTTGCCCGGATGTCATCCTTAAATAACAGAGCTACACCACCTCCCTTACCATCCACTCTGTCCCACCGAATAGTTTGATACCCTCGGATATTTAACTCCCAGTCGGGACCATCCTTTAACCATGTTTCAGTAATGGCCACTAAATCATAGTCATTCACGATGATTTGCGCCATCAACTCATTTACCTTATTCCGAATACTACGAGCATTCAGGTAAAGTACACTTATGTTGGCTTTTTTACCTCTGTTCTGAATCTTAACACCTCGATCAGTAACCTCTCCTAAGTTATATTTCCTCTTAACCTTTCTCCTAATTTTCCTTGTCGTTGAACCCATATCTTCATGTAACAACCTGCCGTGTCGCTTACCATTAATGTTTTCACTTCCCGTTTTATTCTTTTTAGTATTCCTGGTCCTATTCACTGAGCTCCCTTCAGTCAGTGTACCTTGTACTGTCTCCCTTTTTGATTTTTGACTATGGCTTCTCTGCCTTACACTTTCCCCCTTACTGCCTTTTGTTTCTGTCCCTGTTTTACTACCTTCCAACTTCCTGCATCGGTTCCCATCCCCCTGCCACATTAGTTTAAACTCTCCCCAACAGCTCTAGCAAATACCCTCCCTAGGACATCGGTTCCAGTCCTGCCCAGGTGCAGACCATCCGGCTTGTACTGGTCCCACCTCCCCCAGAACCGGTTCCAATGTCCCAGGAATTTGAATCCCTCCCTCTTGAACCATCTCTCGAGCCACGCATTCATCCTATCTATCCTGACATTCCTACTCTGACTAGCCCGTGGCACTGGTAGCAATCCTGAGATTACTACCTTTGAGGTCCTACATTTTAGTTTAACTCCTAACTCCCTAAATTCAGCTTGTAGGACCTCGTCCCGTTTTTTACCTATATCGTTGGCGCCTATGTGCACCACGACAGCTGGCTGTTCACCCTCCCCCCCCCCCCCCCCCGCGGTTTCCTCTTGAACAACAGCAGTACGGTTAACTTTTAAAATAATTTTAGAGTTCCCAACTCTTTTTTTCCAAGTAAGAGGCAATTTAGCGCGGTCAATCCACTTACCCTGCACATCCTTTTTGGATTGTGGGGGTGGACCCACGCAGACACAGGGATAATGTGCAAACTCCACACCGACAATGACCTGGAGCCGCGATCGAAGCTCGATCCTCATGCCATGAGGCAGCAGTGCTAACCACTGCACCACCGTGCTGACCCTTATTGCGGTTAACTTTGCGTGGTAGCATTTCCGCGTTCTGATAAGATATTATAAATGTATTTACTCTTGATAATATTCCCTGGTCCTTCAAGGCTGTGAAACAACGCTTTAATGATTATGCAAAATGTTCAGCCAATCTATTCATTGCTGGATGATATGAAATTGACTTGATATGGTGTGAAAGTAGTCCCCAAACTCCTTCGAAGTACATTGTGTTTTATGATCACTGACAATCTACTCAGGTGTTCCAAATCTTGCGAATACTTTATTTAGCTTCTTAATAGGCTGCTCACCTGTCGTTGACTTCATTATAGTAACTTCTGGCCATTGAATGTACGTTCACAATCACTAAGAACATATGACCCGCCAGTCAATGTGTAGAATCAATGTGTATTTTCTGTCATGGCTGGGTTGGCCATTCCCAAAGATGAATGTCTGACAGCATTCCTTTTTGGACCAAGTCCATCACCTTCTTCATTACTGGATCAGTTCTTGTATATCTTTGAACTTGAAGTCACAGGTCCAATATCCATAAGCGAGGAATACAAGGGGCGGGATTCTGTGATCCTGAGGCTAAGTGTTGTGCCGTTGGAAATGCTGTTGCGTTTCTCGACGGCGTTAACACGGCCTCAGGATCAACATTCTGGCCCCGACAGAGGCCAGCACGGCACTGGAGCAATCCACGCCGCTCCAGCTGCTGATCCTGGCGTGAACTGAGCGCCTTGGGATCCGCGCATGTGCAGTGGCACCGGCGCCAATGTGCACATGCGCAGTGGCCCCCTTCTCCCTGCCAGCCCCGACGCAACATGGCGCAGGGCTACAGGGGCCGGAGCGGACAAAAGGAGGCCCCCAGCCAGAGAGGCCGGCCCACCAATCGGTAGGCCCCGATCGCGGGCAAGGCCACATCGGAGGCCCCCTCTGGGGTCGGACTCCCCCTCCCCCTCATAGGCCGCCCCCAGACCCTTCCACGCCGCGGTCCCGCCGGCTGAGAGCAGGTGTAAATGGCGCCGGCGGGACTCAGGTTTTTTACGACGGCCGCTCGGCACATCCCGGACGGAGAATCGGCGGGGGGGGGGCCGCATAGAGCAAACCCCGACCGGCGCTACACCAACCACGCCAGCGCCAATTGTGCCAATTCTCCGATCTGCGGTGCCAACCGCGCCGGTCGCGGGGATTGTCCGCCTGGCCAAATGTTCTTTAGGGTCATGCTAGATTTGTAATGACAATTGTGACAAAGCATCAGCATTTGTATGCTGCTCTAACATCTTACATGTGTGCAGACTATATCAATGCCCGTTGCTGCCATCTACGAGCTGCCATAGAAGAAATACATTTATATGGCCCAAAGATTGTAGTCCTGGGTCGATGCAAAACATATCCCGGAGGGGAGGAAAATCCCACCCATGATTTTCAAAAGTTTAAAGTTTGGAATCCCTCATAAAGGAAACAGGTTTTAATGAGATTATGTAATTTCCAGTAGACACTGATGTCTGGATGGGTTACTGAGAAACTCATGGGATCTGTCTTGGTTGCATCTGCTATTTAATATATAGTGCACGATTCAGCGATCTTATTGCGCCTGACTTGGTGTCGGGTTGAGACTATTGAATCTCACGAGATTCATGATGCTTGAAGCGTCTCACAAGATTCCATTGAATTTCACGAGGCATTGCAATCTGGATCTCTTTCTCACTGGGTGATTGGACTCATTTAAATATATGTTCGGCTGATTTACCTGGTGAAAATGAAATGAAAATGAACATCACTCATTGTCACAAGTTGGCTCCAAATGAAGTTACTGTGAAAAGCCCCTAGTCGTCACATTCCGGCACCTGTTCGGGGAGGCTGTTACGGGAATTGAACCATGCTGCTGGTCTGCCTTGGTCTGCTTTCAAAGCCAGCGATTTAGCCCTGTGCTAAACAGCCCAGGACTCAACGGCCATACCTGGAAGACCTCGCTAGGGCGCTGTTTAGTACTGGTCCACACAAGCGTGGGCCAGTCATAATGGCACTGGGGGCATCTCCCAGGCCATTGGGGACCTGGGTGGCCGGGAACAGGGAAAGATGGCACCCTGGCACTCCCTCTGGCATCTGGGCACCTTGGCACTGCCACCCATGCACCTTGGCACTGTCACCCAGACACCTTGACAGGGGCACTGTCAGGGTGCCAGGCTGGCTGTGCTAAGGTGCCAGGTTGCCCTTGCCAGTGGTCAGGCCAAGGGGGACTTGCCCATAAGAGATGGGGTGAGGGGGGGCTCAAGGGCCCTGGAAGAGGTAAGTTGGGTAAAGTGGCGGGAGGGGTAGGGTCCTGAGGCCATGGTGGGGGCACTGAGGGTGGTCAAAAGATCAGGGCTGCTTTTAAAAATGGTGCCAGGATCTGTGAGTAACTCAGCTCACCAATGCAGTGCAGAAAATTATTTAAGTTGCAGCCTCAATGGAGAGCTCCTCGGCAAGAGAAAAAAAAGAGCAAAATTCCGGTGAATAGCGGGGTCTTTCTTGGCGCTGCTTTAACTCAAGTCTGCTGAATTGCGCCCATGGTGTGGGCGTTAGAGCACAACATGCCTGCTAATTCACAGTTACCTCATACAAATCCTGAATGCTAGAATGTAAGGGAGGAAGCGGCTGGGATGGAAAATGCGACATACTGTTCAACTGCTTCGGTGGGACCGGAAGATCCTACCGACAGGAGGGGCCGTATAATTTCACCCCATGGAATCCTGTGGCTTTGTTCACCTTGTGAGTCCATGAGATCTCAAACTTTGTCTACTTTAAACAGAAAGACTCTGGTCTCTAGCAGTGTCGTAGCATAAACTTGGGGGATCTGCTCCAGGATCATAATATAAACCACCATTTGAGGGGGCTGGGACTCATGATTTGTTTGCACTTCAGCTCTACCCTCCTGATCTTTGGGCACCTGGTGCAGAGAGGGCTCAGGCAGATTGAAGGACATCCTTGTTGGCCTTTTCCTGGGTCTGGCCAAGGTGACCATAAACAGGTTGCAGCAGGAGGTGGTTGAGTGGGTCATTCATCTTGACCTCGTGCCCTTCTTCTGTGGTTAGGGCACAGGTGTCTCTGGAGTGGGTGCACACTGTGTTCACTGGTACACTTGAGGCCTTCCTCGACCTGTGGGCACTTGGTAGGGTAGAGGAGGTGGGTTGGGGGAGGTGATATGAGGTGGCTGGGGTGCGTTATCACTGGCGGTAATGTTTTTAAAAAACATTTCCAATTAAGTTGCAATTTAGCAAACTCCTCACAGACAGTGACCTGGGGCCGGGATCGAACCCAAGTCCTCAGTGCCGTGAGGCAGCAGTGCTAACCATTGCACCACCGTGCTACCTACCCCCGGTAATATTATTTTAATTTGACAAACTTTCTTTAAAATGTTGTTTCTTGTTGCAATAACATAGTAGTGCCTCTTTAATAGGGTTGTTAATTTGTTTACAATCTCTTAAAAGAGCATGAAACAAGACTTCTGGGGCACAGGTTGTTGGTCAGTAGGAAGAGCGATAAGTAACGCTGCATTCTGTGAATAAATCTACAATCAAGGAAAGGATTTGTGTCTAGCCTTGTACTTCGTCACCTGGCTTGGGATCCATTTAACAATGCATTGTCTTGAAATGTTGCCTTCTCATTCTTAGAGAGGTGGCTTCCACTTCAGATGTGTACAGCCTGTGGGTTCAGGGTGAGCAGCAATCTCCCACCTTGATATTATGTGAGGGCTAGAGAGATCTTGAGATCTCGGCACTTTGAGCTTGAGATCTCTCTCTAAATATACGTAAAGAAATACATATTATCATCTATTTTTGTCTTTTTATTTATGGTATATAATATACGTGCAGACAGAAAATGCAGAATACTGCTGTCCCAAAAGGGAAGAAATACCTACTCATCCGTCGTCGAGCACGAAGCAGAACTGGAATCCGCTATTGCAATTAGACAGCTGGCACATCACTCTTCAATAGACCACTGAATAATCAGAAATGTAGAATTGGAAAAAAACTACCTATCTTTGATTCTGTGTTTCAATCACAGGCACCAATAACTGTCTGCTAATGACCAACGGAAATGGTCGAGGAACATTCTGGCAGGCCTGCAGAAATGAAAAACAATTCAAAGGCCAAGTTTGGGCCTCGCCTCCTGGCCGGAACATTTGCAATTTTGAGAATCTGCCCATAAAGTATCGTTCCTTGATTGGTTTTCCTTGACCAGTCACTCGAACTTTCAGGAGATCATGTGCATTGAAGATCAGAAAATGCCCTCGAAGAGAGCTGGAGAGCAATTATTTGCTTTGCCAAGAGTCACAGACAGTGGAGGAAGGTTCAATATTCAAAATCTCCTGTGTTCATTCTGGTGTTTATGTGCTAGAGTTGAAAAGTATAGGTCACAATTTCACAGCAAATATTCCACCCACTCAGATGTTATGATCCATGTTCTGAAATTAAAAGGCAGTTACATAATTAAGTGGGTCTTGAGCTGCCAAACACCAATGAGGTGAAGCCTGAGGAATTTAGAAAGTCATCAAAACTCTGAAACTGGAGTGCATGTTCTCAGGAAAAGGTTGTGTTATATAAAACAGTGAAAATAACATGCACTTTATATTCATATTGTGCCAATATAGCTTTGTTGACTCTTAACTGTGGTTAATGGTAAAGCTTTGCTGATTGTGTTTTATCCCCTGCTGCTTCTGGTGAATCTTGCTATTTAACTTCCTAGCAGCTTGGACTGTGGGCACTGTGATTGTGTGAACATGGAGGGAAAGAAATGTGAAAATGATTGCTCACCTACCCAAATCTTGACCCATCCAATGAACTATGCAAACTAATGTCCTTTAGGGAAAGAAATCTGCCACCCTCACCTGGTCTGGCCTACATGTGACTTCAGATCCACAGCAATGTGGTTTACTCTTAAAATACCCTCTGAACTGGCCCAGCAAGCCATTCAGTTGTCCTTTAGGCACAAGGAAAGAAAGTGGACGGACAATCTTGCATTGACCTCGGCACTTTGAAACCACAATGGCAAACTCAACACTGTCAACCTTGCAAAGTCCTCCTCACTAACATCTGGGGGCTTCTGTCAAAATTCGGAGACCTGTCTCACAGACTAGTTAAGAAACAGCCTGACCGAATCATACTGTACAGCTAACATCCCAGACACCATCCCGAGGTATGTCCTGTCCCACTGGCAGGGCAGCCCCAGCAGAGGTGGCGGCGCAGCGGTGGTGACCCAGTGGTGTACTGTCAGGGGCCACTTGCCCTGGGAGTCCTGAACATCGACTCTGGACCCAATGAAGTCTCAGGACCCCAGGTCAAACATGAGCAAAGAAACCTCCTGCTGATTACCACGTGCTGTCCAGCTTCAGCTGAAAATCCAGTACTTCTCCAAATTCAACACGGAGGAAGCACTGCGGGTGGCAAAGGCACAGAATCTACTCTGCGTAGGTGACTTCAATGTCCATCACCAAGAGTGGCTCAGTAGCACCACTACTGACCGAGCTGACCAGGTCCTAAATTATATAACTGTTAGAATGGGTCTGGTGAGGCAATCAACAAAAGGGAAAAACATACTTGACCACAGACCAACCTGTCTGCTCCAGATACACCTGACCATGACAGTATTGGTAGGAGTGTCCACCACACAGTTCTTGTGGAGATGAAATCCCATCTTGACATTGAGGATACCGTCCATTGAGTTGTGTGGCACCGTGCTAAATGGCATAGATTCGGATCAGATCCAGCAACTCAAGACTGGGCATGAATGAGGCGCCGTGGGCCATCAGCAGCAGCAGAATTGTATTCAACCACAATATGCAACCTCATGGCCCGGCATATCCCCCACTCTACCATTACCACCAAGCCAGGGGATTCAACCCTGGTTCAAAGAAGAGGGCAGGAGGGCATGCCAGGAGCAACATCAGGCATACCGAAAAATTAGATGCCAACCTGGTAACGCTACAACACAGGACAACTTGTCTGCCAAACGGCATAAGCAGCAAGTGATAGACAAAACTAAGTGATCCCACAACCAATGGATCAGATCTAAGCTCTGCTTTTCTGCCACATCTAGTCGTCACTGGTGGTCGACAATTAAACAACTCACTGGAGGAGGCGGCTCCACAAATATCCCCATCTTCAATGCTGGAGGAGCCCAGCACATCTGTGCAAGAGACAAGGCTGAAACATTCGCAATAATCTTCAGCCAGAAGTGTCGAGCGGATGATCCATCTCGGCTTCCTCCAGAGTTTTTTTTCTGTTCATTCACTGGTTATGGGTGTCGCTGGCGAGGCCTGCATTTATTGACCATCCCTAATTGCCCTTGTTTAGCGGGCATAATCACATTGTTGTGAGTCTAGAGTCACTTGGAGGCCAGACCAGGACGGCAGATTTCCTTCCCTAAAGGACATTAGTGAACTAGATGGGTTTTTACAGCAATTGACAGTGATTTCACAGTTAGACATTTAATCCCAGAATTTTATTTAATTCAAATTTCACCATCTGCCATGGTGGGATTTGAACCCAGGTCCCCAGAGCATTACCCTGGTCTGTTTGATTACTAGTCCAGTGATATTACCACTACACCACCATTTCTCCATCATCACAGACGCCAGTCTTCACTAATTCGATTCACTCCACGTGATATCAAGAGAAGGCCGAAGGCACTGGATACTGCAAAGATTATGGGACCTAACAGTATTCTGGCAATAGTACTGGAGACTTGTGCACCAGAACTTGCCATGCCCCTGGCAAAGATGTTCCAGTACAGCTATAATACTGGCATCTGTAGCCATCTGGGATGGCCACTTCCAACTAGGTACAGGGAAACTCGCAAAGCCTAGCGGGTAAAATGGACAAGCTAAGACTCAGGCAGGCTCAGAGCCTGAAATGCATATTTGTAAGCAAGAAGTCCAGGCGGTATCGAAACCAGTTGAAACTTGTGGTGGTACCATTTGTTACCTGCCAACTCTAAGCATTGGGGCATAGATAACATAGAAAGAAGGACAAATTCACTGATTGCCATAATTGGCACAGAGCCACAGAAAGGACAGAGTAGAAGAGTAAGAGAAGAAAAGGCAACACATCTACCCGGCAACGTGCAAAATTGCCCAGGTATGATCTACACAAAAAGCAGGACAAATCTAACCCGAACAATTACTGCCCGATCAGTCTATTCTCATTCATTAGTAAAGTGATGGAAGGGGTCATCGACAGTGCTTTCAGGCAGCACTTCCTGCTCACTGACACTCAGTTTGGGTTCCGCCAGGCTAACTCAGCTCCTGACCACATTACAGCCTTGGCTCAAGCATCCAGAGGTGAAGTAAGAGTGACTGCCCTTGACGTAAAGGCAGCTTTTGATCAAGTGTGGCATCAAGGAACCCTCGCAAAACTGGAGTTAACGGGAATCAGGGGGAAAAATCTCCTCTGGTTGGAGTCATACCCGGTATAAAGGAAGACGGTTGTGGTTTAAAAAAAAAAAAATTTAGGGTTCCCAATTACTATTTTTTTCCAATTAAGGGGCAATCCACCGAGAACATAGAACATAGAACATTACAGCGCAGTACAGGCCCTTCAGCCCTCGATGTTGCGCCGACCTGTGAAACCACTCTAAAGCCCATCTACACTATTCCTTTATCGTCCATATGTCTATCCAATGACCATTTGAATACCCATAGTGTTGGCGAGTCCACTACTGTTGCAGGCAGGGCATTCCACACCCTTACTACTCTCTGAGTAAAGAACCTACCTCGGACGTCTGTCTTATTTCTATCTCCCCTCAATTTAAAGCTATGTCCCCTCGTGCTAGACATTACCATCCGAGGAAAACGGCTCTCACTGTCCACCCTATCCAATCCTCTGATCATCTTGTATGCCTCAATTAAGTCACCTCTTAACCTTCTTCGCTCTAACGAAAACAGCCTCAAGTCCCTCAGCCTTTGCACATAAGATCTTCCCTCCATACCAGGCAACATTCTGGTAAATCTCCTCTGCACCCTTTCCAATGCTTCCATTTCCTTCCTATAATGCGGTGACCAGAATTGCACGCAATACTCCAAATGCGGCCGCACCAGAGTTTTGTACAACTGCAACATGACCTCATGGCTCCGAAACTCAATCCCTCTACCAATGAAAGCTAACACCGTACGCCTTCTTAACAACCCTCTCAACCTGAGTGGCAACTTTCAGGGATCTATGTACATGGACACCGAGATCTCTCTGCTCATCCACACTGCCAAGAATCTTACCATTAGCCCAGTACTCTGGCTTCCTATTATTCCTTTCAAAATGAATCACCTCATACTTTTCTGCATTAAACTCCATTTGCCACCTCTCAGCCCAGCGCTGCAGCTTATCTATGTCCCTCTGTAACTTGTAACATCCTTCCGCACTGTCCACAACTCCACCGACTTTAGTGTCACCTGCAAATTTACTCACCCATCCTTCTACGCCCTCCTCCAGGTCATTTATAAAAATGACAAACAGCAGTGTCCCCAAAACAGATCCTTGTGGTACACCACTAGTAACTGGACTCCAGTCTGAACATTTCCCATCAACCACCATCCTTTGTCTTCATCCAGCTAGCCAATTTCTGATCCAAACTGCTAAATCTCCCTGAATCCCAAGCTTCCGTATTTTCTGCAGTAGCCTACCGTGGGGAACCTTATCAAACGCTTTACTGAAATCCATATACACCACATCAACTGCTTTACCCTCATCCACCTGTTTGGTCACCTTCTCAAAGAACTCAATAAGGTTTGTGAGGCACGACCTACCCTTCACAAAACCGTGTTGACTATGTCTAATCAAATTATTCCTTTCCCGATGATTATACACCCTATCTCTTATCAACCTTTCCAAGATTTTGCCCACAACAGAAGTAAGGCTCACTGGTCTATAGTTACCGGGGTTGTCTCTACTCCCCTTCTTGAACAAGGGGACAACATTTGCTATCCTCCAGTCTTCTGGCACTATTCCTGTTGACAAAGATGACTTAAAGATCAAAGCCAAAGGCTCAGCAATCTCCTCCCTCGCTTCCCAGAGAATCCTCGGATAAATCCCATCCGGCCCAGGGGACTTATCTATTTTCACCCTTTCCAGAATTGTTAGCACCTCCTCCTTATGAACCTCAAGCCCTTCTAGTCTAGTAGCCTGAATCTCAGGGTTCTCCTCGACAACATTGTCTTTTTCCTGTGTGAATACTGACGAAAAATATTCATTTAGCACCTCTCCTATCTCCTCGGACTCCAAGCACAACTTCCCACTACGGAGCTTGACTGGCCCTACTCTTTTCCTAGTCATTCTTTTATTCCTGACATATCTATAGAAAGCTTTAGGGTTATCCTTGATCCTACCTGCCAAAGACTTCTCATGTCCCCTCCTGGCTCTTCTTAGCTCTCTCTTTAGGACCTTCCTAGCTAACTTGTAACTCTCGAGCACCCTTACTGAACCTTCATGTCTCATCTTTACATAAGCCTCCTTCTTCCTCTTGACAAGTGTTTTGACTGCCTTAGTAAACCACGGTTCCCTTGCTCGACCACTTCCTCCCTGCCTGACTGGCACATACTTATCAAGGACACACAGTAGCTGTTTCTTGAACAAGCTCCACATTTCCATTGTGCCCATCCCCTGCAGTTTTCCTCTCCATCCGATGCACCCTAAGTCTTGCCTTATCGCATCATAATTGCCTTTCCCCCAGATAAAACTCTTGCCCTTGCGTATATACCTATCCCTTTCCATCACTAAAGTAGACGTAATCGAATTGTGGTCACTAAAGTGCTCACCTACCTCCAAATCTAACACTTGTCCTGGTTCATTACCCAGTACCAAATCCAATACGGTCTCGCCTCTCGTTGGCCTATCTACATATTGTGTCAGGAAGCCCTCCTGCACACATTGGACAAAAACGGACCCATCTAAAGTACTCGAACTATAGCGTTTCCAGTCAATATTTGGAAAGTTAAAGTCCACCATAACAACTATCCTGTTGCTTTCGCTCCTATCGAGAATCATCTTTGCAATCCTTTCCTCTACATCCCTGGAACTTTTTGGAGGCCTGTAGAAAACCCCTAACAGGGTGACCTCTCCTTTCCTGTTTCTAACCTCAGCCCATACTACCTCAGTAGACGAGTCCTCATCAAACGTCCTTTCTGCCACCGTAATACTGTCCTTGACTAACAATGCCACCCCTCCCCCTCTTTTACCACCTTCCCTGAGCTTACTGAAATATCTAAACCCCGGCACCTGCAACAACCATTCCTGTTCCTGCTCTATCCATGTCTCCGAAATGGCCACAACATCGAAGTCCCAGATACCAACCCATGCCGCAAATTCACCCACCTTATTCCGGATGCTCCTGGCATTGAAGAAGACACACTTTAAACCACCTTCCTCCCTGCCGGTACACTCCTGCAACTTTAAAACCTTACTCATGACCTCACTACTCTCAACCTCCTGTATACTGGAACTACAATTCAGGTTCCCAAGCCCCTGCTGAACTAGTTTAAACCCTCCCGAAGAGCATTAGCAAATTTCCCCCCCCCCAGGATATTGGTACCCCTCTGGTCCAGGTGTAGACCATCCCATTTGTAGAGGTCCCACCGACCCCAGAATGAACCCCAGTTTTCTAGAAATCTGAAACCCTCCCTCCTGCACCATCCCTGTAGCCACGCGTTCAACTCCTCTCTTTCCCTATTCCTCATCTCACTATCACGTGGCACGGGTAACAACCCAGAGATAATAACTCTGTTTGTCCTAGATCTAAGTTTCCACCCTATCCCCCTGAATTCCTGCCTTCCATCCCTATCCCTTTTCCTACCTATGTCGTTGGTACCTATGTGGACCACGACTTGGGGCTGCTCCCCCTCCCCCTTAAGGATCCCGAAAACCTACCCTGTACATCTTTGGGTTGTGGGGGTGAGACCCACGCAGACACAGGGAGAATGTGCAAACTCCACATGAACAGTGACCCGGGGCCGGGATCAAACCCGGGTCCTAGGCAGCATGAGGCAGCAGTGCTAACCACTGCACTGTGCTGCCCTGGAAGATTATTGGAAACCAGCCACCTCAATCCCATGACATAATTGCAGGAGTTCCTCAGGGTAGTGTCCTCAGGGTAGACCCAACCATCTTCAGCTGCTTCATGAATGACCTTCCTTCCAACATAATATCAGCATCACTGATACCCCCACAATCAACATCCTGGGGGTTACCATTGACCAAAACCTCAACTGGAGTAGCCATATAATTAGTGTGGCTATAAGAACAGGTCAGAGGCAAGGAATCCTGTGGCGCATAACTCACCTCCTGACTTCCCAAAGCCTGTCCACCATCTACAGCGCACAAGCCAGGAATGTAATGGAATACTCCCCACTTGCCTGGATGAGTGCAGCTCCAACAACACTCAAGAAACTGGAAACCTATGCATCGAACTTTCGAGCGGGGGGGGGGTTGGAATGTATAAATTAATGATGATTCCTTTTTATTGGTGTTTTGTATTCAAAATGTTGTGACTCACCCAATGAAGGAGCTAGGCTCCAAAAGCTCATGATTCCAAATAAACCTGTTGGACTTTAACCTGGTGTTGTAAGACTTCTTACTGTGCTCACCCCAGTCCAACGCCGGCATCTCCACATCATTGCTGTATATGGACACAGACTGCTTCAATATCTGAGGAATTGTGTATTGGTGCAGTCATCAGCAAACATCCCCACTTCTGACCTTATGTTGGAAGGAAGGTCATTGATGAAACAGCTGAAGATGGTTGGACCTAGGACACTACCCTGAGGAACTCCTGCAGTGATGGCTTGGCACTGAGGTGATTGACCTCCAAGAACCACAACTTATTTTGTGCCAGGTATGACTCCAGCCAGTGGAGAGCTTTCCCCTGAGTCCCATTGACTCCAGTTTTGATAGGGTTCCTTGATGTCATACTCATTCAAATACTGCCTTGATGTTAAGGGAGCCATTCACACCTTAACTCTTGAGTTTAGCTCTATTGACCAATTTTTAACCAAGCCTTTAATGAGGTTAGGAGCTGAGTGGCCCGGGCGGAATCCAAACTGAGTATCAGTGAGTAGGCTGCTGAGAAAGCACCGTTGATAGCACCGTCGATGAGCCTTTTCATCACTTTGCTGATGATTGAGAGTAGATTGGCAAGTGTCTAGGTTGGATTTATTCAGCATTTTGTGTACAGAGCATACTTGGGCAATTTTCCACATTGCTGGGTAGATACCTGTGTTGTAGTTGTACTGGAACAGTTTGGCGAAGGGCCTGGCCATTTCGGGAGAACAGGCCTTCAGTACTATTGCTGGAATATTGTCAGGGCTCATAACCTTTGCAGTATCCAGTGCCTTCACCCTTTTCTTGAAATCGCTTGGAGTGAATCGAATTAGATGAAGACTGGCGTCTGTGGTGCTGGAAACTTCTGGAGGAGGCCGAGATGCACATCTACTCGGCACTTCTGACTGAAGCTGGCTGGAAATACTTCAGCCTTGTTTCTTGCACTGGTGTACTGGGCCTCCTAACCATTGAGGATTTAGATATTTGTGGAGCCTCCTTTTCCAGTGAGACGTTTAATTGTCCACCACTATCCGCAACTGGATGTGGCAGGACTGCAGATCTTTAGAACGGGGGGGTGGGAGAGGGGAAGGTTTTGGATATTTATAAAGAAATCATGGGGCGCGATTCTCCACTCCCACGCCGGTTGGGAGAATCGCCAGGGCCGCCAAAATTCCCCGGGATGCCGGTCCGACGCCCTCCTGCGATTCTCCCAAGCGGCGGGAACGGCCCGGTCGGGTTTCGCAAGCCGCAGGCCGGAGAATCGCCGGAGACACGGAATAGGCGATTCTCCGGCACCCCCGCTATTTTGAGGCCCGGATGGGCCGAGCGGCCAGGCCAAAACGACGGGCTCCCCCCGGCGCCGTCCACACCTGGTCGCTGCAGTCGTGAGCGGTGCGTGAACGCTGGGGGGGGGGGGGGGGCGGCCTGCGGGGGGGGCGAGGGGGGATCCTACACCAGGGGGTACCTCAGATGTGGGGTGGCCCGCGATCGGTGCCCACCGATCGTCGGGCCGTCCTCTCTGAAGGAGGGCCTCCTTCCTTCCGCGGCCCCGCAAGATCCGTCCGCCATCTTCTTGCGGGGCGGATTTAGAGAGGACGACAACCTGCGCATGCGCAGATGACGCCCATTATGCGGCGCCGGCCGCGTCATCTATGCGGCGCCGCTTTTACGCGGGCGACGAGGCCTGGCGCGTGTAGATGACGCGGCCCCGATCCTGGCCCATTGTCAGGGCCTGAATCGGTCGGGACCGGGGCCGTTTCGCACCGTCGTGAACCTCGACGGCGTTCACGACGGCGCAGCCTCTTCGGCGCGGGAGTGGAGAATCTCGCCCATGGAGTCGGAGGAAACGCAGACTGAGGAACTAAAGCGTAAGTGGGTGGATGAGCTAGGGGGGGTGATAGAGGCAGGTCTTTGGGTGGATGCGTTAAGCAGAGTCAATACATGTGCCAGGCTCAGCCTGATTCAGTTTAAGGTTGTCCACCGGGCACACATGACGGTGGTCCGGATGAGCAACCTTTTTTGGATAGAGGACAGGTGTACGAGATGTGCGGGTGGGCCAGTAAACCATGTCCATATGTTTTGGGCATGTGCGAAGCTTTTGGGGATTTTGGCAAGATTTTACAGATGTCACGTCCACGGTGTTAAAAACAAGGATGGCGCCGAGTCCAAAGGTGGCGATTTCCGGAGTGTCGGAAGATCCGGGAGTCCAGGGGGTGAGAGAGGCTGACGTCTTGGCCTTTTCCTCTTTGGTAGCCCGGAGACGGATATTGTTAGTGTGGAGTGACTCGAAGCTCCCGAATTCAGACATCTGGCTTAGTGACATGGCTTGGTTTCTCAGACTGGAGAAAATAACGTTCGCCCTAAGAGGGTCAACGCTAGGGTTCGTCCGGAGGTGGCAGCCATTTGTTGACTTCTTTGGAGAAAACTAACTGTCAGCAGAGGTGGGGGGTGGGGGGATGGAGGGTTAGATTATTGTTTAGAGGAGGTGGGACTTGTGAGGAAGGGAGGCGGTCTTTGCACTATGTTTATATTTGTATGTTTACTGTTATTATCATAAAATTATAAATGCTTTAATAAAATGTTTTTTTAAAAAAAGGACTGCAGATCTTTGGTCTGATCTGTTGGTTGTGGGATCAATTCGCTTTATCTATAAGAGGATGTTCCCGCTGTTTGGAATGCAAGTAGTCCTGTGTTGTAGCTTCACCAGGTTGACACCTCATTTTTCGGTATGCCTGATGCTGTTCCTGGTATGCTTTCCTGCACTCTTCATTGAACCAGGGTTGGTCCCCTGGCTTGGAGGCAATGGCAGAGTGGCGGATATGCTGGACCATGAGGTTACAGGCTGTGGTTTTATAAAATGCTGCTGTTGCTGCTGCTGATAGTCCACAACTTTGAGTTGCTAGATATGTTTGAAATCTACCCCAGCCAGCATGGTGATAGTGCCACACAACGCAATGGAAGGTATCCTCAATATGAAGATGGGTCTATACAAGGATTGTGTGATGGGCGCTACTATGGATACGGTCATGGGCAGATGCACCTTCGTCAGGTAGATTTGAGGACGAGATCAAATATGTCTTCCCCTCTTTTTCGTTCCCTCACCACCTGCCGCAGACCCAGTCTAACAGTTATGTCCTTTAGAACTCAGCCAGTTAGGTAGGTAGTGGTGCTATCAAGCCACTCTTAGTGATGGATATTGAGTTCCCCTATCCAGACTACATTCTGTGCCCTTACCACCCTCAGTGCTTCCTCCAAGTCCTGTTCAACATGGAGGTGTACGGGGGAATACGGGTCAGGGTGGTTGTGGGGACAGTAGGTGGTAACCAGCAGGAGGTTTCCTTGCCCCTGTTTGATGTGATGCCATGAGATCTCATGGGGTCTAGAGTCAATGTTGAGGACTCATTGGGAGACCAATCAGCTCTCAGGAGGAAGGTATTTAACTGAAATCTTTTAAGGGAGATGCGTGCCTCCATTTAACGGGCTTTTCATTTTTACCTGATATTTGCTGCATTTCCTGGGGCTCAGGAACCCCAAAAAGTAAAAGGAGACAGGAATAGCCATAAGGTAAGTGCATTTATAGCACTGCTTATGGGCTGGGAGCAGCAAACACATTTCCTTCAAGCCCAATATGGTAACTCTGTACCTTCCTGTGACCAACATCCTCCCCCTGATATGATCCTCTAATAACCATTATACCCTCACCCCAATCTCTGACTCCCCCCATCATTTACCTGGCATCCTTGACTGCTCTTCTACCTAGCAGGCAACCAATATGTCAACTGGGCTGGCTGTCCCACAGGAAAGCTACTCGAAAAGATCTAAAAGACATCCTGCAGTTAAATCCTGTAGAATGTCAGGAAACCTTACTTCCGGGTTTCCTGTCCGGAAATCCTTCTGCTCCCCCAGCTCTCTGAAAGGCCCCGAGTAAATATCAGGGCCCAGATGTCTCAGACATAGCTTCCAGAGGCCAGTGGCTCTTTGCAAGAAATAAAAAACATTTTCTGGCGTCTCACCTAACTTATTCCCAACAGATTTAATCTACATGACCTACAGCTCTATCATCCCTAACTAATAAAGCAACCTATCGAATTGGATAGAATCTGAGCCCTTCCTTAAAAGAAATCGCAATCATATCCTCTCTAAACTTGAGCTTTGCCAAAGTAAATAGCTTTGATTGCTGCCAAGTCTTGCCGTATGGGTTCCTATTTTCAGACTCTACACACACCGGTATTGTAAACAGGATGAGGATGAGACTGGGCTTGTGGTTTTTGGGAATAGGTTAAGATACATTAGGGAATTGGAAGGTAATGTTTTGAAGTATTTCACTTTGTTGCATCTAGGGTCATTATACAGGACAGATTTTACAAGCTCTCTGTGCAATGAAACACAGTTCCCAAGCTGTCTTTTTTTGTTGATTTTCTTCATATGCTTGGGCATTTAGGCACCTCACACTTTACACGATTGATGACGGGCAGGATGCAAAGATGTCTGCAGATTTCTTATCTATCAGATATTAAGAGTACATTAAACCAGATGTCTCAGTTTGGCCTCTGAATTTTCTTTCTTCTCCTCATTTTCTCACGGCTGACACAGGCAGCTCATTTTGCAACATAAATTGCCAGGACGTGTGACCTGCCATGATATCCCATTAACAGCGCATAGACTCCATTCCTGATTCACACTTTATTTTGAAATGACTTTGAATCTCAATACATCTGCAGATGTACTTTTTGGCAGAATTGTAATGGACGGCACGGTCCCTAACTTCCTGTGCTGCCATTACTACCTGGTTGCATGAATTGCATTCTATTGTGGGGGGCATTACAGTATTTTGCATATACACAATTGTTGAAAAATTGTGATTGCAACATCAGTTTCCTGATCACAGACCCTCCAGTGATTTTGAGGAAGGCTTGCAATGCAAATTCATAATTCACATTGTTGGACTCAACAGGTAGGATGAACTAGCATTGCATAACATTTATAGAGAGTGAGATAAAGGCTATCGTATTCCATGACTCCAAACTCTTAACTAATGGTAGAACACGCACTCAGCCTCGGGATTCGTGCGCTCTGGCATGATTGGCCCTACGGCGTCACATGACTCTCCAAGAACACGCCCCCTGAAAGGGGCATGCTGCCACACTCTCATTTCTCTAACAATTTTGACAAAGCTTTTGAGTAATGCAATCTACAAAGGTTAAAACGAACTAAAGGGTTTGGCAGCTTGAGACACATTCATTCTTCAAAACAAAAACACAAATCACTAGACCTTAATGCTGATTAATTGTACTTTATAAACCTTTTGAACATTTTCTAGCTTTAGTTTACTTGTCTGGTCCTGTTCCTCTCTGTCCCAGTTTCCTGCCCTTCTCAGTGTTTATGTTTCGCTCACTTTGGGCCTGGCTCCTTTTTAAAAAAACTTGAGGTACTGTTCCATGTTCAATTCTTTTACAGAATTGTATCTTTTTATCCTGGGTTCCCTTCCACTGAGCAAGCTTACTGATGACTGACTGTTCCAGGTCCCATATCCTACTGCCTTTGGTTCACACTCTCAGATCAATAAAATAAAAACGACAATAGCGTTTAGCCACATTCGTCAATGTTAGCGAAACTCCAAACTTTCTAGGATATCAAGAATTATTGGGTTAGCATTTTGATGATATTTTTCAATGAGGTCTTTCATCCGCCACTTGTCTGTCCTGAAGCTTTTAAAGCCAACCAGCTGCTGGGAGACTGACCATTTCATCATCCTATTATCATGGTGTGCTAAAAATAACAAGTATTTCCTTTAACCAATGAAACGCTCAGATAAGCGTACTCAGATGCAAGGAGTTCCAATTTGTGACAAGCTGGTGTTGTGCTGGTGCAAGCTCGGCCATATTAACATGCTAAGCCTTGCTGTTAATGGAACAAGTGAAGGAATTCATGGAACCATGTTAATGGATGAAGCTTGCTCTTAAATCTGTGGTTTGCTTTGAAGCTGTGTGCCTCAGAAAAGGGGACAAGATAAAACAGCACACTTATGCAAACTTTTGGCTACAACAGTAAAGAATTATTATTTCCACTAGACAAGTACTGAAGTAGAATAATGTTGAATTATGTTTAGAGGTGAAAACGTGTTATGTCTGGAGCCTAAGGAGTAATGGATTGTTACACAATACCTATTTCTGTAAACTGAGTGTAACAATTTACTTCACAGCCTCAAAAGTAGAGCAGTATTTGTTTTTTAGACCTTTGGAGTCAAATTTCTTCATCCATTCTGCCGTTCCCCCACCCTGGAGGAAAGCCTTGGAAAGAGGTGCCGTGTGGACATGTCAGCTCTTGACCTCAGCCAGTATTTCACTTATTGCATTTCAAAAGAAACTCTGCCATCTCTTACAACTGGCCTATGCCTGTTAACAGACCAATTCAACCACTGAAGCTTATGGAAATTTGGTGGAGTTAACTATGCAGCAAGTTGGGGGTGAGTCAGAGAAGAAAACGTTTGGAAGGTTAGTGGTCCTGGTATCAGGTGGCGCGGGTAAATTTACACACACCATGGGCGAAATTCTCCGTTATCGGCGGAAAGTCCGCCGATCGGCACACAAAACGGCGCAAATCCCACTTGCGTCACGTCATAAAAATGGGACGATAGTCTCCGGCCCGAAATGGGCTAGCAGCGACGTAACGGGATCCGCGCTTGCGCAGTGGTTCACGCCGTGCAGCGTCATACGCGCTGCACGGCGTGACGGCTCATAAGGCCGCGCAGCTCCCCCCCACCCGACCAGATCACCCGACCGCAACACCCGACTGGATGGCTGGCCGTCGCTCAGCCCCGAGGTTCGAGTCACGCGATGTGGAGGCGCTCCTGGACGCGGTGGAGCAGAGGAGGGACGCCCTGTATCCCGGGCACGGCCGCAGAGTTGCCCCACGCCACAGCCGGCGTCTGTGGAGGGAAGTGGCAGAGGCCGTCACCGCTGTGGCCCTGACACCACGGACAGGCACCCAGTGCCACAAGAAGGTGAACGACCTCGTCAGAGCAGGCAGGGTGAGCCTCCCCCATATCCCCCCTCCCCCATATCCCCCCTCCCCCATATCCCCCATATCCCCCCTCCCTCATATCCCCCCTCCCCCATATCCCCCATATCCCCCTCCCCCATATCCCCCATATCCCCCATATCCCCCCTCCCCCATATCCCACCTCCCCATATCCCCCATATCCCCCCTCCCCCATATCCCCCCTCCCCATATCCCCCCTCCCCCATATCTCCCATATCCCCCATATCCCCCCTCCCTCATATCCCCCATATCCCCCTCCCCCATATCCCCCCTCCCCCATATCCCCCCTCCCCCATATCCCCCATATCCCCCCTCCCCCATATCCCCCATATCCCCCATATCCCCCCTCCCCATATCCCACCTCCCCATATCCCCCATATCCCCCCTCCCCCATATCCCCCTCCCCCATATCCCCCATATCCCCCTCCCCCATATCCCCCATATCCCCCATATCCCCCATATCCCCCCTCCCCCATATCCCCCCTCCCCCATATCCCCCATATCCCCCCTCCCCCATATCCCCCATATCCCCCCTCCCCCATATCCCACCTCCCCATATCCCCCATATCCCCCCTCCCCCATATCCCCCCTCCCCCATATCCCCCCTCCCCATATCCCCCATATCCCCATATCCCCTCCCCCATATCCCCATATCCCCCCTCCCCCATATCCCCCATATCCCCCCTCCCCCATATCCCCCCTCCCCCATATCCCCCCTCCCCCATATCCCCCATATCCCCCCTCCCCCATATCCCCCATACCCCCCTCCCCATATCCCCCCTCCCCCATATCCCCCATATCCCCCCTCCCCCATATCCCCCATATCCCCCCTCCCCATATCTCCCATATCCCCCATAGCCCCCCTCCCCCATATTCCCCATATCCCCCCTCCCCCATATCCCCCATATCCCCCTCCCCCATATCCCCCATATCCCCCTCCCCATATCCCCCATATCCCCCCTCCCCCATATCCCCCATATCCCCCCTCCCCATATCCCCCCTCCCCCATATCCCCCCTCCCCCATATCCCCCATATCCCCCCTCCCCCATATCCCCCCTCCCCATATCCCCCAGAACCCCCTTCCCCATATCCCCCATATCCCCCTTATCCCCCCTCCCCCATATCCCCCTCCCCCATATCCCCCCTCCCCCATAACCCCCATATCCCCCCTCCCCCATATCCCCCCTCCCCCATATCCCCCATATCCCCCATATCCCCCCTCCCCATATCCCCCCTCCCCCATATCCCCCATATCCCCCCTCCCCATATCCCCCCTCCCCCATATCCCCCATATCCCCCCTCCCCCATATCCCCCATATCCCCAAGTGAATCCAGCCCTAACCTTAACCTCTGCAATGCACGCACAACCGATGGCGTGCATTCATATACCTGCCTAACACTGTTGCCTTTTACCCCTGCCACCACCCCCCCCCCCCCACAGGAGAAGCGCGCACACAACAATAGGGAGCATGTGAGGACTGGAGAAGGGCCCGCTGATGAGAGGCCACTGACCGTACACGAGGAAAGGGCCCTGGAACTGGCTGGCGGACCTGAGGACCGGGAGGTTGCTGATGCAGAGGTCGGGGGCCCACGAGCAAGTGAGCCACCAACAGCCCATCCCCATATCCCCCCTCCCCTATACCCCCTCCCCCGTATCACCTGATCACTGCCTGATGTCTAACCATGCATGCTTCATTGTGTATCGCAGGACCAAACGTCCAGGCACCCATCCCCGCAGATGCACACCGCCCGCAGGATGCCCCTCGGAGACTACAGGAGACGGAGAGACCCGCACCCTCCAGCATGCGACGCCCGCAGGATGCCCCTCGGAAACCACAGGAGATGGAGAGACCCGCACCCTCCAGCATGCGACGCCCGCAGGATGCCCCTCGGAGACCACGGGAGACGGAGAGACCCGGACCCTCCAGCATGCGACGCCCGCAGGATGCCCCTCGGAGACCACGGGAGACGGAGAGACCCGGACCCTCCAGCATGCAACGCCCGCAGGATGCCCCTCGGAGACCACGGGAGACGGAGAGACCCGGACACTCCAGCATGCGACGCCCGCAGGATGCCCCTCGGAGACCACGGGAGACGGAGAGACCCGGACCCTCCAGCATGCGATGCCCGCAGGATGCCCCTCGGAGACCAGGGGAGACGGAGAGACCCGGACCCTCCAGCATGCGACGCCCGCAGGATGCTCCTCGGAGACCACGGGAGACGGAGAGACCCGGACACTCCAGCATGCGACGCCCGCAGGATGCCCCTCGGAGACCACGGGAGACGGAGAGACCCGGACCCTCCAGCATGCGACGCCCGCAGGATGCCCCTCGGAGACCACGGGAGACGGAGAGACCCGGACCCTCCAGCATGCGATGCCCGCAGGATGCCCCTCGGAGACCACGGGAGACGGAGAGACCCGGACCCTCCAGCATGCGACGCCCGCAGGATGCCCCTCGCACACCACGGGAGACGGAGAGACCTGGAGCAACAGGGAGACGACACCCCCGTCACGTGCGGGAGCGACCACCCAGCGATGAGGGGGGCAGCCACAGGCCCCCGTCACATCCGAGCCAGGACACCACTACCCAGGACACCACTATCCAGGACACCCCTACCCGGGACACCACTACCCGGGACAGCACTACCCAGGACACCCCTACCCGGGACAGCACTACCCGGGACAGCACTACCCGGGACAGCACTACCCAGGACACCCCTACCCGGGACAGCACTACCCGGGACAGCACTACCCGGGACAGCACTACCCTGGACACCCCTACCCGGGGAGACGAAATACCGGACAGTGACTCAGAGTGGATGGGTGGAGACGAACCCCCACCCCAAAGTGCCATGGAGTCAGAGTGGGACGAAGAGCACGACACAACGCCACTGCTGTCACCAACACCCTCCACCATCGCAGAAACACTCACCACGGTTGGGCACTTTAGTGATGAGGCGTCTGGTACACTCACTGGTGCGCACAACACAGCCGTCCCGGTACAGCAGGTGGAGGTAGGAGCAGCAGAGGGACCGGGCGGTCGGAGGGCAGCCCAGGCCAAGCGAACATCTGCCGCCCAGATGGATCCCGGGTTCCTGCAGTTACCACACCCACACATAGATCCGATGCAACCACCGACACGGAGACGAGCGAATAGGGTGACGGGTGGCTTGCGGCGGCTGCGGTCGCAGGTGGAGGAGTCCACCCGCGTCCAGGAGCTGGGAGTGGTCCCGGTCATGTGTGCCACCCAGGCTGACACCGCACGGGTGGCGTCCGCGGTGGAGGCAATGGGTGCGACGGTGTCAGACATGGGGAACGGTTTGCGAGGCCTGGGGCCTTCCGTGCAGGCAGCGTCTGTGGCCCAGGAAATGGCTGCCCTCTCACAGGAGGCCATGAGCCAGTGCCAGCGCCAGATGGCAGAGGCGCTCAACGCCATAGCCCAGTCTCAGCAGGCCATGGCCCAGTCTCTGCAGGCCATGGCCCAGTCTCAGCAGGCCATGGCCCAGTCTCAGCAGGCCATCGCTGAGGGCATCGGCGCCAGTGGCCATGTGCGAGCCGGCGTCGCACTGTCACAGACAGGGTTTGACAACCCCCTGGGCTCCATGGCTGCAAACCTGCAGACCCCTGTCGATACCAGCACGGGCCTCCAGGACTGGCAGCGCCAGATGTCGGGGGCGCGTCGGATGGCCAGTCCGTTCGCATCCCCCACCCATGTAGAGGCCTGGGGGCCATCGGGCACCCCGAGGGAGGAGGAGGTGGTGTGGTCCGTCCCGGCTCCCTCTGTAGGGGAGGTCCCGGTACACTGCGACACCTCGGACTCCCCCCCTTCCGTCCCAGGTGCATCGGGTGGGCAACGGGCAGGACAGGCTGGCAGCTCGCCATCCCAGTCGCCCGGGCCGCAGCCTGGCCCATCTAGGCCAGGACGCCCCAGGAAACGGCCGCCAAAGGGATCCAGTGTCAGAGGGCAGGAATCACAGGAGTCCACCTCCAGTTCTGCTGTACCGTCTGGGGAACCACGTAGACGTAGTCAAAGGGCCCGTAAGGCCAAACAATTAGACACTGAGTAAGTTGGCACGGGTGCAGGGCACAGATGAGTTTTAGGGGCTAGGGCACGTGCATGAACTCCTTTGGTTATTAAAGTCAATGTTACACCTACCGAAGCTGCCTTTGTGCTCTGTCCAAAGTGTGCGGGCGTGTCATGTACGTTGAGCGCAAGTGTGTGTGTGACGGGTGGTCTTACCTCAGCCCCAGGTGAGTCTGCCCCCTTCTCCCTGGGCCGCCATCAACATCCCCCGGGCAGAGGACGGGACCGTGCGCTGCAGTGTCACAGCCGCATGCAGGGATGGTCCGGGTGGATGGTGGTACTGTGGCCATGGGTCAGACATAGTCCAACGATGTAGAGCCAGGAGCTCATCGCAGGGCGGGTTGTCATCATCCTCCATGGCCTGCGATAGACACGCGTCCACCCGCAACTGGGTGAGCCCGGCCCGTTGTGCCGCCGGTGGATCGGCAATTGGGGGGGGGGGGTGGTGTGCATGCGGGTGGGGTGTGTGGGGTTGGGGAGGGGGGTGAGGGTGCTGGGTGGGTGGATGGGTGGGGGGTGTGGGTGGTCGGCTGTTGCCATGGTGTGCGGTCTGTGGCCATACTACCCGATTCCCACGCCCATCTAGTCAGTGAAGCGGGCGGCTATCAGTCTGTCCCGTGCCCGCTGGGCCAGCCGGTAACGGTGGACAGCCACCCGCCTGTGTCTACCCCGTCTGCCCTGACCATTGCCCCCATCCCCCTCATCTGGGAGGACAGTGCCTCTTCCTGCTGCTCCTCCACTCCGCCCTCCTCTGCCTGCGGCACATCGCCCCTCTGCTGGGCTATGTTGTGCAGGACGCAGCACACCACAATGATGCGGCCGACCCTATCTGACCGATACTGGAGGGCGCCCCCAGAGAGGTCCAGGCACCTGAAACGCATCTTCAGCACGCCAAAGCACCTCTCGATCACTCCCCTTGTCGCTACATGGGCATCATTGTAGCGGTTCTCCGCCTCATTGCGTGGCCTCCGTATAGGCGTCATCAGCCACGATCGCAATGGGTAGCCCCTGTCGCCCAGCAACCAGCCCCTCAGCCGGGGATGGCGTCCCTCGTACATGCCGGGGATGGATGACCGCGACAACACGAATGAGTCGTGTACACTGCCTGGGTGACGGGCGCAGACGTGCAGGATCATCATGCGGTGGTCGCAGACCACCTGTACGTTCATCGAATAGGTCCCCTTCCTATTCGTGAATACGGCCCTGTTACCTGCAGGTGGCCGCACGGCGACGTGCATCCCATCGATCGCGCCCTGGACCATGGGGAACCCGGCAACGGCAGAGAAGCCCACGGCCCGGGCATCTTGGCTGGCCCGGTCCACGGGGAAGCGGATGTAGTGGTGCGCCATGGCATAAAGGGCATCTGTCACTGCCCGGATGCACCGATGCACCGATGTCTGCGATATGCCGGACAGGTCCCCACTCGGTGCCTGGAATGACCCCGTTGCATAAAAGTTCAGGGCCACCGTAACCTTGACGGACACGGGGAGAGGGTGTCCCCCGCCAGTGCCACGCGGTGACAGGTGTGCCAGCAGGTGGCAGATGTGTGCCACGGTTTCCCGGCTCATCCGGAGTCTCCTCCTGCATTCCCGGTCCGTGAGGTCCTGGTATGACTGCCGGGGCCGGTACACACGGGGCGCCCTCGGGTGCCTCCGTTGCCGTGGGGCCGCGACGTCCTCCTCCCCCTCCTCGTCCTGTCGGTCAGGTGTCCCTCCAGCCTGGGCGGCTGCCGCCTGCCCCTCTGCGGCAGCCTGCGCCGCCTCTCTGGCACGCTCCTCCTCCTCCTCCTCCTCCTCATACAGGGCAACATAGACATGAGCGGCTGCCACCACGGCGGCCAACATCGCTGGATGATCTGAAAGCATGACGGCCTGGTGGGGGGGGAGGGGAACGACGACATGTCATCATTGCCCATATCCCCTCCTCCCCCCAGCCAGGTGGCATGGACCGCATGGGTCCAACTGTTGAAGGCTGGCACCTGGCCAGGTGGACCAACTCATTTGCTCTCCCATCACCCTCCTCGGCACGGACCCCCTCCCCAACCTCCACCCCAGCACGGACCCCCCCAACCCCCAACCTCCACCCCGGCACGGACCCCCTCCCCAACCTCCACCCCAGCACGGATCCTCCCCCAACTCCTAACATCCACCCCTGCACGGACCCCCTCCCCAACCTCCACCCCGGCACAGACCCCCTCCCCAACCTCCACCCCAGCACGGACCCCCCCCAACCCCCAACCTCCACCCCGGCACGGACCCCCTCCCCAACCTCCACCCCAGCACGGACCCCCCCCAACCCCCAACCTCCACCCTGGCATGGACCCCCTCCCCAACCTCCACCCCAGCATGGACCCCCCCCCCAACCCCCAACCTCCACCCCGGCACGGACCCCCAACCCCCAACCTCCACCCCGGCACGGACCCCCTCCCGGCACTCCCCCGGAGCCCAGCCTACTCTAACCACCCCCCCCCCCCCGCCGCACACACACACACACAAGCCGAGACACACCTCTCCTCACGCAATCAGTCTGCGGCCACGCCATTTCCTGCCCAGAGCCAACCCCCCAGGCCGTCACTCACCTCCTCGCTGGTCGGCGTGAGCCTGGAGCACCGGGTCACGCCGATGAAAAGGAGGTTTGATTCACGTCGACGTGAACGGTCATCACGTCAACGGGACTTCGGCCCATCCGGGAGGGAGAATATCGGCAGGCCGAAAATCGGCTGCCTTGCGCAGACCCGTGACATTCTCCGCGGCAGCGGCGCCATTAACGCCCCGCCGACTTTTCTCCCTTCGGAGACTTCGGCGGGGGCGGGGGCGGGATTCACGGTGGCCAACGGCCATTCTCCGACCCGGCGGGGGGTCGGAGAATGACGCCCCATATACCCAAAAAGAAAGTATTTTTGAAAGAAAGTATAGTCTACATGGGTATAAACACAAAGGGTAGGATTTTAAGAATGGCGAGCGATGAATCAATGTCTGCCATGCAGTCACCGACTCCTGAACTCCCACTGCCATTTAATGCTCACGGGAGCATTGATTGGCAGTGGGTGAGACTTCTGTCCGTCCTTGGAAGGAATTCCCGCCTGTGAGAGCTTTCGGTCGATCAGGGGTCAGGAGGGGCGCTTGTGGCATTGGGGGGTTACGCTGAGGGGGGGTGTGTCCCGGAGCTCCGGGTCCTGGAGAGGACGGTACCCCAACACTGTGGGCTGGCCCCCTTCTTCTCGCCCGAGATGGGAACAGTTTAAATGCCGCTTTCCCACCCTCCCTGTACATGCACCTGCTGGCCTCGAAATTAAGGCTGAGTGGGACAAGGCCCTCACATGACCATTAAGTAGCTACTTAAAGGCCTTAGTAGGTGAAAGGGTGGGTTTCCCACCTGAGGCCCTGCCCACTCAAGCGTAAATTTGTGTCTGGTTCGCTCGGGCAGGTGGGAACATAACATTTAGCCCTGCTCGGATTTCTGTAGCCATTGGTCTCTTGTTGTTGGATTTTGTTATGGGCCAGGGCGTAGAAACTCCAAAGTGCATTACGAAGTTCACCTGACTACAACCTTTAGGATGAGCACAAAAGCCTTCATTTGCTGGTGTGATTAATCAGACTTCCTAGACACTTTAATCAAAACAAGTTTTATTCTAAGAATGTAGTTAACTTATATATATAAACACAACAAGAATTTTTATCAATTACAAACATAAAGACACCACACAGCTACAGTAATCTATGTATATAACACTTAATGAATCCCCTTAGCTGTTCCAATTCAAAAACAAAATCCAATTAAAACAAAACCCCTTTTTCAAGGGCGTGGCCCAGCTCACTGTATTCTCACTTGAATGGAACTGGTCCTTTTCCTGAAATTCTGATCCAGTTCCAATCAGCAGATTCAAACCCCTTCCGGAAAGCAACTATATTTTTAAAGTTACCAAGGCAGTTAGCCGCAACCAATGGGCTTTTTACTGGAACAGCTTTTAAAATGAAAACAGAGAGAAACAGGGCAAACACTTCTTTCTCCTTCTGCAGTCCAAAGCAGTCAAACTGAAACTGAAACCTAAAATAAAACCCTCTCACCTGACTGCCACAGCCCAATGTACTACAAGTCCCATGATAAGAGACTAAACCTTCCTTAAAGGGACACTCACATGACAGTATGACTTGGGTTAATCTGAGTAGCTACCATTTACCCCTTATCACAACAAGTCTGAATACTGATGGCAGTGCCACTGGAAAAAGGAGCTACATTGGATAGAAGCTATATTGAACTACCATCTGTGATGGAGGTAGGAATTATCAAAAGTCTGTTGGCACAAAATTCATTTGCCTTGATTTTATTTGGCATGGGATCATGATGTGTTATGTGTGTCCACTTTGATTGGAAGACACAGACTTTGCCCACTCTATTGGTCAGGGTGAATGAATATGTCTAAACACCAGACCTTTCAAAGAGCCACCACCCCACCCCCCCCTCACGCCCCTGACAGCACTCCCTGACTGAGGACTCTTCCTCAACATACTGGTACTCCAGCTCACCCACATTCACCTACCAATACTGCCAACATCAGTCACACATCTCACTTACTCTACATTCCTCCCGCTATTCAGCTATGGCAGGTGCAACGCCCAAACACACAGACATTGATTGAGATCTTCCGGCTGTTCACAAATTTGCTGATCTTCCAGCCCTGCAGAAGGTAAGCCGCCCGCAATGGGTTTTCCAGTGGCCCCAAGCGGATTCAATGGGATATCCCGTTGACAGCAGTGGGACCAGAAGATCCAGCCACCGGCCAACAGCGGGCTGCCTTCCACCGCCGAGAAACACACTACGGGGAGGTTAGAGAATCCTACCCACTAACATTCTGGTCATTTAATTAGTCGAAGGACATAAGGTGAACCATTTAAGAATGGGATGAGGAGAAATTTCTTCACCCAAAAAGTGGTGAACCTGTGGAGTTCACTACCACAGAAAGCAGTTGAGGACAAAACATTTTTGGCGGGATTCTCCGTTGCCCGATGACGATATTGCATTCGGTGATTGGTTGGAGAATCCCTTCCGATGGCCAAATTGGGTGCGGCGCTGGCTTGACGCCGGTTTTCTATTCTCTGCCCCCTCCGAAATGGCATCATTGCATTGCGTGCCACAAACCATTGGAACGGCGTTGATGCATCATCGGAAGGCCCTCCCTCGATGCTCTGCCCCCAATGGCTTGAGCTCCCGAGCGTGCGTGGGTCGTGTGGTTTCAGCTGGTGGGATCGCGGCATGGTGGCTGCGGACTGTGTCCAGCACCGCCACAGCTGGCCGGGAGCCGTGCTGCTAGCCGGAGGGGGTTCCCGTGAGGGCTGGAGAAACTGGTGGAGGGTGGCTAGCGGGTGACCAGGGGGTTGCCAGGAGGGCAGCATTTGGCAGGTCGGGTCGCCATGCGCATGCGGGCCAGGACCCGGGTATTCTCCAGCTGTCTTTGCCATAGGAGCTGGGAGTTTTACCCGGCATGGTTGCTAGCCCCTCACCAGTCTGGGATCGGTGAGGGGTCGACGTCGATTTTGGCGTCGTATAATGCCACAGTTCCCACGCTGGCGTTGGCACTTAGCCTCAAAATCGGAGAATCCAGCCCAGGATGTTTTTAGGAAGAAGTTGGATATAGCACTTGGGACTAAAGGGATCAAAAGATACGGGGAGAAAGCGGGAACAGGTTACTATGGAGGATCATCAGCTATGATCATAATGAACAGTTGAGCAGGCTGGGAGCACCGAATGGCCTCCTCCTGCTCCTATGTTCTGCTTCAATGTTTCTATTACTGGAGAAGGTCACCCATTAAAGGTGGGAAAGGCAGTGAATTGGCTGGTGACACAAATCCACTTCCCCAGCTCACTCGAGCAGATTGTCCTCAGAATCATGGGCACTGGTGCAGTAGAAGCAGACACTCGGCACTATTGGGGCAACTCTGGATGATGGGAGGTTTCTGCACTCTTCCCACTCTCTTCTCACCTACATCCAGAAAGGTGCCATGAAATAGGGATGATTAATGGAGTAACCATGGACCTCCTCTGTTTCTCTCCACCTTCCTTCCCTTATCCTTTGTGCTTCCAGATGCTTAAGAAATGCTAACTACCCAGCTTCAAGTGGAAGAAAGGAGGAGGAGAGCTCCAAGAAAAAGCACCGTCACACTACCAAACTCATATAGCCACCAGCTCAGATACTGTCCCAGCCGGACAGTTCGAGTCAGGATCTGAATGTGTTGAATCACCGAGCCGGAATGGCCTGCAGCCCGGGTAGAGGGTCAGGTCGGCTGGTGAGTGAATTCCCCAGAAGGTGAGGCTGGAGATGTCTTATGTTGCCTGGGACTCAGGTGAAGGCCTCTTTGAGAAGACGACAAGGAAACATGAACATGGATAGGCACCCAAATGTTGGGAAAATGTTTGTAGTGCGCCATGGAGAGGTTTGCAGGTGGGGAGGGGAGCAGGGCAATAAAATTCTGTGATCGCCTTTCCGACCACCCCTATCTCCTTTCCCCTAACCTACCTGGCTGTGATTTAGTGAGCAGGAAGCCATGCCTCAAGTGGCCCACCTGCGCTCACGGCAATTTTGAGGCCCTTACGTGGCCATTAGTCACTTCCCATCCGGCCTGGCCGGAGGAGGTCGGTAATGGGTGGGCATCCCTGCAAGTAAGTGCTTGGGGTAGGGGGCCTCCTTCATGGGCCTCCCTCTTTTTTCTCCAAGGTCTGCCTCTCACCGGGTTTCCAGGCTGCACCTGCCCCTCCCCCTCCCTCCATTGGGGCTGTGCATCCCTGCCCCCATCCTCCTGAACAACTCCCCCGCACCAGGGGGCCTCCTATCCTGGTCCCACCAAGTACATCCTAAACCTATTCAGCTCCTGGCTCTTATTCTTTGGAGACTGTATGCAGTCCCAGTAGTGGCCAATACTCCCAATGGAGCTGCAGGGACCACAGAGCTTTTTTTTGCTTTTTTTGAAAATTTAGAGTACCCAATTCATTTTTTCCAGTTAAGGGACAATTTAGCGTGGCCAATCCACTAGCCTGCACATCTTTTGGGTTGTGGGGGCGAAACCCACGCAAACACGGGGAGAATGTGCAAACTCCACACGGACAGTGACCCAGAGCCGGGATCGAACCTGGGACCTCGGCGCCGTATGGCTGCAGGGCTAACCCACTGTGCCACCGTGCTGCCCAGGGACCACAGAGCTGATGACCAATCAGTTTGGCTAGTGGATTGGGGGCGGGACTTCCTCCTCAGGTAGGGACAAATGTCCTGTCTCCAGGGATTAACACAGCTCAGTGTGTTAAATGGCTGCATGGCAGCTTCCCAGATTAGGGAAAGGTTTTATGGTAACTCATATAGCCATGGTGCAGTAAACTCCAGTACCTGTAATATCCTACCCATTTATTGCATTGACAGACCTCTCAGATAGCCTTCATCCACTGGCTAAGAGTCCAGATCTATCATGGCTGAGGGCATCAAGCAGAGCTTGGAACACATCCTTTCCATTGTGAAAGCAGTGGGCATTTCCATGTGTAAGAGCCCTTCCTGTTTATTTCCTTTGTTCCCATTTACTTTATTTTATTATTTTTCTTTCGTGGACCCATAATCGGAATGTGCCTTTAAGCAGAAGAATGCTTGCCAGGGTAGTATGTTCCTAAGTTTTGTATTTTGGAGAGGAGAAATCAAACTCATCAGCACCGAGTGAATCTTAGGAACCAGTTTTGGAGGAAGTCGGTTCGATTTGCTAACTGGCTACTGGTGGGTTGGCCAGGGACAGTGGTCTGCCTGACAACAGTCAATGATTGGTTCCTGCCAGGTGTTTTTTTTCCAGAGAGAACTTGCCAGAGGTCTCTAGACCTTTGAAGGAAGAGGAGCTGTGTTCTCTCCCTCTTTCTGCTGCTGGTTGCCTGCTGTCTCTATGAGTCTGTAGTGAAGATTGTTACAAGCTGAAGTATCCAACTGAAGGCCTGACGTTGAGAACAAAACTAACTAGAAGACACCCATCTGAATCAAAGATCCTTTATCCTTTTGTTTAATTATTATTTATTTTCCCTTCCCACCACCCTTTCCCTCTGTGTTTGTCTGTGTGTGTGTATGTATGTGTGTTTGTAGAGAGGGTGGGGTGAGTTAAAAAGGGGGGAGGGGGTTGGGAATCAGGTAGTGGATAGTCAGTTGTATTTTTTTTCCTATTTAATTATAATTACGCGAATAATAAAAGGTTACTTGTATTTAAATTTGCAAACCTGGTGACTGTAGTAAGTTTAACTCAACCACAGCCTCAGGTATGAATATAAAATCTAATTTTACCTGTGTTGCGACTCCCGGTCATGTGGAGCTAAGAACTGAACACGCACTAGCCCAGGTTGTCGTAACACATGGTAACACCGGCAGACTGACCCACAGGGGAACGTTTGGTGACCCCTATCACAGTTTCCACTGTGGTACAGGCAGAGACCCGGACCAGTGGTGCATTGGAAGCTATGACAGACGTCATGTGATCGCTGATTGTTAGCAGGCAGGCTCAGGCTTGTGCCATCCAGGCATAGACAGCTGCCATCATGGTTGTGGATCTCAGTGCACAAAGGGCCAGGTTCCCACAGCTACCCAGCAATCCATGCTCCAACCGGCTGCTAGGGTTGCTGAGGTGCATCCCACATCAGTCACACCGTGGAGCACTAATCTCTCTGAGGATGACAGTATTTATATTCCTACTGTCACTCTGCCAGTGCTCTTGCTGTTACTTATCAGTCAACCAGCTCAGACTGCTGTCCCCATGTTGAGATGCTACACTCTGAAGCTGGGCTGACTAGGCCCAGAGCTGCCTCAAGGAAAAGGCCACTTGCACTCTCCCCTATTAAAGTCAACCACTATCCAGTAGCTGTGCTGCAACCACAGGGGTGACCCAACATAATGGTAGTGGGCGGCACAGTGGTTAGCACTGCAGCCTCACAGCTCCAGGGTCCCGGGTTCAATTCTGGGTCACTGTCTGTGTGGAGTTTTCACTTTTTCCTGTATCTGCGTGGGTTTCCTCCGGGTGCTCTAGTTTCCTCCCACAGTCCAAAGATGTGCAGGTTAGGTGGATTGGCTATGCTAAATTGTCCCTTGGTGTCCAAAAGGTTAGGCGGGTTTACTGGGTTACGGTGATTGGGTGGAGGCATGGGCATAAGTCGGGTGCCCTTGCCAAGGGCCGGCACAGACTTGATGGGCTGAATAGCCTCCTTTTGCACTGTAAATTCTATGAACTATGAACAAACCACAAACAAGACAGGTACTGAAGAGATACACATGGATGATGAGTTCTGTTTTTTTTATTATTGCTGGACAAAGCTGTCGTGTAAAGGCTTTTTGCTGCTGTTTTTTGCTGTGTGATATGGAGTAACGAGACTTTATCATGGGGAGTCTGAAATAGCTGTATGCAAGGAGAACTTGAAGACGTTCTTTTTAACTGAGGCAAAGTTTCACTATGTGGTCCCTCTTACTCCGTGCAGTTGTACATGATGCATTTGGCTTCATTCCTCTCCTTCTCAGGCTAATTTCAGATCTCAGGAGGTTGTAACAGGACCCTCATAAATGAGAGATTGTGCACAACGCAACAAATTACCCCAAACATGGAGATCCTCTTGGTTGTGTACTGCAGAGATCCCTCCAGAGTGACCTAAAGAAATCTCTGTTTTAGCAGTCCGCTAACTTGATCCATGGGTGGCTCCATGGCCCTTGCTGAAGTCTCCCTGACCCTGGATTGATGATGGGAGAAGGTTGAGTCATGTATGGAGGAGGCAGACCTTGTTGCTCAGCAGCCATCCCAAGGCCTGTCCTGAGACCAGAAAATGTTGGGAATTGCTGATTGTTGCATGATAAAGGCATCATGAGTGCTATTGGGGCCACAGACCAACTGCACATTGACTGAGTGGCAGCCCTTCCAATTATTCTCCATAGACATGGGGTACCCGTAGAGCCAAGTGTGTGTAGTTGACGGTACCCAACACCCCACTATCCTGGTGAATCTACACACTCATTCGTCCAGGTCTTCCGTCCTCAGAAAGAAGAGAATAACGTCCCCTTTTCTCCTGCACAGCTTCTCTGACACCTCCCAGATATCTTTGCAGATGGCAAAATGTGGGGTTTTGCTAATCATGCCAGCTACTGCCTGGAAGGAACTAGTTGCAAAGACCAAAAGGGCAACAGTGATCTTCACCTCCACAGGGACATCATCTCACTGAATTGAAGACATCACACACACTGTTCCTCGCAGAGCTCGGGATAGGAGAATTACTTCCTGAAGACTCTGGGTCGAGATAGCCTTTCACTGAGAGCCCTTCCCCCCTGCCCCTCTTCCAGCAGCTTTCCCTACTCTATGTCACTTCTGTTCATTCTCCCTGTCATGCTGAGGGCCGAGGGGAAACTACAGCACCCATGGCTGGAAGCTAGTGGTCTGAGCAGCACACTTGAATTGAGAATCAATGTTCTCACCACATCCACACCGCCTTTAGGCTTCGCCAACTTTAAACAGCAGTTGAAACCACCAAACGCTTCTACGAATCAATCAGCAACGAACCTGAAAGTGGTTTATGATTCTTTTAAATAGCACTGGGGGAGGGGGCGTGGGATTTCATCCTGTTCTTGAATGCATGCTCAACTCTGTGTATTTAAGAGGGGGCATTAGCTGGAACTTTCAATTTGAAAACAGCACTGCCTAGAGTCAAACCATCATTACATGCTTATTGACATCACAATGCCTACTCTACATACTTCCAGCGCCTGCGTTGATGGTTGTCCCAAAATGACCAGGACCAGAAGAATGCCGGTGCAGCTCGGATGCCATCTTAGTCCTGAGATGGCACCTATATTGCTCTGCTACCAACATTTTCAACCCTTTTCTTTCCACAGATACTGATGAATCTGTTGAGTGTTCTCAGCGTTTTCTACAATGGTCCACTGTTGTGTGTATCTTCGAGGTTGAGCCTTGGAAGGTGTCACATGTTTTGGCCACAGCATTGAGCAATTCTGCAATGACAGTATTTCTGCCAGCAAATTAGGTCTACAAGTCATCGCAGGACTCTTATCATAGAATCACTACAGTGCAGAAGGAGGCCACTCAGCCCATTGAGTCTGCACCGACCTTCCGAAAGACAACCCACCCGAGGCCCATCCCCACCCCATGTCCGTAACTGAACCTATTCTTTATGGACACTAAGGGGCGACTTAGCATGGCCAATCTACCTAACCTGAACATCTTTGGGAGGAAACTGTGGGAGGAAACCGGAGCACCCGGAGGAAACTCATGCAGACACAGGGAGAATGTGCAAACTCCACACAGTCACCCAAAGCCAGATTTGAACCTGTGTCCCTGGTGCTGTGAGGCAGTAGTGCTAACCACTGTGCCACCATGCCGCCCTCTTGAGTTCTTCCTGAAAGAGAGACGTTAATTCTTGGGGGAAGCTAAGTGTGTGTATTCTGATGAACTCACTCATTAAGGGAGGGTCTCACCCAACATTTTATTTTAAGTCACAAATTTCATGAGTTGACTCATAAGCACAATTTTGTAAAGTAGCATGAAGCACGTGTCATTGACCAATCTTAGCTTTTGAGAGGCTGAATCCTCTGGCAGATTATTTATAGCAAACTGACTAAGCACATGTGGCCAGAAGCACACTACAGGAAGCAAGAAGAATGGTGTCCCACCGCTGAACTAAAAACGCAACGATGCAAGCTGGAATCACCATGCCACAGAAACACATGGCAATCCTTTTGTAAAATACACCAACTGTTCTCAGTGGGGACACCGCCAGTCTCAGAAGATAAAGATCATTTAAAATTTAAAACAGAGAAGTGTAATATACAGAATCATAAATGTAATATAACTTCAATCTGACCACAAAGTTCAGAGACTTTTTTGACCATGTGTGTGCTGGAATTCCACTGAGTTTTACAACATCAATAGGAAGTAAAAATAAACCTCAGGGGGAAAGACAACTAGTTGCTTGTACTTGGCTCAGACTATATATTCCAATGGAGCTATTTGTAGAAAAGGAGGCCTATCAACCCATCAAGCTATGCCAGCCTGCTGTAGAGCAATCCAGTTAATCCAATTCCTCTATTCATCACCATAGCCCTGTAAGTTTGTTTGCCTGAAATGCCCTTTTGAAATGATTGGTCATCTCTCGTTCCACCACCCTCATAGACCACAAATTCCAGTACATTTCGTCTTTGTGAACTTTCCGAAATGTGAACCAGTGCGTGGACAATTCAATTTTCTTCACAAAAGGGTCTTCCCACTGTGGAATCTCCGACACCCGCCGCCAGTAGCAGGGTTTCCAATCCAGTGGAATATCTAGTGTTGGGTTAAAAATGGGATTGATTAAGGTGGTCCACCGGACACACATGACGGCAACCAGAATGAGCAAATTCTTTGGGGTTGAGGATAGATGTGCGAGGTGTGCGGGAAGCCCAGCAGACCATGTCCATATGTTCTGGGCATGCCCGGCTCTTAAGGTATTCTGGCAGGGATTTGCCAAGGCAATGCCCAAGATCTTAGACATGCGGGTGGTGCTGAGTCCCGAGATAGCGATCTTTGGTATGTCAGACGATCCGGGAGTTAAGACAGCGAAAGAGGCCGACGTGTTGGCCTTTGCCTCCCTGGTAGCCTGGAGACGGATCCTTTTAATGTGGCGGGACTCAAAGTCCCCGAGCGTGGAGACCTGGATTGGTGACATGACTGAGTTTCTCAGTCTCGAGAGAATAAAGTTTGCCTTGAGAGGGTCCATGACGGGGTTCTCTCAGAGGTGGCAGCCGTTCCTCGACTTTCTAGGAGAGCACTAAATGCCAGCAGCAACTCGGGGGAGGGGGGGTTGGGGGGGGGGGGGGGGGGGGGGGGGGGGGGGAGGGGGGAGGGAAATGTTACATATTCTTGTTATTTTTTCTGTATATAATGTTAGCATTTACCTTGTTGTGTTAAATGTTGTTAATGGTTATGCAAAAATTATGTTTTGATAAAAATCTGAATAAAAATAATTTAGAAAAAAAAAAATGGGATTGAAGCCCGGCACTGATTCCGTTCAGATGCTCCAATACCCCGTCGGCGGCAGCAGCGGGCTATACATCTTGCACCAGTGGGAGGATGCAAGTAGGTCATTTGCACCCATTTACGATTAATGGGCTCAAAGCCCGATTCTCCAGGCCTCTCAGTCTAGATTGATGCAGACATAGATTGGTGCAGATACTTTAAAGCATGGCTCTGAAGCAGTGGACCCCGCGGTAGGTTAAGGGGGTACGTGTGTAACATACCCCCAATGCCCATCAGAGGGCCGCTTCCCCCCCCCCACAATGCAAGTCCTACCCCCCCAAACTTCCCCATCAGACCCCCTCATTAGACTCCTCCAGCGCCTCAACAGATTCCCTCCATCACACCCCTACACATCAGATGTCCATCAGACCCCCCCCAACAGAGACCCCCAACAGAGACCCCCAATAGAGAATCCACCAACAGAGAAACCCCCCCCCCCCAACAGAGACCCCCATCATACCCCCTGATCAGAGACCCCTGTGTGAAAGCTAAAGAGCAGTCCAGGCAGTAGGTTGAAAAATCACTCCATTTTCACTTACCTTTTCCGAAAATCTACTGCCTCAGACGAAAAGCATCAGTTGTTACAACTGTCAGAGGCTTCCTCGAAAGCCCAGTACATTTGAACGGGCTTGATATCCCTTGCCATCCTTTGAAATCCATTCAATTTCTCACAGGAATGTATTGCACTAGCTAGAAAATGACAGTTTTATTACTCCAGAGATAGCTGCTTGGTGGATTGTTCATTGATCTTTCTCTTCACGCTTGAATGCATCTCCATTATCCTGTTTTGATGCTACCCATAATGTTTATAAACACTTGCTAGGATTAACAGCTCCTCACCACATCAACAACAGCTGAATGCTTTCTGCTGTGAAAAAGAAAAAAAATCAAAGCACTTTGCTCAAAACAGCAACCCGATACTGGGATTCTGATGAAATCCCATGAGCTCCCCACCATGCATAAATTTGCATTGCAAAGGAGAGGGCTTCTAGCACCAGCGGATACCAGGAACGATTCTACTCCGGCAGGAGAACTTTGTCTCCCAAACGGAGAACCCAGCCTTATTTGTCTGAATGCAGTTGTGGTGCACATCAGATGATCAGTTTTAACATAAAATATAACGATTTATAGAGCAATGATAAATGTGGCATATTTCTAAAGTTGAGTGGAGTTCTTTGTTGGTTTCAGCAGTGATTTTTGGAGTGTTATGATCACTTTATTTCCACACATTAAGGTAATCATTTCAATGATAGATTGACAAAGCCATCATTGCCAATGGTCTGAATATATGATAGAAAGCAACAGGAACAACTTTTCAGAACACTGATTCATTAAATTCTACCGTTGTGCTTTTTAACATGGGGAATATATTAAGACTGGATGGGTAAAGAAGGTGTGTTCATAATGTGGCCAAACTTGAGTATCAACAGATAAACTTGATCACTATCTGCTCCAGACTACAGCACACATGTAAAAAGTGCATGTTACCAGAGCAACACAAACTCCCTGAGTGAAACTGAGTCAAAGTTAATTCAAGGTTATTTTTCTTGCTGCTGTTGTGGAAACATAGAAATATAGAAAATAGGAGCAAGGGTTGGCCATTCGGTCCTTCGAGCCTGCTTCGCCATTCATTGTGATCATGGCTGATCCTCTATCTCAATGCCATACTCCAGCACTCTCCCCTTAACACTGGACACCTTCAGAATCTCGAAATAGACAATAGAACATTACAGCGCAGTACAGGCCCTTCGGCCCTCAATGTTACGCCGACCTGTGAAACCAATCTAAAGCCCATCTACCCTATTCCATTATCATCCATATGTTTATCCAAGACCATTTAAATGCCCTTAATGTTAGCGAGTCCATTACTGTTGCAGGCAGGGCATTCCACGCCCCTACTACACTCTGCGTAAAGAACCTACCTCTGACATCTGTCCTCTATCTATCACCCCTCAATTTAAAGCGATGTCCCCTCGTGCTAGCCATCACCATCTGAGGATGGTGTCCACCCTATCTGATCCTCTGATCATCTTGTATGCCTCTATTAAGTCACCTCTTAACCTTCTTCTCTCTATGGAAAACAGCCTCAAGTCCCTCAGCCTTTCCTCATAAGACCTTCCCTCCATACCAGGCAACATCCTGGTAAATCTCCTCTGCACCCTTTCCAATGCTTCCACGTCCTTCCTATAATGCGGCGACCTGAACTGCACGCAATACTCCAAATGAGGCTGCACCAGAGTTTTGTACAGCTGCAACATGACCTCATGGCTCTGAAACTCAATCCCTCTACCAATAAAAGCTAACACACCGTACGCCTTCTTAACAACCCTATTAACCTGTGTGGCAACTTTCAGGGATCTATGTACATGGACACCGAGATCTCTCTGCTCATCCACAGTACCAAGAATCTTACCATTAGCCCAGTACTCGGTATTCCTGTTACTCCTTCCAAAATGAATCACCTCACACTTTTCTGCATTAAACTCCATTTGCCACTTCTCAGCCCAGCTCTGCAGCTTATCTATGTCTCTCTGTAATCTGCAACATCCTTCCGCACTGTCCTCAACTCCACCGACTTTAGTGTCATTCGCAAATTTACTCACCCATCCTTCTACGCCCTTCTCCAGGTCATTTATAAAAATAACAAACAGCAGTGGCCCCAAAACAGATCCTTGGTACACCACTAGTAACTGAACTCCAGGCTGAACATTTCCCATCAACCACCACCCACTGTCTTTTTACAGCTAGCCAATTTCTGATCCAAACCGCTAAATCACCCGAAATCCCATGCCTCCGTATTTTCTGCAATAGCCTACCGTGGGGAACCTTATAAAACGCTTTACTGAAATCCATATACACCACATCAACTACTTTACCCTCATCCACCTGTTTGGTCACCTTCTCAAAGAATTCAATAGGGTTTGTGAGGCACGGCCTTCACAAAACCGTGTTGACTATCCCTAATCAAATTATTCCTTTCTAGATGATTATAAATCCTATCTCTTATAATCCTTTCCAAGACTTTGCCCACAACAGAAGTAAGGCTCATTGGTCTATAGTTACCGGGGTTATCTCTACTCCCCTTCTTGAACAAGGGGACAACATTTGCTATCCTCCAGTCTTCTGGCACTACTCCTGTAGACAATGATGACATAAAGATCAAAGCCAAAGGCTCTGCAATCGCCTCCCTAGCTTTCCAGAGAATCCTAGGATAAATCCCATACGGTCCAGGGGACTTATCTATTTTCACACTTTCCAGAATTGCTAACACCTCCTCCTTCTGAACCTCAATCCCGTCTAATCTAGTAGCCTGTATCTCAGTATTCTCCTCGACAACATTGTCTTTTTCCTGTGTGAATACTGATGAAAAATATTAATTTAGCACCTCTCCTATCTTTTTGGACTCCACACACAACTTCCCACTGCTGTTCTTGACTGGCCCTACTCTTACCCTCGTCATTTTTTTATTCCTGACATACCTATGGAAAACCTTAGGGTTTTCCTTGATCCTACCTGCCAAGGACTTCTCATGTTCCCTCCTCACTCTTCTTAGCTCTTTCTTTAGGTCCTTCCTGGCTAACTTGTAACTCTCAAGCACCCGAACTGAACCTTCATGTCTCATCTTTACATCAGCCTCCTTCTTCCTCTTGACAAGTGATTCAACTACTTTAGTAAACCACGGTTCCCTCGCTCAACCTCTTCTATCTATTTCCTTCTTAAATACATTCAATGATTCGGCCACCTCAGCCTTCTGTGATAGAGAATTTCACAGGTTCACCACCCCTCTGAGTGAAGATGTTTCTCCTAACCTTACTCCTAAATGGTCCACCTCGTATCCTGAGACTGTGATCCCTTGTTCTCGACCTCCTCCCAGCCCGAGGAAACAGCATTCCTGCATCCAGTCTGTTCAGCCCTGTCAGATGTTTATGCTTCAATTAGATCCCCTTAGATTCTTCTAAATTCCAGTGAATACAGGCCCAGGTGACCCAATCACTCTTCATATGACAAACCTGCCACCCCAGGAATCAGTCTGGTGACCTTTGCTACACTCCCTTTATGACAAGTATATTTTTTATTCGATAAGGAGATCAAAACTGCACAAAATACTTCAGGTGTGCTCTCACCAAAGCAGTACTATATCCTTGCTCCTGTCCTCATGCAATGAAAGCCACTATACCATTTGCCGTCCTAACTGCTTGCTCTACCTGCATGCTAGCTTTCAATGATTTGTGTACTAGGACACCCAGATCCCTCAGTACATCAACATTTTGCACTGTAACACCATTAAATAATACTCAGCCTTCCTGTTTCTCCATTTGAAATGGATAACTTCATATTTATCCATGTATACTGCACCATTTATTTGCCCACTCACTCAACTTGTCTAAATCACCTTGAAGCCCCTTAACATCCTCCTCACCACTTATCCCCATCAAGTTGCTTGCCACCAGCAAACTTGAAAATATTACTTTTGTTTCGCTCATCTAAATCATTGATGTATATTGTGATTAGCTGGGACCCAAGCACTGATCCCTGCTGGACCTCACTAGTCATGGTCTGCCATTTTGAAAAATACTAATTTATTCCTACCCTGTTTACTGTCAACTGATTTTCAATACATGCCAATATATTACCCTAATCCCACACTAATCTCATATGTGGGACTTCATCAAAAAAATTCTGAAATTCCAAATACACCACATCCACTGGCTCACCCTTATCTACTCTACTAGTTACATTCTCAAAAAAATGTTTTCCCTTTCATCAATTCATATTGATTCTGTCTAATCCCATTGATATTTTCAAAGTGTTCTGTTCCCGCATCCTTTGTAATAAGCTCTAGCATTTTCCCTACAACTGATGTTAGGTTAACCGGTCAGTAATTCCCTTTCTTCTTTTTCAGATAGCAGGGTTATATTTGCCACCCTCCAATCTGCCAGGACTATTCCAAGATCTATAGAATTTTGGAAGATGACAACCAACCCATCCATTATTTCCATGACCATCACCATTAGTACCCTGGGTTGTAGCTGACTCGGCCCTGGGGATTTATTAGTTTACAGTTCCATTAATTCTCCAGGAATATTTTTTGATAATACTGATTTCTCTTGAATCCTCCTTCTCACTAGATGCTTGATTCCCGAGAATTTCTGGGAACTTATTTGTGTCTTCCTCCGTGAAGACAGAACTAAAATAGTTGTTTAATTGCTCAGCCATTTCCTTGTACCCTATTATAAATTCTCCTGTATCGGACTGTAAGGGATACATTTGTCTTCACAATTATTGTTCTTTGACACTTATACAAGCTTTTACACTCCATTTTTATGTTATTTGCAAGTTAACTTCACACGCTGGGCAGGATTTATCGATCACCCCACCGTGGGTTTTTCAGTTAAGTCCCGCCGTTGTCAACGTGATTTCCTGTTGGCAGCACCCCTCATCGCCGGGAAACCCGTGCGCCGGAGTGGGACCGGACTTTCCCGCCGGCGTGAACAGCTGGTAAATCCCGTCCTCTACTTTCCTCTCTTAATTAATCTTCTGGAACCCCTTTGCTGAATTCTGAACTGCTTCCAATCCTCAGGCTTGCTATTTTTTTTAGCAACTTTATATGGCTCCTCTTTGGATCAAATACTAACCTTAATTTAATACTAACCAGCTAAGTCTTAAAGGTTGCTAACGTGTCTGCCTCAACCACCTCACTTGGCAGTGCATTCCAGGCCACCACCACCCTCTGTGTAAAGAACATGCCCTGCACATCTCCACTGAACCTAACCCCCCTCACCTTGAACTTGTGCCCCCTTGTAATTATCATTTCCGCCCTGGGAAAAAGCCTCCAACTGTTCATCCTATCTATACCCCTAATAACTTTATAAAAGTCTATTAAGTCGCCCCTCAGCCTCCATCTCTCTAGGGAGAACAATCCCAGTTTATTCAATCTCTCCTCATAGCTAATACCCTCCATACCAGGCAACATCCTGGTAAACATTTTCTGTACTCTCTCCAAAGCCTCCACACCCTTCTGGTAGTGCGGTGACCAGAATTGAACACAGAATTCCAAATGTGGCCTCACCAATGTTCTATATAACTGTAACATAATTTACGATCTTTTATACTCGATACCCCGTCCTATGAAGGCAAGCATGCCATATGCTTTCTTTACCACCATTTCCACCTGTGCTGCCACTTTTAAGGATCTGTGGACCTGCACACCCAGCTCTCTCTGTGTCTCTATGCTCCTGATGGTCTTGTATTCTCTGACAATGTTCAATACTATCCGCAACTCCTGCAATCTTAGTATCATCAGCAAACTGCTAATCAGACCCGCTACATTTTCTCCCAAGTCATTTATATATATTACAAACAGCAGATGTCCCATTACTGATCCCTGCGGAACACCACTAGTTACAGACCACCAATCGGAAAAACACCCTTCCATTGCTACCTTCTGTCTTCTATGGCCAAGCCAGTTCTGAATGCATCCAGCTAGTTTACTCCTGACCCCATGTGATTTAGTAAAGTAAAGTACGCTTATTGTCACAAGTAGGCTTCAAATGAAGTTACTGTGAAAAGCCCCTAGTCACCACATTCCGGCGCCTGTTCGGGGAGGCTGGTACGGGAATCGAACCGTGCTGCTGGCCTGCCTTGGTCTGCTTTAAAAGCCAGCGATTTAGCCCAGTGTGCTGAACCAGCCCCTAATAATAATTGCTTATTGTCACAAATAGGTTTCAATTAAGTTACTGTGAAAAGCCCCCAGTCGCCACATTCCGGCGCCTGTTCGGGGAGGCCAGTACAGGAATTGAACCAGAGCTGCTGGCATTGTTCTGCATTACAAGCCAGCTGTTTAGCCCACTGTGCTAAACCAGCCCTTAATCTTTTGCACCAGCCTGCCATGAGGGACCTTAAAAAAGCTTTACTAAAGTCCATGTAGACAACATCCACAACTCTTCCCCCGTCAATCATTTTTGTCATGTCCTCATAAAACTCAACTAAATTAGTGAGACATGACCTCCCACGTACAAAACCATGCTGTCTGTCGCTAGTAAGACCATTCACTTCCAAATGTGCATAGAGCCTGGGTGGGATTCTATGGTTGCCGACAGCGAAATCACGTTCGGAGATCAGCCGGAGAATCCTCGTTTGCGCCAAAGTCGGGGGCGGCGCCGCTTTTGCGATGCTCCGCCCCCTCGAAAAACAATGTACTCGAAGAATAATGCCATTTGGACAGCCTCAGGATGTCACCTGAGGCCCTCCCCTGATGCTCCGCCCCCGATGGGCCGAGTTCCCGACGGCATGGGTCACTCATGGTAATTTCTTTTTTGTCAACCTGGCGTCCAGCGCTGCCACAGTCAGGGGGGAGCCTTTCCCCGGGCAGGGGGGCTTTGGCGGGGGCTGGGGGCACTGGTGGGGGGTGGTCCGGGGTTGGTGAGGGGGATTACTGGGGGACTCTATGTAGTAGGCTGGGTCCATGCGCGGTAGATGCCATGTTGCACGGTGCAGCCGCTGCAGGCCACAGCCATGTGCATGCGCGGCCACAGACCCGATAATTCTCCAGCCCTATCCGCAGGTAATGCCGAGGGCTTTATGCTGTGTGCCAGCTAGCCCCCCACCAGACGGAGGATCGATGCAGCTTTTGCACCATTTTTACTGGCGGAAATGCCATTGTTCCCATGCCGGCGTCAGCACTTAGTCTTTAAATTGGAGAATCCAGCCCCCTATCCCTGAGAATCTTTTCCAACAATTTCACTATCACTGACGTCAAGCTCACTGGCCTATAATTGCCCGGGTATTCCTTGCAAACCTTCTTAAATAATGGTACAACATTGGCTATCCTCCAATCCTTTGGGATCTCACCTGTGGCCAACGAGGACACAAAGATTTCTGTTATAGGGCCAGCGATTTCATCTCGTGTCTCCCTCAGTAATCTGGGATAGATGCCATCTGGCCCTGGGGTTTGTCTACCTTAATGCTTTTTAACTCACCTAACACTTCTTCCGTCGTAATAACAACCTGTTCTAAAGTGCTGAGACACAATCAACATATCCCTCTCCTTTGTGAATACTGATGAGTGAAAATGATGTGCAGGGGTATGGGGCAAAGGTGGAGAATGTCACTAAGCCAGAATGCTCATACGGAGGGCTGGTACAGACACATTGGGCAGAATGGCCTTCTTCTGCGCTGTAACAATTTGAAAATGGTTGTTAGTAAGTACATTTTGGTGGTGTGCCATTTTTTAAATGAGCTAGCTGCAGTTGATAGAAAATAAATCGTTAGTATCTTGCCTCAGTATTAATAACGTAGAACACTTGCTGCATGATCTTTGTGAAGAACTATTTAAAATCTCATTTCTGATTTGTTTTACTCAAGACATATACTTGTGTTTCTGACCCTAACAGCAACTCCTTGCAAATGGATAAACACTGATTTCACCATCAGCAAAGCTCCAGGGAGAATCTAGCTGCTCGTATAGATATAAAAGTATTTTACCTGCTGTGCGTCAGTCATGCATTCATTAATAATTCAACATAATCTTAACAGAGAAAACATAAACGCTGCTAATCTGGAAGATAAATTTATAAGCAGTTACAATGATCTCAGGAGCTTACAAACAACTGTAGCTACATGGATTGATCTACTACTTTCACTATTTTGACCACTTTTCTATTCAGGGTACTTGATTTAAAAGGAACAGGCCAGGTTTGTAGTTCAACTACACAATTAGACTACCTGTGAGTAATGATAGATTTGAAAAATGGTCCTGGCGTACCTGTTTTTGAAAATGGAATGTGGGCATCACTAGCAAGCAGCAACATTTATTGCCCAAATTAAATTGGAATACTGCTAATTTAAAATATATATTTTTTTAATTAAAGTTTATATTCTTACACTGTACATAAAAATAGATGAGACGCTTACAGTTTACATGTTGTTCCTTTTGGCACCCCCCCTCCGTCCTCCCTTTGCAGCCCCCCCCCCCGCGCTCCTATTTCCCCTCTTCTGCTGTTTATGGGCATTATCCGAGGCCCTTGAGTTCACCGTAGGTGGTTGTTTGGTATTTGTCTGTGGATAATGCCCTCCTTCTGCCTTCTCTCCCCTTGTCGCTTGGCCTCCGCACCCTTTTCCGCTCTTCCCCTCCTGTTGTCTGCTTGCCTTTTGGGGTTTCTTTTTCGTGTGGCCTTGTGTTGGGCCCTCTTGTCCCAGTCCTGGTCTCTCTCTGGCCTTCCCCTTGGTGTTACCTCCAGTCTCTCCCCTCCCCTGTTGCCCCCCCACACCTTCCTGTCTGCTTTCTGTGGTCCCAGTGGCTCCCATGCACCCCCCCCCCCCCCCCCCCCCCCCGCACTCTATCAGTTGTTGGCTTTGAACAGGTCCTGCAGTCTGGTGGATGGCCCCCACGCTTTGTGGAAGCCATCTTCAGACCCTCAGATGGTCTTCTCCAGGTGGAAAAATCCCGACACGTCTGCCAGCCAGTCTGCAGCTGTGGGTGGTGCTGCTGATCACCTGCCGAACTGGATTCTCCAGCAGCCAATTAGGGAAGAAAAGATAATGGCGCCAGCCCTCTTCCCCATATGTAGTTCTGGCTGGTTCGATACCCCGAAGACAGCCACTCCAGGGCTCGGCTCCATGCTTCCCCCCACAACCCTGGAAATCACCTTGAAGAAGGCAGTCCAGAACCCAACAAGTCTGGGGCAAGCCCAGAACATGTGGGCACGGTTGGCCGGCCCTCCCTGGCACCGTTCACATTTATCCTCCAGCTCTGGGAAAAACCTGCTCATTCGGGCTCTTGTCAGGTGTGCACAGGAGGAGGTGGAGTTGGCCCTGTTCAATGTTTCGTTCCAGAGTCTCCTCCTAACTTCCATTCCTAGCACGTCCTCCCATTTTTGCCTTGTGAGCAGCATGGTGGCACAGTGGTTAGCACTGCAGCCTCACAGCACCAGGCACCCAGGTTCAATTGCAGCCTTGGGTGATTGTATGGAGTTTGCACTTTCTCCCCATATCTTCATGGGTTCCTCCGGGTGCTCCATTTCCTCTCACAGTCCAAAGATGTGCAGGTTAGGTGGGCCATGCTAAATTGCCCCTTCGTGCCCAGGGATGAGTAGGTTAGGTTAAAGGGTTTAGGAGTAGGGTGGGAAAGTGGGCTTGGGTCAAGTGCTCTTTCAGAGGGTCGGTGCAGACTCGATGGGCCAAATGGCCTCCTTCTGCACTGTAGGGATTCTATGATTTTATAATCCTATGTTTCGTCCAGTGCGGAGCGTGAACTTTCTGAAAGTCGTCTGTATATGTCCCCTCAAATCCCCTTTCTCATACTGTCCGTGTCCAGTAACTCCTCTAACTCTCGGGGCCATTGAGTACCTTGTTGTCTTCTTGCAGAGAAAGTTTTTGATGTATAAATGTAGACGTTCCTATCCATTCGGTAGTCCCAGTCTCTCTTTCATCACGGGCAGTTCCTTAGTCAGGAATGTCTTCCATCCCTCTCCAGGTTGGGGGACAGTGGGCCCGCTGTCCGGGTCATCCGTCTCCCTGTCTCGGGGGTGGCCTGGGGCCGGTCGCCTCGTGGGTCTGGTGACTCACTCGCTCGCTGCTCTTGCGCTTTTCAACCATTTCTGGCTTCCCTGTAGCCTCTCGAGCTACTGTTTCCTGGCATACTTTTCTTCTTCCTTCTTTCCAGTTGAGGAGAGGAATGAGTCTGGATTTTCAGGCTAAATTTGGCCATCCAGATTTGTTTTGTTATGCTCTTGACGTAGCATAAGCTGCTTCCTTGATGTGCACTCTGACAAAGGAACGTTCAGACTTGGAGATAGCTTTAACACGTTTATTAAACTATTAACAATTCTCCTATTTGGATTTGACGCTACTGTTAATCCTGCTATAGCTACTCAGACTGACGAACCAGTCTGCTACAATCCACGTGGTGGGAGTGATGTTCAATCAACCCTGTGTCTGTGCTCACTGAGTATCTCCACTGGAAAGAGACTGAGCATGTGTGATGTGTCCTTTTATATGGGTTGGTGTAATGCCCTCCTGTGGTAGTGTCACCTCTGTGTGTATCATGACTGCCCATTGGTCGTGTCCTATCTTACTGACCTATTGGTTGACTGTCTGTGTGTCATGTCTCTGGTGTTCCCTCTCGTGTATAGCTAGGTGTAGTGTATGTACATTAACCCTTTGTGTACTTACAGTGATGTATATTACCACAAGATTTATTTTCATAGAGGTTGTTTTCATAGAATTTACAGTGCAGAGGGAGGCCATTCGGCCCATCGCTGAAAATGCCCCACATCTTCTAACCTGGGCCCATCATTGAAACACTGTTAATGACAAGCATTAAGAAGAGCAACTCTGAGTGATAATAATATTAATAATAACAATAATCTTTATTGTCACAAGTAGGCTTACATTAACACTGTATTGAAGTTACTGTGAAAAGCCCCTAGTCGCCACATTCCAGCGCCTGTTCGGGTACACAGAGGGAGAATTCAGAATGTCCAAATGACCTAATAGCACGTCTTTCGGGACTTGTGGGAGGAAACCGGAGGAAACCCACGCAGACCCGGGGAGAACGTGTAGACGCCACACAGACAGTAACCCAAGCCGGGAATCGAACCTGGGACCCTGGAGCACCCCACCGTCAGTCCGAGCCATCTCCCGGCGATTGAGGGCGAGCTTTTCCTGAGTAGACACAGTAATGGCATAATTAGCCACACGTGTGGTTCACAGTGGTGGGGGTGTGTGTGAAACATGGGTTGGGAGGGTTGAGGGGAGAGGGGGTGGGGGTGTGGGGAGGGTTAAGGGGAGAGGGGTGTAGGGAGGGTTGGAGTTGCATGGCGTGTTTGGTATGTGGGTACTCGTGTGGAGGTGGAAAGGTCTTGGGGAGGAGTGTCTACTTACTCATGCTGCCCGGTGTTTTTCGGCACTGGAGGCCAGTCCTCCAGGTCACACACCTGGAGCTTACAGCCGCCGCCATCTCGTCCCAGGCAGCACTGGCTGCCCTGTGGCTGACCCTTCAGGAGCCTCGGGAGATAACGACATCCCTCCTGGCCTCCACCACGTCCTGGAGCCTCCTCAGATCAATGTCCATGAATCTTGGGGCCAGTCGCCTGGGCGCCGTTGCTGTGAGCTCACTGGGGTTGGCTGAGCAAGTTCTGCTTAAGTGGTGCTTGACATTGTTAGTGGGGAGGGGGGTTGGGGCAAATCGGCTGCCAAGCCTTCATATACGGCAATAAGCCCACGGGACCTTGTTAAGTAGACCAATTAACGTTGAACAGCATTGCCGGGAAACTTGCAGCAGTTCCCACTCTTAGACATCTTTACAGAGAATCGCTCCCATTAAGTTTTCCAACACAGTTTAGCCCCCAATAGTACAGGATCTATTTTAAGCTGAATAAATCGAACACTTCACTCATTCATTTTCTGTTGTTGTTTTAATGTAATTGAAACATGCAAATACTTCTGGTAAAGTACAAAAGTTAAGCAATGCGCCCACACATGGGCAGCATTGCCGAGGGCTCAGACAGCTGGAGTGGTTCCTGTCGTGGAACAGGATGGGGTTTCGTATGCAATATTCTGCTCCCCATCTCATTAGCCATGCAGGGGCAGCTTATGTTGAGTCTCGTGGCAGGGCGGTAGGAAGTCGAGTTCGTGCCCAGGCACCGTATTTAAATGGCACATGGACAGGCTGTCGCTAACGGGAAGAAGAATGAGCAGGAGAAGGCAACAGGTCACGGCTCCGTTTCTGCAGTGCACCCTCGGAGCATCTCTACGGGGCAGTACAGGAAAGGTGGGACATGTAGATGTGGGGACAGGGGAAGGGGAAGCAAAGGGGAGAAAGGGTAAGGAAAGGTGGATAAGAATGGGGAGGGGGGTTAAATATCTCTAAAGAAAGACAAGAGAGAAAGAAATGGTAAAAAACAGTAAAAATGAAATGGGATGAAAACAAATGGGTCGAGGTGTGTAGAGCTAATCATCTGAAGTTGTTGAATTCGATGTTGAGACCGGAAGGCTGTAGCGTGCCTAACCGGAAGATGAGATGTTGTTCCTCCAGTTTGCATTGATCTTCACTGGAACATTGCAGCAGGCCAAGGACAGACATATGGGCAAGGGAGCAGGGTCTTGTGTTAAAATGGCAAGCAACGGGAAGGTCTGGGTCCTGAATGCACACAGACCGAAGGTGCTCAGCAAAGCGATCACCCAGGCTGCGTTTAGTCTCTCCGAAATAGAGGAGATCACGTTGGGAGCAGCGAATGCAATAGATCAGACTGAAAGAGGTGCAAGTGAAACGCTGCTGAACCTGGAATGAGTGTTTTGGGCCTGGGATGTTAAGCATGGAAGAGGTGAAGGGGCAGGTGAAAGATACATTTGCATGCACGATCTTGTGTGACTGAGTTTTCTGCAGAAGGGGACGGGGAGGGTGGGGTGATGGGTGGGTGGGGTTGGGTAAATGAAGTCAGTTGGTGTTTCCACTGTCTAGCCTCCGCACCTCCAGATGAAGAATGAGCACTTTGCTTGAGGGAATAACGACACCTAATACCGGGGAAACTGTCGAACGACTCCCGACCTAGAGAAGGAGGAAAACTGTTTAAAAAGTGTGTGGGAGCAAAGGGGTGGAAAACATGTTTCAAGCCGTGACAGCTGATGAAGATACCAAAGATATTTCTGTCTAAGTAAAAAATAATTACAGGTACATTTCTGCTTATTTTCACCAGTAACTAAGACTAGAATTGCATTAGAGAACCAGTCTTTATTGCTATTCGGTTATTTTTCAAAAAGCAATCAGAAAGTAACTCTCAGACTCCAGAATTAAATATTTTATTGATGATTTTTTCTCAACTTTTTCTGATTTTCGAAGTTTAAAGATGTCTTATACATATATTGCATGGCTGGATAAAAGTATCATGCAAAAATAGAGAGACCTAAAAGACTTTAATATTTCAGATATGACTGAATAGTTTCCTGGACATTTAGGAACAGTTCAAATTTCAACGGATGAGAACTGTTGGCCCAATAAAGTTCTGAAATCTTCATTTGGGAATGCAAAAGGAGAAGTCTCAGACTATTTCAATGTTGTAACGATTGGAGGTTGTATTTAACATTGCCCCAAAATAACATTGATGACTGGACTTCCAGTCAAACACTCCTACAGTCCAACGCAAATTGCAATGTAATGAAATGGGAAGAACAATTATCTGCAATGACCATTTTTAAATATTTGTTTCAAGACCATAAGTAGTGATAATCATTACAGAAAGATGGTTTTGGCCATTGGATCTTTACCAAAAAACCCAAAAGGCTTCACTATTATCAACCGGTCTTAGTTATAAGCGGGTGTCTAGCCAATGAGTTTAACTTGGCTACACACTAGCTTTCTGAGCTTTTTGCAGTTAACTAGGACTGTTCTAGATTTTAGGTAAAATAGAACTGGATCCAAAATAGGAGACTGCAAGAGAAGCGTCAGCAGGATGAGAAGAATTCAAATTTTAAAAATAAGCGGTGGTGTGGGGGCGGGCGAAGGGAAATTAAATAAAACCAAGAATTGCATTAAATTTAAAATAGAAAGTATAGATTAGAAAAGGGAGAGTTCAAAAGAGAATAAATGGAGAAGAGTAGCCAAGACAAGAGGAGCCTGAAATATATTTTAACTTTTCGAATAACATGCCAATAATAAAACTACTCGTAACATTTGAATGGCTTGATTACAGTAATGATACTTATTTTCGCATTACTATGTTCGAAGTGAAAACAGGAGAAACATGACAGGGCGGATTTTCCATTGCCTGACGCCGCAACAGGATTCTCGATCCGGCCGAGAATGGAGCATCACCCAAAAAACGGCTGTCGCAATGCTCCGATCCCCCGCTGGTGACCTCAGCGCGCTACCCGCCCATGCCGGCAGGGGAATGCAAATTGCTGATTTACATCCATTTGAACTTGATTAATGGGTTTGAAGCCTGGTTCACCACCCCTCCTCCCCCCACCCATTATGCACCGACCTGCACAGCTGGAAATCCACCGAGCAGCAGATGTTGGGAAAGGGTAAGTGAAAATGCAGTGATCTTTCACTATATTGCCTGGATTGTTCTGCAGTTCTCAGGCAAGGGTAATTGATGGGGGTCTCTGGTGAGGGTCTTCTCTAATAGGGTGGGACTGATGGAGGCTCTGATGGGGGCCTCTGATAGGGGAGTTCGGTGGCAAGGGGGGGCTCGCATCGCCCTCATGTATGCGTGGGCGTGACCGGCTATTCTTGTGGTGGGAGGAAGGATGCCCCTCCTTGTCAACGGGGCAGGCAGGATTAGGGGGAGGGGGACCACTGCCGGACCTTGGGATCGGACCGTCCGCTCAAAATGGTGGCCCGATACTGGGATTCCAACGGAATCAGGTGAACTCTCCCTATGCATATATTTGCATGGTTAAGGAGAGAGATTTGTACCTGAGCCCCACTCCCAGCGCCAGTGGAGACCAGTCCCGACTATCCATTGGTGAGAGCACTAGTCTCCAGAACAGAGAATCCAGACCTAAATGATTGTTCCGGAAAATGTGGAATTCCCTGGAGTTTTCTGAAGGCTAAAATTATTGACTATGTAGAATGCAGCATCATAAGCAGCCAAAATGGTGCTATCAGTGTCTGAAAATACATTGTGGTAATTGATGGAAAAAATATTGCGAGTGCACAAAATATAAAATCAAAACAGGGCATGCTGGACGTGCACCCTAGGAAGGATTTTCTTCTCATTCCTCATGGGTTTTGTGCTGATACTGGGACAGTGGTCATTGAAAGTTTGGCGATGACTCACTGCACTGGATCACTGCCTAGTTTTGCGCTTATTGTATTTTCTCTTTTGAAATGCCAGGCAGCACCAACAATGCCTGCCCTAATATGGCCTGGCATACTCCCTAATTAGATGGTAACTATCGAATGAGGTAATTGCTCACATTTTCCATCATTACCGCCTAGGCAACGCCGCACGTCAGGAATGCCACTAGACAACAGGCGCCCAGCATTTCCAAGTGTGGTGGAAAACTCGAAAAATCACATTGAGGCCAAGTCAGGACTTCAGTTCAGTGACAAGATTATTGATATGTAGGTCAATACACATTTTCCGATTGGATCTGTATTAGAGGCAGCAACAGCACCTTTTCATGGAGGTTGCTTGCCAACTGGGCTTAAACTGGGGACAGTGAATTGAATCATGTACAAAGAGCTGCATTCGCCTTCCATAATGAGAAATTTTCAAGTGAAGGAGGTAATATCACCAAGCGGCCTGCCTAAATAGAAAATGGGTTCTGAGGTGAACAACATCTCATCTTCCTCACTTCCACAGATGTTTCCACTGATGAGTTGTCCCTGACATTAGAAGTTCTCAGAATTTTACATTTCCACCATTTACTACTTTAATTACATTGTGTTGTTTAGTTCTTATAATGTGGTTAAAGAACAAACACATTTTCATTAATATGAAAAAGGTGACCCTGCTCAAAACTATTATTGAAAGAATATGTCACACTGTAATTTTACAGTTAGAAGACAGTCCAAACTGTTCAAAGCATTACATTTATACAAAATGGAATTTATAGGGATTAATCCCACCTTTTTCTTGTGCTTATGATGTGATGCTTCCTATAAACGTTATAATGAATTGATTGTTTCTGACATGCCAAGGGCTGGTTTTCATGATGTACTTCCTTTTTATTTCAAGATTGTTTCTTAACCAAAATAGTTCAGAATCAATACGAAGGTATATTTGCTTCCATAGGTTGAAGCTGTCAAATTAAAAGCATTGACAGACATGTTGAGATTAAACAATTTAACCCTGTTTCTGACTGGCTAAGGAATTGTTTTAATGTTAATTCTGATTTTACAAATGTTATGACACCCTAGGCTAGTGCGTGGTCAATTCCAGCCCCACATGCCCCGGAGTCACAACACAAGTGAATTAACCATTAATTCTTATAAAAATACCCAAAGTATAGTTTTGCCCTTGGCTGCCCAATAATCACAGTCACCAGGGTTGCAAATATAAACACGATCACTGTTTATTTATAACAAGAACTATCACAAAATGTGCAGTAAATACATCTGGTTAACTATAATTTAACTTCTCACTCCCACTTTAACTTCCCCCACCCTCTACCCACGCACAGAAGACAAACAAACACAGGGGAGGGGGAAGGGGTGAAAAATAATAAGGATGAAAATGAAAAGGTAAGAGTCTTTTCTTCAGATGGTGTTTTGTTTTAAACAACATTGCTTCAATCTGGGTCTTCAGTACAAGGATTTCACTGTGGATTCATTCAGGTATCTGTGGTTTTAAGAATGCAGCATTGACAACTTTTAGCAGATTTGTGGACAGAGTTATAATGCTCCCAGCAGCTTTCTGGAGAGAGTTATATTGCTTGTAGCATTTCCTAGAAAGGCTCTTTATTCTACACCAAACTTTGCTTTTCATTCGTGGTTTGTCTTCAGGCCTCTGTACAGTTCCAAGAGAGAGCACCGAGTGGCTTTCTGGAGAGTGAGTCAGCCCTCACAGTGTCCTTCTGGAGAGAGTTAGCTGGATCTTTCTAGAGAGAGTTAGTGTATCTCTTCATCATGCTGCCAGAATCAAAACTGAAACCAAAATGGAACCTCAGGACTCTGAAAAGGATTCCAGTGGAATAATATCCAATCACCATCTATTACCGGGCAGAGAGCAGCCCTTTTGGCCAATTCATTGGCCACCAGCCAAATCAATCACAACGAGACCCAACCCACCTCTCTGTCACTGATGCCGGCCAGTCTGCAGCTTCCAATTTAAACCAGCACAGCCTTCCGGATTCTTCCTGCTTGAATTAAAGATACAGGCTGCTTACAGGCTGCTTGCCTTAAAGTGACATGTCCATTAATAAGCCTTGGATTAAAAATGTCATAGCAAAATAAAAGAGAGGGGAAATAAAGGAATAAAATGGAAGGACATTTACACAAAATAAAATATTCCATTCCCCTCACTATGGTGAGCAGACAATAAAGACATATATTCCATGTCTCAGTTTTATCCATTCTAGATCAATGATGGGCAACTTAGGCTGGTGAATGGGCTGCGTGAGAGGCCCTCCTCCATCTCAGTGGGCCACAAGATTGAAATCAGACTTGTTCACTAACCGTGGCCCCTGAATAAGATTAAAGACATTTAATACTCGCCAGGTATTTCATAATGCTTAATCATTTATATATCAATTGAACTGTCATCACCTTCAAATGGTAAAAACAAAAGAAATATTTACCAAGATTGGTAGGGTGGTTAACAGTGAAGAAGAGGGTCGTAGGCTACAGCAAGATAAAAATGGATTGGTCAGATGGACAAAGCAGTGGTAGACGGGATTTAAATTGGGCTGCCTGGCTTAATGTTCATCCAAACAATTAAGATCCCTTAGTACTACTGGCTACTCAAATTCTTCTACCAGGTCATAATGTTCAATCAACTATAAGCAAATGGAATAATATTAGATCTAGTAGGTTAACATTACACCAGTGTGTGTTCATAATCTTACCTCTGTTTATAGTTATAGAATCAGAGGGTGGTTACAGCTCAGAAGGAGGCCATTCAGCATGTTGTGTCTATGCTGGATTGGTGTAAGAGCAATACAACTAATCCCATTCCCCAACTTTTCCCCACAGCCCTGCAAATTCTTTTCTCTTCAGATAATTATCTGATTTCCTTTTGAAAGGCATGATTGAATCTGCCACTAGCATACTCTCAAGCAGTGCATTCCAGATCCTAACTACTCGCTGTGTAAAAACGTTCTTCCTCCTCTTGTTGTTGGTTCTTTTGCCAATTACCTTAACCTAGTGTCCTCTGTTTCTCGATCCTTCTTCCAATGGAACAATTTCTTCCCATCTAATCTGTCCAGACCCCTCATAATTTCCTGGACATCAGAGGGCCTATGCCAGCCCTTATTAATAAAATTAACTGACTGTAAACTTTTCACGCAGCAATGACATCCTTGTGCCAAGTGGCACCATTTCAGTTGTGACTCTGGGAACTGAATTTGACTTATGAAGTTTGAGCATGTGGAGTGCATTTCGATGCTATAGTACAGGGCAACTCGATGGTATTCAGAAGGATGAGGGGGGATCTATTTGAAAATTACAGAATACTGAGAGGCCTAGATAGAGTAGACGTGGAGAAGATGCTTTCATTAGTAGTAGAGACTAGAACATGAGGGCACAGCCTCAGACTGAAGGGACGATCCTTTAAAACTGAGATGAGGAGGAACTTTTTCAGCCAGAGGGCTATGGAGGCCAAGTCACTGAATGTCGTAAAGACAGAGATCAATAGGTTCTTGATTAATAAGGGGATCAGGGGTTATGGGGAGAAAGACGGAGAGTGGGGATGAGAAATATATCTGCCATGATCGAATGGCGGAGCAGACTCGATGGGCCGAATGGCCCAATTCTATTTCTATACCTTACGGTCATATGGTGTTGATGAGATATTTTCCTTTAAGTTTCCAAACTTTCTACCCAGTAACTTTTCTTCAAAGGCAAATTAAAAAAACTTTGCAGTAACATTTATGACTGTTTTGGAAAGTAACAGCATACCATTGTGGATGTGGTGTTTGTGTCTGTGTGCAAAAAAAAGACAACCAAAAATATCAGGGTTCTGATTACACACCTGTTGTAGATTGTGTGTTCAAGATCCTTCAGAAGATGTAGAAATTCGAACTGAGAAGTTAGAAGAGAGAGGCAGCCTTCATGTTAATGTTACTTCAATTTTAAAAAATTCTCTAAAGGATAGGATTTATGACAATCAACAATGGTTTCATTGTCATCATTAGACTATTACTTGCAGATAATTAAAATCATCTTTACCATCTGCAGCAGTGGGATTTGAACCCAGGTCCCCAGATCTTGCCAAGGGTCTCTGGATTCCAAGTCCAGTGACAATATGACTCTGTCACTGCGTCCCCAGTGCACAAGAAGCCACAACACCGCTTGTGGGTCCCGAAGATTTTCCTTCATCAACTGTCCAGGTCGGCCTACCTCCCACCTCCCAGCTGCACCAAAATTAATCAATAACTGTTAATCAGTTCTTGGACTGAGTTCGTCACTATAAGAAAAGTCCCTTTGGATTGAGTGTTTGGCATTTTAGAGCGAACTCCATCTATTGGAGCGGGTGCAAAGGAGATTTACCAGGATGTTGCCTGGTATGGAGGGAAAATCTTATGAGGAAAGGCTGATGGACTTGAGGTTGTTTTCGTTGGAGAGAAGAAGGTTAAGAGGAGACTTAATAGCGGCATACAAAATGATCAGGGGGTTAGATAGGGTGGACAGTGAGAGCCTTCTCCCGCGGATGGAAATGGCTGGCACGAGGGGACATAGCTTTAAACTGAGGGGTAATAGATATAGGACAGAGGTCAGAGGTAGGTTCTTTACGCAAAGAGTGGTGAGGTGCAACATCGAGGGCCGAAGGGCCTGTACTGCGCTGTATCGTTCTATGTTCTATGTTCTATTGGGTGGGATTCTCCAATTGCCAGCGCCAAAATCGCATTTGGCGATTTTACGCTGGAATTGGGGACAGCGTTTTTGTGATGCTCCGGGAGTACGCCGCAGGCCGTATGGACGGCCTCAGAACGTCACCTGAGGCCCTCCCCCAATGCTCCGCCACCGATAGGCCGAGTCCCCGAAGGTGTGGGGCGCGTGTCCTCACAACTTTCGGTGACCTCGTGTGGTGGCTGCGGGCTGTGTCCAGCACCGCCATAGTCGGGGGGGAGACGTTCCACTGGCAAGAGGGGCTTCGGCCGGGGCTGGGGGGACTGGGGTGGGGGGGTGGTCTGGGGGCGATGAGGGGGATTACAGGTGAGCAATCTTTGGCAGTCCGGGTCCACGTGTATCCGGCGCCGCAGCCGCAGGCCGCCGCCTTGCGCATGCGCGGCCACGGACCCGTCCATTCTTGGCCGTATCCTACGCTGCACGGCTGCTAGCCCCCCACCAGGTGGAAGATCAGTGCGGGGGTGGCGCCGACTTTCTGGTCGTAAGACCAGACGGAACCTGCGGACAGAATTGGAGAATCCAGCCCATTGCGTTAGATAAATTGCACTTTGCTTTAGTTGGATTACAGCTAAAATTACTATTGCTACAATTTCCTTGAAGAAACCACTTCTGCAGCATTGAATTGGTACATCGCTTGTAATTTGTTTTGGTTTAATGCATGTGGAACCTGAAAATACAGGTGTTAGCACATTCCAGTTTTTATAATGTAAAATATAATGCCTAAACAGTAACAGACAAAATACATGAAACACTAGTATATAAAATTAACAATTTCCCATGATGTTTAAAGTAAGTTGGACACTCTCTTAATGCTGGAAAAGCCTGGCTGCATCTGTGGAGAGAAAAAAAAAGAGTTATGGTTTTGAATCCAATCTGACTCCTCTTCTCCTTTAAAGAAGACACGTTGGGCTGGATTTCAGCGGCTTGGTGTCGGCTCGAACGGAGTATTGGCGTTAGGTTTACGATCACAAAATCGCCGTTGACTCCTCACCGATTCCGAGATGGGTGAGGGGCTAGGAGTGGCGCTGGATGAACGCATGGCTCCCGCGGCAGAAATGGCCAGACAATGGCTGGGTCCCTGGCTGCACATGTCCACGGCTGATGACATGCAGCTGTCGCGCCGTACAACATGGCGGCAACCGTGCGCGGACCCGACCTGCCATCCGCGACCCCACAGGCCACCTCCTGGCCACCCTCCACCAGTCCCCCAGCCCTCGCGGAAACTCCCCCCCCCCCCCCCCGGCCAGCGGCACGGATCCCGGCCAAGTATGGTGGCGCCGGACACAGTCCGCAGCTGTCACGCTGGGTTCCTGACCGCTGAGACCACACGTGTCCCATGCCATCGGGAACTCGGCCATCGGGGGCAGAGCATTGTGCGAGCGCCTGCCAATGATGCGCCAATGCCACTGCAATGGCGCCCGGCGTGTGACGCGATTGCACCATTTCCGAGGGGGCGGAGCATGGCTGACCGGCGTCAAACCGGCGCCGGCCCCGATTTGGGCGTTGGAGTCGATTCTCCGTCTGATCGCCGATTACGATATCGGCGTCGGGCAATGGAGAATCCAGCCCATAACTTTGGGTGAGATTCTCTGCCCTCCTAGCGCCATGTTTCTCGGCGGTGGGAAGCAGACCACCGTTAGCCAGGAGCGGGATCAGGAGCCAAGGACAGGTGGAAAACGGCCCTGTTTTCGAGCAATTTCCTTCTAATGCCCACCTTCCCTTCCTATCTACTCCTGTTGTTTCCTATGATCCAAGAAATAAATAAGGTCGCTGATCATCCATCTGGCATGTCTCTGTTTCTGGCAGTGTCTCTCTCTTTGTCCCAGGGGTACTAGAAACTGCCTCACAGGTGATTCTATTGTGTTTGTTTGATCACTGCCTCTCATCCCCTTCTTTCATAGATGTAACAAAAAGTTTAACCATTTCTATTATGAATGATAGCGCTCCTGAGAGATACTTTGGGATGTTTTGCGAGGTTAAAGATGCTATATAAATGCAAGTTGTTGTTGCTTTCAAAATGCTTCCCTTCTGCCTCAATAGTATTCAAAGTGTGGTTTGGCTATTGCACGTTACAGTTTCATTCTTATTTCCTAAAACTTAAAACTTTGCTGATCTGGCTTGTTATACAGCTTTTTGTCTGGCTTGTTAATTTCTGCTCTGCAATAACTAGATGTGATCATTGTCAAGCCGCTCATATCTTTCTATCTGCTCTTTCTCCCCCCTCACATAGCATTTGTCATATGTGCAACCCTTTCCCCATTGCAGCTGGTGCTGCAGTCTGGCAGTGAATCAACATCAAAGGTGGAACTACAGATGTTCGAGTCCAGTTAGATTCAATTGTACATTATTGGTGTGGTAGTCACCACTAACTGTAAGAGTCCGGCGGGGGCAGGGGAAAAAATTTTACAAGTTCAGTCTGTCGGGGGCCTTGATCCTCCACTGTGATCGCCTCAGTCCTGGTGGTGATGCGGGCGCCGACTTGGTCACCTGTGACTCCGGGAGCGTGTTGTCCTCGTCTTCGTCACCCCCGAGTGGAACCAGTGGGAGGACGGATCCTCCTGGGGCGGGGGCTGCGGTGGGGTGCGCTGGTGGGAGGGGGAGTGACGCTGGGTTGAATGGGGCAACCGGAGGGGGGGGGCTGTCAGATGAGGGGCCGTGGGTGGGGATCCAGCGGATGCCAGGTCCCGGAGGGAGACTGTGTCCTGGCGCCCATCGGGGTGCGCCACGTAGGCGTACTGCGGGTTCGCGTGCAGGAGGTGGACTCTTTCGACCAACGGGTCCCACTTATGGGTCCGCACGTGTTTGCGAAGGAGGATGGGTCCAGGAACTGTCAGCTATGTTGGGAAAGAGACCCCAGAGGTGGACTTCCTGGGGAAGGCAAAGAGACGTTCATGGGGGGTTTCGTTAGTTGTGGTGCAGAGGAGCGATCGGATGGAGTGGAGCGCGTCGGGGAGGACCTCCTGCCAGCGGGAGACTGGGAGATTTCTAGACCGTAGGGCCAGCAGGACGGCCTTCCAGACCGTTGAGTTCTCCCTCTCCACCTACCCGTTTCCTCGGGGGTTGTAGCTGGTCGTCCTGCTCGAGGCAATGCCCTTGCTGAGCGGAAACTGACGCAACTCATCGCTCATAAAAGAGGATCTCCAGTCGCTGTGGACGTAAGTGGGGAAACCGAACAGGGCGAAGATACTGTTGAGTGCTTTAATGACCGTGGCAGAAGTCATATCGGGGCATGGGATGGCGAAGGGAAACCGGGAGTACTCATCGACCACATTCAGAAAGTACGTGTTGCGGTCGGTGGAGGGGAGGGGCCCTTTGAAATCCATGCTGAGGCGCTCAAAGGGGCGGGAGGCCTTCACCAGGTGTGCTCGATCTGGCCGGTAGAAGTGCGGTTTGCACTCCGCGCAGACCTGGCAGTCTCTGCTGACAGCCCTGACCTCCTCAATGGAGTAGGGCAGATTGCGGGCCTTGATGAAGTGGAAGAACCGGATGACCCCCGGGTGACAGAGGCCATTGTGTAGAGCCCGGAGTCGGTCCACTTGTGCGCTGGCACATGTACCGCGGGATAGGGCATCGGGGGGCTTGTTGAGCTTCACGGGGCGATACAAAATCTCGTAATTGTAGGTGGAGAGCTTGATCCTCCACCTCAAGATCTTATCGTTTTTGATCTTGCCCCGCTGTGTATTATTGAACATGAAGGCAACCGACCGTTGGTCAGTGAGGAGAGTGAATCTCCTGCCGGCCAGGTAATGCCACCAATGCCGCACAGCTTCCACAATGGCTTGGGCCTCCTTTTCGACGGAGGAGTGCCGAATTTCGGAGGCATGGAGGGTGCGGGAAAAAAATGCCACTGGCCTGCCTGCTTGGTTGAGGGTGGCGGCCAGAGCTACGTCCGATGCATTGCTCTCGACCTGAAAGGAGAGGGACTCAGCGACTGCATGCATCATGGCCTTGGCGATGTCTGCCTTGATGTGGTTAAAGGCCTGGTGGGCCTCAGCCATCAGGGGAAAGACTGTGGACTGAATGAGTGGGCAGGCCTTGTCCGCATAGGTAAGGTCCCACTGGGTGTAATAGGAGAAGAACCCCAGGCATCGTTTCAGGGCCTTGGGGCAGTGGGGGAGAGGGAGTTCCATGAGGGGGCGCATGCGGTCGGGGTCGGGCCCTAGAACTCCATTTTCCACGACATAGCCAAGCGTGGCTAAGCGGTTGGTGCGGAACACACATTTCTCCTTATTGTACGTGAGATTAAGTAGTTTGGCAGTGTGGAGACATTTTAGAAGATTAGCGTCATGGTCCTGCTGATCGTGGCCGCAGATTGTGACGTTGTCTAGGTACAGGAAGGTAGCCCGCAGTCCATACCGGTCAACCATTCGGTCCATCTCACGTTGAAAGACCGAGATCCCATTCGTGATGCCGAAGGGAACCCTAAGGAAGTGATAGAGGCGGCCATCTGTTTCGAACGCAGTATATTGGCGGTTCTCCGGGCGGATGGGGAGCTGGTGGTAGGCGGACTTCAGGTCCACTGTGGAAAAGACCCGATACTGTGCAATCTGATTGACCATGCCAGATATGCGTGGGAGGGGGTACGCGTCGAGCTGCATGTACCGATTGATGGTCTGACTGTAGTCAATGACCACCCTGTGCTTCTCCCCAGTCTACTACCACTTGGGCTCTCCAGGGGCTGTTGCTGGCCTCAATGATGCCTTCCCGCAGAAGCCGCTGGACCTCAGACCTGATGAAGGTCCTGTCCTGGGCACTGTACCGTCTGCTCCTGCTGGTGACAGGTTTGCAATCCAGGGTGAGGTTTGCAAACAAGGAAGGTGGATCAACCTTAAGGGGCGTGAGGCCGCATACGGTGAGAGGGGGTAGGGGTCCGCCGAATTTTAAAGTTAAGCTTTGGAGGTGGCACTGGAAGTCCAGGCCGAGTATCAGGGCAGCGTAGAGGTGGGGGAGGACGTAGAGCTGGAAGTTGCTGAACTCTACCCCTTGGTCGATGAGGGTCGCGAAGCAGTACCCCCGGATTTCCACAGAATGGGATCCGGAGGCCAGGGATATTTTCTGGGTAATGGGGTGTACTGCGAGGGAGCAGCGCCTTACCGTCGTGGGGTGGATGAAGCTTTCCGTGCTTCCGGAGTCAAAAAGGCAGGGCATCTTGTGCCCATCGATTTTCACTGTTGTCGTTGCGGTTGCGAGGTTGTGGGGCCGGGACTGATCCAAGGTGATAGAGGCGAGCTGCGGCCGATGCTGGGAGGCCCCGGGCTGGTCAGCGGTGGTGGCAGGCGATGAACGGCCAGGCGAGCTTCCCGACGAGCAGGGGTCCTGAGGCGGCGTCCAAAATGGCGCTGAAGATGGCGGCGCCCACGGGGCGCACATGGCGGGCAGCATTAAAGATGGCGGCACCCACGGTCCGCACGTGGCCTGCGGAGAAGAAGTTGGCGGTGCTCGCGGGCCGCACGTGGCTTGCGAGGAGGAAAATGGCGGCGCCCGTAGGCCGCACGTGGGGGGTGTAGGAACGCTGGGCCTAGAAACAGAGGCGACCAACCAGGCCTGGCACACAGCAGCAAAATTCTTTCCCTTCTTTCCGCGCCAGGCAGCGTTGCCGGGGGTGTTTGTTCTGCCCGCAGAAGTAGCATTTGGGCCCCTGGAGTTGGCTGGCTGCCACGCGGCGCAGGCTTGCGGTGGGCTGGGGTCGATAGCTGGTGGGGCCCATGATGCCCATGAGGGTGCCGTGTGGTCGGTGGCGTACGACTGGACGTTACGGGAGGCCACTGTTAACGAATTGGCGAGCTGCCTGGTTCCCGCAAGATCAAGCGTACCCCCTTCCAATAGGCGCAGGCGGTTGTACGCCGACCCCATGCCCGTAACTAAGGCGTCTCTGATTAAAAGTTCTGTATGCTGGACTGCCGAAATGGCCTGGCAGTCACAGTTCCGCCCCAGGATGTGCAGGGCACACCAGAAATCGTCTAGGGACTCACCGGGGAGTTGCTGTCTCATGGACAGGAGGTGCCTGGCGTATAGTTTGTTGACTGGCCGAACGTAATGTCCTTTCAGGAGCTCCATTGCTTCAGTGTAAGTGGGCGCATCCCAGACGAGGGAAAAAATGTCAGGGCTCACCCGTGAATAAAGGACCTGGAGTTTCTGTGCGTCCGAGGGTTCCTCAGTGGATGTTCGGAGGTAGCTTTCGAAGCAGGCTAGCCAGTGGTCAAAAGCAGACGTAGCGTTGGCTGCCTGAGGGCTCAGCTGTAGGCAATCAGGCTTGATGCAAAGTTCCATCGTTTTAAAATCTTTGCTCAATAAATTGATGCACTTCTCTCGTCTTTGTAGTAATTGATGGTGCATCAATTGGATCTGTAACTCATCATTACTATGCGATCTCCAAAATTACAGACCAAATCTGGCTGTGGAGATCAGAATATAATAATTTCTGACTTTGAACAAAAGAAAGAAGGAGATAGTAAGGTTTTTGTACCCCACAGTGACATTGTTTTAAATATTAAAATTGCTCTAAAAAGTAAATTACACTTTCAGTGTACAGTTATCAAAGACATTGGGCAGGATTCTCCGTCAGCTGGCGCCAGAACCGCGAAAAGTGATTGGGTGGAGAATCAATTTTAACTCTGAATTCGGGCGGGTGCCGGGTTCACGCCAAATTGAAGTTCTCCTGCTCCTCGACAGCGGCGTCAATGCGTTCCATTCCGCACGTACAGTAAACGCCATTGGCATATCATCAGCGGGCCTGACCCGGTATTCTCCGGGGCCTCCACGATCACCTGCCTCCACGGAGGGAATTCCCAACGGCGAGGTTCACTTGTGCTTTCAAATATCGTGAAACAGGCGCCATGCCTGATGAGGGGGAGAGAGGGGTACGGAAAGTGTCCAACTTCGCCACAGTGTGCTGACAGTTGTGCCAAGGCCGAGGCTTCTGACAGGGCCGGGAGCAGTAGCGGGGGTGGCCAGGAGTTTGGTTGTGGGGTTGAGATGGACGGTACATGGAACACCATTGCCGGAGCCTGCCAGGTAGTCATGCGACTGCGCACGCCGCTGACTGTCCACTGTGAACTTAGCGCCACTGTTTGTATGGGTATCCCCCCCAGACCACTCCACTAGCTACCCTCTGGTCACAGCCAACTCATCAACGGGATGGGCGCGCTCCACTGCAACCATTGCCACCTTGTTGGCTGGGATGTTTGTGTGTGGGGAGTGGAGTGCTAATATGCAGCTGCAGCTCCTCAGCCTCTTGAGTGCCAATCCGACCCCGGTGAATCCAGCACAGTTTTCCATTGGAATCGATCCTGTTCCATGTTGGGCCAGTGCTAGCCCCTCAACAGTCGATGAATTGGTCCAGGTGCGGCGCCAATTTTGCTGTCATAGATCTTTACTAATCCTGCCCCGGCATCATCACTTAGTCTCAGGAAGGGAAAATCTGGCTGATCATCTTAGCTGTCCTATCGTATTTTCCCTTTTGTAACAAGGAACTCAAAAGCCATATTTACAAAGAATATATAATTAATAGTTTGGTTGTACAGAACATGAGTACAGGTGAAAAAAAGAGGCAGTCTAAGCTTTTCATCGTGCACTCACCAAGAATACCTTTATAAGTGGACAACAACAATTCATACTGTATGAGAAGATTGGTTGGCAAGTGGACTCTGATTAGGAGAGACATAGCCATGATTCCCATGATTCGTTGTGTCATTTCAAGAAGGAATTAGATATAGCTCTTGGGCTAAAAGGATCAAGGAATATGGGGGGAAGGCGGGATCAGGGTATTGAACTTGATGATCAGCCATGATCATACTGAATGGCAGAGCAGGCTCAAAGGGTCAAAAGGCCTCCTCCTGCCTCTATTTTCTATGCCTGTTTCTGTGATGATTGCAACAATTAATGTTGACTGATCGATAACTGCCAAGCATTGTCCACTTGTCAACCAGTCAGAATTGTCTTCTCGTAGAATATAAGTAGTTGTTTCACTTTGTACTCTTGGGTATTCTTGTGAAGTGCCTTGGTGAGTGCCTGACAAATGTTCTTGTCCAGCCTGAAGGTTGAGGATGAGAGCAGCTCCCATTCAGATAATGTTATTTAACCTCCTGTAAGATGCAATAATGCTTTTTGGCATTTGTAATCATGCATAAATATCACAGTAGCAAGTGTTTGATGGACACTTAGGATGAGACGTAAAACCTAAGTCCAAGTGCGTGTTAAGGATCTCTCAGGCAATTTTAGGAATAAAGAGGTTTTCTCCAGTCTCCCACCATCACTGAAAAAAAGGTTATCTGATCATTATAACCTGTTTTTTGGGATCTAACTTTTCACAACTGACAACCACGTTCCCTACATGACAACTGTGGCTGCTTCAAAAATGTCCTTCATTCACGGCCAAGTGGATTGGGACATCCTGGGGCTGTGAAGGCGCCATAAAAATGTAAGTTCTTTATTTCTCTTTTTTCATTTAGCATTAACACAAAGACGGCCACCCATTCCGAAAGACGAAATTCAACCTCAGGCCAAAAGAAGTGCAAAGCCTGCATTGTACTTACAACACCTGCCCAAGGCCACAGTCGGGACATTGAAATCAGTTTTACTTTCCAGTTTAAGCCACGGGTGCCATTAGGGATGCTCTGTCCCCACCCATCAGCTTCAGACTGTGGAAGATTGTCCAGCTGTGGATACAGCTGGCTAACAGAAGCGACCAAATGGGGTGGGGATGGATCCTGGCTAGGGAGAAGGGGGAGAAGAGGTCAGAAATGGATGTTACAATAAAAACAAAATACTGCAGTTGCTGAATATCTGAAATAAAAGCAGAATGCGCTGGAAAAACGCAGCAGGTCTGGCAGTATCTGTGAGGAGAGAATGACAGAGTTGATGCCCGAGATTTTCCATCCTCGCTGTGACGGGACCCATCGCAGGATATTCGGCAGCCCAGGCAAAAGTTCATTAACTTTTGAAAAATACTTCTTCAGAATGGTTGTTGTTACTTCAATTATTGCTGTCACATATATTTATGTTAGATATTGTGGGCAGGGTCAAAACCTTGGCAATGCTCTCAACATTAAACATGTTGGTCCAATTTTAACTCCGAGTAACTGAATAAGTTTCGAGTGTGTTAAAATTTCACTCTGTCTCTGATCAACAGGACTACTAAAGATGAGTGTTTTAGACTTCCGGGTGCGGCAATATATCCTCTTGATAGGAGCCCCAACGGCAATTGTGACGGCTAAAAACACTGTGCAGTAAACCAGAAGGGAATCCCCCCTGGATACGGATGGAAAAAGGAGGAGAAAGTGGCCAGATTGCAGTGGATCCTTTAGAACAGCGGCAAGGAAGGCAAGCAAAAACCAAGATGGCGTCGGAAGGTGGCAGTTTAACATGGGGCCCTGAACAACAAGAGTTCTTGAAATGCTGTGTGGAAGAGATCAAAAAGGAAATGAAGAAAGAGCTGTTGGCCCCGATACTACAGGCGATCGAAGGGCTAAAGGAGGAACAAAAGACCCAGGAGCGGGAGCTTCGGGTCGTGAAGGCAAAGGCAGCCGAGAATGAGGACGACATACAGGGCCTGGTGGTGAAGACGGAGACGCAGGAGGCACATCAGAAACGATGTGCGGAAAGGTTGGAGGCACTGGAAAACAACGCAAGGAGGAACAACCTGAGGATTCTTGGTCTTCCTGAAGGTGTGGAGGGAGCGGACGTCGGGGCATATGTGAGCACGATGTTGCACTCGTTAATGGGAGCGGAGGCCCCGGCGGGTCCGTTGGAGGTGGAGGGAGCATACCGAGTGATGGCGCGAGGACCGAGAGCAGGAGAAATTCCCAGAGCCATAGTGGTGAGATTCCTCCGTTTTAAGGATAGAGAAATGGTCCTTAGATGGGCGAAGAAAACTCGGAGCAGTAAATGGGAGAACGCGGTGATCCGCGTTTATCAAGACTGGAGTGCGGAGGTGGCGAGAAGGAGGGCGAGCTTTAATCGGGCCAAGGCGGTGCTTCATAAAAAGAAGATAAAATTTGGAATGCTGCAACCGGCAAGACTGTGGGTCACGTATCGAGGGAGGCACCACTACTTTGAGACGGCGGATGAAGCGTGGACTTTTATTGTGGAAGAAAAACTGGAATGAGCGGGTTATTAAAAAGAACGTTCGAACAAAGTGGTGGGGCGAATGTGGGGGGCAAAGAGGGGTTTTATGTACTAATCCTGCGATGTGGTAACTTTTCTCTCTCCCACAGGTGGTGATGGGGGGAGGAGGGGAGGTGGAGGAGATGGGGCGTTGGCCATTGGGGGCGGGGCCAAGGGAGAAGCGCGGGCTTGGTTCCCGCGCTATGATAATCATGGCGGGAATAGAGAAGCAGGAAGGAGGGGGCGTCGCACGGTGCGAGCCGAGGTCACGGGGGGAAGCCGAGGTCAGCCAGAGTTTGCTGACTTCTGGGAGCAACATGGGGGGAGTAATTACGCTAGCGGGGGATCTAGTGGGGGGGGGGGTGGGAGGGGGGAATTACTGGGTTGCTGCTGCTGGGGAGAGGGGGGAGCTGGTATGGGAGAGGATGGGCGGGGGGGGGGGGCACCGCCTGGGGGAGATACAGCTGCGTGGGAACCGGGTGAGGAGCTGGAAAAAGGTGATGGCTAATCGACAAGGGGGGGGGGTAGGAAGCCCCCCAACCCGGCTGATCACGTGGAACGTGAGAGGGCTGAACGGGCCGATAAAGAGGGCACGGGTACTCGCACACCTTAAGAAACTTAAGGCAGATGTGGTTATGTTACAGGAAACGCACCTGAAACTGATAGACCAGGTTAGGCTACGCAAAGGATGGGTGGGGCAGGTGTTCCATTCGGGGCTAGATGCGAAAAACAGGGGGGTGGCTATATTAGTGGGGAAGCGGGTAATGTTCGAGGCAAAGACTATAGTGGCGGATAACGGGGGCAGATACGTGATGGTGAGTGGCAAACTACAGGGGGAGACGGTGGTTTTGGTAAACGTATATGCCCCGAACTGGGATGATGCCAATTTTATGAGGCGGATGCTAGGACGCATTCCGGACCTAGAAATGGGAAAGCTGATAATGGGGGGAGATTTTAATACGGTGTTGGAACCAGGGCTGGATAGGTCGAAGTCCAGGACTGGAAGGAGGCCGGCAGCAGCCAAGGTACTTAAAGATTTTATGGAGCAGATGGGAGGTGTAGACCCGTGGAGATTTAGCAGACCTAGGAGTAAGGAGTTCTCGTTTTTCTCCTATGTCCATAAAGTCTACTCGCGAATAGACTTTTTTGTGCTGGGTAGGGCATTGATCCCGAAGGTGAGGGGAACGGAGTATACGGCTATAGCCATTTCGGATCACGCTCCACACTGGGTGGACTTGGAGATAGGGGAGGAAACAGGAGGGCGCCCACCCTGGAGAATGGACATGGGACTAATGGCAGATGAGGGGGTGTGTCTAAGGGTGAGGGGGTGCATTGAAAAGTACTTGGAACTCAATGATAATGGGGAGGTCCAGGTGGGAGTGGTCTGGGAGGCGTTGAAGGCGGTGGTTAGAGGGGAGCTGATATCAATAAGGGCACATAAAGGGAAGCAGGAGAGTAAGGAACGGGAGCGGTTGCTGCAAGAACTTTTGAGGGTGGACAGACAATATGCGGAAGCACCGGAGGAGGGACTGTACAGGGAAAGGCAAAGGCTACATGTAGAATTTGACTTGCTGACTACAGGCACTGCAGAGGCACAATGGAGGAAGGCACAGGGTGTACAGTACGAATATGGGGAGAAGCAGGTTGCTGGCACACCAATTGAGGAAAAGGGGAGCAGCGAGGGAAATAGGGGGAGTGAGGGATGAGGAAGGAGAGATGGAGCAGGGAGCGGAGAGAGTGAATGGAGTGTTCAAGACATTTTATAAAAAATTATATGAAGCTCAACCCCCGGATGGGAGGGAGAGAATGATGGGCTTCTTGGATCGGCTGGAATTTCCCAAGGTGGAAGAGCAGGAAAGGGTGGGACTGGGAGCACAGATCGAGGTAGAAGAAGTGGTGAAAGGAATTAGGAGCATGCAGGCGGGAAAGGCCCCGGGACCGGATGGATTCCGAGTCGAATTCTATAGAAAATATGTGGACTTGCTCGCCCCGGTACTGACGAGGACCTTTAATGAGGCAAAGGAAAGGGGACAACTGCCCCCGACTATGTCTGAAGCAACGATATCGCTTCTCTTAAAGAAGGAAAAGGACCCGCTACAATGCGGGTCCTATAGACCTATTTCCCTCCTAAATGTAGATGCCAAGGTCCTGGCCAAGGTAATGGCAATGAGAATAGAGGAATGTGTCCCGGGGGTGGTCCACGAGGACCAAACTGGGTTTGTGAAGGGGAGACAGCTGAACACGAATATACGGAGGTTGTTAGGGGTAATGATGATGGCCCCACCAGAGGGAGAAACGGAGATAGTAGTGGCGATGGATGCCGAGAAAGCATTTGATAGAGTGGAGTGGGATTATTTGTGGGAGGTGTTGAGGAGATTTGGTTTTGGAGAGGGGTATGTTAGATGTGTGCAGCTGTTGTATAGGGCCCCAGTGGCGAGCGTGGTCACGAATGGACGGGGATCTGCATATTTTCGGCTCCATAGAGGGACAAGGCAGGGATGCCCTCTGTCCCCATTATTGTTTGCACTGGCGATTGAGCCCCTGGCGATAGCGTTGAGGGGTTCCAAGAAGTGGAGGGGAGTACTTAGGGGAGGAGAAGAACACCGGGTATCTTTGTATGCGGACGATTTGCTACTATACGTGGCGGACCCGGCGGAGGGGATGCCAGAAATAATGCGGATACTTGGGGAGTTTGGGGATTTTTCAGGGTATAAATTGAACATGGGGAAAAGTGAGTTGTTTGTGGTGCATCCAGGGGAGCAGAGTAGAGAAATAGAGGACCTACCATTGAGGAAGGTAACAAGGGACTTTCGTTACCTGGGGATCCAGATAGCTAAGAATTGGGGCACATTGCATAGGTTAAATTTAACGCGGTTGGTGGAACAGATGGAGGAGGATTTCAAGAGATGGGATATGGTATCCCTGTCACTGGCAGGGAGGGTGCAGGCGGTTAAGATGGTGGTCCTCCCGAGATTCCTCTTTGTGTTTCAGTGCCTCCCGGTGGTGATCACGAAGGCTTTTTTAAAAAGGATTGAAAAGAGCATCATGGGTTTTGTGTGGGCCGGGAAGACCCCGAGAGTGAGGAAGGGATTCTTACAGCGTAGCAGGGATAGGGGGGTGCTGGCACTACCGAGCCTAAGTGAGTATTATTGGGCCGCTAATATTTCAATGGTGAGTAAGTGGATGGGAGAGGAGGAGGGAGCGGCGTGGAAGAGATTAGAGAGGGCGTCCTGTAGGGGGACTAGCCTACAGGCTATGGTGACAGCCCCATTGCCGTTCTCACCGAGGAACTACACCACAAGCCCGGTGGTGGTGGCTACACTGAAGATTTGGGGACAGTGGAGACGGCATAGGGGAAAGACTGGAGCCTTGGGGGGGTCCCCGATAAGAAACAATCAGAGGTTTGCCCCGGGGGGGACTGGATGGGGGATATGGAATGTGGCAAAGAGCAGGAATAACGCAACTGAAAGATCTGTTTGTGGATGGGAAGTTCGCGAGTCTGGGAGCGCTGACCGAGAAATATGGGTTGCCCCAAGGGAATGCATTCAGGTATATGCAACTGAGGGCTTTTGCGAGGCAACAGGTGAGGGAATTCCCGCAGCTCCCGACACAAGAGGTGCAGGACAGAGTGATCTCAAAGACATGGGTGGGGGATGGTAAGGTGTCAGATATATATAGGGAAATGAGGGACGAAGGGGAGACTATGGTAGATGAACTAAAAGGGAAATGGGAAGAAGAGCTGGGGGAGGAGATCGAGGAGGGGCTGTGGGCAGATGCCCTAAGCAGGGTAAACTCGTCGTCCTCGCGTGCCAGGCTAAGCCTGATTCAGTTTAAGGTATTACACAGGGCACATATGACTGGAGCACGGCTCAGTAAATTTTTTGGGGTGGAGGATAGGTGTGCGAGGTGCTCGAGAAGCCCAGCGAATCATACCCATATGTTTTGGTCATGCTCGGCACTACAGGGGTTTTGGATGGGGGTGACAAAGGTGCTTTCAAAAGTAGTAGGAGTCCGGGTCGAACCAAGCTGGGGGTTGGCTATATTTGGGATTGCACAAGAGCCGGGAGTGCAGGAGGCGAGAGAGGCCGATGTTTTGGCCTTTGCGTCCCTAGTAGCCCGGCGCAGGATATTGCTAATGTGGAAAGAAGCCAAGCCCCCGGGGGTGGAGACCTGGATAAATGACATGGCGGGGTTTATAAAGCTAGAGCGGATTAAGTTCGTCCTAAGGGGGTCGGCTCAAGGGTTCACCAGGCGGTGGCAACCGTTCGTCGAATACCTCGCAGAAAGATAGATGGAATGGAAAAAAGAAGGCAGCAGCAGCAGCCCAGGATCGGGGGGGGGGGGGGGGGGTGGGGGGGGGGGGGGGGGGGGGAGGAGGAACCAGAAGGACTCTCAGGGTTGTTAATATATACTGTATAGTATGTATAGGTCGTTGCTACAGATAATTATATATTGGACTGTTAAATTATATTTTTGGAGAGTGTTACTTGTGACAAAGCAGTTGCAATTGTGTTGTTATAATATTGTGTAAAGGATGCACAATGTACTGTGTTGGTTGACCAAAAATTTCAATAAAATATTTAATAAAAAAAAAAAAAGATGAGTGTTTTATCCTTGCAATGACACAACGCATTCTGACCAACTGACTGCAATAACACTCAGCATCGAGATGGCTGAATGTGAACCCCAGCACCTCACATCTGACCACGAGACAGATCTTACAAGGATTGCAGTCAAATTTACGATTGTTTTGGCATCAAACAAAGCTTTAAAATGACAATATTACGCATATTCAGTTTTTAAAAATTAAGACAAGAAGTTGTTTCTTGACTTCCTCAGTCACGAAACTTGAGAGAGTCGACAGGTGATAATTACCAATGTCGCTCTGAAATGGCAGCCAGAATGTTTGGATGATCAATCCATGAACAACATCCCTCTTCCATGAGAAGATGGTGCTGCTGTGGAAATATCACTGTACTAGTAATCCAGAGGCCCAGCTTAATGTCTGATGTACATAGGTTCAAATCCCACCATGGCAGCTGATTGGAATTTAAATACAATTAATCATAAAAACATGAAATTGAGATATCATCAATTGTTTAAAAACCCAACTGGTTCACTAATGCCTTTTAGGGAAGGTAAATCTGCTTTCCTTACCTGGTCTGGCCTACATGTGACTCCAAAACAATATGGTTGACTCTTAACTGCCCTCTGAAATGGCCAAGCAATTAAACCACGACAGATGGCCAATAAATACTGGGCCTTGCCAGTGACACCTGCATATGAAAGAATTTTAAAAAGTCAGTACAGTACAAGACCCAACTATCCTTACGTTATGAGCTGAGTAAAAGAAGTAGAGAGCATGTCCACAAGCGAGAGTTGCAGGTTTTCCCTATAACTGCCAACTAGTACTTTCAGCGGCTTGCTTGTGGTGTTTTCAGTTTTACACAGACGAAAGGAATGAAGAATAAAAGCGAAAAAATAAAAACAGCAGCATGTTCCATCAAAAGTGTATATGTTGAAAAGATAACGTTAACAAATTCTGTATCAGCTGTCACATACTGTTTAACAAAATCTTTACTTAATAATGCCCACTTGGGCATGACAGAGTTCAACTGTTAGAAATCGAGAGGGAATGCTCCATTTTGTAGTTGGTCACAGCCACTTGCAAGATTTTAGTTTTTAATGAGCAAAGTGCAGCATGCTTGTTTAAGCAGTGTTGAAGGAATAACGACAATTTCAATAATTGTTTAATTTTAGATTTGAAGTGATTGTAAGGCTGTACCATTATTTCTGTACCCATGTACAAATAAGAACTGTAGCAACTGACTCGTCAGAAACTAAAGGTGAGGTACTTCGACAAGCTGAAAAATAAGTCAGCTGGCTGGTTTGCAAATGTCTCTCGAGTATGATTCCTGATATATGTTCTTTCATGCATCAGACCCTCTGTGGCCTAATTAGTCTTTTCTCTATCTCATTTCCTTAATCAGGGAATGAAAAGCTGCGGTACATATGCAATTTATCTGTGTTAAAAGTGTATAGAACTTTTTTTTCGGGTTCATTTGCCTTTAGTTTATAAGCAATTAGAACGCTTTGTTAACTGCATAGACAATTCGGGGATCTTTCCATGGAGTAAATTACTTCTGAAGCATTTTCTCACAGCCTATAATGTATACACACATTGCCAACATCACAAACACAAACATACTTTTTCTGACGTCCAAAGAAGTTATTTAAAATATTTAGCAAATTTATAGGTGATGCAGGATACATGCCTCGCATTTCAAACACCAACAAGTAGAGCCCTAACTGCAAAATAACTCATATTAGGGATCTGAATACATTTAGAAAATAAAAGGAAGTGCAGACCATGTATGGTGTGCTCAGATTTAGTCTAATTTTCAATAATGTGTGTTTTAAATTTACAAGATGAAAAAATACTGCTGTTGTCTGTGCAAAGTCACTCAAGGGCACAAGAATCTTGTGGGCACTGTCAAAAAGTCCCACAAAAGTCCGGAAATGACCCTTGCGATGGGCTTTTTAAAGCAGCCAGATTGGAGACAATGTCTTCATACAACTTCTGTAACTCTGGCACGTACCATTAATACAAAGATTGGCGGGATGGGGGTGGGGGGGGGGGTTAGCTGCTTAACAGCCGAGTAATAAATGTAACCTTTCAGATATAAGGGTCATTTATATACACAAAACACCGAAGAGTCAAAAGTAACAGATAGTCAAACTTTTCAGCTCTTTACTCTGACAATGCTTTTTAAACAGAATACACTGAACACAACGATGAGACTGAATTCTTTGTGAGTGGGAATCTATGTGGATCAGATAGCATGCAGCACCAGACTACTCTGTGGTCACAGTGGTGCGGAAGGGAAGCTGTTCTCCATACTGAATGGTGTCTTTGTTCCTTGTGCTGCAGCAGTTACATTTTGCAGGCCCCGCAGATACAACAGTGGGCATATGAGAACAGAATCAAAATGAATCTTTGGTCTGAAGGCTGTTTCTTTGCAGCATGTTTTAGGGGACACGTGGAACATTATTGGCAGCCATGAAATGACTTTATTATGTCCAGCCATAAAACTGTCTGTATTAATCAGGAGATAAATAGCTGTACTTACTTAGGCAACAGAAAGATTGAGATGTACCATTTCTTTGGCAATTCTTTCAAACAAATTTGTTGGAGGTTTTGTTATTTAATCTAGGACTCCTAACGTTGTTCAGGAAATGATATACTTATCTTCCAACTGCAGTCAATACGAAAGGTGTTGTTTTTTGCAATCTTACCACCAATTAGGGGAATATGTTTCATTTCTAATTTTGAGTAGCATCTCATTTTAATGTAGGAGCCAATTATATTTTTTCCCGATGGTGGGGGAAAGGCTGTGGCAGAACAATTGCTTGAACTTGAATACTGCAAAAGTATCATGACATTGAAGCTTTATATCTTGCACTCATCCATGCCAGAGTCAACTTGACAACCAATCAGCACCCATTTCTCCTGTAATATATATTCTTGTGATAGTTTGAAATTTGGCATTCTTGCATTTGTCCTGATGAATGAAGGATGTAAAGCTTCAACAACTAGCTTCTCTTTTCAGCAGTTAAGAAGGACGTTATAGTTGTATAGAATAAGTGGGATATTGTATAACATACTGGGAGCGATTGAATGGCCAAGCTGCGCCTGAAAAGCAGCATGCCGCAGCGCAATGTGGCCGTTAGAATCCGGGAGATCCCATTACCGGGATCTAACTGGTTCGCAACGCCTCGTGAGATCTCGTGCAATCTTGCAAGACGTTGCGATTTAAATCCCACCGATTGTGGGTGGGATCACTTTTTGGCAAATCTGCATAATAGAGCGAGACAGCTAGTCGCACTGTAATATGCAGTTTCCCGATCTACCTGAGTTGTTGGGATCTACCCCCTTTGTCTCAGAGACCTCGGGTGAGCACCGTTCAGTACTGGTCTCCACAAATGGGGCCAGGCGGAACGGCACTCGTGGGAGCCAGTCAGAGGATCAGAGGCCCCCAGGTGCATGCCAATATAGCACTGCTAGCCTGGCGCTGTGGCACTGCCACCTGGGTGCCAGAATGTCACTGTCAAAGTGCCCAGGTGGCACTGCCAGCAATCAGGGGCACTGCCAGCATATCAGGTTGGCACTGCCAACGTGCCAAGCTGACATTTGTCATGCGGTGGTGATTGGGCTGGGTGTGCCCAAGGGGAGGGGGGCCCATTGGGGTGGAGGGGGGGTGTTCGGGGGTCAAATCGGGGGCTCCAGCGATTGGGGCACAAGTTAAAAATAGCGTCCCGATCTCTCGCTACACTGAGGAGTTCCAGCGAGCGGAGGTCCTCAGTGCAGAAAATGGGGCCATGCGCTTCCCGCTGAGGCCCCCCATGTAACTTGAGTGCTGTTCGACAGCATTCTGTTTCTCGGCGCTGTGAGCATTGGGAAACACGCAGCTAACGCGCACTATGGGACTTTGTTCCCATTTAGTTAAATTGCGCCCACTGTGTTTAGATTGCTGAAAACAGTACTACTGAAATTGAAAGCAGCAGGATTCCAGGGCAAAACCTAAATATTGGAACACAGTAAGATATAAGATGGTCGTGGGTATTTATTTGGGAAGTAATGTCAAATTGGAGAGGGCTGTTTTGAATGGAGTGCCATAGAGATCAGTGCAGGGATGGTAGCACAGTGGTTAGCACTGCCGCCTTACAGCGCAGGGACTCAGGTTTTGTACCGGCCTAGGGTGACTGTGTGGAATTTGCAGGTTCTCCCCCTTATCTGCGTGGGTTTCACCCGGGTGCACCGGTTTCCTCCCACAGTCCAAAGGTGTGCACATTAGGTGACATTAGGCAAGTAGGGGATAGGGCAGGGGAGTGGGCTTAGGCAGGGTGCTCTTTCAGAGGATCGGTGCAAACTTGAAATGAAAATCGCCTATTGTCACAAGTAGGCTTCAAATGAAATTACCGTGAAAAGCCCCTAGTCGCCACATTCCGGCGCCTGTTCGGGGAGGCTGGTACGGGAATTGAACCGTGCTGCTGGCCTGCCTTGGTCTGCTTTAAAAGCCCGCGATTTAGCCCAGTGTGCTAAACCAACTTGATGGACTGAATGGCCTCCCTCTGCACTGTAGGGATTCTATGGTTCTTTGGTTCTAAGAGAGGGAAGAAAGTCGAGTGAGAATTAACAATCATAAATAAAATACAATCCGTAAAGAAAGGTGAGGAGGAAAAGGATGTGGTATGAAAGGAGATTCAGTAAGTAATGCGTTAATTCACCGTGGAGCAGAAATAAACAAAGCAAATGGAAATTCAAAGCAGATCAACTGAGAACAAATCAGATGATGTCATATTAAAACTGCTTTTTCCAAACTACACCTTGGGTACTGTGCTCTGTTTTAATAATAAAACTATAAGGCAAACATCCAGTCCGTTGGAAAAGAAAAAGAAAAACCGCAGATGCTGTAAGTATGAACCAAGAGCAGAAAATGCTCGATCAGCAGATCAGGCAGCACCTGTGGAGACCAGGTCTGACTAATATTTTGGGCTAAGACCCTTGTTTGAAGAGTTTTGCAGTAGGTTTAACACGTGAAAGATTAACTGATCTATGTAATCCTTGGAAGTAGTACAGAGAAGAGTCCATTATGGACATAGATACAAGGAAAGACTGAAAAAAACCTGGTGCTGTAGTCCTAATTCTTGAGAGAAAGGTGTGCCCAACAGGTCAATGTGACACGCATTGTGTGGGTGAAGTGAGCTAACACACTTCCAGCATTTTGTGTGCCAGGCCACTACTCATTTTCAGCCTACACTCCTGGCTAGAAGCAATACAAAGAGAGCCAAATGTGTAAATCTCACCCTGTCAGCACACAGCCTCTCCATTGGCAAGTCTTCAACTGTGCCTCCTTGTGATAATACATGGAAAATGGGCCCCTTGTGGCCCTAGGTTAAAGCTTCAAGAGATACTCTGGAGAGGTTGGGCACCCAGACGTGCAGTGTGGACACACCCTGGCGTTGATGGATCAAACTCCCTGCTAGGTAGACAGATGTCTAAATATGTCACTCTTTCAGCAACTCTTGCATGCAAGCCAATGGCAAACATTCCTTTGGACCCAACTGGGAAGGTTGAGAGGGGCACCCTAACGTTTGGGCAGCTCAGCGTCCCCAAAAATGTTGCCTGGGCTGGCACCCTGGAGAGGACATTCCAGTTTTGCCGCAGAGCGTTAACACAACACAGGAGACAGTAGTTATGAGTGATAAGCCCAACCTGACTGATGTGGAGAACAGGCACTACGAGCTTTCTGTGACGGTAGAACCAGCCATCAGATCCCACTGGTCAGCCGCTGCCTGGCTCATGTCGTCAGCCCCCAATGTGTAAAGTGTGGCCTGCCATTGTCCATCTGGTACTTGGAGGTTAGTGAGTCCACTCAACATTGCGCTGGGCAAAACCCAACCAAACAAACAAAAAGAAAGAAGATGACAGACAATTCTTTGATTGGCTAAATGGAAAATTTGGACCAAGTTGATCTTGGGCAGAATACTCTGAAAATGGGGCTATATAAGACCATAAGACCATAAGACATAGGAGCGGAAGTACGGCCATTCGGCCCATCGAGTCCACTCCACCATTCAATCATGGCTGATTTCAACTCCATTTACCCGCTCTCTCTCCATAGCCCTTAATTCCTCGAGAAATCAAGAATTTATCAACTTCTGTCTTAAAGACAATCAACGTCCCGGCCTCCACCGCCCTCTGTGGCAATGAATTCCACAGACCCACCAATCTCTGGCTGAAGAAATTTCTCCTCATCTCTGTTCTAAAGTGACTCCCTTTTATTCTAAGGCTGTGCCCCCGGGTCCTAGTCTCCCCTGCTAATGGAAACAACTTCCCTACGTCCACCCTATCTAAGCCATTCATTATCTTGTAAGTTTCCATTAGATCTCCCCTCAACCTCCTAAACTCCAATGAATATAATCCCAGGATCCTCAGACGTTCATCGTAGGTTCGGCCTACCATTCCTGGGATCATCCGTGTGAATCTCCGCTGGACCCGCTCCAGTGCCAGTATGTCCTTCCTGAGGTGTGGGGCCTAAAATTGCTCACAGTATTCTAAATGGGGCCTAACTAATGCTTTATAAAGCTTCAGAAGTACATCCCTGCTTTTATATTCCAAGCGTCTTGAGATAAATGACAACATTGCATTTGCTTTCTTAATTACGGACTCAACCTGCAAGTTTACCTTTAGAGAATCTTGGACTAGGACTCCCAAGTCCCTTTGCACTTCAGCATTATGAATTTTGTCACCGTTTAGAAAATAGTCCATGCCTCTATTCTTTTTTCCAAAGTGCAAGACCTCGCACTTGCCCACGTTGAATTTCATCAGCCATTTCTTGGACCACTCTCCTAAACTGTCTAAATCTTTCTGCAGCCTCCCCACCTCCTCCATACTACCTGCCCCTCCACCTATCTTTGTATCATCGGCAAACTTAGCCAGAATGCCCCCAGTCCCGTCATCTAGATCGTTAATATATAAAGAGAACAGCTGTGGCCCCAACACTGAACCCTGCGGGACACCACTCGTCACCGGTTCCCATGTCCCACGCCCGCGAGAAAACGGGCGCGAATCACTTGGGACTTTCCTGGAGAAAGTCCCGAGTGATTCTGTGGTGATTCTCCATTTTGATGGGGGCTTGCAGGGCCCTGGAGTGCTCCTCGCAGCTCCGGCTGCCGATACAGGGCCCTGCACTTCCGGCCACGGGTCCACGAATGCGCGCGGCGGCCATGCAACATGGCGGACCCAAACAGCAAGCTGGCCCCAACAATATAGGCACCCCCAGATTGTGCGGAACCCTCCGATTGGTGGCCCCTGATCGCAAGCCTGTCCGTCCTGGAGGTCCCTCGTGGTGACGGAACCCCCCGCCCCCCACCAAGGCGGTTGCGGACTGGGTCCCCAGCCGCCTCTTTGAACTCCCGCTGGGTGGAACCATGAGTGAACCACGCTGGCGGGAACTCGGCCAGCTACCGGCTGAGAATCACCGCGGGGGCCTCATTCAATGGCCCCCGACTGGCGCCACATCGGCCAGCGCCGCGTCGACCACGTGTGTGCAACTGGCGGTGATTCTCCGGTCTGCGGAGAATCGCGGGAAGGAGTCGGACCCGATCGTGGGTCTGACGCACCATTCTCTGCCCCCGTGCCGAGCACGATTTCGGTGTGAAGGCTCAGAAAATCCCGCCCCTTGTCTCTACATTCGATGAACACAAAGGACCACTGCAAACATTTTCCCCATGTCTTTTGCCTGTATCCTTCAGTAAACTGAGGGCAGATGTGAATTGTGCCGCTTTTCTGTTCCGCAAAGAATAGATGAGCATATGGAGTAACAGTCAGAATCATCTTGATTATACTAAATACAGAAGCCACCCGGCACCTAAAAATAAATTGTTGCCTGCAAGCCTCTCAATTGCATCAAATCACTCTTTACATATTTAATAAGAAAAAAAGCATATTGTAGTTGCAATGGTGGCTTGTCACTTTTGTATGCACTCCGAATATCTGCTTTCAGGTCGATGTATGGTGGCCCAATAAGTAATTATACAATGTTATAACTCAGAGTTGAAACAATAGACTCCTCTCGTGGTCTAAACTGGCTATCATGGAAGGTGAATTTCCATGTAGGTTCTCCTGCTTGTTGCCTGTAACACCCTGCAGCTAATCCATGGCTCTCCATGTTAAGCATGACAGCAAGGGTACAGAACGCACACCAGTTGGGGACTTCAATGTCCATTAACAAGTATGGCTTTGTAGTGCCATTATTAACAGACTGGTGATTCTGGAAATACATAGCTGTCAGACTGAGCCTGAGAGAATCAATGCAAGGGAAAAACCTATTTGATCGCATCATCTTCATTCTACCTGTTGCAAATGCATATGTCCTTGAATATTGGAAGGGGTGACCACCATACAGTCCTTTTAGAGAAGTTCTTCTTTACACTGAGGATCCCCTCCGTTGTGTTATGTAGTGTCATTACTGTGTTAAATAGGAATGATCAAAGTAGGTCTAGCAATTTTAAACTGGGTTTCCATGAAGCACTGTGGGCCTTCAGCAGCAGCAGAACTGTATTCAACCACAATATACAACCTCATTGCCTGAGATATTCCTTGCTCTGCCATTGCCAACATGCCAGGGGATTAACCCTGGTTCAATGAAGGGTGTAGAAGAGCATGCCAGGGGCGCCACCAGAATACGTAAAAATGAGGTGCCAACCTGGTGAAGCTACAACAGGACAGTATGTCTGCTAAACAGTGGAAGCATCATGCCACGACCAAAGCTAAGAGATCCCACGACAATGGACTAGATCTGAGCTCAGCAGTCCTACCACATTCAGCCGTGACTGGTGGTGGATGATTAAACAACTAACAGGGTAGGAGGCTCCATGAACATCCCCTTCATCAATGATGAAGGAGCCCAGCGGATCGGGGCAAAACATAAGGCTGAATCATTCGTAAACATTTTCTGCAATGCCAGGGGGCAGTGCCAGGCATACCCTTTGGGGAGCTCCGTTGGAGGGAGTTCCCCTTATTGGTTGGGTGGGGGATCCCCTTGTGCATGTGGGAGGGGTCCCCCATTCCTGTGGGGGGTTGGGGGGGCAGTCCTCTGATTCATGGGGTAGTACTTTTGTTTATATCGGATGTTGGGGCACCATTCCAGGCTGCCGACTTTTTCTGTCCCCGGCCCACCAGTATGAAAACTTGGGCCACACACACCCCAGATATGTTGTGCAGAGTACTGGATTATCTGGAGAGAAAATCCAGTTTGAGCAGCCTGTGAACGGCACGCCGGTTTTCTTGCCTTGGCCAGCACTCTGTTCACCGAATGAAAATTCCACCCATACACTCCCTTCACCACAACGCATAGTAGCAGCAACTATAATCTACTGAAGCAACTCAACGAGGCTCCTTCGACAGCACCATCCTAATCTGTAGTTTCTACCACTGAGAAGCACAAGGTCCTGGATCTTCTGGCTCAGAAACAGGAACGCTCTCCACTGCACCACGAGATCTCCCCTGTGTCATCATATTGCATTGCAAAACGTTGAAGAACTCCTCTACTGAAAATGACATGAACTCCATGCCTCAGCAACCCATTCGAACACTTGCCTTTTTTCATCCTCCAAATATTTCTGAAGACTAAGCCAGGTCCGCAAATCCATCCTGCCCGCACTTCAGAGCATTAGTCACCACTCACGTTGTCTTTTTCAAACACTATTATTGACTATTAGTCAATCTAATACATTCTGGGAAGAAATACAGGGCGAGCCAAAGTGAAGTGCAACAATGAAGAGCAATTGTGGGCACAATTTGGGGAGTAGAATGGTACCTGGCTAGTAAGCCAAGATACGTCAACCTTTGGCTAAAGAGCTTTGGTCACAGAATGAGAACACTAATTTTGGAATCCAGTTTACAGCCCTTTCTTGGGCTGGACTTCAATAGCAGAGGGAAGTGGATGATGATTTTCATTTTTACATTCAAATGAAAAGACTTCAAATTTTATGTGCATACTAAGAAATTAGTCAGCTTCGAAGGTATTATTCTGAAATTAATTGCCGGAGTGGAATTTATTTTTATAACAAGTGTGGGCTTACCTTGTCCATGTAGAAATCACATGTAGAAATCGCTTTCAAAGAGATTTCTTTGGTCAATATTTATCTATTACATACTGGAGTGAAGACAGGTTCTGTATTGATGTATTTGTGCTGTTATGTTACAGACTGGGCTCTGCTGTAACTGTGTTTTATCCAAGTGAATCTGCATATGGATTTATTTTGCTGGTTTTATGGCGTATTCATTGTTCAAACAATGCCACAATGTCCTGGAAGGTTAAGTTCATCTGTTGCTTTTGATCCTTGCTCTTCAAAGTCCCTCTTCCTCTTTGTATTGGTTCCAAGTTTTCTGGAACGGAATTAACTTCAGTTTCGATACGGTGAACCTATAATACTGTGGTGATATCTATTCAATATTATAACCTGCCAATGGAAATCGGCCAAATGTTTCTTTCAATGCTGTAGCTATGACTCATGTGACATTTCTCGGAGACCCGTAAGAGGATATCTGTTACAAATTCAGGTTCGGTTGTAGATAATTCCTTGGTTTCAGTGGTGTTAGTTATTTCTGTGAACATTCTTTATGGCCCAGAATAGACTGCATTACCCAATAACTAATGATGGGTTCGGGCAACCTTGTGCTGTAGCAGTGGCAACCTCATTTGAACTGAACTGGATATTCCTGCCTTTTCCATCTGTTCCCTTATGCTTCTCCAAATTCTTCAATAGCAGATCTAAAGATTCTTCTGGTTAGGTGATGGCAAATAGAAATAATCAAACTGCTTTATTTCACAGTAAGCAATCTCACTTAATTCAGTCAGCACAAAATATCTTTACAAAATAATGAACAGGTTACTTTTTTCATCAGTGGATCATTTTATTTTCCTTAGAAAGGTTAACCACTGACCATCCTCCCCCAATTTCCTTCTGAGCCTGGCCATAGTTTGTCATTGCTGTTTTCTCTTTTAAAAGACCCGAGTGACTACAGGCCTGCCTGTGTGCCTGCCTTTCTGTCTCCACTTTTATCTCCTTATGCACACTGTTGCCTCACAGCGCCAGAGACCCAGGTTCGAATCTGCCTTGGGTGACTGTGTGGAATTTGTACCTTCACCCCGTGTCTCTGCGTGGGTTTCCTCCGGGTGCTCCGGTTTCCTCCCACAGTCCAAAGATGTGCATGATGTCATAATATACGCGCAAGTATATGATGGTGCACAGACAGGCAGTGATTGACACACAGGATGACCAGTGAACACACAGAACACAGCAGCCAATCACCTGACAGGACACGACCACTATAAAGCCAGAGGGCACTAGTTTTCCCGGGCTCTTGGGATCCAGCCTCTGAGACAGCCAGAGCCCGTGCGTAGCAACTAGAACATACACCATGTGGTAGTAAGATAGTCTGGTCAGGTTAGGCTCAGGTCTCCAGTCAAGTCAGCATAGTGTCAACCCACAGTTAAAGTATGTATGATAATTAAGAGTTCAATAAAATCGAGTTGCATTTCTTTAAGTGTTGGAAGCCTGTCTCTCTCACTGCTGCAGTAAACGCAGTCCTCGCAGACCTGGCATACCCAACACATCATGGTGCCAGTGAGTCATGCTCGACTTTGACGGACCTACCTTGAGATAGTTTGCCTTTGACCAGCGATCAGCCATCCGGTAACATGGACAGTGTCCGCCCTCCCCTGCAGCTCCGCATCGCCGGCAACCTCGGTGCTAACTGGAAGACTTTCAAGCAGAAGTTCCAGCTGTATCTTGATGCCACCGACCACGAAACCGCATCAGATGCCAGTGTAGCGCACAAAGACTCAGAGAGACGAATAGAGTGAAGTCGATGAGGCTTTATTAAGCGTGACTGTTCCCCCGCAGTTCAGTAGTAGACTGCCTGCGGGGGAGGACTCCTGGTACTTATACTCCGCCTTCAGGGTGGAGCTAGAGGTCAACGTCCAACCAGGACCCGGGATCTGTCAGCCAATGACATCACGGCTTCACAATCCCACATGACTCCTAATACATACTACCACATTCACCCCTTGTTAAAAATGAACCCGGCGGGGTGATGCTTCGCATGGTGGTAAGGGTTTACAAGGCTGGTCCTGGGAGGAAAACTTTCACATGTTATTACAGTATGTACAAGGTGTTTTTTTTGTTTCGAACTATTTACAGTAATCGTCAGGAAAAGACAAAATGTTCTCGTTAAAAGTCCACATATTGTACTGTTAGATCGACACCACGAGTCGGTCGGGCGGTCTGGTCGTCCGTGTCGATCGCCTCGGCCCCGGTGGTGGTGGTGGTGCTTGTTCCGGTGTTGCCGTCTCCGGGAGCCTTACGGTTTCAGCTTGGGCTACATTCCTGGTCGGGCCTGGGAGGAGGACCGATCCTCCTGGGAAGGGGGCGGTCGCGGGGTGCGGCGGTGGCAGGAAGGGGGGGGGTTGGGTGATTGGTGTCGGGGGGGTGTGTGTGTTGCCGGCGGGCGCCAGATCTCGCAGGGAGACCGTGTCCTGTCGGCCGTCGGGGTACTCCACGTAAGCGTACTGCGGGTTCACGTGAAGGAGGTGAACCCTTTCGACCAACGGGTCCGACTTGTGCGCCCGCACATGTTTTCGGAGCAAGATGGGTCCTGGGGCCGCCAGCCAGGTCGGCAGCGACGTTCCAGAGGAGGACTTCCTGGGGAAGACAAGGAGGCGCTCATGAGGCGTTTGGTTAGTGCTAGTACACAGTAGTGACCGGATGGAGTGGAGGGCGTCCGGGAGGACCTCCTGCCACCGTGAAACTGGGAGGTCCCTGGACCGCAGGGCCAGTAGGACGGTCTTCCAGACCGTGCCGTTCTCCCTCTCTACTTGCCCGTTCCCCCGGGGGTTGTAGCTGGTCGTCCTGCTCGAGGCTATACCGTTGCTGAGCAGGAACTGGCGCAGCTCGTCACTCATGAAGGAGGACCCCCTGTCGCTGTGGACGTATGCGGGGCAACCGAACAGTGTGAATATGGTGTTCAGGACTTTAATGACTGTGGCCGCGGTCATGTCAGAGCAGGGGATGGCGAATGGGAAGCGGGAGTACTCGTCTACCACATTAAGGAAGTATATGTTGCGGTCGGTGGAGGGGAGGGGTTCTTTGAAATCCAGACTAAGGCGTTCAAAGGGGCGGGAAGCCTTAATCAGGTGCGCACCATCCGGCCTGAAAAAATGCGGTTTGCACTCTGCGCAGATGTGGCAGTTCCTTGTGACTGTATGGACCTCCTCTAAAGAGTATGGGAGGTTGCGGGACTTAATAAAGTGGTAGAACCGAGTGACCCCCGGGTGGCAGAGGTCCTCGTGGAGGGTTTGGAGGCGGTTAATTTGTGCGTTGGCACATGTGCCGCGGGATAGGGCATCGGACGGCTCGTTCAGCTTTCCGGGACGATACAAGATCTCGTAGTTGAAGGTGGAGAGCTCGATCCTCCACCTTAAGAACTTGTCGTTTTTGATTTTGCCCCGCTGTGCATTATCGAACATGAAGGCTACCGACCGTTGGTCCGTGAGGAGAGTGAATCTCCTGCCGGCCAAGTAATGCCTCCAATGTCGCACAGCTTCCACTATGGCTTGGGCTTCCTTTTCCACTGAGGAGTGGCGGATTTCTGAAGCGTGGAGGGTTCGGGAGAAAAAGGCCACGGGTCTGCCTGCTTGGTTAAGGGTGGCCGCTAGAGCTACGTCGGAGGCGTCGCTCTCGACCTGGAAGGGGAGGGACTCGTCGATGGCGCGCATCGTGGCCTTTGCGATATCCGCTTTGATGCGGCTGAAGGCCTGGCAAGCCTCTGTCGACAGAGGGAAGGTCGTGGTCTGTATTAGGGGGCGGGCCTTGTCTGCGTACTGGGGGACCCACTGGGCGTAGTATGAAAAGAACCCCAGGCAGCGTTTTAGGGCTTTTGAGCAGTGCGGGAGGGGAAATTCCATGAGGGCGCGCATACGTTCGGGGTCGGGGCCTATTATCCCATTGCGCACTACGTAGCCCAGGATGGCTAGCCAGTTTGTGCTAAAGACGCACTTGTCCTCGTTGTACGTGAGGTTCAAGGCTTTAGCGGTCTGGAGGAATTTTTGGAGGTTGGCGTCGTGGTCCTGCTGATCGTGGCCGCAGATGGTTACATTGTCGAGATACGGGAACGTGACCCGTAACCCGTGTTGATCAACCATTCGGTCCATCTCTCGTTGGAAGACCGAGACCCCGTTTGTGACGCCAAATGGGACCCTTAGGAAATGGTATAATCGCCCGTCTGCCTCGAAGGCTGTGTACTTGCGGTCAATTGGACGGATGGGGAGCTGATGGTAGGCGGACTTGAGGTCCACGGTGGAGAAGACTTTATATTGGGCAATCCGATTGACCATGTCGGATATGTGGGGGAGAGGGTACGCGTCTAGTTGTGTGTACCTGTTGATGGTCTGGCTATAGTCTATGACCATCCTTTGCTTCTCCCCTGTCTTTACTACTACCACCTGTGCTCTCCAGGGACTATTGCTGGCCTGGATTATGCCTTCCTTTAGTAGCCGGTGGACTTCGGACCGAATGAAGGTCCGGTCCTGGGCGCTGTACTGTCTGCTCCTAGTGGCGATGGGTTTGCAATCCGGGGTGAGGTTTGCAAACAAGGATGGGGGTTGCACCTTGAGGGTTGCGAGGCCGCAGATAGTGAGTGGGGGTATTGGGCCGCCGAATTTGAAGGTTAGGCTCTGTAGATTGCACTGGAAGTCTAATCCCAGTAATGTGGGGGCGCAGAGTTGGGGAAGGACGTAGAGCCTGTAGTTTTTGAACTCCCTCCCTTGCACCGTTAGGGTAACTATGCAGAAGCCTTTGATCTGTACGGAGTGGGATCCTGCAGCTAGGGAAATCTTTTGTGCGCTGGGACGGATGGTCAAAGAACAGCGTCTTACCGTGTCGGGGTGGATAAAGCTCTCCGTGCTCCCGGAGTCGACTAGGCATGGTGTCTCGTGCCCGTTTATCAGCACCGTTGTCGTCGTCGTCTGGAGCTTCCGGGGCCGAGCTTGGTCCAGCGTCATTGAAGCCAGACGTGGTTGTAATGGTTGAGCGTCTTCTTCGAACCCCGTGGAGCCGTCGACACTGGGGTCCGTTGTTGCCGTCCAAGATGGCGTCGGGGGTGAACAAGATGGCTGCCCCCATGCATCGCACATGGCTGGGGGGTCACAAGATGGCGGCGGGGGTGGACAAAATGGCCACCCCCATGCGTCGCACAGGTCTGGGGTGGTCCAAGATGGCGGCGCCCTTCCTCCCCTCGTGGTGGCCGGGACCCAAAATGGCGGCGCCTGCGGGTCGCACATGGGGCGCTGGGGGGGTTGGGGAGCATTGGGTACACGCAGGACTCCCTCTTCTCTGGGGACAGCGGTGGCCGGGACCCAAAGTGGTACCGCCGGCGGGTCATACATGGGGCGCGGGGGGGGGGGGTTGGGGAGTGTAAACGGCGTGCAGGGCTCCCTGTTCTCCGGGGAGAGCGGTGGTCGGGACCCAGAGTGGTTGCGCCTGCGGGTCGTACATGGGGCGCTGGGGGGGTTGGGTTGAGTAAACGGCGCGCAGGGCTCCCTGTTCTCCCGGGACAGCGGCGACCTCGCGGGACCGGCACACAGCCGCGAAATGGCCCTTTTTCCCGCAGCTCTTACAGATCGCTGCGCGGGCCGGGCAGCGCTGCCGGGGGTGTTTCGCCTGGCCGCAGAAATAGCAGCGTGCTCCCCCGGTGCGACTTTGCGTTTGGACCGCGCAAGCCTGTGGGGTGTCTGGGGGGGGGGGGGGTGGGTTTGTCGCGACGGGTGCGTACGGAGCCCAATGGGCTGCCGCGCGGTCGGGGCGGTAGGCGCGGGTATTTCGCGCGGCCACGTCTAGGGAGGCTGCTAGGGCCCGTGCCTCTGAGAGTCCTAGCGACTCTTTTTCTAGAGGTCTTTGGCGGATTTGGGAGGAGTTCATACCTGCCACAAAAGCATCGCGCATTAACATGTCCGTGTGTTCATTTGCGTTCACCGGCGGGCAGCTGCAGGCTCGTCCCAAAATTAGTAGCGCGGCGTAGAATTCATCTATCGATTCTCCGGGACTTTGCCGTCTCGTTGCGAGTTGATAGCGAGCGTAGATCTGGTTTACTGGGCGAACATAGAGACTTTTTAGTGCTGCGAACGCCATCTGGAAATCCTCTGCGTCTTCGATGAGAGAGAAAATCTCCGTGCTTAACCCCGAGTGCAGGACCTGTAGTTTTTGGTCTTCTGTGACCCGGCCGGTGGCCGTTCTGAGGTAGGCCTCGAAACAAGTCTGCAGGTGCTTGAAAGCTGCTGCTGCGTTCACTGCGTGGGGGCTGATCCTCAGGCATTCAGGGATGATCCTGAGCTCCATAGTCCTTTAGGCACGCTTAATAAATTGTAGCGCACAAAGACTCCGAGAGACGAATAGAGTGAAGTCGATGAGGCTTTATTAAGCGTGACTGTTCCCCCGCAGTTCAGTAGTAGACTGCCTGCGGGGGAGGACTCCTGGTACTTATACTCCGCCTTCAGGGCGGAGCTAGAGGTCAACGTCCAACCAGGACCCGGGATCTGTCAGCCAATTACATCACGGCTTCACAGTCCCACATGACCCCTAATGCATACTACCACAGCCAGGAAGATCGCTCTCTTCCTCTCTACAGCCGGGGACCACGCTATCCACATCTTCAACTCCCTCACCTTTGCTGAAGGCGAGGACAAGACAAAGTTTAAAACAGTCCTGTTGAAGTTCGACAGCCACTGTGACATCGAAGTCAACGAGAGCTTTGAACGCTGTGTTCCAGCAGAGGCTTCAGGGTAAGGATGAACCTTTTCAGTCCTTCTTAACCCATCTCCGTATCCTTGCGCATTCCTGCAACTACGGCTCCACTTTCAACTCCATGATCCGCGACCAGATCGTTTTCGGGGTCCATTCTGATCCCCTTCGCCAGCAGCTCCTTAAAGTTAAGCAGCTCACCCTTACCATCGCCATTGAAACCTGCGTCCTCCACAAGCACGCTAACCGGTGTACTCCCATACCAAGGCAGCAGAGATAGCACGGCAAGGCCCCCATGATGCGGAGCGGGTGCAGGCCATAAAACAGCTCCAGGGCCTGAGTCAAGATGAGGGCGGCCATTTTGCGTGCTTTTCCTGGCCTCCTGCGCCAAGGGGACGGCGAGGCCGACGACTGAACTGCGCAGGTGCACATCGTTCGACCACACCATGTCGTCCGCAGAGGCAACGGCCTCGCCAGATGTCAACTTCCAAGCCCAATTAGATGACATCATAGCACAATACCACAGCGTCTTCGAAGGTATGGGTACACTACCTTACCGATACAAGATACTGCTGAAGCCGAATGCCACACCTGTGGTTCCTGCACCACGTCGGGTGCCGGCACAACTCAAGGACCGCCTCAAGCAGCAGCTGCAAGACCTCCAGGACCAGGGCGTCATTTCTAAGGTCACTGAACCCACGGACTGGGTTAGTTCCATGGTCTGTGTCAAAAAACCGTCAGGGGAACTTCGCATTTGAATCGACCCCAAAGATTTGAACTGTAACATCATGAGGGAACACTACCCTATACCTAAACGAGAAGAGCTCACCAGCGAAATGGCTCACGCCAAGCTTTTCACGAAGCTGGATGCCTCCAAGGGGTTTTGGCAAATACAGCTGGACGCATCCAGTCGAAAGTTGTGTACATTTCACACCCCGTTCGGTCGCTACTGTTACAACCGGATGCCCTTTGGCATCACCTCCACCTCGGGGGTGTTCCACCGCATAATGGAGCAAATGATGGAGGGCATCGAGGGGGTGCGAGTGTACGTCGATGACATTATTATCTGGTCCACAACTCCTCAGGAGCACATCGATCGCCTCAAGCGAGTGTTCCACAGGATCCACGAGCATGGCCTCCGACTCAATAGAGCCAAATGCTCGTTCTGTCAAGCAGAAATAAAGTTCCTTGGCGACCATATTTCGCAGTTCGGTGTGCGGCCAGATGCAGACAAGGTGTCGGCGATCAACGCCATGAAGACCCCGGAGGACAAGAAGGTGGCCCTCCGCTTCCTAGGGATGGTCAATTTCCTTGGGAAGTTTATCCCCAACCTTGCATCACACCACAGCTCTCCACAATCTTGTCAAAAAAACTACGGGCTTCCAGTGGCTCCCCGCTCATGAGCAAGAGTGGCATGAGCTCAGGGTGAAACTCACCAAGGCCCCAGTACTGGAATTTTTCAACTCCGCCAAGCAGACGAAGAGCTCCACCGACGCGAGCCAGGCTGGCATTGGGGCAGTACTCCTCCAGCGGGACGAATCTTCCTCCTGGGCCCCAGTCGCATATGCCTCTGGAGCCATGACACCTACTGAGCAACGATACGCTCAGATTGAAAAAGAATGCCTGGGCCTCCTCACAGGGATTGACAAATTCCATGATTACGTGTCTGGACTCCCCAAATTCACGGTCGAGACAGACCACAGGCCATTGGTTCACATCATCCAAAAAGACCTCAATGATATGACGCCACGGCTACAACGTATCCTCTTCAAATTCCGCCGCTACGATTTCGACCTGGTTGACACCCCGGGCAAAGAACTCATTGTGGCCGACGCACTCTCTAGATCCATCACCATGCCGTGTGAACAGTCGGACTTTGTCTGTCAGATAGACGCTCAGGTGAAGTTTTGTGCATCCAACTTTCCGGCCACTGATGAAAGGGTCGTGCAAATTCGTCAGGAGACGGCCAGGGATCCTTTACTCCAGCGGGTAATGCAACATCTCACGGATGGTTGGCAAAAGGGGCAGTGCCCCCAGTTTTATAATATAAAGGACGATCTAGCGGTAGTGGACGGCATATTAAAGAAGCTGGACAGGATAGTAATCCCACAGAGCATGCGAGAGCTGGTCCTCGGCCAAACCAACGAGGGTCACCTGGGGGTCGAAAAGTGTCGCTGTCGAGCCCGAGAGGCAGTATATTGGCCAGGCATCAGTCAGGATATCGCCAACACGGTCCTCAATTGCCCAACGTGTCAAAGGTTCCAGCCGGCTCAGCCCAAAGAGACTCGACAGCCGCATGAACTGGTGTCCTCCCCATGGTCCAAAGTTGGTATTGACCTCTTTCATGCAAAGGGCCGAGACTATGTCCTTCTCGTGGGCTTCTTTTCCAACTACCCCGAGGTGGTAAGACTGACTGACTTCACATCAGCAATGGTCATCAAGGCATGCAAAGAGACTTTTGCCCGTCATGGCATTCCACTTACAGTTATGACTGATAATGGCCCTTGTTTCTTCAGCCAGGAGTGGACGGATTTTGCTCGGCTGTACAATTTTACGCACATCACTTCAAGCCCCCAATACCCCCAGTCGAATGGGAAGGCTGAAAAGGGGGTCCTCATTGTTAAAAGACTGTTGTGCAAAGCTGCTGACTTGGGTTCGGATTTTAACCTAGCGCTGTTAGCCTATCGGGCGACTCCTTCGTCCGCTGGCCTAACCCCAGCACAGCTGCTGATGAACCGCACACTATGGATGACGGTGCCGGCTATCCACATCCCGGACCTTGACAATTTTCCGGTCCTGCAGAGGATGCAACAGTCTCGGGATCAATGCAAGTCGGCGTACGACGCCCACGCCACAGATCTCCCTGCTCTGGTTCCTGCTGACCGAGTTCGTGTTCAGCTACCTGACGGTGGCTGGTCTGCCACGGCTGTGGTGGTTAAGCAAGTGGCCCCGAGATCGTTCCTCGTTCGAATGCATGATGGCTCCTTTCTTCGGCACTGTGGCTACTTCCACGCCCGCAACCTGATCGTGATGTCCCGCCTCGCATGCTGGTTCCTCAGGACGCGCCTTTCCACGAGGCCACCGATCTGCCAGTTCTTTTACCGGCCTCTACATTGGAGGCAGTTCCGCCCATTCAAGTGCAGGCTGCCCCTGACCCAACCTTGAGGCGGTCAACCAGAACTCGTCGCCCACCACAGAGACTGAATTTATAGACTGAATGTTGTATTACCTTGTGATCCGTTTACCCATCTGTACATATTGTTTCTTTGTAATTTGTTATCTGCCCTCTATTTGCACTAGACACCTTCCCATGTAAATCCGTTAACATACTTTGTATATAGTCAGGCTCCTGTACACACACACACTCACTATTTATTGACATACACACAAAAAAGGGTGGGGGAGATGTAATAATATACACACAGGTATATGATGGTGCACAGACAGGCAGTGATTGACACACAGGATGACCAGTGAACACACAGAACACAGCAGCCAATCGCCAGACAGGGCACGACCACTATAAAGCCAGAGGGCACTAGTTTTCCCTGGCTCTTGGGATCCAGCCTCTGAGACAGCCAGAGCCCGTGCGTTGCAACTAGAACATACACCATGTGGTAGTAAGATAGTCTGGTCAGGTTAGCCTCAGGTCTCCAGCCAAGTCAGCATAGTGTCAACCCACAGTTAAAGTATTTACGATAGTTAAGAGTTCAATAAAATCGAGTTGCATTTCTTCAAGTGTTGGAAGCCTTTCTCTCTCACTGCTGCAATAAACGCAGTCCTCGCAGACCCGGCATACCCAACACATCACATGATAGGGGGATTGGCCATGCTAAATTTCCCCTTAGTGTCCAAAGGTTAGGTGGGGTTACGGGTTTGGGGGCTGTGAGCCTAGGCAGGATGCTCTTTCAGAGGGTCAGTGCAGACTCGATGGGCCAAATGGCCTCCTTAGCACTGTAGGGATTCTATGATTCTATGAAGACAAGCTAATGAATTAAATTTGACTACTGAATTAATAGTAAATTTCAAAGTAAATGCTTGGTTTGTGAAAAAAAATTCTCAACCATTCAATGTTAAAAGATTCTCAACCATTCAATTTTAAATATTGAAGCAGGTTCATACATAAATCTTTCTGAAGCTTTCTCAAGCTATATTACTCACCATTTAGGACAATTGTAATGTATCATTTTAATTTAGAATGGCCATTGATTTTGTTCAAGGTTCATTCAAGGGATGTGGGCTTCGCTGGCTTGGCCTGCATTTATTGTCCATTCCTAAATTCCTAATTGCCCTAAAATAGTTACTTGTGCAGCTAGGAACTGTTACATATGTTACATATTTCATGACAATCAAAACATTGAATGAAGAACAAAAGTAGTCTGATCATTATATCATTAAACCAATTTACATTTGGAGATAATTCTGCACCCATCAAAATAGTAAATATTATATCTTCTTTTAGCCTTTCACCATCATCCCTTGTATCACTTAATCACTGCTGCCTTCCACTCCATCACAGACCTGGTTAGTTTCTTCCCACTCTCCTTCTGCTGGGTTAGTCCATGCTGTAAACCTGTTACATCTGTTGCGATGAGCAGTTACTTTATTACAAAATTTTAGGAAAGAAATGTTCTGAGGTCGCATTTTAAAGATCATTGGGCTGAGGTTTAAAGACTGTTCTCAAAATGGCACCAGGCCGCCAGACAGAAATGTGGATTTCGAGCACCTATTTCTCTTCCTACCTGAGGAGCCCAGTGTACATTCCTCAGAAGTATACATTTAAAGTTCAATGAGCATTCCAAAAGACTAAACAGAAACTCATTGACTTGATGGCTTTTCCTCCAAACACAAAAGACACTGAGGGCGATTTTCTGGTCACGTTGTGCCTGGTGCAAATTCCGCTAGGCTGGGAAAATACCGGGAGAGCCCTAAAACGGGATTTACGCTGAGCACCAAACCAATGTTACCGGGCCCTCCCACCACACGTAATCAGGTTCATGCCCAGCGAGTTTATGAACCTGATTACCATGCATTTAAATACATTTTAATACCCAAAGTAGGCTTGATGCTGAATCTTCTGGAAACGTGCTATGTTCCCACCTGTTGGCGTGACTTGGTGCCGGCAGGAATCACTACTGGTCTCCACATGCGGAGGCCAGATGTGATGGCCATGCCGGGGGCTTGGAGACCATTGGAGGCCCAGGCTGGTCGTGGACATGACAGGCAGTGGCCTGGCACTGCCTCTTGGCACCCTGGCAGTGTGAAATTGGCATTGGCACTGCCAGAGTGCCAGGGGGACAATTAGGGCATGGCCTGAAGTAGTATAGCTTGAATGGGGTGGGGCATGGAAGCATGAAGGGCATTCAATTGATGCCCCAATGCCGGCGATCAATGTTCGGGGGGTGTGGGGGCGGGGAGATCATGCCAGTGATCAATTTTGGTGGAGGGGGGGGGGGGGGGTGGAGATCATGCCAGTGATCAATTTTGGTGGGGGGGGCAGGGGGGGGAACATACCATCAGTGGTGGGCTGGGAATCACAATGTCTATGGGAGGAGGGGGGTTTAAATTCACTATTGTCATAATACACATCAGTACATAATGGTGCAATCACATACACACACTGATGGACATGCAGTAGGACCAACCAGCATACATAACACCACAGCCAATCACCAGTGAGAGACATGCACTATAAAGACAGGGGGCAGGAGAGTTCCCGCTCATTCTAGCAGCAGCCAGCTCAGAGCACAGAGCTCACAGCCTGCATCACAGACATTCGCCATGTGCTGAGTGCCTCACCAAAGCTAGTGATAGGAAAGGGCCCACAGTTAAGCTGGTATTGCTTATACCCACGTTTACAGTATGTTAGCATAGTTGAACAGTTAATAAAATAGCGTTACACCACTTCCAGCATTGTTGGCTTGTTTGTGAACCAGAACACCCGACACGACAATTGTGAGTTTGGGGCACCCTTTAAAAATTGGTACACCGATCTCTGTGAAGCTGGCCTTTCTGGCATGATTCAGCCCCACCTCTCCTAATGATGGAGAAAAACATTCTCCCTGGAAAAAAAATGGCAAAGCGTGGGAAGATCTTGTTGGGAAACCTGCCTGTATCTCTCGGGAGAAAGGTTTCTGACTGAACCTGACACTTTGCCATTCTTTGGGAAAATTCCGCTCACTAACTGATAAGCCACTGCAAAATGTGAACACTGTTGATCCTTTTGAACATGACAGGGTTAAGGAGACTTTAGATAGCTGTAATGGAATTACCATTTGCCTTATATGGACACTGATTCAGCATTGTTTTACAGGTCACCTGATAATGGTTGCCATTACCTGGGAAAAGCAGTGAGTAGGGCAGGAAATGTGTACAATCTTGAAAAGGCTTCAATCCGAGGAGGGAGAGAGAGTGAAAGGTATCTAAATACAACTCTGGTCTGCTGTGAAGTAACTAGGCAGCTCAAAGTGCTGTGTCTGCAGAACAGATATAAGGAGCCTCCCTTCCTCCCTGATTCCACCTACGAGGATAGGAACACATGCTAAAGCAGCTTTTGCCAATTCAACAGTACATGCTTTCTCAGCTGCAGAGACGACCCTTAAAACATCAGACAATGCAACACTTCAACGTTAAAACATATCCAACCTGCACTGAATATGGACTAATCTTGATTTATGTTTATAAGTATCATTTTATCTTCATTTTTAACTATTTTTATGCGCGCATGTGTTGGTAAAGAGCAAAAGAGTGAAATAAAGTAACTGCTTCTTTTTTAAATAAAGAGGCTTTGCTGCTGGGTTATTTTTTAATTGAATTAGCTACTGAAGAATAAAATATACAGACTCACTTACAAATAAATTGTTGTGACGAATGTGAGAATTTCAGTTATATTGGGCGGGGTTCTTCGGTCGCCAACGCCACAATCACGTTCGGCGATCGGTCAGAGAATCCCCGTTTGCGACGGAATCGGGGGTGATGCCGCTTTCACGATGTGCTACCCCCTCCAAAGCGGCATCCTGGGTTGGGCCAGCGCCCGGGGTGGATGCCCATCAGCGTGGCCGCCGTAATGGCGTCTATGGCGTTGGTGCCGCCATATCATGGCAGGCCGTTCCCGGCCTCTGCAGCTGCCTTCCCCAGCTCCCCCCCCCCCCCCCCCCCGGCAGCCCCCCCCCCCCCCCTGCTCGCAGCCATAGCCATGCCCGTTTCGCCTGCCCAGGTCCCCCCACACCGACCCCTACCTCCTCTGGCTGCATCGTCAGCCAGCACAACTGGCCATGCCATCGGGACTTCGGCCCATCCGGGGTGCAGCATCGTTGGGGGCCTGGAGAATCGCTCGTCCGGCTACCTCTCGCGATTCTTCAGGCCGTGCGGCGCCCGCCACGATCGCGTGGTTTTCGGGGGTTTGGAGCTTTGCTAACCGGCGTCGCGGGCCATTTCCGCATCAACGCCTATTCTCCGAGCCGGCGTGGGCTCGGAGAATCCCGCCCAGGCCTTTTGTAGCCAGAGGAGCAATTAAAGCATCTAAAAGTTTGGGCTAATGGATTGTTATTTCAATTAAGAAGGTTCCCCTTGGAGTAATTAATGAGAGACATTGGGCACAATTTGATGGAAAAAAGTGTCATAACGGGCCTGATTTCCCAGGGGTTTCTGACGGCCGACCAGACAAGACTGTGGCCCGTATTTAACGGCATTTAGTGCCCAAAATGATTCCTCATGAGCTTCCCACCAGTACTGGCTGTCCCACCAGCTGATTCATCAGACCCGCGCTCAGGCAGCTCCCTGCTAACAAGAGGAAGCTGCTTTTGAATGCTCCCTCTGAACTCACTTCCAATCAGCGCACAAGCATGGCACAATGCAGACCTGCTCCACGCTCGGGGATGAAAGGACAACCTGTTCCACCAGGGGGGTTGGAGGACTAGCAGCAAGACTGCCAATGCCAACTGGGAGGCAGTGTGAGCGACTGTCAGTTTGGGCAGCATGACCAGGAGGACCACCGTACAGTGCAGGAAGAAGACCTCCTCCGCGCCACAAAGGTAAGTTTTTTAAAAAAAAATTTAGAGTACCCAATTATTTATTTTTCTAGTTAAGGGACAATTTATCGTGGCCAATCCCCCTAACCTGCACATCTTTGGGTTGTGGGGGTGAAACTCACACAGGAACTGGGAGAATGTGCAAACTCCACACAGAGACAAGGATAGGTTAACGCCGGCCCCCTGGCATCAGTTCCGCCTGCCACCCCCGACATCAACCCCTCCTAACAGGTCAGCACTTGGCACCTTGCAACCTCCCCACATCCGATCACCACGCTCATGCTCCACCACATCCTGACATCCATCAGCACACTCTCTCCATGTCCAGGTGTGGTGCCCACACATGTCACCTTCTATAGGCTCCCCCAATGCACTAAACGTGCAGTTCACAATGCTCCCGGTGTCCGCGGAGGAGAAATGAGCCCATAATAGGTGTAAAAGCGCCCAGATGCTTGGCTGACTTCCAGACAGAGTCCTCACTCCCGATGAGAAACGGGCCCCGGAGGCCGTAGGGTTAGTCAAGGAGAGAGCAGTCACAGTCAGTGAGGTTGGCCTATACCGCAGAGGTGAGGATCCACTGCCCCTTCACCCAGATAGTCTGCCTCAAGTGAGTTGTTAATGTCAGAAAACAATTATCCTTCTCTCTCACTGACCGCATGTCAATTCGCTCATAGAATCTCCACCTGATGGGGCCAGGCCATCCATGGTTGCCCCCCCCTCCCCCCAACCAGGGTCCCCACCACACAAGAGGACACCTCGGAGGGGATCTCCGAGGAAGCTGTCATTGAGGAGTCTTGCCCACCCTCCACCAGCACAGAGGCCCACGCCTCAGTGGGTGACACCAGTGGACAGGCTGCTAGGGTATAATTTGGTGAACACCACAAAGTTGCTAATGTATGTCAGGTGGAGGCAGGAACATCCGATCGGAGGTCTGCTGGATCCCAGGACTCAGCTGAATCCCAGTCAGGTGTCGCGCCCTCTGGGCAAGGTTATCCCAGAGCCGAAGCACGGACACGGCCGTGAGATTTAGGAGGGGATGTCAGTGACAATACAGTGAGCACATAATCGATTGGAGGAGTCCCAAAGGTGCAGGAGATGGTGCTGGTAATGTGTGGCACGGAGGCCAACACTGCTCGCGTGGCGACCTTACTGGAAAGCCTGGAGCACGACATCAGTGCCTTGAGTGGTGGTGTCCAAGGTACGGCTCAGTCAGTGACGACCAAGGCTGAGGGCCATGACATCATGGCCCAGTCACTGAGAGAGTGTCCAGACACAGGTGAACATTGCAGAGGCACTCCAGAGCACTGAGGAGCATCGCTGAGGGCGTCACCACCATGGTGCAGGCAATGGGGAGGCACCAGAACTGGTAGAATTGGATGACGCAAAGGCCGTTGGACTCATTCCAGCTACCCCTTTGTCCCATGGAGACCCCAGTGCTCTATGAGCACCATCTGGGAGGAGTGAGCACTGGAGGGTTAGGGAATTGGGGGGGGGGGAAGGAAGGAGGGAAATAGGGGGGAAGGAGGGTGGAGGCAGTCAATAGGGAGAGGGGGTGAATGCGGGGAGCTATGGGGGGGAGCGGGTGATATGACAGACAACATCTCACTCTCTGAGAAGCGGGCAAGGGTAAGGGCCTCCCTGGCCTCCGGGCATGCCAAACCCTCATTGCTGCCTGTCCACCATCCTCGAGCTACTCCCACGGGTTCTCTCTGGGCTTGTCCTCCAGCCCCTCCAGGTCCGGCCCCTCCACATCCTCCTCAGATGAGACCCCATGTCCCTCCTCCTCCTCCAGCACATCGTCCCACTGCTGTGCCAGGTTGTGAGGGCATAGCAGGCCATCACAAAGCGGGAGACCCTTTGGGAGGTGCACTGCATGCGCCACTAGAGCGGTCCAGGCATCAGAATCGCGTTTTCAGCTGTCTGATGCACCACTCAATGACAGCACGGGTGGCAAGATGGGCCTCACTATATCAGGTCTCTGCCTTGGTCTCTGGCCTCTGCACTGGCGTCATCAGCCAGGACCTCAGCGGATATCCCTTATCCCCCATCAGTGGGGTGATCCTCAAAGATGCCGGGGATCTCCGAGTGCTCCAGGGTATGGTTGTCATGCATGCTCCCTGGGAAACGTGCACACATGTGCTTAAGTATTGAAACCAAAACTGCACACAGTATTCCAAGTGGTGGTCTCATCAAAACTCTGTACAATTGTAGCAATGATTCTTTATTCCTATCTGCATGCCTCTGGTGAGATGCCTGTCTGAGATGGAGAACAGAATATTAGACAGTAGGTGGTTGTTGGTGGTAACCAAAGGAACCAATGACCAAGGTAAGTCACAGGGACGAGGTTTCGGAGGAGGTTTGCCTGTGAATATGATAAGTCCTGCTCACAGGATCTCTAAATTCTCTGGCCCACTGAAAGAATATTATTAAAAAATTACGGGTTGGATTCTCCGGTTTCCCAGCGGCGTGTTTCTTGCCGGCAAGCCATTCGCTGGCAGCGGGATTCTCTACTCCCATCGCTTGTCAATGGGATTTCCCATCGAAGCCACACCACGCCGCTGGGAAACCCCGTGGGCGGGGGTGCGCTGCCGACAGGAACCAAATCCCTAAGTTGGTCAGTTTGGAGTCACAAGTTCATCCTTAAACAATCACAACATTACCAGCAGTAAAATACAGCATGATTCATAATTGTCAGTTCGTCTGAAAATATTGGGACAGGGACCACAGCAATTTGTTCACTCTGCTTCCAGCCTGTTTATCTAAACTCCCGAAAAACTACAACACTTCCTCTTTTATATTTAAAGTGATTGCTGACTCATATCTGTAGTTCTTGCGAGCCGAAGAGACACTATGTCCTGCATTTTTCAGAGCCTTGTTCCCCCAAAGCTTATTATGCGTAAGGGTTAGCTTCTATGTGAATGTTTCATGGAGAGGAAACTGGCTTTGAGCTCACATCCTTAGTTTAAAGGGGCTCAAGTTTTACAAAGTGATTTTAAAGTGAAGTAATTAAACGGAGCGGTGTGGTAATGACATTGCAGTGTGCACCTTCTCTGTCTTTTACAAGTAACTTTAGAAGAATTTGGGCCTTGGGGTTGTGACCCTGAGGTTGGGGTCAAAAGGCGATCCAGACCCCACACAGTTTGGGGAATGGACACCTGACAGGGAGTGGCCGGAAGGCATGCTTGCTCTCAATGGGTGGGCTATCAAAGCTGGAGATTCAATTTCCATGGCTGTCTACCTCCGCACTCACTCTCGTATAGGGACACAAAATTCTGCACTTTTTGTTACACTTTTAATTAAGCGGGAGGAGGGCAGTAGATTGAAGGATGTTATTGGAGGAATAAGGAACACTTAGAAACCTTTCCGTTAAATCGCTCCCTATGTGCAGTCGCGTGCAGAAATTGCCAGGTGCTTCCCGACGGCTGACCCGTACCAGTATCTAATGCCAATTAAGGCTCTGCAATGATGCCCCACAGGTGTCACGGGACACTTGTAGGCTGTTGGTTGGGGTATGCCACACAAATCCCCGCTCGAGCTCTGGAATGAACCCGAGGTGTAAACGTTCAGGGCTGCGGAGACCTTTATGGCCACCAGGATTGGGTATCCTCCTCCATATGGTGCCAAGTCTGCAAGTACATGGCAAAGGTGCCACACCGTCCCTGCGGCACATGCTGTCTGACATCTCTTCAAATGACCAGTGACACCTGTATACCTTGAGCCGCTCAGGGTCCCTCCCTGGCCTGATGGGCGGCCGGGCCCTCAGGGTGTGGGGCGGGCCCCTTCACATGGGCTGCCACCTCGATCCATGTTGACACTGCTACCGCCATCTTCTCTGGTGTCAGGCCGCCTGGACTGCCACCAGCACCTCAAGGCAGCTGCTGCGGGTCTACAATATCATCCATCAAGTGATATCTGTAAGAAATTGGAGAGGGTAGGAGACTGACAACCGGTTATGGCTGACACCCCCGCACCCGTGGGTCCCCCAGGCTCTCCACCCTTATTCCCTGCCATCTCTCAGGGTGTCATCCAATGAGCCGATTGTGTGTGGGGACCCCATCCTGCAAGCGCACCTCCGATCACAACAGGGGCCCCTGAGCACCAGACCCCGGAGCCCAAACCTCCGCTTGGACTGCGCGCAGGTTCCCTCCCAGATCCACACACTCACCCTCTGGTCGAGGGAATGTCCCCAGTGTTGAAGCCCAGGTCTTGGTGCTGCCACTGTGTTCAGGCAAAGTGGCCAGATCTCACGGTCTGATTGGAGCACTAGGCATGCAACATGGATCGTCTACCCACAGCTTGGGAGCTGTGAAGTGTTCACATTGCCAATTCTCTATTAGTGATAGCCTTCAGCTGAGTGGCCAGAGGCCGCCATGGTCGGTGTCAGTTAACGTGACCGTCACCATATTTGGACGGATGGAGCTCTGTCCTGGACGTGTTTGGTGGGACGGACGGACAGGCAGCAGCCTGGAGCTGCCCCGGTATGGGTATACACGATCTGAGAGGTGGCATGTCAGACCCGCCCACCCCTGGGGTTCCCCCCTCGCCCTGAACACTGGGACAGTGGCCCCAGTGCGCTCGGGCTGCTCTGCCAACTCACCTCCGATCCCCACTGCAGCCATTATGCAAGCTTCATGTTCTTAAATAGGTCAGCTGAAGGGCACCCACGTGACCGCTCGCTGGGGAGCTGGTTAGATCACGAGAGGCCATTCAATAGGGGGTTCTTCCCGTTAATGGGATGAGATTATCCTTAATTGGTGATTATTTGTTTCTCGCCATGTCGCGGAGGGATCCTGATCTCGTCAACGGGAGAGGGCCGGTTAGTTCGGAAACTGATCGGCACCCAGTGCGGTTCCCGATTTTGTACTCTACCCTTAATTGAACCAGCCCGTTCAGATTCACCCCCGGTGGAACGCGGCTGTCAGATTGCACCCTGAGTAACTCCAAAATGAAAACTAATTGTCCTAGATAGAGGATTAGCGTTGAACATTCCCAGATTGACTGGACTCTGATTCTGATAAAACTCTCTGGACTGGCCGATTGGGCCTTAAATTGGGCCTCAGAAGTTCACTTATCAGCTCAGGCATTGCAGTGATATGTCTTCACTCCTCGTGACGATCCAATCACACATCAAGGGAGGAAGACATCTTAAGAGCCTTGTACTCTACAGCAGGAAGGTAAACACTTAAGCTTTTCCAGATTTAACATGATTTGGATGTAATTTGTCTGGTTTCGCATTTTTAACTTAAAAATCACAACCCACCCCCCCCAGATTATTTGTTTACAATCGCACAGTTCTTTGTGGGAGTTTGCGGCGTAGACATTGGATTCCTACGTTACAACAGGATCACCTGTGAAGTGCCATGGCATGATCTGACATCCCAAAAGGTGCTATATAAACTCAAAACTTTCTTTCTTAAACTCTTTTGCTAGATCATCACCCACAAATTATTTTCACTTGATGCTGGACAGAGTAGATGGGGAAGAAATGGTTCCCACTTCTAAAAGGATCCAGAATGAGAGGGCACAGATTGAAAGTGATTTTCAAAAGAAGCCCATGAGATGTGAGAAAAAAAACCTTTTCACACAATGAGTGGTTTGGGTCTGGAATGCACTATCTGGTAGTGTGGTGGAGGCAGGTTCAATCAAGGTTTTCAAGAGGGTACTGGATGATTATTTGAATAGAAAGAAAGTGCAGGGTTATGGGGAAAGGTCAGGAGGATGGCACTAGGTCATGATATTCATTTGGAGAGCCGGTGCAGACGTGATGGGCTGAATGGCCTCCTTTTGCACCATAACAATTCTGTGATTCTGTGATTCTTGACAGTCAGGGTCAAACACAATAGGAATTAACAGCGTTCATTCAGCCATTCATTCATCCATCCATATATTCATAGATTTATTAATTATCCATCTATCTATCCATCTAATTATCTAGCCTCTACAACATTCCTTATTTGCTACTTTAGTATAACACCTGCTAAAGCACGAGGATGACATTTCCATTAACAACTAAACACTGGCCCCCATGAAAGAGATTGAACAAATCCACCATGAAAATAATATGGGGCGGCAATGGCAATTGATGTTCACTGACAATGTGCAAGTAAGTCTGTCACTCATCGAACTGTTTGCATAAATTATTTACTTTCTATGGGTAACTGTTAGCAGTTATGAGTAGATAATAAACAGAAATATGCATTAGTGTCTGGTTGAAAAAACAACTCACTGATTGTGTTGTCAGCTTGTTTGCTCTGAACCTTTATTTACTCTGCATTACCACTGTGCGTGCTGGAGGTGCTTTTCTTAAATCGAGTTTAAAGTCAACTCTATTCTTTGTTTTACATATTCAGATGGAGATAGTGTGAGGTTTTTGAATGATATAATGTGAAGACATCTGCATCAGCAAAGCTATTAAAGTTATTAAAGTGAATTTAACCTCCCCAAAAAGATTTCCTTTAGTGCTGCACATTAAATTAAACAGGACAGACATTGGGAGTGGGTGTTTTATGATATATTAAAACTCCAGTTAATGTTGACTTGTGATGGACGCCTTAATTCCACAAGTCTGAATAGCAAACGGTAATGTAGTCCTTGGAGTTTTTAAATACTCACTATGCATCCCTGCTTAACCACAAGCCATTGCAGACTTAGCAACTCAGCCAAGTAATCTCCTCTGGACAAAATAAATCATTCCAAATTTCAGCTCTACATGCGGCCTAACCAAGTCTTAAAAAAATATACTGACTTGAATATGGAGCTGGAAAGTGCAGGAGTGCTTCTCCTGGCTCCACTACAACAATTACACACCCTGATACCCTCCCCCCCCACCACCCCACCACTCCTATTCTGTTTACCATTTGCAGCTTCCTCTATGGAAGCTGCCCATTTTCCTCCTGATCATTCCATGTGCTCTTTCCCAGACCCTGCCCATTTAGCCATTAGGGCAAACAAAAACTGTAAGATGTAACTTTTGCGCATGGGATTCATTTTAACGAAGCGTTCCAATCTGGGAGATCGATTTTTAAGATTGTCCACGAGGGCTACAGATGCTTCAGCAAGCCAGAATCAAAATCCCAAGTGGGTTGCCTGGGGTTGTCCAGCAGGTAACTTGCAGCCCTTCAGCCAATGAGGACAGAGGTGCGACGGGCTAACCCATTCTGCTGCAGGGATCAGTTTTGCCACCTAGTTTGCAGCAGCTTTGAACCAGTTTCTAACCAATGCATTTCCAAAAACGCCCTTTCCATTGTGAAGGCAAAAATGTTCAGAAAAAAACCTGAATCATAAAATTGAAATTGAACGGTACAATCTTAAAATTTGATCTCCCAGATTGGAAACCTTCCAGAAAATGATTTCCATGCATGCAAGTTACATTTTAACTTATTTTCTTTGCACTAATGATGGGGCCGACATGGCAAAAGCCCACACATAGTTGAGACAGTGGTATAAAGGTTTCGGCAAAGCAAAGATCAATGTGGGACTGGAGAACTGTACCATCTACATTGTGATGTAGAGATAATGGATTGGGTAAAGTAGTCTGGCAGAAACCAGCATGGAGATGGCACCTAGTCAGGGCTATACCTTGGTCATGTGTACAGGTTTTATTTGAAATGCCGATTTATTAAAATTTTCCATTTCTCAGAGATTTGCCTCAAATAGACAAAAGCATAAAGATAGCTAGAGGTATTGACGCACAGCAGGTACAGCACAAATAATAGTCATTGCATAATTGAGAGCAAATAAAACTCGATGAATCAGGAATAAAACCCCCAACATGTTCATTCCACAGGTAAATGTTGCCTGTATCCTGTCTGCACCCAAACAGGGTACAGGCAACATTATAGACCTACATCACACCAAAATCTACACAACAAAATGACAGAGGGAAAACAATATCCCGAGAGTCCCAGTGCTAAGGGGCAATCGAATAACTCATAGAATGCAATTTAAACTTTTCTCCAGATACGGACCGGCAGAGGCAGCCAGCCTATAGCTTAGGGAAAGCAACGTGGTAAAACAAAGAAAGAGAGAGGACCCAGCACAACTAAACCATAATACTCAGCACCAGCCCACCATACTGCCCTCAAGAGAACAACCGGATATGGTGGGGCCAAGAAGCAAAAGGAATATAGACTGGCCCCATTCATTGAACAGGGGGGAATCCACGCCAGGATGGGAGGGCTATCAGAGCGACCCCCAAACTGGGGAGTGTGGTAGTATCAGATATTGCGGTACTCGAGAGGCTGTCGACCATTGGGTAAGCCTAGCAGCTTACCATTGGCTGTTTGGTATGTGGCTCCGCCCTGACAGGCGGGGTATAAGAACAGGTGCTGTCCCAGCAGCCCTCATTCTGTACCGAAGCTGCTGGGGAACAGATCTAGTCTAGTAAAGCCTTCAGTTATGATACAACCTCGTCTTCAAGTCTAATTGATTGTGCATCAATTTAATAGACTACTCCTGAGCTGAAAGAATGGATCTCCGAATCAAGCCGGAGTGTCTACAACTCAGCCCCCACGTGGAGAACTCGGCTGCGATTTTTAAGCACTGGCTGGCGTGCTTTAAAGGCTACCTCGAGACGGCCGGAGGCACCCCCTCAGGAGAACAGAAACTGCATCTCCTGCACTCGAGAGTAAGCCCTGGAATCTTCTCCCTCATTGAGAAGGTGGATGACTATGATGATGCGATCGAACTGTTAAAGGGACATTATATACGCCCTGTAAACCAGGTCTACGCATGTCACCTGCTTGCAAATAGACGGCAGAGCCCCGGGGAATCGCTAGAGGACTTCTACCATGCGCTACTGGTGCTGGGCAGAAACTGTGGCTGCCCACAAGTTTCGGGCAGCGAGCACACGGAACTTCTAATCCGGGATGCATTCGTAGCAGGTATGAGCTCTTCAGAGATCCGACAGAGACTTTTAGAAAAGGACACCCTGGGACTGAGAGAAGCACGGGTCCTGGCAGGGTCCATGGATGTTGCCTCCAGAAACGCGCAGTCCTATGTGCCCGACCACGCGGCGGCCCCCTGGGCTGCGTGGCATCCCGCAGCGGCAGCCCCACTGACCTTCCCCGTGTCCCCGCAGGCCTGTGCTGTAAGACGGCCCGCTAGCCCTGTTGAGCCCCGTTGCTTCTTCTGCGGGCAGGCGAAGCACCCCCACCAGCGCTGCCCAGCCAGCACCTCCACCTGCAAAGGGTGCGGCAAGAAGGGCCATTTTGTGGGGGTCTGCCAAGCACGAGCAGTGGCCGCGGTCTCCAACGACTCCAGACCGCCGCGACAACCTTCCCTTCGGGCCCCAGGCGGCCAGCACTCACCGCCACCCCCCTATCCGAGGACCACGGCCATCTTGTGGCCATCTTGCCCCGAGGACGCCACGCTGGACGCTTGGGCGCCGCCATTTTGTCCATCCCCACCGCCATTTTGTACATCCCCGACCACCATGTGTGATCCATGGGAGACGCCATCTTGAATGGGGCGCCAGGTCCCCGGCACAGCCGACTACATGCTGCCCGATCATAGCCCATGACTGCTCCACCTGGCCTCGGTGACGCTGGACCAAAATCGACCTCGGACACTCGCAACAGCAACGACGACGATCTTCACCAACGGCCACGAGACGTCTTGCCTGATCGACTCTGGGAGCACGGAGAGCTTTATACACCCCGACACGGTAAGGCGCTGTTCACTTGTTACCCACCCTATAAACCAAAGAATCTCCCTGGCCTCCGGGTCACACTCAGTGGAGATAAAGGGGTTCTGCCTAGCAAACCTCACTGTCCAAGGCAGGAAATTCAACAATTTCCGCCTTCATGTCCTGCCGCAACTCTGCGCGGCTACACTCCTGGGGTTGGACTTCCAATGTAACTTGCAAAGCCTCACTTTTAAATTCGGTGGCCCTATAGCCCTCCTTACTATCTGCGGCCTCGCGACCCTTAAGGTCGACCCGCCTTCCCTGTTTGCAACCCTTACCCCGGATTGCAAACCCGTCGCCACCAGGAGCGGACGGTACAGTGCCCAGGACCGGACCTTCATCAGGTCAGAGGTCCAAAGGCTACTGAGGGAAGTGGTCATTGAAGCTAGCAACAGTCCCTGGAAAGCTCAAGTAGTGGTGGTGAAGACCGGGGAGAAACATAGGTTGGTCATTGACTACAGTCAGACCATCAACAGGTTTACGCAGCTGGACGCGTACCCTCTCCCCCGCATATCCGACCTGGTGAACCTGATCGCGCACTACAAGGTCTTCTCCATGGTGGATCTCAAGTGCGCCTACCATCAGCTACCCCTCCGCACTAGTGACCGCAGGTACACTGCCTTCGAAGCAGATGGGCGGCTCTACCAATTTTTAAGAGTTCCCTTTGGTGTCACTAATGGGGTCTCGGTCTTCCAACGCGAGATGGACCGAATGGTTGACCGGTACGGCTTATGCGCAACGTTCCCGTATCTGGATAACGTCACCATCTGCGGCCATGATCAGCAGGACCACGACACCAACCTCCGAAAATTTCTCCAGACCGCGAAAGTCCTTAACTTAACGTACAATAAGGATAAATACGTCTTTAGCATTGACCGCCTAGCCATTCTCGGCTACGTAGTGCGAAATGGAGTTATAGGCCCCGACCCTGAACGCATGCACCCCCTTATGGAGTTCCCCCTTCCTCACTGCCCCAAGGCCCTGAAGCGCTGCCTCGGGTTTTTCAGCTATTACGCACAGTGGGTCCCCAACTACACAGACAAAGCCTGACCCCTAATCCAGTCCACAACCTTCCCCCTGTCGATGGAGGCCCGCCAGGCCTTCTGCCGCATCAAAGCAGACATTGCAAAGGCCACGATGCGCGCCATCGACGGGTCCCTCCCCTTCCAGCTTGAGAGCGATGCGTCCGACGTAGCTCTGGCCGCCACCCTCAACCAAGCAGGCAGACCCGTGGCCTTCTTCTCCCGTACCCTCCATGCTTCAGAAATTCGCCATTCCTTGGTCGAAAAGGAGGCTCAAGCCATAGTAGAAGCTGTGCGACACTGGAGGCATTACCTGGCCGGCAGGAGATTCACTCTCCTCACTGACCAACGGTCGGTAGCGTTCATGTTTGATAAGGCATAGCGGGGCAAGATAAAGAACGACAAGATCTTGCGGTGGAGAATAGAACTCTCCACCTACAACTACGAGATCTTGTACTGTCCTGGGAAGCTAATCGAGCCTCCCGATGCACTGTCCCACGGCACATGTGCCACCGCACAAGTGGGCCGCCTCCAAGCCCTCCACGAGGACCTCTGCCACCCGGGGGTCACTCGTTTCTTTCACTTCATTAAGGCCCGCAACCTGCTCTACTCCATCGAGGAGGTCAGGACAGTCACCAGGGACTGCCAAATCTGCGCGGAGTGCAAACTGCACTTCTACCGGCCAGAGAATGGCACACCTGATAAAGACTTCCCGTCCATTTGAACGCCTCAGCATGGACTTCAAAGGCCCCCTCCCCTCCACCGACCGCAACACGTACTTCCTGAACGTGATTGACGAGTACTCCCGGTTCCCGTTTGCCATCCCCTGCCCCGACATGACCACTACCACTGTCATCAAGGCCCTCCAGGGTATCTTTACACTGTTCGGGTTCCCCGCGTACATACACAGTAATAGGGGGCCCTCCTTTATGAGCGACGAACTGCGTCAATTCCTGCTCAGCAAGGGCATCGCCTCAAGCAGGACGACCAGTTACAATCCCCGGGGAAACGGGTAGGTGGAGAGGGAGAACGGAACGGTCTGGAAGACCGTCCTGCTGGCTCTACGGTCCAGGAATCTCCCAGTCTCCCGCTGGCAGGAAGTCCTCCCGGAGGCCCTCCACACCATTCGGGCGCTGCGCTGTACAACTACCAATCAGACACCTCATGAACGTCTCCTTGACTTCCCCAGGAAGTCCTCCTCCGGGACCTCGCTCCCAACCTGGCTAGCGACACCTGGACCCATCCTGCTTCGGAAGCACGTGCGGGCGCACAAGTCGGACCCGTTTGTCTAGAGGGTCCACCTGCTGCACGCTAACCCCCAGTACGCCTACGTGGTGTTCCCGGACGGCCGGCAAGATACAGTCTGCCTCCGGGACCTGGCGCCCGCCGGAACCCCACGTGCACCCGAACTATTGCCCCCACCCCCTCCCCCCCACAGCACCTCACTGGGGGGTCGGTCCTCCCGCCGCTCCTACCTAGACCATCCCATCCACCGACGCCCCCTACAGGCGCCCCCCTCTCGTGTCAACTATTTGCCCCACCAGCGCCGCCTAGGGGTGACGAAGCTGCCATGGACGACGAAGCCACGCTCCCGGAGTCGCAGGCGCCCGGACCCTCGCCAGAACCATCACAGAGGCTCAGACGATCCAGGAGGACGACCAGGCCACCCGACCGACTGATTGCTACACTGTAACTGTAACTGTACATGAACACTGACTGTATATATCTTCCACACTTGTAAATACTCACGGTACCTCCTTATCTGATCATACCATGTTCAATGCAATTGTAACCACTGGCCACCACCCCCGCCGGACTCTTTTTTAACAGGGGGTGAATGTGGTAGTATCAGGTATTGCGGTACCCGAGAGGCTGTAGACCATTGGGTAAGCCTAGCAGCTTACCATTGGCTATTTGGTATGTGGCTCCGCCCTGACAGGTGGGGTATAAGAACAGGTGCTGCCCCAGAGGCCCTCATTCTGTACCGAAGCTGCTGGGGAACAGATCTAGTCTATTAAAGCCTTCAGTTATGATACAACCTCGTCTTCGAGTCTAATTGATCATGCATCAGGGAGTACCCTGGGAGGAAGGGCTGACTCACTGCTCCCACCCCGGTAGCCCCCGAACTAGGACCACTCAAAACAGTGGAAAGGATTAGGCCACCCAAAAGCCAACATACATCTGTATCTGAAAGTCCATGACACCAAGGCTCACCCTTCAACACCATCTCCTGCCATCTAATAAAACAGTCAAAAAAGAGATCCACATCAGGAGAAACAGCTGGCTACCCCCTAAAGGGGAATCCAACAAACCCCAGTCCACAGCGGGATAAAACACAGTCTGCCTGGGACTGGAGAAGAAAAAAGCACAGTCAAAAATAAAATAACTGTAATTATGGGGCATCTTCCTTGAACATAGCGACGACAGAACTAACCAAGCTACCCATACTCTCCACCCCTGCCCCGACTTTGGCTCTAATCACCCTCCCCCCAAGGGTAAAATTAGGGCAAGAACGGTGCACAAATCCTGAAATGAAAATTCAGCTCAACTTGAAAAAACCGTATAACGAACGGTGCAGGTCATCACACCCAAAATATTTACTTCCCTGCAAATAGATAAATTGACAGCATTAACAGCCAACAACATTGTCATCAGGGAGTAAACAACATGGTCATCAGGGATAATAACTGAGGATGAGGCTGTCATCAGGATGAAGACCACTCCACTGGCGCACAAAGAAAGTAGACATCCAGGAAAACGCAGGATCTGAAATGTAGAGCACTCTCAGGATCTTCCCAGGATTCCAATGATTGGAACACTAACCTTATTAGTTCCAACATGCTGACTTGACAGAGTCCAGGCGGTCAACTACCCAGGCTCCTGCAGGGGATGGGTTGGGTGTGGCTGGTTAAGGCAATCCCAACCCTTCTCAATCACACAGAGCCAAAGGTTGAAAGGCCAACCCGACCCCAGGCCTCGGAGACAGGATTAAATGTACTCCATTGAATTTAAGCTGCCTGGCTTCCAGATTGAGATTCCTGATACATGGCAGCTAGTTCTCAAACATGGCTGGGAACATCTCCATCACGTCACTGGAGACACCAGGCGTGACTGTACTCATCATCGGTTCTTCTTCATCCTCACCTGACAGGACAGGCCATGCAACAGAAACTCAACTGTGCGGAGGCGAGCTTCCACCAGAGACCGTGCTCTCTCTGTTACAAGAACCGTCTTGTGCACTGCCATTACCTCAATTAAGACACCTCACAACTCTTAAAATTGGGCTTTAACATCCTGCACCACAGAGCCAAGGCTATGAGATGGATCATGTTCATCACCAGCAGCCATCATCCACCGGTGTGCACCACATCGACAGGGCGGCAAAAATCTCAGAGGCAGTTATGCCACCAAGTACCAGGCCCCACCCCAAATCAGTCCACCCGCCACAAATCACCAGGGATTAAAGTGTATTGTCTCCAATCAAAAATGCTGACACCAACAAATATCAGTACATGGTAAAAGTCATGTAAACTGAAAAAATACATAAAAGAGATGCGCACAAGGATAAAAATAACGCTTGAAAAATTGGAGCCGGAGCTCGTGAAAACACAACCCGTCCTGCCCTCTCATCACGTGGTCCCCCATTGTCGAGATGTATATCTCTCTGCATTATGAATAAACACTTTGGGCAGGATTTTCCACAGAGACAGCTCGCTATTGGCCGCTGGAGAGACCATCTGGCCCCGTCGATGTCTATGGCGTTTTACAAGGCTTGCCCAACCTGCCACCGGGGAACCTGCTGTGGGGAGGTGGGGGCGGATGATGGGTGGGGGGGGGGTGCATTTAGCAAGACCGGAAGATGTGGAAGGGCTGGAAACTGGAAAGAGATGGACAATCACTCCCTTAATTTTAAGCCATACAGGCCTCCAGACCTCTTTGTGAGATACAGAGCAAGCCCGTACACATATTTATCAATGAATGACCATTTGGAGGATGATATTAAGGTCAATCATTAATAGGCCAATGCATTTGTTCAGCTAATTTTCCTATTCTGACATCTTGAACTGAATTATTAAAAACATTTATAAATAATCACAAAATCCATAAATCAAATAGGTCTGTGTGTTCTTACGGGCAGCACGGTAGCACAGTGCTTAGCACTGTGGCTTCACAGTGCTAGGGTCCCAGGTTTGATTCCCGGCTGGGTCACTGTCTGTGCAGAGTCTGCACGTTCTCCCCGTGTCTGCGTGGGTTTACTCCGGGTGCTCCGGTTTCCTCCCACAGTCCAAAGACGTGCCGGTTAGGTGGATTGGCCATGATAAATTGCCCTTAGTGTGCAGAAAGGTTAGGAGGGGTTATTGGGTTACGGGGATAGGGTGGAAGTGAGGGCTTAAGTGGGTCGGTGCAGACTCGATGGGCTGAATGACCTCCTTCTGCACTGTATGTTCTATGTTCTACGTACCAGAAACAGGAAATTAAAAAAATATAGAGGCACAAAACATTGCAACACCAAAGTGGTTGTGTTGTTCAGTTGCTTATGCCAGCTAGGTGTCAGTATCAACTGTGATACATTTTGGTCACCCTCAGATTGGGCCTTTATTCAGTATTGGGGGTGGAAATGTGACAACAGGCATTAAGAGGAAGTTACTTCCTTATGTGGTTTTATATACCGGTGCAGACTGACCGACGACGTGCTACACAACCCAATGAGATGACCAAGATATCAACTGTTACAAAAAATTCAAAAGAAACAAAACAGGGGGCACAAGAAAATAATAAGTGGGACGTCTTGGCCATTCAGCCCTTGCACCTGCTCCGCGATACAGTAGGATCATGGCTGATCTGATGTTGACCATAACTTCACTTTATTACCTGCCCCTTGTAACCCTTAACTCCATTGTTGATCAATAATCTAAGTTAGCTGTGAATTAATTCAATGACCCAGCTTTCACTGTTTTATGGGGGAGGCAGTGGCATAATGGTATTGTCACAAAGATCCAATGTAATGCTCTAGTGACACGAGGTTGAATCCCACCACGGCAGATGACGATCGAGAAACCATTGTCAATTGTTGTAAAAACTCTTCTGGTTCACTGCTGACGGCACCAGCTTTCCTGTCAATGTGGCTCATGTGAAAGGGAAGTTAGAATCAACCTTTGAGCTTTTAATTTCTCTTTCCTATTCTGTTCCTACCTCAAAAGACAAAAATGTCCTTTAGGGAAGGAAATATGCCATCTTCACGTGCCATTCATGTGACTGCAAATCCACAGCAATGTGGTTGGCTCTATTTTTAAAAGTATTTTTATTCCAAATTTTCAACATTTTTACAATTTACAACAAACAAAAAACCCACGAAACGCATTAAACACCCCAACCCCCATACTTCCTCCCACATTCCCTCCCTCCCTCCGCCTCTCCCTCAGCAGTCCAACAGTAACCAACTCTCCAAAATGAATAATAAACAAACCCTAACTATTGTAGAACCCATCACTCCCCCCCCTCCTCCTCCCCACCCCCTCCCACCCATTTAGAGCAAATTTCACTTTCTCCAGGGCCAAAAACTTCAGCAGGTCCCCTCCGCCCCAACAAGACCAGCCTACGAGCAATCAGCGAGGTGAAGGCCATGACATCTGCCCAGCACCCATCTGCAACTCCAACCGGTCCAAAACCCTGAATATGGCTTCCAGAGCACCAGGCTCCACCTCCCCAAGTAAAACCACCGAAATGGTGCCGAAAACCATCCTCCAAAACCTTTCCAGCTTCGGGCAGTACCAAAGCCTTTGTACATGGTTCGCGGGCCCCTCCCACATTGCCCACAGACATCTTCAACCCTTTCAGACTGCCAGTTCATCCTTGATTCTGGCAGGTGTGCTCTGTACACCACCTTCAGCTTTATCAGCCCCAGCCTCGCACACACAGTTGAGGCATTCACCCTCCGCAGCACACACAACAATCCATGCTCCAGTGCCACCCCCAGCTCTTCCTCTCACTTCACCTTAACTCCTTGATGCACTATCAATTACGATGAGACGAGCGTAGAATGTAATCAAGGCTTTATTATACAGAGATGTGTGGCCTCTTTCAGCAGCTTACAAAATGGCTGCTGTTCGGAGAGCACACACATTTATACTCCGGCTACTGGGTGGAGCCAGCAAGCAGGGATCTACCCCCGTACCTGTAGTACAGGGGCCTTACTGTAATACCCATATATACAATATAATACAACAGTGGTGACGACCACATTCAGCCCCTGTTAAAAATGAGTCCAGCGGGGGTGGTGGAAAACTATTTACATACAGATTGGTTTAAAAATTCCAGAGAAGGTTACAAATTTAGACGATCGGGCGCCTTGATCTGTGGTTGAGAGCGCCGCAGTGCTGGTGGCGACTCAGGCATCGGCTTGGTCTTCGGTGACTCCGGGAGCGTGTCGAAATCCTCTTCATCCCCGGGTGGGAGCAAGGGGAGGACGGATTGTCCTGGAGCGGGGGTGCGGTGGGGTGTGCCGGGGGAGGGGAGGGTGGCGCCGGGGCAGGGGGGGGGCAGGGTTGTGTGGGGACCCAGCTGGTGCCAGGTCCTAGAGGGAGACTGTGTCTTGGTGGCCGTCGGGGTACGCTACGTAGGCGTGCTGCGGGTTCGCACGGAGTAGCTGTACTCTCTCAACCAATGGGTCCGCCTTGTGCAGCCGCACGTGCTTACGGAGGAGAACGGGTCCTGGAACTGCCAGCCACGTTGGGAGCAAAACCCAACTTCCTGGACTTCCTGGGGAAGGCAAAGAGACGTTCATGGGGGATTTTGTTAGTCGGCGTGCACAGGAGCGACCAAATGGAGTGAAGTGCGTCAGGGAGGGCTTCCTGCCAGCGGGAGGCCGGGAGATTTCTGGACTGTAGGGCCAGCTGGACGGCCCTCCAGACCGTCCCATTTTCCCGCTCCACCTGCCCGTTTTCCCGGGGGTTGTAGCTGGTCGTCCTGCTCGAGGCAATGCCCCTGTTGAGCAGGTACTGGCGCAGCTCATCGCTCATAAATGAGGATCCCCGGTCGCTGTGGATGTAGGTGCGGAAACCGAACAAGGCGAAGGTGGTGTTGAGGGCTTTGATGACGGTGGCAGATGTCATATCGGGGCATGGGACAGTGAAGGGGAATCGGAATACTCGTCGACCACATTAAGAAAGTACGTGTTGCGGTTGGTGGAGGGGAGGGGCCCTTTGAAGTCCACGCTGAGGCATTCAAAGGGGCAGGAGGCATTCACCAGGCACGCACGGTCTGGCCGGTAGAAGTGCGGTTTACACTCCGTGCAGACCTGGCAGTCTCTGGTGATAGCCCTGACTTCCTCGATGGAGTAAGGCAGGTAAAAGCGGGTGACTCCCGGGTGACAGAGATCGTCGTGCAGGGTCCGGAGTCGGTCCACTTGTGCACTCGCACATGTACCTCGGGACAGGGCATCGGGGGGCTAGTTGAGCTTACCGGGTCGATACAAAATCTCGTAATTGTAGGTGGAGAACTCGATCCTCCACCTCAATATTTATCATTTTTGATCTTACCCCGCTGAGTGTTGTTAAACATGAAGGCAACCGACCATTGGTCAGTGAGGAGAATGAATCTCCTGCCGGCCAGGTAATGCCTCCAATGTCGCACAGCTTCAACGATCGCTTGGACCTCCTTTTCGACAGAGGAGTGCCGAATTTCGGAGGCATGGAGGGTGCGGGAAAAGAATGCCACGGGCCTGCCTGCCTGGTTGAGGGCGGCGGCCAGAGCATAGGTAGGCACGTCCTGGATGAGGGGAAAAACGTTGGAGCTCAGCCGCGTGTACAGATCTGGAGCTTCTGCGCTTCTGAGATTGGGTCTGGCGCACACCCAATGTATGCTTCAAAGCAAGCTAGCCAATGTTGGAAGTCCTTTTTGGCGTTGTCTGCTTGAGGATGCAGCTGCAGGCGATCTGCCTTGATGCAGAGGTCCACTTCTGAAAAATCTCTGTCTAATAAATTGATGCACTATCAATTACGACGAGACAAGAGTAGAATGTAATCGAGGCTTTATTACACAGAGATGTTTTCGCCTCCTACAGCAGCTTACGAAATGGCTGCGGTTCGGAGAGCACACACATTTATACTCAGCAGGTAGGGATCTTCCCCCGTACCTGTAGTACAGGGGCCTTACCGTAATACCCATATATACAATATAATACAACAGTGGTGACTACCACACTCCTTCCATGGACACCGGGGCCGGGATTCTCCGAAATCCCGGCCAAGTGTTGACGCCGGCCTCAAAACAGGCGCGAGCGACGCTGGCGTCAACGGGCCTCCATGCCCAGTCATTCTCCCCTTCCTTGGGGGCTAGAACGGCGCCGGATTGTTGTGCGCTGCTCCGGTGCCGAAAGTCGGCCCTATAAGGCTGGCACGGGTCCACACATGTGCATCACGGCCGTCTTCGCACCGGTCCCCGGGCAACATGGCGGAGCCCTACAGGGGCCCGGCGCGGAGGAACATAGGCCACCGCCGGAATTAGCGCGCCCGCCAATCGTTGGCCCCAGATTGCAGGCCTTGCCACCGTGCAGGCCGACCCCGGAGTCGGCTCCGCCCACCCCCCCACCAGGACAGCACCCGCAGCCAGAACGCTGAGGTCCCGCTGGATAGGGCCATGTGCGAACGACGCCGGCGGGACTTGGCCCATCGAGTGCAGAGAATTGCCGCGGGGGCTGCTTTCCACCGCCCCCGACCAGCGCCGCAGCGACCGCACTGGTGCGATTGCCGCCGATTCTCCGGTCGCCGGAGAATCGGCGGCCCGGCGTTGGAGCGGCGTGGCGGGATTCGCACGTCCCCGTCCCCCCTGCCGATTCTCCGACCCGGCGTGGGCTTGGAGAATCCCGCCCCTTAGCCTCTTGCAAAATTCTCCCTTAAATCGCCGAGGTGACCCCCCCCTCTCCAAATCCCCTCCCCCCCCCCTTTGCTGACAGCACCGCCTCCAACAGCGAGGAGGTGGGCGATATCGGGAAGGTCAGGAAGACCCTCTTGCAAAGTCCTGCACCTGCATGTACCCCAAACTCTCACCGCGCGCCAACCCAAACTTCTCATCCAACTCCTCAAAGCTCGTAAACCGCCCTCTAAAAAACTGTCTCCTTCATCTCCCTCATCCCCTTGTCTTCCCATTCCCAGAACCTTTCATCCATCCTCACCGGCTCAAACCCGTGATTTCCGCTGATTGGCATCCCCCCCGACCCTGCTTCAAATCTAACATGCTGCCAAAACTGCCTTTGGATTTTCAGCGGGCTGCCACCACAGGACACACTGAATACTTCCCTGGGGCCATTGGGAGCAGAGCTGTTGCCAGCGCCCAGAAACCTGACCTCCTACATGAGACCTCCTCGGTCTTCACCCTCAAAGCCCCCACCTCCCTATTCTATCCCTGAACCTTCTCTGCATTTGCAACCCAATAATAATACATCAAATTCGGGAGGCCTAAATTCCCCCTCCCCCCGCTTGTAGTGCCCTCTGCAATATCACCTTCCTATCCTCGCCACCAATGAGGGGATTAGCCTATCTACCCCCTTGAAAAATGCCTTAGGCAAAAAGACCGGCAGGCACTGAAACAAAAGCAGGAATCACGGCAAAATATTAATCTTTACGGCTTCTGGGTGGATCCCTTCTCCAGTAACACGTCCATCCAATGCGGAGCGTGATCTGAGATCACAATTGCCGAATACTCTGCCCCCTTAACTCTTAACTCAGCGCATTCCCCACCACAAAAAAGTCAATCCTTGAGAACACCCAGTGCACCTGGGAATAAAAAATACTCCCAGTCCCTCGGGTGTAAAACTCTCCACTGCCTCCATCTCCCTCATGAGCCTGGCCAACACCTTTGCCCTTCCTGACCTATCAACCCTCGGCTCCAGCACTGTGTTCAAATCCCCCCAATACCAACTCATAGGTATCCAGATTCAAAATGGCAGCCAATCTTCTCTTCAGGAACCCAGTGTCATCCCAATTGGGGGCATATATGCTAGCCAACACCACCAACCTCCCGTCCAGTGCACCCATTACGATCACATACCTGTCCCCCTGATCTGCCACCAGCTTTTTCCCTGGAACCTCACCCGCTTACCCACCAAATTGCCATCCCTCGAGGCCTACTATCAAACCCCAAATGAAATACCTGGCTCACCCAACCCTTCCTCAGCTTCATCTGGTCCTTCACTCTCAGATGGGTCTCTTGTAGCATCACCCCATCAGCTTTTAAACTCAAATGCGCAAACACTCTCGCTCTCTTCACCGGTCCCTCTAACCCCCTCAAGTTCCACACCATCATTCTGACCGGGGGACTCTCACCCCGCCCTCCGACCGCCCTATCCACCATCACCATTACCCCAGGCCCGCCAATGCGGCTGGACCCGCCGCATCCTTTTGTTACCGTCGACCCCCTCCCCCCTTCCGGAATCCCCCCATCCACTTCCTCTTGCAACACATCACCCAGTATCAATCCGCTCCCCCACCAGTCACACCACCCAGGTCCATCGAAACTCTTCGACCAGGCTCCAACGACCACGGTCCCTTGCCCCACCACTCCCTCCTTCACTTTTGAGGATACCCTCCACCATGCTAAATGGAATAGTGTTCAAACAGACCTAGCAACTCAAGACTGGCCATCCATGAGGTGCTGTGGACCTTCAGAAGCAGCTGAATTGTATTCAACCACAATCTGCAACCTCATGGCCCGGCATATCCCCCACTCTACCATTACCACCAAGCAAGGGGATCAACCCTGGTTCAATGGAGAGTTTGGGAAGGCATGTCAGGAGCAACACCAGGCATACCAAAAAATGAGGTGATAACATGGTGCACCTTCAACAAGGACGGCATACATGCCCAAAGCATAAGAAGCGAGCGATAGACAGAGTTTAGCAATTCCATAACCAACGGATTAAATCCAAGCTCTGCAGACCTGCCACATCCAGCCGTGAATGGCGATGGACAATTAAGCAACTCACTGGAGGAGGCAGCTCCAAAAATATCCCCATCCTCAATGATGGAGGAGCCCAGCACATCTGTGCAAAAGACAAGGCTGAAACATTCACAACAATCTTCAGCCAGAAGTGCCAAGCGGATGATCCATCTTGGCCTCCTCCAGGGGTCCACCACATCACAGATGCCAGTCTTCAGCCAATCAGATTCACCCCATGTGACATCAAGAAATGGCTGACGGCATTGGATACTGCAAAGGCTATGGGCCATGACAATATTCTGGCAATAGCATCGAAGACTTGTGCTCCAGAACTTGCCGCACCCCTAGCCAAGCTGTTCTAGTACAGCTACTGAACTGATACCTACCCGGCAATGTGGAAAGTTGTCTCGGTATGTACTTGTGGTGGTATGTATTAGGGGTAATACGGTACACCATGATGCCGAGGAGCTATTGGAGGACAGATGCTGGGTCCTGATTGGATCTGCCGCCTACTGGGCTCCACCCAGATAGGCGGGGTATAAGAACCTGGTTTCTCCCAGCAGCTGCATTCTGTAACTGAGCTGCTGGGGAACAAGTCTGCTCAATAAAGCCTCGATTGAAGTTCTCTACGTCTCGCCTCTTGTGTGATCGATGGTGCTACAATTTATTGAGCAGACTTAAAAAAGGAATATGCAGCTCCGGATTGTCCGGGAGTGCCTGCGAGTCGGCCCCCAAGCAGCTAACGCAACATCGGCGTTTAAGCACTGGCTGGCGTGCTTTGAGGGATACCTCCGAACGGCCCCCGACAGATGAACAGAAGACCAGAAGATGCAGGTCCTGCATTCCAGGGTGAGCCCCGAAATCTACTCACTCATCGAGGACGCGGAAGATTTCCCAGCGGCAATCACCTTGCTGAAAGAGACCTACATTCGGCCCATCAGTCAGGTCAATGCACACTATCAGCTCGCGACGAGACGACAAATCCCCGGGGAATCACTAGACGAATTCTACAATGCTCTAACGATCCTGGGAAGAAACTGCAACTGCCCAGCGGTAATGGCGAATGAACACACGGAGCTCCTGATCAGAGACGCGTATGTAGCAGGTTTGGCATCATTGCAAAATCGCCAGAGACTTTTAGAGAAAGACTCTCTCGGACTCACAGAGGCACGGGCCCTTGCAGCCTCCCTTAACGTGGCCTCCCAAAATGCCTGCGCCTATGCCCCCAACCGCACTACAACCCCTTGGGCTCCATGGACCCCCGCCGCGATTGACCCCCCGGCATGCGCGGCCAGAATCCCAGACCACCCGGGGGGAACCCCGCTGCTATTTTTGCGGGCAGCTGAAACACCCCCGCCAGCGCTGCCCGGCCCGCTCAGCCACCTGTAAAAGCTGCGGCAAAAAGGGGCACTACGCAGCGGTGTGCCAGTCCCGTGGGGTCGCCGCTATCTCTGGGGAAGAAACGGGACCACGGTCTCAACCCCCCCAGCGACCCATGTGCGGCCAACGGGCGCCGCCATTTTGGACCACGGACATCACGAGGGGGGACGGGCGCTGCCATCTTCCTACCCGCGGGCTGCGTGCGATCCATGGGAGCGGCCATTTTGTCCACCCCCGGCCGCGTGCGACCCATGGGAGCGGCCATTTTGTCCACCCCCGACCGCGTGCGATCCATGGATGCCGCCATTTTGGCTGACAGGCAAGGACCCCAGCGTGGACGGCTCCATGCTGCCTGAAGACAACGACCAGATGCACCAACCACGTTTGGCATCGGTGACCCTGGACCAGTCGTGGCCCCGGACGCTCCAGACAACAACGACAAAGGTGCTGGTGAACGGGCACGAGACGCCGTGTTTGATCGACTCGGGGAGCACGGAGAGTTTTATTCATCCGGACACGGTAAGATGCTGTTCCCTTGTAATTCATCCAAGCACCCAAAAAATTTTCCTGGCGGCGGGGTCCCACTCCGTTGAAATCAAAGGGTTCTGCATCGCAAACCTAACAGTGCAGGGGGGAGAGTTCAAAAATTACCGGCTGTACGTCCTTCCCCACCTCTGCGCTCCCACCCTCCTGGGGTTGGATTTCCAATGCAACCTCCAGAGCTTAACATTCAAATTTGGCGGCCCTATACCCCCACTGACTACCTGCGGCCTCGCGACCCTCAAGGTTGAACCGCCTTCCTTGTTTGCGAACCTCACCCCGGATTGCAAGCCCGTCGCCACTAGGAGCAGACGATACAGCACCCAGGACCGGACTTTTATCAGGTCCGAAGTCTAACGGCTGCTGAAGGAAGGCATAATTCAGGCCAGCAATAGTCCCTGGAGAGCCCAGGTGGTAGTTGCGAAGACCGTGGAGAAGCAGAGGATGGTCGTAGACTACAGTCAGACCATCAACAGGTATACGCAGCTAGATGCATACCCTCTTCCCCGCATATCCAACATGGTCAACCGGATTGCACAGTACAAGGTCTTCTCCACCGTGGACCTTAAGTCCGCCTACCACCAGCTCCCCATTCACCCCGGTGACCGCAGGTACACTGCCTTCGAAGCAGACGGGCGGCTATACCACTTTTTAAGGGTTCCATTCGGTGTCACGAACAGAGTCTCGGTCTTCCAACGGGAGATGGACCGAATGGTTGACCAGCACGGTTTACGGGCCACGTTCCCGTACCTCGACAACGTCACCATCTGCGGCCACGACCAGCAGGACCACGACGCCAACCTCCAAAAATTCCTCCAGACCGCTAACGCCCTGAACTTCACATACAACGAGGAAAAATGCGTGTTTAGCACCGACCGCCTAGCCATCTTGGGCTACGTAGTGTGTAATGGAGTGATAGGCCCTGACCCTGAACGCATGTGCCCCCTCATGGAGTTCCCTCTCCCCCACTGTGCCAAGGCCCTGAAACGCTGCCTGGGCTTCTTTTCTTATCTTTTGAGCCACATCAAAGCGGATATCACAAAGGCCACGATGTGCGCCATCGGCGAGTCCCTCCCCTTCCAAGTCGAGAGCGACGCATCCGACGTAGCTCTGGCGGCCACTCTCAACCAAGCGGGCAGACCCATGGCCTTTTTCTCCCGGTCCCTCTACGCTTCCGAAATTCGCCACTCCTCAGTAGAAAAGGAGGCCCAGGCCATAGTGGAAGCTGTGCGACATTGGAGGCATTACCTGGCCGGTAGGAGATTCACTCTCCTCACTGACCAACGGTCGGTAGCCTTCATGTTTGATAATACACAGCGGGGCAAGATAAAAAATGACAAGATCCCGCGGTGGAGGATCGAACTCTCCACCTACAACTATGAGATCTTGTACCGTCCCGGAAAGCTGAACGAGCTGTCCGATGCCCTATTCCGCGGCACATGTGCCAACGCACAAGTGGACCGTCTCCAAGCCCTCCACGAGGACCTCTGCCACCCAGGGGTCACTCGTTTCTACCACTTCATAAAGTCCCGCAACCTCCCGTACTCCGTCGAGGAGGTCAGAACAGCCACCAGGAACTGTCAAATCTGCGCAGAATGCAAGCCGCATTTTTTCAGGCCAGATAGAGCGCACCTGATAAAGGCTTTCCGTCCCTTTGAACGCCTCAGTTTGGATTTCAAAGGCCCCCTCCCCTCCACCGATTGCAACACGTACTTTCTTAACGTCGTTGACAAATACTCCCGTTTCCCCTTCGCCATCCCCTGCCCCGACATGACTGCGGCCACGGTCATTAAAGCCCTCTGCACCATCTTTACCCTGTTCAGTTTCCCCGCCTATATCCATAGCGATAGGGGGTCCTCCTTCATGGGTGACGAGCTGCGTCAATTCCTGCTCAGCAAGGGCATAGCCTCGAGCAGGATGACCAGCTACAACCCCCGGGGGAACGGGCAGGTAGAGAGGGAGAACGGAACGGTCTGGAAGACCGTCTTACTGGCCCTACGGTCTAGGAGTCTCCCAACTTCCCGCTGGCAGGAAGTCCTCCCGGATGCCCTTCACTCTATCCGGTCCCTGCTGTGCACCACCACTAACCAAACACCTCACGAGCGCCTCCTTGTCTTCCATGGGAAGTCCGCCTCTGGAATGTCACTTCCGACCTGGCTGGCAGCCCCGGGACCCATCCTGCTCCGGAAACATGTGCGGGCGCACAAATCAGACCCACTGGTGGAAAAGGTACATCTACTCCATGCAAACCCGCAGTACGCCTACGTGGCGTACCCAGACAGCCGACAGGACACGGACTCTCTGCGGGACCTGGCGCCCGCTGGAGCTCCCCACACCACCCCAACACCAATCACCACCCCCTCACTCCTGCCGGTGCACCCCACAGCCACCCCCTTCCCGGGGGGATCGGTCTTCCTCCCAGGCCCGTCCAGGAGTAAGGAAACAGGGATGGACAGCGCTATGCTCCCAGAGTCGACCGGACCCGAGCCAGCACCACCACCATCACCCAGGCTGAGACGATTGGAAAGGGCGACCAGGGCACCATCTCGACTCATCGAATCGGCTTAAGATGTAAATAATTCAGTGGCCCAGTAAAGCGGCATTGTTGTAAATAGTTAATGCTGCGAATCGGGTTAAGGTGTAAATAATTCAGTGGCCCAGTAAGAGCGGCATGGTTGTATATAGTTAAATGGTTAAGGCACCGACCCTGTAAACCCCTACCACCATACCACCCACCACCCCGCCGCGTTCTTTTTTTTAACAAGGGGTGAATGTGGTGGTATGTATTAGAGGTAATACGGTACACCATGATGCCGAGGAGCTATTGGAGGACAGATGCTGGGTCCTGATTGGATCTGCTGCCTACTGGGCTCCACCCAGATAGGCGGGGTATAAGAACCCGGTTTCTCCCATCAGCTGCATTCTGTAACTGAGCTTCTGGGGAACAAGTCTGCTCAATAAAGCCTCGATTGAAGTTCTCCACGTCTCGCCTCATGTGTGATCGATGGTGCTACACTACAGTACTGTACACAAAAAACAGGACAAATCCAACCTGATAAATCACTGCCTGGTCAGCCTACTCTCAATCATCAGCAGAGAGATGGAAGGGGTCACTAACAGTGGTTTCAAGCAACACTTGTTTAGCAATAACCTGCTCACTGACACTCTGTTAGGATTACATATAGATACAAAGAATGTAGAAGCAGGAGGAGGACTTTTGGCCCTTCGAGCCTGCTCCGCCATTCATCACGACCATGGCTGATCATCCAACTCAATAGCTTAATCCTGCTTTCTCCCCATAGCCTTTGATCCCATTCTCCCCAAGTGCTATATCCAGCCGCTTCTTGAATATATTCAAAGTTTTAGCATCAAATACTTCCTGTGGTAATGAATTCCACAGGTTCACCACTTTTTGGGTGAAGAAATGTCTCCTAATTTCTGTCTAAAATGGTTTCCCCTGAATCCTCAGACTGTGACCCCTGGTTCTGGACACATCCATCATTGGTAACATCTTCCCTGCATCTACCCTGTCTAGTCCTGTTAAAATTTTATAAGTCTCTATGAGATCCCCCCTCATTCTTCTGAACTCCAGCGAGAACAATCCCAAGATAGTCAATCTCTCCTCATATGACAGTCCCGCCATCCCTGGAATCAGTCTGGTAAACCTTCGCTGCACTCCCTCGAGAACAAGAACATCCTTCCTCAGGGAAGGAGACCAAAACTGCGCACAATACTCCAAGTGTGGCCTCACCAAGGCCCTGTACAATTGCAGCAACACATCCCTGCTTCTATACCGAAACCTCTTGCAATGAAGGCCAACATACCATTAGTCTTCTTTACCGCCTACTGCAGGGTCACCAGCTCCTGACCTCATTACAGTCTTGGTTCACATACGGACAAATGAGCTCAGTGCCAGAGGTGACATGAGAGTTACTGCCCTTGACATTATGGCAGTATTTTACCGAGTATGGCATTAAAGAGTCCCAGCAAAATTGGAGTTAATGGGAAGAAGGAAAACCTTTCATTGGTTGGAGCCATACCAAGCACAAAGGAAGATGGTTGTGGTTGTTGGAGGTCAATCATCTCAGCTCCAGGACATCACTGCAGGAGTTCCTCAGGGTCGTGTCCCAGGCCCACCCACCTTGAGCTGCTTCATCAATGATCTTCCTTGCATCACAAGGTTAAAATTGAAATGTTCGCTGATGACTGCACAATGTTCTGCACCATTTGCGATTCCTCAGACACTGAAGTAGTCCATGTGCAAATGCAGCAAGACATGGACAATGTCTTGTTATGCTCTAGGCGTAGCATAAGCGGCTTCCTTGTGGTGCACTTGACAAAGAAAGGTTCAGACGTGGAGATAACTTCAACACATTTATTAAACTATTTACACTTCTCCTACTCGGGTTTGCCACTACTGTTAATCCTACTATAGCTACTCAGACTGACTTATCAGTCTGCTACAATCCATGTGGTGGGTGTACTATTGAATCAACCCTGTGTCTCTACTCACTGACTGTCTCCACTGGAAAGAGGAAGATCATGTGTTGTGTCCTTTATATATGGGTTGGTGTAATGCCCTCCTGTGGTCATGTCACCTCTGTGTGTATTGTGAATGCCCATTGGTTGTGTCCTATCTAACTGTTCTATTGGTTGAGTATCTGTGTGTCATGTCTCTGGTGCTCCCTCTAGTGTCTAGCTAGTCTACATGCATTTACATTAACCCCTTGTGTCTTTACAGTGATGCATATCACCACAGACAATATCCAGGCTTGGGCTGACAAGTGGCAAGTTACATTCATGCCGCACAAGTGCCAGACAATTAACTTTTCCAACAGAGAGAATGTAACCATTATCCCTTGACAGTCAGTGGCATTACCGTCACTGAATCCTCCCGTATCAACATCCGGGGGGTTACCATTGATCAGAACCCGAACTGGACTAGCCATATAAATGCTATGGTCACAAAGAGGTGGCACGTGGTGCATTGGTTAGCACTGGGAGTACGGTGCTGAGGACCCGGGTTTGAATCCCGGCCCTGGGTCACTGTCCATGTGGAGTTTGCACATTCTCCCTGTGTCTCCATGGGTTTCACCCCCACAACACAAATTGCCCTTTAATTGGAAAAAAAAATAATTGGCTACCCTAAATTGAAAAAAAGAATACTCTGGTTACAAGTGCAGGTCAGAGGCCAGGAATCCTGTGGTGAGTAACTCACCTCCTAATTCCAAAGCCTGTCCACTATCTACAAGGCACAAGTCAGGAGTGTAATGAAATACTTTCCACTTGCCTGGATGAGTACAGGTCCAACAACACTCCAGTAGTTCAACACCACCCAGGACAAAGCAGCCTTGCTTGATTGGCATACCCTCCACAAACATTCACTCCCTCCACTACCAATGAACAGTAGCTTCTGTGTACACTCTACCAGGTGCACTGCAGGAACTCACCAAGTTTCCTTAGGCAGCATCTTCCAAACCATGACCGCCACCATCTAGAAGGACACCATTACCTGGTAGTGCCCCTCCAAGCCACTCACCAACCTGACTGGGAAATATATTGGCGTTCCTTCGCTGTCACTGGGGCTAACTCCTAGAACTCCCTCTTTAACAGCACTGTGGATGTACCTACACCAGATGGACTGTAGCGGTTCAATAAGGCAGCTCATAAACTCTTTCTCAAGGGCCATGATGGGTGGGCAATAAGTGCTGGCCTAGCCGGAGGTGCCATTATCCCGTAAATAAATTAAAAAAATTAAAGGACCCTCTGAGAGAGAAAATTCCTCCACCTGGAGGAAATAGGAGACCACTTATTTCAAAGCTAGTCCACCTAGTTCTGGGCATTTACAGCCTCATTTATATGTACGCGATATCATTTTGTTTCACCTTTTCAGCTACACAAATACCATTAGACAAATGTAATTTGTAGTTCTTTATAAACTAATCTCCCCTGTCAAGCCCCTCAGAATCTTTAAGATCAGGGGCGGAATTCTCCGGAAACGGCGCGATGTCCACCGACTGGCGCCCAAAACGGCGCAAATCAGACGGGCATCGCGTTGCCCCAAAGGTGCGGAATGCTCCGCATCTTTGGGGGCCGAGCCCCAACCTTAAGGGGCTAGGTCGGCGCCGGACGAATTTCCGTCCCTCCAGCTGGCGGAAAAGGCCTTTGGTGCCCCGCCAGCTGGCGCGGAAATGACATCTCCGGGCGGCGCATGCGCGGGAGCGTCAGCGGCCGCTGACAGCTTCCCATGCATGCGCAGTGGAGGGACTCTCTTCCACCTCCGCCTTGGTGGAGAATCCGGGCCGGAGAATCACGCGGGGGGGCCCGCCAACCGGCGCGGCGCGATTCCCGCCCCCGCCGAATCTCCGGTGCCGGAGACTTCGGCAACCGGCGGGGGCGGGATTCACGCCAGCCCCCGGCGATTCTCTGACCCGGCGGGGGGTTGGAGAATCTCGCCCCTGGTCTCAATCTTCTAAACTCCAATGGGCATAGGCCCAAGCTGTTCAACCCACTCTTCATAAAACATTTCTTCATTCCAGGGGCAGTATAGCAAAGAATCGTACGTATTTGAATGGCCACATTGAAAGACTGGGTCAGGAATAGGTCAAGCAGAATAAAATGTTCAAGAGCAAAGATAGGTTTTGTAAAATTAAAGTCCACCAAGAAAAAAGCAGCTGAGTGAACTCATCCGAGAAATAATTATTGCTTTCAGGCAGGAAGCGCTGTCGTGTGAGAGATCCTTACTGAGAGACTGGTGAGTATGTTGAACTCGTCACCGCATGGAGTGATTCAGACAAATACCATTGATGCATTTCAGAGGAAGCTGGATAAATAAGAAATGAATAGAAGGATATGATGATGGGGTTTGATGAAGTAAGAAAGGAGGATATCCGTGTGGATCACAAACACAGGCAAAGGCGCACTGGCTCAAATGGTCTGTTTATGTTTATATATCCTGTGTAATTCTATGTAATCCTGCTGTCTGATTGTATATCTATGTATTACAGTGACTAGTCAGAGGACTTCAGCCAGGAACAAAGGAGTGCTGTGCACATGCCTAAACATATTCAGAGTTCTGTTCCCTGAGCAGGTCATATTTAATACTACCAAAGTGTGGGTGGGAGCATTGCTTCACTTAGAATATAAACATTGGCCGGAATTCTCCAGTCGTTGGGATTTTCTTTTCCTGCTGGCAGCACATCCCTGTCTACGGATTAAGCAGTGGCGTGGGGTGGATTCGTTGGGAAAACCCATTGACAAGCGGCGGGAGCAGTGAATCCCGCCGCCAGCGAATGGTGCGCCGCTGAGAAGCAGGACACTGGGGAAGTGGAGAATCCCGCAAGTCAGTTTAGAAAATTCCTATTAGGCCTGAAGACCATAAAGAAATCAGCAAAAGGACTGAATTAATCCGCATTAAGTGCAAAGCCCAAGCAGTGTGGAACAAGGCGCTAAAGCTGCTCTCAATTTCTCATTGAGAGTGTTCAGATGCTAGATTGTTGATTCCTGGCATATACTGCCTTGGCACAAATATTAGTTTAGCAAGGAAGATGTAGGAAGGATGTTCCCAGGTGTCACAGTCTAAGCATATGGGGTAAACCTTTTAGGACTGAGGTGAGGAGAAATTTCTTCATGCAGAGAGTGGTTAACCTGTGGAATTCGCTGCCACAGGAAGCAGTTGAGCCCAAAATGTTGTATTTTTTCAAGAAGCAGTTAGATAAAACATTTAGGGTGATGAGGATCAAAGGATATGCGGGGAATGCGGGATCAGGCTGTTGAGTTGGGAGATCAGACATGGCCATAATGAATGCCGGAGCAGACTCAAAGGGCCGAATGGCCTCCACTTGCTCATATTTTTTATTGGTGCGATTCAATGGCCTCATTGCGCCCGACTTGGTGTCGGGACGAGGCCATTGAATCTCACGATAGGCCTTTCACAAGAATTGCGGCGCTCAAAACGTCTTGCGCGATTCAGTGGAATCTTGCGAGATGTCGCGATCTGGATCTTGCCCTCATTGGGCATGATCCAGATCAGCATGTTTAAATGAGCCGTACGGCTAATTTAAAGACTCGCTGTCCATGCTTGGGAAACCTTGCCAGGGCGCTGTTTAGTATTGGTCCATACGAACATGGACCAGGCGTAACAGCACCTAGGGGAGGGTCTCCCAGGCCATTGGAGAGCCCTGGGTGGTTGGGGACAGGGAAGAATGGCACCCTGGCACTCCTCCGGCACCTGAGCACCTTAGCACTGACATCTTTGCACCTTGGCAGTGTCACCAGGGCACACTGGCAGTGCCAAGGTACCTGGGTGCCAGCTTGGCACTGCCAAGGATCAGGCCTGGGGGGGCCTTTACAGATAGAGTTGGGGGCAGGGGGGGTGAGAGGGGGGGCAAGATCAGGGCAGCTGATCAAAATGGCATCTCGATCTGCGAGGAGCCTTCAGCTCACCAGCAGGAAATGTCTCTAAGTGTGGCCTCAGTGGAGAAAATCTCCCCAAGGCCAAAAAATGGCAAAGTGTCATTGAATAGTTGGATGTTTCTTGGTGCTGCAGTTGCCGAACAACACCCCGCTAACCGTGCCGTTCAGCGGACTTTAATTCATGTCCACTGAATCGCGCCCAATGTTTCTAACATTGGTGGACATATTGTAGCAGAGTTCATTAACTCCTTCCCTCGTTAGTTTGGGGGAGGTGTTGACATAGTGGTAACATCACCAGATTAGTAATCCAATGGTCCTGGCTAATGATCTGGGAGCACAGGTTCAAATCTCTCCACAGATCAATCTATAAATCTCAGCTATAGAAGCTAATCTCAATCATTGATTGTTGTAAAAACCCATCTGGTTCACCAGTGTTCCTTAGCAAAGGAAAACTACCATCATTACCTGGCCTATATGTGATTCCAGCTTCCTCTGAAATTAACCTGTAACTCCTGGAAACTCGAGGACGATTTAGAGGGCCAGGAACCCTAAGCGAATGTGGTCGCCTAATAGTGGCCTAATGTGGAACCATTAATATTGGGCCTTTAAACTCCAACCTATATACTTTCAACCACCTTATTTGGTATTTTCTAAGGAAAGCATTGAGGAAAGGAATAGGTTACCTTTTCAAAAGTGAATCTCTAGCCCCAACATGTGGTCAGATTTGAAAATACATGGATGTTTAAAAAACAAATCTTGTGCACCAAAATAAGGGAAGCCCTTAAAACAAGATGGGATTCATAATAAGGGATGGTAAAGAATTTTTTTAAATTGTGAAATCTGTTACTGAAAGTAACTATCAAAAAGGTAATTTTTAAACAGACCAGACATAATGGTTAAAGTGACTGCATATTCTGATCAATCATTGGCTGACTGACACGTTTGACTTTTAAGAATTGACATTATTTGACATATATTTTGAAGTCAATATTTCTAATCAAAGATAAGAGTTTTCCATGAAAATGCACACACTTAATCGTAACATAGCACAACTGCATGATACAAAATAGGCAATTGTGAAAAATCATATGGAAAAAATGAATAGTTAATCAACAGATGGATACATATTTTGGAATTTTGCATGGTTGCAAATAAGGATCGATATTCATTCAGAAATGTACCATAGGCTACTATATGTGAAATATAGTATAAATGAAGATAAACACTTTGGGGCTTATGGAACATTATTGACGCAATGAGCAAAAGTTTCAAGGATGGTGAGTGCTTAGCGTGACCCATATCTGCTAGCTTCCACAGGTCCACTGCCATTTCATGCTCAATTGAGCTCTGATTGGCGGTAGGCGGGACTTCCATCCGTCCTTGGAAGGAAGTCCCGCCTTGGAAAGCTGTCAACCAACTTGATCGAGACCGTACGGGTACATAGTTTCAGTGGCCACAAAATATATTGTAATGCTCTGCCTGGAACTGATTCCCAGAACCGCACTTGCGGTATGTCCTAGGGGTCCTGATGGCGGGAGGATAGGGGATGCCATGGTTGGGGTGGAGGGGTGGGGGTGTCGGCAGAGGGCGATCTTAGCATCAGGGTGTAGGCCAGTTGGGGAAAGTGGGCTGGAGCTCCCAGATCCCGTAAGGGAAGGTGCTCCTCTCTCTCCCATCGCCCCCACCCCCATTCCCGCACAAGATGCAATTTCATCCATTACTCGGTTTCTCACCCTGCCCTGACTCGCCCCCACCAGCCTATAAATTGAGGCCGGGCATGAATGCCTGAAATTCTGTCGGAGGCTGTGCGGAGTCTGCACGTTCTCCCTGTGTTTGCGTGAGTTTCCTCCGGGTGCTCTGGTTTCCTCCCACAGTCCAAAGATGTGCAGGTTAGGTGGATTGGCCATTTTAAATTGCCCTTAGTGTCCAAAATTGCCCTTAGTATTGGGTGGGGTTACTGGGTTATGGGGGATTGGGTGGAGGTGTGGGCTTGGGTAGGGTGCTCTTTCTGAGGGCCGGTGCAGACTCGATGGGCTGAATGGCCTCCTTCTGCACTGTAAATTCTATGATTCTATGATTCTACTCCTTGCCCCTTGTGGCATACCATATGCTGTGTTGTGAACCCCTGAAAGATTGTTACATGGTGCAAGGTCAGCTCATCTGGCACAGAGGCAGGCAATGCTCCGAATCCCAGTCAACTGCAATATCACCCCCAGTGTCTCTCATCCAGTGACTGTCTCGTGAAATGGAAGCAGTACACATTTTAGTCAGTAAATCCTTATGCATTCATATCAGACTGTGGTATAACTAGCAGGAGAACATCACTGGCCATTGTCAACTACCTAACCAATTATTCCCTATCTTGTCAGATCGGCACACAATTTATATTGATGAAAAACCAGCCAAGCTTTCAGGAATGTGTGTCAATTTGCTGAAATCTCTTTAAGGCCCAAGAAAATGAAGAGGCAGAGGCCAGGGTGAGAGTTGAATTTCCTGGGCAAAAACTTTAAAGAGGCATTTTCACAGACTTCATTAGCGAACATAAAATGTATTTGTTAATAAGAATTGTACAACAGCCAAATGGCTGTAGTTAGCTCCCAAAATGTCTCTGTCTCGGAGTCTCTCTTACTATCGGGTGATTCCACACTCTTGAGTCCTGATTGGTCACCTAGACCAAGTGACCCTTACTCTGCTGTGTTGCCCTTAAAGGGACAATCACCACAAAAACCAGGAATGCAATTAGTAAGTCGGATTCTCCAATTTCAGCTTGATTGAAATTCTCCTCTTGGGTTTTGCAACTCCGAGTTGTGCAGCTGGAATGTGAACTCCTGCGTGATGTGACCAGAAGTCTACTATTTAAGGGGCCAATGCAGAAATGGAATTTGGAGGAGCCAGTATGTATTCAGCATTGAGACAGGATGAGCAAGGCCAATGCTTGGCTTTAATGATGCATCGTAGGAACTACAGCTAGACATTCTACAGAGAAGGAAGAACCATAATTTTCCCAATTAAGAGGAGGAAGAAACATGCAGCTGTCACTTAAAAGGAATGTTTGGAAATGGCTGAGGAGAGAAGCAGGGATTTGTGCCATGTTCTTGCTTGCAATGCAGGAAGAAGGTTAATGATCTGACCAGGTCAGGAAAAGTGAGTACGTTACCGACCCTGTGATGGAATCCTAAACCCATTTCCCTCCTCATGCCCTCCCCCAACCCATGACATGTCCTAATGATCAATGCACTCCAGCAAGTGGATTACTCATTATGTAGCCAAATGAACCTCCAACCTCCAAAGCCAAAAGAAGGCCTACTGAAGGTGGCTTGTAGCCATGCTGAAATTTCCACCTTTTTCACTTGGACTGCACAGTGGCACTGCTGACTCACAGCTCCAGCGGCCAGGGTTCAATTCCGGCCTCTGCGTGCAGTTTGCACTTTCTCCCCGCGTTTGCGTGGGTTTCCTCCAGGTGCTCCAGTTTTCTCCCACAGTCCAAAGATGTGCACATTAGATGGATTGGACATGCTGAATAACCACTGAGTTTCTAGATCTAGGCGACTTAAAACTGATGAAGCTTTGGAGGAATATCAGGAAAGTAGGACAAATCTCAAACGCGCAATAAAGAGGGCTAAAAGGGGTCATGAAATATCTTTTGCTAACAGGGTTAAGGAAAATCCCAAAGCCTTTTATTCATGTATAAGGAGCAAGAGGGTAACTAGAGAAAGGATTGGCCCACTCAAAGACAAAAGAGGGAATTTATGCGTGGAGTCAGAGGAAATGGGTGAGATTCTTAATGAGTACTTTGCATCGGTATTCACCAAGGAGAGGGACATGATGGATATTGAGGCGAAGGATGGATGTTTAAATACTCTAAGTCAAGTCGGCATAAGGAAGGGGGAAGTTTTGGGTATTCTAAAAGGCATTAAGGTGGACAAGTCCCCAGGTCCGGATGGGATCTATCCCAGGTTACTGAGGGGAGCGAGGGACGAAATAGCTGGGGCCTTAACAGATATCTTTGCAGCATCCTTGAGCACGGGTGAGGTGCCGGAGGACTGGAGAATTGCTAATGTTGTCCCTTTGTTTAAGAAGGGTAGCAGGGGTAATCCAGGGAATTATAGACCTGTGAGCTTGACGTCAGTGGTAGGCAAACTGTTGGAGAAGATACTGAGGGATAGGATCTATTCACATTTGGAAGAAAATAGACTTATCAGTGATAGGCAGCATGGTTTTGTGCAGGGAAGGTCATGTCTTACAAACCTAATAGAATTCTTTGAGGAAGTGACAAAGTTAATTGATGAGGGAAGGGCTGTAGATGTCATATACATGGACTTCAGTAAGGCGTTTGATAAAGTTTCCCATGGCAGGTTGATGGAAAAAGTGAAGTCATATGGGGTTCAGGGTGTACTAGCTAGATGGATAAAGAACTGGCTGGGCAACAGGAGACAGAGAGTAGTGATGGAAGGGCGTGTCTCAAAATGGAGGAAGGTGACTAGTGGCGTTCCACAGGGATCCGTACTCGGACCACTGTTGTTTGTGATATACATAAATGATCTGGATGAAGGTATAGGTGGTCTGATTTGCAAGTTTGCAGATGATACTAAGATTGGTGGAGTTGCAGATAACGAGGAGGACTGTCAGAGAATACAGCAAAATATAGATAGATTGGAGAGTTGGGCAGAGAAATGGCAGATGGAGCTCAATCCAGGCAAATGTGAGGTGATGCATTTTGGAAGATCTGATTCAAGAGCGGACTATACGGTCAATGGAAGAGTCCTGGGGGAAATTGATGTACAGAGAGATCTGGGAGTTCAGGTCCATTGTACCCTGAAGGTGGCAACGCAGGTCGATAGAGTGGTCAAGAAGGCATACAGCATGCTTGCCTTCATTGGACGGGGTATTGAGTACAAGAGTCGGCAGGTCATGTTACAGTTGTATAGGACTTTGGTTAGGCCACATTTGGAATACTGCGTGCAGTTCTGGTCGCCACATTACCAGAAGGATGTGGATGCTTTAGAGAGGGTGCAGAGGAGGTTCACCAGGATGTTGCCTGGTATGGAGGGTGCTAGCTATGAAGAAAGGTTGAGTAGATTAGGATTGTTTTCGTTGGAAAGACGGAGGTTGAGGGGGGACCTGATTGAGGTCTACAAAATTATGAGAGGTATGGACAGGGTGGATAGCAACAAGCTTTTTCCAAGAGTGGGGGTGTCAATTACAAGGGGGGTCATGATTTCAAGGTGAGAGGGGGAAAGTTTAAGGGAGATGTGCGTGGAAAGTTTTTTACGCAGAGGGTGGTGGGTGCCTGGAACGCTTTGCCAGCGGAGGTGGTAGAGGCGGGCACGATAGCACCAGTTAAGATGCATCTAGACAGATATATGAACGGACGGGGAACAGAGGGAAGTAGATCCTTGGAAAATAGAGGACAGGTTTAGATAAAGGATCTGGATCGGCGCAGGCTGGGAGGGCCGAAGGGCCTGTTCCTGTGCTGTAATTTTCTTTGTTCTTTGTTCTATCCAAAAAGGATAGGTAGTGTTACTGGGTTATGGGGATAGGGTGGAGGCATGGGCTTAAGTAGGACGCTCGTTCTAAGGGCCAGTGCTGACTTGATGGGCTGAATGGTCTCCTTCTGCACTGTAGGGATTCTATCCCATCTCAACCTATCTGCTCAGATGGTGGAGGGGGGGGGGGGGGGGAGGCGGTGGTGGTTAAGGGTCTGTTCCATCCAATAATAAACCTTTTGCTCAAATAAAAATGACAAGTATCTATTGACTTGCAATTTCCTGGTGTGGAATTGTGTATCTAAGCAGAAGAAAGTCTTACCTGTTTTCAACTATAAAATCCTTTTGCCTTTGCATCAATTCTCAGTTCTGAATAGAATAGTTCTCAGAATGGGCGGCCATTTGATTTCAAGGGCTCATTGTAAACCTAAGGTGGAGACACAAAGAATACAGACAATCACTTTTCTCTTACATTGCAAAAGGGTAAAGGAGAAAGGCTTGTGCTTCACAATAGCGATGCTAAGAAACATCCACCTTACCATAAAGGAAATTAAAAACTTTGAAAGAATTTGTTCTTGTTCTAGAATTACAGCTTCTGTTGCACCCAATAAAAGATTCCTAATCATTAATACTTCCAACAAACTGAAGATATTCAGGTCATGTATAACAGAACCCATCCTGTACTAGTTAGAAGAACAGATATTTGCAGCACAAAACAAGCTTATTCAGTTCATTGAATGAAATCAAAACTGATTCGACTGCCCTGCTTTCTACCCAGAACTTACTTTCTCCACTTCACGGAACTATTCAATTTTTCCTTAAAACAGGAAATGTGGTTAAGCATTCCAATGTTCTAACAACCTGTGTAAAGAAATTTCTCCAACCTTTCACCTTGATCTCTTAGTGATATGTTAAATTAATGCACCCCTCCACACCCGCCCCACACCCCCGCGCCAATGTTTCTTGAAGCAGAGGAAATAATCATTGCTTACTCACCATCAAAATTCTTCTCACAATATAAAAGCTTTATTCAATATCCTCTTAACCTTCATTCTGCAAATAGTCTCAAAATGACTGTCATCACAACTGTACTTAGTCGTTTGGCAGTACATAACTTGTGTATTACTGGCAAAAAGAGACACTTTTGTCAAAGCTTTTCTACTTGCACTCATCATATACCACACTACTCATTTGTGTAATAGGCAGAACATCTTTTTGGCTTGATGGCAGCATCCTGTTAGTGGCGAATTTCACTCATGTTGCTATTGCACAGTAGTAGCGTGAAACAGCTAGCTTCACCTGTTTCTCTTATTTTTGAGCTGTCTTACCCTTCCAGGGTAATTTGGGGTAGACGGGGCACTTTTCAGGGCTGAAAGTGACAATGATAGGCCCACTCACGGGTTTTTGTGATATACAGCACAAAATTACCTGATCAGGATGCAACCCTATTTCCGCATCAAGCCTGCAGGGTGAGCTTTGGCCCTATTTATGAGATGACAATTAGGCCAATCTTATAGTGCGTGGAACATAAGAAACCCACCATGTATATTGGCCACTACCTTAACCCTAATGTAAGAAAATCATTACATGCAGCGGCAGATTTAAAGATAGCAAACGTATCATCCGCGTATCAAAATTATGCAAGGGATAGGATGTCAGATTTTATTCCATTGAGGACACTTTTATCATGGAACCCAACAAAGGTGTTTGTGAGAGCTGGACTTCGAGGGAATCCCATGGCAACACCATCTATTCGGACAGACGTGGTGACATTAAAACTGAAGTCAAATGCACAATTTGCCAAATCCATAAGTTCCATGAATTCTGAATCATGCAATGGTGGTGGGTCTAGATCATCATGATATACTGTTGCAGTGCAAATATCTGACTTCCTCGAGTGGAACATTGTGAACAGACTAGCAATGTCAAAAATGAGCCTATAGACACAGCATTGCTATTGATATGAAAGTCCTGTATGGCCTTGATGGTGAATGAAAAGGAACCCTTCACCGTGCATGTGGAAAATCTGCTCAAAACTGGTTGTAACAATTTGCCCAACCATTTGACCAATACATGATGTGCAGAACTGGTCATAGATAAGAGAAAATAGCAAAGGGACATCACTTATATGTAACTTGGGCAGGTCATACATGCACAGATGCAGCGAGCTGTAAGAATGAAGTCTGTCATATATATCACAAGGCAGCTCATTACTCTTACACAAGTCCAGTAGGTATGTTTTTAGCTTACTTGCAAGCAAGGCCTGTTCATGTTGAGCAACAGGTCCAATGGATATGAATTTGAACCCATCATTAAGAATGGCGGGATTTTGTTGATAAGGATTGTAAAAGATGATGCTTCCCGTTCCTTTGTCAGGTTTACTGATATGGATGTCCACGTTGGTCTTGAGGCATTGCAATGCTGTAAGACATTAATGGTGCATATAAAAATCAGACATGTTGTTCAGAATCCCATAATACGAGTGTGCTTGATCACCTCGGTGCACTTTCAAGTAGTCAGCATCTTCAGTGGTTTGTGATGGGATAGTTGGGAATTGAGGAATTTGAACTCAGCAACTATCTCTTCCCATTTATTTGGGACTGATTTTGGCATGAACAGGGTGCTGCGGTCAAGCCAAGAAGATGTTCTACCTATCGCACAAATGAGTAACGTGATCTATGAGTTTGAGTGCTGACGTGATGCCAATTATGTAGGTCGTACATTCAAAGACAGGTGGATCGTATCGAACAACACGTCCCAGCTGCTGTTCACAATGGGCAAGGTACAGACTGTACCCAACCAGCAGGCGCTTGCAAAACTCAAAACACGGGGCTGAATTCTCCATTCTGGAGACTAAGTGTTGACGCCGCCGTGAAAACGGTGGAGTTTCACGACGGCGTGATCGGGTCCACAGCTGCAGCGGTTCAACCGCTCCCAAAAGGCTAGTATGGGCGTATCGTGAAACTCAATAAGCTATTAACGGACCGGCGGTCGATTCGCCGGTTCCATGATTGACGCGACCCCGCGGCTGCACATAATCCATTGTCCCCATCCCACACACAAGGGTCGCAGCCAACATGGCCGCAAGGAGAGCAGCGCCGCGCTTCCGGGAAGCCGAACTGGAGACCTTCCTTGGCTCTGTGGCGGAGAGGAGGCTGGTACTGTACCCCAGGCCGGGACGGAGGTCAGCAGGCGCCATTGTTTGCCGTGCCTGGGTGGAGGTGGGAGCCGCTGTCAGCGCCGCCGGGGGGGTGGCCCGGACTGGAGACCAGTGCAGGAAGAAACTGCACAATCTCCTCAGGGCGGCCAGGGTGAGTACTCAGCGCTGTGCCCCTGTCACTAAACCCCCAGTACTCCCCCCTCACACACGTGACAAGGAGCCCCCCCCCCTGCCAGGGGGACAGCCGGACAACCACCCTGACCCACATGGCTGCACCCATGCCAGCCGCAATGGCCAGGTGCCTGGCCACTGATGCCATCAGATACCCAACTCCTGGGTTGCATGCATCGGGCCGTCTAACACTGGTGCTGTTTGTGTTTGCCCGCCCCCCCCCCAAGGTCAAGAGACACCCTGCCTGGTTGGGGTTGCCCACGGCAAATGTGTGCCCGACCCAACCCCCTCACCCCAGACCCCAACCCCCCTCACCCCAGTCCTCATCACCTCACGCCTCATCCCGTCCCGCTGTCTAACCCTACATGCCGTCTTGTGTCTTACAGGGCAAGCCGAGGATGGTCCCGGCCCATCCAGGGCCCCCCACCTCCAACCAGCGCCAGAGCCGGTGCCCCCCCCCACAGACAGCCGAGCACCGATGGGGAGAGCATCTGGAACACCAGCCCTCTGTCCTAGACGACCCAGGACACCACGGAGTTCGGGTCAGAGGAGGACACTGACATTCCATCACAGCTGTCTCCGACACCCTCCACCATCTCAGAGACTATCACTTTGGTGGGCAAATTAGTGAAGAGGCTCCTGGGACACTCACTGGTGCGCACCACACAGTCGATCCGGATCAGCAGGTGGAGGTAGGAACAGCCGAGGGGCTGGACGGTCGGAGGGCAGCCCGGACCCAGGAACCAGCTGCAGTCCAGATGGGTCCCGGGCTCCTGGAAGTCCAGTCCCACCCATAGTGCAGGTGCATGCAGAGACCCAGGAACTAGAGGAGGAGATGATAGCCGGCTTCCAGCACCTGCAGGGGCAGATGGAGGAGACCATCCGTGTGCAGGAGCAGGGACTGGTGCCGGTCATGCATGCCACCCAGGCCGACACAGCACAGGTGGCGTCAGCGGTTGAGGCAATGGGGGCGACGATGTCAGACATGGGTGAGCATGTGCAAGGTCTGGGGCATTCTGTGCAGGCGGAGGCCGAGGCCCAGGACAGGGCTGCCCTCTCACAGGCAGCCATGTGCTGGGGCCAGCTGGAGATTGCAGCGGGTATCCTCAGCGTGGCCCAGTCCCAGCAGGCCATGGCTGAGAGCATCGGTGCCATTGTCCAGGTGCTGGCCGGTGTCGCACAGACACAGTGAGAGGTGATCCAGTCCCAGAGAGAGGTGGCCCACTCCCTATGCTCCATGGCTGTGAACGTTCAGACCCTTGTCGATACCAGAGCGGGCAGCCAGGACTGGCAGCGCCAGGTGTTGGGGGTGTCTCAGGGGATGGCTCCGCTTGCACCCCCACCATGTCCCATGGAGAAGCTCAGGGGCCATCGGGCACCACGAGGGAGGAGGAGGTGATGGGGCCCATGCCGGTGACTCGTGCAGGGGAGGTGCCAGAACACCGCGGCATCTCGGACTCACCCCCCCTCCTGTCCCTGGTGCATCAGGCGGGCAGCGGGCAGAACAGGGCGGCACCACGCCACCCGAGACATCCGAAGACCAGCCTGGCCCATCCAGGAGACGTGGGCCAACGGGGACCCTCGTCACAGGGCAGGAGTCACAACAGTCCATCTCCACTCCTGCTGTACTGTCTGGGGAGCCACAAAGACGTAAGGCCAGAATGTTAGACACCAGTTAAGTTGGCACGGGTGCAGGGCACAGTTGAGCTATAAGGTCTAGGGCACAGACTGTATATAATCAATTGTTCGGAATAAACACATGTTCACACCGTTAAAACCAGCCTTGGTGCTCTGTTGGATGGGTGTGGGGGAGGGGCGGTCAGTGATGGCCACTTGGAGTGAGGAGTGGTGGACGAGTGACGCCCAGTGAGTGGACTGTGCAGCCCCCCACCACCCCCCCCCCCCACCCCAACCGCCGCCATCACCCCGTCCCCAGCTATTCAACAGGGCCATGTTATGGACTGACCAGCTCACATGCAGGGATCATCCAGGTGGAAGGTGCTACTATGGGCATTAGTCAGACATTGTCAAACGATGTGGAACACGGAGTTCATCGCAGAGCTGTCATCATCCTCCATCCCATGGACCAGACCCACTGTCACTGCCAACCCAGTGCCCCGGCTCGTAGTGCCGCAGGTATACATAATGGTGGGGGGAGGGGTTTGGTGGTGTGGGAGGTGAGGGTGGTCGGTGGTGGGAGGTGAGGGGGTTCGGTTGTGAAGGGGTGTGGTATCCGTGCCCCTGCCGTGCAACCCCCACCCCCCCAGTTGGTGAAACGTGTCTCGATTAATGTATCCCGTGCGCGCTGGCCCTGCCGATAGCACAGTGCGGCCTCCCGTGCCTGGCCAGCCCCCATGTCCTGCTCATTGTCCTCCTCGTCTGACGAGGCCTGCCCTTACTCCTCATCCTTCTCTGCTGGGCTATATTGTGGAGGATGCAGCAGACCACAATGATGCGGCCGACCCTCCTGGCCTCGTACTGGAGGGCCCCTCCAGAGCAGTCCAGGCACCTGAAGCGCATCTTCAGGATCCCGAAGCACCTCTCGACAACACCCTTGGTCGCACAATGGGCATCATTGTAGCAGTGCCCAGCGTCGGTATGTGGCCTCCGTATAGGCATCATCAGCCACGACCGCAATGGGTAACCCCTGTCACCTAGCAACCAGCCCCACAGCCGGAGGGGGGTGGGTCCCTCGAACATGTCGGGGATCACAGATTGTGCCAGTATGAAGGAGTCATGTACACTGCCAGGGTACCGGGCGCAGACATGCAAGTTCGCATCTCGTGGTCACAGACCACCTGAATGTTCATTGAGTGGTACCCCTTTTGGTTGGTGAACAGTGGCCTGTTATCGGTCGGTGGCTGTAGGGTGACATGCACCCCATCGATTACCTCCTGGACCCGGGGCATCCAGGCAACTGCAAGGAAACCCTGCTGCCCAGGCATCCTGGTGGGCGTGTCTCTCTGCTCAACCACAGTCTCCTCCTGCATGCCCGGTCCAGGAATTCCTCAAAGGACATGCAGTCGTGGTATACAGGTGGCCTCATCCGGCGCCTCCTTGGCTCCACCTCCTCCTCCTCCTCCCCGTCATGTCGGGCGGCCAGCCCCACGGCCTGAGCGGCTGCCACCTGCCCCTCTGCAGCCCGCTCCTCTGCTGCAGCCTCCTCCTCCTGTCTGAGCCACCACTGCTCATACTGTCACAGGACTGCATGCAGAGCAGTGGCCCCCGCCATGGCGGCCAACATCGCTGGTTGATGACCGAACATAACTATCTGAAGGGGTTGACGATCATCGTGGCGCATACACCCGTGCACAACAAGGTACCATGGGCTACATGGTGGCCCCAGTTGTCACCGCGTGACACTGCCACGCATTCCCCCCATCCCCACACCCCGGCCCCGTCGGTGTCCCCGGTCCTGGCGCCTGATTAATGGCACTGCCCTCACTGGGGGCTGCCGTCAGTGTGGTCCTGGGTGGTCCCCCGGTGAGTGGTGCCGGTTGGGTGGGGTGGCCGGGGTGCACCCACCCATACGGCCGTTTTCTCTGCGTCCACCCAGGGGCCGGGTTGGGTGGCCAGCAAGATAGCCGCTTTACTGGCTCTCGGTGCATGGGCACCATCCTGTCGGGGGCTCCCCAGCTGCTCGGCCTGTCCCCCCCTTCCCCTCCACTCCCCCAGCCCTGGCAGGCCCCAGGCCCCCCCCCCCCCCTCCCCTCCCGCCACAGAAAGCACGGCCGGTGTGTTTGCGGAGCAGAATGGGCCCAGGAGCTGCCAACCATGTTGGGAGCAAGGTCCCGGAGGAGGAATTACTCGGGAAGACAAGGAGACGTTCATGAGGTGTTTCGTTTGTCGTGGTACACAGCAGTGATCAGATGGAGTGGAGTGCATCGGGAAGGACCTCCTGCCAGCAGGAGACTGGGAGATTCCTGGACCGTAGGGCCAGTAGGACGGTCTTCCAGACCGTTCCGTTCTCCCTCTTTACCCATCCGTTTCCCCGGGGGTTATAACTGGTCGTTTTGCTCGAGGTGATGCCCTTGCTAAGCAGGAATTGATGCAGTTCGTCGCTCAATAAGGAGGACCCTCTATCGCTGTGTATGTAGGCGGGGAAACCGAACAGGGTAAAGATACAGTGGAGGGCTTTTATGACGCTGGCTGTGGTCATGTCGGGGCAGGGGATGGCGAATGAGAATCATAAGTATTCTTCAATAATGTTCAGGAAGTACGTGTTGCGGTCGGTGGAGGAGAGGGGCCCTTTGAAGTCCATACTGAGGCGTTCAAAGAGACGGGAAGCCTTTATCAGGTGCGCTTTCCCTGGCCTGTCGAAGTGCGGCTTGCACTCCGCGCAGATTTGGCAGTTCCTGGTGGCGGTCCTGACCTCCTCGAGGATGTAGGGCAGGTTGCGGGTCTTGATAAAATGGAAGAATTGAGTGACCACCGGGTGGCAGAGGTCCTCATGGAGGGCCCAGAGTCGGTCCACTTGTGCGTTGGCACATGTGCCGCGGGATAGGGCATCAGGAGGCTCATTTATCTTCCTGGAACGATACAGGATCTCATAGTTGTAGGCGGAGAGCTCGATCCTCTACCGTAAGATCTTATCATTCTTTATCTTGCCCCGCTGTGCATTATCAAACATGAAAGCTACCGACCGTTGGCCAGTGAGGAGCGTGAATCTCCTGCCGGCCAGGTAATGCCTCCAGTGCTGCACAGCTTCTCCTTGGCCTGGGCCTCCTTTTCCACAGAGGAATGACGGATTTCTGAAGCATGGATGGTGCGTGAGAAGAAGGCCACGGGTCTGCCCATTTGGTTGAGGGTGGAAGCCAGAGCTACGTCAGACGCTTCGCTCTCGACTTGGAAGGGAAGGGATTAATCGATTGCGTGCATCGTGGCCTTTGCGATGTCCGCCTTTATGTGGCTGAAGGCCTGGCGGGCCTCTGCCGACGGGTAAAACTGAGGATTGGATTAGTGAGCGGGCCTTGTCCGCATAATTGGGGACCCACTGGGCGTAATATGAAAAAAATCCCAGGCAACGTTTCAGGGCCTTGGAGCAGTGGGGGACGGGAAACTCCATGAGGGGCGCATGCGTTCAGGATCTGGGCCTATGACTCCATCATGCAACGGTCGGTGCTGAACACGCATTTGTCCTTGTTGTAGGTCAAGTTAAGGGTTTTTGCGGTATGGAGGAATTTGCGGAGGTTGGTGTCGTGGTCCTGCTGGTCGTGGCCGCAGATGGTGACATTGTCGAAGTACGGAAACGTGGCCCGCAAACCATACCGGTCAACCAATCGGTCCATCTCCCATTGGAAGATCTAGTCCCCTGGATTATCCTTGCTACCCTTCTTAAACAAAGGAACAACATTGGCTATTCTTCAGTCCTCCGGGACATCACCTGAAGACAGTGAGGATCCAAAGATTTCTGTCAAGGCCTCAGCAATTTCCTCTCTAGCCTCATTCAGTATTCTGGGGTAGACCCCATCCGGCCCTGGGGACTTATCTACCTTAATATTTTTCAAGAGGCCCAACACCTCGTCTTTTTGGATCTCAATGTGACCCAGGCTATCGACACACCCCTCTCCAGACTCAACATCCACGAATTCCTTCTCTTTGGTGAATACTGATGCAAAGTATTAATTGAGTACCTCGCCCATTTCCTCTGGCTCCACACATAGATTCCCTTGCCTATCCGTCAGTGGGCCAACCCTTTCCCTGGCTACCCTCTTGCTTTTTATGTATGTGTAAAAAGCCTTTGGATTTTCCTTAACCCTGTTTGCCAATGACTTTTCGTGACCTCTTCTAAACCTCCTGACTCCTTGCTTAAGTTATTTCCTACTTTCCTTATATTCCACACAGGCTTCATCTGTTCCCAGCCTTCTAGCCCTGACAAATGCCTCCTTTTTATTTTTGACGAGGCCTACAATATCTCTCGTTATCCAAGGTTCCTGAAATTTGTCGTATTTATCCTTCTTCCGCACAGGAACATGCCGGAACTGAATTCCTTTCAACTGACATTTGAAGCCTCCCACATGTCAGATGTTGATTTACCCTCACACATCCTCCCCCAATCTAGGTTCTTCAGTTCCCGCCTAATAGTGTTATAATTAGCCTTCCCCCAATTTAGCACATTCACCCTAGGACCACTCTTATCCTTGTCCACCAGCACTTTAAAACTTACTGAATTGTGGTCACTGTTCCCGAAATGCTCCCCTACTGAAACTTCTACCACCTGGCCGGGCTCATCCCCCAATACCAGGTCCAGTACAGCCCCTTCCCTAGTTAGACTGTTTACATGTTAAGAAGCCCTCCTGGATGCTCCTTACAACTCTGCCCTGTCCAGGCCCCTAGCACTAAGTGAGTCCCAGTCAATATTGGGGAAGTTGAAGTCTCCCATCACAACAACCCTGTTGTTTTTACTTGTTTCCAAAATCTGTCTACCTATCTGCTCCTCTATCTCCCACTGGCTGTTGGGAGGCCTGTAGTAAACCCCCAACATTGTGACTGCACCCTTCTTATTCCTGATCTCTACCTATATAGCCTTGCTGCCCTCTGAGGTGTCCTCCCGTAGTACAGTTGTGATATTCTCCCTAACCAGTAGCGCAAATCCGCCACCCCTTTTACATCCCCCTCTATCCCGCCTGAAACATCTAAATCCTGGAACGTTTAGCTGCCAATCCTGTCCTTCCCTCAACCAGGTCTCTGTAATGGCAACAACATCATAGTTCCAAGTACTGATCCAAGCTCTAAGTTCATCTGCCTTACCCGTAATACTTCTTGCATTAAAACGTATGCACTTCAGGCCACCAGACCCGCTGTTTTCAGCAACATCTCCCTGTCTGCTCTTCCTCAGAGCCATACTGGCGCTATTCCCTAGTTCTCCCTCAATGCTTTCACCTTCTGACCTATTGCTCCGGGACTGAATAATCCTCAGTGTGCTAATAATTATGCTGCTAATCAATTTAAGATTGTCAGTCGGGCTCTGGGTGTGGCTCATCTGTGTATACTAGAAACTACTTGTATTAATACACAGGGCTTTGTTTGCAGGCAGAAAGAACAATTACACACATTGCACCTGTTTCAGCTAAACAAAGAAAGTGACAGCCATTTGCTGGATCATTCCTCAGGGCAATGCCTTCACCAGAGTCAAGCTACATTTTCTATGGAAATGCTTCTACAAATCAGAGTCCACTTGCCAATCAATCAGCACTCTCTTCTCATACAGATAAACTTGGTCTCCCTTTGGAAGGGCCCTTTCTGTTGATTTCCTTACTTTCTAATTCTTTTATATTGTCTTTATTGTTTTTGGTCCATAGATCGTTAATGGAGACATACCTTTAAATCGAACAGAGGATGTAAGGAGCTCAAAGTGTCAAAATAGTACACTGCTCAAAGGTTTTGTGTACTGGGCAGAAGAAGCCAGACCTTATGGCACCCAAGAGATTGGAGGGTTTGTTTTGATTGGTTGGCTGGTGTCAATTGATTGGCCAAGGACAGTATTCTGCACAGCAACCAACAGCAATTGGTTCCTGTCAGATGGGGATTTTTGGAGAGAGAACCCAGGAAAAGCCACAGGACCCTCAAGCAGTTCTCTCTCTCTCTCTCTCTCACTCTCTTGCGTGCTCTCTCTCTCTCTATCTCTGCTCTGCTACCTACTGTTTGAAGGCAGAAGCTTCTAGACCATGAAAGAATAAACTATCTCTCTCTCGCTCTCTCGAATGCTGGCTGCCTGCTCTTTCTGTGAGTCTATAGTAAAAACCATTACAAACTGAAAGAAAAGATACCATCCACCTAAACGCCAAGACTGAAGAAGAAACTAACTGGAACTAACTGGAAGATGTCTGTCTGAAACAAAGGCTTTTATTTAAATCATTTCTTTACACCCCACTTTCCCCTCTAAGTTTGTTTGTGTGTGTATATGTAGAGGGTGGGGCAAGTTAAAGGTTTTTTGGGGGGGCAGGGTTAGAGATTAGATAATAGTTCACCAGTTGTATTTGTTGCCTATTTTTAGTTGTTGTTAATAATAATAAAATGTTGTTTTTTTGTAATTAAGGGGCAATTTAGTGTGGCCAATTCACCTACCCTGCTCATCTTTGAGTTGTGGGGGTGAGACTCAGACAGCTGCAGGGAGAATGCACAAACTCCACACAGACAGTGACCCGGGGCTGGGATCGAACCCGGGTCCTCGGGGCCGTGAGGCAGCAGTGCTAACCGCTGCATTACCGTGCCGCCCATAATAATAAAATGTTAATTGTGTTTAAATTTACAAACCTGGTGATTGTAGTTATTGGGTGGCTTAGGGTCGTGGGCATTTCAAAATAAAAGTTAATTTCAATGGTGGTGTGACTCTGGGGCAAGTGAGGCTGGGTATCGTGAGATCTTGCATTGTAAGCTTGTGAATTGTCCTGAGAATGCAAGACAAAAAGCTTTGACAAAACTGACTCTTTTTTTTTCAACATTACAACTGTAGTTCTTATCTCTTGTATCATCCAGATGAATGCTCTCTGCGGCTTTAATATCCTTCCTATAATGGGGTGCTCAAACTGCACACTGTGCTCTTACTGTGGTGTAACCAATGTTTTGTATGAATTCATCATTACTTCATTATTCTTGTCCCTATTTATAATTCCAAAATTCGATTGGCATTTTTTATGGATTTATCTACCCACGCTAGGTTTGAAGCATTTATCTTCATGTTTTCCTCATTGTGATGAATAAATCCAACTCCTTTAACCATGTACCATGGAAAAGGGTCATTGACCTAGTCTGAAAGCTCGCAAAACGGTGCCATTTACACCAGTCTGCATATTGTCAATCAGTTTAATGCAGGCATGTCATTTCATCCGAAATGATACAAAGGATTCATCCAAGCATACATAGCTTGTAAGGACTGGAAAGTCAGATTAGCCTGTTAAACACAGCTCAACCTCCCCTCAGGATGATTGTAGTTTACTGATTTTCCATTAGAGCACTTCCTACAATTGCAGAGTAACACTGCTCTGCACAACAGATATGTCGCTTGTGATTCAATCACACTCGCTGCTGCTAGCCTTTGAAGAAGTGAATTACAACATTTATATTCTGAGATTCTCTACACCAGGACTTCAACATGCTTAATAACTGAGTCCTGAAGAGCAGCCTTTTGACTACAAATCGAGAATTGAAGGGATTATGGAGATTGGGAGGGGCAAGGCCATGGAGGGATTTGCAAACAAAGGTGATAGTTTTAATATCAGGGCATTACTTAACCGGGAGTCAATGTAGATCAGCGTACACAGGGCTGATTGATGAACAGGAGTTGATGCAGGTTAAGACACAAACAAAGTTTTAGATGACATCAAATTTACAGAGGGTTGAAAATGTGAGGCCAACCAAGAGTGTATTGGAATAGTCAAGCGCAGAAGTCTTCTCCTTTGGCCATCTCTCGCTAACGAGTATATTTGTCCACCTAAGAAACTCCATGTTTCTGGTCACGGGTTCTGTAGGTTCTTGCATGGCCGACGAACCCCATCCTAGAGACGCATCTTCGACCATTCACTTGGCAGGTGTTTCCGGGAGGTGAGATCAGTCCTTGGACTCCAGATTGCCTGCATTCCTTTCTCAGGCTCCTTTTCCAGGCCTCCTGTTGTCGTTGGGTGTCCTCGAAGAATTGTGTCTCTTCAATTATGATGTTCCTCCAAGTACGTCTCTTCTGAGCAAGGGTCGATGTTGCATTTCGAGAGGTAAACCTTCAGAGTTTCTTTTGAACGTGTCCTTTGTCCTCCTTTTGTTCAGAAGTCTTCCTTGAGATAGGCAAATAAAATTTGCTTTGGAAGTTATGACTCTGACATCCTAAGCATATGACTGGTCCAGCAGAGTTGGTTTTGGATGATCATATCCTAGATATTGGTGCTCTTGGCTCCTCAAGGACTCTGACATTAGTACGCCTGAGTTCTCAGCTGATCCGGAGAATCCATCACAGATAGCATTGATGGTACTACTCCAGGGCCTTGAGATGGCATCTGTACGTAGTGAAAGTTTCTGAGCTGTATTGAAGAGTTGGGAGGACAATTGCCTTGATCACAAGGATTTTGCTGTCAGTAAGATTGTTGCAGTTCTCAAAGACGCTCGTCCTTAGGTGTCCGAAGGAAGCGCTCATGGATTGGATACGATGTTGGATCTCCACATTGATGTCAACCTCAGAGGAGAGGTAGCTCCCCAGGTCTGGGAAATGTTCCACATTTGGGAAGGCTTCTTTGTTGATCCTGAGGAGGGAAGAGACCGGATCTTGCCCTGGGACGGGTTGGTGAAGGACTTGAGGCTTCTTGAGGTTCAGGCTGAGACTGATTCTTTGGTATGCTTCCGTGAAGATATAAAGCATGGCTTGGAAATTCTCTTCTCAGAGAATCGAGGTGGCGATGTGATCCACATACTGAAGTTCTCCGAGCGATGTCGATATTGTTTTCTTCTTGAATTTCAACCGGTCGAAGTTGAAAAGTTTTCCGTCCATCCTATAGACAATATCTACTGCACTGAGAAGCTTCCTCTTGGCAAGGTGAAGGATGGTTGAGATGAAGATGGAGAGAATGGGGCGGGGAGGGGGTGGGCGGTGGTGGTGATGATACATCTTGCTTGACTCCAGTCTTGACCTTGAAGGTTTCTGTCATATTTTAGTCGACGAGGGCTGTCACTGACATCTTGTCATGGAGTCATCGAAGGACATTGATGAATTTCTCTGGACAACTGGCTTTTGACAGGATCTTCCATAGCACTTCTTGATTGACTGAGTAAAAGTCTTGGTCAGATCAATGAAGGACATGTAGAGTGGCTGATGTTACTCCTGGCAGTTCTCTTGAAATTGCAGAGCAGTGAAAATCATGTCCGCTGTTCCACAGTTTAGTCAGAAGCCACACTGGCTTTCTGTAAGGGTTTGTTCAGAGACTGGGAGAAGGCAGCTAGCGAGGATTCGGACGAACCCAGAAGTAACCAAAGGCACAAATCGGGGTTTCAGCAGGTGAACGGAGGCAGGGGCAGGGTTGGGCGGTGGTCTGGAGGCAGAAATAGGTGGTCACAGTGATGTACAGATTGATGATTGAAAGATAATCTTGGGGGTCAACAGCTCCAAACTGTTGCCAGGAAGAGGGATGAAGCGAATGGCTAGGGTGCAGATCTCAGAACAGGGACCAAAGACAATCGCTTCAATCATCCCAATATTTAATTGGAGGAAATATCTGCTCACTTGGCAATAGATGCCTGGCAGGCACTCTGAAAATATAGAGATGGTGAAGGATTTGAGAGAGGTGATGGTGAGGTAGAATTGGGTGTTGTCAGCATACATGTGGAAACTGACGTAATGTTTGACAATGTTGTCACGAGGCAGCGTGTAGCTGCTAAATAGGAAGAGGCAATGGATAGACCCTTGGGGACACCAGAGGTGACATTGTGAGAATTGAAGGAGAATCCATTGCAGGTGATCCGCTGTGTTTCGAACCACCCCAGGTAAGATTCCCCTAATTGGTTGATCAGGGCAAGACCCCTCATCGTCCGGTTGGGTTATCCTCAAATTGTTACAATCCTGGGGAGGGATGAACTGGCTTCCTGTCTTTATTAAATCACCTCTGTCGGCTACCGCAAAATTTAATCTAAAATGGATCTCTTTCCGTGGACACCCTTTTCCCAATCTCAATTTTTAAAAAGGAGTAAATTTAACAAGGATTTCTTGAGTAGATAGACTGAGTTTGTTAATTTCTAAAGGCAAGAAAATGTCAAACACATTGTTGTGTTCTCTATTCTGCTTTACCTGGATGGCTTGGATGCGTAGTATTGAATAAAGAACACCTAGTTTTGTCAACGGACAAAACAATAAATTTATTTATACTACTAATTAAGATTTGTTCACATTCCTAAAGTACAAGGTTACTATATCAAACTATGCTATCTCTAACTACAGAACTCCCAAGCACACAACTGATCCTATGCCTCACCATCTTCTACTACCTTCTAACTCCCAGAATCCCTGAAGTCACATGATATATATATGACTGTTTTGTGGTTTCCCCTCGTGGTAAGAAGCATTATCATTAACTTGCCATTAACTCTTTACATCCCAGTCAATATACATATCATTACACACATGAATATACATTCATACAGGTTAGAAAGGAGAATTGAGTTCCAAGTAATTAAATATTTAAAAAAAAGATATATGGAATACCCCCTGATTCGTGAGGAGATAATTGAGCATTGCGGCCATTGCAATTCGAGATTCCAGTAGAGAGAGTTGACTTCAGCAGGTGAATAGTGGTTTGTGACTCCAGTGCTCTGTAGTTTGGCAAATAGACTTCCCAGTTCTGTTTTCAGCCGCGGTCTTTGCTGACTTAACTGACTTCCACAGGTCAGAGAGAGAGAGAGGGAGATATTCCTGCAAAATGGCTATTTGCAGGAGTCCTGTGAGTGTGCTTACTGGCTTTTATTTATGTTTCAAAACCTCCAGCACGTGTTCTCACAGAGCACACACACACACACACCGACAGACAGCTGGGGCAGCTTTGCAGCTGGCTTTTAACCTATCCTTTGTGTATTCCAAGTGGGAAGGCGAATCCAGAGAATTCTGTCTGGGCATTACACGGGAAACCACTTGATGAGATTACTGTTGTCTCTATCACTGATGGAAATTAGTTTCTGGATGATTTTGAGAAGTATCTTTCCTGATAACAAGGTGGGGTTCCATTGTTCTTTGGAGAATCATCCTGCAGCAATTCAACCAGTGGCTTGTCGTCCATTTCGAAAAACACTCAGGTCTGATTTAAAGTTCAATTTTCTTTTCCTTTCTAATTATAATAATAATAATCTTTATTATTGTCACAATTACATTACACTGCAATGGCTAAGAATGCATAACTAGGAATGGAAAAAGGTGAGTGTAACCTCAAGCTGAACAATGATGAAGTGCCAGCAAAATCTCTTCTGAAAGCACTATGAGTTCCATTAAGAAAGGAAACTGTGTCACTATCTATCTATGGCATTGACGTAACAGGGCAGTTGACACAATCCCATGTCAATCCCTCCAATACCCTCTCACGTGCTGCTCCGCAATTATAATTACTCCACCTCACAGTTTACCATAGTTCCTATTTACTTACTTCACCCAGCATATATTTCACATCACAAATTAGTAATGATGTACTGTCAATTACCACGAGACGAGAATGGTGAAACAATCGAGGCTGTATTGCACAAGATGTTGTGCCTCCTGCAGCTGGAACTAGAATGGAAGCAGCACAGGAGAGTAGACACCTTTATACACTGCCTGCTGGGAGGGGCCAGCAGGCGGGGATTTACCGTCGTACCTGTAATACATGGGCAGTACCGTAATACATGCAATGTGTTACTAGTGGTGTTTACCACATTTAACAAGGGATCCCTGCAGGTGGGATCAATGATGTGCGGGGATGAGGGGGCAGGATTCAGTGCGTGGCATAATAATTGTTGGCCCCTTGCCATGAAATGACAGCATGATCTTCCGCTGGTGTCCACCACGGTAGATTGGAAATCCCACTGGAGGCCGGAGTAAACCCGATTTGCATCCCGCGAATGACTTGACTGGAATCTTCCCGCCCACCCACCCACTCTCAATTCTCTGCCAACGGGAACGCACGCCAGTCCAGAATACGCCTGGACCAATATGGCGTGCAGAAGCCGGGCCTTACCTGAAGAAGGATGGGGCTGCCTCCAGAGTGCTGGATGGAGGCCACCAGCAACCCTGGAACACCACAGCCATGGGTGGAGGGGGAGAATCTATCAGTGGGATCTTCAAGATTTAGTCTCCTCGAAGCAACTAATCATCCAACTACACGTGTGTTTGTTCTTGGGTATCCACCTTCTTTCTCAGGAGGTCCATCTTCCTTTTGCAATGATGGGTTGGTAATGACGGGCACCTTTTAAATATGGCACCCAAATATGAGGTGGCGCAAAACCCTCAGATACATAATTGATTACTCCAGGGATGGAAGGTATGGTGCTGGATTCTCCATCGGCGTGATCCTCCATTTCGCCGGCAGAGCATTCACGCCTGCGGATTTCCCGACGGCTTGGGGTGCCCACAATGGGAAACCCCATTGGCCGGCTGGTGGGACGGGGGATCCCGATGCCGGTGGGGGCGCGCCGCACCAGAAAACAGGTGCGGTGAGAGAGAGAATGCTGCCCATGGTGTGGCTTCACATCGCCCTCTGCATGGAAAACACCCTGTCCCTGCCCCCGGCATGAGACGTAGAGTGCGATCTAACCGAATGGGAATTAGAGTCCCACAACAACTGTGTTTGTCTGGATGTTTCCCGGCTCGCAGGGCTGAGCAAGACCATGCTATTGAACGGGACTCTGTTGTTATCCTGGGCCTCAGTGGAGAACGCTTCACCAAGGCCGCATTTCTGTTTCCTGCACTGAAGAGCTCCACCGAGGAACTCCTCTGAGGAACTCGTGACCCTCCCGATGCGACCGCCAAATCCTCCAAAAGCCCCAATTCACCTATTTGGAGGTCCTCAGATCCTCCCCACCCACCCACACAGGGCACCCCGACCCGATCCCTGTTGCTAGCAGTGCCACCTGGGAACCTTGGCAGTGCCAGGCCAGCACCCAGATGGCACTCCCAGGGTGTTAGGCTATCAGAGCCAGGGTGCCCAGGTGGCACCAGCAATGCCAGAGCGAAAGCAGCTGGGATCTCTGATCCCCTGGGAGACCACCAGGGGCCATCCCATCAGGTCACCTTTTGTGGAAACCAGCAAGGAACAGCGCTCACCCAAGTTCTCCGAGGCGAAGGGGTTAGATACCAATACCGTGGGCAGATCATGGGAGAGCATAGTAGAGTGAGATTAGCTGTCTCACACTAGTATGAGAATTGGAAAATAGTGATCCCGCCCACAACTGGTGGGATTCACATTGCATCGTCTTGCAAGATCAAGTTAGATCTCGGGAGACGTGACGAGTTGGGTAGATCCCGGAAGAGGGATCTTCCGGCATCTACCGGCCGCGCCGTGCTGCCTTTTGGGTGTGATGCATTTGCGTCCATGGTCCCAGACAGGAGAATTCAGCCGAGCTCTTAGCAAATACATGCAAAATTAAAATACTGCAGATGCAGGAAATCCCAAATAAAAACAGAAAATAACAGAAATAATTTCTGGCAGAATCTTCTGGTTCAAAGGTCACAGACCAAAAACTTAACTCGGTTTCTCACCACAGGTGCTCCCTGACTTGCTGAGTATTTTCACAATTTCTGTTTTGATTACTTCGCCAACCAATGTTGACTTAAATGGAGATTATTTTGTTAATCGCCCCATTCATTGTTTGAAGCCAAAGCAGCTTTAAATGTGCACACAAGTTGTTGTTATATACTGCCTAATTTCTTTGTCACTAACACTCAAATCCATGATTGTTATCTTTGAAGAACCGGCAAAAGGGAATATCAATAAGTTAAAAAGTTCTCCTGTGCTGTGCACATCTCTTCCCGAAATGTAACTGGTGATGCATGTAAAAATATAAAGCAAAGCAACCAAGTACTGAATCAAGATAATGAAGTTCAAAAGAATACGACACTCTGCAATCCTTTATCATGAAAGAATGAGTGATAGACTTGCGTTGATATAGTGCCTTTCATGGCCACAGGATGTCACAAAGCATCTTACAGCCAATGACGCACATTTGAAGTGCCGTCATGTTGCAATGTGGGGAACACAGCAGTCAAATTGCACACAGCAAGATCTCACAAACAGCAATGCAAAGCATCTGTGTTTTTTAAAATAAAATTGATGTTGATTGAGGGATAAATATTGGCCAGGACAACAGGAACGGTCCCTCGCTCTTCTTTGAGTAGTACCATGGAATCTTTGACAGCCAGCCAAGAGGGAAGTCAAGGCCTGGATTTAAAAGCCTTATTCAAAGGATGCTCCACCCTCAATAGTGCGGCATTCACTCAATACTTCACTGGAGTATCAGCCTAGATTATGTGGTCAAGTCACTGGAGTGGGTGATTAGAGTGTTGCCATTGAGCCATTGCTGATACTGGCAGACACTGACAACACAATGATACCTAAACACCACCCTGAGAAACATCTATTCCGAGGCACAGAGGGAAGGCGGAGAAAAGGCAGAGTCGATTCAATCTATAATAAACCAATGTATTGGAAGTGGCTGATAATACTTGCAGAAGCCTCAGCAGCTAAGACCATCTTCGATGATCTGAATATGCTAACGGTTGTGCCACATGCAACTCCCATCCATGGACTCTATTTACACCTCCTGCTGCCTCGGGAAAGCAGGCAGCATAATCAAAGACCTTCCCACCCGGGTTATTCTCTCTTCCAACCTCTTCCATCAGGCAGAAGATACAAAATAACTCACACTAACAGATTCAAAAACAGTTTCTTCCCCGCTGTGACCAGACTCCTGAATGACCTTCTTATGGACTGAACTGATCTCTCCACAGATCTTCTCTACTGAGTAGTACTACACTCCATGTACTTCACCCGATATCTGTGATTTACATTGTGTATTTATCATATGTCCTATGTTTTTCATGTATGGAACGATCCACTGGGACTATATGCAGAACAATACTTTTCACTGTACCTCGGTGCAGATGACAATTCTAAATCTAACTTATATCCCCACAGTATGGTTTTGGAACAATTCTAAAGATCAAAAGGGTTAATGATGCCAGACGTGATTGTTCTGAAAAGGTGGCTCTCAGTTGGTGTAACAATATATCTCCCAAAACCTGAGACAAGCCTTTATTCACTAATCTTTACATTACTCATGCAATCTTTTTGATGTAAAATGACTGAAATATTAGTAATCCTCAGACAGACACCTGAAGAATTACTATCTGCAGGAAGGTATCAGCATTTAACAGCATTGAGAGGATAATCGCTCTCTCATAAGGAGCCCTTCTGACCTCTTTGAAGCTTTTAAAACAGTCAATTAAACAATAAGGAGTAATTTGATCATCAAAGACATGAAGGCAGCAGAGATTTGCCTACATGACAATGGGAATAGATCTGGATAATATGGTAGCTTTAATATTTAATGTTTTTTGTTAGAAGCTTCATCCAAGCCATTCATTAGAAATAGTCAAAGGATTATGTCTAATTACCTAAAATTTCTTTATATTTTAATATTTGGCTACCTTATGCCCAGGTACTGAAACTATAACGCGTACATTTTTGCAACAGAAATACATATTTAAATCACATGTCCATGAATAATTCTGTAAATCTCATTTCACACCACAATTAATTCATGCTGGCAGGACTTGTCAAGGTTTTAATTTTGACCTGATGCAAACTTAAATTTTGGGAAATGTATCGTATCTGCAGCACCAGATGGGGAACTTTCAGAATGAAGGACTGGATTCTCCGATTTTGAGTCTATGTCCGGAGGAGGGTTTATAATGAAAAAGTTGGCGCCACCCTGCACCCATGTTGCGCCAGGTGGGGGGTTAGCAGTCCGCGCCATGTAAAACTCCCGGCGTTCCCGACATTAATGGCTGGAGAATTGACGGGTCCGTGGCTGTGCATGTGCACAGCGACGACCTGCAGCTGTCATGCTGTACAACATGGCGCCGGCCACGCGCTGGACACAGTCCGCAGCCGCCATGTCGGGTTTCCGAAAACTCAGACCAAACGTGACCCTTGCGGCCGGGAACTCAGCCCATCGGGGGCGGAGCATCGGGGAAGGCCTCAAAGCGATGCGCTGACGTCGATTTGGAGGGGGCGGAGCATCTGAAAAACAGCACCGACCCCGATTCGGTCACAAACGGGGATTCTCCGCCCGATCGGCGAGTACGATTTTGGGGTCGTTAACGGAGAATCCCGCCTGAAGTATTTCAAAGACATCTGGCGAGATTCTCCGTTTCAGAAACTAAGGGTGCGATTCTCCGGAAAGATTTCTAAGTGTGGTAGCGTTCAGGAACTGCCGCGAGCTTCCTGGTGCTCGGCCCAGTGAGGTCGGCAACGCTATTCAAGATTAATTGGTCAAGTTAACGAGATCTCATGGGTTTCTAGCCGCAAATGAAGGCTCGCCTATTGATTTTCTGGAACTGCGCTCGCCAGCCACCCCCCCCCCCTCCCTAAGATCGAGCAGCACTTAAACAGCTCACCCAACCCCAGCCAGCTAACAACAATGGCGCCCAGGAGACCGGCCCCAAGATTAGGGGATGCAGATCTGGGGAGGCTCCTAGACGCAGTGGAGGCCAGGAGAGATGTTCTGTTGCCCCAAGGGTCCCGGAGGGTCAGCCAAAGGGCAGTCAGTGCTGCCTGGGACTGGGTAGCAGCAGCTGTGAGCACCAGGAGTGTGACCAGGAGGACTGGCCTACAATACGGAAAAAGGTCAACGACCTACACCAGGCAGTATGAGTGAGTAGACACCAGTGCCCACTACCCCTCTCCGAGGCCTTACCGCTCCCATGCAAGTATCCACCCCCCAACTTTTCATGCGACCCCCAACCCTCCATCCACTCCCCTCTCCCTTCAACCGCTCTCAACCCTTCCTTCACTACCTCCCCCCATATGCTACATGGACGCCCACCTACGGGGATCCACATAGGATGTGTGAAGTGCTCATTTAACCATGATTCCCAATTCCCTATTAGCGATATCCTTCAGCCGCAAGGACAGCAGCCTTGGCAGTCAAATGGGGTTATGGATGGTTGGTGGGGCAGACGGGCAGGGACCAGGGTTACCACCGGAATGGGTACACACGATCCAGTGGTTGGCATGGTGGTGGGTCCCTGGTTTCCCCCCCCAGTGTCTCCCCCCCCCCTCCCACCAGCCCATGGCGGCCCACCCCTGCGGATGACCCCCACCCCCAGCCGAGGGTGCCCCACCCCCAGCTGAGGGTCCCCCACCCCCAGCCGAGGGTCCCCCACCCCTCTATGTTGATGCCGGGACTGAATCGGTGGTGTACTATGACCCAAACTAGCCCCGTACCCCAGGGTGGGGAGGAGGGAGAGGCGGTGAGCGGCATGTGCAACGCAGCCAGGACCGGCCAGCAGTGACGTAGGAAACGACACAACCTCCTCAGGGCGGCTAGGGAGAGTAGGAATCACTGTGCCCAATAGTAACACCAAACCCACACACCCGTAACCCCACACCACCCCCTTCACCACCTGGAGGGCGACCAAAGCCCCACCCTGTACCACAGGCCAGCACCCATACCGGCCGCCTAAGCCGGGTGCCCTGGCCACAAAGGCCACCAGCTACCCACCCCCTGTGCTGCATGTGTCTGACTGTCTAACACTGCGTTTTCTGTCTCCCCTCACCAGGAGGACGGCCCACAATTGCGGGGAAGGGAAAGGACCGGAGGGGGACTGCCTGACCTGCGACCCCTCACCGCAGCAGAGCAGCAGATGTAGCTGTCCGGAGCAGCAGGCATTGGACCTGATTGGTGGGCCCGGGGAGAGGGCAGTCACCAAGGCAGAAGTCCGCATCAGATAAGCAAGTGCGACCCCACTGGAGTTGCGGTTCCTTATGACATGTGTGTCGCCACCCCCACTCCCCACATCCACACCCCACACTATCACCACCCCCATACCACCCTGCCTCTATCACCGCCACCCCAGCACCACCCACAACCCCCCTCCACCACTAACACACCCCCCGCCACCCAAGGCACGATCCAATCATACAATCGTACGTCTTGTCTTGAGTCTTGCAGGATCTCCTGGCGATGAGATGGGCCCTTCTGGTGCCCCCTGCCCCCGACCCCAATAACAGCCCCAGGAGGAGAGCGGTGAGGAGGAGGATACAGACAGCTACGGGAGCCCTCGACCTGCAGCCCGAGACACCCTGGAGCACCAGTCTTTCCATTACAGCTGTCTCCAACACCCTCCATCATCCCACAGACACTCGCTCGATTGGGCATGTTAGCAAAGAGGCTCCTGGGATATTATCTGGTGCGCACCACAGACGTGCAGGGGTACATCAGGTGGAGGTAAGAACCCCCTAGGGGACGGATGGTTGGAGGGTGGCCCAAGCTCAGCAATGAGCTGCTGTATGGACGGGGTTTGGGCTTCTGGAAAGAGCTGTCCCATCTACAGTGGAGATGCAGACACAAAGTCCGGGACTACATGAGGGGATGTCGGCGCACATCCAGCACCTGCAGGTGCAGTTCGAGGAGTCCAATAGCCTGCAGGAGCAGGAGGTGGTGCTGGCTATATATGCCATACAAGCCAACAGCGCACAGGTGGAGTCCGCGGTGGAGGCCTTGGAGGTGATTAGAACGTCCTATGCGCGCCAACTCAAGGGCATACGTTGTGTGGCCTCCTGTGCCTGCCCCGGCCCCATGTCCTGCCCATCCTTGCCCTGCTCCACATCCTCGTCGTCGGACAAGGCCTGGTTTTCACCCCGCTCCTCCAGCATGTCGCCTCTCTGCTGCGTGATGTTGAGAATGCAGCAGGCTGCCAAGATGTGGGAGACTCTCCTAATGCTATACTGGAGGGCCCTTCCAGAGCGGTCCTGGAAACTGAACCTCACCTTCAGGATGCTGAAGCATCGCTCGATCATGCCACTGGTTGCAGATTGGTTGCTGTTGTAGCGGGTATCCATGTCAGTCTGTGGCCTCCGGATAGGCGTCATCCACCACGGGAACAGCGAATAACGCCTGTCGCCCAGGAGTCAAGCCGGGGATGCGCCTCGAAGAGGTCAGGAATCATCAAGTGTGCCAGATGAAGGCACACTGCCAGGGTATCAGGCTCAGAATTGCATATTGTGCATCTCATGATCACACATCAGCTGCACGTTCATCGAGTGGAACCCCTTTCGGTTTGTGCAGAACGGATTGTCATGGGCCAGTGCTCATAGGCTGACATGCATCCCGTCAATCATCCTCTGGATCTGGGGGATCTTGGTGATGATGGTGAACCCCGCTGCCTGGGCATCCTGATGAGCTCATATTGAATGATGTATTGCACCGACTGGGCATATAGGGCCTCCGTAATGGCACGGATGCACCTGTGAACCGAGGTCTGGAAGATCCCTGACAGGTCCCCACTCGGTGCCTGGAAGGACCCCGTGGTGTGAACGTTCACCTCCTTCCCACCTCCTCTTAGCCTGTTGGGCGTCTGGCTCTCCATCCTCACCGGCTTGCTCCTGTTCCTCTGGGGCAGGCTGCGCTGCTGCAGGACCCTGCTCGAGCAGCTCCTGTTTGTACTGCCTGAGTGCATCCCCCAGGGCTGCGGCAAGCAGAATGAAGGCCACCATTCCTGGTAGAAGCTCAAAGTCCATTGTTTGTAGGGGGTGAAAGTCAGGCATGTTAGCATGGTGCGTACGCCTGTACCCAACCAGGTCCAGCGGGCTACACAGTGACCATAGTCTGCACTGCAGACCCTGTGCCCGAATGCCCCCTTCCTCCCCAATCCCCAAATCCAAACCCAGCCATTTCCCCTGGCACTCTGTCCTCCACAGTACTGGCCCCATCTGAGCCTGGCACCATAGGGGCCTTTGGCCCTGGTGCTCATTCCTGCTGCCAATGGTAGCGGTGGCTGGTGCTACAATGCCAGCGGGACGCACTGCGGTCCCCATCCAGCGCCCTGCTGCAGGAGCTACTGTGGACATTGCCCTTGGGTGGGCAGTGTGCTGCCCCTCCAGTGGATGCTGGCTGGTGCAACTGGACAGAACCATGGGCCATGGTGGGCAGTCTGAAGGGGGCGGAGCAAGATGGCTGCCTTGTAGGCCACAGCCATGGCGGTCCATGCCTGGATGCCCCGGTCCCGTGGGGAGTCACTGTGACCCCACTGACCCATCCTCTGGTCACCCCCCCATCAACCCCCACTCCCCCCCCCCCCACCCCGGCCTGGCAGACGTTCTCTGCGCACCCCCCACCCCCAACCAGCCCAGCCAGTGGCAGTGCCGGCGGTCTACGGTCATGCGTCTGCACGTCCTACCTCCTTCCTCTCCCACATCGCCCATGGCACCTCTTTCCCGATTTTCAGAACTGCCGTCGTAATCCCCCCGGTGGAGGTGAAGCATCGCGGAGGCCCCCCGGAGAATACCGGGTCAGGTCCGCTAATGATATGCGAACGGCATGTACTGTACATGCAGAGTAGAATGCATTGACGCTGCTGTCAAGGCGCCGGAGCACAGCATTCTGGCATGCGCCCGACGCCTACCACAATTTTGTCTTCACGACCGATTCTCCGACCAATCGTGTTCTGCAATTCCGGCAGCGGCCGACGGAGAATCCTGCCCATCACATTTAATAGGAATTTATCCCACTGCCACCTCTTTTGTAAAAGTTGCCATGGACAATTATCAAAAGAGAATTCTGACATCGTAAGACCATGAGAGCAAGGTTCAAAGAATTGCACACAATTCGATCAGAATCCTCGAGCTGTGTTGCACCTTACATACACTGAGCATCACTTACAGTCATACCATTTCTTCACTCTTGGGGTCTCAAGTGGGATCCCTACAAACGGGATGGTCTACACCTGGACCAGAGGGGTACCAATATCCTGGGGGGGGAATTTGCTAATGCTCTTCGGGAGGGTTTAAACTAGTTCAGCAGGGGCTTGGGAACCTGAATTGTAGCTCCAGTATACAGGAGATTGAGAGTAGTGAGGTCATGTGTAAGGTTTCAAAATTGCAGGAGTGTACCGGTAGGCAGGAAGGTGGTTTAAAGTGTATCTTCTTCAATGCCAGGAGCATCTGGAATAAGGTGGGTGAACTTGCCAACCCAGGGTTGGTACCTGGGACTTCGATGTTGTGGCCATTTCGGAGACATGAAAGAGCAGGGACAGGAATGGTTGTTGCAGGTGCCGGGGTTTAGATATTTCAGTAAGCTCAGGGAAGGAATAATTTGATTAGAGATAGTCAACACGGTTTTATGAAGGGTAGGTTGTGCCTCACAAACCTTATTGAATTCTTTGAGAAGGTGACCAAACAGGTGGATGAGGTAAAGCAGTTAATGTGGTGTGTATGGATTTCAGTAAAGCGTTTGATAAGGTTCCCCACGGTAGGCTACTGCAGAAAATATGGAGGCATGGGATTCAGGGTGATTTAGCAGTTTGGATCAGAAATTGGCTAGCTGGAAGAAGACAAAGGGTGGTGGTTGATGGGAAATGTTCAGACTGGAGTCCAGTTTCTAGTGGTGCACCACAAGGATCTGTTTTGGGGCCACTGCTGTTTGTCATTTTTATAAATGACCTGGAGGAGGGCGTAGAAGGATGGGTGAGAAAATTTGCAGATGACACTAAAGTCGATGGAGTTGTGGACAGTGCAGAAGGATGTTACAAGTTACAGAGGGACATAGATAAGCTGCAGCGCTGGGCTGAGATGTGGCAAATCGAGTTTAATGCAGAAAAGTGTGAGGTGATTCATTTTGGAAGGAATAACAGGAAGAGCACTGGGCTAATGGTAAGATTCTGGTCGCCGCATTATTGGAAGGATGTGGAAGCATTGGAAAGGGTGCAGAGGAGATTTACCAGAATGTTGCCTGGTATGGAGGGAAGATCTTATAAGGGAAGGCTGAGGGACTTGAGGCTGTTTTCGTTAGAGAGAAGAAGAATAAGAGGTGACTTAATTGAGGCATACAAGATGATCAGAGGATTGGATAAGGTGGACAGTGAGAGCCTTTTTCCTCGGATGGTGCTGTCTAGCACGAGGGGACATAGCTTTAAATTGAGGGGAGATAGATATAAGACAAATGTCAGAGGTAGGTTCTTTACTCAGAGAGTAGTAAGGGCGTGGAATGCCCTGCCTGCAACAGTAGTGGACTCGCCAACGCTAAGGGCATTCAAATGGTCATTGGATAGACATATGGACGATAAGGGAATAGTGTAGATGGGCTTTAGAATGGTTTCACAGGTTGGAGCAACATCGAGGGCTGAAGGGCCTGTACTGCGCTGTAATGTTCTCTGTTCTATGTTCTACGTTCTATATCATACTATCGGATGCTGGGATCTGATGTTCATATCAGGCTATCGGATGCTATTCATGAGGAAAGAAAGAATTGCATTATGTGCAATTGAGTTCCAGGGAGCAGCCTCAGAAGGCGGAGTACCAGAGCGGTGAGTATCAAAACCTTACCTCGGGGATCCACAGCCTAACTGCATTGAGCAGTCTCGGAGTGCAGAGTACCAGAGTGGTGAGTATATAGAGTAACTTACCTCGGGGATCCCCGGCCTAGCTCCAAGGAGCAGTCTCGGAGGTGGAGTATGAGAGTGGTGAGCATAAAAACCTTACCTTGGGCATCCACGGCCTCGCTCTAAGGAGCAGTCTCGGAGTTGGAGTACCAGAGCGGTGAGTATAAAAACCTTACCGCGGGGATCTGCAGCCTAATTCCAGGGAGCAGTCTTGGAGGTGGACTATCAGGGCAGTGAGTGTAAAAATCTTACTTCAGGGATCCACGGCCTAGCTCCAGGGAGCATTCATAGTCATAGAATTTACAGTGCAGAAGGAGGCCATTTGGCCCATCGAGTCTGTACTGGCCCCTGGAAAGCGCACCCCATTTAAGCCCATGCCTCCACCCCATCCCCGTAACCCAGTAATACCACCTAACATTTTTGGACACTAAGGGCAATTTATCATGGTCAATCCACCTAACCTGCACATCTTTGGACTGTAGGAGGAAATCGGAGCACCCGGAAGAAACCCCCACACACACGGGAGGAATGTGCAGACTCCGTACAGACAGTGACCCAAGCCGGGAATTGAACCTAGGACCCTGGAGCTGTGAAGTAACTGTGCTAACCACTATGCTACCGTGCTGCCCCTATGTCAGAGGGCCTTAGGAGTATTGACAGCCAGAGGCATCTGGCGATATAGGTCCACAAATCACTGAAAGTGACAATGCAGGTGGGTAAGGTAGTAAAGAAGGCATACGGCATGCTTGCCTACATTGTTCAGGGCATTGAGTATAAAAATTGGCAAGTCATGCTGCAGCCGTATAGTACCTTAGTTAGATCACATTTAAATATAGTGTTCAATTCTGGTCGCCACACTACCAGAAGGATGTGGAGCCTTTGGAGCGGGTACAGAAGAGGTTTACCAAGATGTTGTCTGGTCTGGAGGGCATTAGCTATGAGGAGAGGTTGGATAAACATGGATTGTTTTCACTGGAACGATGAAGGTTTGGGGATGACCTGATGGAACGCGACAATTCTAGTCAGAGGCTTTTTCCCAGGGTTGAAAGGTCAATTACTAGGAGACAATCATAGATTATCATAGATTATCATAGAATTTACAGTGCAGAAGGAGGCCATTCAGCCCATCGAGTCTGCACAGGCTCTTGGAAAGAGCACCCTACCCAAGGTCAACACCTCCACCCTATCCCCATAACCCAGTAACCCCACCCAACAATAAAGAAGGGCAAAGTTTAGAGGAGCTGTGCAAGGCAAGCTTTTTTATATAGAGGATGGTGAGTGCCTGGAACTCGCTGCCAGGGAAGGAGGTGGTGGAAGCAGCTACGATAGCGATGTTTAAGAGGCATCTTGACAAATACATGAATATGTTGGGAATAGAGGCTTACGGACCCCAAAGATTTAGTTCAGGCAGGCATCATGATCGGCGAAGGCTTGGATGGCCCACGATCCTGTTCCAGTGCTCTTCTTTGTTCTTTGTTCTATATAATTCCTATGGCAGTTTCATAATGACCGCAAGTGTTTTACAGCATGGAAGTAATTTCCAGGGCTATTCGATGTAGGAAAATACTGACACAGCTACACATCGATTTTAACTTCAGGCATCGATTGAGTAGGCAGTGGGCAGAATACTCACCCATTCACACCAGTAAGAGGCCCAGCCAATTTTAAGGATTGGCCTCATTACCATGTTCCCGGCAAGCAACAGACACCCTGAGCTGGAGTCCTGTTACAGCTGGCCAGCTCTGTGTGTATATTGAAATAGTAATATTGCACACAAAGTTAATATTAGTCAATCACACACACATACAGGTTGGACTCTAAACTAATACACAAGAATGATGAACTTAACTTCCAGGTGGCTGGCATGTGCAGCGCAGATATGACCTCATCTGGAATCCGTCGTCTGGCAGTGCTGGATGTCTGTCGCTGGTCGTCGGTGTCTCCGGCTCTGGTCCCTCTGTGGATGGCGTGGATGGTCCCCTCTTTGGCTGGTATTGGGTTCACCATTGTTCTTATCGGTGGTCGAGAGAGCGGGTGGTGGGCTGCCCAGCACCTTTTATCCCTTGCAGGTTATGCGCGCTTTTGGGTGGTCCCAGGTAGATGTCCAATAGATCGATGAGGGCTCAATCACCCTGATCGATCTCAACCAATTGGTGATGGATACCTCGATGGCGGGGCGGGTCCCTGTCGGCCATGGTCGTTAGTGTCCGAGGCACATAGGCCTTCCCAAATAAGGAAACCAATGCTACCAAGTCTGCCAAATATTGTTACTTTCTACCTGGAGTCCATTGACCCTGGATGGCCTTTCAACGGCCTTTTCCCTGTGTCAGTTTCTGCAAGGTCCAGGCTTCAGCCTGTCTCCCTCTCTGTGTTGACAAATTTCCCATCGATCTATGCGGGCGGTCATTTTGGATGCCCACAGCCCTCGCCCTCCTGCCTCACCCCCTCACCCCCGGCCTGTTATCTGCTGGTGCCCCAGTCCTGGCGCCCGTCCCTGCTGCCAGGGGCACTGTTGGCTGGCACTGCCCTCACTGGGGGCTGCCTTGGGTGTGGGCCTGGGTAGTCCTCTGGTGGTGTCCGGGCCAGCAGCCCGCAGTCACTCCACGCCATTTGCTACCGCCGCCCTCTCACTCAGCAGCCAGAACGGCAGGTTCGCAATTTGTGAGAGCACAAGTGAACAAAGCCGTCGGGAACTCTGCCCATCAGAGGCGGTGAATCGCGGAGGCCCCCGGAGCATTGTGTGTCAGGCCCACTGATAATATGCCTACTGTACTTTTAGCCCGGGCGGCGAGCGACACATTTACACCATTTTCGGGGGGCTGGAGCATACCGATTTGGCGTCGGAACCGATTCTCTGTCCAATCGCATTTCACGATTTTGGCATCGGCCAACGGAGAATTCCGCCCAGAACAAGTTTCTTCCCTAAAGGACATTAGTGAACCAATCAGGTTTTTACACCAAATCTGTAGCTTCTCATGCTAGCCCACAAATTATTACATCTATGAAATTCAATCTCATATTATTATTTTGAGATTGAATTTATCACTTCTGGATCGCGACTGGAATTTTTGTTTCTTTCATGGAATGTGGATGTCCCTGGCAAAGCCAGTACTTGCTGCTCAACCCTAATTGCCCCTTGCTTGCTAGGTAATATCAGAGGCAAAGAGTCAACCACACTGCTGTGGGTCTGAAATCTGAAATCACACGTAGACCAGACCGGGTAAGGATGCCCGATTTATTTCCCTAAAATGCAATAGGGAACCAGATGAGTTTTCGCAACAACCAATGACAGTTTTATGGTCACCATTATTGAGACTAGCTTTCAATGGTATCACCATCGCTAAATCCCCCACAATCAATATCCTGGGGGTTACCATTGATCAGAAACTAAACTGGACTACCCACATTAATACTGTGGCCACCAGGGAAGGTTAAAGGCTAGGAACCTTACAGCAACTCATCTCCTGACCCCCCCAAAGCCTGTCCACCATCTACAAGGCACAAGTGAGGAGTGCAATGGAATAAGTGCAGCTCCAACAACACGCAAGAAGCTCAATACCATCCAGGACTAAGCAGCCCGCTTGATTGCTACCCCTTCCACAAACATTTAAACCCTCCACCACCGATGAACAGTGGCAGTCGGTGTACTACCTACAAGATGCACTGCGGTAACTCACCAAGATTCCTCGGATAGCACCGTCCAATCCCAGGACCACTAACATCTAGAAGGACAAGAATAGCAGATACCTGGGAACCCCACCACCTGGAGGTTCCCCACCAAGCCACTCACCCACCCAGACTTGGAAATATATCGTCATTGCTTCACTGTCGCTGGGGCAACATTCTGGAAGACCCTCCCTAACAGCATAGTACCTGCACCTCAAGGACTGCAGCGGTTCAAGAAGGCAACTCACCACCACCATCTGAAGGGCAATTCGGGATGGGCAATAAATGCTGGCCTAACCAGCGACGCCCACACCCCGTAAATGAATTTTTAAAAATTCCAGATCTTATTAGTTGAATTTAAATTCCACCAGCTGCCATAGAGCATGAGTCTGAGCACCTGCATTGCCAGCCGAGTGACATAATCGCTACACTCCCATCTCTCCCAGCACCAGAAAAATTAGACTACTGTACCATTTACATTGCCGTGGCCATGTTACATGTCATTTTAAGAAACTGCTTGCATGTCAGCAAGAGTACAGTTTGTCCCATTTTATCATGGCACACTTTATCATGTCACATCAGAGGAGATATTAAATAGGCCAACAGCAGCATTTTCCAGAGCGATACCTCATGAGGATTCGGGTAGATGGAGATATCAATACTTATCGAGAAACTCCTTCATCATTAAAATACAGAATGCTCAACGTTGTTTAAAAAGTTGAATAAATCGCATCCCGGTCCTGGGTCACTGTCCGTGTGGAGTTTGCACATTCTCCCTGTGTCTGCGTGGGTTTCACCCCCACAACCCAAAAGTGGATTGGCCACGCTAAATTGCCCCTTAATTGGAAAAAAAATAATTGGGTACTCTAAATTTATTTTTTTTAAAGTTGAATCATTTCTCACTAGCTAATTTGCAAATAAGTGCGATATGGGGCTGGATTCTCCATTAGGTCACGCCAAAATCGCGAAATGTGATCGGATGGAGAATCGGCTCCGATACCGAAATCGAGCCTTACGTCGGTTTCGCGCCGAATTGGCATTCTTCTTGCCCCCCAAAAACGACGAAATCGCGACGCCCGCTGTGCGACCCGGAAGTACAGTATGCATCTCATTATCAGTCCTGACAACCAAGTCACCAGACCCTCAGAAATCCAGCGCCTCCGATGGGCTGATTTCTTGACAGGGCCCCGGGGGAGGGCAGGGGAAGGGGGTGGAGACAGGCCGAGCGGCCAGGGAGCCCCCAACAGGACAGGGGCGGTGTCCAGGCACGGACCGCCATTACGGCGGCCATCTTGCTGGCCACCCACCCCGGCCCCTGGGTGCACGCGGCGAAATTGGCCGTATTGGTGGGTGCACGCCCCCCACACCGCCCCATCCAGCCGACAGCACTCACCGGGGGACCACCCAAGGCCATGCTGATGGCAAGGACCAATGAGGAGTGCCATCCAACTGTGCCCCTGGCAGCAGGGATGGGTTTGGGGTTGGGGGCGGCATGCGTGGTAGGGGCACGCGGCGACAACTGGGGCCACCATGTAGCCCATGGCACCTGGTTGGGCACGGGTGTATGCGCCATGATTACATGTTTGCCTTTCACCGACTGCAGTGAATTATGACTTTTGGGCATCAACCAGCGATGTTGTCCGCCGTGGCGATGGCCGCCGCTCTGCATGCAGCCCTGTGGCAGCGTGAGCAGGGGCGGCGCAGAGAGGATGCGGTGGCTGCAGCAGAGGAGCGGGCTGCAGCGGGGCAGGTGACAGCCTCTCAGGCTTGAGGGCCGCCTGCCTGACAGGCTGAGGAGGAGGACGAGGAGGAGGACCTCCCGGACCGGAGTGCAGACGGGGACTGCGGATGAGCAGGGTGACAGTGAGACACATCTGCCACATGGTGGCACACCTGGCACCGCATGGGAATGGGGGAGGACAGTCGCTGCCGGTGGCCGTCACGGTGACGGTGGCCCTCAACTTCTACGCGATGGGGTCTTTCCAGTCGCCGAGTGGGGACCTGTCAGGCATCTCCCAGGTACATTTGTGCAGTCACTGATGCCCTGTATGCCCAGGCATTTTGGTACATTCAGCACCCTGTGGACCACGGCCACGAGGATGCCCAGGCAGCGAGCTTCGCTGCCATCGCCGGGATGCCCCGGGTCTAGGAGGTAATCGATGGGGTGCATGTCGCCCTACGGCCACCGGCGGATAACAGGCTGCTATTCACCAACCGAAAGGGGCACCATTCGATGAACATTCTAGTGGTCTGTGATCATCAGATGCGGATCTTGCACGTCCGTGCCCGATTCCCGGGCAGTGTAAAGCGTTTGATAAGGTTCCCCACGGTAGGCTACTGCAGAATACACGGAGGCATGGGATTCAGGGTGATTTAGCAGTTTGGATCAGGAATTGGCTAGCTGGAAGAAGACAAAGGGTGGTGGTTGATGGAAAATGTTCAGACTGGAGTCCAGTTACTAGTGGTGTACCACAGGGATCTGTTTTGGGGCCACTGCTGTTTGTTATTTTTATAAATGACCCGGAGGAGGGCATAGAAGGATGGGTGAGTAAATTTGCAAATGACACTAAAGTCGGTGGAGTTGTGGACAGTGCGGAAGGTTGTTACAAGTTACAGAAGGTCATAGATAAGCTGCAGCACTGGGCTGAGATGTGGCAAATCGAGTTTAATGCAGAAAAGTGTGAGGTGATTCATTTTGGAAGGAATAACAGGAAGAGAGAGTACTGGGCTAATGGTAAGATTCTTGGTAGTGTGGATGAGCAGAGAGATCTCGGTGTCCATGTACATAGATCCCTGAAAGTTGCCACCCAGGTTGAGAGGGTTGTTAAGAAGGCATACGGTGTGTTAGCTTTTATTGGTAGAGGGATTAAGTTTCGGAGCCATGAGGTCATGTTGCAGCTGTACAAAACTCTGATGCGGCCGCATTTGGAGTATTGCGTGCAATTCTGGTCGCCGCATTATAGGAAGGATGTGGAAGCATTGGAAAGGGTGCAGAGGAGATTTACCAGAATGTTGCCTGGTATGGAGGGAAGATCTTATGAGGGAAGGCTGAGGGACTTGAGGCTGTTTTCGTTAGAGAGAAGAAGGTTAAGAGGTGACTTAATTGAGGCATACAAGATGATCAGAGGATTAGATTGGGTGGACTGTGAGAGCCTTTTTCCTCGGATGGTGATGTCTAGCACGAGGGGACATAGCTTTAAATTGAGGGGAGATAGATATAGGACAGATGTCAGAGGTAGGTTCTTTACTCAGAGAGTAGTAAGGGCGTGGAATGCCCTGCCTGCAACAGTAGTGGACTCACCAACACTAAGGGCATTCAAATGGTCATGGGATAGACAAACGGACGATAAGGAAATAGTATAGATGGGCTTTAGAGTGGTTTCACAGGTCGGCGCAACATTGAGGGCCGAAGGGCCTGTACTGCGCTGTAATGTTCTATGTTCTATGACTCCTTCACATTTGCTCACTCGGTGATCCCAGACATGTTTGAGGGACACCCCCCCCGGCTGCAGGGCTTGTTGCTGGGTGACAGGGGTTACCTGTTGCGGTCGTGGCTGATGATGCCTATATGGAGGCCACAGACCGATGTGGAGACCCGGTACAATGATGCTCATTGTGCGACCGGGGGTGTGGTCAAGAGGTGCTTTGGGGTCCTGAAAATGTGCTTCAGGTGCCTGGACCGGTCTGGAGGGGCCTTCCACTACGAGGCCAGGAGGATCGGCCACATTGTTTTGGTCTGGTGCGTCCTTCACAATATAGCAGAGGGGCGATGTGCTGGAGGAGGATGAGGAGGAAGGGCAGGCCTCGTCAGGTGAGGAGAATGATGGGGAGGGGGACAATGAGTGGGACATGGGGTCTGGCTGGGCATGGGAGGCCGCACTATGCTATCGCCAGGGCCTGCGCGCATGGGACGTCCTCGTGTAGACATGTTTCACAGACTGGGGGGTGGGGGGGGGGGGGGGGGGGGTTGGAGGGAGGTTTACTGGCCAGGGGCACGGACTCCACCATATCACACCTCTCACCTTCCACATCACCCAAATTCCTCACGTCCCACACCACCAAACCACCCGCATGTACAACCCCTCTGTCATTTCTACCCGCAGCCCTACCGGCTGGGGACACTGGGTTGGCAGTGACAGTGGGTCTGGCCCATGGGATGGAGGATGATGACAGCCCGCTCTGCGATGAGCTCTGTGCTCCACATTGTTTGACAATGTGTGATGATACACCACTGTACTTTCCTACCATTGTACATAGTTATATGATAGTCTTTGTGGTTCTTGACGCTTAGTGCATCAATTGAATACACTACAGTTATAATGGAGGCTGCTCTGAAACCCGACAAGCTCTCGCTCGACCCCCACGCTCCACGCGCGGATCACCTTTCCACCTGCTGGCTCTGGTGTTTCGAGGCCTACCTGGAAGCATCCTCCGCCTTCGCCAAAACGGACGCTGACCGACTCAATCTCCTGTGCTCACGGCTCGACTACGGCCTTTTCGACCTCATCACGGGAACCATGACCTATGCCGACGCCATCGTGAAGCTCAAAAGCCGGTATGCACGAACTGTTAGTTCTATTTACGCCCGCCACCGCCTCGCCTCCCGGCACCAGCAGCCGGGTGAACCCCTATCCGTGTTCGTTCGGGACCTCCGTGCCCTCGCGCTCACCTGCAACGCGCCAGCAGTCTCCGCTGAGCAGAACACTGAGGCCCTGGCGCTCGATGCCTTTGTAGCTGGCGTCGCTTCTGTCCCAATTCGCCAACTCCTACTGGCTCAAACTACCCTGACTCTGGGCACAGCAGTCACGATGGCAGAGGCCCAACAGGCAGCCTATGACAATATTGCATCCTACATGCCTGCATGAACTTCCTATACGCCTGCCCACGTTCCCTACGTGGCCGCTACTTCCCTGCCGCCCGCCCGGCAACAACCCCTGCAAGTCATGGCCCACCCGGCCACACCCAGCAGGACCATGACGTCAACCTCACTAAATTCCTCCAAACTGCCAAACACCTCAATCTCATGTACAACGAGGCAAAATGTGTTTTCGGCACCACCCGCCTCGCCATACTCGGCTACGTGGTGGAGAATGGTGTCCTCGGCCCCGATCCCGACCGTCTGCGCCCCCTTCTCGAACTCCCCATTCCCACCTGCCCCAAAGAACTGAGGCGATGCCTCGGGTTCTTTGCCTACTATGCCCAGTGGGTGCCCGAGTACGCTGACAAGGCCCGACCCCTCCTCCGTTCTCCCTCATTCCCCCTCCCGCCCGAGGCCTGCCAGGCCTTCCACCTCCTAAAAACCGCTATCGCCAAAGCCGCCATGCATGCGGTAGAGTCTGCACCATTCCAAGTCGAGAGCGATGCCTCCGACTTTGCCCTGGGTGCCACCCTCAACCAGGTGGGCAGGCCCATCGCCACTCCAAGGCCCCGAGATCCGCCACTCCTCTGTTGAGAAGGAGGCACAAGCCATAGTGGAAGCCGTCCGGCACTGGAGGCACTACCTGGCCGGAAAACCATTTACCCTCGTTACTGACCAACGATCAGTTGCGTTCAGTTTCGACAACAAACAACGACGTAAAATCAAAAATGATAAGATATTACGGTGGAGGATCGAACTCTTCACCTACAATTATACTATCTTATACCGGCCAGGTAAGCTCAATGATCCTCCTGATGCCCTGTCCCGTAGTACTTGTGCCAAAGCACAGGATGACCGACTGCGGGCACTACATAATGACCTCTGTCACCCGGGCGTCAGGCGGCTCTACCACTACATCAAGGGCCACAACCTGCCCTTCTCAGTCGAGGAGGTCAAGCCCATGACTAGGGACTGCCACGTCTGTGCGGAGTGCAAGCCGCAATTCTACAAGCCAGACAAGGCGCACCTAATCAAGGATACCCGCCCCTTTGAACGTCTCAGCATTGACTTCAAAGGGCCCCTCCCCACCCACAACCGCAACACGTACTTCCTCAACATCATCGACGAGTACTCGCGGTTCCCCTTCGCCATTCCCTGCCCCGACACGACCTCCGCCACCGTCATCAAAGCGTTGCACGACCTCTTCATGCTGTTCGGTTATCCCAATTACATTCACAGTGACCGGGGCTCCTCCTTCATGAGTGAGGAGCTGCGTCGGTACCTGCTCGCCAGGGGCGTTGCCTCAAACAGGACGACCAGTTACAACCCCCGGGGGAACGGACAGGTGGAGAGGGAGAACGCGACAGTTTGGAAGGCCGTGCTGCTAGCCCTCAAGTCCAAAGGCCTACCAGTCTCCCGTTGGCAGGAGGCCCTCCCTGCCGCACTCCACTCCATCCAGTCCCTTTTGTGTACTGCAACGAATGCTACCCCTCATGAGCGGATGTTTCTCTTCTCCAGGAGATCGGCATCCGTGACATCGCTTCCGTCCAGGCTCCTGTCCCCGGGAGACGTCCTGCTCCGCAAGCACGTGCGGACCTCTAAGGCGGAGCCCCTGGTGGAGCGAGTCCGTCTCCTCCACGCCAACCCACAGTATGCGTACATAGCCTACCCCGACGGGCGTGAGGAGACCGTCTCCATCAAGGACCTGGCCCCCTCTGGGGCCCCTGCCGCCCCCGCCCCGCAACCTCCATCCCGCTCCCTCTCTGCTCCCGTCGATTCCTCGGCCTGTTACTACTCCGTGCCAGACGCTGTCATCCCGCAGTTTCGCCTCGAGCCAGCCAAAGTGGTGGGGGACGTCATGCCGCCTCGCGACCCAGCACCACCGACCGCACGGATACCACCGGACACTATCTCAGCGCCGCAGCTCCGACGTTCAAAGAGATCGACCAAACCCATCGTTCATCTCGACCTCTGACGACACGGAACCTCCTGATGGACTCTGTTCGTTACTCCCTATTTGTTCACTGTGTTTGCTACTCCATATTTTCACTCCGGACTTCCTTCTAAACAAGGGGTGAATGTGGTGATACACCACTGTACTTCCCTAGCATTGTACATAGTTATATAATAGTTGTGTGTAACGTGGCCCTGTAATCCTGTGTATGGTACTGTGTATTGTACTGTAGCTCTGTAGAGGTTCGGTCACCTGTATGTAACCTGACCTGGCCACGGAGAGCTCCGCCTTAGCCACTCCCCCGGGAGTTAAGTATAAGACCCAACTTCTGAGACCGGACCCATTTTGTCTGGGGTCGTCTGTGTCGGGTAAGCTTCCTATGTAGTGTATTAAAGCCTTAGTTAAAGTCTCACATGTCTTTGTGGTTCTTGACGCTTAGTGCATCACAATGTCTGAACCATGCCCACAGTTGCACCCTACACCTGGGTGATCCCTGCATGCGAGCTGGCCAGTCCATCATATCGCCCTGTTGAATAGCTGGGGAGGGGGTGCTGTGGACGGCTGGGGGTTGGGAGGGGGGCGGGGTTACACAGTGCACCCATTGGGCCTCAGCCGTCCCCCATCCCCCCTCCCAGTGGCCAGCACTCACCGCCCCACCCCCACTCCCACACCCATCAGCCAGAGCACTGAGGCAGGTTTGAATGGTGTTAGCATGTGTTTATTGTGAACAAAAATATACAGTCTGTGCCCTAGCCCCTATAGCTCCACTGTGCCATGCACCCATGCCAACTTAACTGGTGTCTAACTTTCTGGCCTTACGGGCCATACCACTACGCCTTTGTGGTTCCCCAGGCTGTGTAGCAGCAGTGGAGGCGGCCTACTGTGACTCCTGCCCTGTGACGAGAGTCCCCGCTGGCCCACGTCTCCTGGGGCAGCCCGGCCTGGATGGACCCGGCAGCACCTCGGGCATCCCGGGTGGCGTGGTGCCACCCTGTTCTGCCTTCTGCCCACCAGATTCACTAGGGACAGGAGGGAGAGAGTCCTAGGTGCTGCGGTATTCCAGCACCTCCTCTGCGGGAACCACCGGCACGGGCCCCATCACCGCCTCCTCCCTCGGGGTGCCCGATGAACCCGAGCTTCTCCATGGCGGTGCGAGCGGAGCCATCCCTCAAGGCCTCCTTGCGCTGCCAGTCCTGGAGGCCCAGTCTGGTATCGACAAGGGTCTGAACATTAGTGGCCATGGAGCACAGTGAGTGGCCCATCTCCATCTGGGACTGCAACACATCACTCTGACTGTACCACAGCAGCCAGTGAGTGGCCCACGTGCCTCTGGGACTGGATCACCTCCCTCTGTGTCTGTGCGACACCGGCCAGAACCTAGACAATGGCACCGATGCTCTCAGCCATGGCCTGCTGGGACTGGGCCACGCTGAGGATACCCGCTGCAATCTCCAGCTGGCCTCAGCACATGGCTGCCTGTGAGAGGGCAGCCCTGCCCTGGGCCTCGGCCTCCGCCTGCACAGAATGGCCAGGCCTCGCACACGCTGACCCATGTCCGACACTGTTGCCCCAATTACCTCCACCGCGGATGCCACCCGTGTGGTGTCGGCCTGGGTGGCACGCATGACCAGCACCACTCCCCACTCCTGCACGTAGATGATTCCTCCACCTGCGCCTTCAGGTGCTGTAAGACGGCCGTCATCTCCTCCTGTAGTCCCTGGGTCTGTGACTGCACCTGCACTATGGGTGGGACTAGATGTTCCAGGAGCCCGGGACCCATCTGGGCGGCAGCTGGTTCCAGGGGCTGGGCTGCCCTCCGACCGCCCGGCCCCTCGGCTGCTCCTACCTCCACCTGGAATGACTGTGTGGTGCGCACCAGTGAGTGTCCCAGAAGCCTCTTCACTAATTGGCCCAACCGAGGTGATAGTCTCGGGGATGGTGGAGGGTGCTGGAGACAGCTGTGATGGAAAGTCAATGTCCTCATCCGACCCGAACTCTGGGATATCCTGAGTCTCAGGCAGAGGGCTGGTGTTCGAACTGCTGCCCCCATCGGTGCTCTGCCGTCCGGGGGGCACCGGCTCTGGCACTGGCTGGGGTTGGGGGGCTCTGAATGGACCCGCGCCATCTCCAGCAAGTCCTCTAAGACACAAGGCGGCATGTATGGTTAGACAGCCGGACAGGGCCGAATCGTGATGTGGTGAGGGCTGAGGTGAGGGGTGAGGGGTAGCGTGAAGGGGGTTGGGGTGGGGAGAGGGGGGTTGGGGTGGGGAGAGGGGGGTTGGGGGGCACACATGTGTCATGAGGATCCACAACCAGGCAGGGGGTCTCACTTTGTGGTGCGCCGCCGACCTCTGCGTCGGCAACCTCCCTCTCCTCCGGGCCGCCGACCATGTCCAGTGCCTTCTGCTCGGGCACGGTGAGGGGACACAGGTCTGGTGGTCCCCCTCCGGTCTTCTCCCGCTCCCGGCGGTTGTGTGCGGCCTTGTCCTGGGGGGAGGAAACACAAACAACGGCACTGTTATACAGTCCGGCACATGCAGCCCAGGGGTTGGATAGATGATGGCATCAATGGCAAGGGCACATGGCCATTATGGCTGGCATGGGTGCTGGCATGAGGAGCAGGGGGTCCGGGTCACATGTGTGTGGGGGGTTGGTGCCAGGGGCACAGTGTTGCCTACTCACCCTGGCCGCCCTGAGGAGGTTGAGCAGGTTTTTTGGGGCATTGGTTGCCAATCCGGGCAACTTCGCTCATGCCGGCTCCCACGTCCGTCCAGGTACGGCGAACAGTGGCGCCTGAGGACCTCCCTCCCGGGCAGGGGTACAGCACCAGCCGCCTCTCTCCATGGAGTCAAGGACGGTCTCCAGTTTGGCATCGTGGAAGCATGGTGCTGCTTTCTTTGCGGCCATGTTGGCTGCGATACTTGTGGGTGGGAGCAGGAGAATCCCTTAAGTGCGGCTGCAGCTGTGCGGCAATCACGGAACCAGCGAATCCGCTGGCGTTCCGCTTCCAGAGTGTGGCACTTCGCTTGACGCCCGTGCTAGCCCCTTTGCAGTGTCTGAATAGCTTCACCTGTGCCACCGTTTTTGCCGTCGTGAAACCCTACAGTTTTAACAATGGTGTCAACACATAGGGCGGGATTCTCCAATAACGAGGCTATGTTCCCACGCCAGCGTGAAAAGTGGCGCCAACCACTCCAGAGTCAACAGTCCCCGATAATGGGGAATGCTCCCCTCCCTAGGGGGCTAGGTCGGCACCGGAGTGGTCCTCACAGCTCCAGCCGGCACGGAATGGCCAGCGCGGGTTCGCGCGGGTTCGCGCGGGTTCGCGCATGCCGTTACGACCAGTGCATTTCTGCACATGGGCGCTATGGCCGGCGTGATTACATGCGTGCGCGGGGGTTCCCTTCTCCGCGCCGGGCCCCGGACAATATGGCACAGCCTTACAGGGGCCCGGGGTGGAGGAACATAGGCACCCACGGAACCAGCCCGCCTGCCGATCAGTAGGCCCCGATCGCGGGCCTGGCCACCGTGGGTGCCCCCCCCGGGTCGGATCCCCCCACTCTCCAGGATGGCCCCCGCAGACTCACCTTCCAGGTCCCGCCATGTGGGACCTGAGTAATCCACGCCAGCGGGACTCGGCCGAACTCGCCGGCCACTCGGCCGATTGGGGTCCGGCGAATCGCCGGGGCGGAGGCGCTTTCAATGGCCCCAGGCCGTCGCGGCGGGAATCCCGCGGGTGCCCAGGAATCGGCGGGGTAGAATCGGGAAGCCGGTGTCGGGGCGGCGGGGCGCGATTTTCGCTTCCGCCCCGGGGATTCGTCTCCAGAACGGAGAATCCAGCCCACGGAGTCGAACAAGTGAAAAACGTCAATAGACCATGTCCATGGCAGGTGTTAGAAAGTTAAACATCTTTCACGCGAGTAACATCACTAATATTCAATTATCTTTGTTTCATGCCTAGTTATTAAGCATTTTTAATTGCATCTTCTACAATATTCACTGCTTGACCCTTGTGTGTATTTAAACAAAATACCTCAAGACAGACAAAGTAATAACCGGAGAAGGACTACTTTCTTCACAGCAGTTCACAAATTCAGGAAGCTCACCACACTCAGTCTAACCATCAGTATCCACCAGTTGTAACCATGGCAATTCCATTTCCATGGCCACCAAGTACTCTGCATCACCATATGTTCCGCCACATACCGTATCCAACTCACAAATGGATAAAAATATCACTGAAATAAAATTGAAATAAAATTTCAACCTGCCATGTCCCTAGAAACAGGGAACAGATAATTGTGAATAGATTTTCCACACAGTTGCAAATGGTGAGTCTTAGAAGTTGTTCTTGTCTCCATTTTGCAATTTTGTTTTCTTTCACACTTTCGCTCCTTTATATTTGTCTCTTCTTTTTCTTTCTGCTGGGAGGCGATGACACTATACGATGATTATAGTGTGTGAGCTAAAAGAACAAAGAACAGTACAGTACAGCACAGCAACAGGCACTTCTGCTCTCCAAGCCTGCTCCAATCATTGATGCCTGTCTAAGCTAAAACCTTCTGTACTTCTGGAGTCCATATCCTTCTTTCCTATCCTATTCAAGTATTCGTCAAGATGCCTCTTAAATGTCGCTAATGTCCACCACCTCCCCCGGCATACTTCCAGGCACTCACCACCCTCTGAGTAAAAGCATTTGCCTCACACATCTCCTCAAAATTTCCCCCTTGCACCTTAAACCTATGTCTCCTAGTAATTGACTTTTCCACCCTGGGAAAAGGCTTCTGCCCATGCTACTCATAATTTTGTAAAACTCTATCAGGTCGCTCCTCAACCTCTGTCATTCCAGTGAAATCAATTCAAGTTTATCGAACTTTATCTCCTCATAGCTAATACCCTCCAGACCAGGCAACATTCTGATAAACCCCTTCTGTATCCTATGCAAAGCATCCACATCCTTCTGGTAGTATGGCGACCAAAATTGTACACAATCTTCCAAATGTGGCCTAACTAAGGTTCTGTGCAGCTGCAGCATGACTTGCGAATTTTTATACTCAATGCCATGACCGATGAGGCAAGCATGTTGTATGCCTTCTTGACTCCCTCATCCACATTTAGTGATCTGTGGACCTGTACGCCCAGATCTCTCTGCCAATATTCCTAAGGGTTCTGCCATTTACATTATAATTCCCATCTGATTTAGACCTTCCAAAATGCATTACCTCACATTTGTCTGGATTAAACGCTATGTGTACTTTCTCCGCCCAAGTCTTCAACCGATCTATATCCTGCTGTATCTGACAATCCTCTTCACTATCTTCAACTCCACCAATCTTTGTGTCATCTGCAAACTTACTAATCAGTCCAGCTACATTTTCCTCCAAATCATTTATATATAACACAAACAGCAAAGGTCACAGCACTGATCCCTGCGGAACACCACTAGTCATAACCTTCCATTCAGAAAAGCACTCTTCCACTGCTACCCTTTGTCTTCTATGACCGAGCCAGTTCTGTGTCCATCTTGCCAGCTCACCTCTAATGCCGTGTGACTCCACCTTTATACCAGTCTGTCATGAGGGACCTTGTCAAAGGCCTAACTGAAGTCCATGAGGACAACCTCAACTGCATTACCTTCAACAATCACCTTTGTCACTTCCTCACAGTAACTTCACTGCAGTGTTAATATAAGCCTACTTGTGACAATAAAGATTATTTAAAAAACACTTGACACGGCCTCCCCTTCACAAAACCATGCTGCCTATTGCTAATAAGTCCATTTGTTTCCAAATGTGAGTAAATCCCGTCCCTCAGAATCTTTCCCAATAATTTCCTACCACTTATGCAAGGTTCATCAGCCTATAATTTCCTGGATTATCCCTGCTGCCTTTCTTAAACAATGGAGCAACATTGGCTATTCTCCAGTCCTCTGGGGCCTCACCTGTCACCAATAAAGATACAAAGATTTCTGTCAAGGCCCCAGCAATTTCCTCCCTTGCCTCCCTCAATATTCTGGGTAACATGCCCTCAGGCCCTGTGGACTTGTCTTCCTTGATGTGGCTTAAGACTTCCAACACCTCCTTTTTGATATCGACATGACCCAGACTATCTACGCACCCTTCCCTGACTCATCATCCACCAAGTCCTTCACTTTGGTGAATACGGATGCAAAGTACTCATTTAGTACGTCGCCCATATCCTCTGGCTCCATGAATAGATTCTCTCCTCTGTTCTCGAGCGGGCCAACCCTTTCCCTGGCTACCCTCTTGCTCTATATATATGAATAAAATGCCTTGGGATTCACCTTAATTCTGTTTGCCAAAGACTTTTCATGATCCCCTTTACCTCTCCTAACTGCTTGCTTAAATTCCTTCCTATTCTCTTGATATTCTTCAAGGGATTTGTCTGTTCCAGCCTTCTAGATCTGAAACATGTCCTGAAATGAAAATGGTATCGGAGCAGGCTTTTTGTCAGCATCCATGACCGAAGGTCAATATGGTCGAGAAGTTTATCTTCCCGTCAGGCTGGGAGCACTCTAGAGTAGGTTGCAGCCCCAGGTTGAGAGTTTGTAGCTGCCACTGGGAGCGTGGGTGTCTTAATCCTAACAGTCCGGAGAAAGGAGGGAGTACTTCTGATCCTCCTGGACAACTGCAGTGCTGTAAAGGCACTTAGCTATCCTCACCTCCCTGCAGCTGCCAGGTTACAAGAGGCCTGGGAAACACAGTCAAACAGGGTTTAAACCATAGAGCTGAAACTATCAGCCTCTTTAATATATTGAAATGGCCAAACTGACCCCGGCAGCATGTTGACCGCCTGCTCCTTGTTCCATCACCATTAAACCTGCAAGTAGATGTTTGAGGCATGTCGAGATGGGGTTTAAGATTTTAAAAACGCCTGACCTACCCACCCCATATTGTGACAGCTTCCGTTTCATGAGAGGACGTTTTGTGCCCTGGTGGTCAACTCTTTGTTAAGTTTCAGCTAGTGCAGATCACAAACCCACTCTGGCATGGCAGTCTCTGCCGCATTATTGCAGAGGAAGAGAGCGAGCTGAGGTGTACGATTTACAAACCTCTATTTTCTCAGGGCCATCTTTTCAGCCAGCCGAGCTATTCATTTCATCTTGTCTATTCCAATTTCCTTCCTGTCAGTCAGCCTCCAGAGGCCAAGGCCGTCAGCAAGTGTCACCTAGTTGTCAGTGTCAATGACCGCTATCTTCATATCTCACTTGCAGGTGTCCTTGTAGTGGAGGCCCAGGAGATTGTAACCCAGTGACCAGTTCATCATACAGAAGGTCTTTGGATACATGGCTATCAACCATGCAATGAACATGCAAGTGTCATCAGCTTAGCAAAGAGTGTATGCAGTCACAATTATTACACTTCAGGACCTCAGGAGTTGATGACATTGTTCTGCCAAAAGATGCCAAGGATACGTTTGAGATAGTGAAGGTGGAATCTGGTCTTTTCTCCTACCCAGCATATGTTGTAGAGTAATGTGCTGAAATTGCAGACTGAATAGACCCACAGTTTGGTGTTCTCAGGCAGGTCACTGTTGTTCCACACTGTCTTACTCAGCTTAGACAGAACAGCTGCCGCTTTTGAAATGTGTATGTTGATTTCAGCATTGGGTGACAGATTGTTGGTTATTGTGGAACCGTGATATGTGAAGCTACCAACAACCTCCAGTGTCACATTGTCAATGCTGATAGCTGGCAGTATAGCAATATCTTGGACCATGACATGTGTCTTTCTGATAATGATGGTCAAAACATGTTTGGTGAGTTCAGCCAATATAGCATCAGCATTCGGAACTTTGCCCATGACAAGTGAGTCAATAGATCTGCTAAGCTCCTCCACTGTATGTTCGATATCCAGGTCTGCCATGGCAAGCAGGCTTCTCATGGTGTCCACAGCTTCCTTGGTGACAGTATTGTCCCAGGAATACAATTCAAGGTAGTATTCCACCCAACACTCCAGCTGCTTATTGCTGTCAGTGATGACCACCCCGATCTTTGTTTTCAGTGGAGTTGTTTCCTTTGCTGATGGAGGGTTGCCTTTTTTGATCTCCTCATACAAACCCTATGAGACCATGTCACTGAGAGTTGATCATTCACAGAAAAACATTATGGTCAATCTTCCGTATCTCCGGAGGGTTGTACCCCAGAAAATGCAAGAGGGAAACCCACTCAGAACCTCCATGCACCGACTATATGGAAATTGCCAGGGAAATTTCACCTTCCATTGGGCAATTTCCCAGAACTTGGATTAATCCGAAACTCCAAATTAAAGTCTGAGACTTGGAAGGTTCTGACTCTTAGTAGAATAGTTGCCCAGGAAATATTAGAGGAATTAAAATCAGTTCCAATTCCTGGGTAACAATAGTACTGACCATCCTGAACCCCCCCATTGGACCTCCCCTTCCCTCCAACTATACACCCCATCCCTAGATTCCCTGACTACCCAACTAAGCCCTCACCCTGGACTACCCTCTTCTTCCTGTCCAACTGAATACCCACCCCTCCTTGACCACCCAACTAAACCCCCCAACCACCAGATTCCTGGTCCCTCCCACTGCCCACTCAGCTACTCCCCTGAACCCTCAACACCTCACCCCCCCCAACTAACTCCATGAGCAGCTAACTACCCTACCACTCCCCCGACTATATGAATAACCAGCCCCATGCTCCCCCACCTGACCAACGCCTTCTCTCCTAAGTGGCTAGGACATTTAATCTTACCAGTTGCAGCTAGTGCCTTAAAAAGGGGGCTTGGCTTCATCTGCACTGCAATGAAGACCGCGTTAGGAAGATGAAGAGGAAATGCATGAGAAAGGTGTAGGCTTTGCTATAAGGAACTTGATACTCTTGATAACAGAACCCCCATAAATGGCTTTGAATGTGTCTCTCCATTTGCCACTCAATATTAACAGGGCCAGTCAACCTCATGGGAACCCATACTGCAACCCTGTGCTCTGCTACAGACATAAAGGATCAGTTCTAGGAGATGTTTGACATAATCATCAGCAAAATTCCCCAAGTTGTTTAGTCGTCACATATGGTGTGAAGGAGTTGCTCTAACTTTTGTGTTAACAATAGCTGATTAATCTTTATAGTAAACCTGTCTGCTGAGCAATCCTGGACCACAATTTCAAATAAACCAAACCTACATTTAGTTTACCAGTCCTGTGTGCGATTGGCAAATTTGCATATAAGCAAACATAGTAACACAATGCTCCCTTTCTCATCTGAAAATATTGTGGCCAGGAGTGCTGAGTTGCCATTCCGGACCTTCTTTCAGCCATGTTCCAGTAATAGCTTTAATATCATATTTCAAATATCTATCTGTGTCCTCAGCTCTACTACTACTAATAATAATCGTTATTAGTGTCACCAGTAGGCTTACATTAACACTGCAACAAAGTTACTGTGAAAATCCCCTAGTTGCCACACTATGTTGCCTCTTCGGGTGCACTGAGGGAGAATTCAGAATGTCCAATTCACTTAACGAGCACATCTTTCGGGACTTGTGGGAGGAAACCGGAGCACCCGGAGGAAACCCACACAGGAAGAACATGCAGACTCCGCACAGACAGTGACCCAAGCAGGGAATTGAACCCGGGTCGCTGACGATGTGACCTGAGCAATTTCCCACATTGTGTGGTAAATCCTTATACTGGATCAGCTTGACTTGGTACTGGCTAGTCCTGGAACACAAGCACTACAGCCAGGATGCTATCAGGGCCGATAGCCTTTGTGGTATCCAGTGGCTTCAGCCATTCTTTGGTATCATGTGAATAAGATTGCAAATGTATAAAATACAAGTGGAATTCTCATCTGAAGCTAAATGTAATTTCTATTTCATTTCTATTTCTATTTCAATAGACTTCAAGTCTATTGATTTGCTTTTGGAACTGAAAATCCAAACATCATATTTAACAATGAATATGCTCTGCCTATCATGCTAATAATGAATGGTCCAGGTGTAACATTCTACCCTTTATTTCCTTTAAATTTGTTCAATCAACTTTCATCAAACAGTTCTAGGATGATATTTAGCCAAATAAAATTAAATTCTGATGGAATTATTCAGCCTAGCCAGTGGACTTGGTTCTACAAAGGGGGAGTGTTTTCAGCTTTAATACCCACCATCAACCAGTCAGGTTTTACCGTTACATTATCTATCGGGTAGAGGAATCAGTGACATAATTTAAAAAAATCCTTCCAGCAAAGACATTTTTACTGATCCATGAAAAAGAGCAGAGGGAAGATATCAACCAACACAATAAGTAATAACTTTCCATTCTGACTATTAAATGTGATTGAATTAAAGATCTCCACACCATTGAATCAGATCACAAATCATAAAAATTGAAATAAAAGATGAACTGTTTGAACTCATATCCCATTGTGGAATTATTTAATGTAGCACTGGTCCCTTATTATAATACCGATGCAATGATGAGGTTACCTTGTTGAGTTTACAAGCTCTCCTTGATGACATTCATTCATTCATAAATTACTAAAATGCACCTGAATTTACATTATGTCACATTGCCTGTCATAATGCATTGTTAATTAAAGTATTATTTCACTGGTTTGTATAATATGCTGGCACTGTTTATAAATGCAGTCGGTTCTATTTACTTTCACTGTAACTTTCAATTATTAGAGATCATTTAATATAAATCCATTCACTGCCGCAGACAATGATGACCAAACACACTTCAATCATGGCGATTGCTGAGTTCTAATGTAATTAACTGTTATTTTGAGACATATCCACTGCTTCCAGGTTACAAAGAGTTTTTCTCCAGATTTCAAGCTTCTTCCCTATGTTACCTAAATAATTTTCTTGGCTGGAATTCTCCATTGGGGAGACACATGTTCCCGCCTGGACTGCACTGTGTGCGATATGCGTTTTTGTTGGGAGCAATACTTGGGAAGCGAGTCAGGCCATCAAATCTGGCCGGCACTCTGCCAACGCGAATTGAGAGCAATTCCCCATCCAGCAGGCATTCTAACCACTAGGGTTGGAGTTAGCGATAAAGAGCCTGGCAGCTGGAGCTGTTTTTAAGGCGCTCCACTTACCACACATCCACTGCAGCCACCAAGATGGCTCACAGAAGACCTGCCCCCTCTGAGTTTGGGGGACCAAGGTGGGCCCTCTGCTCCATGCCAGTGAAGAGAGGCGGGACACCCTCTTCCCGAGGGTGGGCCACAGACACAAACCTGCCCTCCTTAAACCAGCTGCAACGTGGTGGAAGAGGCAGCTGGTGCTGCCAGTCTCATCAGGAAGAGTCAGCTGGTGATCCAGAGGGGTGCAAGTCACTGGTGAGGCCTCTTTCTTGAGAGGGGCAGAGAACTAGGGAGGGTTCCAAAGGCCACAATACAGATGTTCTTTAGTTGGGGTGATCTCCGTTGATCCCCTGCTTCCTCTGCATTGGGGCAGCGCTCTGAGGCATGCCAACACCTGGTGGGCCCCTGATTGAGCTTGGCCATGCCTAGCCCCTTGATGATACAATTGGGGTATGCGGATATCCAGAGAGGTGGTCCGGATGATCTCCCAGATGACCAGAGACTCCCTTAGCATTCAAAGGATACAGTGAGCACTCAGCAGTGTGACCAGCCAGGAGCCTGTAGGTAGCACCAGAGGGGAGCATTTAAAACACATACTGCAGCAATGAACCAGGCCACCTGATCCCAAGGGAGCGAGCTCAAGTCCACGGACTTGGCACCAAGGAATTCCCCAGTACTGCCCCCAGCCCAGGCAGCCACCCTCCAGCAAGCCCAATATCTTTTGAGGCTTTTGCAGAATTCGGCAACTACCCCTTAACAATGCTCCCCAGTTATGGAGTGCATTAAAGCAGGAGTCTATGCTATAACTGCCTATTATTCTTGCATGCCACCCCTTACCTTGCTGCACACTCTTCAATTGTTAGCTTCCACGTAAGTTGCTCAATTGTTTCTGCAGCGGGAAATATCACAAAATGTCCATGCCATACAAGCTATCAGAAAGACCATCCCAGACCTGAATCATCTCAAATCCTATTAGGCCCCGGTCTGGGAATTCAGAGAGAATTGTCTTGGAATTCCGGAAGGATCACTCTAGGGAGCTCTTGGCAGTGTTAGGTTCACGCTACACTGTCACTGCGACATGATATTGAAGAATTACATAGCCACAAGATTTTATCCTCTTCTAAGTGTCATTTAATCTCAAGGGAATATTGGCTAACCATTCATAACTTGTGCACTCTTTTTCTGTAGATTCAGTGCAGGGATGGACAGGGTAGAGCAGAAGCATGAAGAAAAACTTGCATTTCTAAAGCACTTCATGAACACAGGACTTCTCAAAATGCTTTGCAGCCAATGAAGTACTTTTTGAAGAGTGGTCCCTGCTGTGATGTCAGAAACACAGCAGATAATTTGGGCACAGCAAGCTCCCATATACAGGAATGTGATAATGACCAGATAATCGATTGAGGTATAAATATTGGCCAGGACATCAGGGATAACTCCCCTGCTCTTCTTCAAAATAGTCCCATGGGATCATCTACATCCATCCAAACAGATGGGTGGAGCCTCAACTTAATGTCTCTTCTGAAAGATGGCACTTCCAACAGTGGAGCACTCCTCAATATTACACTGGAGTTGGCAGCATTGATTTTTGTGCTCAAGCCCACGTGAAGCTTGAACTTGGAGCCTTCTAACTCAGAGGTGAGAGTGCTATCAGCTGAGATGGTAGCCATGATGTGGAGTTGCCGGCGTTGGACTGAGGTAGGCACAAGTCTTACAACACCAGGTTAAAGTCCAACAGATTTGTTTCAAATCACTAGCTTTCGGAGCACAGCTCCTTGAATCCTTGACTCACCTGATGAAGGAACAGTGTTCCGTTAGCTAGGGATTCGAAACAACACTTTTGGACTTTAACGTGGTGTTGTAAGACTTCTTACTGAGCTGAGATGGAGGAGTGACATAGTTACTCCTTGTGAACTCTGACTGTGCAGATGAGATGAGAATGAACACAAAGTTGAAGTCAGAGTCAAGCCAACCCAAGGGCTCCTGATGAGACCTCCTGGCCTACATTTCTCTGCTCCAACCTTTATGAATCCAGTGCCTTTATCCTTTCATCAGTTCCTCAGATGCTTCATCTGAATGAAATAGGTAGTGGGGAAATGGCACCCAGTGATTCACAGACCATCAGTAAAACTGGACGAGTGAAGAACAGATGAGGATGCTCCAGAGTCTCTTCAAAGATTGAGGAGAGGTCTGCTCATGCACTTCAGAGCTGTGTGACCCAGAACTCATAAATATTCATTGGAAAACGAAGATGTTTGAGGAATTTAGGCTCTGAGGCAAGTCACCGGTGATCTATGGCAACTGACTGGTGTCAAGTCTACAGCTCTTATTTATGATTACATCAGTGAAGCTCTTTCTTTGTGGTATGCACTAATAGAGTTCTTCAGCATCATTGGACTCAGCAAACAGGAAACAGCTGGGAACTAGTCAATGCCTTCAGTTCCAGGGAAGTAAAGATTGCAGTGGGAACAAGGGAGAGAATAGACAGCACTTTGCAGTCCAAAACTTCCAATCCAGAACAGCTTTAATGCCTGAATATGTCAGGGGCTTTCAGGATTTGATAGCTACATTAGCACATTCATGTTGTTGATCAGCAGTATTACAAATCCAGGTACCTCCAGTGAACCTCCCTGTCTCGGAGGCCAGCAACATGTGCCTCCTCCGGCCTCCCCCTCTCAAAGGACCATAGGGAGATATTCATTGGGCTGCCCAGAAACAAGCTTCATAGATGCATCCAACAGCAGCTGATTGCCAGCAGTTCTGTATAAGCATTAACAGTTCAGATGTAGCCTGTCCATTACTAGTGAATACAGTTGTTCCACCATGTCTGGTTCGCAGTACATTTTATGGTTACAAAAGACCAGGGGCGGGATTCTCCGTTGGCTGGCACCAAAATCACGAAACGCGATTGGGCGGAGAATCGGTTCCGAGGTCAAATGATAAATTGTGAGTCTCCGTCACCGCGACAGCGGCATCAATGTGGTCCGGAACAAAAGTACAGTAAACACCGTTTGCATGTCATTAGCAGGCCGAACCGGTATTCTCCAGGGCCTCCGCAATTCTCCACCGCCAGTGGGCAGAGTTCCCGACGGCGCAGTTCACTTGTGCTTTTAAAAATCGTGAAACTGGTGCCATGGCTGATGAGAGAGAGAGCGGAGGTGGAACACAGTGAGCAGCGACTGCAGGCTGCCGGGCCAGACACTGGGCCGAGCTGGCTGGGGTGGGGAGGGGCCTGCCAGGGTCTGGAGGGGGGGAGGGGAGTGTCACGGGCCATACGGGTGCACCCAACCCTACACCCCCACCCCACCCTCCCTCCCCCCCCCCCCACCCGGCTGCCACCCGCTGGATAGGCATCAGGCAGCCCACCCAAGGACAACGCCCACAGTAGCCCTTACGAGGATGCCGATCGTGGGCTGTGGAGCATACCGCTGGCAAGCAGTACGCTGACCGTGCCCCATCTCCAGGTGCTCCCACAAGACACAGGACAAGATGCATGACTGGACCGTTGACCAAGGGGGGGTACTGGGGATGAGCATGGGAGTGAGGGTTGGTGTGGGGTTGAGTGTGGTGTGGGGGTGATGGTTGTGTGATGGTGAGGGTGGGGATGAGGGTTGTGTGGGGGTGGGGGTGGGGGGTGAGGGTGGTGTAGGATGAGTGTGGTGTGGAGTTGTGTTGGGAGGGGGGGGGGCATTAACACACGTGTCATGGGGAACCGCAACTCAGCAAGGTCTCACTTCCTCGCCCACGGCCGAACTCCACCCCGGCGACCTCCCTTCCCTCCAGCCAGCTGGCCACGCCCAGGGCCCTCTGTCCTGCCATGGTGATGGGCCACTAGGTCAATGTCCCCCCTCCAGCCTTCTCCCACTCCAGCAATTATGGGCGTCCTTCTCCTGGGCGGGGAGGCAAGCAGAAAATGATTGTGTTAGACCGTCCGACGCATGCAGGGGTTATGTAACTGGTGGCTTCAGTGGCTAGGGCACCTGGCCATGGCAGCTGGTGTAGATGTCGGCATGTAGTGCAGGGTAGGGTTTCGGCTGCCCTCTGGGTTGTGGGGGGGGGGGGCGGTTACGGGTTTATGGGATGGGCATTGGTGCCAGGGGCACAGTGCTGCCCACTCTCCCAGGCTGCCTTGAGGAGTTTTTTGGGGCACTGGTGGCTGGTCTGGATGGTGTTGTTAGTAGCGCTCACGGGCTCTGCAACCTGAGCCCAAGCACGGGAAATGGCGGCGGCTGGCAGCCTCCATCCCGGGCCGGGTGTCCAGGGTCATCCACCTCTCTTCAATGCCTTCCAGGAGGGTCTCAAGCTCTGCATCCGAGAAATGTTGGGCCACGTGTCTTACTGCCATCTTGTTGGCTGGGATGGTGTGTGTGCGCAGTGCAGTGTGTATATACAGCTGCAACTTGTCAGCCTGCTGATGTCAGTCGTGAAACCGGCGAAACCCACACTATTTCTCATTGGAATCAATTGTGTTCCACGTGGCGCCGGTGCTCGCCTCTTAACCGTAGCGGAATCCGTCCACGTGCACCGCCGATTGTGCTGTCGTGGAACTCCTCGAATTCTGCGTCGCCGTCAACATTTAGTCTCAGAAAAAGAGAATCCTGTCCCAGGTTCTTCTGGCATTTAATGGCAGCTGAAAGTTCGAGGATGGCATGGAGGAGGCATGGCCAAAAAGCTTTGCAAGATGTGTATCCTCCACCAGGTAGTAGATATTCCTCAGTACCTCGCATCGACACAGACAACTGTCCACGTGCAGTCGGGAACAAAGATCAATTCACTGACTGCATTTAATTTCCAGAAACTTTAATAAGGGAAACAATGGTTGTGATGCTAATTTAGGAATTTGCCGTTATCGAGGAGCTGGGTTTGTAATGTGTAATGTATAAGGCCTGAATTTTCAGCCAATATACATTAACGATGCAACTAGGTATTGGAATTTATCAGACAACTGGCAATAAAGAGCAATTCTATTTTAACAACTTTAGACCAGAGAGCAGGAAGGAGATGATTTGGTATGTTTAAAACATGAGGGGAAAATAGATTAGTGAATATTTCCCATAGCTGAGTGGTTAGAAAAGTGATGGGAAAATCAACTAGAACCTAACGAAGACTATTGGACCCTCACTCCCTTATAGGACACAGATTTTGCAATCCCATCACACAGGAAGGATATTCTGAAAGTACGACGTTAGTTATTTTGAAATTACATCAGATTATGAGCTTTGGCAAACGATGATTATCCATAAGGATCCAGAAAAGCGAGGTCTGTTTGCAGAGGAACGATGGGCACAGTTTAAGACAGAGAAATTTAAAGTTTATGAGATTTGAGAAAGAGAAGGCTAATGTGGATCCCATCCTATATGGAAATGTGTTTGAAGTGTCACAACAGGGAAAGAAAATCTCGCAGGTTCGATAGATAAGTCATTGAAACTATTGTTAAAATATTCAGAGGCTGTTAGAAAAGCAAACAGAAAGAATGTAAGAAATAGAAGCAGGAACAGGCATTTCAAACGCTCAAGCCCACTCCACCATGCAATACAGGTCATGGCTGATCCGATTGTGGCCTGAACCTCACTTTCCTGCCTGCTCGCCTGTTGGTCAAAAATCGATCCAATTTATAATACTCTTGGTCTCATTGTGTTAGCATATGAACATACAAATTAGGAGCAGGAGTTGGCCATTCAGCCCCTCGAGCCTGCTCCACCATCCAATGAGATCATGGCTGATCTGATTGTAACCTCAACCCCACATTCCTGCCTACCCCGATAACCTTTCACCCTCCTGTTAATCATCTAGCTCTGCCTTAAAAGTATTCGAAGATTCCGATTCTGCTTCCACTGCCTTATGAGGAAGAGAGTTCCAATAGCTCAAAACTCTCTGGGAGAAAAACATTTTCCTCAGCTCCATCGTAAATGAGTGACTCCTAATTTTTAAAAAGTGACCCCCCCAAATCTAGATTCTCTGACAAGAGGAAACATCCTTGCCACATCCACCCTGTCAATACCCCTCAGGATCTGAAAGGTTTCAATCAAGTTGCCTCTTACTCTTTTAAACTCTAGTGGATATAAGCCTAGCCTGTCCAATCTTTCCTCATAAGACAACTTGCTCATGCCTGCTATTAGTTTAGTAAAGCTTCTCTGAACTGTTTCCAATGCATTTACATTCTTCCTTAAATAAGGAGACCAATAATGTACACAATATCCAGCCTGACCAATGCCTTGTACAACTGAAGTATAATCTCCCTACTTTTGTAATCAATTCCTCTCACAGGTGATAATATTCTATTCATTAACACAGACTATTTAGAGTCTACTCAGGAAAGGGAAACACTAACTGTGTTGAAACATCTTGAATGGTGACTACATATTAACAATGAGGTTGTACAAGAGAGAGCAAGATCATGGTCATTTTCTATGATGTTGTACACTGTGTCTCATTGGCATATCACAGTTAGTATTCACCCCTTATACCACATCCCTGATTCTCCCCATTATACTACATCTTACCCCAGATCGACTAGTGCTGTGGTTTTTCATTAGTCTCCCTGAACAGGTCCTCAGTTCCTTTGGAGGAGATTGGGAATTTGAATCTTGCTGGTCATCTCTCAGACCTTGCTGGGTAGATACATAGATACATAGTATACAGTGCAGAAGGAGGCCAATCGGCCAATCGAGCCCACCGACCCACTTAAGCCCTCACTTCCACCCTATCCCCATAACCCAATAACCCCTCCTAACCTTTTTGGACACTAAGGGCAATTTATCCTGGCCAATCCACCTAACCTGAACGTCTTTGGACTGTGGGAGGAAACTGGAGCTCCCGGAGGAAACCCACGGGGAGACGTGCAGACTCCGCACAGACAGTGACCCTGCGGGGAATCAAACCTGGGACCCTGGCACTGTGAAACCACAGTGCTAGCCACGTGTACTACCGTGCTGCCCGGAACTCGCAGCACGGTAGCACACCTGGCTAGCACTGACTCTTGTTCACCTGGTAAATCTTTGGCACCAGTTCAGCCACACTTCTGCTTGATTGGGGCCTATTTATAAAGAGTGCAGAGGCTAAGGAAAACGTTAACTTTATCGGAACATCTCGAAGGGTGACTCCATCTTAATCGCAAGGGAACAAGATCATGAGACATTCATCACTTCCTTTGATGATGTATACTGTGCCTCATTGGCATATCACACAATTAGAATTGACCCAACTCAATCTTGAATGTATTCAATGCCCCAGGCTCCAACGCTCTCTGGGGAAGCGAATTTCACAGGCTAAGAACCCGCTGTGAAAAAAATTCCTCCTCAACTCCGACTTAAATGAAAGACCCCTTATACTGAAGCTGTGTCCTCTAGCTCTAAACTCGCCCTCAGGGAGGAAAAGTCCCCTTAGCATCGAACTGTCAAACTCCCTCAGAGCGTAAATTCTACAATGATACCTGCCGTTAATAAGACCTCAGGGGGGTGAAGTAGCACAATTTTGCTCTCCTGGTTTTAAAAAATAAAAGGCCACAGATTCAGAAGATGAAGTTGGCTACTTGGCACTTTTCCCCTCAAAGAATACTTGATAGATGATTCAATATAAGTCTTAAGATTATGAAGGAATTTGAAAATTTGGATCCAGATAGGTATTTCTTCCATGTATGAAATTCAAGTAGTTTTGAATTAAGCATGAATAAAATCAAGTGGAAAATTGTGAAACTTTTTTTTGGTTTAAAGTATGATAAATCTGTGGAATAGAAGGTGAAACAAGAAATGATGATGGTGTTCCGGAAGTGAGCAGACACGTTGCTGCCAACACATAGGATTCAAGATTATTAGATTTCTAACTGCATCAAAGGTAATTTTGTGTGAAGTTGCATCAACCAATGATCTACATCTGCTAAAAAACGTAACTGGGTTCCGTTCGTCCTGAAGTAACGAGGGGATTCGGCCACTGAATTGGAAAGTTAATTTTTCACAGCCATTTCAGTCATCTGAACGCTGGCATAATTTGTTCGTTAAGACTCAAACCAAAGCTAAATATCTGAATTCCCCTCCAATTTTGCTCATCATAAACAAGCTGTAAAATTAAACTTATCCGGATATTTTTAAAATATATTTTTATTGAATTTTTCAAGTTTTTAATAGTAGTCGCATCAGAACAAAAGAAAAGGAGAAAAAAGCCATAGGTATCAATGCAGAACAAGTACAGCACATAACAGCAAAAGGGCATTGCCAACACAGCAACCAATAAGACCGGATAAATTGAGGAAAAAAATCCCAATTGCTCCTCATACAATTGCAAGATTCGTCTGCACAAGCTGGATACAGTCAGCAACACAGTTGTGTCATACTCACAGCTTTGAACAAATATAATAGAGACATAAAAAAAAACAACAACTTCTGAGCTAAGGGGGATTATATTGACAATCACAATTTTATCAAACTCTCTTCCAGGCCCAGCAGAGAACAGACAACCATAATATAGCAATAAGACAATAAGTGTGTCGAGGACCACATGTCTAAGGAAATTCCAGGCCTCAGACCTCTGACCTCAAACCCCGGGTCTCCCATAGAAAATTAAGAAGCGATTAAAAAGTAAGAACAAACAGCAAGCAAGATCTTGCTACCAAATACCATCTACCAGGCCCCAGGTCTAAAGGATGAACAAGCTACTGGATCAACGAACAACAACACATCCCCTCGGGGAGCACCAGAGCAGCCACAAGGCCAAGACGGATATCGACAGACCCCAGCCGGAAAAGGAGAACCTTATCCTAGGGAGAAGCTGTCAGAGCACGTCAGGAAAGGTGGGGTGGGGGGGGGGGGGGGGGGGGGGGTGCACTGGGACGGAGGCAGCCGACCTATGCCCCAAAGCATCGGGAACCCACCCTGTCAACCAGGATCACTCAGAAAAAATGAAGTAAAGGCAACCACAGACGACTTACCAAAAAGGGCCACGCATGGCACCAAGACCTGCCATCTTGACATCTGGCACATGTACATAGATACATACATAGAAGATAGGAGCAGGAGGAGGCCTTTTGGCCCTTCGAGCCTGCTCTGCCATTCAGCACGATCATGGCTGATATCCAACTCAATAGCCTAATCCTGCTTTCTCCCCATAATCTTTGATCTCATTCTCCCCAAGTGCTATATCCAGCCACCTCTTGAATATGCTCAAAGTTTTAGCATCAACTACTTCCTGTGGTAATGAATTCCACAAGTTCACCACTTTGTGTGAAGAAATGTCTCCTTATCTCTGTCCAAAATGGTATACCCTGAATCCTCAGACCCCTGGTTCTGGACACACCCATCTTCCCTGCATCTACCCTGTCTAATCCTGTTAGAATTTTATAAGTCTCTATGAGATCCCCCCTCATTCCTCCAAACTGCAGCGAGAACAATCCCAACCTAGTCAACCTCTCCTCATATGACAGTCCCGCCATCCCTGGAATCAGTCTGGTAAACCTTCGCTGCACTCCCTCGAGAGCAAGAACATCCTTCCTCAGAGGAGACCAAAACTGCACACAATTATCCAAGTGTGGCCTCACCAAGGCCCTGTATAATTGCAACAACACATCCCTGCTTCTATACTCGAAACCTCTCGCAATGAAGGCCAACATAGCCTTCTTTACTGCCTGCTGCACCTGCATGCTTACCTTCAGCGAATGGTGCACAAGGCCACCCAGGTCCCGCTGCACACCCCCCTCTCCCAATTTACAACCATTCAGGTAGTAATCTGCCTTCCTGTTTTTGCTTCCAAAGTGAATAACCTCATACTTATCCAAATTATACTGCATCTGCCATTGATTTGCCCACTTGCCCAACCTGTCCAGATCTTGCTGTCGGGTCCCTGCATCCTCGTCACAATTCACCCTCCCCCATAATTTGAAATCATCTGCAAACTTTGAGATGTTACATTTTGTTCCCTCATCCAAATCATCAATATATATTGTGAATAGCTGGGGTTCCAGCACCGATACCTGTGGTACCCCACTAGTTACACCTTGCCAATTTGAAAAGGACGCATTAATTTCTACTCTTTGTTTCCTCTCTGCTAACCAGTTTTTTATCCACCTCAATACATATCACCCAATCCCATGTGCTTTACTTTTGCACAATAATCTCTCATGCGGGACTTTGTCAAATGCCTTCTGAAAGTCCAAATATACCACATCGACTGGTTCCCCCTTGTTGACTGCACTGGTTACATCTTCAAAGAATTCCAACAGTTTTGTCAAGCATGATTTTCCCTTCATAAATCCATGCTGAGTCTGACTGATCCTGCCGCTGCTTTCTAAATGTTCCGCTATAAAGCCTTTGATAATGGATTCAAGCATTTTCCCCACTATCGATGTTAGGCTTACTGGTCTATAATTTCCTGCTTTCTCTCTACCTCCCTTTTTGAATATCAGAGTGACGTGAGCTACCCTCCAATCTGCAGGGACAGTCCCAGAGTCTATAGGATCCCGGAAGATGACCACCAATGCATCCACTATTTCCAGAGCCGCCTCCTTAAGCACATGCCCAGAAGAAAACCAAGAACAAGGAGAAGGACTCAACAGAAGCTCCACCTTTGAGGTCTCTCAAGAGAAAGGAAAAAACAAGGAGGAAGAACAGGAATTATCAGAACGAATTATTCAGTTGATAAAGCTGCCCGGTTGACTGCTAGAAGCGTTTAAAAATTGACAAAAGCCGACTAATTGAACCACAGGGGGACATCACTCCTACCCTGGGGAGAAAGAAAAGGATAATCCTTGGGTATAACGTTCAGTTCACCCCAAAATCATCAGTGCCAGGCCCAGCCACACTGGCTCCCCCACGGGCACGCCAAGAAAGGACACTCCGATTCCTTGGGGACAGCAGAATAGTGAACATAGTGCCAAGCCTGCCTAACCTAGTGCCATCATAAAATGCAGGAGATTCTGAGCTGAGGAATTTCCACAAACCCCAACCCTTACACCCCACCGAGGTTACAGCTTCCCAATTCTAGTCCAGACAAGGCATTACTTTGCCCACCACGGAAGAGAGGACAGGCCCCAACCAATGGGGAACTCCAGCACAGAGGAAGAAAAACTGTCAAGGCACCCACATCGTGGGCACCCTGGGAGGAGGGCTGGACCTCCCCACCTGACATCCCCTAAAACACCACCATGCTAAACCAGCACCAGAACTAACACTACCCCCACAAGGGAGATAAAAGAGAAGTGGTACACCGGGGGCTGGATCACAGAACTGTCATCCCATAAGGGAGACTCAGGGTCACCTTTGTCCTCAGAAAAGTTCCGCAGCAACAAAAACAGTCAGAGAGGGAGACCTGTCTCAGGAAAAAAAGACTGACTCGACCCTAAGTTGGGGCCAAAGGGACAAGTGTAGCCCAGTCCTCATCAGGATAACCAACAGTCTGTCTGGGCCTAAAAAGGTAAACGTGCAAATGCTCTGGGTTGGAGTTAAAACAAAGAGAAAATGATTAGTAATTACTGTTGCACATTATATACAAATTGTTTTGCTGTCAGGTTATTGAATATAGTCTTTGTGTAATCTTTGTTTTTCAATATCATCATAATTTATCTCATTACATAAACCATTATAGATGTCAATGAACATCATTTATTAGGAGCTTCCTGATTTCTTTTCCATTTTCGAGGTTTGTATTATCCAACAACTAAAAAAGTTTTGCTTTCCCTACCTTCATCAAGACAATGAATATTGCAAACAGCAAGTATCTGAGGCTGAACCTTGGGAGACTTCACTAGTTACAGTTAACCAATTAGAACAATTACTATTGATGGCTAATCTGTTTCCTATTATCTAACCAGTGGTTAGCACTGCTGCTTCAGAGCTCCAGGGATCCGGGTTCAAGTCTGATCTTGGGAGTTGATTGTCTGTGTGGAGTTTGCACTTTCTCCCCGTGTCTGCGTGAGTTTCGTCCGTGTGCTCCAGTTTCTTCCCACAGTCCAAAGATATGCCATGCCATATGGATTGGCCATGCTAAATCCCCTTAGTGTCCAAAAGGTTAGATGGGGTTACTGGGTTATGGGGTTAGAGTGGAGGCGTGGGCCTTAGTAGGGTGCTCTTTCTAAGGGCCGGTGCAGATTCGATGGGCCGAATGGCCTCCTTCTGCCCTGTAAATTCTATGAATCTGGGTGTAAACCTCGTTGCGCCACCTTTGAGGGGCATGCAAAATTGGAAAACACGATCTTGCTGGCTTTTTTCGATCCTTGTGGAATCGCTTTTTCCGATCCGTGGAATTTTCTGCCTGTGTTGCCGTTCTTGCTGACAGCTAATGTGGGCTGAAAATCTCTCCCATTGTTCTAACTTCTTTGGAAGTTGCCTTTCCATATATAAAAATCTTTCATATTTTCCGAATGGCTACTATTTTTGAGTAAAATAAACTTAATAACTTTGCTTTATTAATTTATGATCTTTGTCATTCGTAAATCTGCTTTATATTTCTCTTTGAAATTCAACAGCTAAAATTCCAATTGTCACTTATCTCCTAATACAAATTTCTACTCAGGTTGTATTTACTTGTGTCCCACCGCAGCTTGGTCAACTGCACTTCACATGTGTGGTAGTCACCACTGTTGTATTATATTGTATATATGGGTATTACGGTAAGGCCCCTGTACTACAGGTACGGGGGTAGATCCCTGCCTGCTGGCTCCACCCAGGAGGCGGAGTATAGATGCATGTGCTCTCCGAACAGCAGCCAATTCGTAAGCTGCTGTAGGAGGCTACACATCTCTGTGTAATAAAGCCTCGATTACATTCTACTCTCGTCTCGTCGTAATTGATAGTGCATCAATTTATTACACAGAGATTTTTCAGAGATGGGCCTCCACATCCAGCCGGATCGCCTGCAGCTGCATCCTCAAGCAGACAATGCCAAAAAGGACTTCGCACATTGGCTAGCTTGCTTTGAAGCATACATCGGATCTGCGACAGACCCAATCCCAGAAGCACAGAAGCTCCAGATTCTGTACACACGACTGAGCTCCAAAGTTTTTCCCGTCGTCCAGGATGCGCTTACCTACACAGAGGCCATGGCGCGACTGAAGGAGAATTACGCTCAGCAGACCAACAAGATCTACGCCAGGCACCTCCTATCCACGCGGCACCAACTTTCCGGTGAGCCTGAGGAAGATTTCTGGCATGCCCTGCTCGCCCTGGTGAGAGACTGACTGTCAGGCCGTTTCGGCCACTGAAAATACGAACCTGCTAATGAGAGACACGTTCGTTACGGGCATAGGGTCTGACTACATCCGCCAGCGCCTCTTAGAAGGGGCCACGCTTGACCTCGCGGCGACCAAGAAACTAGCTCTCTCGCTCACGGTCGCCTCAGGCTTAGGCCCCGACTGCATGGCCCACTCCCCCTGTGCATCGTGGACTACGCCAGCGATCACCCGATCATAGACCCCATCAGCGACCACCCTCAGCTAACACCACGCCTGCGCCAAGTGGCAGCCACCCAACCCCGGGAGACCCAAGTGCTACTTCTGCGGACAGACAAAACACCCCCGGCAGCGCTGCCCTGCGCGGAGCGTGCTCTGCAAGGCCTGTGGCAAGAAGGGACATTTCGCTGCAGTGTGCCAGGCCCGCTCAATCGCCGCTATTGTCCCCGCACCACCCACGTGCGGCCAGTGGGCGCCGCCATCGTCCTCTCCTCAGACCACGTGTGGCCCGTGGGCACCGCCATCTTGCTCCACTCACAACACGTGGGCCCGTAGGTGCCGCCATCTTGCTTGCCTCAGAACCAATGGGCACAACCATCTTGCCTGCCTCAGGACACGTGCGGCCCGAGGGCGTCGCCATCTTGCCTGCTCAGGACACGTACGGCCTGTGGGCGCCTCATTGGGCTGCTCATCGTCGGCAACCGCCGACGACCAGCAGCGTCTCGCCTCGGTCACGGTCAACCAGTCTCGACTGCACAACCTCGCGACCGCTTCGACAAAGGTGAAGGTCGACGGGCACGAGATATCCTACCCTCTGGTCTCCGGGAGCACTGAGAGCTTCATCCACCCCGATACGGTAAGGCGCTGCTCCCTCGCGGTACACCCCGCTAGCCAAAGAATCTCCCTGGCCTCCGGATCCCACTCCATGGCGATCCGGGGGTACTACATCGCCACCCTCACCGTCCAGGGCGTAGAGTTCAGCGGCTTCCGGCTCTATGTCCTCCCCAACCTCTGCGCTGCCTTGCTACTCGGCTGGACTTCCAGTGCAACCTCCAGAGCCTAACCCTGAAATTTGGCGGGCCCCTACCACCACTTACTGTTTGCGGCCTCGTGACCCTCAAGGTCGACCCGCCTTCCCTGTTTGCAAACCTCACCCCGGATTGCAAACCTGTCGCCACCAGGAGCAGACGGTACAGCACCCAGGACAGGACCTTCATCAGGTCTGAGGTCCAGCGGCTGCTGCGGGAAGGTATCATCGAGGCCAGCAACGGCCCCTGGAGAGCTCAAGTGGTCGTAGTGAAAACCGGGGAGAAAAACAGTATGATCGTTGACTACAGTCAGACCATCAATCGGTACACGCAACTCGACGCGAACCCCCTCCCACGCATATCTGATTTGGTCAATCAGATTGCACATTGCACAGTACCGGGTCTTCTCGACAGTGGACCTGAAATCTGCCTACCACCAGCTCCCCATCCGTAACGCGGACCGCGCATACACTGCGTTCGAAACTGACGGCCGCCTTTACCATTTCTTTATGGTGCCCTTTGGCGTCACCAACGGGGTCTCGGTCTTTCAACGGGAGATGGACCGAATGGTTGGCCGGTACGGGCTGCGGGCCACTTTCCCGTACTTGGACAACGTCACCATCTGTGGCCATGACCAGCAGGACCATGACGCTAACCTTTCCAAATTTCTCCACACCACCACACTCCTCAACCTAACTTACAACAAGGAGAAGTGTGTGTTCAGCATGAACCGATTAGCCATCCTCGGCTATGTGGTTCAGAACGGAGTTCTAGTGCCTGACCCCGATTGCATGCACCCCCTCATGGATCTCCCCCTTCCCCACTGCCCTAAGGCCCTCAAACGATGCCTGGGATTCTTTTCGTATTACGCCCAGTGGGTCCCAAACTATGCGGACAAGGCCCGCCCACTCATTCAATCCACCGTTTTCCCCCTGACGGCCGAGGCTCACCAGGCCTTCAACCGTATCAAGGCCGACATTGCCAAGGCCGTGATGCACGCGGTCGACGAGACGCTCCCCTTCCAAGTCGAGAGCGATGCATCAGACGTCGCTCTGGCCGCCACCCTTAACCAGGCAGGCAGGCCCGTGGCATTCTTTTCCCGCACCCTCCATGCCTCCGAAATCCGGCACTCCTCCGTCAAAAAGGAGACCCAAGCAAGCATTGAAGCTGTGCGACATTGGAGGCATTACCTGGCCGGCAGGAGATTCACTCTCCTCACTGACCAACGGTCGGTTGCCTTCATGTTTAACAACACACAGCGGGGCAAGATCAAAAATGATAAAATCTTGAGGTGGAGGTTCGAGCTCTCCACCTACAATTATGAGATTTTGTATCACCCCGGTAAGCTCAATGAGCCCCCCAAGGCCCTGTCCCGAGGTACATGTGCTAGCGCACAAGTGGACTTTGCACGATGATCTCTGTCACCCGGGAGTCACCCGCTTTTACCACTTAATTAAGGCCTGCAATCTGCCCTACTCCATCGAGGAAGTCAGGGCTATCACCAGAGACTGCCAGGTCTGCGCGGAATGTAAACATCACTTCTACCGGCCAGACCGTGCGCGCCTGGTGAAGGCCTCCCGCCCCTTTGAACAACTTAGCGTGGACTTCAAAGGGACCCTCCCCTCCACCGACCGCAACACGTACTTTCTTAATGTGGTCGACAAGTATTCCCGATTCCCCTTCGCCGTACCATGCCCCGATATGACATCTGCCACCGTCATCAAAGCCCTCAACCCCATCTTCGCTCTGTTCGGTTTCCCCGCCTACGTCCACAGCGACCGGGGAGACTCATTTATGAGCGAAGAGCTGCACCAGTACCTGCTCAACAGGGGCAGTGCCTCAAGCAGGACCACCAGCTACAACCCCAGGAAAAACGGGCAGGTGGAGAATGGGACGGTCTGGAAGGCCGTCCAGCTGGCCCTACGGTCCAGATATCTCCCAGCCTCCCACTGGCAGGAGGTCCTCCCCAATGCACTTCACTCCATTCGGTCGCTCCTGTGCACCGCGACCAACGAAACCCCCCATGAACGTCGCTTTGCCTTCCCCAGGAAATCCACCTCCGGGGTTTCGCTCCCAACGTGGCTGGCAGCTCCAGGACCCATTCTCCCCCGCAAGCACGTGCGGCTCCACAAGGCGGACTTGTTGGTTGAGAGAGTACAGCTACTCCATGCGAACCCGCAGTACGCCTACGTAGCTTTTCCCGACGGCCGCCAAGAGACAGTCTCCCTCAGGGATCTGGCACCAGCTGGGACCCCCCGCCCCCCCCCCCCCCGGGGCGCCACCCTCCCCTCCCCCGGTGCACCCCACCGCAGCCCCCGCTCCAGGACAATCCGTCCTCCCCTTGCTCCCACCTGGGGATGAAGAGGATTTTGACACGCTCCCGGAGTCACCGAAGACCAAGCCGACGCCCGAGTCACCACCAGCACTGCGGCGCTCTCAACGACAGATCAAGGCGTCCGATCGTCCAAATTTGTAACCTTCTCTGTAATTTTAAAACCAATCTGTATGTAAATAGTTTTCCACCACCCCCGCTGGACTCATATTTAACAGGGGGTGAATGTGGTAGTCACCACTGTTGTATTATATTGTATATATGGGTATTACGGTAAGGCCCCTGTACTCAGGTACGGGGGTAGTTCTCTGCCTTCTGGCTCCGCCCAAGAGGCGGAGTATAAATGTGTGTTCTCTCCGAACAGCAGCCATTTCGTAAGCTGCTGTAGGAGGCCACACATCTCTGTGTAATAAAGCCTCGATTATATTCTACTCTCGTCTCGTCGTAATTGATAGTGCATCAACATGCTTGCTTTACACCTCGCCATTTGGATGACTTAAACCTTGCGGCCGAACTATCTTCAGCTTAACTAAATTAGAGACACATACACACACACACACCTGTCTCACATTATACCACAGCAAGACTGAAAGGAAAGCTATAATTTCTTCACACACCCAGAACATGAGGGAGGCAAGCCATTGCTGTATTTAGTTGTCCGTGACAAATAGAGCAGTGGTGAACTACTTGCTGAAGCCCTGCTCTGCAGACTGGGAGATTTGGGTGAAATCTATTGTAACTGTGTGCAAGGAGCCTGAGACAAAAACTAATCTTAAGGGTGGTGGTGACAGGACTTTGTACGCAGACAGGTCCCATCCTTCCCACGCCTCCCGTCAATAGGGATCCAGGACAGAATAGTCTCTAGAGGAGAAGGAGGAGAGGGTAGAGTCTCGGATATCTACAAGGTGCTCATGAAGGAGGAAGAGTCCCAGACGGAGGAACTGAAACTCAAATGGGAGGAGGAGTTTGGCGCGGAGATGGAGGACGGGCTGTGGGCGGAAGCTCTGAGTAGGGTGAACTCAACCGCAACATGTGCCAGGCTCGGCCTGATTCAATTTAAGGTCGTTCTCCGGGCCCACATGATGGTAGCATGTTCACATGTTTTGGGCATGTCCTAAGCTTATGGGGTACGGGGAGGGATTTGTGGGGGTCATGTTCCGGGTGCTGAAAACAAGGGTGGTGATGAGTCCAGGAGTGGCAATTTTCGGGGTTTCGGAAGACCCGGGAGTCCAGGGGGAGAAAGAGGCAGATGTTCTGGCCTTTGCTTCCCTAATAGCCCGGCGGCGAATATTGCTGGCATGGCGGGACTCAAAACCCCCGAAGACCAAACGATGGCTTTCGGACATGTCAAGTTTTCTGGGTATGGAAAAAAATTAGGTACACCTTGAGGGGATCAGTACTGGGGTTCGCCGAAAGGTGGCAACTGCTCATCAACTTCTTCGCGGGAGAGTGAACGTCAGCAGGGGGGGCGGAAGAGGGGGGGGGGGAGAGGGGAGATTAGAGTAGAGTAGGAGGGATAAATAGGCGGGTAGTGTCTAGGGGAGAGGAGCGGGCATGTGCAGTATGGTTTGATTGAAGTATTGGTTTTATATTGATGTTTGCACATTTCTGTTATCTGTAACTGTTTACAATGCCAAAAAATGCCTCAATAAAATTGTTTGTTAAAAAAAAAGGGTGGTGGTGACTCTGACAGCCGGAATTGAACCCGAGTCCCTGGCGCTGTGTGGCAGCAGTGCTTTTCTTAAAAACAGTAAAGCATGGCATATGGTCTACTGTGGTCAAAGTTTCTTAATTTAAATGATCTAATAATTCAACAAACATTCGAATTAGTAGCAAGAGTCGGCCATTCGGCCCCTTGAGCCTGCTCCGCCATTCAGTAAGACCATTGTCGATTTGGTTTCTCTACACTCCCCCTTATATCCTTTCACCCTATCTTGAATCTATCTAGCCCTGTCTTAAAAATATTCTAAGACAAAGCTTCCACCACCTAAGGAAGCGAGCACCAAAGTCTCATCACCCTCTGTGAAAATAACATTTTCCTCATCTCGGTCTTACATGAGCAACCCCTTATTTCTAAACAGTGACCCCTGATTCTATATTCTCCCATTGGAGGAAACATCCTCTTCATATCCACCCTGTCAGGATCCCTCAGGATCTTATATGTTTCAATCAAGTTGCTTGTCACTCTTCTAAACTCCAGCGGATACAAGCTTAACCTGTCCAAAAATAACTCATAAGAAAACCTACCCATTCCAGGTATTAGTCTTGTAAACCTTCTCTGAACTGCTTCTAATGCATTCAAATATGGAGACCAATACTGTACACAATGCTCCAGATGTGGTGTCAACAATGCCCTGTATAACTGAACCATAACCTCCCTACTTTTGTATTCCATTCTCACAATAAATAATAACTCTGTTAGCCATCTTAATTACTTGTTGTACCTGCGTACTAACCCCCCTCCTTTTGTATTCAATTCCCCTCACAATAAATGACAACATTCTATTAACTTTCCTAATTATTTTCTGCACCTATATTCTAGCCTTTTGTGATTTATGCGCAAGATCATAAGATACAGGAGTAGAATTAGGCCATTCATAGAACTTACAGTGCAGAAGGAGGCCATTTGACCAATCAAGTTCGCACCGGCTCCTGGAAAGTGCACCTCGTCCAAGCCCACACCTCCACCCCATCCCCAGCAACCCCACACAACCATTTTGGACATGAATGACAATTAAGAATGGTCCATCCACCTAACCTGCACATCTTTGGACTGTGAGAGGAAACGGAGTACCCGGAGGAAACCCATGCAGACACGGGGAGAACATGTAGACTCCGCACAGACAGTGACCCAGTCGGGAATCGTACCTGGGACCCTGGTGCTGTAAAGCAACAGTGCTAACCACTGTGCTACCGTGCCTCCCATTGAGTCTGCTCCGCCAGTCAATCATGGCTGATATGTTTCTCATCTCCATTCTTTTGACTTCTCCCCATAACCCCTGATCCCCTTATTAATCAATCTTTTTACAGATCTTTTACAGAATTTACAGTGCAGAGGGAGGCCATTCAGCCCATTGAGCCTGCACCGGCCCTTGGAAAGAGCACCTTACTTATGCCTCCACGCTATCCCCTTTATCCCTGTAACCCAGTAACACCACCTAACCTTTTTGGACACGATGGGCAATTTATCATGGCCAATCCACCTAACCTGCACATCTTTGTACTGTTGGAGAAAACCAGAATACCTGGAGAAAACCTACGCACATGCGGAGAGAACATGCAGACTCCACACAGACAGTGACCCAAGCCAGAAACCAAACCTGGGACCCTGGAGCTGTGAAGCAACTGTGCTAACCACTATGATACCGTGCTGCTCTATCTCTGTCTTAAAGACATTTCGTGATTTGGCGTCTACAGCCGTCTGTGGCAATGCGTTCCACAGATTAATCACCCTCTGTCCTCCTCAACTCAGTTTTAAAGGATTGTCCCTTCAGTCCATGACCCCCAGATCACTCTGCAATCTCTCACCATTTACATAGTGTAAAGTCTCAGGCAAGCGATCAGTCGGAAACAACGACTGTAGAAAAAGTTAGATTTATTTCCTTATATATTTACGCCTCCTACTCCCTGAAGTCTCCCTTTCCTGGCCCACACTTGGGCCGGGGTATTTATTTCCCAGCAGTCTCTGGTTTAAGGGGTAGCTCAGCCCCCCTCATCTGGGTAGATCATACTCAGGTGAGGCCACAGGGACTCGGAGGTTGCAGATGCCTGGGCCTCCTGTAGGGTTATAATATTCTTCCACCCAACCCGCCCAAGTCCAACACATCTTCCATTTCAACAGCAGGAGGAATAAAAGCATTTGCTCTCTGTAGTGATCTCTGTATATGCATATACATAAAGTGTTAATGTGTAGTCTGTACAGTCACAGGATCACTAGAGGGCAACACTCACAGGGAGCATATAAGCAAGCTCAAGCTGTTTTCCCGCTCTCTTCGTGTGTGTTGTAGCTAGAGAACAGAAGTGTAGTAAGCTCTGAGTGTAGAGTACTATATTCATTGTTAATCTAATTCAATCTTGTTTAATTTGACTACTAGTAAAAGTATTAACGAAAAGAACTCACAAGTAAATTAATTTGTAACTCAATAAATAATTTGTCATCACTGGAAGACTTTGAGTATTCATCGTCAAAGTTAAGTTTAACTCGGCATAACAAATGAGTAACACATATTACTCCCAAGTAATATAACACTCTCTTTGACCGGGGATGTCTATTCAGCATCTGCTGTTCCGGGCCTGGAGGGGTATAATGGGCCGTGGAACATTTTTTCTGGCCAAATGTCTGGATGGGTCTGCTCTGCTTTGCCCTGCGGTCACCACTGGACTTGTTTCGACTTCTGTGGATAAAGTCTCCATGTCTGACTCTGGGTTAAACAACTCAGCCTCCTGCATCTCTGAATCGATGGGCTCAGCCGCCTCGCTGGATATCAACAGTGGTTGTTCTGGAGGAAGGGGCACTACCAGCCTTGGGGCCTCAGTCGGTCCTTGGGCACCTGTACAGCCCAGCTTTCGAGATGGTCCACTTGTCGGCGAGACACCTTTCCTCGTGCCTGTACAGAATATGAGAGCAGACCGTTTTATTACCATTCAGTGCTTTGTCTGCAAACTTTCTGACGTAAACAGCGTCGTCCCCGAGAACTTCCCGAATCGGTCTAGTTTTTTTTTTTCTGCCCTGTTTCTGTTGGTTGTGGTCCGATGTCCGGTAAAACGAGGCTCAACCGCATGCGCAGCCGACGTTCCTTCAGAAGCTCTACGGGCCCTATCCTGGTGGTTGCATGCGGTGTGGTCCTATTGTAATAAAGGAAATGGGTGAGGCAGGTTTCTGGGGAACCCGAGGTCTGTTCCCGCATCCTGAGTTTAAACATCTGCATCGTTCGTTCGGCCAACGCATTGGATGGCGGTGGTAGGGTGCGGTCCGAACATGACAGACCTCATTTTGTTTTAGAAAATCAGCCAACACCGGCCTTGTAAAGGCGATGCCATTGTCCAATACCAATACCTCGTGAACGCTAAAGGTTTGCTGGAGATACTCGGTAGTGCCTTGCAATGTCATCGAGATCATTCGGTGAACATCCGTCCATTTGGAATGTGCATCCACAATGATTAGATACATCGCCCCTTGAAAAAACTCTGCTCAATCCACATGGAGGTTGGACCATGCTGGCCCGACCATTCCCATGGGTGAAGTAAAGCTGCTGGGGGGAGCTTTTGGTGTTCATGGCAACATGGGCATTGCTCTGCTAACTTCTCAATCTCTGCGTCTATTCTAGGCCACCCTATGTAGCTTCAGGCCAACATTTTCATTTTAGAGTCTGTGGAGGTCTTGTAAGGCCACCCCCTGGGCGCTTGGGAATGGCACTCGGGAACCACACAGTAGGATGCCATCCACCACGGTGAGTTTGGTCACTCTTGGGTAAAAGCACGTAGATCCTCTGGGAGCGCATGATGCTGGGCTCGGTACAGCACTATGTGGCGGATCCTGGCTAATAGTGGGTCTATCTGTGTCCCTGCCTTTAGTTGGGCTGCCATCACAGTGAGCCCATAAAGTGCAGGGCAGTGATCACCTCGACGTACGCTGTCGGCGTTGGTGTACTGGTGGGCAGAGGGTGGCAGCTGAGGGCGTCGGCATGCGGCATCTTCATCCCTGGGTGATGTTCCACGATGTACTCATATGCTGCCAAGAGCAGAGCCCAATACTGAATGCGGGCGAACGCCATGGGGGATCACCCTTTCCCCTTGAACAACCCTAATAGGGACTTATAGTCCGTATAAATGTACATCCATAGACATACTAATGGATCTGTTTCAGTACGGAAACCAGCAACAAACCTTCTTTCCTATTTGGGCACAATGTCACTCTGTTGCCACCAAAGTGGGTAAAGTGAATGCATTGGGCCACTCGTCCATCTGGTGTGCCAGGTCAGCCCCGATGCCGTAGGGTGAGGGTTCGCATGTTGTCAATAAAGGTTTGGACGGGTCGAAGTGCCTCAGTAGATGCAAAAATGATAGTTGTTGCTTTACTTCGTTGATAGCTACCTGCTGTGGTGGGTCCCAAACCAAACGTCGGACCTTGTTGAACAACTTCTGCAGTGAGGCCAATACTGTTGCCAAATTTGCGATGAACTTGCCGCAATAATTTATAAGGTCCAAGAAAGAACTTCTGTTTGATCCTTTGTCACTGGTGCCTATTGGATTGCCCATACCTTATCGTCCACCGGATATAACTCATTTTGTCTACTCTGTGGACAAAGTAGACTACCTAATGTGGTAAACCACTGTGTTCTGATATTCGGGGTTGTACAGTAGAACCTGCACTACAGGTTCACCTGGGCCCCTGTATGCTAGCACCGCCCAGAAGCCGGGTTATAAATATGCGTGACCTCCTGCTCGCAGCCATTTCGTCAGCTGCTGTAGGAGGCCACACATCTGATACTAATAAAGCCTCAGTTTGAATTCAACTTCGTCTCCAGCCAAATTGATCGTGCCTCAATTTATTAGTCTCTGATTCAGAAGATGGACCTCTGGATTAAACCAGATCGACGGCAGCTGGCTCCACACGCAAGCGACGCCAGAAAGGACTTCCAGCACTGGCTAGCTTGTTTTGAAGCGTATATCAACGCGGCACCGACCCCTGTTCCAGAGGCTCAGAAGATTCAAATTCTGTACTCCAGACTTAGCTCTAAAGTCTTCCCGCTGATCCAGGATGCGCCCAATTACGCTGATGTTATGACTCGACTCAAAGAAAATTATGAGCAGAAGACGAACAGGCTCTTCGCCAGATACGCGCTCGCAACGCGTACTCAACTACCTGGTGAGTCAATCGAGGACTCCTGGAGGGCCCTGATCCCACTAGTGCGGGACTGTGACTGCCAGGACATTACAGCTAAGGAGCACTGAGATCTCCTTATGAGGGACGCTTTTGTAACTGGGATTGGGTCTGATGTTATCAGGCAGCGGCTCCTAGAAGGGGCCACGCGCGACCTCGCAGAGACAAAAACACTAGTGCTTTCCACGACGGTCGCCCTGCGCAATGTACAGTCCTACGCCCCAACCGCGCGGCCCACTCCTCCTACGCTTCATGGGCCCCACAGGCAGCCCCCAGTGGGGGCGCTACCCACCCAATACGCCTGCGCTACGTGCCAGCCAGTGATCTCCGGGGGGCCCCGATGCTATTTCTGCGGCCAAAAAAGACACCCCTGCCAACGCTGCCCGGCACGCACTGCTGGGACGAAGGGCCACTACACAGCGGTGTGCCAGGCCTGTTCAACGGCAGCGGTCGCCCCCCCACCCCCCCCCCCGGTCACGGACAATGGGCGGCGCTATCCTCCCCTCCTCCCCAGGCCTTCTGCGAGCAATGGGCGCCGCCATCTTCTACCCCGCACAGCACGTGCGTTTCATGGGTGCCGCCATCTTGCTCCACCCCCGCAACGTGCGTTCCATGGGCGCCGCCATTTTGTGACCCCCAGGACCTCCAGGCACCGCCAAATTCTCCACCCCGCAGCACATGGAAACCAACCGCGTTTCAGGACCCCAACTCAGCGGCCGCCTCACTACCCGACGACCAACCACGACTCGCATCCATGGCAATCTACCAGTCCCGACCACATACTTTGACCAACGCATCCACCAGCCTGAAAGTCAACGGCCATGTGACCTCCTGCCTACTGGACTCCGGGAGCAACGAGAGTTTTGTACATCCAAATACGGTAAGGCGCTGCTCCGTTAAGGTACACCCTACCAATCAAAGTATCTCCCTGGCCTCCGGATCCCATCGCGTAGCGGTCCGGGTGTACTGCACGGTCACGCTCGCAGTCCAAGGCGTAGAGTTCCACCGTTTTCGCCTCTACATCCTCCCTAACCTCTGCGCTGCACTTATCCTCGGCCTGGATTTTCAGTGCAATCTCCAAAGCCTGACCCTTAAATTTGGCGGACCCTTACCACCCCTCACTGTGTGCGGCCTCGCGACCCTAAAGGACGATCCTCCTTCCCTCTTTGCCAATCTAACTCCAGATTGCAAACCCATCGCCACCAGGAGCAGACGGTACAGCACCCAGGATAAGGCCTTCATCAGGTCCGAGGTCCAGTGGTTGCTTTGGGAGGGAGTCATCGAGGCCAGCAACAGCCCCTGGAGAGCTCAAGTGGTAGTGGTTAAGTCTAGGGAGGAAAACCGAATGGTCGTGGACTACAGCCAGACCATCAACAGGTATAAGCAGCTCGATGCGTACCCCCTCCCACGCATATCTGACATGGTTAACCAGATTGCACAGTACTGGGTCTTCTCAACGGTGGACCTGAAATCCACTTACCACCAGCTCCCCATCCGTAAATCAGACCGGCCATACACCGCCTTCGAGGCAGACGGCCGGCCATATCATTTCCTTAGGGTCCCCTTCGGCGTCACCAATGGGGTTTCGGTCTTCCAAAGGGAGATGGACCGAATGGTCGACCGGTACGGCTTGCGGGCCACGTTTCCGTACCAAGACAATGTGACCATCTGCGGCCATGATCAGCAGGACCACGACGCCAACCTCGCTAAATTTCTCCGCACCGCTACTCTCCTCAACCTCACGTACAACAAAGAGAAGTGTGTGTTCCGTACAAACCGCTTAGCCATCCTCGGCTACCTGGTCCAGAGTTCTGGGGCCCGTTCCTGACCGCATGCACCCCCTCATGCTGCCTGGGGTTCTTCTCGTATTAGGCTCAGTGGGTCCCAAACCATGCGGACAAGGCCCGCCCACTCATACAGTCCACTGATTTCCCCCTGACGGCCGAGGTCCAACAGGCTTTCGCCCGGATCAGAGCTGATATTGCCAAAGCTGGAATGCACGCTGTAGACAAAACACGTCCTTTCCAAGTAGAAAGCGACGCATCGGACGTCGCCCTTGCCGCCACCCTCAACCAGGCAGGCAGGCCCGTGGCATTCTTTTCCCTCACCCTCCATGCCTCTGAAATTCGGCACTCATCCGTCGAAAAGGAGCCCAGGCTATCTTTGAGGCTGTGCAACATTGAAGGCATTACCTGGCCGGCAGGAGATTCACTCTCCTCACTGACCAACGGTCGGTAGCCTTCATGTTCAACAACACACAGCGGGGCAAGATCAAAAATGACAAAATCTTGCGGTGGAGAATCGAGCTCTCCACCTATAACTACGAGATTAAGTATCGCCCTGGCAAACTCAACGAGCCCCCAGATGCCCTATCCCGAGGTACATGTGCCAGCGCACAGGTAGACCGACTCCGGGCCCAGAGCGCCTTTGTCACCCAGGGGTCACTCGGTTGTACCACTTCATTAAGGCACAAAATTTGCCCTACTCCGTCGAGAAAGTAAGGACGATCACCAGGGACTGCCAGGTCTGTGCGAAGTGCAAACCGCACTTCTACCGGCCGGACCGGGAAAGTGTTGTCGTTGATCCTGGTCTCCTGCAGTGCATCTCCAATGGTGGGAGTCTGGAACTACAGCACAGGAGAGGAGCGCTCCATGCCCTGCTGGGCGTCCTAGGCTTAGGATAACCATTCCCAAATGCTCCTGGACACCGCATTCAGCAACCTCCCAGTACAAATCTATTTTGGTTGCTTTTTTCAGGTCAAGATGGGTCTCTCCCAACAAACAATCTTGAGCTACCACATCCCGGATACCGCAGACCAGCCAGTCTCTGAGAGCCTCAGATAACGTTCTGCCAAACTTTCAGAACTCGGAGAATTTCCGTAAACAGCCCGAGAATTTGGTTACAGATTTTCCCAGGTTCTGCGCATCCATGTGGAAACGAAAATAGCGGACAATTAGCGGTGGTTTTGAGTCAAAAAGGTTGCCTACCAGGGTAACCAAATCTGTGATGCGACCATCAATTCACACGAGACGATTAGTAGAAGTGAACAGTGGTTTTACTAAGCTAGATCTGTGCCTGCCTGCGACTGCTCTGTGCTGAGATCTATATACCACCCCCTAGGGGGTGGAGCCACAGGTGGAGCCCACAAGGGCATCAACATAATACAATACAATACAGTGGTGAATTGTAGCAGCAATACATTCACTCCATTCACCCCCTGTTAAAAAGTTGAAGTCCAGTGGGGGTGAAGTGGGCTCACAGATCGAGTCTGTCCGGCGCCTTGATTGTTCTCTGTGATCGCCTCAGCTCCGGCTTCGCTGCGGGCACGGGTGTTGGGCTCGTTGACTCCAGGAGTGTGTCGTTTGGAGCTTCATCACGGTGGGTCGGCGATGGGGGGGGAGGGGCGGTGCAGACCGTGTAGGGGCGGGGGCGGTGTTCGATGTAGTGGGAGGGGGCGTAGGTGATGGTCGCTGGGGAACCGGCGGGTGCCAGATCCCGGAGGGAGACTGTATCTTGTCGGCCGTCACGGTGCTCCATGTAGGCATACTGAGGGTTGGCATGTAGGAGCTGGACCCTCTCGGCCAGGGGGTCGGACATATGGCTCCTCACCTGCTTCCGGAGGAGGACAGGCCCCGGTGTTGTCAGCCAGGACGGAAGCGAGACCCCGGAGGTGGATTTCCTGGGGCAGACAAATAGACGGTCGTGAGGGGTCTCATTCGTGGCTGTGCAGAGGAGCGCCCGAATGGAGTGGAGCGCGTCGGGGAGGACCTCCTGCCAGCGGGAAACCAGGAGACGTCTAGACCTAAGGGCCAGAAGGACGGCCTTCCATATCGCCGTGTTCTCCCTCTCCACCTGTCTGTTCCCCCGGGGGTTGTAGCTGGCAGTCCTGCTCGAGGCAATGCCCTTACCGAGCAGGTACTGATGCAACTCATTGCTCATAAACGAGGAGCCCCGGTCACTGTGGACATAAGTGGGGAAACCGAACAGGGTGAAGATGCTGTGCAGAGCCTTAATGACAGTGGCCGCGGTCATGTCGGGGCATGGGATGGCAAAGGGGAACTGGAGTACTCATCAACGACGTTGAGAAAATACACGTTGTGGTCAGTGGAGGGGTGGGGCCCTTTGAAATCGAGGGGCGGGATGCCTTCACCAGATGGGCCTTGTCTGGCCGATAGAAGTGCGGCTTGCACTCCGCGCAGGCTTGGCAGTCCCTGGCCATGGCACTGACCTCCTCGGTGGAGTAGGGCAGGTTGCGGGCCTTGATGAAGTGGAGAAGCCGGGTGACCCCCGGGTGACAGAGGTCATTGTGGATGGCCCGAAGTCGGTCATCTTGCGCGCTGGTGCTTGTGCCGCGGGACAGGGCATCTGGGGGCTCATTGACCTTCCCAGGATGATACACAATATCGTAATTATAGGTGGAGAGTTCGATTCTCCACCTCAAGATTTTATCATTCTTGATCTTGCCCCGCTGTGTGTTGTTGAACATAAAGGCTACCGATAGTTGGTCGGTGACGAGGGTGAACCTCCTACCGGCCAGGTAGTGCCTCCAATGCCGCACAGCTTCCACAATAGCTTGAGCTTCCTTTTCAACAGAGGAGTGTCGAATCTCAGAGGCGTTGAGGGTACGGGAAAAGAAGGCCATGGGCATGCCTGCCTGGTTAAGGGTAGCAGCTAGGGCGACATCCGACGCTTTGGTCTCCACCTGGAAGGGGACGGACCCGTCCACCGCGTGCATCGCGGCCCTGGTAATGTCTGCCTTGATGCGGCTGAAGGCCAGGCGGGCCTCAGTTGTCAGGGGAAAGATGGTGGCTTTGATAAGTGGGTGGGCTTTGTCCGCATAGTTGGGGACCCACTGGGCATAATAGGAAAAGAACCCGAGGCATCTTTTCAGGGCCTTGACATCCTCTCAGAGTCAAACAGACAGGGCGTTTCGTGCCCATTGACCCAGACGGTCATCATGGAGTTCTTGAGGTGCTTGAGCCGTGACTGGTCGAGAGTGACAGCGCCAAGTTGTGGGTAGCCAGCATGGTCGGTGGTCGCGGGGTGGTCCCAAGATGGCGGCCCCCATCGGTCGCACGTGTTGAGCAGCGATGAAGGTGGCGGCCAAAATGACGGTCCCCGTCGGTCGTACGTGTCGGGTGGCGTTGAAGATGGCGGCCCCCATGGATAGCACGAGGCAGATGGCGTATCAGAAGGGGGCGTTACCAGTAGGCATGCAGCCACGCTGCAGGGTCTGTGGGCCTGTGAGTCTGTGAGTCAGGCCTGCGATTTTGGAACTTTGGGTCGGGCCAAGCAGACTTTGGCAAAATGCCCTTTCTTGCTGCAGTCGCTGCAGGTTGCGTTCAGAGCTGGGCAGCGCAGCCTGGGGTGCTGGTTCTGACCGCAAAAATAATAAAGCGGCCCCCCTGTTTGGGCGGGCAGTCGCGCGGCACAGGCCTGGGACACCCTCGGCGAGGAAATTGTGTGGTCGGAGGGGAAAGCATTTAGGCTCTGGAAGGCTACCTCTAATGAGGTGGATAGCTTTACCGTCTCTTCTAGGTCGAGGGCGCCCTTTTCGAGCAGGCGCTGTCTGACATAGTTGGACCGGACTCCAGCCACATAGGTGTCCCGGATGGCGAGTTCCATGTGCTGCGAGGCCGTGACGTCCTTGTAGTTGCAGTTTCGAGCGAGTACCCTCAGGTCGCGTAGATATTCCTCCAGCGATTCCCCGGGGCGGTGACAACGTGTGGTGAGGAGATGCCGCGCGAACACTACGTTCACCGGCCTCACGTAATGTCTTTTCAGGATCGCGACCGCATCTGCGTACGTGGTCACGTCTTTGATTAGTACAGAGATTCTGTGGCTCACCCGAGCGTGGAAGAGACTCAGCTTCTGTGCCTCAGGGATGGCGGGCGAGGAGGATGTGGCGAGATAGGCCTCAAAGCAGCGGAGCCAGTGTGAAAAGATTCCTTTTGCTTCAGCTGCCTGTGGATCGAGTACCAGTCGATCAGGTTTGAGGGCGGCTTCCATTGCGATATCTTAACTTATTAAATTGATACGACCATCAATACACATGAGACGATTAGTAGAAGTGAACAGTGGTTTTAATGAGCTAGATCTGTGCCTGCCTGCGACTGCTCTGTACTGAACCCTAACAGTGACCCTCTCAAGGCGAACTTGATTTTTTCCAAACAGAGAAAGCTAGCCATGTCAGACAGCCAGGTCTCTGACTTCGGGGGCTTTGAGTCCCTCCAAGCTAATAGTATCCATCTCCGGGCTACCAGGGAAGCAAAGGCTAGAATGTCTGCCTCTTTCTCCTTCTGGATTCATTCGATTGGAAAATAGCGAATGTAACTCCTTTATTCAAAAGAAATATTGGTTAAACTTCAATATTTCTCCTTGACTAAACCATGTTGACGCTACCTGATTACCTTGAATTTTTCTAAGTGCCCTGCTGTAATGTCTTTAATAATAGCTTCTAATATCTTTGCTATGAGAGATGTTAGGCTAACTGGCCTGTAGTTCCCTACTTCTTGTCTCCCTCCCTTTTTGAATAAAGGAGTTACATTCGCGATTTTCCAATCGAATGAAACCTTCCCCGAATCAAGAGAGTTTTGGAAAATTAAAACCAACACATCAATATCACACCTTCCACTTTTTTAAGGATCCTAGGATGAAATCCAGTTGGACCAGGGGACTTGTCAGGCCGCAGCTCTAACTATTTGCTCAGTATCACTTCCCTGGTGATTGTAATTTTCTTGAATTTCCCCCTCCCTTCCATTTCCTGATTTACAACATTTCTGGGATATTACTTATATCCTTCATGGTGAAGACTGATGCAAAATATCTGTTCAATTCACCTGCCAACTCGATTTTCCATTATAGATTTTCCAGCCTCGCTGACTATAGGACCAACTCTCACTTTGTTAACTCTTTTCTTATTAAGTATCAATAGAAACTTTTAATATCTGTCTTAATATTTCAAGCTAGCTTTCTCTCGTAGTCAAATTTTTCCCTCTATATTAATCTTTTTAAAAATAAACATTTTATTGAGGTATTTTTGGTATTGTAACAACGACAAAATAAACAATGTACATGAAACTATAAACATAGTGCAAAAGCCGTCTACCTTCCTTACAGGTCCCACCTTTATTAACCCCCTACTCTAAGCTAAACTAACCCCTCCCCCCCCCTTCTGCTGATGATTAATTTTCCACGAAGAAGTCGCCGAACGGTTGCCACCTCCGGGCGAACCCTAACAGTGACCCTCTCAAGGCGAACTTGATTTTTTCCAAACAGAGAAAGCTAGCCATGTCCGATAGCAAGGTCTCCGACTTCGGGGGCTTTGAGTCCCTCCAAGCTAATAGTATCCGTCTCCGGGCTACCAGGGAAGCAAAGGCTAGAATGTCTGCCTCTTTCACCTCCTGGATTCCCGGGTCTTCCGACACCCTAAAAATCACCACCTCTGGACTCAGTGCCACCTTTGTTTTTAACACCTTGGACATGACACCTGCAAACCCCTGTCAAAATCCCCAAAGCTTCAGACATGCCCAGAACATGTGGACATGGTTCGCTGGTCCTCTCACACATTTTGCACTTCTGTCTTCCACCCCAAAGAATCTGCTCATCTGGGCCACTGTCATGTGAGCCCGATGAACGACATTGAGCCTGGCACATGTTGTGGACGCTTTGACTCTACTCAATGCGTCCGCCCATAGACCATCCTCTATCTCTCCTCCCAGCTCCTCCTCCCACTTGCGCTTCAACTCCTTGGTCTGCGTCTCCTCTGACCTCATAAGTTCCTTGTAAATGTCTGAGACTCGCCATTCTCCTACCCACCCTCTGGAAACTACCCTGTCCTGAATCCCCCTTAGCGGTAGGAGCGGGAAGGTTGACACCTGTTTACATAGGAAGTCCCGCACCTGCAGATACCTGAATTCATAGAATTTACAGTGCAGAAGGGGGCCATTCGGCCCATTGAGTCTGCATCGGCTCTTGAAAAGAGCACCCCACCCAAGGTCCACACCTCCACCCCATCCCCATAACTCGTAATCCCACCCAATACTAAGTGCAATTTTGGAAACTATGGGCAATTTAGCATGGCCAATCCACCTAACCCGCACATCTTTGGACTGTGGGAGGAAACCGGAGCACCCGGAGGAAACCCAAGCACACACGGGGAGAATGTGCAGACTACGCACAGACAGTGACCCAAGCTGGGAATTGAACCTGGGATCCTGGAGCTGTGAAGCAATTGCGCTATCCATAATGCTACCATGCTGCCCAATTCGTTCCCCCTCACAAACCCAAACTTCTCCTCCAGTGCCCTCATACTCGGAAAGCTCCCCTCTATAAACATATCCCCCATCCTCTCAATCCCTGCTCTCCGCCATATCCGGAACCCCCCATCCATACTCCCCAGGGCAAACCGGTGATCATTACAGATTGGGGACCAGACCGATGCTCCCACTGCTTCCACATGTCTCCTCCATTGCCCCCAGACTCTCAGGGCTGCCACCACCACGGGGCTGGTGGAGTACCGTGCCGGCGGGAACGGCAGAGGCGCAGTTACCAACGCCCCCAGACTGGTGCCGTTGCATGAAGCCGCCTCCATCCGATCCCATGCCGACCACTCCGCCACCACCCACTTCCTGAACATGGCTATATTCGCCGCCCAGTAATAGTTACTAAAATTTGGCAGCGCCAGCCAGCCCTCTCCCCGACTCCGCTCAAGTATTACTTTCCTTACTCGCGGGGTCTTGCCCGCCCAAACGAAGCCAGTGATCACTTCGTTGACTCGTTTAAAAAAGGACCGCGGAATAAAGATGGGGAGGCATTGAAACACAAACAGGAATCTCGGGAGGACCGTCATCTTCACCGTCTGCACCCTCCCAGCCAGTGACAACGGAAGCGCGTCCCATCTCCAAAAATCGTTCTTCATTTGGTCTACTAGTCGGGCCAGATTTAATTTACGCAGCCGGTCCCATTCCCGCGTCACTTGAAGCCTAGGTACCTCAAGCTTCCCCCTACTAATCTAAACGGCAGCTCCCCCAATCGCCTCTCCTGTCCCCTCGCCTGGACCGCAAACATCTCACTTTTCCCTATATTTAGCTTCTACCCCGAAAACCAGCCATATTCCCCTAGAATCCTCATGATTTCTTCCATTCCCTCTATTGGGTCCGATACATACAGAAGCAGGTCGTCTGCATAGAGTGAGACTCTGTGCTCCACACCCCCCCCCCCCCCCACTCCACACACCCCCGCCCCCGGACTAGCCCCTTCCAGCCCCTTGAGCCTCTCAGAGTAATTGCCAACGGCTCTATAGCTAGCACGCTCTATATTAATCTTATTGCCATTCTTTGCTTTCTTAAATATTCTGTCCACCCTTCTGATTTGCCACTCATCTTTGTGGAATTATATGCCTTTCCTTTTAAGTTTGATACCATCTTTAACTCTTTGTTAACCATGGATGGTGGGTCCTCCTCTTTGAATTTTTCTTTTTCATTGGAATGTATCAATTCTGTGTAATTTGAAGCATCCCCTTCAACGTCTGCCACTGCATCTCCATTGAACTACCTCTTAACCTAATTTGCCAATTCACATTAGCTGTCTCTGACTCCATGCCTCATAATTGCCCTTATTTAAGTTTAAAATGCAAGTCTTGGACCTACAGGGAGAGTAGATAGAGGGGAACCTGCAGCTGTAGTGCATTTAGTCTATTTAGATTTCCAAAAGGCATTTGACAAGGTGCCGCATACTGGTGCATAAAGTAAAAGCCCATGGAATGGGAGGAAGTTTTAGCATGGATTGAAAACTGGCTGTCACATGGAAAACAAAAAGTGGGAATAAATGGGTACCTTTCAGAGTGGAAAAATGTAACTAATGGAATACTGTAGGGATCAATACTTGGGCCGCAATTGTTCAGTATTTACATTAATGACCTGGAGGAAGGAACAGAATGTAAGGTTTCCACATTTGCCGCTGATACGAAAATAAGTGGAAAAGCATGTTGTGATGAGGATATTGTGATTCTACAGCATGATATAGGTAGATTAGATGACTGGGCGAAAACCTGGCAAACTGAGATTAATGTGGGGAATTGGGAGGTCTTGCACTTCAGTAGGAGGAATCAAAAGGCAGATTATTATCGGAATGAAAAGAGACTGCAGCTGAGTGAGGCTCAGAGGATCCATGTGTTCCAGTGCATGAATCACAAAAAGCTAGCAGGCAGGTACACCAAGTAAAGAAGACAAACAGCATTTTGGCATTTATTGCAATGGGGTTGGAGTTTAAAAATAGTGAGGTTTTGATGCAATTGTTTAGGGTGTTGGTGAGGCCTCACCTGGAAGACTGCACACAGTTTTGGTTCCCTTACCTAAAAAAAGGATATAGTAACATTGGAAGCAGTCCAAAGGAGATCCACCAGGCTAATTCCTGGGATGAGAGGGTTGTCCTATCAACAGAGACTAAATAGTCTTGATCGATATTACGTGGAGTTTAGAAGAGTGAAGGATGACTTTATTCAACCACATAAGATTCTGAGGGGACTTGACAGGGTAGATGAGAGAGATGAGATGTTTTTACTATTGGGAGAGTCTCGACCAAAGGGACATAGATTCACAACAAAGGGCCGGTCATTTAAAACTGAGTTGCATAGAAATGTTTCCCCACAGAATTCTCTGCCCAGGAGGGTGGTGGCGGCTGGATCATTGGAAGTATTTAAAGTGGAGGTGGATAAATATTTGACATATCAAGGATTAGAGGGCTTTGGGGATACAGAAAAGTAATTGAGGCTGGTATAGATCAGTGATTATCACATTGAATGGTGGGGCACACTTGAAGGGCCTGGCGGCCTACTCCTGCTTCTATTTCTTGTGTTCACTCTTCTCTCCCTAAAACTGAATGTAAGTTCACTCATATTATGATCACTGCTACCTGGTGGTTCCTTCACTGTGAGGTCATGAATTAACCTGACCTTGTTGCCCAGTACCAGCTCTCTGGTCGACTCCGAAATGTGGAGTTCGAAGAAACTATCCTGAAAACTTTCTAAAAATACCTTGGACGGGATTCTCTGTTTCTGAGACTAAGTTTTGACACCGACACAGAATCCGTGGACTTTCACAGCAGCAAAACTGGCGCCGAACCTGGATCGATTCAACATCTATGGAGGGGCTAGCACCGGTGCCACGTGGAACACAATCGATTCCAATGAAAAACGTGCGGGATTTGCTGGGTCGATGATTGACATTCGGGAGGCTGATAAGCTGCAGCCGTATATACACATTAGAATCCCCACACACACTCATCCCAGAGAACAAGATGACACTGGTTGTGCTGGAGCGTGCCCAAGTGAACTCAGTCCATCGGAGGCGGATCACCGTGGAGGCTCTGGAGAATACCGGGTCAGACCCGCTAATGACATGTAAAATGTTTTTACTGTATGTGCTTTCCAGACTGCATTGACACCGCTGTCAAGGTGACGGAGAATTGTGATTTGGCTTCAAATCAGTGCCCGGTGCGATTTTAACGTCGGAACCTATTCTCCGTCCAATCACGTTTCGCGATTTCGCCGTCAGCCAACGGAGAATCCCGCCCCTTAGCTCGACTACCTTTGTCCATCTGATTTTTCCTGTCTGTAGATAGATTAAAGTTCCCCATGATTATCACCGTACCTTTCTGATAAACTCCCACTAATTCTTTCCTTATACTGCATCCTACTGCCGGTACTGTTAGGGGTCTGTTTAGCACTCCCACAAGTGACTTCTTGCCTTTACCATTCCTTGTCTCTACCCAAACTGTCTTTAACCTCATCTTTACCCAAACAAGTCAATTTTAATATTAAATTTCCACTTCCCTTCAAGTACTGGACAACTCAACACGACTTGTGAAAAATGTAGCTTTGAATTATGAAATGTGGACTGTACTGCAATAGGTATTTTTACTTTTCGTTCCAATTTGCTAAAACACGAACAACAAACAAAGAACTATGCAACAATTGAGTGAGATAAAATGTTCCCCATCTCAATTAGATGGGAGATATCCAGCATGGCTTTTGACTGACATGCAGCATGTAAATTCCACTTAATTTGCGACATACTATTTTGACTGATTAATAACAAGTGTCATTCAATATTCTAGTAAAAGAAATGAATGTGAATGTGTGAAATTAAAACAGGGAGCAGTTCTCTTGACTAAAGCAGCAACTAACCAACCAATAGGTTTCACCGTTCCTGATGCCCCATTAAACACTTGGAGAATGTAGTTTATGATTGTAAGATTCATCATATCATCACTTTTTTTTTTAACCAAGAGATCAGCGATTACCTGATTGCTCAAAGTATAAGAATGCAACAACTACATTTTAGTTCTCAGACGAGTGTCCTCAGTTAGTTACATGATATCCTTTAGGATTTGTATTTGCGCTCCTCCATGAAGAAGGATCTGAAACAATTTGATGAGCGCAGTTATGTTGACATCTTATACTCCTGGAAAATGATTCCTATATCAAAGAGAACCACAAGTGATAGTTTGGCATCAATATTGGACAGGGGTGAGTTTTGTAAGTGCTAGTGATTTGTTGGCAGGAGTAGGGTGTGTGGAAGGCACAGGGTTTTGGACTTTTGTTTGAGGAACATGAAAGATCGAATTTCCCAACATGCTGTGGACTTTTGCATCCCTAATGGGCATTTATTTTTCCAGTCACGTTCTCCACCCGGAAATTTGAAGCCAAGCCAGTTAAGACGATGACCAAAGACTTACACAGAAACATACATAGAAAATAGGAGGAGGAGGCTATTCAGCCCTTCGAGCCTGCTCCGCCCTTCATTATGCTCATGGCTGATCATCAAATTCAATACCCTGATCCCGCCTTTTAGCCTCAAGAGCGATATCTAATTCCTTCTTGAAATTACACAACATTTTTGAGGCACGATCAATTTGACTGGAGACGAAGTTGAATCCAAACTGAGGCTTTATTAGTATCAGATGTGTGGCCTCCCACAGCAGCTGACGAAATGGCTGCGAGCTGGAGGCCACGCATATTTATAACTCGGCTCCTGGGCGGAGCGAGCATGCAGGGGCCCAGGTGAACCTGTAGTGCAGGTTCTACCGTACAACCCTTAACATAAGAACACAGTGATTTACCACATTCACCCCCTGTTAAAATTGAGTCCGGCTGGGGATGGTGGAGAACTATATACAATTAGCAACCTTTAATATTTACAGAGCAGTAAAAATAATGTCTCTTCGCATCCGGCGGGCTGGTCAGAGGTTTAGCTGGTCCGGCACCTTGATGATCCTTTGAGATCGACGAAGTGGAGCCGGCGATGTTGGTGCTGTCGTGGTCGAAGTTGACTCCGGGAGCATGCTGAAATCCTCTTCATCATCGGGGGTGGGCAGGGGGAGGATGGATGGTCCTAGGGGGTGTGATGGGGGTGGCGTGGGAGGGGAGGGTGGCGCCGGGGGCGCCGGGGATGGTGTGGGGGTGGAACCTGCTGGTGCCAGGTCCCTGAGGGAGATGGTATCCTGGCCACATAGGCGTACTGTGGGTTTGCGTGGAGCAGGTACACCCTTTCCACCAACGGATCCATCTTGTGGAGCCGCACATGTTTACGGAGAAGCACGGTTCCTGGAGCCAAGTTGGAAGCGATACCCCGGAGGTGGACTTCCTGGGGAAGGCAAAAAGATGTTCATGCGGTGTACTGTTAGTAGCAGTGCAGAGTAATGAGCGAATGGAATGTAGTGCATCAGGGAGAACCTCTTGCCAGCGGGCGGCCGGGAGATTTCTGGACCATAGGGCCAGCTGGACGGCCCTCCATACCGTCCCATTCTCCCTTTCTACCTGTCCGTTTCCCCGGGAGTTGTAGCTCGTCGTTCTGGTGGAGGTGATACCCCTGCTGAACAGGAACTGACGTAGCTCATCACTCATGAATGAGGATCCCCTGTCACTGTGGATGTAGGCGGGGAAGCCGAACAGAGTGAAGATAGAATAAAGGGCTTTAATGACGGTGGCAGACGTCATGTCGGAGC